>NC_090933.1:1346590531-1347883112 GCF_040938575.1 Ambystoma mexicanum | reverse complement strand
AAGATGTTGTAGGACAGTTCATCACGCAGCTGGGAGGGGAGCTCGTTATACAGGTGGGAGGGGAGCTCCTTCCACAGAGTGGCTGTCTGGACTGTGTATCTGGACCCCCCCAATCCTTTCCAGTTAAATCTCGGTGTGGCGAGGCAGTGTTTGTAGGCGGATCTTGAAGGTCTTGCCGGGCAATGTTTTTTGAGTTTTCTTGCAAGGTAGGACGGCGAGCAATGGCAATGATCTTAAAAACGACTCTGTCCTTGACCGGGAGCCAATGGGCAGATGTTCCTGCCTCAGAGATGTGTTTCCACGTGTCGCAATGTCTAGGGCTGCATGCAGTGCATTCTTCTGAACCGTTTGAAGCTTGCTCAGGTTTTCGCTGGATGTGCCGCTGAGCAGTCAGTTGCAGTAGTCGAGTTCTGAGCGGATCAGGGCACGTGCTGCTTCGAACCGGTTCTTTGTGGTCTGGAAGGGTTTGCTGGAGGTGTTAGGCTTTGTAGCGTATCCTGCAGTGGAGGCAATATGATTACCCTGGTGGGTCATGTTTAGAGAGGAGTCCAGATACAGACCAACGGTTTTCACCGAGGTGGCCAAAGTGTTGTTGTGACCGTTGATGGTGATGGCTTTGTAGGCCTGGTGCAGTTTGGCTAGGCGAGCCAGGGAGCCGATGAGGAGGAGCTCTGGCTTTTCATCGGTGACACAAAGGCTGTGTGTAGCCATCCAAGATTGTATAGTTTGTTAATAGTGTTCACCCTGAGGGAGTCTTGAGTGTGGTTTCTGTAGAGGGGGGTGAGGATCTGCGGGTCGTCAGTGTAATTGGTGTATGAGATGCCTAATGAGTCCAGGTGATGGAAAAGTGGTTTCATATATATTTTGTGTAGGGTAGGGGAGACGCATGAGCCTTGTGATACTCCGCAAGGAGTTGGAATGGGGTATGCAGCAGCAACACCGGCGAAAACCTGAGAGGTTCGGTCAGCTTGGAAGGATGCCATCCACTTCGCATTGTCTGATGAGAAATGAGCTGAAGATGTGAAGTGGTGGCATAGCGTTTGGTGGTCGACCAGGTCGATTGCCGCGATCAAGGAGAAGCGAGAGGTTGCCTCTGCCGTTTGTCTCATTAAGCTGGTTTTTGAGATCCAGGCTAGCGTACTGAAGCATCTAATTCGGGAGCGTGCACAGTGCAGAAGATTCTAGCACTGAGCCAGGCAGTAACCACCCACAGCCCCTACCGCTGGTTAGACTCCTTTCTGACATCGGCTGCTTTGATGCAACACACCAGAAACCATCAGATTGGAACATACTGGTTTTATATCGTGTCTAGTGAGCCCGGATCCTGCCATGAGCCCGTCCCAGACCTGGTCCTTGGACTGGTGCCTCAGCACCTTCTATCTGTGGGTGTGAAATTCCAAAGCCGCCTTAATGAGGAAACAGGATACTTTTCATGCAGAGGTTGCTGACTTGATGGTGTGAGAGGCTGTGAAGTGTAATGCTTGGGGCTATTGGATGTCAGTGAAGAGGTGCAAGAAACGACAGAGAAGAGAATCATTTGAGAGTCTAGAGCGGGAAGATAAGCACACAGGGAGCCTTTTTCAGCTCGTTGGCTTGGCAGAGCTTAAAAGAGTGCTTGAAAAGATGAACCCTGACCTGAGCACGGTGCTCAGGGACACGAGCACGCCCTACTCAGGCTCTGAGCTAACAGCTTGGATCAAGGCAATTGGACCAGCAGTGTACGGAACCACAGGCTCAGGTATATGGAAATTGAGCATATGCATATCTTACCACCAAGCTGTGTGTCCTAAGCAGCTGTGGCGTGTGACTTCAACTGCAGATTCTAGACCTCAGAGGCTCTGCCTGACCCCTCTGAGCCACATACATTTCTGGACAAGTTGGGGTCCTGCTCCTGGATGAGGATTATGTTGTGATGTTGGTGGAACCAGTTTTCCATGAGGAAGTGCAGAAGGCCATTGAGGGATTGCATAACGGGAAGACCACAGGCCCGGGTGGCCGCTCTGCTAATTTATATTAAGGATTGAGGGATCCAGCTGTCAACGCACTGCATGCAGGGCTGCTTGATTCAATCTCTACCAGAAAGATTCCAGAGACACCTCATCATGCTTCCAGTAGCCTCCTCCTGGAGGAGGGAATTGCTTCAAGGATTGCGGAAGCTGCGGCCAATCAGCCGGCTGGATATGGACAATAGGATGTTTGCTAAGATTCTGGCCGGGAGCCTCAGAAAGTCGAAAATATACTGATCCATGTGAGGCTTTGTCAAGGGCCAACATGTAGTGGGCAATACACGAAGGCTGCAGCAGACCATGCTTAGGGGAATTATCTGTCAGGAGTCCACGGCCGTAGTGTCAATGGACACTGAGAGGCCGTCCATGGGACTGAGTGGAAACACCTCTTTGTAGTGTTCTTTGGGGATGGCTTTCTAGGGATAGCAAGACTCATGCATGCCTCCCATCACTGTCAGTGCTGAGGAATGCCCTGATCACAGACCCTTTGAAGCAGAAGGGGCAACATAGCAGCAATTTCCACTCTCACCGCCACCCTAGCCAGCTTAATCCCTTTAGTAATCTTCTGTGCCACTACCACCGGCATTTTCACTGATGATTTTGGGTTGTCTACTTCCCTGCTCCCCATTTCACAGTTGAAAGGGATTCAAAACTCCCACCTGAATACTTCCCAATGTAGTTTTGCATCAGCGCTATTGTGGTACGTATTCAAGAATGAGATTCATTTATGCAGGAGTACTGGCGTGGGCAAGTGGGTGTTAATTACGCTTAGCCTTCTCTTTGGGTTTTGCCCCATTCCTCTGATTCCCCTCATTGGATGAAGACTTGCTGTGATTCCCTGCACCTTTACCTCCTGTGTGTTTGAATCTGCAGATTTTTCCAAGGGGCAATACTGTTAAGACGGATTTCTGAACTCTGTTCTGGAGGCGCAGAGGTTCAGAAGGCCAGCCTAGTTTCTTGGAATAGGGTAACCTCTGGACAAGCCAGACCAATCAGGGTAGCGATCGCGGCGGTCAAGACTAGGTCTCAAGAGGGGTGAGGGTGACTGAAAGCCCGCAATGAGCACACAAAGCAAGGACACTTACAAATTACTCCAAACAGGTGTTATATTAAAAATATATACACATTTATTACAAGGCCTTTGTAACATTGACCGTAGCGAGAAATCACAATAAAACTCCAGTAAACCAACACATACCAAACCAATACAATATATATATACAAATACAAACGAGTCTAGCGAGTTAGACGCACGAAATGTGTAGACCACCTAGATGGGGAGGAAAACAGGCAGTGCGAATAATAATTACACCCAGTCCGTCTTCAGAGGCACCTAACTAAAAAGAAGTCCAAGCCCTACGAAGAGTGGAGCCTTGTGCTGAAAAGTACCTGCACACGCTGGTGCCAACGGGCAAAAAGGGGAGTCTCTTTGAGGGAATCAGGCAGTTTAGTTCGGTGAACAAATGAAGATGGACAGAGCTCTGCGACTCAAGCGCAGCCTCCACTGTGGGCAGAAGCAGAGCGCGAGTACGGAAAGGCGTGCTGTTAGACACAGCGGGGAAAAGCTATGGGCTCCTGCAGGAGGGTGACCAGTTCCTAGCGATGCTACTTACCGGTCCCCGATGCAAGCAGACCCAGGCTTCTCCACGTCAGTTTCAGTGCTGGCAGGTTCAGGGGAGCAGGTGACGTCTCGTCGTCGTGTAGATTCCGCAGCAGCAGAAGTTGAGTTGAGGGCGTCCCGAATGCAGTGAACCCGCACAGTTTGTTACCACAGCAGGGCAACAGAGCGGTCGTGTGTATTTCAGCCAAATCTACACTACTCACTTCAGACCTGGGAATGCCAAGTGTACGAATCGTGTGAGAGTGACAAGGACTCGTAATACAACACAACCTGACGGGGGTTACAGAGCAAGACTCCTGGGTAGGCTGGTCAGTCTGCTGTATGGCCCAGAGACACTTCCGAAGGCTTACGTGCAGGAGATGGTGAAGATGCCGAGAATAGTTGTTCCCACTATTCCAAGGGTCGAAGTACCACTACAGGCCTTCTCGTTCGATCCGAGGTAGAAAGGGTTTCACAAAGCTACAGCAGTGCAGAGGAGCAGTCCTTCAGCGGGTCACCAGCGATTCCTCGGTTCAGCCTCGTGGTTGCAGGATACTTGGCTCCTGTATTCCTTTGTACGTGAGAACTCAGGAGATTGACATGGTAGTGGCGTTTCCAGCCCTCTCTTATCCACGGTTCCCTTTGCGCCAAAACAGAGGGGACCCAATGGGAGATCCGCTCATAAAACACTCACACCATCTGTGGACCTCATCACGGACCACGGGGGTCCCAGGCATTCACACCACCCTAGACTCTCTGGCACCCAGTTTGTGTATTGGGACCATACATCCCAGCCCCCATCCTGGAGGCACACACAGGCCTGTGGAAGCCCGCGAAAGCATCTGTGTTTCGCGGGAAAGTACATGCCCAAATAAGGAAGGCCCCGGGTCGGCTCGACCTGGGGGAGGTGAAGGGGGCAAGACGGTCAGCGGACAGGACAAAGAGCCTTGTGGTCTGGCCATTTTGGGAGCCAGGTCACCATTTTGGGCTAAGTGCAAGAAACACCCTTAAAACGCCAAAAGGAGCTCAAAAACACAAGAAACGATCGCTGCCACCAATCCCGTCCGTGATTCACTTGCACCGTTCATTTACAATCCAAAGAGAGTATCTAGGGCCTGTATAAGACTAGAGACCCAAGAGAGCAGTAACTTGGCTTACAGTGCCGTCTTGTGCCATGTTGCACGAAAGCTGCAACATGATAAAGAAACTACGGAAAACAGCGTTTCCCAGTACTGACTGTCTTAAGGGCATGTCAGTTTCCCCGTAAGAATGGAGCGAAAGCCCAGAGGAGTGCGGAAGAAGGCTGCACTTCTCTGGCAAAGTCTAGATCATGATGAAAACAACAGCAAAAAGTTTAGGGGTTGCCACATGGAAGGAAAATTAGCCACAATTAAGAAATCTTTCCTAACACTCGCCCCTCCCAGACTATGGACAGGGGGAACTAATCCACCCCTGGATGAGTCTCGTGTTCAGGTTGGTTAAACATTCTGGACAACCCATCAGCATTGCTATGTTGGACACCTGGCCTATGCTCAATAGTGAAGTCGAAGCCTTGTAGACTTATGGACCACCTAAGCAACTTTGGATTCTCTCCCTTCATGTTCATTAGCCACTTTAAGGGCTTATGGTCAGTTTGCACAGTGAAGTGGGTCCCATAGAGGTAGGGCCTCAGCTTCCGTAGGGCCCACACAACAGAGAAACATTCTTTCTCCACTGTGGACCATCTGAGCTCTCTGTCCTTAAGCTGGCGACTAATAAAACCAATAGGGTGTTCCTTACCCTTCTCATCTACTTGCGATAGTACAGCTCCTATCCCAGTGTCAGAGGTGTCCGTCTGCACAATAAAAGGTCTTTGATAATCAGGGGCCCTGAGGACAGGGGCCTGGCACAAGGAGTCTTTTAAGCCATTGAAGGCCTTCTCACACTCGTCGGTCCAAGTTACCTTCTTGGGTTTCTTCGTAGTGGTGAGGGCAGTCAGAGGGGCAGCTATGGTGCCATAGTCTGCCACGAAGTTGCGGTAATACCCCGTGAGTCCTAAGAAGGCTCTCATTTGGGTCTGTGTAGTGGGGGTAGGCCAGTCTAGTAACACTTGTACTTTACTGGGAAGAGGCTGTATCCTCCCTCCACCTACATCATGTCCAAGGTAAACCACTGAGCCTTGTCCAATCTGGCATTTACTAGCCTTTATGGTCAAGTGCGCTTTCTGAAGAGCCTGGAGCACAATCCGGAGGTGTTTCACATGGTCTTCCCAGGTGGCACTGAAAACTGCTATATCGTCCAGTTATGCAAGACAGAATTCGTCCAACCCATTCAACACATGATTCACAAGCCTCTGGAAAGTGGCAGGTGCATTTTTCAACCCAAACGGCATTACCCTAAATTGGTAAAGGCCGTCTGGAGTAGAAAACGCTGTCTTCTCCTTGGCATGTTCTGCTAACGCTATTTGCCAATAGCCAGCAGTGAGGTCAAACGTGCTGAGGTACTTAGAGGCACCCAAAGTATCCACCAGCTCATCTGTTTGAGGCAAGGGGTGTGCATCTGTCTTGGTGACAGCATTCAGAGCCCTGTAATCCACACAAAACCTGAATTCAGAAGTACCTGCCTTTGGAACAAAAATCACAGGGCTGGACCAAGGACTACTAGAGGGTTCAATCACCCCAAGGTCTAACATCTTGTTGACCTCGGTCTTAATGTAAGACCGTACTTTGTCGGACATCATGTATCCCCTACATTTGGTAGGTACACTGTCTCCTGTGTCTGTGTTATGTTTGCACCAAGGTGTCAAACCAGGCGATTGTGAAAACAGGAGGGGAAACTGCCTAAGCAAACTTTTCACCTCAGCCTGCTGATTAGAAGTCAGGTGAGGGACCACTCGGACACCCTCAAAGGAGCTATCTGAAGGACCGCTTTGGAACAGGTCGGGGAGAGGTTCAGACTCCTCTTCCTCAACATCTGAAGCCAGTAGCAGTGCTGCGATTTTGACTCTTGGGACGAAAGCCTTCAGCCTATTTACGTGGAACTCTTTTGGAGCCTGTCCAGGCCTTCCAAGGTCCACTAAATAGTTAACCTCACCCAGGGGCTCCACCACTGTGTGAGGGCCTGACCATTTGTCCTGTAAAGCTCGAGGCCTTATGGGATTCATGATCAGGACTTGCTGACCAGGTGTAAAGTTGATGAGGGAAGCTTTCTGGTTGTACCAATGTTTTACCAGCGCTTGTCCTGCCTTCAATTTATCACTAGCCAAGCCCATCAGGAGTACCATTCGTTTTCTGAGCCCCAGCACATAATCTACTACGTTGGTAGTAACACGTGGAGTGGGCATCTCCCATCCCTCTTTGACTATGGCTAAGGGTCCCCGTACAGGATGACCGAACAGAAGTTAGAAGGGGCTGAAGCCAACACCCTCCTGTGGTACCTCTCGGTAGGCAAACAGTAAGCATGGTAAAAGAAGATCCAATTTTCTTCTCTGAGGTTCTTCCAGAGTCCCAATCATGCTCTTTAACGTTCTGTTGAAACGCTCCACCAGACCATTGGTCTGTAGGTGGTATGCAGAAGAGAACTTGTAGGTGACCCCACATTCTTTCCACATAGCCTGCATATACTTTGACATAAAGTTGCTGCCTCTGTCAGACACAACTTCTTTAGGGAAGCCAACCCTAGTAAAGATGCCAAGTAATGCTTTTGCAACTGACTTGGCAGTTCCATTTTTCAATGGGATGGCCTCAGGATATCTGGTAGCATAGTCGACTAGCACCAAGATAAACCTATTGCCTGAGGATGTCTGCCGGTCAAGGGGACCTACGATGTCAATCCCTACCCTTTCAACTGGGAGTGGTACCAATGGAGCTTGGATTGTTGAGCCACTCTTACCAGATAACTGGCAGGAGGCACAACTCCTGCAGTGACTTTCTACTTGCACCCCCATCTTGGGCCAGTAGAAGTGCATGGATAACCTTTGCTTGGTCCTCTTAATACCAAGGTGAGCAGCAAGGGGCACTTCATGCGCCAACTGCAGGAGGAAGGGTCTTACAGCAAGGGGAACCACCAACCTCCTATGGTCTCCTTCTGTAGACTCTGTGGGCTCACTATACAGGAGTCCACCTTCCCAATAAATACGATGCGTCCCAGGAGGTTCACCCTCAAGCTGGGAGCGGGCCTGTCTCCTTAGGCCTTCCAGAGATGGGCACTCTTGTTGGCCTTTACTGAATTCTTCCCTGTCAGGACCACCTTCTACTAACAAGTCTTTTAGTTCCGGATGGTCGTTGGGGTCAAATACTTCAGGCATCGCCACCTCCTCGTCAGGCCCGGGCGATTGACCAACTTCCTCCACCGCAATGGTAGGCGAGTTCGGGGGAATGCTCTCTTTCCCTCGTCTTGACTTGCTTACTCCTTTCGCCTTGGGTTTCCCCTTCGGGTGGGGTTGCGCATTGGTCTTGGCCAATGCTGCCGTGTTTGAGACTGTGTGCAGGGTCTGTCGGCAGTGTCTCCTACGAGCCCTAAAGCTCTGAGATCATTGCCTAACAAGACCTTTTCTGGGACGTTTCTCTGAATGCTCACTGGAATCCTGACTGCTGTACCATTTAAAGTAATATTAACAGGTATTACTGGGAACATGCGAGGTGGGCCGTCAGCCAACTTAGCGGGCATCAGAGTAGCTCTGGCAACTTCCTCTGAGTCTACCAAGGTAGAATCCACTACAGTTCGACTGCACCCACTATCCCTAAGAGCTGGAGTATCCACTCCATTGATCAGCCCACTGTCTTTAAAGTAGTGCTTGGTATTATCTGGAATCCTAGCATAAGCCTCTGCGACTTTAGGCTCCCAGGAACCCAGGGAAACTAAAACTTCCTCAGCTTCTATCCCGCTGGGGAAGGAGTCTGAGGAGAAGGATGCTCCTGTAATCTCTTCTTCCTCGTAGGAGGAGAAGGCCAGATTAGCGGAGTGGACCCCCAAAGGTTTAACCTTACACCAGGGATCCCCCTTCACGTGGTCAGTTGCTCCACAAGCAAAACAAGATCCATTGGGTCTGTTTACATAGGGAGGCTTATTGTAACCAGAGTTCTGTTTCGGAGGCTGGCCTCCACTACCCTGTGAGTTCTCTTGTGTCCTACCCTTATTTTTCTTTTTGTGGCCCTTTTGAGAAGAAGACTTATCAGATTCTCCATCCTCCTTATCTTTGGACTTTTTCCCTTCCTCCTGCTTACCAGGATGAGTTTTGTCCTTATGGGACACTCGATGTGACACCCATAAATCTGCGGCAATGGCCAGCTTCTTCTATCTCCTTCGAATCGGCCAAATGCTGCTTAAGCTCCGAGGAAGAAGAAGCAAAAATGTGTTCCAGCATGACAAGATTTATCATGCCTTCAAAGGTAGAAACCTTATAACCTTCGACCCAGCCAGTCAAGTTTTTTAAGGATTCGGTTACATAAGATACCCAAGTACCACCTTCTTTTTTCTTATACTCTCGGAATCGTTTTAAATATTGGGCAGGAGTCTTTCCAAACTTTAAAATGAGAATTTGCTTTAACATTGCGAAATCCGCTCGCTCAGCCTTCGACATTTTCATAATGGCACTACAGCCAGAATGGGGTAGTCTGCTGAGTAACCAGGCAATCTTATCAGCATTGTCAACTTGTTGAACTTCGCATGCATACTCAAACGTATTCAGCCAGTCCATAATGTCATTCTTTTCCTCATACACACTGAGCAGATCTTTTGGAAACCGTGGATGAGAGGAGGCCCCAGACCCATGTCCAGGACCCTTGGATCCATTTGCAACCTGAAGCTTGGCCAGTTCCAACTGGTGATCCCTGTCTTTCTGTTTTTCGGCCTGTTCGATTCTTAGTTTGGTTATGTTGAACTCAGGCTCCTTCTGCCTAAACCGCAGCTCTTGCTTCTTGAATTCAAGCATGGCCTCCCCATCGACACTGGCAGAGGAAACATTAGACATCTCATCCTCCCATTCCTCGTGGTCGCGGTGGATCAGTGCAGCGGCAGAACCGTCGGTTCAACCAGTGAGAGCAGCCCTACCTCCTTCCGCACTGTCCTCAGAAGTTATAGCATCAAGCTGCACTTCTTGCCACGCCACGATTCTTTGGATCATATCCAATTTGGTGCCTTTAGAGGAGACACCTCTCTCCACACACATCTTTTTCAATGTTTCGGATTTAGAAGCATTTAAAGTTAACAAGGTATTTGTTTCCATACTGTTAGATAGGACTATGGCCTTTTTAAAGTTATACTATGACAATTCACTACTTGTCCTGGTAGGAATAACTTGAAATGCCTTTGCTCGTGCGCAACACTGGATACCTTCAGTCGTATGCCACCGCTGTATACCAATTTGTTAAGACGGATTTCTGAACTTTGTCCTGGAGGCGCAGAGGTTCAGAAGGCCAGCCTAGTTTCTTGGAACAGGGTAACCTCTGGACAAGCGAGACCAATCAGGGTAGCGATCGCGGCGGTCAAGACTAGGTCTCAAGAGGGATGAGGGTGACTGAAAGCCCGCAATGAGCACACAAAGCAAGGACACTTACAAATTACTCCAAACAGGTGTTATATTAAAAATATATACACATTTATTACAAGGCCTCTGTAACATTGACCGTAGCGAGAAATCACAATAAAACTCAAGTAAACCAACACATACCAAACCAATACAATATATATATACAAATACAAACGAGTCTAACGAGTTAGACGCACGAAATGTGTACACCACCTAGATGGGGAGGAAAACAGGCAGTGCAAATAATAATTAGACTCAGTCCGTCTTCAGAGGCACCTAACTAAAAGGAAGTCCAAGCCCTACGAAGAGTGGAGCCTTGTGCTCAAAAGTACCTGCACACGCTGGTGCCAACGGGCAAAAAGGGGAGTCTCTTCGAGGGAATCAGGCAGTTTAGTTTGGTGAACAAATGAAGATGAACAGAGCTCCGCGACTCAAGCGCAGCCTCCACTGTGGGCAGAAGCAGAGCGCGAGTACGGAAAGGCATGCTTTTAGACACAGCAGGGAAAAGCTATGGGCTCCTGCAGGAGGGCGACCAGTTCCTAGCGATGCTACTCACTGGTCCCCGATGCAAGCAGACCCAGGCTTCTCCGTGTCAGTTTCAGTGCTAGCAGGTTCAGGGGAGCAGGGGACGTCTCGTCGTTGTGTAGATTCCGCAGCAGCAGAAGTTGAGTTGAGGGCGTCCCGAATGCAGTGAACCCGCACAGTTTGTTACCACAGCAGGGCAACAGAGCGGGCGTGTGTATTTCAGCCAAATGTACACTACTCACTTCAGAATGCCAAGTGTACAAATCGTGTAAGAGTGACAAGGACTTGTAATACAACACAACCTGACGGCGGTTACAGAGCAAGACTCCTGGGTAGGCTGGTCAGTCTGCTGGATGGCCCAGAGACACCTCCGAAGGCTTACGTGCAGGAGATGGTGAAGATGCCGAGAACAGTTGTTCCCACTATTCCAAGGGTCGAAGTACCAGTACAGGCCTTCTCGTTCGATCCGAGGTAGAAAGGGTTTCACAAAGCGACAGCAGTGCAGAGGAGCAGTCCTTCAGCGGGTCACCAGCGATTCCTCGGTTCAGCCTCGTGGTTGCAGGATACTTGGCTCCTGTATTCCTTTGTTCGTGAGAACTCAGGAGATGGACATGGTAGTGGAGTTTCCAGCCCCCTCTTATCCACGGTTCCCTTCGCGCCAAAACGGAGGCGACCCAATGGGAGATCCGCTCATAAAACACTCACACCATCTGTGGACCTCATCACGGACCACGGGGGTCCCAGGCATTCACACCACCGTAGACTCTCTGGCGCCCAGGATGTGTATTGGGACCAGACATCCCAGCCCCCATCCTGGAGGCACACACAGGCCTGTAGAAGCCCGCGAAAGCATCTGTGTGTCATGGGAAAGTACATGCCCAAATAAGGAAGGCCCCGGGTCGGCTTGACCTGGGGGAGGTGAAGGGGGCAAGACGGTCAGCGGACAGGACAAAGAGCCTCGTGGTCTGGCCATTTTGGGAGCCAGGCCACCATTTTGGGCTAAGTGCGAGAAACACGCTTAAAACGCCAAAAGGAGCTCAAAAACACAAGAAACGATCGCTGCCACCAACCCGTCCGTGATTAACTTGCACCGTTCATTTACAATCCAAAGAGAGTATCTAGGGCCTGTAGAAGACTAGAGAACCAAGAGAGCAGTAACTTAGCTTACAGTGCCCTCTTGTGCCATGTTGCACGAAAGCTGCAACATGATTAAGAAACTACGGAAAACAGCAATTCCCGGTACTGACTGTCTTAAGGGCATGTCAGTTTCCCCGTAAGAATGGAGCGAAAGCCCAGAGGAGTGCGGCAGAAGGCTGCACTTCTCTGGCAAAGTCTAGATCATGGTGAAAACAAAGGAAAAAATTGAGGGGTTGCCACATGGAAGGAAAATTAGCCACAATTAAGAAATTGTTCCTAACAAATACCCCTGCTCAAACTTACAGCAAACTGCTTGCGCTCCCTGCTGATAACTGAGTCGACTATTCCAGGAGGAGTGCCCGCGAAAGGAACCCCTCCTCCTGTCCCCATAAGACCATCTCTCCTTTTTATAATAAGGCTTCTCGCCCTGAGCCGTATCCCCTGTCTCCCTTGATGATACAATTTTTTCAATGTACCCCGTAACATCCACCTCATCCCAAGACATTGCCGGACAAATCTGCATCTTTAGCCTAAAACCCCTATCATACTTTAACCAGGCTTTGCCGCCATGTGGCAGGTATGCGTTATGAATGCACTGTTCATATGCAAGTAATGCCCCGGCATCCTGTGGGAACTTTTCTATCAGAATGGATGCCAACATCCTGAAAGCCGCCAAGCAATTGTGGATGTTCTCCTCTTTCTTGACCTTCTGCCTGCCCTTCTTCTCCCTTTCCTTCTCTGACAACTCGTGTAAACCAAGCCCCACCGCCTCCATATCTAGCAAGGAAAAGATCTCAAAATACTCTTTCCACCTCCTTCCTACTACAAGTTACTTCTGCTTACGCTTCGTCACTGCTCACCACTACGCTTAGGTGAGCGCCTCCCGAGATCTTCTCGGCACCTATTTTAACCTATTATGCTTGGGACGCACCTCCCCGGAACATGAGGTGAGCTCCCCATAGCATATCTATTTGTATCAATCTCGACATATCCTGTGCCGGTGATAGCGCCTTACAGAAAGGAGTGAACTGTCTTAAGCACATTCTACACTTGACTCACCATGCTCTGAACGTAGCTCCCTGCAACACGAGACAAGCTCTTCTTGGCACACTATGCTTGAATCTACAAAGACGTATTTTTCAGCGGCTGAAGCTCCTTTGCAGCTAGAAGCGAGCTGGCCCAAGCTCACACTCTACTTTTCCCCATCATGCTCTGAAGGTAGCTCCCAGCAACATGAGGTGAGCCCTCCTTAGCATACCTTACCTGAACCAACTGTGAATTACCATGGATTGATTGTTACTCCTTACAGCGTGAGGCGAGCCGTCCCAAGTACATGTTTGCACCTAGTATACCCCATCATGTACGGGCTGTAGTTGCCTGCAACTAGAGGTGAGCCTGCCCCAGTATATTGTTCTCGATATGACCTAAACACATGTGCATTAATTTGTTACTCATTATATAAAGTCTTTCATGTATGTATTCGATTGCACTACCCAGGCTGTCTTTACGCCTAGTCTGTAACTGCTGTAATGCACTTACTGTAACCATATGCCTTAGGTTTTTTTTTAATCTTTATTTGTTTTGGTTTATTCAAACCTTTACAAAGAAATATATACTGTAAAATGAACATATTTCATTAAAACATTATCACAATAGATTACTTATCCATTTACAATTACATTAAGATCCAAAGTACGAAAGACAGAAATAAACAAAAAAAGGAATAGATCTCATACCACAACCTAAGGTATAACCACATTACAAGCTAAACAAAACATTTTAAAACCTTTTTAGGCAAAAACACATTCTATGTTATCCATTTAGAAACCAAGAACATGTATGTTGATTCTTATATATTACACAGCTAAAATCCATAAGCTTTATCAATAAAAAACAACTAAAATATTACACACACAAGATAGATACTTGGAGCTAAACAAAAGCTTTGTCTCTACCCTCAGCTATTTTATGTCAACGCATAACTTTTATTTTCAAGGCAATAAAGAACCCATGAAGCATTTCACACCAGAGTTTATTTCTATCCACCCAAGCTGTGTTAAATACAAATTCAGCAAAACTTTCCAATCTCTTCTCTTGAAGATTTGGACATTCCAGTAATAAGTGCTTTAGGGATTTACAGAACCAACATTCTTCAGTCCCACAGGAACTCAATCCCCGAATAAACAGAATCTCATTTGTACTTAAAACATTAAACCTGAAACGCATATATGAGTTTCGAAATTCTCTTGAAGGGTATTTTTTCAAGTATTCTTCCAGGCAATGACGGAATTTCCAATATGACAGACTTTCAGAATATAACTTAGAATGTAGCAAAACTACATCGTCTTCAACCAGTCATATTCATTAACAACCTCCTTCACTTTGTCTGGAAACATAAGTGTATTTACAGATAAACCTAAATCAAAAAGGTTTTTCTCACAATTCTCTTTTCGATTTACATAAAGTTTCCTTTTTTAACATAATTCAAATAAGCATAATTTGTGCCGCTTTCGGCAACCAGACATTTCCTTAATAGAGCCAGTTTTCCATTGAACATGATGCTATTAAGTGAATGCACACCAAGTTCATATCTTATTAGCTCTAAGGGAATACATTTTGGAACATAATATAACAATTTTCGCCATATCATGGCCTCCAGTTGACGTAAAAAGGGCCACATAGTTTTAGAGAAAATTCACACCCATATGATAGTCTTGGCATCACCTTGAGCCTATAGAACAGAATGCAGGGGGCAAAAGTAAATTTTCCATATGTTCTTTCAATAGCTCTTATTTGATTGAGAGCCACCTTTGCTTTTTGTGTCAGGCTGGTTTTTAACACTGTACTAGATTTACTTGAAAAGACCAGGTTAGGACCGTTTGGCTTTTAATTTTTACACCATTACAACTCCAATATGAGAAGAACGGGGTGGGACTTTTACATCCCACATGATAGATTATAGTTTTGCTTGGGTTAATTTTCCATTTTCTTTCATGAATAAATGTACCGAAATCATTTATCAGCTTTTGCAAACTGATTTTTGTACAGTCCATTAATAAGAAATCATCAGCGTATGACACCCACCTAGTGATTAATCCTCCAATCTTGGTCCAATTAGGCCGCTAGAATCCAGCGACCTACCTGCATTTGACACATACAAGTTGAAAAGTGTTGCAGCTAATCTGCAGCCTTGTTTAAGCCCATTCCCAGTAGGAATAATATCAGTCAAACGTCCTTTGTTATTCAGCCTGACTCTAATTGCTGTTTCTGTGCAAAGGTGAATAGTGACATCTAGCAAGGCTTTATCTATACCTAACATTGACAGGGTTTTCCATAATGTAGGCCTGTCGACAAGATCAAAGGCAGAGCTTAAATCCATGGATGCAATATATAAGTGCTTCATAGCTTTTTGTTTAACCGCACTCATTAACTCAACCATCAACAATCCCTATAGCTTTACGAAAACCAATCTGCCCATAGTCTAATATATTGTTGTCAACAATCCACATAGTCAATTTTTCAAGTACTACACCAGCAAAGATGTTTGACTCCACATTCATAAGTGTGATCGGGCGATAATTCTTAGGACACAGACGATCGGCTTTCTTGAATAATAACAATACATATGAGACTTTCCTCTTTTTGAAACAAATATCCACAAATAAAATGTGCAGAAGCTTAGCCCACAAATCATTGTTATTTTTTAAATTAGCAAATGGCAAAAGATTGGGACCTGGAGTGGAGGTAGGTTTGGCTTTTTTGATTCAACTTTTAATGTTCAAGATTGATGTATCCAGGTGCCATGCAACATCTGTGAGATCCTCATTGAACAAATAATTTTCAGGACACTTGTATAGAGATCCAAAATACTTGGACCAGACCCCAGCATGTATTGGATTCAGTTGTAAATGCTGTTGATTACATTGGTCTTTATTTATTAAGGACCAAAAGCTGGTATTATTATTCCCATGCATAGCCTCTATCATTGCCTCCCTATCTTTTGGGCTAACCCGCCTCTGATACTCTTAAACCAATTCTTATATTTTTGTTTTCAACGCCTGATTTTTAAATTCCTCTCGAGTTCCCCCATATCTTTTGTCTAATGGACCTTCTCATGATGATCTTTGCTTTTTTTACAGTCTCAGCAAATGTGTGTATGTGTACTTCATTTGATTCTGTGCTACCACTTCTAAGCACCTTGCTACGATGTAACATATCTTCAATGTAGTCACCAAAATTGTCAACAGAATAGCAAACCAACTTTTTCTCGTAATTCGAATATGCAAAGTCCTGTGATATAATATGGTTAGCCTTTTCCATTTTACCACAATTCCATTTTACATGTTTCCCATCATTGAATGATTCAATTTGAATAGGAAAGGACACGATTTCATTATTATCCTTACTCCATGGGAGTTCAAGACTTAACATTACATGATCGCTATTACGATTTTCTATAATTTCAAACTTTTTACAATAAGATTTTTCATGGGTGCTTACAAATATATAATCTAATATGGAACATAATCCACGGGCAGCCCATGTTGGCAAAATGTTGTAGACTGGCTCCATGCCCCAACTCTTTCCAAAGTCCAACCATTGACAACCTCTAGTTTTTTTACTATCCATGTTGGGCGAAAGAGCACGCATCTGATATTGTTCAGCCTTTGTAAGTAAGCAGTCCACATTCAAATCACCCGCAAGTAAAATGAAACCTTGTGGATATAAATCAAGCCAATTGCAGATCTGTTCATTTAAATAAACAAAAAACTCCTGTAGTTCACACCTATTCTCATTGCATATATTCCAATATACGTTGAACATCAAAATATAAACAGTTCCAGCATCTGTTGTCAATTGAAAACTAGCTCTTATGGCACAATCAAGCACAAAAGAGCTGTCTATTAGTTTGATGCACACATCTATTCTATATGCCAGCAGAAAACCACCACTTGGTCTACCTCTATCTTTTTTATGCAGCTAGGTTTAGGGTATTAAATCCATCGATGTACAAATCAGAGGTGACCCAAGTTTCTTGCAACAGTACAAAGTCATATTCACTAAGTTTCACACATTCTTCAGTGTCTAACAAAAGATGTTTATAGCCTCTTGTATTCCATGACACAAGTTGAAAATGAGCCCTTGTGCTAAAGTGGTTTTGGAACAGATTTCAATTGTGCAATAGATTCTCGCAACGAAAGTGCAAGCCAGCGTCACTCTTGCATATCCTTTAGGAAGGACTTTGCTTCATTAATAACCTCAATCCCTTCCTTCTAATGTCAGAGGTTCCATTGCACAACTTTTTTGTCTGTGGAGGCTTATAATTGGATGTATTGTTATAGGGTATGATATCAAAACCCCTCCTCTGTAGAGAGCTCACCTCCTTCATAAGAAGTGCTCTAATCAGAGGAGATTTGATGATCAGCCGTATAAAATCATATCTCAAATTATGGATGAAATCCACAAGTTGTATATCTGCCGATGATATCAGACAAAGTTCAGGAATTGTGTTAAATAGATTCAATATATATGGTCTATTCAGGGAACTACGACCGCCTTCCTCAAGTACATGGTACATAATTAAACTATGCTCATTTGGAAAAGCTGGTGCCCTTAAATGCCCAAATGGCGGATCGTTCTGAAGACTATGGGCCTCATTACATGGATGGCAGTAAGGGTTTACCGGTACCGGTATTTTACCGGTACCGGAAAATCCTCACCGCCTTACTAGGAGGTCCCTTTGTGGGTTGGGGAATTTAATGGCTGCTATTTGCAGGCGTTAAAAATCCAACCCGCAAAGGGACCAGGGAGCTAATTACGGTACCGCAATTTGCGGTACCGTAATTAGCGCCTTCCCCGTTCCCATAGAGCCCTATGGGGCAAAAATGGGAATGGGGAAGGGCAATGGTGGAAGGGGGGAATTACCGCCCCGCCAACCTTGGAATAGGGTGGTAATTCCCCTTTCCACCAAGGCGGTGCCGGTATTTTACCAGCATGAACCATGGCGCTAATAGCGCAATGGTTCACCGCCATCCGTGTAATGAGGCCCTATGTCTCGTTAATACGGAACCATTGTCAGCAATAGGCATTCTGCAAGGAGGTTCGTAAACCTTATCCGCCATAAAGGTAGGGTCCACAGAATCCCCTAACCGTATATTTTCGTTAGATTCAGTCAGAGCGTTACCATTACAACTTGTGGAAAATTTCTTTTTTAGACTATTGTCAACCATAATTCCCAGAGTATGTTCTGAGACCCCCTCGTTGTCATGACCTGCGCCATGTGATACTACCTCAGATTCTGGCTAACAGGTCTGCCCACGATCTACATTTGTGGGTCGCAAGTCTACATTCAGAGACCCACATGATGATTGAACAAAGGTGTCAGTCAGTTTGTCATCATGCAGGATATTTTTAGTAACTTTCAGCAAAACATCCATGTTCCCACTCAGTCTCTGTTTTTTTAGGATGTTTTCAACTAAGCAGCAAACATCTTGCTCTGTAAGGCCCTTCTGGGGGGGCACACATCCAACCACCTTAGGCACATTCACCGGGACTGGATTCACATGCTCAACCCTAGGAGTATGAATACCAGTATTTGCTTGTATATTCGAGATTTCATTAACTACCAGACCAAATTGAAGTACAGAGCAAGCATGTGACTGCAAATCGTCAACAAAAACCACAGTATCATTCATCAATTGAGGGAGTACGCAAGGTGTCATAAGGCCAGTTGAAGACGGTGTATTGGGGTGTGGCTGCATTTCTGAGTTTTTAAAAATGTCAAAAATGTCAGCCACGCCTCTTTCCATACGCCTAAGATTTTTATCAATCCTGTCTGTCACCTGTTTATGTTTTAGCGCATCTGTTAATCTATTGGCACCCTCAGAATATTCTTTCCCAGATTTGTTAACAGTTTCTGCTGTTCCCTCACATGATATAATATTCCCTCTTACAGCACTAGGCATTGCATTCACACCTGACTCATACAGATCTTTATCATTACAAAAATCGTCACAAGCTGTTCGTAGGTCCAGATTTCTCATGAATTTATGCAAACTGTTGTTTAAGCTGTTAGGCTGAATGAGATTTTTTTTCTTTTTTTCTTTTTTCACTTGTTTTTTAGATATTTTTGTTAACTCAGAACCATTCAAAATATTTGGTCCCTTCCCATTATCTTCCTTACCATCTGATAGTATAATCACATTGGACTGTTGTACATGTACCTCTTCCTGGCCCAGAATTGTGTTATCAGAAATATGTATAGGTGCGCTTCTAAGATCCTGGTTACATGCTGTTAGATCACTAACACCAATGTTTTGACGCTCCAAATCGGAATTTAGTATTTTTGTATTGCATTTTTCTTCCCACTCATTCATCATTCTAGAGCACAAGTCAGGTAAAGCTCTCAGTGCCAGTACCATTTCATTCAGCAGTCTATACTGCTTCTTTTAAGTTCAATAAACATTAGCCCATTCACGCTAGCATGTTCATTATCTATAGTTACTTTCCCATTTCTGGAGTATTGATTGACCTCACCCTCTGCGACAGTTTCTAGATGTTGAGTGGTTCCCATTAAGGATTGATCCGCTGTACTAAAGATGGGGGGCGTATTATCAAACAACAAGCTTGAGTTTAATTCGCATGGTAACATATTATCAGGAACCATGCTACTATCCCCTTCATACAAACTTTGAGAGGAAACAGGAAAAACAGTATTACTCATATCCATAGCACTGTCACAGACATTTGTGCAGGCCTGAGCACTTTCAATTAAATCATCATCTGTGTCCGACGAGCTAGGCAAAGCAGTCGCTACAGCCAATGCCATACTCACACGCGTGTCAGTATTTTGGGAACAAAGGTTGCTTTCTGGATTATTTTACCTCTGTAAGCAGACATTAGGGCAAACGAAAGGCATATGGGCCCAGCAAAATTATCACTTTGTTCGTCGTTTAAGCCTTTATACAATTGTAACTACCACTGACTCCAAAGGAGGCTTAAATAGCTTGACTCAATGTCCGCCCAAGCTGTAATTAACAACCCAGATTGACAAAGGCATTTATGTACGGGCAGCTAGACACAGCAGGTATTAAGTGCACAACACCACAAGTGAGCGTAACTTAACACATGCATTGAAGAGCAATCTTAACAACTCTAAGCCTTAACCTTAGTTTTACCTCAGATTTCTGATTGTGGTAGTGTGTCAACAAACCTAAGGATCCAAGACTCAGCACATGTGGGCAGAGAAAGAGCAAAGAAAAGGAACCTCATAAGCCACTATGCCACAGCTGACGCAGCTGAACAGCAGAACAGCTACTTCCGAGCTACTTCTCGGAGCGCGCACACAGGAGCGCGCGACCGTCTAGTTTTTATGACGCTGTGTACGGGGGCGTGGCTTCAATTCACTAAAGAGGAATAAGATAAAGAATTAAGGACTATAATTCTCACTGGCCAAAAATAATGAATTTAGGATGTCCATAAATGTTCCTTTACGTTATTGAAGGTGATTAAGGGCAAAACAGGCATCGTAGGAGATCCTCTCCTCACATAGCTCGTAGCATGTAACTCGGAGTCTCCTGGCAGAACGCAGAACAGCTACTTCCGAGCTACTTCTCAGAGCGGGCACGCAGGAGCGCGCGACCGGCCAGTTTTAATGACGCTGTGTACGGGGGGCCTGGCTTCAATTCAGTTATTGAAGGTGATTAAGGGCAAAACAGGCATCGTAGGAGATCCTTTCCTCACGTAGCTCGTAGCATGTAGCTCGGAGTCGCCTGGCAGAACGCAGAACAGCTACTTCTGAGCTACTTCTCTGGGCGTGCGAGTTAAGCGCCGAGTTGCCTGAGGGCTGTGTGCGCTATACAAATAAAAAACCAAACCAAACCACACTGTTTCCTTTAGCGCGCCCCTCTCTCTTTCTTCCTCTGGCACACTTCTTCTCTTGTTCTACTTTGTTTATCTCTCTCCTATTTCTTTCACTATATTGATTGCATTCCCAATCCCTTTATCTGTCCCTGTTCCCTTTTAAGTTTCTTCTCCCAACCTCTCCCTTTTTCCACGTTATGTTTTCATCTCAGCCTGTTTCTTTTAGTGCCTCCCCCCCACCACTTCCATTATCTTGGGCTCATGTTCCTCTCTCTCACCCCACCCTTGCTTCTCTCAGTGTAGGATCTCCTGGAGGGTGTGGGGTGAGTGGTTGTGCACCTTTGATATCTGTGTCCAAGTTGAGGGCACTTGTAATCCTGCATCTTTCACACTAACAGCAAAACTACAAGAACCAGAATGCAATGAATCAAGCCAGGACTGGATCAGTGACACATGTGTGATCTGGGACAACTTGAGAACTTTGTTCACTCCCACAAATGATGTCTCAATTACAAAGTCCCTCTCACAATGCCAGGCACTTGCACTCCCTGCCCGCCAGACACATACCGTCTTTCGATCTCTCAAACCAGGTACACGTCAACATGTTCTATTCCAGTGCAGATATGGCCGCCCAGCCCTGTTGTGATGTAGGCTTTCAGATTCGTGTAAGGTGACAGCATTGTGCTGTTTGCTGGCTCCTTTCTGTAAAGTGTTCATCCAGGTAGGTGTGTGCCTGACCCTTGCATGAAGGCTTCAGGCACACCCTGATTGAAGGAGCATGCCTGTCAATGCATAAGTGACATCAACTCCCTCCCACCAATCCCAACACAAGCATTGAGGGGGCGGATTGGGGGATTTGTCTGCATATTCCAAAGATTTAAGGCTACCTTTTACCTTTTACTAGACTAGTAGCAAAAATACCCTTGATTACTATTGCTGGGGAGGAGGGGGAAAGGTCAAGGCACACAGGTGAGGTGTGGGGCGGGTGAAGGAGGGTTCAGAAGAAAGGGCGGAGAAGGAGGATTCATGCCCTGCTGGTTTGGGCGGCTTCCCCTCATGGCATCATTATCTCATAGCAGAGCCATTTTAACAATGTGGGGGGATTTCTGTCTTTCTATGGGACAGCGCTTCTCCACTGAGAAACATCCATAGCGCTGCGCGTGGATGGAAAGTAAATGTACAGATGACGTTGGAATGTCCTCTTTCTCACCAAGTTGGGGAAATGCATTGTAAACATGCAAACGCTTGTTGCCTTCAAGGATTACTTTCAGAAGTCTTGTGTATGTGCAAAGTTCTGAAGTGTTTCCATGTGGGATGAATTAGCTTGTTCAGTCCTGGTTAGTTTTGGTCTTGGGTGGTGCGCCCCCTATCAGCCAAAACGATTGCATAAGAGTAGATCAGGAGATATGCAGATGAGGAGGGACACACACGCTGTAGGTGTTATTTGGTTATATCGCACTCATGTATAGACTAAAAGCCACATTCCCACCTCAGGTTTGCCCTCAGGAGTGCTCCGGAGCCTAATCCAGTACAGTTGAGGCTTGGAGGCAATCACTTCATGTATGGGTTTAAAGCCACATTCCCATCTCAGGTTTGCCCTCAGGAGGCTCCCAGAGCCTAATCCGGTACAGCAGAGGCTTGGCGGCAATCACTTCATGTATGGGCTTAAAGCCACATTCCCATCTCAGGTTCGCCCTCAGGAGTGCTCCGGAGCCTAATCCAGTATAGCAGAGCCTTGAAGGCAATCACTTCATGTATGGACTTAAAGCCACAGTTCCACCTCAGGCTTGCCCTCAGGAGGCTCTGTTGAATAATCTGGTAGAGCCACATTTCCATCTCAGGCTTGCCCTCAGGAGTGCTGCATAGCCTAATCCAGTACAGCAGAGGCTTGGTGGCAATCACTTCATGTATGGGCTGTGGGATGTTCTGACCCGCGGGCTCTGCCCTGCAACATCACTGTGATCAAAAACAACAGAATGGCTGCCGAAAAGCCTTATGCGCGCTAGAAATCATTGAGAAGTGCGCAGGGAAACCTGAAAAATAGCCGCCAATCCATTTCGCCTATGTCAGTGGTAAAACAGGAGACCACACTGCCAAAACATATAATTGGGCTTCCACAGAGTAAAATAGAACTGCTTGAAAAGGCAGTGCTGCATTGCCAGGAGAATCCAGATGTGTTTAAAATCCGTTTTTCCTTGGCTGTTAAATTTGCAAAATAATGATTCTCAAACAGCAGAGAAGATCCAACATCCTTGTGGGGTGTTCAGCATCACCTTATTTAAGGAATCCCCATAAGAACAATGTCAGGAGAGACACCTTTCATCATAAAAATTCCACATTCAAAAGGTGCTTGCCTTGGAAAAATATGTCAGATATGGGTGCAGTACCGCCGCACGCCTGCGTCCTAGCTGTCAATACTTATACTGTCAGTTTAAAACTTGTGTCTTAAAATCAAATTGTAGAAAAGAAGAGACTTGACATCAATAGCAATATGGGTTGCTACAATTCAATTTCTAAGTTTTAAAAAGACTGGAATGAAGAGATTTGTGTGGATATTTGTAGAAAATGTAAATTGTATTTTAGAAAGGACCATTTTAAACTGTGTTTTAAAAGTGGACTAATGTCAGCTACACTGGACTTCAAAGACTTTCCACAGCTTCTCCCCAAACAAAGGAATCTTCCTTCTGCTCTCTGCTCAGGAACTGGCTTTGAGTTGTTAAGGGAAGTGGGAGGAGATTTTGGCCTGTTGCTCTGAGTAGGGACAAAAGGCTCCCTTGACTGAAAGGAAATGCATATTCGGGCATCAACAGAAACCAACTGCTAAGGAAGAGAGGGTCAGGTTGCTCTGGCCCAGCCAAACCTTGGAGGCAAAGCTAGACTGATATGTGTACCTGAAATTTCAAGGGAATATCTTTTTGGAAAAAGACTCATAGAAAACTGTGAACAATTTGGAAAAATCTGTATTTTATGGGTTGTTAATATGAAAATGCTGCTCACAGTTTGAGACTACTCTGACCCCTGTACGATATTCAGAGACTGGACTACTAAAATGTTGATATTGTAGCAATTGTGATCATGCTAGGAATATGAAAGTTTACAGGACTATGCCCAGATGTCATGCGCGTGTATGTGGAAAAATGTGTACAGATCTGACACTGGGTAACCGACCAAACGCGAGGAAAAACTGTCCGTTTTGAACCAAAACTCTCAAGAAGATGGGACTCGGACGGATACGTACTTTATTAAATGTGTGATGTGAATATGTATT
This sequence comes from Ambystoma mexicanum, assembly GCF_040938575.1. Classification (NCBI taxonomy): domain Eukaryota; kingdom Metazoa; phylum Chordata; class Amphibia; order Caudata; family Ambystomatidae; genus Ambystoma; species Ambystoma mexicanum. Next base: position 1,347,859,206 of record NC_090933.1, on the reverse strand, counting down.
ATTAGCAAGTTGGTGATATTGTAGATAAGCTTTCTATGAAAAATCGATTTTCTGTGTAGAAGCAAAGGGGAGGTTTTTCCCTGGATTGTAAATTGCAGCATCATTATGACACTAGGTTTCCTTCTCAAATCAGGAGAGGGGGAATACTCTGACCAATCGTTTTCATAGAGGGTGGGCTTAGTATAATCAGCCTATCCACCCCTTTGGGAAATACATACATAGGGACTGTTTTAGGACTTAGGAAAGACACACACATTCACCCACCAACTGATTTACTGGCAAAGCACTCTGCAGGAGAACCCAGATGCAAGAATCCAGAACTCTGAAAGCAGAAGGCCCATTCCAAATCTGAACCCTTCTCAGCTGACCTTTAAAATCTTGCAACCTGATTTTACCCCCAGACTTCCAAGGGGCACATCAAAAATTGAACAGCCTGGCTGTGCTGTTTTCTGCTTCTTGCCAAGAACTCTTGCTAGAGCCTAGAGATCCAAACCAGTAGAGCAGAGCTGAAACCAGATAGTTGTAAACTCCAGAACCAGCCCGTCAGATCCAGTACAGAGTGCCGGGCAGAGACCAGAGTGCCGTGCTGAGTGCAGAACCGGGTGCCTGAATCCTGTCTGGTGGGCTAGCGGAATTCCAGTCCAAAACCTTTGACCAGATCCTGATGGGCCTATTCCAAAACCCTGCAAAGCCACCTAGACAGAGAGAAAGAGCAGAGCAATAAATTGATCTTGAAAGACCTGGGAAGAGAGGGACGACCTGCCAGCACAGAGGCAGGCTCTTGCTCAGGAAAGGGACACCTTAGGCCAGGAAGTCTGTCATTTAAAAGAGAAACTGGAAGAAAATCACCTGGCCCTCCAGGGACTGGGTGACCTCCAAAAAGACCATCAGAAAATGGTAGAGCACACCAGGAGGTTGGAAGAGGCTCTAGCAAGGAAGGACCAGGCCAGTATGGACAGGACTCAGGAGGTAACCCTCCTGCAGCAAAGACTGGCCCAGTACTCAAAAACAACCCAGGAAGCACAGAGAAAAAATTAGGCTCTCTGTGAGATCAATGACAGGCTCCACAGATAGGTAGCCATGCAAGAGAGATTGATAGAGACTAGTAAGGCCTTGATTGAGGAACAGAAAGCTCAGGTTCTTGTATGGCAACAGGGAGCGGGGGCAGAGATGAGGTTCGCTGGGAAAGGGAAACACCTGAGCATAACTCTCAGGAACCCTAGTACCAGATGCCTTCAACTCTTCCAATCCCTGGACTCTGCCGCTCCCATGTCCACTGGCGCACATGAGCCAAGGGCCACGGGGATGGCAGATTTCAATCCAATCAGAAATATGGGGCTCATAGACCAGCACCTCCCAGGAATGGATGGGCGGGCATCTGGGTATGGGTACCCAAGTACTGTGAAATTTAGTGGGGAACTCCATGAGAGTAGGCCCACTAAGGGCATCCTGAAAACCACTGCCCAGCTAGGACAGTGGGGGGGGGGGTACCCATCAAATCCTGGGATCTAGGAGGAATCAGAAGACTCCTCTAAGTGCCCCAGGACACAGGAGACTAGGTCCCCACATTCTGACAACCAGGCTCGCAGAATCCGGGAAAACCTAGAAGACCAGACGGGCCCCTCTGGGAGCAGTGCCTCTTAGTCAGAAGAGGAGTGGACCAGGGTTACCCAAACCAAGAAGGCCAATAAGGCAAAAAGGGCCTTACTTAAGGACCCCTTAAAGCAAATCAAGGCGATAAGGAGCGTCATTACGCCCTATCATAAGAACGCTAAGTATTCTGTTTGGGAGCACTTAGTGCAGATAATGGAAACTTTCCATTTGAAGGACAGCCAAAGCTGTATTTAATATGTGAAATGGACCTTCTCGCCAGAATACTCCAGCTTCTTTACGGGGCTGGAGGACCAAAATCATTCTAGGTGGTCCACCTATAGGGCGGCCATCTTGAAGCATTTTTCTGTGCATAGAAATCCTCAGGAGGCTCGTAAAGCAGCCTACAACTTGCAATGTGCGGAGGATCAGGCTCCACAAGAATTTGTGCAGGAATTAAAGCGTGCCTTTGCACAGACCACCAGAAGGGTGTGCACGGACAGCAAAGTATTTGTCAATACTTTTTTCCACGCTCTCCCCAAATACATCATGTCCCAGCTAGTGAGAGATTTTCATGAGAAAAGATCACTAGACTGGGTCATTAAACAGGCCACCCGAATTTATGAGGTGCAAAAGCCCATAAAAAAAAAGATTCATGCTAATAGCCCCAAAAAAAACAACATCCCTGCTGCTGCTAAGGTGGCAGAGGTGAAGGTTGCCCCCATTTTGGATTTGGAGATGGGGGGCCTAAAAGCACGCTGCACAAAATCAGAGCAATCCCAAGCCCAGAAGGCCCTCGGGCCAGTCACAGACAGGGATCCAAGGAGGTAGTCCCACAAATGGAATCCCTCACTCCCCTGACTACATAGGTCCCCAATACAATCCAACCAAGCACCAGCTAACCCAGCTAACCCAGGTAACCCAGGGAACTTCCCTCCTCAGTTCGACCAGGAGGGCAGAAATTCCCTAAATCCTGGACAGAACTTTTTCCCCAGGTATCCACAAAACTTTCAACCCCAAAACAATCCATCCTTCTTTCCCCACTTTCCTGAGTCCAGACAACCCAATCCAGGGGAGGGGAGGCCAAGGGTGGAGGGGTTCCCACATTTTCCAAATCCGGGGTATTTTCAGAGAATGGATAGCTGCCCTTCCTGGGATCAGCCCAGGGGAGAAATGAGAACCCCCTATCAGCCTGAGCGTGAGTCACAGCTAGAGCGCCAGGTCCAAAACAGGATCTGGGTCACATGCTGAGGGCTCAACAGAACCCTCAGATGAGCATGCCGGTGCAGAATGCCTCAAACTCCGGACCTGGTGCTCCAGAACAATGATGGGGCAGAACCCCGACAACCCACCGGTTCCCCGGGAGGACGCACAAGGGCAAGGGGGGTGTAAAGCCTTGTAGGAAGCTTCCTTCCCCACTTGTAAAAAGCCCCTGGAAACCCAGGAATCGAAACCAAAATTTCCTGCCCCTGAAAGTCTGCCACCCAATGAGCAGAGAGGGGTGTAGGAGAAACAAAGAACCCAAACTGACCCATTTTGAGGAGGAGGTACAAATCTTCCAATTTGAAGGAGTGGGGTCCTCAGAGGATCCTTGGAAAAGGATCTTCTCCTTCAGAGATGGGGGAACTCCTCCCAAAGAAAAATGGGTCCTAAAGGATCCAAATCCAGACTGAGTAGATGTGGGGACTGAGCTAGCGCCGCCCATCATCCACACCCAGAAACAACAACATGAAAATTCCCTGGTTCAAACCCATCCTGGTGGCTGCCTCCAAAAAGGGGAGGGGGCAGCCCTGCACCGGAACCAGTGGAACCCAAAACTTCCTCCATATCTAGTGCCACCTTTTCTTTTCAGATTCCCAAGACTCCCCACAAAATTATGCCCAAATCTCTTCTCTATCAGTGTCCAAAACTAGAAACCTAACCCACCAGTTGTCCAAAAATGTACATTATCTGTGCCCCGTTGTGGAGCAGGAGGGAAGATTCTATGCCACGGTCCACATACAGGGGCAGGGTACAATTTTGGCACTGGGGGACACTGGATCCCAAGCTACCCTTCTGTCCAAAAAGGCCTTTGATAAACTGAATTCAGGAAGGGGGGAGAATTACCATATTCCTCTCACCCTTCTTTGTGGACAACTTCAAAATTGGGCGACACAAGTTGACGCACCGTGTCATAGTTGTGACTCCAGAGGGCACCCCTTGTCATGCGAAGGTTGTCTCCCCTAATGGATTGTGTAAACAAGTCCTCTGGACCCAGACTAGCCGACCGATAAAATTAAAACAAAGTGTCAACCATGTTAGTTTAAACGGCACCTGCCACATGGTTGAAGAAAAATCTGACCAAGTAGAATTTCACTTCCAGAACAACCAAATCCCAGACGTGACAGTAATAGCAGTAGGACAACAAACTGGTGATGGGGGGTCCTCTCTATTTCTGAAAATCAACCTTCCTTCTAGTTTAAGGTGGTATTCCACAATGGAAGGAAACACTCTGAAATTCTTTACCAATCCACAATCAGACACTCCCACTCCTATAGTCCAGAAAGAAGGGAAATCAGCTCAAAGCTTGGGTGATATTCTGCAAATTGGAGAGCAGTTTGTTCATCCCTGTTCAGTTAAATGAAGGGAAAGACTGTTCTTGCACGAGTGTGTGTGAACAACAGTAAGAGCTTCATCAGCGAAGCCATGTTACGCCAACTCCGAAAAGATCCAGCCATTCCCACATTTAAACTGATAGACAAATGGAAAATGGATCTGGAAAAACCCAATTCCAAACATCTCCTGCCAAGCAGGTGTATGCTCAAAATCTCCACAGGCAACAAGAGCATCGTCCATAATTGTTGGGTCGTGCGAGACGTCACTGCCGCCTTTTACTTAGGCAGTGACATTCTCAATCGCTTTGCCATTAGTTTGGACCTAATACATTTCAAAGCTTGGTCCCGATTAGCGGATATTCCCATGGGCTTTGATGACCCAGAGAAAGCATTTAGGTCAGCTCAACTGCTGCCTTATGCAGTTGAAATTCAGATTGGAGAGGAAGTCACCATCCCAGAAAGGACCCGACAATTCTCCCTGGAAGTGAAAGTTAAAAGAGGACAGAAATTGAAAAACCCTGATACCTGTATTCATCTGAATGCTTATTTCCAACAGCAAGGGTTGGGGGTGAACCCAGTGCTTTAAGTGGACTGGGGCCTGCCGGGGCTGAGCCCCGGCTGTCTCCAGAATGTGGGGCTGAGCCGGGGCCCTGCCGGGGACCCCGGTCCATCACAACATTGGCAGGACGCATTATCCGGCCACAGCCGCGACGGGAGAGGCGCCCCCCATTATGTCGGGCAAGCTGACAGAAGTGCCAGCCAGCAACAGCAACGCTGAGGCTGGCGGCACTTCTGTCAGTCAGTGTAACTTCCTCTGATGGCCCCTCATCAGGGTCATCAGGAGAAGTTACTGTCCCTTTGTTTGCGCTCCCCAGGTCACTGACCCTTGCGAACCTGCTGACTCTGTGATCTAATATGCAGATTAGATCACTGAGCCTGCAGGTTCGTACAGCGTGAAAGGTGCCTCCGGCTCAGTGATCTATCTGTTCTTAGCAGAGATCACTGTGCCCGAGGTGCCAATCTCTGCTGGCAAAGCTTTATAAAAGATGCCTTGAATCGTGTACGTTTCAAGCCATCTTTTATAAACGTAGAAATATTTCTATGTTTATGAAAGATGGCTTAAAACGTACACAATTCAAGGCATCTTTTATAAAGCTTTGTCTACGGACAAAGCCACCTTGGTCATCAACGCTTTATTAAGGCGTTGAATTGAATTGTTTACGTGTCAAGCCACCTTTTAGAAACATAGAAATATGTTACAAACGTCTTCGTTTATAAAAGATGGCTTGAAAAGTACACAAACCATAGTATATGCATACAAACATATAAATTCTCACATACATTGATATATTTGTTTGCGCACCTTACTATGATTTGTGCACTTTTAGGCCACGCCCACAATGAAAGCCACACCCCCAAATGAGGGCCCTCCCTCAATTTCTTTCCTCACTTAAAGCACTGGGTGAACCCAACACCACTAGTCAAAATAGAACATGACACTATTCCAGTAGAGGTGGATAACAGCGACTTAAAAAGTATCACTCTAGCCGCAGGCACCATTAGTGGAATGGCGGTTGATGACCGACATTTGTCCAATAATTTAGGCAATTAACTGTTAGGACCCATCCCCAAGGACTGTTTTGACAGCGATAGGGATGACAAAACAACACCAGACAGGATCTTTACCCGGCATGGAGGGAACTTCCTGGTGTACACTTCCTGCCCTTATGGTAAGGAAGATGTGACCTGTGACTTCAGGAGGGATGAGGTGATTTTCCAAGTCCATGAGGGCTGCCTTCCCACCTGAAGCCACCAGTCCAAATCAGCACTTTTAACAGGGACTTCTCCACCCAGCTGGAGGAGGCCGCTGAGATAGCAAAACCAGAAGTCTTTCCAGGTTTCAGGCAGATGGTTGAAGAGAGAGTCAACCTAGCTGATGCCTGTGGGACTCTGGAGAAGAAGCAAAAATTGAAACAAGTTTTCTTGGATTTTCAAGATCTTTTTGCAGTGGACTCATATGACTGTGGTCGCACCGACATCCACACTACAACAATTCCCATGGACCCTGGCATGACACCACTGTTTGTGAAGCAATATCGCTTGCCTCTCACATCCACGGAGTCCCTTACTGAAATAATTAAGAACCTTGAGTCCCGTGGGATAATCTGTCCAGTCCACAACACCTTCAATAATCCGGTGCTGGGGATATTGAGCCAAACGGCCAGTGGAGACTCTGCGCCGACCTTAGAGAGCTCAACAAACGGGTCCATACTTCCCGATGGCCTCTTCCCTACATTGACCAAGGGCTGGTCCAGATCAAGGGGTCACAGGTATTCACTGCAATAGACCTGGCCAATGGATACTGGACTGCACCTGTCAGTAGGGAGGACCAATACAAGCTGGCCTTTACCTTTGGGGGACAGCAGTACACATGGACCCTGACTCCCTTCGGATACATCAACTCCGCCAATGAATTCAACATTTTTCTAAATAAGGCCATGCCTGACCTGGTTGAGAGAGGTAACCTGGACAATGTAGATGAGGTTCTCATCAAAAGCTCAACTGTGGAGGAACACATAGCGGAGATCCGTTATGTTCTGACACAGTTGAGGGCTGCCAGAGCAAAACATTCCTTTCAAAAGGCACAGTGGTGTAGACCCCGTGTTAATTTCTTATGGCATGAGATTACTCCTCAGGGTCTCTGTCCCCAGGAAAAGAAAGTGGAAGCACTTCAGAAATTGAAAGACCCCACAACTCTGTGGGAACTAAGGAGTCTCCTTGGACTGACTAATTACAGTATAAAGTACATTGAGGACTATGCAGAGATCACAAGAGCCTGATTCATCTTTTGAAGGGGGGTCAAGTCGGAATGGGGTCCAGAACAATCCGAGGCAGTAAGACAACTCAAAAGAAGCCTCTCACAAGCGCCTTGCCTAGCTTACCCTGTCAGAAACAAGGAGTTCTTCCTGGAGACAGGGTTCTCTAATACATGCTTGACGAGTAAATCTTTATCCTCTGTGGAGGAAAAATTCAACGATTGTGAGAAGGCACTCCTGGCAACGGTGTGGGCATTGAAGAATTACCACCCGTTTATCCAGGGGGAACACATCATAGTGGAGACTCCACACCAGCCTCTGCAATATCTCCAAAGTGACAGAATCCGGGCCGGAAATGTGAGTCCCAAATTACTTCCTGGATTCTGTCAATGCAAGGCTTTCCTGTGGAGGTCAGATAAGACCAAAACAAGAAGAGTCCCCTTGCGCAAGGTCTGGCTGACTTGCATGATTGTGCCAGAGAAAACTGTCTCGAGGACGAAAGTCTAAAAATCAAGGACAACATGGAGGCATACCTCAATTCCCAACACAAGAGACCCCAGAACCCTGCCGCTAGGTACAAGATTGGTCCCCGAAGTAGTCAAGTGGCAAAGTTAATGGCTGTGCATGAAGCCATCCTCACTGCTTGTCATGATGCATACCCCCGGGCATCCAGACCACGTCCATCAGCCCCGGGAGCAGGCATCATGTCGCCTTGAGAAAACCCAGCAACCCCTGCTAGGGGCTCATATGGCTCATAAGGGACATCAGTCCTGGCGCCATAGGCGCCAGGCTCATAGGTACACACTTACCTGATACAGACCATGCTGCAAGAAGATCCAAGCCCATGTGAGGCCTGGAAGGGACTACTTTACCTTAGGGACTATTTTGTTACTCGGCTGTGGTCGGGGAGGAATACCTACCTGGGACTACTTTGGAGGCTATTTAAACCAAGCCCGAAGAGCAGCACACGCTTTGCGTTATTCTGCATCCAGCAGCGTGACATTCACCGTGGCAGCAGCAGCATCCAGCCTTCTGCCACGCACGCCTCGAACCTGGAGCACATAGAAAGAAGGAAAGAAGCAAAGGTTAGAACAAGAGTATTACCTGATTTCTTACCTGATTCGGGATTCATCGCATCTTCAAACCTGAGGAAAGACTTGTTTTAAACGCGTCGCATCGCCAGCAGCAGCGCCATACTCACCATTCCACACAGCATCTCTTCGATCCAGCGCTGTCTCCACCTTTACATCGCGGTATCCCGGCACCTAAGGGGGACAAGAAACAACAAGGTGAGCAGAGAGAACAGACAGAGACAATCACATTAGCCGCCATGTGCTTACCTGATTTTACCGCCAGAGGTATAATTCATCAGCACGCCACATCTTCTTATGCCGCACCTGTAAGATAAGGAGAAAGCAGCAAGTTTAACCCTTGGCATTATTTACCGGACAGTGTTGGGTAACACAGACTTTTACAGGAGCGCTTTCAGCTGCCAATCTTCTTATTGGGTCAAAGCTGCAAGATAAAAGAGGATTTGGACAGGAGTGAATTCCAGACATTTTTACGAACTATATACTTACGGCTCTTCGCCAGGACCTTTTGGAGTCAGGATTCGTCTACAACTCTTCCAATATCTTCAGGCCAGTGAAGTAACTGGTCATCAACGCGCCCCTGCGTGCTTCGCAGGATGGAGGGCTCATCCATTAAGAATATAAGGTGAGATTGCTGAGAGGGCGCTTCAGAGGTGATTAGTGGGGAGGACAGTGGGAGTGCTATAATTTGAATCCACAAGTGGCTAAATCCATCTCTCCACTTGTAGGAGAATATTTCTACGGGTCAAGCAGACGAGATTAGGAGGGCAGATCCAGTCAGTCATCGCTGCACTGCGCATCACATGGGTGGAGTCCGCAGCAGTCCAGGTCCAACCGACGTCCCTGTGGGAGCCAGGTGAGCGTAAAACACTGCTGTCCAATATCAAAGAACGAACTGGTCATAATCACGGATTCGGATTATGTACGGAACGGGTTCATGGAGGACCTGGTTAACTTGAAAACCAGAGGCATGCTATGTGCTAACAACAAACCATTGAAACATGGAAAATTAATTCAAAATATTGATGATCTGGTCACCTCAATTTGGATGACCATCTACTGGAAAAAGATCAAGGGTCATTCCAAAGTACAGGGAACAGACAAAACTGGAAATGACCTAGCTGATCAGCTGGCCAAAACTGGAGCCATCCAAGGGGATCTACTAGAAATTGAGTCCCTGTTGGGGGAAATCCAGGTCACTGACATCACTAGGTCCCAGACAAATGCTCACAATGAACTCTCAAATGCACAATGGAGTAAGGAGACCCCAGATGCTGATTTGATTACGGCTCAAATAGGGGATCCAATAATTGGTAAGTTTTATCAACACATTGAGGACCCTGAGAACTTTCCCTTGACGGATACCGATTACATAGGGAAAAAGGACCTCAGAGTGTTGATGAAATGTCCAAAAATGTTCAAAATCCAAGACGGTTTGTTGGTAAGGAAATCCCTAGATGGCCATAATCAGTGGGTGGTCCCTACCTCATTCCAAAGCCTGATGGTAAGTCACACCCATGATGCAGCCTCAGCTGGTATTATGGGGTTTCATACAACACTTTAAATCTTAAGAGAGGTTGCATACTGGCCACACATGGGGCAGGACCTCAACCACTATTTGAAGGGGTGTCTTGTGTGTGCACAATTTCAGCCAACATCCCTCACACACCGTGCGCCTCTCCAAAAGAGGGGGATGACATTGCCTTGGTAAGATTTAAAAGTCGACTATATCGGGCCCGTGATTCGCTCCTCTAGGGGGAACAAGTACATGTTGACCGTGACATGCTTGTTTACTACCTGGGTGGAATGTCTCCCGGCCCCAAACTGCAAGGCAGAAACTGTAGCTGCCCTGATGATCAACCACATCTTTTTGCATTTTGGACTACCCCAAAAGATCGAGCCAGACCGAGGTAGCCACTTTACTAGTGAAGTAATGACAAAGATGTGGGAGATACTTGGGGTCAAAAGGAAGCTACACATTGCTTACCGGCCAGCCTCTAGTGGTGCAGTAGAGAGATATAATAAAACAATTGTGAGCATATTAAAAACATTTGTGGCGGATTCTAGGCCAAGTTGGGATATTCGATTACCTCTTGTTCTAATTGCCATCAGATATACCCATTCATCTGCAAATAAAATGTCACTGTTTGAGCTGATGACTGGATGCAGGATGGTGCTTCCCCAGCATCTGCTCTACAGAACCCAAGAGCAGACATTTATCAATGCCTCCACAACTCATGAGTATGTTGAAATTCTAAGAAAACACCCTCAACATGCTTTTGCCTATGCTCAGCGGAATCTAGAAAGATCTGCAGACAGGATGAAGACCCACTATGACTTAAAGACTATTAGAAAAGAATACAATGTAGGAGACTGGGTCTACTTATACAATTTCCAAAGGAACCAAGCCAAACAGCGCAAATTTTTGCCTAGCTGGAGGGGACCTTTTGAAATTGTAGACAAAATCTCACCAGTCACTTACAAAATCTGCATCCCCAAAGGCAGTTTGGCAGAGGGGGAAGATAAGTGGGTCCACATTAACCAACTAAAGTGTTGCCATCCTAGGCACACTCTCCAGAAACTGGAGGAGTCTTCTGGAACCCCAGAGGGGGTCACTCCAGCTCCCTAGAATTCCAACTATAAAATATTCCATATATAGTCCATAAATTATAATCGAATAATGTGTCCTTATTTGTCAAAATGTATGTGTTTGCCCCACTACATCAATAGTGGTGGGGAAATGTCTACAAATATGTTTTTGCTTTGTCATCCTAGTATTGGAAACCATGGAGACTAAAACCAAGGAGAACCACCCAGGGACCGGGAGGAGAGATCCAACGGGCCCGGAGTATCGCTCCATACTCTCATCAGGACTGGGCGAGGAGAACTGGTCGATCCACCCCTGATGGAGGAAAAGATGATGAACTTTGCCATTTTTGGAACCATAAGAAATGAGACTGATCATCCCAGTCTTACGACTTCTCATTGATGGATGAGCAACGCCAAATTGTAAGGGGGGGTTTGTGGGATGTTCTGACGCACAGGCTCTGCCCTGCAACATCACTGTGATCAAAAACAACAGAATGGCAACCGAAAAGCCTTATGCGCGCAAGAAATTGCTGAGAAGTGCGCAGGGAAACCTGAAAAATAGGCCGTCAATCCATTTTGCCTATGTCAGTGGTAAAACAGGAGACCACACTTCCAAAACATATCATTGGGCTGCCCACAGAGTGAAATAGAACTGCTTGAAAAGGCAGTGCTACATCCCAAGGAAAACCCAGAAGTGCCTAAAATCCGTTTTTCCTTGTCTGTTACATTTTCAAAATAATGATTCTCAAACAGCAGAGTGTGATGCTGGAAATGCATCTGAGGGACAGGGCCTCTGAATCCTTGTCCTTTTTCTGTTTTTACCGTGTGTTCTGTTATGTTTTCTGCCCCGGAGTCCATGTGGGACTCCTGGCAGTGCAGCTCTATCTTTTGGTTTGGTGAACAGACCCAGGGGATACCCTTATGGCACCCATGGGTAGGGGTGCAACCCTGTGCCCCTAGTGTATGTTTTTGGGCACCTGTGGGTAGCCCCAGAGCAGGGTATGGGCTGGTGGCAGCTCCGTGCTGAAATTGACAGGTGCTCTGGGTGTCCTCCATTTTGGGATACCCAGGCCCTGCCATTGGGATCTGTTGATTCCTGATAGGAAACAAGATGGCCCCTGTGGCCTCTTGCTTTCTATTGCCTGTTATCTTGTTTTCCCAAAGTCCTGGGAAGCCCTGTCTCTGTCCCTTCCCCCTGACTGGCTGTTGGGTGGAAGTTCCATATATGGTGTTGTTGTGAAGGCCCAGCTAGACTGGCTGGAGCCTTCCCAGTGACTGTATGTTGTGGGTACCTCCTGTGGGTGGGACCTGGGTGAATGGAGTGTGTGACCAATATACACTCCTTGTTGTGGTTGTCTGGTTTCTGGCATGAGAGACAAAGACTGAGACAGCCCTGCCCGAAACTGGCCTGAATGCAGTGTGTAGTGTTGAATGGCTGGGTACTTGTCCCAATCCACATTTCTTGTTGTGAATGTCTGGAAGGGAGGAGTGTGGCCTGAATGCACTGTGTGCCTGATTGGCTGACTGACTGCATGAATGCCCTGCAGTATGATTGGCTGCTGAGTGTGTGCCAGCAGCGTGGATGAGAGTGAGGATAGTATATCTGGGGACCTCTCACCACTGGAAAAGTGTTCAGTGTTCAGTGTTCAGAAGGAACCATTGGTTCAGAAGGGACCTTGGTGCTCCTAAAGCAGCCAGGGAGCTGAGTCTCCACTCTACGAGTAACTGGAACTGCTGATCCTCGACGTCCAGCTGGAAGAAGAAGACTTGCTGTGGCATTTGCTTCGACCGATCTGAAGGCTGACGAGATCGTCGAGGGCTGACCCGAGAGAGGACCTGGTAAGGCGCCCTCTTCCCGTGCTCCGAGGGACCATTGAGCACCGCTCCATCTTCGCCGAAGCGTCCTGGAAGGCAGGCCCTTGAAAGGCTGTCGACCCGAGACGGGACCGCTGAGGAGATCGAAGTGAAGCACCCGGACATCGACGCCGTCGAAGTCCATTGCTGTCGACCAGGGTTCGCAGGTTTGTGGAACCGCTGGAGGCCCGTCGAAGTTGTGTTGCCCAGCCGTGGGAACCACTTGACGCCGTGCCGCCAACGACCGGAGCCGTCCGCTCCTTTGCCTAAGAACATTCTATCGAAGGACTCTCTCGACCGCTTCGTCGACCGCTTATCCTGCCGGGGAAAGTCGAGGACGACCAACGCGCCGAGGAGTAACCTGCCGGTGGGTTTCCCGCCACCCAACGACCTCAAAGACTTGGACGATTCGACGCCCTTGCTGGGTTTCCGTCTCTACAATCTTTGCGGTCCAGAACTATTGTCATCGAGGTGCCCCGCACACCTCCGCCTTGCAGGACGCCGACATCTCGACGCCGACGAGCACCGCTCGGACGAAGCTGCCACCTCTTCGACATCGTTCTACCTCGTTCGCCGACGGACGTTCGACGCCCCGTGCCTCCCGCTTGAAAGGGAAGGCATTCAAGAAGGGCCGTCGATTCCCCGTCGCCGAACAGCGAGTCCCTCGACGTTTGTCGACGCCGCTTCGAGGAGCTCGACTCCACCAGGTACATTGGGGGGGTAAAACATTATAGGAGAGAATAAGACTTGCAGAGCAACATATGGACTGGGCTGGTACTATACCTTTCTTTACAGGTTGCCCAGGTGGGGGGATCTCCACACAGGACTGTGTCTAGTGGTAGGGGCCAGTATTCTGCCTATTGCTCAACCATCTTATTTTCTCTCCTCTCTCTATTGCTGGTTTCACTCTATTGGTCTGTGTGATATTGTACAGTATTGTTCATGCACTTCAATGAGATCTAGGGTGGTACCACTTTAGGATTGTAAATATTTGTCATTGTAGATTTTGCCAGAGTACAAAGTGAGTTATCAGGATAAATGTACATAACCTTAACTTTTGATTATATAAAGACTGTGTTCTAACCAATACAGAGTGTGGATATTCCTTTGTGGGGGCTTGGGGATACACTGTACTTAAGAACCAGCCTGCATCACCTCCTGAGAAGCTAGGCCTTGATTGCTCGACCATTGCTACTGAATAGAGAATCTTGGCTGGGGTCTCCTGTGCCTCTCCTCCACCATATAGGGAGCGGAAGTACAGACACCCCCCACCGGTCGTTGAGATCCGTTCTCTCACACTGGTGGCAAGCGGTGGGATGCTTATGGTTTTAAGAATCAGTGTATAACCGTGCCACTTACAAAGGATATTTGCCCTTTATTAAATTAAGGTTTAGTTGTGTACAAGGTAACTGCATTACAAACAATGGAGTCTATTGCGAATGGCAAATTAACTCGGATGAGCTTGGAGGCTCTCCAGAGTGCTTGTGAAGCTAGGGAGTTAGACTTTGTGGATAAGTCTAGGGCTGAGCTTATAGCTGCCCTGGTGGACTACCAGACTGATAGTGAAACTCTTGATGAGGGGGGAATGCAACCAATGAGGACTCTGCCCCTGGGGTTTCAGCTGAATCTGTTTCTGGGAATGCCGCCATTCCTGCTGCCTCTGTTCCAAACTCCAGCAATTCCTTAGAGCTTGAGATATTAAGGATGAAATTGGCCTTTGAATACCGCAAGTTGGAAATAGATGCTGAGCTTAAGAAAGAGGAGTTGGCTCAACAAGTTGCACTCAAAAATAAGGACCTTGAACTCAAGAGCCAGGACACTGAATGTCAGAGGATCCAGCTAGAGAAAGCTAGAGTGGAGACTTCAGCTAGATCCAGTGAGAGTGTCAGGTCCCCAGCCACCAAGTTTATGAAAGATTTGGTTGGTGTATTTGTGGAGGGTTCGGATATCCTCCAATGGATTGAAGCGTTTGAAATGGCTTGTGAGATTCATGATGTGGATAAAAGAGATTGGGCGAAGTGTTTGTTAAGCAGAGTGCCTCAAACCGGGTATGACTGTATTCTGAAGCTGAGTGTGGAAGAAAGGGGTCAGTACGAGTGTATGAAGTCTGCTTTGATTGCCAAGTTCGGCAAGACACCTACCCAATACCTTAGAAGGTTCAGGGATTTTAAGAAAAAGGAGAATATGTCTTTGGTTGACTGGGTGAGTGCTGCGCACATGAACATGATGGGGTGGATCGATGGATACAAGGTTAAGACTTTTGTTGAATTGCCCCACCTCTTGTTTTTTGAGCATTTCTCTGAAGCCTGTTCACCGGAGCTGCGTCAGTATGTGGCTGACCAGAACATTTTGGACCCCTTTAAGCTGGCTAGGTTACCTGACAAGTGGGTCTCCCACCGGGTGTCCCCCAAGGACTCCAGTGGGAAGGACAAGGATAAAGAGAAGGGGGCCTCTCAGAAAGCTGAGGAGTCCCCCAAGCAATCACAGTCGGGTAAACCAAAACCTTCCTCTCCTAAGACCCAAAAATCTAGTGGGGATAAGTCATCTAGGGGTGGGAATAAGAGTAGTGGTCCACCTGCTGCCAAGCAGGCTCCCAGTGGTTCCAGTACCGTACCCCGCACTCCTGGCACTTGTTGGGACTGTGGGGCTCTGGATCCCAAAAGGGGTGACCCCAAGTGTAAAGGTAAGGCACTTGGAGTACAGGCTGTCAGCCTGACCTACCCTTACCCCGTGTCTGAGGTGGAGGTCACCGTCCTCCCCTCCTCTGCCGGTGTCACATTTGGTGCTCTGGTGGAGATTTCCTTAGTGTCCCTTGGGGCCTGGGACCAGTACGCGGAAGTACTGGCGACTATCCCACAGAACACCCGTAGGTTTTTGAGGAGTGTCCTCTTGAATGGCCAGCCTTCTACTGGTTTGAGAGACACCAGGGCAAGCATGACAGTGGTGGACAGGACCCTGCTCAGGCCAGAGGACTATGAAGGTGCTCCTCTGCAAACCACCAGGTTAGCTGGTGGGCCTCCCAAATTATCACCTGTAGCCTTAGTCACACTCATGATTGGCGACAAGACAGCGAAGCTTCCTGTCCTGGTTCAGGACAATGTCCCTGCTAACATTTTGTTAGGGAATGATCTAGTAGAGTTGGGGTTGATCTCGGATGGTCTTCCCATGACTGCTGCTGCCGTCACTAGATCACAGGTGACACCGGGTCTGGCTGTGGGTCAGATACCTGAGCCAAAGGCGAGGCCTAAGGCAAGAAGGAGGAAGACCAAGAAGGCCACCCCTGTGGAGGGAGCACCTTCTCTTCCTGCTGCACCCATTGGGATCCATGCTCCGGACGGGCTGGGTCCAATGGAAAACCCCAACTCAACTCCTTTGGGAGAAGAGGCAGAAGACTCTCCTATGGGAGAGGTTCTTAACCCTGAGGATCATCCCGACCTTCAATGCTTGTTAGCTGAAGGGGGACCCTCCCGGGCAGACTTCTGTAAGGGACAGAGAGAGTGCCACTCTCTCGAGGGACTGAGGAAACAGGCCCTGGCCCAGGCACAAGGAGAGGTGCCTAGGAACTTCCGGATTTATTGGGAGGGTGAGCTCCTTGTTAGTGAGCCCACTAAGCCTGAACCTGGTGCCCGCAAGAGGTTGGTGGTACCCCAGGTTTACAGGCCCTTCCTACTGCAGTTGGCGCATGAGGTGCCCTTGGCTGGTCATCTTGGGACCAAGAAGACTAAGCAGAGGCTCTCTGCCCATTTCTACTGGCCACGGATGGGAGTAGAGGTGGAGTCCCACTGCAGGACCTGCCCAACTTGTCAGTTGTCTGGCAAGACTGGAGGCAGTGTCATTGCCCCACTGCAGCCGTTGCCAGTGGTTGGCACCCCATTTGAGAGGGTGGGCATCGACATCGTCGGTCCCCTGGACCCTCCCACTTCAGGTGGACATCGGTTCATCCTGGTCTTGGTGGATCATGCCACCAGGTACCCTGAGGCGATACCCCTTCGGACTGTTACTGCCAAGGTGGTTGCCCGGGCTCTCCTGGGCATTTTCACCCGTGTTTGATTCCCCAAGGAGGTTGTCTCTGACAGAGGATCCAACTTCATGTCTAGTTACATGAAAACCATGTGGAAAGAGTGCGGGGTAACCTACAAGTTCTCCACCTCTTACCACCCCCAGACCAATGGTTTGGTTGAGAAATTTAATAAAACTCTCAAAGGCATGCTAGGGGCTTTGGAAGAACCCCTAAGGAGGAAATGGGATCTCCTCCTGCCATGCCTGCTGTTTGCTTACAGAGAGGTACCTCAAGAGGGTGTTGGTTTCAGCCCCTTTGAGTTACTCTTTGGACATCCCGTGAGGGGGCCCCTCGCCTTGATCAGAGAAGGCTTGGAAGCCACCCCTCCGGGTCCCGCCAAGCAAGTGGGGGACTATGTGTTAGGCCTCAGACGGAGGATGACACAGATGATGGGCCAGGCAACAGCAAATCTCAAGGCCAGCCAGGAATTGAATAAGTACTGGCATGACCTTAAAGCCTCGCAAGTGGATTGGGCTCCAGGACAGGAAATCCTTGTGATGGAGCCTACCAAGCCTAGGGCTTTGGCAGACAAGTGGACTGGACCCTTCAGGATCATCTCCAAGATGGGCGAAGTCAATTATCTGGTTGACATGGGAGCCTCTGGGGTAGCCCCTCAGATATTCCATGTCAACAGGCTCAAGCCTTTCCACCGGCGAGCAGAAGTCTCATGTCTCTTGCTAGCTTCTGGGCAAGAAGAGGATGAGAGTGAGCCCCTTCCTGATTTGCTGCATAGCAACCCTCAGGATGGCTCAGTGGAGGGAGTACATCTCTCTCCAGATTTGACAACAGAGCAACAGAAGGCCTGTAGGGCTTTGCTCCAACAGTACGCCTCTCTGTTTTCACTGAAGCCAGGCCTTACCCCGTGGTGTAAGCACGAAATTGACACTGGTGACAGTGTGCCTGTCAAAAGCAGGTGCTACCGTATGTCAGATACCGTTAAGAACCACATCCAGGCTGAGGTCGCCAAGATGTTGGATCTGGGTGTTATTGAACCCTCAACCAGTCCCTGGTCCAGTCCAGTGGTCCTTGTCCCAAAGGCAAGTTCCCAGGCGGGCACCAAGGATTGGAGGTTCTGTGTGGACTATCGAGGAGTCAATGCCGTCACCAAGACTGACGCGCACCCATTGCCCAGGGCTGATGAGCTCGTGGACACCATCGGTGCTGCCAAGTTTGTGAGCACCTTTGACCTCACTTCAGGCTATTTGCAAATAGCTTTGACGGACCATGCCAAGGAAAAGACGGCCTTCTCAACACCTGAGGGACTCTACCAGTTTAGAGTCATGCCTTTTGGGTTGAAGAATGCCCCTGCCACCTTCCAGAGATTGGTCAATCATGCGCTCAGTGGGCTGGAAGCCTTTTGTGTGGCTTACTTAGACGACATTGCCGTCTACAGTTCCACCTGGGAAGAGCATTTGACACATCTGGATAGGGTGTTGCAGGCCTTAAAAAGGGCTAACCTCACTATCAAGGCCACCAAGTGCCAGATAGCTCAGGGGAAAGTTACCTATCTTGGTCATGAGGTAGGAGGGGGTCAAATCCAGCCTCTCGCCAGTAAAGTACAGGATGTACAGAACTGGGAGACTCCCACTACTCAAACCCAGGTGAGAGCCCTTTTGGGCCTCACTGGGTACTATCGCAATTTCATGGCAGACTATGGAACCATAGCTGCACCTCTGACAGCTCTAACGTCACCCAAACAGCCTAGGAAGGTTACTTGGACCGAAGACTGTCAGAGGGCCTTTGATGGCTTGAAAGAAAGTCTGTGTAGGGCACCTGTGTTGAGTGCGCCTGACTACAGCCGACCCTTTATCGTGCAGACGGATGCCTGCGACACCGGAATTGGAGCTGTCTTGTCCCAGTTAGATGACAAAGGGAGAGAACACCCTATCATATTCATCAGTAGACAACTCAAGGGTAGAGAACTTAGGTGGGCTACTGTTGAAAAGGAGTGTTTTAGTATAGTTTGGAGCCTTAGGCGTTTTAGGCCCTACCTTACGGGGTCTACCTTCAAGGTCCAAACAGATCATAAGCCCCTGAAGTGGCTTATGCAGATGAAGGGTGAGAACCCGAAATTGCTCAGGTGGTCCATTAGCCTGCAAGGGCTAGACTTCACCATAGAGCACCGACCAGGGAAGAGTCACGATAATGCAGATGGCCTTTCCAGAAGGTATGTTGACCGTCTGGATGAGGGTGTCTATCCCGTGGGAGATTAGACACCCTCCACCTCAGTCTGGGCGGGGGCGACTGTGATGCTGGAAATGCATCTGAGGGACAGGGCCTCTGAATCCTTGTCCTTTTTCTGTTTTTACCGTGTGTTCTGTTATGTTTTCTGCCCCAGAGTCCATGTGGGACTCCTGGCAGTGCAGCTCTCTCTTTTGGTTTGGTGAACAGACCCAGGGGATACCATTATGGCACCCATGGGTAGGGGTGCAACCCTGTGCCCCTAGTGTATGTTTTTGGGCACCTGTGGGTGGCCCCAGAGCAGGGTATGGGCTGGTGGCAGCTCCGTGCTGAAATTGACAGGTGCTCTGGGTGTCCTCCATTTTGGGATACCCAGGCCCTGCCATTGGGATCTGTTGATTCCTGATAGGAAACAAGATGGCCCCTGTGGCCTCTTGCTTTCTATTGCCTGTTATCTTGTTTTCCCAAAGTCCTGGGAAGCCCTGTCTCTGTCCCTTCCCCCTGACTGGCTGTTGGGTGGAAGTTCCATATATGGTGTTGTTGTGAAGGCCCAGCTAGACTGGCTGGAGCCTTCCCAGTGACTGTATGTTGTGGGTACCTCCTGTGGGTGGGACCTGGGTGAATGGAGTGTGTGACCAATATACACTCCTTGTTGTGGTTGTCTGGTTTCTGGCATGAGAGACAAAGACTGAGACAGCCCTGCCCGAAACTGGCCTGAATGCAGTGTGTAGTGTTGAATGGCTGGGTACTTGTCCCAATCCACATTTCTTGTTGTGAATGTCTGGAAGGGAGGAGTGTGGCCTGAATGCACTGTGTGCCTGATTGGCTGACTGACTGCATGAATGCCCTGCAGTATGATTGGCTGCTGAGTGTGTGCCAGCAGCGTGGATGAGAGTGAGAATAGTATATCTGGGGACCTCTCACCACTGGAAAAGTGTTCAGTGTTCAGTGTTCAGAAGGAACCATTGGTTCAGAAGGGACCTTGGTGCTCCTAAAGCAGCCAGGGAGCTGAGTCTCCACTCTACGAGTAACTGGAACTGCTGATCCTCGACGTCCAGCTGGAAGAAGAAGACTTGCTGTGGCATTTGCTTCGACCGATCTGAAGGCTGACGAGATCGTCGAGGGCTGACCCGAGAGAGGACCTGGTAAGGCGCCCTCTTCCCGTGCTCCGAGGGACCATCGAGCACCGCTCCATCTTTGCCGAAGCGCCCTGGAAGGCAGGCCCTCGAAAGGCTGTCGACCCGAGACGGGACCGCTGAGGAGATCGAAGTGAAGCACCCGGACATTGACGCCGTCGAAGTCCATTGCCGTCGACCAGGGTTCGCAGGTTTGTGGAACCGCTGGAGGCCCGTTGAAGTTGTGTTGCCCAGCCGTGGGAACCACTTGACGCCGTGCCGCCGACGACTGGAGCCGTCCGCTCCTTTGCCTAAGAACATTCTATCGAAGGACTCTCTCGACCGCTTCGTCGACCGCTTATCCTGCCGGGGAAAGTCGAGGACGACCAACGCGCCGAGGAGTAACCTGCCGGTGGGTTTCCCGCCCCCCAACGACCTCAAAGACTTGGACGATTCGACGCCCTTGCTGGGTTTCCGTCTCTACAATCTTTGCGGTCCAGAACTATTGTCATCGAGGTGCCCCGCACACCTCCGCCTTGCAGGACGCCGACGTCTCGACGCCGACGAGCACCGCTCGGACGAAGCTGCCGCCTCTTCGACATCGTTCTACCTCGTTCGCCGACGGACGTTCGACGCCCCATGCCTCCCGCTTGAAAGGGAAGGCATTCAAGAAGGGCCGTCGATTCCCCGTCGCCGAACAGCGAGTCCCTCGACGTTTGTCGACGCCGCTTCGAGGAGCTCGACTCCACCAGGTACATTGAGGGGGTAAAAACGTTATAGGAGAGAATAAGACTTGCAGAGCAACATATGGACTGGGCTGGTACTATACCTTTCTTTACAGGTTGCCCAGGTGGGGGGATCTCCACACAGGACTGTGTCTAGTGGTAGGGGCCAGTATTCTGCCTATTGCTCAACCATCTTATTTTCTCTCCTCTCTCTATTGCTGGTTTCACTCTATTGGTCTGTGTGATATTGTACAGTATTGTTCATGCACTTCAATGAGATCTAGGGTGGTACCACTTTAGGATTGTAAATATTTGTCATTGTAGATT
Organism: Ambystoma mexicanum; assembly: GCF_040938575.1. NCBI lineage: Eukaryota > Metazoa > Chordata > Amphibia > Caudata > Ambystomatidae > Ambystoma > Ambystoma mexicanum. Next base: position 1,347,838,264 of record NC_090933.1, on the reverse strand, counting down.
TTGCCAGAGTACAAAGTGAGTTATCAGGATAAATGTACATAACCTTAACTTTTGATTATATAAAGACTGTGTTCTAACCAATACAGAGTGTGGATATTCCTTTGTGGGGGCTTGGGGATACACTGTACTTAAGAACCAGCCTGCATCACCTCCTGAGAAGCTAGGCCTTGATTGCTCGACCATTGCTACCGAATAGAGAATCTTGGCTGGGGTCTCCTGTGCCTCTCCTCCACCATATAGGGAGTGGGAGTACAGACACCCCCCACCGGTCGTTGAGATCCGTTCTCTCACACAGAGAAGATCCAACATCCTCATGGGGTGTTCACCATCACCTTATTTAAGGAATCCCCATAAGCACAATCATAAAAAAATCCACATTCAAAAGGTGCTTCTCTGGGAAAAATATGTCAGATATGGGCGCAGTACCGCCGCTCGCCTGTCTCAGAAGCTCTCATTACTTATACTGTCAGTTTAAAACTTGTGTCTTAAAATCAAATTGTATAAAAGAAGAGACTTGCCATCAATAGCAATATGTGTTGCTACAATTCAATTTCTATGTTTTAAAAAGACTGGAATGAAGAGATTTGTGTGGATATTTGTAGAAAATGTAAATTGTATTTTAGAAAGGACCATTTTAAACTGTTTATTAAAAGTGGACTAATGTCAGCTACACTGGACTTCAAAGACTTTCCACAGCTTCTCCCCAAACAAAGGAATCTTCCTCCTGCTCTCTGCTCAGGAACTGGCATTGAGTTGTTAAGGGAAGTGGGAGGAGATTTTGGCCTGTTGCTCTGTGCAGGGACAAAAGACTCCATTGACTGAAAGGAAATGCAAATTTGGGTGTCAACAGAAACCAACTGCTAAGGAAGAGAGGCTCAGGTTGCTCTGGCCCAGCCAAACCTTGGAGGCGGAGTTAGACTGATATGTGTATCTGAAATTTCAAGGAAATATCTTTTTGAAAAAAGACTCATAGAAAACTGTGAACAATTTGGAAAAATCTGTATTGTATAGGTTGTTAATATGAAAATGCTGCTCACAATTTGAGACTACTCTGAACCCTGTGCGATATTCAGTGACCGGACTACTAAAATGTTGATATTGTAGCAATTGTGATCATGCTAGAAATATGAATGTTTACAGGATTATGCCCAGATGTAATGCGCACGTATGGGGAAAATCTGTCCAGATTTGACACTGTGTAACCGACCAAAAGCGCAAAAAACTGTCCGTTTTGAACTGAAACTCTCAAGAAGATGGGACTCGGACAGATCAAGCTTTATTAAATATGTGATGTGAATATGTATTATTAGCAGGTTGGTGATATTGTAGATATGCTTTCTATGAAAAATAGATTTTCTGTGTAGAAACAAAGGGGAGGTTTTTCCCTGGATTGTAAATTGCAGCATCACTATGACACTAGGTTTCCTTCTCAAATCAGGAGGGAATACTTTGACCAATCGGTTTCTTTGCGGGTGGGCTTATTATAATCAGCCTATCCACCCCTTTGGGAAATAGATAAATAGAGACAGTTTAGGACCTAGAAACACACACACACATTCACCCATCAACTGATTTACTGGCGAAATGCTCTGCAGAAGAACCCAGATCCAAGACTCCAGAACTCTGAAAGCAGAAGGCCCATTCCAAAGCTGAACCCTTCTCAGCTGGCCTTTAAAATCTTGCAACCTGATTTTACCCCCAGACTTCCAAGGGGCACATAAAAAATGTAACAGCCTGGCTGTGCTGTTTTCTGCTTCTTGCCAAGAACTCTTGCTAGAACTCAGAGATCCAAACCAGTAGAGCAAAGCTGAAACCAGATAGCTGTAAACTCCAGAAACAACCTGTCGGATCCAGTCCAGAGTGCCGTGCAGAGACCAGAGTGCCGTGCAGAACCGCGTGCCTGAATCCTGTCTGGTGGGCTAGCAGAATTCCAGTCCAAAACCTTTGAACAGATCCTGACGGGCCTTTTCCAAAACCATATTTGTGAGTATTTAGCATAGAATTGTCCATAGCCAATCTCTTATCCCTAAGTAATACTATCCAAATCATTCCAACATATCCAGAACTGCATTGTAGACCCTTTCTTGTTTTTCTGAATCTTTCCCTCATCCATATAGTCCTTTGTTAATTGTAGTGATAATATCATCTTTGTGCTAATATATTTGCTGCAGAAAGACAAGTGTCTCAGCGGGCAAAAGTCAGAGCAGAGGTGCCCTGTTCTGGTGGCTGTATCGTTGGGTATCTTGCATCTTCATAGCCTCCTTAGTGCCAAGAAAATGATTGTTTGTAATATTCAAATGCGCATCTTTCATTGAAAATCTTGAGGCTTTCTAAAAAAAATCAACCTCATAATTTTTGAACCGTACATGCTAGAAATGGAATGTAAGTGTCAAATTGAAGCTAACATTCCCAGCTTTCCAACGGACCTACAATTGTATTCCAACTCCTTAAGGTTTTTCTGTAATCGCATTTCTCGCACGCTGAAAAGTTTGCCGCTAATCTGCATTTGGCTCAATTTCATCACATGTAAAATAGCTATTTCTTGCATTCAACCTCTGAATTCAGTTTCCTATCTGCCAGTCATTCAATCCTCATTGCTAGTGTTTCCCTGAACCTATCCAAAGCGGCTCCCACTAGTTCTGAATCTCATTCACAGAATTAAATCCATTTTCTGTATTTTTCCCATTTATTTAAAATCACATTCAAAAGCAATTGACCTGTTTTGAAATCATTCCTTTTTCTCTCTAAGCTTGCTGGGGGAATTGGGATTGAAACTGCATTTGTAGAGTGTTTATTCCTGAAACCTGTTTTCTCTCCTTCCATCTCTACATTGCATATTACGGTGGATTGAGTAGCGTTTAGGGGGAAAGAGTGATTACACTGCATTTGATTGAATTCATATCAAGTTTTATTTCTGTGCTGCATTAATTTCCTATCATTGCATTTGACTGAACCCACACAAAGTTGTATTCTATGCTACAGTATTCTTCTCATCCATACTCCTACTGATTAAAGAGATTGTTGATGGTAATATCACCTAACGCTGATCATTGTATAAATATTAATAGTGTGATATCTAGACATTGTTCAAATTCATAAAAGTGTGATATATATCGTGTTCAAATCCATCAAATAAATCTTTTAACCTTGCAAAACAACCTACTTCTTGGTTCAGCGAGACCGGGGGGGATTCAAAGAGAGGGGCATGAATTAAGGGTACATCATTCAGAAATAAAAGAACTTAAGGGTTCCATCTGGGAATCACATGCTAGGCATTGACTAAGGTGGAGTGCTGGGTTGAAACCACTTAAAGGGATTAAAGACACATTCCCATCTCAGGCTTGCCCTCGGGAGTGCTGCATAGCCTAATCCAGTACAGCAGAGGCTTGTAGGCAATCCCTTCATGTATGGGCTTAAAGACACAGTCCCATCTCAGGCTTGCCCTCAGGAGTGTTCCGGAGCCTAATCCAGTACAGCAGAGGCTTGGTGGCAATCCCTTCATGTACGGGCTTAAAGCCTCATTCCCATCTCAGGCTTGCCATTGGGGCTCCCTTAGATTGCATCACAAGGCTCAGCAGAAAGCTATTATCCGCCGCACTTAACTCAGAAGAGGGTCATGACCCCACAGTTCAGCCCCATACATTGCGGATGAATCTAATATAATGGCTGGGAAACTGCACCCCTGCCAAGCTTATTCTAACAGCAGCACATTCTGCTGCTATAATTCTCCACAGTCGCTGTAGCCTTGACAAGATGTGCTGGCCATGTAAGGTCTTCTGAGAATCTGACCCCTAGATAGTCACAATGGCTCACCTGTGCTAACGTATAATCACCTACCGACACCTTCAGAGTCGCTTTAGCCTTGACAAGATGTGCTGACCATGTGAGGTCTTCTGAGAATCTGACCCCTAAGTAGTCGCAATGGCTCACCTGTTCTAACATATAGTCAGCTACCAACATCTTCAGAGTCGCTGTAGCCTTGACAAGATGTGCTGGCCATGTAAGGTCTTCTGAGAATCTGACCCCTAGATAGTCGCAATTGCTCACCTGTTCTAGCATATAATCACCTACCGACACCTTCAGAGTTGCTGAAGCCTTAACATAGATGTGCTGACCATGTAAAGTCTTCTGAGAATCGGACCCCTAGATAGTCGCAATGGCTCACCTGTTCTAACCTATAATCAGCTACCGACACCTTCAGAGTCGCTGTAGCCTTAACAAGATGTGCTGACCATGTAAGGTCTTCTGAGAATCGGACCGCTAGATAGTCGCAATGGCTCACCTGTTCTAACGTATGATTACCTACCGACACCTTCAGAGTCGCTGTAGCCTTAACATCAATGTGCTGACCAGGTAAGGTCTTCTGAGAATCTGACTCCTAGATAATTGCGATGGCTCGCCTGTTCTAACATATAATCAGCTACCGACATCTTCAGAGGCGCTGTAGCCTTACCAAGATGTGCTGACCATGTAAGGTCTTCTGAGATTCTGACCCCTAGATAGTCGCAATGGCTCACCTTTTCTAACGTATAATCAGCTACCGACAACACCTTCAGAGTCGCTGTAGCCTTAACAAGATGAGCTGACCATGTAAGGTTTTCTGAGAATCGGACCCCTAGATAGTCGCAATAGCTCATCTGTTCTAACGTATAATCACCTACCGACACCTTCAGAGTCGCTGTTGCCTTGACAAGATGTGCTGACCATGTAAGGTCTTCTGAGAATCTGACCCCTAGATAGTCGCAATGGTCCACTTGTTCTAACGTAAAATCACCTACCGACACCTTCAGAGTCGCTGTAGCCTTGACAAGATGTGCTGACCATATAAGATCTTCTGAGAATCTGACCCCTAGATAGTCGCAATGGCTCACCTGTTCTAACGTATAATCACCTACCGACATCTTTAGAGTCGCTGTAGCCTTAGCAAGATGTGCTGACCATGTAAGGTCTTCTGAGAATCTGACCCCTAGATAGTCGCAATGGCTCACCTGTTCTAACGTATAATCACCTATTGACACCGTCAGAGTCGCTGTAGCCTTGACAAGATGTGCTGACCATGTAAGGTCTTCTGAGAATCTGACCCCTAGATAGTCGCAATGGCTCACCTTTTCTAACGTATAATCAGCTACCGACACCGTCAGAGTCGCTGTAGCCTTGACAAGATGTGCTGACCATATAAGGTCTTCTGAGAATCGGACCCCTAGATAGTCGCAATGGCTCACCTGTTCTAACGTATAAACACCTACCGACACCTTCAGAGTCGCTGTAGCCTTAACATCGATATGCTGACCAGGTAAGGGCTTCTGAGAATCTGACTCCTAGTCGCAATGGCTCACCTGTTGTAACGTATAATCAGCTACCGACACCTTCAGAGTCGCTTTAGCCTTGACAAGATGTGCTGACCATGTAAGGTCTACTGAGAATCTGACCCCTAGATAGTCGCAATGCCTCACCTTTTCTAACGTATAATCAGCTACCGACAACACGTTCAGAGTCGCTGTAGCCTTAACAAGATGTGCTGACCATGTAAGGTCTTCTGAGAATCTGACCCCTAGATATTCGCAATGGCTCACCTGTTCTAACGTATAATCACCTACCGACATCTTCAGAGTCGCTGTAACCTTACCAAGATGTGCTGACCATGTAAGGTCTTCTGAGAATCGGACCCCTAGATAGTCGCAATGGCTCATCTGTTCTAACGTATAATCACCTACCGACACCTTCAGAGTTGCTGAAGCCTTAACAAGATGTGCTGACCATGTAAGGTCTTCTGAGAATCTGACCCCTAGATAGTCGCAATGGCTCACCTGTTCTAACGTATAATCACCTACTGACACCTTCAGAGTCGCTGTAGCCTTAACAAGATGTGCTGACCATGTAAGTTCTTCTGAGAATCTGACCCCTAGATAGTTGCAATGGCTCACCTGTTCTAACGTATAATCACCTATTACACCGTCAGAGTCGCTGTAGCCTTGACAAGATGTGCTGACCATGTAAGGTCTTCTGAGAATCTGACCCCTAGATAGTCGCAATGGCTCACCTTTTCTAACGTATAATCAGCTACCGACACCGTCAGAGTCGCTGTAGCCTTGACAAGATGTGCTGACCATATAAGGTCTTCTGAGAATCGGACTCCTAGATAGTTGCAATGGCTCACCTGTTCTAACGTATAAACACCTACCAACACCTTCAGAGTCGCTGTAGCCTTAACATCGATATGCTGACCATGCAAGGGCTTCTGAGAATCTGACTCCTAGTCACAATGGCTCACCTATTGTAACGTATAATCAGCTACCGACACCGTCAGAGTCGCGTTAGCCTTGACAAGATGTGCTGACCATGTAAGGTCTTCTGAGAATCTGACCCCTAGATAGTCGCAATGGCTCACCTTTTCTAACGTATAATCAGCTACCGACAACACGTTCAGAGTCGTTGTAGCCTTAACAAGATGTGCTGACCATGTAAGGTCTTCTGAGAATCTGACCCCTAGATAGTCGCAATGGCTCACCTGTTCTAACGTATAATCACCTACCGACACCTTCAGAGTCGCTGTAGCCTTACCAAGATGTGCTGACCATGTAAGGTCTTCTGAGAATCGGACCCCTAGATAGTCGAAATGGCTCATCTGTTCTAACGTATAATCACCTACCGACACCTTCAGAGTCGCTGTAGCCTTACCAAGATGTGCTGACCATGTAAGGTCTTCTGAGAATCGGACCCCTAGATAGTCACAATGGCTCATCTGTTCTAACGTATAATCACCTACCGACACCTTCAGAGTTGCTGTAGCCTTAACAAGATGTGCTGACCATGTAAGGTCTTCTGAGAATCTGACCCTTAGATAGTCGCAATGGCTCACCTGTTCTAACGTATAATCACCTGCTGACACCTTCAAAGTCGCTGTAGCCTTAACAAGATGTGCTGACCATGTAAGTTGTTCTGAGAATCTGACCCCTAGATAGTTGCAATGGCTCACCTGTTCTAACGTATAATCACCTATTGACACCGTCAGAGTCGCTGTAGCCTTGACAAGATGTGCTGACCATGTAAGGTCTTCTGAGAATCTGACCCCTAGATAGTCGCAATGGCTCACCTTTTCTAACGTATAATCAGCTACCGACACCGTCAGAGTCGCTGTAGCCTTGACAAGATGTGCTGACCATATAAGGTCTTCTGAGAATCGGACCCCTAGATAGTTGCAATGGCTCACCTGTTCTAACGTATAAACACATACCGACACCTTCAGAGTCGCTGTAGCCTTAACATCGATATGCTGACCATGTAAGGGCTTCTGAGAATCTGACTCCTAGTCGCAATGGCTCACCTGTTGTAACGTATAATCAGCTACCGACAACGTCAGAGTCGCTTTAGCCTTGACAAGATGTGCTGACCATGTAAGGTCTTCTGAGAATCTGACCCCTAGATAGTCGCAATGGTCCACTTGTTCTAACGTATAATCACCTACCGACACCTTCAGAGTCGCTGTAGCCTTGACAAGATGTGCTGACCATATAAGATCTTCTGAGAATCTGACCCCTAGATAGTCGCAATGGCTCACCTGTTCTAACGTATAATCACCTACCGACATCTTTAGAGTCGCTGTAGCCTTAGCAAGATGTGCTGACCATGTAAGGTCTTCTGAGAATCTGACCCCTAGATAGTCGCAATGGCTCACCTGTTTTAACGTATAATCACCTATTGACACCGTCAGAGTCGCTGTAGCCTTGACAAGATGTGCTGACCATGTAAGGTCTTCTGAGAATCTGACCCCTAGATAGTCGCAATGGCTCACCTTTTCTAACGTATAATCAGCTACCGACACCGTCAGAGTCGCTGTAGACTTGACAAGATGTGCTGACCATATAAGGTCTTCTGAGAATCGGACCCCTAGATAGTCGCAATGGCTCACCTGTTCTAACGTATAAACACCTACCGACACCTTCAGAGTCGCTGTAGCCTTAACATCGATATGCTGACCAGGTAAGGGCTTCTGAGAATCTGACTCCTAGTCGCAATGGCTCACCTGTTGTAACGTATAATCAGCTACCGACACCTTCAGAGTCGCTTTAGCCTTGACAAGATGTGCTGACCATGAAAGGTCTTCTGAGAATCTGACCCCTAGATAGTCGCAATGGCTCACCTTTTCTAACGTATAATCAGCTACCGACAACACGTTCAGAGTCGCTGTAGCCTTAACAAGATGTGCTGACCATGTAAGGTCTTCTGAGAATCTGACCCCTAGATATTCGCAATGGCTCACCTGTTCTAACGTATAATCACCTACCGACATCTTCAGAGTCGCTGTAACCTTACCAAGATGTGCTGACCATGTAAGGTCTTCTGAGAATCGGACCCCTAGATAGTCGCAATGGCTCATCTGTTCTAATGTATAATCACCTACCGACACCTTCAGAGTTGCTGAAGCCTTAACAAGATGTGCTGACCATGTAAGGTCTTCTGAGAATCTGACCCCTAGATAGTCGCAATGGCTCACCTGTTCTAACGTATAATCACCTACTGACACCTTCAGAGTCGCTGTAGCCTTAACAAGATGTGCTGACCATGTAAGTTCTTCTGAGAATCTGACCCCTAGATAGTTGCAATGGCTCACCTGTTCTAACGTATAATCACCTATTACACCGTCAGAGTCGCTGTAGCCTTGACAAGATGTGCTGACCATGTAAGGTCTTCTGAGAATCTGACCCCTAGATAGTCGCAATGGCTCACCTGTTCTAACGTATAAACACCTACCAACACCTTCAGAGTCGCTGTAGCCTTAACATCGATATGCTGACCATGCAAGGGCTTCTGAGAATCTGACTCCAAGTCACAATGGCTCACCTGTTGTAACGTATAATCAGCTACCGACACCGTCAGAGTCGCGTTAGCCTTGACAAGATGTGCTGACCATGTAAGGTCTTCTGAGAATCTGACCCCTAGATAGTCGCAATGGCTCACCTTTTCTAACGTATAATCAGCTACCGACAACACGTTCAGAGTCGTTGTAGCCTTAACAAGATGTGCTGACCATGTAAGGTCTTCTGAGAATCTGACCCCTAGATAGTCGCAATGGCTCACCTGTTCTAACGTATAATCACCTACCGACACCTTCAGAGTCGCTGTAGCCTTACCAAGATGTGCTGACCATGTAAGGTCTTCTGAGAATCGGACCCCTAGATAGTCGAAATGGCTCATCTGTTCTAACGTATAATCACCTACCGACACCTTCAGAGTCGCTGTAGCCTTACCAAGATATGCTGACCATGTAAGGTCTTCTGAGAATCGGACCCCTAGATAGTCACAATGGCTCATCTGTTCTAACGTATAATCACCTACCGACACCTTCAGAGTTGCTGTAGCCTTAACAAGATGTGCTGACCATGTAAGGTCTTCTGAGAATCTGACCCTTAGATAGTCGCAATGGCTCACCTGTTCTAACGTATAATCACCTGCTGACACCTTCAAAGTCGCTGTAGCCTTAACAAGATGTGCTGACCATGTAAGTTGTTCTGAGAATCTGACCCCTAGATAGTTGCAATGGCTCACCTGTTCTAACGTATAATCACCTATTGACACCGTCAGAGTCGCTGTAGCCTTGACAAGATGTGCTGACCATGTAAGGTCTTCTGAGAATCTGACCCCTAGATAGTCGCAATGGCTCACCTTTTCTAACGTATAATCAGCTACCGACACCGTCAGAGTCGCTGTAGCCTTGACAAGATGTGCTGACCATGTAAGGTCTTCTGAGAATCTGACCCCTAGATATTCGCAATGGCTCACCTGTTGTAACGTATAATCAGCTACCGACACCTTCAGAGTCGCTTTAGCCTTGACAAGATGTGCTGACCATGTAAGGTCTACTGAGAATCTGACCCCTAGATAGTCGCAATGCCTCACCTTTTCTAACGTATAATCAGCTACCGACAACACGTTCAGAGTCGCTGTAGCCTTAACAAGATGTGCTGACCATGTAAGGTCTTCTGAGAATCTGACCCCTAGATATTCGCAATGGCACACCTGTTCTAACGTATAATCACCTACCGACATCTTCAGAGTCGCTGTAACCTTACCAAGATGTGCTGACCATGTAAGGTCTTCTGAGAATCGGACCCCTAGATAGTCGCAATGGCTCATCTGTTCTAACGTATAATCACCTACCGACACCTTCAGAGTTGCTGAAGCCTTAACAAGATGTGCTGACCATGTAAGGTCTTCTGAGAATCTGACCCCTAGATAGTCGCAATGGCTCACCTGTTCTAACGTATAATCACCTACTGACACCTTCAGAGTCGCTGTAGCCTTAACAAGATGTGCTGACCATGTAAGTTCTTCTGAGAATCTGACCCCTAGATAGTTGCAATGGCTCACCTGTTCTAACGTATAATCACCTATTACACCGTCAGAGTCGCTGTAGCCTTGACAAGATGTGCTGACCATGTAAGGTCTTCTGAGAATCTGACCCCTAGATAGTCGCAATGGCTCACCTTTTCTAACGTATAATCAGCTACCGACACCGTCAGAGTCGCTGTAGCCTTGACAAGATGTGCTGACCATATAAGGTCTTCTGAGAATCGGACTCCTAGATAGTTGCAATGGCTCACCTGTTCTAACGTATAAACACCTACCAACACCTTCAGAGTCGCTGTAGCCTTAACATCGATATGCTGACCATGCAAGGGCTTCTGAGAATCTGACTCCTAGTCACAATGGCTCACCTGTTGTAACGTATAATCAGCTACCGACACCGTCAGAGTCGCGTTAGCCTTGACAAGATGTGCTGACCATGTAAGGTCTTCTGAGAATCTGACCCCTAGATAGTCGCAATGGCTCACCTTTTCTAACGTATAATCAGCTACCGACAACACGTTCAGAGTCGTTGTAGCCTTAACAAGATGTGCTGACCATGTAAGGTCTTCTGAGAATCTGCCCCTAGATAGTCGCAATGGCTCACCTGTTCTAACGTATAATCACCTACCGACACCTTCAGAGTCGCTGTAGCCTTACCAAGATGTGCTGACCATGTAAGGTCTTCTGAGAATCGGACCGCTAGATAGTCGAAATGGCTCATCTGTTCTAACGTATAATCACCTACCGACACCTTCAGAGTCGCTGTAGCCTTACCAAGATGTGCTGACCATGTAAGGTCTTCTGAGAATCGGACCCCTAGATAGTCACAATGGCTCATCTGTTCTAACGTATAATCACCTACCGACACCTTCAGAGTTGCTGTAGCCTTAACAAGATGTGCTGACCATGTAAGGTCTTCTGAGAATCTGACCCTTAGATAGTCGCAATGGCTCACCTGTTCTAACGTATAATCACCTGCTGACACCTTCAAAGTCGCTGTAGCCTTAACAAGATGTGCTGACCATGTAAGTTGTTCTGAGAATCTGACCTCTAGATAGTTGCAATGGCTCACCTGTTCTAACGTATAATCACCTATTGACACCGTCAGAGTCGCTGTAGCCTTGACAAGATGTGCTGACCATGTAAGGTCTTCTGAGAATCTGACCCCTAGATAGTCGCAATGGCTCACCTTTTCTAACGTATAATCAGCTACCGACACCGTCAGAGTCGCTGTAGCCTTGACAAGATGTGCTGACCATATAAGGTCTTCTGAGAATCGGACCCCTAGATAGTTGCAATGGCTCACCTGTTCTAACGTATAAACACATACCGACACCTTCAGAGTCGCTGTAGCCTTAACATCGATATGCTGACCATGTAAGGGCTTCTGAGAATCTGACTCCTAGTCGCAATGGCTCACCTGTTGTAACGTATAATCAGCTAACGACAACGTCAGAGTCGCTTTAGCCTTGACAAGATGTGCTGACCATGTAAGGTCTTCTGAGAATCTGACCCCTAGATAGTCGCAATGGTCCACTTGTTCTAACGTATAATCACCTACCGACACCTTCAGAGTCGCTGTAGCCTTGACAAGATGTGCTGACCATATAAGATCTTCTGAGAATCTGACCCCTAGATAGTCGCAATGGCTCACCTGTTCTATCGTATAATCACCTACCGACATCTTTAGAGTCGCTGTAGCCTTAGCAAGATGTGCTGACCATGTAAGGTCTTCTGAGAATCTGACCCCTAGATAGTCGCAATGGCTCACCTGTTCTAACGTATAATCACCTATTGACACCGTCAGAGTTGCTGTAGCCTTGACAAGATGTGCTGACCATGTAAGGTCTTCTGAGAATCTGACCCCTAGATAGTCGCAATGGCTCACCTTTTCTAACGTATAATCAGCTACCGACACCGTCAGAGTCGCTGTAGCCTTGACAAGATGTGCTGACCATATAAGGTCTTCTGAGAATCGGACCCCTAGATAGTCGCAATGGCTCACCTGTTCTAACGTATAAACACCTACCGACACCTTCAGAGTCGCTGTAGCCTTAACATCGATATGCTGACCAGGTAAGGGCTTCTGAGAATCTGACTCCTAGTCGCAATGGCTCACCTGTTGTAACGTATAATCAGCTACCGACACCTTCAGAGTCGCTTTAGCCTTGACAAGATGTGCTGACCATGAAAGGTCTTCTGAGAATCTGACCCCTAGATAGTCGCAATGGCTCACCTTTTCTAACGTATAATCAGCTACCGACAACACGTTCAGAGTCGCTGTAGCCTTAACAAGATGTGCTGACCATGTAAGGTCTTCTGAGAATCTGACCCCTAGATATTCGCAATGGCTCACCTGTTCTAACGTATAATCACCTACCGACATCTTCAGAGTCGCTGTAACCTTACCAAGATGTGCTGACCATGTAAGGTCTTCTGAGAATCGGACCCCTAGATAGTCGCAATGGCTCATCTGTTCTAATGTATAATCACCTACCGACACCTTCAGAGTTGCTGAAGCCTTAACAAGATGTGCTGACCATGTAAGGTCTTCTGAGAATCTGACCCCTAGATAGTCGCAATGGCTCACCTGTTCTAACGTATAATCACCTACTGACACCTTCAGAGTCGCTGTAGCCTTAACAAGATGTGCTGACCATGTAAGTTCTTCTGAGAATCTGACCCCTAGATAGTTGCAATGGCTCACCTGTTCTAACGTATAATCACCTATTACACCGTCAGAGTCGCTGTAGCCTTGACAAGATGTGCTGACCATGTAAGGTCTTCTGAGAATCTGACCCCTAGATAGTCGCAATGGCTCACCTGTTCTAACGTATAAACACCTACCAACACCTTCAGAGTCGCTGTAGCCTTAACATCGATATGCTGACCATGCAAGGGCTTCTGAGAATCTGACTCCAAGTCACAATGGCTCACCTGTTGTAACGTATAATCAGCTACCGACACCGTCAGAGTCGCGTTAGCCTTGACAAGATGTGCTGACCATGTAAGGTCTTCTGAGAATCTGACCCCTAGATAGTCGCAATGGCTCACCTTTTCTAACGTATAATCAGCTACCGACAACACGTTCAGAGTCGTTGTAGCCTTAACAAGATGTGTTGACCATGTAAGGTCTTCTGAGAATCTGACCCCTAGATAGTCGCAATGGCTCACCTGTTCTAACGTATAATCACCTACCGACACCTTCAGAGTCGCTGTAGCCTTACCAAGATGTGCTGACCATGTAAGGTCTTCTGAGAATCGGACCCCTAGATAGTCGAAATGGCTCATCTGTTCTAACGTATAATCACCTACCGACACCTTCAGAGTCGCTGTAGCCTTACCAAGATATGCTGACCATGTAAGGTCTTCTGAGAATCGGACCCCTAGATAGTCACAATGGCTCATCTGTTCTAACGTATAATCACCTACCGACACCTTCAGAGTTGCTGTAGCCTTAACAAGATGTGCTGACCATGTAAGGTCTTCTGAGAATCTGACCCTTAGATAGTCGCAATGGCTCACCTGTTCTAACGTATAATCACCTGCTGACACCTTCAAAGTCGCTGTAGCCTTAACAAGATGTGCTGACCATGTAAGTTGTTCTGAGAATCTGACCCCTAGATAGTTGCAATGGCTCACCTGTTCTAACGTATAATCACCTATTGACACCGTCAGAGTCGCTGTAGCCTTGACAAGATGTGCTGACCATGTAAGGTCTTCTGAGAATCTGACCCCTAGATAGTCGCAATGGCTCACCTTTTCTAACGTATAATCAGCTACCGACACCGTCAGAGTCGCTGTAGCCTTGACAAGATGTGCTGACCATGTAAGGTCTTCTGAGAATCTGACCCCTAGATATTCGCAATGGCTCACCTGTTCTAACGTATAATCACCTACCGACACCTTCAGAGTCGCTGTAGCCTTACCAAGATGTGCTGACCATGTAAGGTCTTCTGAGAATCGGACCCCTAGATAGTCGAAATGGCACATCTGTTCTAACGTATAATCACCTACCGACACCTTCAGAGTCGCTGTAGCCTTACCAAGATGTGCTGACCATGTAAGGTCTTCTGAGAATCGGACCCCTAGATAGTCACAATGGCTCATCTGTTCTAACGTATAATCACCTACCGACACCTTCAGAGTTGCTGTAGCCTTAACAAGATGTGCTGACCATGTAAGGTCTTCTGAGAATCTGACCCTTAGATAGTCGCAATGGCTCACCTGTTCTAACGTATAATCACCTGCTGACACCTTCAAAGTCGCTGTAGCCTTAACAAGATGTGCTGACCATGTAAGTTGTTCTGAGAATCTGACCCCTAGATAGTTGCAATGGCTCACCTGTTCTAACGTATAATCACCTATTGACACCGTCAGAGTCGCTGTAGCCTTGACAAGATGTGCTGACCATGTAAGGTCTTCTGAGAATCTGACCCCTAGATAGTCGCAATGGCTCACCTTTTCTAACGTATAATCAGCTACCGACACCGTCAGAGTCGCTGTAGCCTTGACAAGATGTGCTGACCATGTAAGGTCTTCTGAGAATCTGACCCCTAGATATTCGCAATGGCTCACCTGTTCTAACGTATAATCACCTACCGACATCTTCAGAGTCGCTGTAACCTTACCAAGATGTGCTGACCATGTAAGGTCTTCTGAGAATCTGACCCCTAGATAGTCGCAATGGCTCACCTTTTCTAACGTATAATCAGCTACCGACACCGTCAGAGTCGCTGTAGCCTTAACAAGATGTGCTGACCATGTAAGGTCTTCTGAGAATCTGACCCCTAGATATTCGCAATGGCTCACCTGTTCTAACGTATAATCACCTACCGACATCTTCAGAGTCGCTGTAACCTTACCAAGATGTGCTGACCATGTAAGGTCTTCTGAGAATCGGACCCCTAGATAGTCGCAATGGCTCATCTGTTCTAATGTATAATCACCTACCGACACCTTCAGAGTTGCTGAAGCCTTAACAAGATGTGCTGACCATGTAAGGTCTTCTGAGAATCTGACCCCTAGATAGTCGCAATGGCTCACCTGTTCTAACGTATAATCACCTACTGACACCTTCAGAGTCGCTGTAGCCTTAACAAGATGTGCTGACCATGTAAGTTCTTCTGAGAATCTGACCCGTAGATAGTTGCAATGGCTCACCTGTTCTAACGTATAATCACCTATTACACCGTCAGAGTCGCTGTAGCCTTGACAAGATGTGCTGACCATGTAAGGTCTTCTGAGAATCTGACCCCTAGATAGTCGCAATGGCTCACCTGTTCTAACGTATAAACACCTACCAACACCTTCAGAGTCGCTGTAGCCTTAACATCGATATGCTGACCATGCAAGGGCTTCTGAGAATCTGACTCCAAGTCACAATGGCTCACCTGTTGTAACGTATAATCAGCTACCGACACCGTCAGAGTCGCGTTAGCCTTGACAAGATGTGCTGACCATGTAAGGTCTTCTGAGAATCTGACCCCTAGATAGTCGCAATGGCTCACCTTTTCTAACGTATAATCAGCTACCGACAACACGTTCAGAGTCATTGTAGCCTTAACAAGATGTGCTGACCATGTAAGGTCTTCTGAGAATCTGACCCCTAGATAGTCGCAATGGCTCACCTGTTCTAACGTATAATCACCTACCGACACCTTCAGAGTCGCTGTAGCCTTACCAAGATGTGCTGACCATGTAAGGTCTTCTGAGAATCGGACCCCTAGATAGTCGAAATGGCTCATCTGTTCTAACGTATAATCACCTACCGACACCTTCAGAGTCGCTGTAGCCTTACCAAGATGTGCTGACCATGTAAGGTCTTCTGAGAATCGGACCCCTAGATAGTCACAATGGCTCATCTGTTCTAACGTATAATCACCTACCGACACCTTCAGAGTTGCTGTAGCCTTAACAAGATGTGCTGACCATGTAAGGTCTTCTGAGAATCTGACCCTTAGATAGTCGCAATGGCTCACCTGTTCTAACGTATAATCACCTGCTGACACCTTCAAAGTCGCTGTAGCCTTAACAAGATGTGCTGACCATGTAAGTTGTTCTGAGAATCTGACCCCTAGATAGTTGCAATGGCTCACCTGTTCTAACGTATAATCACCTATTGACACCGTCAGAGTCGCTGTAGCCTTGACAAGATGTGCTGACCATGTAAGGTCTTCTGAGAATCTGACCCCTAGATAGTCGCAATGGCTCACCTTTTCTAACGTATAATCAGCTACCGACACCGTCAGAGTCGCTGTAGCCTTGACAAGATGTGCTGACCATATAAGGTCTTCTGAGAATCGGACCCCTAGATAGTTGCAATGGCTCACATGTTCTAACGTATAAACACATACCGACACCTTCAGAGTCGCTGTAGCCTTAACATCGATATGCTGACCATGTAAGGGCTTCTGAGAATCTGACTCCCAGTCGCAATGGCTCACCTGTTGTAACGTATAATCAGCTACCGACAACGTCAGAGTCGCTTTAGCCTTGACAAGATGTGCTGACCATGTAAGGTCTTCTGAGAATCGGACCCCTAGATAGTCGAAATGGCTCATCTGTTCTAACGTATAATCACCTGCTGACACCTTCAGAGTCACTGTAGCCTTAACAAGATGTGCTGATCATGTAAGTTCTTCTGAGAATCTGACCCCTAGATAGTCGCAATGGCTCACCTTTTCTAACGTATAATCAGCTACCAACAGTTGCAACTTGATTTTCTTCTGGTTCGTTCTGCCAAATACCAACACCTTTGTTATTTCTAGATTCAATGACAAAGACAACTCTTGGCATTTCTCTATAAACATGTTCAGGTCATGTCTCAGCCCCATTGGGGGAGTGGATAGCAGCGTAGTATCATCAATATAGAAGAGCGCTGGGAACTTGTCCCGTCCAAGCGTGGGAACCATCAGTTCCTCTATGATGCCGTGTATATACACACAGATCACAAAGTAGGACAATGTATTTTGTAAACAGCGCAGAAAACTCTTTGATTAATTCTTCAATATTTTAATAATAGTTCAAAGCTGAGGTGTATTGTAGAAACAAAAGTCATCCCAATAAGTGATTGGTGGTTTTATTCTTGTAACAGCCGATACGTGTTTCGACCAAAAGGTCGTCCGCAAGGCTGTGGTAATCATTCAAAATCACTGAATAGTGGATATAACAATGATTCAAAATATTGGTTGACAATAGTAATAAACAATAGCATGTCTATAGAGACACACATGATCAGAAACACAAATGAAACCCAACAACACAATGATGTGCGAATGGCAAATCATAAGCCGAAACCAAATTAACATCAATGAAAAGGACGTGAAAAAAGTGTGAAAACAATCAACAAACAATTATAGGGCACAAATCAAATTGACAAAAATAAGGGTCTGGATACCCAAATCAGATCAGAGACAGGCAGGGATGGCGGGAGCAGTCGCATGTGAACAAGAAATCATTAGATTACCATGTCTAGTGACATGAGTGTCCTTGTTCCACCTGATGTAATTATTTCTTATCGAGATTAAGGTTCATGCTGGTTTACAATTGTGATACCATGTTAGTGTTGTTGCAACAACGTATAGATCCTGAACCACGGGCACGTGTGAGTCATGAGAGAGGTGTCATGGAAGCAATCATGGGATCACTTAGGCCCCGACCAAACGCCCGATTGGTGAGTACTCAAGTAAGGAAGTGTGGAGGGCCTGAAGCATGCATTAGGATCGGACTCAGAAGGAGAATAGTGAGTAGAAAACAATGAGTCAAAATTCGGGAATGAGTACATCCAGTAGGTCTGAAATGAAATTCTAAAATAAGGAGTAAAGGGAAGGAAACTCTCCTGTAGTATAAACATATATGGATGGCAGAGAGCACTCGGTACGAAGAAAGAGCATCTTACCCTTAAATGGAGAAAAAAGCCGCCCGAATGAATGGTATATAGCTTTAGCAAATTCCTTAGAAAGATATTCCAACTGGCTGGTGATAAAGTATGGCGACAGGCATAACTCGCGCCTAAAATTCTAAATCATGCGATTAGACTGGCAATCCCTGCTTTAATGTCATCCGTGTCAAGGTCATAGGAGGGAGGGAGAAGCGGCTTCCCTTACAATTATGCAGATAATCAAAGGAAAGTCTGTGGGGTGTCAGTCAGCACAGTGACCTAGACCCCGAAAGACAAGGTCCTAATACCTGGGACATAAACAAGCCAGGTGTCCCTGAGGAATCCAGAGAGGCAAGTTAGCAAATGGCGCATAAACATTGCATTTCCCAAAGCGCGCCACGTCACACGCGAACGCATGACGTCACACGCATGCGCGCCCGGGATCATGACGCGGAACAGGTCCAACGTCACAAATCTGAAACAGCCCCCTGAGAGTTTGTAGAGCAAGGCCCTCTTCATTAGGGCATGGGGTGCATTAGGCAGCAGTGGATTAGTACAAAATAAAGTAATCCTCGTTATCAAGCCGGGTCCTGGAGCGGATCAGTGGCAGCACGCAGCATCTATATTATGCAAAAGAGTGGAATACCCAAATCTGACAACGCAGGGGGGACATTATTATATATACACACAGAATAAGAGGGTGCACACCCCTCTCCACTCCCCGCCCAGCCCCCACCTTACAGATGACCTGTCATCACAGCAGAGGGATTGGCTGTTGGTCAGGAGGGTATATGGAATTCCCTTTCCTCTCAATAGAGACCAGAGTTTCCTGCGGGGTACACTCTCAAATGCTGCACGAAGGCCCACGGAAACCGCGTAAACCCTGCTGTGCTGGCCTGTGACATGTTTAGCCAAAATTACGCTCAGCCCAAGCCTCCCACATGTTCTGGCTGAAGTCTTACCTGTGCCCAGAAGGAGGGCAGCAGTCACGAGAGCTCCAACCAGAACCTTAATCTCTGCAGGAAGGACGGGGTGTGATGAGTGCGTGATGTCTGTGTGTGATAATGATGCCTAAGCTTCCCACCTGTTCTGGCTGAAGTCTTACCTGTGCCCAGAAGGAGGGCAGCAGTCACGAGAGCTCCGACGAGAACCTTCATCTCTGCAGGAAGGACGGGGTGTGATGAGTGCGTGATGCCTGTGTGTGATAATGATGCATAAGCCTCCCACCTGTTCTGGCTGAAGTCTTACCTGTGCCCAGAAGGAGGGTAGCAGTCAGGAGAGCTCCAACAAGAACCTTCATCTCTGCAGGAACGACGGGGTGTGATGAGTACGTGATGTCTGTGTGTGATAATGACGCCTAAGCCTCCCACCTGTTCTGGCTGAAGTCTTACCTGTGCCCAGAAGGAGGGCTGCAGCCAGGAGAACTCCAACCAGAACCTTCATCTCTGCAGGAAGGACGGGGTGTGATGAGTGCGTGATGTGATGCCTGTGTGTGATAAAGACGCCTAAGCCTCCCACCTGTTCTGGCTGAAGTCTTACCTGTGCCCAGAAGGACGGCAGCAGTCAGGAGAGCTCCGACGAGAACCTTCATCTCTGCAGGAAGGACGGGGTGTGATGAGTGCGTGATGTCTGTGTGAGATAATGATGCCTAAGCCTCCCATCTGTTCTGGCTGAATTCTTTACCTGTGCCCAGAAGGAGGGCTGCAGCCAGGAGAACTCCAACCAGAACCTTCATCTCTGCAGGAAGGACGGGGTGTGATGAGTGCGTGATGTGATGTCTGTGTGTGATAATGACGCCTAAGCCTCCCACCTGTTCTGGCTGAAGTCTTACCTGTGCCCAGAAGGACGGCAGCAGTCAGGAGAGCTCCAACGAGAACCTTCATCTCTGCAGAAAGGACGTGGTGTGATGAGTGCGTGATGTCTGTGTGTGATAATGATGCCAATCTTTTGCTGGGATGGAAGCTTTGAGTATCTGTGCGGAATGTCTGCCTGAGGCTGACCTGTTGGGCCAGGGTCTGAGTCCTCTTATGGCTTCAGAGGTGGGGTCCCACCGGAACTTGAGAGACTGGTTTCTCTGACACTTGTCATAACACACTTCTTTCTGAACTAACCGTGAATTTCAAAATTGTGAAATATTGCGAAATATAACGGCAATAGAAGCAGTTCCCGTAATCTCTGCCGTCCTATTGCAATTGTTCTTTCATAATCAAACACCCCCTGGCCCAGGCCACCGCCGTCAAGGCACGCACATCAGGTCGTGTGGGTGTGCACTGGGGCAACCTGCATCACATTCCAGGCCAGGCCCACAGACCACAGCTCTCTGAATGCCTCTGCCTTATTCAACAAAAATACATGCATTTCAAGCTCTAACTACCCAGCAGCCTATGTTCTCTTTATTTCTGCTACAGTGTCGGTATTTGAGGTCTACTTCATGGGGAGGAGGGTCCCCAATTTAGCATTTTCCTTCCCGGAATGAGGCCATTTTACCCAGGGGGCTGACATGCAGCTTCTGCCCCTTGTATGAGAGTGGCTTTGTGTACAGAAAACAATGGGGAGCTGGGCCAGTTAAGTAGTGAGGAAGGGACCCTTCCATGTGGAATGGTGAGGGGGAGCGCAACGAGGAAAAGCAGGCATGTGTGGATAGTAGAATAGTGGGTGGGGGGTCAGAGACTGAGTGCTCAAGAAGGTGTTCTTTGAAGATCAAGTTCTGTATCTGCTTTGCAAAGAACAAGGAAGCGGGGGTTCCTAAATTATCCCAGGACTTCGGGGTCTAGGTGTTCTCTTTTGCATGGTTTGGTTCCTAGCTATGTCATGATAGGTGTTCTCCTTGTTGCATGGTTTGGTTCCTAGCTATGTCATGATAGGTGTTCTCCTTGTTGCATGGTTTGGTGCATAGCTATGTCGTGATAGGTCCTTTCCTTCTTGCATGGTTTGCTTCCTAGCTATGTCGTGATAGGTGTTCTCCTTTGTGCATGGTTCGGTTCCTAGCTATGTCGTGATAGGTGTTCTCCTTTGTGCATGGTTCGGTTCCTAGCTATGTTGTGATAGGTGTTCTCCTTTTGCATGGTTTGGTCCCTAGCTATGTCATGATGATGAATGTTGTGTTGTCCGTCCAGGTATGGGGGGGTCTTATAGTTGTCATTGCCCTGTACGTATCAATACACAATTTCCAGAAGATGATGCACTGAGAACTTATTTCAGGGGGGGCATGCTAGGACATTATCAGGAGATGCTGCCTTTTACTTGGGAGGGGCTACATCTTGGACAGAGTTTCTGAATTATGGCAGAAAGATGCAGCATTTGATATAGCACAGAGAGCACTGGTAAAGCCTACAGGTGCCTCATAAGGTAGTTGAGTGCTCCCACGGTAGTGATTTGGTACAGAGGGTGGGCCAGGCGGCAGTGTACTTGGTGGAGATGGTGTCATTCAGTTTCTGTGGGATTTACCTTTTAGGTGGGTAATGCCATGGGACTCTACCCATGTTACCCCATTTCGAAGAGTGGAGCAGGAAAGCCACAAATTCATTCATCTTGGTCATTCATTTTAGACCATGGTCTTGTAGCTCTTTGTCACAGAGGTTTCAGTTCTTGGTTTTGGCAGCTGTTGGGAGAGCCTTATACCCTACCAGCAGTGCCCGCGGTGCCTCCAGTTCTACTTCCTACAGTCTGGGAGCTTCCTATGAAGGTGTCGCTAAGGATCCCCTGATCACTGGTGCGGTTACAGTGGGCACTGCAGAAGTGTGGCTGGAGGTGGGATGCCCCCCCTGCCCTTACTGTACTCAGCTTCCTATCTTTGTGGTCTTTGACACCGTCAGATGTCCTCTGGCAGTTCCATTTTATTTATTGGATGATTGATTGTTTATTTGTATAGCACCTATACACAATGTGTTTCAAAGCACGTCAAGGAGGGAGGGAACATGGGAGAATACAGGTACTCCAACGGTAGCAATCGATGAGCAAACAAGGCTGAGACTCAAGGAATGTGTGCAGATTGGCCTTTAAACACCTTAGCACAAACAGGCCCAACACTTAAGAAGTGAGTACACAGTTCTACATAAAGCAGGTCTATTCTACAATTCTCTGGGAAGCAGTTAGATGCTGTTGCAGGACCGAACTAACCCAGGTCTCAACAAGCCACGTCAGTTCACATATTTTATACAGTTTTGCAAAAGTTAAAACATTCCCAAATAGATTATTGCAAGCCACAACAAAACATGATTGAACAAAACTCTGTTAAAAGAAATCCCATCTTTTCCCAATTCCTACATTTTCATTGGCCAGTTTTATCTTAATAGTAATCTTCAGCTCATATTTATAACACACCTCTTTTTAGAATTCATCCGTAGTAGGTCATGATGTCAGCACAATGTTAATCATTGGTATTGAAACATAATGCATTACTAGCAATAGCTGGCCTAAGCCATTTAAACCCTAATTCCTGATTTGCACATGGCGTGCATGAATATTCCCTGCAATATGCGGAGGTCTAGGTGACTGATTGCTCTTTGAGTTACTATTGTACTCTTTCAAAATACTCCTTTGAGAAAGGTGAAGTGTACAAACATTCCTGGCTGTTTTGCATAACATCAGAGAGCATGTTGGGAACTTATGAATGACAAATGATAAATATGTCTGTGATAAAAAATAAAAGGTTGTGTGCTTGAATCTTTACAAATATAGAGCACACTAACTCACCCTAACAGTGTTTGTAATCACAAACCATACCATATCATTCAGACAGCTTCAGTATTTGGAAAAAGCTACGTGCTTGGCAAAGGTCAAGACACACCTCTGATCTTCATCTCGCTGCTCTTTTAAACTACTCCGCTCCTCTTCACTCTGACAAACATGACTCCATCTCTCTCATTTTGTCTCAATCTTCCCAACCTAGATGCCTCCAATAATCTCTCAACTCAATTCTCTCACTTTCTAAACCCTCCTCCATCTTCTCCATTCTTTCTACAACTGATATTGCTTTCTACTTTTCATTTAAAATTTCTGCCCTTCACAATATTATGTTCTATCCCCTCCTCCTGCTCACTTTTCTCCACCACTCCCACCGTGGCCTCCCACTACTTTGTTATCCTTTGCCCCCACAAACCTTGATAATATTATTGTCCTACTACTCAAGTGCAACCGGTCATGTGTTCCCCATGACCCATTGCCCCTGCATGTTGTGAAGTGCATAGCTCTCAGTATTGGTCCATATCTTACCTCCCACTTCATTTACTCTCTTGACAATGTCACTTTTCCCCGATCCTATAAGACAGCTACTGTCATCCCTCTCGTTAATAAACCTGGTCTAGATCCTAAATGTCCTGCCAACCTATGCATGTATCTCTTCTACCACAGTATTCCAAAATCCTAGAGCAAGTAGCATTCAATAGACTGACTGAGTTCCTTGATACGCATTGTAATGATATATTGTCAGACCACCCTTAACATGTGGAGTCCCCCCCCCCAATTAAGGGGCAACACAACACATTTGGTATTTCTATTCAGCTAGCCCTGTCTATGACTCATATAGTGCCACGTCCCATCAGCCCCCCCCGTGCCACCAATGAGCCAAGAACCAGGCCAGGGTAAAGAAAGAATATAGATTTATTAAATAATAGGTTCAATGACAATTCACACTGCATGATCACACACGCCACCTTCTCTGTGACAGAGAACAAAGCTTCAATATACAACTCACTTTTGGGTCTCAGTTACATGGAACACTGCCAAATAAACAGTTCAACCCCTCAGTTACATGGACCACTGCCAAATAAACAATTCAACCCTCTTGTACCCTGAACTCCTTTTTGTCAAAATGTAAACAATACCTTGGAACATTACCAGATCACGAGCCTTCGCATTCCTTGATAAGTTTCAGATTTAAAACAACTGCAACATTTTGTCTGTGTTCCAAAGCAAATTCACACATGCAGCCCTATGTATATATAATTTCCCTGCACACTTGAAAATGCTAGCCTTTTTGAGATCACAACAGACTTTTGATACTACGCTGGATTTCGAGAACCCTTTTTCCATCTTCACCCCAAAGTAATTGCAAATCTTTCTGCTATCAGGGAAACATTCACACTCTTGGAAGAGTGTTTATTTTTCAATCAGTAATGACACTATGTTTCATTTAACACATCACTTTTCTACCTGGCACCAAGATCCCAGACTCCAGTTACATTCAGCAGCCTTCTGCTTAAAGGCCAGGCCTGGTGAGTAGTGACAAAAACTTTGTTTTTAGACAAGGACACCCCCTCCGTTTAGGGAATTCTGGGGTAGATCAGGAGAATAGGAGTACCCAATTACTTTAAATGACTATAACTTCAATTAGCACTAGGGAAGAGGGCAGAGGTTTCGAACTCCCCCAAGCTCCCCTGCATCAATCTATAGGCAAGTTAATTACATTATTATTCAGTAATATATGATACGGGTCTACTCAATTTTCCCCACCCAATATTAAGGCTGAAGATATTAAGTCAAGCAGATCCCCCAACCACTTGATTCTGTTGGACAAGCTACTTACATTGGAAATCTCTGTTTTTGCTGCTCAGGAAAGTCAACAGGGCTCCTCTTACAGGGTCATCAGAATCTAACATCAGTCAGGGATATTGCCCAGGCTCAATCACTCTATTCAGCCTATGTCCTCTCTCATGTTGTGGCTCTGAGCCAGCTTCAGTATTTGCCAATTGCTATCTCCCGGGCAACGTTAACCCTGCAGCAATTTTTGGTACTTCCAGCCAGATGAGATTTAGGCAGTTGTTCAGGATTCACTCAGATGGTTATCAGGCAAGTCTCCCCCATTCATTGTGTGAGGACTTTTTACCCTCTAAGCCAACCCCCCAAAATATTAAAATTAGAAGGTGCCAGTTTATTACTTTTGACTTTTAATTGGAGACATATTCCCTTCTCCTCCCCCATGTTCCAACCCCTCTCTGCCAATAGGCCCTCCGATTGAATTGAAGGGAGGGATGTACACACATGCTAGCATTTACATTTTTTACATGTCAGTTTTTGCACTCAAAAAGTCCTAAGTGACAAAAACTTTCATTTTACAAATAAACATAACACCATATATATATATATATATTCCAATTCAGCTACTCATGGCTCACTTATTAAAATGAATCCTGTCTCAGCAGGATGTTGCACGCCCGATTAGCGGTTTTACGCACTTTACTCACAACTAATATACGTTATTATCACTGATCATTACAGACAGTTACATGATTCACGAAGCAACCGCCTCTCCAACTTTCGGTCTTGTGACATTTTCTGTGGAGCTAAAATATATTTTAGATTGTGACAGGGTTTCCAAATGTCAGATGTTTATTGAAGTGGCATCATAACAGGCTTGGGATAAGCTTTACAATTAAATATGTCCCATTTCTGTATGTATCATGGTTCAAAAGCTAATTGACAAAACGTAATTCCTAATAAAAACCTGTGGCCACATATTTCCATATATTATATTCTAACCATCAACAGCATACTTGGTTTCAGTTTTCATTTCCCCTCAGAACACAAGTTCTGGGCATCTGCTCCTTCATTGTAGACTTAAGCCTGAGGTAAAATGATCAATCATGCTTGTGAAGTTAAAAGGCGGGCTAATGGATGATGAAAGGATCTCCCTTTCCAGATGGGTCTCTGGCATTATGTGACAATCTTGATTGCAGGCCACCCCATCAGCTCAGGGATGGTCCGCCAAATGTCTTGCATTTTGTGGATTATGTAAGGTTCAGCCCACTTAATGGCAGTCTCTCTGTTGATCCAGCACACCAATAAATGGCTCTGTCACATATGAATGCAGCTCTCCTCTCAGTCCCTGAAACTTCAAAGCAATTGTCTTTCAAATGGAGAGGCTGCACAGAGCGTGTGGTTGGGGGAATGTCACTTTAACTTTCCGGGGAAGAGTTTTAACACTGACTGGAGTCTTATATCTTTTGATTAACATAAATACTTGCTTCCAATGTAGACATATTTTAAAAATGTTCTGGGCTTGATGAATCACATGTAAGGCCCTTTTGAATCATTAATTTTAGTTGTATTGAATTGAACAACGCATTTTTTAAATGTGGCAGCTGAATGAAAGGCTGCCTTCCTTCTCATTTGGCAGTCACACTGTGCCTTTCAAGTTCCTTTCTGCAGTCTGGTTTTATTTTGCGCATGTTCCTTCTTTCAGCTTCAGAAGTACACACATCTGAATTCACTAGGCACCTCAGCAGTGTTAAAGTTTGGAGACTGTGTTAAGACGGATTTCTGAACTCTGTCCTGGTGGCGCAGAAGTTCAGAAGGCCAACCTAATTACTTGGAACAGGGTAACCTCTGGACAAGCCAGACCAATCAAGGTAGCGATCGCGGCGGTCAAGGCTAGGTCTCAAGAGGGGTGAGGGTGACTGAAAGCCCGCAATGAGCGCACAAAGCAAGATCACTTACAAACTACTCCAAACAGGTGTTATATCAAAAATATATACACATTTATTTTAAGGGCTTTAAAACAATGACCGTAGCGGGAAAATCACTCTATAACAATATTAAACCAACACATACCAAATCAACCCAATATATATACAAATACACAGTCGCAAGCGTTTAAAGCACGAAATATGTAGTCCACCTGAAAGGGAAGGAAAACAGGCAGTGCGATAATGCTTTAGACTCAGTTCGCCTTCAGAGGCACCTAACTAGATGGAAGTCCGAGCCCTGCGAAGAGTGGAGCCTTGTGCCCAAAGTACCTGCACGCGCTGGTGCCAACGGGCAAAAGGAGAAGCTCTTCGGAGGAAGTCAGGCAGTTGGGGTTAGTGCACAGCAGAAGAAGAACAGGTTCCGCAACTCAAGCGCAGCCTCCACAGCGAGCAGAAGCAGAGCGCGAGTACGGACGAAAAGGGTGCTGTTTTATACAGGGGGGAAAAGCAATGGGTTACTGCAGGAGGGCGACCAGATCCTAGCTATACTACTCACCGGTCCCCGAAGCAAGCAGTCCCAGGCTTCTCCACGTTAGTTTCAGCAGCTGGCAGGTTCAGAAGAGCAGGGAATGCTTTGTAGTCGTGTAGATCAAAAAGACGTCCCAATCGACAAAACCGGCACAGTTTTGTTGCCGCAGCAGGACAACGAAGCGGCCGTGCGTATCAGAGTCAAAAGTACACTCCTCCCTTCAGACCTGGGAACGCCAAGTGCACGAAGCGTGGGAGAGTGACAAGGACTCGAGATACGGCACAACCTGGCGGCGGTTGCAGAGCCAGACTCCTTTGTAAGCTGGTCAGTCAACTGGATGGCCCAGAGACGCTTCCGAAGGCTTACTTGGCAGGAGATGGTTGAAGGTGCCGGGAATAGCTGTTCCTGCTATTCCCATAGGTCGAAGCACCAATACAGGCCTTCTGGTTCGATCAAAGGAGGACAGGGGCTCTCAGGACGACAGCAGTGCAAAGGAGGATTCCTTCAGCGGGTCACCAGCGATTCCTCGGTCCAGCCTCTTGGTTGCAGGATACTTGGCTCCTGTATTCCTTCGTTCGTGAGAACTCAGGAGATCGACATGGTAGTAGTGTTTCCAGCCCCCTCTTATCCACGGTTCCCTTCGCGCCAAAACGGGGAGGAACCAATGGGAGATCCGCTCATCAAAACACATACCATACGTGGACCAATCACGGACCACGGTGGTCCCAGGCATTCACACCACCCTAGACTCTCTGGCACCCAGGATGTGTATTGGGACCAGACATCCCAGCCCACACCCTGGAGGCACACAAACGACATGTAGAAGCCCGCGAAAGCATCCGTGTTTCGCGGGAAAGTACATGCCCAAATAAGGAAGGCCCCGGGTCGCTGGACCTGGGGAAGGTGAAGGGAGCAAGACGGACAGTGGACAGGACAAAGGAGCCTCGTGGTCTGGCCATTTTGGGGAGCCAGGCCACCATTTTGGGTTCAGTGCAAAAACGTGCTCAGAACGGCAAAAGGAGCTCAAAATATACAAAACGATCGCTGCCACCATTCCAGTCCCTGAATGACTTGCACCGATCAAATACCATCCTAAAAGAGTATCTAGGGCCTGTAGAAGGCTAGAGACCCAAGAGAGCTGTAACTTAGGTTACAGTGCCCTCTTGTGTCGTGTTGCACTAAAGCGGCGACACGATAAAAGAAACTACGGGAAACAACGTTCCCCGGTACTGACTGTCTTAAGGGCATGTCAGTTTCCCCGTAAGAAAGGAGCGAAAGCCCAGAGAAGTGCGGCAGAAGGCTGTACTTCTCTGGCAAAGTCAAGAACAAGGTTAAAAACAATAGCAAAAAGTTTAGGGGTTGCCACATGGAAGGAAAATTCCCTACAATTACGAAATCTTTCCTAACACTCGCCCCTCCCAGACTATGGACAGGGGGAACTAATCCACCCCTGGATGAGTCTCATGTTTAGGTCGGTTAAACATTCTGGACAACCCATCAGCATTGCTATGTTGGACACCTGGCCTATGCTCAATAGTGAAGTCGAAGCCTTGTAGACTTATGGACCACCTAAGCAACTTTGGATTCTCCCCCTTCATGTTCATTAGCCACTTTAACGGCTTATGGTCAGTTTGCACAGTGAAGTAGGTCCCATAGAGGTAGGGCCTCAGCTTCCTTAGGGCCCACACAACAGAGAAACATTATTTCTCTACCGTGGACCATCTGAGCTCTCTGTCCTTAAGCTGGCGACTAATAAAACCGATAGGGTGTTCCTTACCCTTCTCATCTACTTGTGATAGTACAGCTCCTATCCCAGTGTCAGAGGCGTCCATCTGCACGATAAAAGGTCTTTGATAATCAGGGGCCCTGAGGACAGGAACCTGGCACAAGGAGTCTTTCAAGCCATTGAAGGCCTTCTCACACTCGTCGGGCCAAGTTACCTTCTTGGGTTTCTTCGGAGTTGTGAGGGCAGTCAGAGGAGCAGCTATGGTGCCATAGTCTGCCATAAAATTGCGATAATACCCCGTGAGTCCTAAGAAGGCTCTCACTTGGGTTTGCGTAGTGGGGGTAGGCCAGTCTTGTACTGCTTGTACTTTACTGGGTAGAGGCTGTATCCTCCCTCCACCTACTTCATGTCCAAGGTAAACCACAGAGCCCTGTCCAATCTGGCATTTACTAGCCTTTATGGTCAAGTGGGCTTTCTGAAGAGCCTGGAGCACAATCCCGAGGTGTTTCACATGGTCTTCCCAGGTGGCACTGAAAACTGCTATATCGTCCAGATATGCAAGACAGAATTCGTCCAACCCATTCAACACATGATTCACAAGCCTCTGGAAAGTGGCAGGTGCATTCTTCAACCTGAACGGCATTACCCGGAATTGGTAAAGGCCATCTGGTGTAGAAAATGCTGTCTTCTCCTTGGCATGTTCTGCTAAAGCTATTTGCCAATAGCCAGCAGTGAGGTCAAACGTGCTGAGGTACTTGGAGGCACCCAAAGTATCCACCAGCTCATCTGTTCGAGGCAAGGGGTGTGCATCTGTCTTGGTGACAGCATTCAGAGCCCTGTAATCCATGCAGAACCTCAATTCAGAAGTGCCTGCCTTTGGAACCAAAACCACAGGGCTGGACCAAGGACTACTTGAGGGTTCAATCACCCCAAGGTCTAACATCTTGTTGACCTCGGTCTTAATATAAGACCGCACTTTATCCGACATTCTGTATCCCCTACTTTTAGTAGGTACACTGTCTCCTGTGTCAATGTTATGTTTGCACCAAGGTGTCAAACCAGGCGACTGTGAAAACAGGGGGGAAAACTGCCTAAGCAAACTTTTCACCTCAGTCTGCTGATCAGAAGTCAGGTGAGGGGCCACACGGACACCCTCAAAGGAGCAATCTGAAGGACCGCCTTGGAACAGGTCGGGGAGAGGTTCAGACTCCTCTTCCTCGACGTCTGAAGCCAGTAGCAGTGCTGCGATTTCGACTCTTGGGTCGAAAGCCTTCAGCCTATTCACGTGAAACACTTTTGGAGCCTGTCCAGGCCTTCCAAGGTCCACTAAATAGTTCACCTCACCCAGGGGCTCCACCACTGTGTAAGGGCCTGACCATTTGTCCTGTAAAGCGCGAGGCCTTATTGGATTCATGATCAGGACTTGCTGACCAGGTGTAAAGTTGATGAGGGAAGCTTTCTGGTCGTACCAATGTTTCACCAGCGCTTGCCCTGCCTTCAATTTATCACTAGCCAAGCCCATCAGAAGTACCATCCGTTTTCTGAGCCCTAGCACATAGTCAACTACGTTGGTAGTGACAGGGGGAGTGGGCATCTCCCATCCCTCTTTGACGATGGCTAAGGGTCCCCGTACGGGATGACCGAACAGAAGTTCGAAGGGGCTGAAGCCAACACCCTCCTGTGGTACCTCTCGGTAGGCAAACAGCAAGCATGGTAAAAGAAGATCCCATTTTCTTCTCTGGGGCTCCTCCAGAGCCCCAATCATGCTCTTTAACGTTCTGTTGAAGCGTTCCACCAGACCATTGGTCTGGGGGTGGTATGCAGAAGAGAACTTGTAGGTGACCCCACATTCTTTCCACATAGCCTGCATGTACTTCGACATAAAGTTGCTGCCACGATCTGACACAACTTCTTTAGGGAAGCCAACCCTAGTAAATATGCCGAGTAAAGCTTTTGCAACTGACTTGGCAGTTACAGTTTTTAATGGGATGGCCTCAGGATACCTGGTTGCATGGTCGACCAGCACCAGGATAAACCTATTGCCAGAGGATGTTTGCGGGTCAAGGGGACCAACGATGTCGATCCCTACCCTTTCAAATGGTACCCCCACAACTGGGAGCGGTACCAACGGAGCTTGGATTGTCGCGCCAACCTTACCAGACAACTGGCAGGAGGCACAACTCCTGCAGTGACTTTCTACTTGCACCCCCATCTTGGGCCAGTAGAAGTGAATGGATAACCTTTGCTTGGTCCTCTTCATACCAAGGTGACCAGCAAGGGGAACTTCATGCGCCAACTGCAGGAGGAAGGGCCTAACAGCAAGGGGAACCACCAACCTCCTATGGTCTCCTTCTGTAGACTCTGTGGGCTCACTATAGAGGAGTCCACCTTCCCAATAAATCCTATGCTTCCCAGGAGGTTCACCCTCAAGCTGGGAGCAGGCCTGTCTCCTTAGGCCTTCCAGAGATGGGCACTCACGTTGGCCTTTACTGAATTCGTCCCTATCAGGACCTCCTTCAACTAACAAGTCTTTTAGTTCAGCATGATCGTTGGGGTCGAATACTTCAGGCATCGCCACCTCCTCGTCAGGCTCGGGCGATCGACCAACTTCCTCCACCGCAGTGGTAGGCGAGCTCGGGGGAATATTCTCTTTCCCTCGTCGTGACTTGTAGACTCCTTTCGCCTTGGGTTTCCCCTTCGGCTGGGGCGGCGTATTGGACTTGGCCAATGCTGCCCGTGCTTGAGACCGTGTGTAGGGTCTTTCGGCAGTGTCTCCTACGAGCCCTAAAGCTCTGAGATCATTGCCTAACAAGACCTTTCCCGGGACGTTTCTCTGAATGCTCACTGGAATCCTAACTGCTGTACCATTTAAAGTAAGATTTACAGGGATCACGGGAAACATACGGAGGGGGCCGTCTGCCAACTTAGTGGGCATCAGAGTAGCTCTGGCAACTTCCTCTGAGTCTACCAAGGTAGAATCCACTACAGTGCGACTGCACCCACTATCCCTAAGAGCTGGAGTATCTACTCCATTGATCAGCACACTGTCTTTAAAGTAGTGCTTGGTATTATCCGGAATCCTAGCATATGCCTCTGCGACTTTAGGCTCCCAGGAACCCAGGGACACTAAAACTACCTCAGCCTCTATTCCGCTGGGAAATGAGTCTGAGGAGAAGGATGCTCCTGTAATCTCTTCTTCCTCGTAGGAGGAGAAGGCCAGATTAGCGGAGTGGACCCCCAAAGGTCTAACCTTACAACGGGGATCCCCCTTCACATGGTCAGTTGCTACACAAGCAAAACAAGATCCATTGGGTCTGTTTACATAGGGAGGCTTATTGTAACCCGAGTTCTGTTTCGGAGGCTGACCTCCACTACCCTGTGAGTTCTCTTGTGTCTTACCCTTGTTTTTCTTTTTGTGGCCCTTTTGGGAAGAAGATTTAGCAGATTCTCCACCCTCCATATTTTTGGACTTTTTCCCTTCCTCCTGCTTACCAGGATGAGTTTTGTCCTTATGGGACACTCGATGTGACACCCATAAGTCCGCTGCAATGGCCAGCTTCTTAGGATCTATCTCCTTCGAATCGGCCAAATGCTGCTTAAGCTCCGGGGAAGAAGAAGCAAAAATGTGTTCCAGCATGACAAGATTTATCATGCCGGTGAAGGTAGAAACCTTATAACCTTCGACCCAGCCAGTTAAGTTTTTCAAGGATTCAGCGACATAAGATACCCAAGTACCACCTTCCTTTTTCTTATACTCTCGAAAACGCTTTAAATATTGGGCCGGAGTCTTCCCAAACTTTAAAATGAGAGTCTGCTTCAACATTGCGAAATCAGCTCGCTCAGCCTTCGACATCTCCATAATGGCACTACAGCCAGAATGGGGCAGTCTACTGAGCAACCACGCAATCTTATCAGCATTGTCAACTTTCTGAACTTCGCATGCATACTCAAACGCATTCAGCCAGTCCATAATGTCATTCCGTTCTTCATACACACTGAGCAGATCTTTTGGAAACCGTGGATGAGAGGAGGCCCCAGACCCATGTACAGGACCCGTGGACCCATTTGCAACCTGAAGCTTGGCCAGTTCCAACTGGTGATCCCTGTCTTTTTGTTTTTCTGCCTGTTCGATTTTTAGTTTGGCTATGCTGAATTCAAGCTCCTGCTGCCTAAACCGCAGCTCTTGCTTCTTGAATTCAAGCATAGCCTCCCCATCAACACTGGCAGAGGAAACATTAGACATCTCGTCCTCCCTGTCCTCGTGGTCGCGATGGATCAGTGCGGCGGCAGAACCGTCGGTTCTGCCAGTGAGAGCAGCCCCACCACCTTCCGCACTGTCCTCAGAAGTGATAGCGTCAAGCTGCGCTTCTTGCCACGCCACGATTATTTGGATCATTTCCAATTTTGTGCCTTGAGAGGAAACACCTCTCTCCGCACACATCTTTTTCAGCGTTTCTGATTTGGAAGCATTTAAAGTTAACAACGTATTTGTTTCCATACTGTGTGATAGGACTATGGCCTTTTTAAAGTTATATTACAACAATTCACTACGTGTACTGGTTGGAATAACCTGAAATGCCTTAGTTCGTGCGCAACACTGGATACCTTCAGTCGTATCCCACCGCTGTACACCAATTTGTTAAGACGGATTTCTGAACTCTGTCCTGGTGGCGCAGAAGTTCAGAAGGCCAACCTAATTACTTGGAACAGGGTAACCTCTGGACAAGCCAGACCAATCAAGGTAGCGATCGCGGCGGTCAAGACTAGGTCTCAAGAGGGGTGAGGGTGACTGAAAGCCCGCAATGAGCACACAAAGCAAGATCACTTACAAACTACTCCAAACAGGTGTTATATCAAAAATATATACACATTTATTTTAAGGCCTTTAAAACAATGACCGTAGCGGGAAAATCACTCTATAACAATATTAAACCAACACATACCAAATCAACCCAATATATATACAAATACACAGTCGCAAGCGTTTAAAGCACGAAATATGTAGTCCACCTGAAAGGGAAGGAAAACAGGCAGTGCGATAATGCTTTAGACTCAGTTCGCCTTCAGAGGCACCTAACTAGATGGAAGTCCGAGCCCTGCGAAGAGTGGAGCGTTGTGCTCAAAGTACCTGCACGCGCTGGTGCCAACGGGCAAAAGGAGAAGCTCTTCGGAGGAAGTCAGGCAGTTCGGGTTAGTGCACAGCAGAAGAAGAACAGGTTCCGCAACTCAAGCGCAGCCTCCACAGCGAGCAGAAGCAGAGCGCGAGTACGGACGAAAAGGGTGCTGTTTTATACAGCGGGGAAAAGCAATGGGTTACTGCAGGAGGGCGACCAGATCCTAGCTATACTACTCACCGGTCCCCGAAGCAAGCAGTCCCAGGCTTCTCCACGTTAGTTTCAGCAGCTGGCAGGTTCAGAAGAGCAGGGAACGCTTTGTAGTCGTGTAGATCAAAAAGACGTCCCAATCGACGAAACCGGCACAGTTTTGTTGCCGCAGCAGGACAACGAAGCGGCCGTGCGTATCAGAGTCAAAAGTACACTCCTCCCTTCAGACCTGGGAACGCCAAGTGCACGAAGCGTGGGAGAGTGACAAGGACTCAAGATACGGCACAACCTGGCGGCGGTTGTAGAGCCAGACTCCTTTGTAAGCTGGTCAGTCAACTGGATGGCCCAGAGACGCTTCCGAAGGCTTACTTGGCAGGAGATGGTTGAAGGTGCCGGGAATAGCTGTTCCTGCTATTCCCATAGGTCGAAGCACCAATACAGGCCTTCTGGTTCGATCAAAGGAGGACGGGGGCTCTCAGGACGACAGCAGTGCAAAGGAGGATTCCTTCAGCGGGTCACCAGCGATTCCTCGGTCCAGCCTCTTGGTTGCAGGATACTTGGCTCCTGTATTCCTTCGTTCATGAGAACTCAGGAGATCGACATGGTAGTGGTGTTTCCAGCCCCCTCTTATCCACGGTTCCCTTCTCGCCAAAACGGGGAGGAACCAATGGGAGATCCGCTCATCAAAACACATACCATACGTGGACCAATCACGGACCACGGTGGTCCCAGGCATTCACACCACCCTAGACTCTCTGGCACCCAGGATGTGTATTGGGACCAGACATCCCAGCCCACACCCTGGAGGCACACAAACGACATGTAGAAGCCCGCGAAAGCATCCGTGTTTCGCGGGAAAGTACATGCCCAAATAAGGAAGGCCCCGGGTCGCTGGACCTGGGGAAGGTGAAGGGAGCAAGACGGACAGTGGACAGGACAAAGGAGCCTCGTGGTCTGGCCATTTTGGGGAGCCAGGCCACCATTTTGGGTTCAGTGCAAAAACATGCTCAGAACGGCAAAAGGAGCTCAAAATATACAAAACGATCGCTGCCACCATTCCAGTCCCTGAATGACTTGCACCGATCAAATACCATCCTAAAAGAGTATCTAGGGCCTGTAGAAGGCTAGAGACCCAAGAGAGCTGTAACTTAGCTTACAGTGCCCTCTTGTGTCGTGTTGCACTAAAGCGGCGACACGATAAAAGAAACTACGGGAAACAACGTTTCCCGGTACTGACTGTCTTAAGGGCATGTCAGTTTCCCCGTAAGAAAGGAGCGAAAGCCCAGAGAAGTGCGGCAGAAAGCTGTACTTCTCTGGCAAAGTCAAGAACAAGGTTAAAAACAATAGCAAAAAGTTTAGGGGTTGCCACATGGAAGGAAAATTCCCTACAATTACGAAATCTTTCCTAACAGACTGGCTTTTCATTCTACCAGTTTCCCTTTCCATGTCAACAATTTATTTCAGCACATTTGAAGCCTAACATGGCCTTTCAGTTCATTTGATCCTTGGCTGAAAGTGTCCCACAGCACAACCTCCGGGACCCTCTGCAATCTGTATTCCGAACTGTCCATTCTACCAACACAGCTCTCCACAATGCCAGCAACTTCATCTCTTCCTATTGGCATGCAAACCTTTCATTTATTCGTATTTGTTTCAACCTCTCTGCTTCCTTCAATACTGTCAACCATTCTGACCTTCTCTCTAAATTATCTCTCCAAAACATAAGAGATAAGGCTTTTCACACTTTTCCCCAGACACTTTCAAGTGTCCTAAACAGCCTTACCTCCCTAATCACTCCCTTTACTTTTGGAGTGCCCCATGGGTCTGTCCTTGGTCCACTTTTTTTCACTCTCTATACTTCAGCTCTTGGTGTCCTGATCACCTCTTATATCTTCTCCTGTCAACTATTTTCTGACGACACTCAGATCTTCTTCTCCTTTCATTCCTTATCCAATGAACTGTTGTCAAAATCGTCAAACTGTCTGTCTGCCATCAAATATTGGATGGCGTCTCATTCGCTCATGCTCAACCCAACCCAGATTGAAGTTGCCTGATTCCCAGCCAAACAGGCTATCTCTTCCTCAGAATCATCCAAAATGTTTCCCACACAATTTCGACCTTGCTATTACTGCTCTTTCTCTCAATACTATTACGAAGACTTATTTCGACTGTGACTGTAGTCAGCCCACCCGCCCGGGGTTCCTTTCGTTTATTTACTTTCCCACATCCAGTGGAAAAGATTGTATGTATGGATACACAGGGTCAGTGGTTTTGTAATACTTACACATTACAGTACGGCTGCCAATGCAGTCAGCCCACCCTCCCGGGGTAGTGATAGATCCAATCTTTTCCACTAGGCGTGGGAAAGTAAAAACACCCAAGGAACACTGGTCAGGTGGGTTGACTGCAGTGGCAGCCAAACTGTACTATATTAATATTACAATTATCTCAATAATGCTAGAAATATTTGTGAAACTGTTTATTACACTGGTTATCCTTAGAAATAAAGATTTCTTAAATGTTATTTCTTTGGCTTCCTGTCATCTTCCTGTCATCTCTAAATGGACTTATCACAGACTCATTTATTTCACAAGCATCAAGTTATACTTTCAATGTGCACTGGGGCATTAAACAAAAAAATAAAGTTAACTTAGAAGCATGGCGTTGTTAAATGGGAAATCATCTTGTGCCTCCTTTCTTATATATAGTGGCCTAAAACCAGTCGCTCTGTGGAGAAAACCGTGTTTCAAATGTTCCGATTTTGGATCGACTTCGCCGCCATTTTAGGATCATCCGCCATTTTGATTTCTGTTCAAATGTAACTCTGTTCTAAAATGCTGGACTGTGTTTTCAACTTGTAACTGAGCCGTCCCGACCCTTGCACCTAGTTAATATTTAGACTGTCCGCAGGACGAATGTTTAGACTGGGTAAAGAGACCTTGTCCCATGCATGACTTGTGGTCCTAGGATTGTCTGCACCAATAAGCCTCATCCGCGAACATACATCGAAACAATGTAAAGTAAAGGTTGAACATGGACACTGGCTGAACTGCATTGTGAAGGGACATGTGCTAAGGCTTACTATTAAATCCTGGAATACACTGTTGCCATTGTAACTTGTTTGAACGTAAACCAAAGATAATCTGTGTGCATATTGTTGTATAAACCATAAGTGAACTCGGCACAAACTCTAGACCATGTATTATTAACTTGTAGAGGGGCTGGACTTTGTTACTGAAATTGTATAAATGTACGAATGTCTAGATGTCCAGTACCTCTCACTTCTAACACTGGACGGTTGGTATTCCCTGTGATGTACTGAGGGCCAGATATCTATCTGATTTTGTTTCTCTGTAAACTGCACAGTCGAATAAAGATCTGTGAATCTTTATAAGCCCGTGTTTGGTGTATTTCCTTTTGGTGGTACTCAGCCTCAATATTTCCACTTGCTTTTACAGCCTGCATTTACTTTTAATCATGTATTTCACATGCCATGGTTTGTTATGGATAATAGCTGTCTCTCCTTGCCCGCAGCGAATAAAGGAAACATATTTGACCATCCAGGCCAGGTGAGTGGAAAGGCCCCAGGACTGCTTTGGCCCGTTTTTTGACTAATATTGAATGCCTTTCCTGGCTGAGTGAAGCCTTGTCCCCTCTCTCCCTCCCGACTCATTCCTGTGCTTTTCCCTACCTCCTCCCGCCTCCCAACCCGCCGACCCCCCGTGATTGGCTGTTGCCACAAAGTGAGTGCAGGCCTAGCCACCACCCGCCTCGCTACCTCGCCACTTTGACCATCCAGGCCAGGTGAGTGGAAAGGCCTCAGGTCTGCTTTGGGCCCGTTTTGACTAATATTGAATGCCTTTCCTGGCCAAGTGCAGCCTTGTCCCCTCTCTCTCGCTCCCGACTCGTTCCTGTGCTTTTCCCCACCTCCTCATGCCTCCCAACCCGGCCACCCCCTGTGATTGGCTATTGCCATGAAGCAAGTGCAGGCCTAAAGCCGCCTCGCTACCTCGCCACTTTCACCATCCAGGCCAGGTGAGTGGAAAGGCCCCAGGGACTGCTTTGGTCCCGTTATGACTAATATTGAATGCCTTTCCTGGCCAAGTGAAGCCTTGTCCCCTCTCTCCCTCCCGACTTGTTCCTGTGCTTTTCCCCTACCTCCTCCTGCCTCCCAACCTGCCGACCCCCCCGTGATTGGCTATTGCCACAAAGTGAGTGCAGGCCTAGCCACCACCCGCTTTGCTACCTCGCCACTTTGACCATCCAGGCCAGGTGAGTGGAAAGGCCCCAGGTCTGCTTTGGGCCCGTTTTGACTAATATTGAATGCCTTTCCTGGCCAAGTGCAGCCTTGTCCCCTCTCTCCCTCTCGACTCGTTCCTGTGCTTTCCCCCACCTCCTCATGCCTCCCAACCCGGCCACCCCCTGTGATTGGATAATGCCATGAAGCAGGTGCAGGCCTAGCCACTGACACCCTCGCTGCCTCGCCACTTTGACCATCCAAGCCAGGTGAGTGAAAAGGCCCTGGGACTGCGTTGGGCCCATTTTGACTAATATTGAATGCCTTTCCTGGCCGAGTGCAACCTTGTCCCCTCTCTCCCTCCGGTCTCGTTCCTGTGCTTTTCGCCACTTCCTCCGGCCTCCCAACCCGCCCACCACCCCGTCATTGGCTACTTGATAGTCATACCCGACCTTCCCATGGCAGCCCCCTGCCCGGCAACCCCTGCAGTGAAGGGCCAGAGGCAAAGGTTGGCTCCTACAATGGCGGCTCCAGAAAGTGTCTGCAGGAGTCAGCGGGAGAAGCCAGTGAAGCCAGCGACCAGCCTTCAGCCACCAATAGTAAATGTGGCTTGGGTGGTGTTAAGACAGATTTCTGAACTCTGTCCTGTTTGTCAGTTTCAGTGCTGGCAGGTTCAGATAGGAGCAGGGGACGTCTCGGCGTCGTGTAGATTCCGCAGCAGCAGAAGTTGAGTTGAGGACGTCCCAAACGCAGTGAACCTGCACAGTTTGTTACCACAGCAGGGCAACGGAGCAGCCGTGTGTATTTCAGCCAAATGTACACTGCTCACTTCAGACCTGGGAATGCCAAGTGTACGAATCGTGTGAGAGTGACAAGGACTCGTAATACAACACAACCTGAGTGCGGTTACAGAGCAAGACTCCTGGGTAGGCTGGTCAGTCTGCTGGATGGCCCGGAGACACTTCTGAAGGCTTATGTGCAGGAGATGGTGAAGATGCAGAGAATAGTTGTTCCCACTATTCCAAGGGTCGAAGTACCAGTACAGGCCTTCTCGTTCGATCCGAGGTAGAAAGGGTTTCACAAAGCAAAAGCAGTGCAGAGGAGCAGTCCTTTAGCGGGTCCCCAGCGATTCCTCGGTTCAGCCTCGTGGTTGCAGGATACTTGGCTCCTGTATTCCTTTGTTCGTGAGAACTCAGGAGATTGACCTGGTAGTGGCGTTTCCAGCCCCCTCTTATCCACGGTTCCCTTCGCGCAAAAACGGAGGGGACCCAGTGGGAGATCCGCTCATAAAACACTTACACCATCTGTGGACCTTATCACGGACCACGGGGGTCCCAGGCATTCACACCACCCTAGTCTCTCTGCCGCCCAGGATGTGTATTGGGACCAGACATCCCAGCCCCCATCCTGGAGGCACACACAAGTCCTGTCGAAGCCCGCAAAAGCATCTGTGTTTCGCGGGAAAGTACATGCCCAAATAAGGAAGGCCCCGGGTCGGCT
Source organism: Ambystoma mexicanum (assembly GCF_040938575.1). Classification (NCBI taxonomy): domain Eukaryota; kingdom Metazoa; phylum Chordata; class Amphibia; order Caudata; family Ambystomatidae; genus Ambystoma; species Ambystoma mexicanum. Next base: position 1,347,798,314 of record NC_090933.1, on the reverse strand, counting down.
CGACCTGGGGGAGGTGAAGGGGGCAAGACGGTCAGCGAACAGGACAAAGGAGCCTCGTGGTCTGGCCATTTTGGGAGCCAGGCCACCATTTTGGGCTAAGCGCGAGAAACGCGCTTAAAACGCCAAAAGGAGCTCAAAAACACAAGAAACGATTGCTGCCACCAATCCCGTACATGATTCACTTGCACCATTCATTTACAATCCAAAGAGAGTGTCTAGGGCCTGTAGAACGCTAGAGACCCAAGAGAGCAGTAACTTAGCTTACAGTGCCCTCTTGTGCCATGTTGCGCAAAAGCTGCAACATGATAAAGAAACTACGGAAAACAACGTTTCCCGGTACTGACTGTCTTAAGGGCATGTCCGTTTCCCCATAACAATGGAGCGAAATCCCAGAGGAGTGCGGCAGAAGGCTGCACTTCTCTGGGAAAGTCTAGATCATGGTGAAAACAACAGCAAAAAGTTTAGGGGTTGCCACATGGAAGGAAAATTACCCACAAGTAAGAAATCTTTCCTAACACTCGCCCCTCCCAGACTATGGACAGGGGGAACTAATCCACCCCTGGATGAGTCTCTTGTTCAGGTCGGTTAAACATTCTGGACAACCCATCAGCATTGCTATGTTGGACACCTGGCCTATGCTCAATAGTGAAGTCGAAGCCTTGTAGACTTATGGACCACCTAAGCAACTTTGGATTCTCTCCCTTCATGTTCATTAGCCACTTTAAGGGCTTATGGTCAGTTTGCACAGTGAAGTGGGTCCCATAGAGGTAGGGTCTCAGCTTCCGTAGGGCCCACACAACAGAGAAACATTCTTTCTCCACTGTGGACCATCTGAGCTCTCTGTCCTTAAGCTGGCGACTAATAAAACCAATAGGGTGTTCCTTACCCTTCTCATCTACTTGCGATAGTACAGCTCCTATCCCAGTGTCAGAGGCGTCAGTCTACACAATAAAAGGTCTTTGATAATCAGGGGCCCTGAGGACAGGGGCCTGGCACAAGGAGTCTTTTAAGCCATTGAAGGTCTTCTCACACTCGATGGTCCAAGTTACCTTCTTGGGTTTCTTCGGAATGGTGAGAGCAGTCAGAGGGGCAGCTATGGTGCCATAGTCAGCCACGAAGTTGTGGTAATACCCCGTGAGTCCTAAGAAGGCTCTCACTTGGGTCTGTGTAGTGGGGGTAGGCCAGTCTAGTACTGCTTGTACTTTACTGGGAAGAGGCTGTATCCTCCCTCCACCTACTTCATGTCCAAGGTAAACAACTGAGCCTTGTCCAATCTGGCATTTACTAGCCTTTATGGTCAAGAGTGCTTTCTGAAGAGCCTGGAGCACAATCCCGAGGTGTTTCACATGGTCTTCCCAGGTGGCACTGAAAACTGCTGTATCGTCCAGATATGCAAGACAGAATTCGTCCAACCCATTCAACACATGATTCACAAGCCTCTGGAAAGTGGCAGGTGCATTTTTCAACCCAAACGGCATTACCCTGAATTGGTAAAGGCCGTATGGAGTAGAAAACGCTGTCTTCTCCTTGGCATGTTCTGCTAAAGCTATTTGCCAATAGCCAGCAGTGAGGTCAAATGTGCTGAGGTACTTGGAGGCACCCAAAGTATCCACCAGCTCATCTGTTCGAGGCAAGGGGTGTGCATCTGTCTTGGTGACTGTGATGCTGGAAATGCATCAGAGGGACAGGGCCTCCGTATCCTTGTCCTTTACTGCTTTTTATCTTGTGTTCTGTTGTGTTTTCCGCGCAGGAGTTCATGTGGGACTCCTGGCGGTGCAGCTCTCTTTCTTTTGGTTTGGTGAACGGACCCGTGGGATACCCTTATGGCACCCATGGGTGGGGGGTACAACCCTGTGCCCCTAGTGTATGTTTCTGGGCACCTGTGGGTGGCCCACAGAGCAGGGTATGGGCTGGTGGCAGCTCCATGCTGAATTTGACAGGTGCGCGGAGTATCCTCCATTTTGGGATACCCCGGCCCTGCCATTTGGATCAGTTGATTCCTGATGGAAAACAAGATGGCCCCGGTGGCCTCTTGCTTTCTATTACCCATTACCTTGTTTTCCCAAAGTCCTGGGAAGCCCTGACTCTGTCCCTTCCCCCTGCCTGGCTGTTGGATGGAAGTGCCATACATGGTGTTGTTGTGAAGGCCCAGTCAGACTGGCTGGAGCCTTCCCGGTGATGTATGTTGTGGGTACCTTCTGTGGGTGGGACCTGGGTGAATAGAGTGTGTGACGAATATGCATTCTGTGTTGTGGGTGTCTAGTATCTGGTGGTTGACACAATGACTGAGACAACCGTGCCCGAAACCAGTATGAATGCAGCTTGGAGTTTTGAATGGCTCGGTACTTGTCCCAATACACATAACTTGTTGTGAGTGTCTGGAGAGAAGTGAATTGCCTGAATACCTAGTGTGCCTGATTGGCTGCTTGCCTGCATGAATGCCCGCAGTCGTGATTGGATGCTTGAGTGTGACCCAGCGGAATGAATGGGAGATCAACAGTATATCTGGGGACCTCTCACTGCTAGGAATCGTGTTCAGAAGCTGAAGTCCACTACAACGAGTAACTGGATTAACTGACGATTGACCTTGAAGCCCTGCTGGACGAGAAGAATTGCTGTTGCTCTACTTCGCAATCTGAAAGCTGCTGTGCCCCCAAGGTCTGACCCAGAGAGGACCTGGTAAGGCGCCCTCTTCCCGAGCTACGAGGGACCATCATGCACAGCTGATCTTTGCCAACGCTCCCTGGTAGACAGACCTTTGACAGGCTGCCGACCCGATACGGAGACTGCTGCGGAACTCCAAGGAGAAGCACCCGGACTGTTGTACGCCACTGTCGACGACCGCCGTCGCCGACCGGAGCCGCCGTGCTTCCGTTTGCCTAAGAACTTCATTGATCATCGGACGCTCTCGTCTGCATCGTCATCTGCTTGTCTCCCGCTGGAGAAGGCCAGACCATCGACGCGCCGAGGAGCATCCACCGGTGGGTTTCCCGCCACCTAAAGACCGCAGGGACGCCGACGACTCGACGCCCTTGCTGGGCCACAGTTCTTCATCATCTCTTTGCGGTCCAGAACTATTGTCACTGAGGTGCCCCGCACGCCTCTTCCTTGAAGGACGCCAACGCTCTGTCATCGACGAGCACCGCTTGGAACGAAGCTGCCACTTCCCTGCCATAGTTCACCCTGTTCACCATCGGACGTTCGACGACCCGTGACTCCTGCCTTAAAGGGAGGACACTCAAGAAGGGCCATCGATTCCCCGACACCGAATGCCAAGTTCCCAGACACCTCTCGACGATCCGTGGCTCCCACCTGAAAGGGAGGCACTCAAGAAGGATCGGTCGGTGCATCGTCAGAGAACTCTACTCCACCAGGTACATTGGGGGGTAAAACCTTAATAGGAAGAAGTAAGACTATTGAACATATGGACTGAGCTTGTGCTATATATCTTTATTTACAGGTTGCCCAGGTGGGGGGATCTCCACACAGAACTGTGTCTAGGTAACGGGGCCAGTATTCTGCCTATTGTTGCAACCATCTTACGTTCCTGCCTATCTCTATTGCTGGTTTACTCGTTATTGATCTGTGTGACATTTTAACCGTACAATTAATGCACTTTAATGAGATTTGATAACATTAGTGGTACCACTCTGGACGTGTATATATTTATCATTATTGACTTCCAAGTACAAAGTGCGTTATTGTGATTGTGTACATACCTTTGAATATTAATTATATAAAGACTGTGTTTTCAGTAATACAGTGTGTGGACATTCCTTTGTGGGGGTTAGGGGACTACACTGTACTTAAGAACCAGCCCGCATCACCTCCTGAGAAGCTAGGCCTTGATTGCTCATCCATTGCTACCGTAATAGAGAATCTTGGCTGGGGTCCTCTGTGCCTCTCCACTACCATATAGAGAGCGGAAGTACAGACACCCCCTACCGGTCTTTACACTGGTGGCAGCGGTGGGATGCTTATGGTTTTAAGAATCAGTGTATAACCGTGCCACTTACAAAATATCTGCACTTTATTCGATTAAGATTTGGGTGTGTACAAAATAACTGCATTACAAGCAATGGAGTCTATTGCGAATGGTAAATTGACTCGGATGAGCTTAGAGGCTCTCCAGGGTGCTTGTGAAGCCATGGAGTTAGACTTTGTGGATAAGTCTAGGGATGAGCTGATAGCTGCCCTGGTGGACTACCAGACCGATGGTGAAACTCTTGAGGAGGGGGGAATGCAACCAATGAGGACTCTGCCCCTTGGGTTTCTACTGAATCTGTTTCTGGGAATGCCGCCATTCCTGCTGCCTCTGTTCCGAACCCCAGCAATACCTTGGAACTTGAGTTATTAAGGATGAAATTGGCTTTTGAATATCGCAAGTTGGAAATAGATGCTGAACTTAAGAAAAAGGAGCTGGCGCAACAAGTGGAGCTCAAAAATAGGGATCTTGAACTCAAAATAGGGATCTTGAACTCAAAGACAAAGACACTGAATGTCAGAGAATCCAGCTAGAGAAAGCTTGAGTGGAGACTTCAGCGAAACCCAGTGAGAGTGTCCGGTCCCCAGCCATTAAATTTATGAAGGATTTGGTTGTGTGTTTTCAGAGGGTTCTGATATCCTCCAATGGATTGAAGCGTTTGAAATGGCTTGTGCAATTCATGATGTTGACAAAAGTGATTGGGCTAATTGTTTGCTAAGCAGCGTGCCTCAAACTGGATATGACTGTATTCTGAAGCTGAGTGTGGAAGAAAGGGGTCAGTATGAGTGTAGGAAATCTGCTTTGATTGCCAAGTTTGGAAAGACACCTACCCAATACCTTAAAAGGTTGAGGGATTTTAAGAAAAGAGAGAATGTGTCTTGGGTCAACTGGGTGAGTGCTGCGCACATGAATATGATGGGGTGGATTGACGGTTACAAGGTGAAAACCTTTGTTGAATTGTCCCACCTGTTGTTTTTTGAGCATTTGTCTGAAGCCTTCTTCACCGGAGCTGCGTCAGTATGTTGCTGACCAGAACGTTTTGGATCCCTTTAAGCTGGCTAGGTTGGTTGACAAGTGGGTCTCCCACCGGGTGTCCCCTAAGGACTCCAGTGGGAAGGACAAGGACAAAGAAAAGGGGGCCTCTCAGAAAGCTGAGGAGTCCCAAAAGCAGTCACAGTCGAATAAACCTAAACCCTCCTCTCCTAAGACCCAAAACTCTAGTGGGGATAAGTCATCTGTGGGTGGGAATAAGAGTAGTGGTCCACCTGCTGCAAAGCAGGCTCCCGGTGGTTCCAGTACCGTACCCCACACTCCCGGCACTTGTTGGGACTGTGGGGCTCTGGATCACAAAAGGGGTGACTCCAAGTGTAAAGGTAAGGCACTCAGAGTACAGGCTGTCAGCCTGACCTAACCTTACCCCATGTCTGAGGTGGCGGCCACGGCCCTCCCCTCCTCTACTGGGATTACTTTGGTGCTCCCGTAGAGATTTCCTTAGTGTCCCTTGGGGCCTGGGACCAGTACGCAGAAGTACTGGCGACTATCCCACAGAACACCCGTAGATTTTTGAGAAGTGTCCTCCTGAATGGCCAGCCTTCTACTGGTTTGAGAGACACTGGAGCAAGCATGACAGTGGTGGACATGACCCTGCTCAAGCCAGAGGACTATGTAGATGCTCCTCTGAGAACCACCAGGTTAGCTGGTGGGCCTCCCAAATTATCGCCTGTAGCCTGAGTCACACTCGTAATTGGAGACAAGACAACAAAGCTTCCTGTCCTGGTTCAGGACAACGTCCCTGCTAACATTCTGTTAGGTAACGATCTAGTCGAGTTGGGATTCATCACGGATGGTCTTCCCCTGACTGCTGCTGCGGTCACTAGGTCACGAGTGACACCGGGTCTGGCTGTGAGTCTGGTACCCGAGCCGAAGGCGCGGCCTAAGGCACGGCGAAGGAAGTGCAAGAAGGCCACCTCTGTGGAGGGAGCCCCTTCTCTTCCTGCTGTTCCTACAGCACCCATTGGGATCCATGCTCCGGACGGGCTGGGTCCAGTGGTAAACCCCGTCTCAACTCCTGTGGGAGAAGAGCCAGAAGACTCTCCTGTGGAAGAGGTTCTCAACCCGGAGGATCATCCCGATCTTCAATGCTTGTTAGCTGAAGGGGGACCCTCCCGGGCAGACTTCTGTTAAGGACAGAGAGAGTGTCCCTCTCTCGAGGGTCTGAGGAAACAGGCCCTGTCCAGGGACAAGGCGAAGTGCCTAGGGCTTTCCGGATTTATTGGGAGGGTGAGCTCCTTGTTAGTGAGCCCACTAAGCCTGAACCTGGAGCCCTCAAGAGGTTGGTGGTACCCCAGGTTTACAGGCCCTTCCTACTGCAGTTGGCACATGAGATGCCCTTGGCTGGTCATCTTGGTACCAAAAAGACTAAGCAGAGGCTCTCTGCCCATTTCTACTGGCCTCGGATGGGAGTAGAAGTGGAGTCCCACTGCTGGACCTGCCCAACTTGTCAGTTGTCTGGCAAGACTGGAGGCAGTGTCATTGCCCCACTGCAGCCATTGCCAGTGGTTGGCACACCGTTTGAGAGGGTGGGCATCAACATCGTCGGTCCCCTTGACCCTCCCACTTCAGGTGGACATCGGTTCATCCTGGTCTTGGTTGATCATGCCACCAGGTATCCTGAGGCTATAACCCTTCGGACTGTTACTGCCAAGGTGGTTGCCCGGGCCCTCCTGGGCATTTTCACCCACGTTGGATTCCCCAAGGAGGTTGTCTCTGACCGAGGATCCAACTTCATGTCTAGTTACATGAAAACCATGTGGAAAGAGTGTGGGGTAACCTACAGGTTCTCCACTTCTTACCACCCCCAGAACAATGGTCTGGTTGAGAGGTTTAATAAAACTCTCAAGGGCATGCTAGGTGCTTTGGAAGAGCCTCTAAGGAGGAAATGGGATCTCCTCCTGCCATGCCTGCTGTTTGCTTACAGAGAGGTACCTCAAGAGGGTGTTGGTTTCAGCCCCTTTGAGTTGCTCTTTGGACATTCCGTGAGGGGGGCCCTCGCCTTGATCAGAGAAGGCTTGGAAGCCGCCCCTCCCGGTCCCGCCAAGCAAGTGGGGGACCATGTGTTAGGCCTTAGATGGAGGATGACACAGATGATGGGACAAGCAACGGCGAATCTCAAGGCCAGCCAGGAATTGAACAAATACTGGCATGACCTTAACGCATCGCAAGTGGAGTGGACTCCGGGACAGGAGGTCCTCGTGATGGAGCCTACCAAGCCTCGGGCATTGGCACATAAATGGACTGGACCCTTCCGGATATTCTCCAAGATGGGCGAGGTCAATTATCTGGTTGATATGGGAATCCCAGGGGTAGCCCCTCAGGTATTCCATGTTAATAGGCTCAAGCCGTTCTACAGGTGGCCAGAAGTCTCATGTCTCTTGCTGGCTTCAGAGCAAGAAGAGGATGAGAGTGAGCCCCTTCCTGAATTGCTGCATAGCAACCCTCAGGATGGCTCTGTGGAGGGAGTGCAGCTCTCTCCAGATTTTACAACCGAGCAGCAGAGGGCCTGCAGGACTTTGCTCCAGCAGTATGCCTCTCTGTTTTCGCTGATGCCAGGCCTTACACCGTGTTGTAAGCACGAGATTACCACTGGTGACAGCGTGCCTGTCAAGAGGAGGAGCTACCGAATGTCAGATACGGTTAAGAACCACATCCAGGATGAAGTCCCCAAGATGTTGGATCTAGGTGTTATTGAACCCTCAACCAGTCCCTGGTCCAGTCCAGTGGTTCTTGTCCCCAAGGCAAGTTCCCAGGCCGGTACCAAGGATTGGAGGTTCTGTGTGGACTACCGAGGAGTCAATGGCGTTACCAAAACTGACACGCACCCACTGCCCCGGGCTGATGAGCTCGTGGACACCATAGGTGCTGCCAAATTTGTGAGCACCTTTGACCTCACCTCAGGCTATTGGCAAATAGCTCTGACGGACGATGCCAAGGAAAAGACGGCGTTCTCCACTCCAGAGGGACTCTACCAGTTTAGGGTCATGCCTTTTGGGTTAAAGAATGCCCCTGCCACCTTCCAGAGATTGGTCAATTATGCTCTCAGTGGGCTGGAAGCCTTTTGTGTGGCTTATTTAGACGGCATTGCCGTCTACAGTTCCACTTGGGAAGAGCACTTGACACATCTGGGTAGAGTGTTGCAGGCCTTAAAAAGGGCTAACCTCACTATCAAGGCCACCAAGTGCCATATAGTTCAGGGGAAAGTCACGTATCTTGGTCATGAGGTAGGAGGGGGTCAAATCCAACCTCTCCCCAGTAAGGTACAGGATGTACAGGACTGGGAGACTCCCACTACTCAAACCCAGCTGAGAGCCTTTTTGGGTCTCACCTGGGTTGTCAGAGGGCCTTTAAAGGCTTGAAAGAAAGTCTGCGTCTGGCACCCGTGTGGTGTGCGCCTGACTACAGTCGGAGCTGTCTTGTCCCAGTTAGATGACAAAGGGAGAGAACATCCTGACATATTCATCAGTAGACAACTCAAGAGTAGAGAACATAGGTGGGCTACTGTTGAAAAGGAGTGTTTTAGTATAGTTTGGAGCCTCAGGCGTTTTAGGCCCTACCTTATGGGGTCTACCTTCAAGGTCCAAACAGATCATAAGCCCCTAAAGTGGTTTATGCAGATGAAGGGTGAGAACCCGAAACTGCTCAGGTGGTCCATTAGCCTGTAAGGGCTAGACTTCACCATAGAGCACAGACCAGGGAAGAGTCACGATAATGCAGATGGCCTTTCCAGAAGGTATGTTGACCGTCTGGATAAGGTGGTCTATCCGTGGGAGATTAGGCACCCTCCACTTCAGTCTGGGGGGGCGACTGTGATGCTGGAAATGCAGCGGAGGGACAGGGCCTCCGTATCCTTGTCCTTTACTGCTTTTTATTGTGTGTTCTGTCATGTTTTCCGCGCAGGAGTTCATGTGGGACTCCTGGCGGTGCAGCTCTCTTTCGTTTGGTTTGGTGAACGGACCCGTGGGATACCCTTATGGCACCCATGGGTGGGGGGTACAACCTGTGCCCCTAGTGTATGTTTTTTGGCACCTGTGGGTGGCCCACAGAGCTGGGTATGGGCTGGTGGCAGCTCCATGCTGAATTTGACAGGTGCGCGGAGTATCCTCCATTTTGGGATACCCCGGCCCTGCCATTGGGATCAGTTGATTCCTGATGGAAAACAAGATGGCCCCGGTGGCCTCTTGCTTTCTATTACCCATTACCTTGTTTTCCCAAAGTCCTGGGAAGCCCTGACTCTGTCCCTTCCCCCTGACTGGCTGTTGGATGGAATTGCCATGTATGGTGTTGTTGTGAAGGTCCAGTCAGACTAGCTGGAGCCTTCCCGGTGATGTATGTTGTGGGTACCTCCTGTGGGTGGGACCTTGGTGAATAGAATGTGTGACGAATATGCATTCTGTGTTGTGGGTGTCTAGTATCTGGTGGTTGACACAATGACTGAGACAACCATGCCAACCGGTATGAATGCAGCTTGGAGTTTTGAATGGCTCGGTACTTGTCCCAATACACATAACTTGTTGTGAGTGTCTGGAGAGAAGTGAATGGCCTGAATACCTTGTGTGCCTGATTGGCTGCTTGCCTGCATGCATGCCCGTAGTTGTGATTGGATGCTTGAGTGTGACCCAGCGGAATGAATGGGAGATCAACAGTATATCTGGGGACCTCTCACTGCTAGGAATCGTGTTCAGAAGCTGAAGTCCACTACGACGAGTAATTGGATTAACTGACGCTTGAACTTGAAGCCCTGCTGGACGAGAAGAATTGCTGTTGCTCTACTTCACAATCTGAAAGCTGCTGTGCCCCCAAGGACTGACCCAGAGAGGACCTGGTAAGGCGCCCTCTTCCCGAGCTACGAGGGACCATCTTGCACAGCTGATCTTTGCCAACGCTCCCTGGTAGACAGACCTTCGACAGGCTGCCGACCCGATATGGGGACTGCTGCGGAACTCCAAGGAGAAGCACCCGGACTGTTGTCCGCCACTGTCGATGACCGCCGTCGCCGACCGGAGCCGCTGTGCTCCCGTTTGCCTAAGAACTTCATTGATCATCGGACGCTCTCGTCTGCATCGTCATCTGCTTGTCTCCCGCTGGAGAAGGCCTGACCATCGACGCGCCGAGGAGCATCCACCGGTGGGTTTCCTGCCACCTACAGACCGCAGAGACGCCGACATCTCAACGCCCTTTCTGGGCCACAGTTCTTCATCATCTCTTTGCGGTCCAGAACTATTGTCACCGAGGTGCCCCGCATGCCTCTTCCTTGCAGGACGCCAACGCTCTGTCATCGACGAGCACCGCTAGGACCGAAGCTGCCACTTCCCTGCCATAGTTCACCCTGTTCACCATTGGACGTTCGACGACCCGTGACTCCTGCCTTAAAGGGAGGGCACTCAAGAAGGGCCGTCGATTCCCCGACACCGAACGCCAAGTTCCCCGACACCTCTCGACGATCCGTGGCTCCCGCCTGAAAGGGAGGCACTCAAGAAGGATCGGTCGGTGCATCGTCGGAGAACTCTACTCCGCCAGGTACATTGGGGGGGAGAACCTTAATAGGAAGAAGTAAGACTATTGAACATATGGACTGGGCTTGTGCTATATATCTTTATTTACAGGTTGCCCAGGTGGGGGGATCTCCACACAGAACTGTGTCTAGGTAACGGGGCCAATATTCTGCCTATTGTTTCAACCATCTTACGTTCCTGCCTATCTCTATTGCTGGTTTACTTGTTATTGATCTGTGTGACATTTTAACCGTACAGTTGATGCACTTTAATGAGATTTGATAACATTAGTGGTACCACTCTAGACGTGTATATATTTTTCATTATTGACTTCCAAGTACAAAGTGCGTTATTGTGATCGTGTACATACATTTGAATATTAATTATATAAAGACTGTGTTTTCATTAATACAGTGTGTGGATATTCCTTTGTGGGGTTTGGGGAACACACTGTACTTAAGAACCAGCCCGCATCACCTCCTGAGAAGCTATTCCTTGATTGCTCGTCCATTGCTACCTCATAGAGAATCTTGGCTGGGGTCTTCTTTGCCTCTCCTCTACCATATAGAGAGCAGAAGTACAGACAACCCCTACCGGTCTTTATAGTGACCAATATGCACTTCTTGTTGTGGTTGTCTGGTTTCTGGCATGAGAGGCAAAGACTGAGCCCTGCCCGAAACTGGCCTGAATGCAGTGTGTAGTGTTGAATGGCTGGGTACTTGTCCCAATCCACATTCCTTGTTGTGAGTGTCTGAGAGGGAGGAGGATGGCCTGAATGCACTGTGTGCCTGATTGGCTGACTGACTGCATGAATGCCCTTCTGTATGATTGGCTGCTGAGTGTGACCCAGCAGTGTGGATGAGAGACCGAATAGTATATCTGGGGATCTCTCACCACTGGACATTGTTCAGAAGCGTCCAGAAGCTGTGTCTACACTTAAAGAGTAACTGGAACTGCTGATCCTCGACGCCCAGCTGGAAGAAGACTTGTTGTAGCCTTTGCTTCAACCGATCTGAAAGCTGCCGAATCCGTTGAAGACTGATCCGAGAGAGGACCTGGTAAAGTGCCCTCTTCCCGTGCTCCGAGGGACCATCGAGCACTGCTGACCTTCGCCAAAGCTCCCTGGAAGCCAGACCCTCGAAGGGCTGCCAACCGGAGACAGGACCGCCGAGGAGATCGAAGTAAAGCATCCGGACCTCGACGCCGTGGAAGTCCATTGCCGTCGACCAGGGTTCGGAGCATCGCCGTAACCGCTGGAGGCCCGTCGAAGTCGTGTTGCTCAGCCGAGTAAACCGCTCGATGCCGTGCCGCCGACAGCCGTAGCCTCCCGCTCCTTTGCCTAAGCACTGATTCGAAGGACTCCCTTGTCCGCACCAACGACTGCTTTATCCTGCTGGAGCGAGTCGAGGCCGTCGCCGAGGAGAATCCGCCGGTGGGTTTCCCGCCATCTGAAGGCCACAAAGACTTTGACGACTCGACGCCCTTGCTGGGCCACAGTTCTTCTGAAATTCTTTGCGGTCCAGAACTATCAAACGCTGAGGTGCCCTGCACACCTTATCCTCGCAGGACGTCGCTCACGAGCACTGCCTGGATGGACGCCGCGGTCTCGGCACCCTAGAACTTCTCATTGACGCCGTCGACGCCAAGTTCACTTTCTTCAACGCCTCTCGACGATCCGTGGCTCCTGCTTTAAAGGGAGTCACTCAAGAAGGATCCCTCGACGTTTCTTCGAAGAACTCGACTCCACCAGGTACATTGGGGGGGGGTTAAAACATTATAGGAGGGAATAAGACTATTGAACAATATATGGACTGGACTTGTGCTATATATCTTATTTTACAGGTTGCCCAGGTGGGGGGATCTCCACACAGAACTGTGTCTAGGTATCAGGGCCAGTATTCTGCCTATTGTGTCAACCATCTTGCTTTCCCTCCTCTCTCTATTGCTGGTTTCCTCTTTATTGATCTGTGTTACATTTCTACATTACTGTTGATGCACTTTAATGAGATCTAATAATATTTGTGGTACCACTTTAGACTTGTATATATTTGCCTTTGTTGATTTTCCTGAGTACAAAGTGAGTTATTGTGATAGTGTACATAACCTTGAATATTGATTATATAAGGCCTGTTTTCTAACCAATACAGTGTGTGGGGGTTCGGGGACTACACTGTACTTAAGAACCAGCCTGCATCACCTTCTGAGAAGCTAGGCCTTGATTGCTCATCCATTGCTACTGTAATAGAGAATCTTGGCTGGGGTCCTCTGTGCCTCTCCTCTACCATATAGAGAGCAGAAGTACAGACCACCCCCTACCAGTCTTTACAACATGCCCCACACTTAGAATGAATTGTGAATGTTAGCATCTTAAAGGTTATATAACCCACTAAGCAAAAGGCTCAAACGTTCTGCATAGTTCTGTTAATTAATGGAAACAGGTGCAATGTTACCTCAAAGTTCATCTCCAGATCAGGGAGTAATATTATTAATGCTCCTTCCAGTTGCACTGATCTACTAGTGCTTCAGCTCTCCGAGGGCGGGGAGCAGAAGGCAGGCTCATGTGTGTCTGCAGTTTTCTAGTTTTGGGGAGGTGTTTCTCTCTTTACTCCAATTGGGAGATGCTGGACTGTTTCTGAAGAGGGAAAGTGTATGGTGCACTGCTTATCTGCAGGGGGAGGTAGGTCTAGTGAAGCTCTGTGTTTTTCAGGCATCTACAGAACCTACTGGAAATTTCTGGACCTGCTTCATCATTCCTCTTCCTGTTACAGTGCAACAGTCTATCCGCTGTAGTTTCTGTTTCCTGTGTACTGACAGAGTTCCTGGCACCAGATTTAACCTGCTTCATCATTCCTCTTCCTGTTACAGTGGAACAGTCTATCCGCTGTAGTTGCTGTTTCCTGTGTACTGACAGAGTTACTGCTGCCAGGTGTAACCTGCTTCATCATTCCTCTTCCTGTTACAGTGGAACAGTCTATCCGCTGTAGTTTCTGTTTCCTGTGTACTGACAGAATTCCTGGCACCAGATTTAACCTGCTTCATCATTCCTCTTCCTGTTACAGTGGAACAGTCTATCCGCTGTAGTTGCTGTTTCCTGTGTACTGCATACCTCTCAACCTTTTTTGATACCAAGGCGGGTGAAAACCCAGAAAGGCCATAAACATAAAAGTAGGACTGCCGTAAAAACATGAAACGACAGTCCTACTTCTATGTCGCTGACCTTTTACGGGAGGGGAGTGGGGAGGAATGCTCCCAGGCACAATCCTCTCATTGGAGGAGAGCGCCAAGGAGGGGAAGGGGGAGGAAATGGGGGTGTGAAAAGCATGACACTTGCTTTTCACGCCTCCATTCGCGCAGGAAGAGTCGCGCCGGGACCCGATTTTGGGATTTCGAAATCGGGTCCCGGCAAAAATATGAATCGTAGCTCCCACCTTTGCCAAGGCGGGTGAAACAGATGAGCTGGCGGGTGGGCGGGTGTGTAGATGCTTTGGCGGGTGAGTTGAGAGCTATGGTACTGACAGAGTTACTGCTGCCAGGTGTAACCTGCTTCATCATTCCTCTTCCTGTTACAGTAGAACAGTCTATGTGCTGTAGTTGCTGTTTCCTGTGTACTGACAGAGTTACTGCCGCCAGATGTAACCTGCTTCATCATTCGTCTTGATGTTACAATGGAACACTCTATCCGCTGTAGTTGCTGTTTCCTGTGTACTGACAGAGTTACTGCTGCCAGTTGTAACCTGCTTCATCATTCCTCTTCTTGTTACAGTGGATCAGTCTATGCGCTGTAGTTGCTGTTTCCTGTGTACTGACAGAGTTACTGCTGCCAGGTGTAACCTGCTTCATCATTCCTCCTCCTGTTACAGTGGAACAGTCTATCCGCTGTAGTTGCTGTTTCCTGCGTACTGACAGAGTTACTGCCGCCAGATGTAACCTGCTTCATCATTCGTCTTCCTGTTACAATGGAACACTCTATCTGATTTAGTTGCTGTTCCCTGTGTACTGAGAGAGTTCCTGCCGCCAGATGTTTGTTGAGTGGGAACCTCTTCCGGGACTGAGTTTACTGCCGAGGGAGACTCCTTAACAATCTAAGGCAGGTCGTGTCCGTTGCGTGTCCTTTTCTAAACCTATGGCCAATCAACCAAGACTAATTTTTGGGAAGGTATGCATGGTGTCAGAAAACAGTGTATCAGTGTATTACATTGAATAATGGAATGTCCACACTGTGTTTATCGAACATATATGTGCTTTATAGCAACTCAGGTAACTACAATGAATATAAGAGCAGGGAAGTATTTCACTTGAAAATATGAAAAAATATGTGGAGAGCAGTCTTTGAGTCCATGCAGGTGAACAGGGTGTGACAGTCACCTTTTGAGCACCTATTAAAGGGGGGACGAGGAAGTCTGATTGCTAGGAGAAGCCAGAAGAGCAGAATCTTGAATGTGGCATTTGGGGGATGCCCCAGAACCCCTGTCTTCCCTCAGAGCCTCCTTACATGTCATGCAGTATTCTCTACACGGAAAGATCTGTAATGGCTCTCAACAGGTTGCACCTGGCGGGCAGAGCGGCATCCACAAGCACAACTCGTCTGATGCACTGGCACCATTCATGAATGGTGCCGGGGCATCCGACCTCCCCATTCCCATTGACCCTCCCTTGATTTGTGCATCCCTTGTTTCTGGCCATTTTAAAGCACATCCTTTTGATGAACTTGGGATATGCTTGGAACTGCCCAGCAAGACACCCTTATTTGTACAAATGCTTAAAGGGGGTCTAGGGCTTCTGAATGAGTGCCTCTAGGATGCAGATATTCAGAAGGCCTTTGTGACATGGGCTGCCACTGTTTATTGGCACAATTGAGGAGCCAGTGCCTCTCCTCACTTATGACAAAAATAAAAACGGTTCTAGAATCTGTGCCTACACTCCCAGATATTTTTCTAAATAACACACTTCAATTTCTAAGCAGCTTTGCCACTTGGCAGGCAGTGCATCAAAGCTTCCTTTTCCATTTCAAAAAGTGCAGTGCACTTTCTCATGGGACAGAACATTATTTAAAATCACTTTGACAGACTGGAATACACTGCCTCATTTCTCCAGTCACTATGCCAAGCATATCAAAAACAACATGCCTTTTGGCCAGTTCCTTAGACTTAAACGGAACAGCAGCACTAACGAACACTATGAAGAGGGAGCAAATGAGTTATTGAACAAACTGATCTCTAAAGGGCATCCCTCGAAACTCTATAACAACAACCAGGATGCCTTGCTAGAACAGGCCCCAAAAAGACAAAGGAATTAAATAGGTTTTGTGTTTGTTAACGCTTTTATCAACCTGTCATACAGGATCAAAGCCATTACCGTGAAGAACTTTAAAATGTTTTTCCCAAAATGTTGGCACTGAGGTTAGCTGCTTACAGGAGGATTAAAAACATAAGGAACAGTGTAGTCCGGAATGGCATACCCAACAAATCACATGCACCAGTCAAACATACCACCTTGAGGGGAATGACTCCGATCATAGGTTATTTTCCATTTGGATCTTGTGTTATGTGCAAATTCACTGTAAAAAGCACAGAAGTAGACATTGGGCTACAACAAAAATGGCAAATACGAGACCAAACAAACTGTAATAGCGGCGATGTGGGGCACATGATCACCTGTCCGTGTGGCTCTCGATATATTGGTAAAACCAACAGAAAAAGTTAGGCCAGGCTCATTGAGCATCAAGGTTGTATTGAGAATAAAATCATCCAGGCTCCCCTGGTCAAACATTATATTGAGCGTGCATATACCTTCGAGGATATCCAGTGGGCCCCCTTAAAGAAAGATAAGGGCACTGACCAAGTAGATACGAATCAGAGACTGCTTGCTCTCAAACAAAAATTGATTTGTAAAACCAATAGTCATATCTCAGGCTTAAATGAAAGTGTGGAGTGGCACAATTTCTCCCTGACTTATCCCGGGACATATAACTCCAATACTCAGTGAGTCTGCATCCTGGGGAGGCAGGTCTAAGAATGTGCATACCTTGAGGCATAAGGGCACTGTATTCTGCACTACCAGCAGTCCTTTGTCATGTGTCTATAATTGGTCTCTTTTGCCGACCCTTCCCAAGTCAGGGGCATTTGTACCTGAGATGCCCTTACGTGATACTAGGGGCTGCTTCTTTTTCAAGTGTGTTTTCACTTGTGGCATGTGCTATATTGTTTTTCTTTGCAGTGCTTTAGTGTTTGGTTTATTGTTTTATTTTTTCACTTCTCATTTTATTTTTATTTGTGTAGGCTTTCTCCCCTCCCAGGTGTATTGGTTTCTATTGCGATGGTAGAGGTAGTGGAGGAACAGGTCGAGGACATTTCACTTAGAGGCGCCTTCCTTGCTCCTGTGGCGCTGTGCATTTTTTTCCTGCCACCAGTACATTTGTGATGGTCCCTTTTCTGTTTCTGTGCTCTTTCCAGGCATTTCCAGTGCTTAGCAATACTGCGGCGCATGCTGCCCTATGACATATATGCGCTACTTTGCTGCTTTGATGTGCGGGTCAGTTGTCATGTGACCTGCTGGAAGCGTTTCAATGGTTGACACTCTGGAAGGGGTCTCAGGTATCCCTGTGGTTGGAAGTGTGTCGCGAGTTACTTAATGACTTTGCACACCGCGGCCTCTTTGAACTTAACACAGTTCGGGTGAGACCATTTGTCATTTTCGGTGAACTGGTTGTGAAGGCGCCAGGACACTTTTGTATCACTATTTCAATTCACTGGTGGCAGTCGACTTTTTTCACGATTCCGGAATGTTCTATTGCACATGTCCTCATATCTCTGCATCATCTATGCCTTGGGATACAATAGACGCAGTCCAGTAAGTGCGAAAATCAGACCATATGGCTTTAGGGCGGCTACTAGTTAGCAATAAAGTTACTATAGTTATACCATGCCATTTGCCCAATTAATGTCATTCAATCACTTTTCCTTTGTGGGCAGTTCTTTTTGTTTCTTTTCACTTTTTTTTTTTATTTTGTCCCCCTATTTATTTATTTTTGGAATTTGTAGAACGCACTGCGGCCCACAGGCATCGAGGCGCAATATATTTATGTGCATTTAAAATATTTTTTAATGGAAAATCTCTGCTTTTTAACTCATCCAAAATTGTCTTTTTAGGTTTCAAATGTAAAATGTGTTAAAAGTCATAATCTTGGCAGAAACACAATTGATGCCTCATTACAGTCGACAATTCTTGACAAATCAAGGACCAGTACAAGTGTAGTATCGGGCATGACCACGACAAATGCAGTAGAGTGGCATTCTTTGAGCGACACTTAGGCCACGCCCCCTCGCTATCTGCCCGGTATGGACGGGTTTTTGTCGGTGGATGAAGCAATCTTTTGAGAACCTTAAAGTGCATCAGACAGTATTTAGAGGGGAGTGATATTTCTTTGGTTAATCTGCATATGGTCTTCCAGTGCGCATCTGAGCACTCTACCCCTAGATCTGCACTCCGTTTAGTCCTGGCGTTCGTTACAGCCCGTTGCCCAATGCTCTGTGCAATCTTGTATAGTGGGGAAATACTTTTCTTGCCCATTGTGTTATTATGTATGCTAGGCACGCTTGCGGGGGTGCTTCCTCAGGAAAGGGTGGACAACGTGTTTGAAATGTGGCCTTCATGCGCAGACAGTAAAGTCATTGTGGAGGGTTATCACATCTCCCATTCTATGAATCGTCCCTCCAGGTATAGATCAATCAGAGTGTATGGGATCTTTCTATGTAGCTATCCCTAGTAGGAGCCAACACTGATGCTCCCCACAGTGGTATTCGCTTATCATACGGGGCTACAGTTCATTGCTGTTTGTGAATGTATTTCCATGTGCCAGACGTTGCCCCTGCTGGGTTCAGCAACTGGTCTGATTTGCATGTTCCCGCCTGCTAGCAGTGTCAGTAAGGGCGTGGTGACAACTGGAATTTGTTCCAATCTAGCATCCAGTGGAGCTGGTGTTCCCTCAGTCCAATAAATGGTGTAGTAGCTGTTAGGCAGAATCCTGTGCAGTGCCCTTAGGGGCCACTACACACAATTAAGACTCCAGGTGGCGATACAAGTTTTACCTTTGCTACAAGCCTGTACTACTAAGTTATAGTGGTAGCAGAGCAGCCAGGCTTATCTCAAGACTATATGAGCAGCAGCAGAGATTACACAAAGGCACCACAATTCCTGTGACTCAAGCAAACACTGACTCAAGGTTTCAGGTAAAAAATATAGGTACATTTATTTTTAAACCATTTGTTATAAACACAACACTTCTATTAATTCAAAAACCACACGCAAAATACACTACAACTAACCAATTCACTTTGTACGGTATACTTCAAGGTAAGTACCCTGTGTTTTAGCAGACCGATGTTATGAAACAAAAGACGTTACCAGGAATACACTTGGGATCACTTTTTGACAGTAATGACAGTTCGGTCTTACTAAAGAAACGCGTATCCACGGCAAGAAATGTTACCGGGGCAAAGACACACTTAGCACCTGAGATACCCAGAGAGAGTTGGGGGCAAAAATCATAGGCAATACTTTTGTCAAGGCAGACAGAACCAGAGAACACTCTTAGACAGAAATTCAAGAGTCAATAGGCTGGAGCCAGTGTCAAGTGGAACCGGGTTCCTGTTGTCGAGGATCACACAGTCGGACAGTTCAAGATTCAACGTAGCCAGGAGTATTTAGATATTGTCAATGGAGGAAGCAAAAGTTATAAGAAGTAGGGAAGATAAGGGCAAGCCTTGTGGGAGGAGAAAAGGGATTCACCCGAATTCCTCAAGCAGAACACAGTACCTTATTCAGTGAAGAAGCTGGTGCCACGGCCGTTGTTCCTGGTAGTTTCCTACAGACCCACGGTTCCTGGAACTTCGGCAAGAAGGAGGACGTCTGGAGGGGTCTGCACCACACAGGGCTGAAGCCGGCAGCAGCGATGGTGAATAAAAGGTGTGCTCCTTAAAAACAGGAGAGGCTCTTCAGATGGTTATCCGGACCACTACAGCAGTGTGCAGTGAATTTCGACCACAAAGAGGATCCTCTGGCTGTAGAAGATGAGCTGGTTATCCCCACCAGGCTCAAGGGAAGAAGACTCCGGACTGGATCTTTTCTGTTCGTCGAAGGGTAGACAGCTTAGGACTGCAGCAGGGCTTCACCGGGACGGGATAGTTGCAGCAGCCGACTTCTTCTCCGCTTCTCTTCTGTTCCTTGTAGTTCCAGTGGCGAATCTGACTTCCACCTCAAGAGTCCTGCCTTTTAATGCGAAAATCCCCCATTCACATAGCCTGGCTGTCAATCACGCAGCAGGGGGGTTGTCCAGCCGGGACAACTACCTAAAGTGTGACTTGGGTTTCCTAGGATACCCTGTGCAGGGGGTGACTACACCCCTCCCTCACATTCAGCCCACCTAGACACCCAGGCGCCCAGAGAAGGGCTTCTTAGCAGAAGCCCGCCAAAAGACAGTGAACAAAGAAGGCAAACCTGGTTTGCCGCGTAAAGTAAAACACGAGAAGGACTTTAACAAAAAGAAATGGCGAATAAACCTGACCGGAGCCAAAAGAAAAAGTATTTGGTCAAGCTGGTTTAAGTTTGAGGCTAATATAATAGCCTAAAACAATACCACGTTTATATAGTATAATCGCGGTAGAAAAGTTAGGGTAGATAGTACTGCCACCAGCCAAGTCTAAATGTTGAATGAGCAAAACAATGCTGTAGGAGGTACAGGTAAAAAGGGCTAAGGATTAACCCTCTGCAGTACGCCATGTAAGATGGGGTGTACTGGATCTGGGGTTAAATGACTATGTAAAGTTAATGGCAACTTTACCCTTTTCTGGGGGACAGTAGTCAGCCCCAGAAATGGAGTCGGTGGGAAGTCTAAAAGACAACCTTGTGTCACTGCACTGAAGGTGCTGTGTGACACACAAAAGAACGGGCTACTAAAGTGGTGTACTCCAGAGCCCACAATAACAAAAACAGATGAAATACACATGGCAAAACATGGGTAAGAGTGGGAAAAAGAGGCACACTCTTACCAAGTGAAAAAAATAACTCCAGAAATCCAGCAAAGCTGCTGAGGCACTCACTATGTGAGGGAAATTAGCCATAGAATGAGCATTCTACCTAACAGTAGGCCAGCACCATCAGATAATACAATTCAATGTTTGGGCGGTAATGCCTCGTACCTCATATGGTCGAGCCATGTGGGCCCACTTCATACTGGCCTGGCCATTTACCCATATAAAGGAGGGGCACAACTTGTTGAGTTCCTTAAAAAACTGATATCAGTATGTTGGGAAACATGTATAACAGCTTTGGAAATACTCTAATTTTAAGAACCGAGAGTCTCCCAGTTAATGACATTGGAAAACCATCCCAAGGCCGCAGTTTTTACTTAATAGTTTTGCTCTCTCGCTAGGTCCGGTGACCGTGATACCGTTATTCCGAAATACCTTATTGTGTGTTTTGGCCAACTCAGACCACTCTTGGTAGTTGGCTCTGTTGTGCTATCTGTTAGTGGAAATATTTCTGATGTTTGCTAATCAGATAGAGGCCCGAGAATTTGCAAAGTCTACCACGATCTTCACTAGTCTTCCTGCATATATCACTGGGTCCCATACATATAGTAAAATATCGTCAGCATATAATGAAATTACCTCAGTGTGCCCCCTGATCCTATACCTGCTCAACTATGTTTATCTCGTATCAGGTCCACTAAAGTCTCTATCACCATAGCGACCAGCAGTGGCAATAGGGGGGGTTCCTGGTGTGTCCCACCCTGTAGTATTGGAGAGAGCATTCCATTTGTGCATACTCTGGTGAATGGTTGTGCATAGATTAATGTCATCCAAGCTAGAAAAGTTAAGTCTGAAACCATAATTAGATAGTACTTGAAATAAGAATGGCCATGTGTCTGTGTCAAATGCCTTTTGCATATCTAATGAGACTGCTGCGGCTTGTGTTTCCGGGAGCACCCAGGACATGACGTTGTATAGCCCACGCAGGTTTATGACAGTGGACCGGCCTGGTATAAAACCGACTGGTCTGGGTGAACCATGTAAGGCATCAGAGGTCACAGTCTGGTCGCTATTGCCTTGCAAATATTTTCGCATCTGCGTTTATATGTGACAACGGCCAGTGAGAGCCACATTCCTCCACTGCTTTGTCTGATTTAAGCAATAGGATTATAATTGACTCTTGCACCATTTTCGGCAGTTTACTCATCACCAGCACCTCCTCCCATAACCGTAATACGTACGGGGAGAAGATCTCTTGGTATTCTCTATAGAACTCAGCCACCAGCCCATCCGAGCCGGGTGCTTTGCCATTCGGGAGGTCCTGAGTGGCTGCCACTCAAAAACAAAAAACTTTGCATAGGAAAAAGAATGCACATTATTGCCCTAGTTTCCGACCATTGGAAAGTGGCCACTGGCCCAAGCCCATAGACAGTGCATCATAGCATGTTACTATTTCAGTTGGGGGGAATTATAGCATAACACGACCCTTGGGAATTTTAGCTAAGAGGCAGTAAAATTGACACAACCCAACAAAACCAGTGAAAAAACTCACAACTGCCCTAGTCCCCAAACCCCGGAATTCCAAGATACCAGTTGACCCCAGACCACCGACCATAAACCAATCAACCATAAAGATCTGAGAGTATGGCTGTCCCACCTTTATTTCATAAGGACATGGTTTGTAATGAGAGGTACAGGGGAGATAAATTATAGTCCAAAATCGAGGGTGGGCGCCTTGGGAGCGGAAGACGGAATCTGGAATGAGTGAAGAGTGTGTGGGTTAGAGTGACCTCGAGACGCCCCGTGCCAGTTTTTGAGCCTACCAGGTGCACTGTATAATGATAGAGTAGCACTGTTCATAAATGTAGCTAATTGTTTCTTTGGCCTTGGTTCCCTGGAGAAGATGAGCCCAGCAGAACCTACGTGATGGAAGACGGACGGACTGGGCTGGGGCCAATGGCCTTGCATCCCCTATGGAGCAGGCCGACCATGTATAGGGTTGCACCTGCCAGCCATGCAGATTTTTCGTGTATACAATGATGTCATCTATGACGCTGTGTTTCCTTATGATATTCTGTTTGAACACTTTTTGGTCAAATGTTCCGCGGGAGCAGAGTTCTTTGTTGGAGCTTTTCCTTTTCATGTGGAAATAAACACTTGTTATCCTTGCAAGAGTTTCTTGTGCTTTTTCCGTAGCAATTGTATTTTTTCTGGTGTGAGCGTTTAGGGGCGTGGCTTCACTAGAGATCAAAAGAACCAGGAGATGAGATTTATTTATGACTCCTGATTTTATCCAAGAAGAGCCTCATTAGTTTCACACCCACAACAACCAGGATGTCCAGACAGCGCCACTGGAGTGCTGCACTCTGGGCAAGGGAACAGAGAATAGAATGAATTAGCATTTGTATGTAAAAGAGGAGAAGAAGAATTTGAAGTAAGGTGATGTTAAATGATTGACAGTTGAAGCAGCCATCTATCTAGCTGGGTGCTGTACATGGGAAAAGAAAACAAGTTGCTTCATAGAGAAAGGTATGCTGTGGAAAGAGGTGACAATCTCCAAAGCACTTTACAGAGAAGATATTTACATACAATATCACCGAACCGAATTTGGTACTCATTTATTGAACTCGGAAGAATGAAAAGCTGAGATGGCTTTTCCAGGATTGAAACCTGCGACCTGCAGAGCACACACAAATCACAGTGGCCACCGCTCAACCCGCTGAGCTATCTTATCGGCCAGATGAAATCTGTTAACGGAACAACAAACACCATAGAGCACATTTAAAAAAAGCTAAGATTCCCAAGCCACAAAATGCATTCTTGGAGAGCCAGACGTGGTGCGAGGTGTGCATGTGGAGACGAAGTGGCAGATGCCTGCCAGGGAGCTGGAGACCTATGCCTGGCTAGTAGCTGGAGACCTATGCCTGGCTAGTAGCTGGAGACCTATGCCTGGCTAGTAGCTGGGGACATATGCCTGGCTAGTAGCTGGAGACCTATGCCTGGCTAGTAGCTGGAGACCTATGCCTGGCTAGTAGCTGGAGACCTATGCCTGGCTAGTAGCTGGAGACCTATGCCTGGCTAGTAGCTGGAGACCTATGCCTGGCTAGTAGCTGGAGACCTATGCCTGCCAGGGAGCTGGAGACCTATGCCGGGCTAGTGGATGGCACCGTCACATATTTCACCATGTTATAGAATGAACAGAGAAACACTTTAATACTTCCCATGCTGGCTGTGCCCAGTAAATCCCAGACCTGCTTCTGTGGGACAGCAATCTGAAGCTGGCTGTGCCCATTATACCAGTATCTGATCATGGATCTGAAAGTTATCCATGAGTTTGGGCTAAGAAACTCTCACACATGAGATACTAATGCCTTGTGAAATCAAAGGCATAAAGAACATAAGGGACTTGTGGGTGCCCTGGATTCACTGGCTGCATGAGATCTCGGGAACATGCCACTCAAAGGAATGTGGCAGACGGAGAACTGCACAGCCTGTGCACCAGCGCAGAACCGCATGCAACAGTAGAAAGAGGTTTGTATTCCATTCTTGCTTAGGAGATAATGCAATGAGCAGTTGGCAAAATTATGACAACTGAAAACGAGGATAAAAGAAATGCCAACATAACAGAAGTCTGCTGCGAGCTGCTCCGCTTACTCCTGTGTATCGGTGTGCCTGGTCTGGCAGCCGTCCTCTTCTGCTGACTGCAGTGCCTCCAACCAGCTGGGAAGCCATCGTCCTGCGTCGGGTAGCATGCCCGACCCCCGGCTTGCCTAGGTTGGGAGCCGTCCTCCTCTGCCGGCCCCCATGCCAGCGACAAGCTGAGAGGGCAGCATCCTGTGTCAACACTGCACCCCAACTCCTGTGGCAACCCGGCCGTATCCCGGTTGCGGCAACCACCCCTACCACTGAAGCAGATCCATCTAACAAGGGGATTAGAGTGCCCGCTCGCCGAGACCCTGCTATCGATGTGGCCAGCTCTTCCCACACTCGGGTCCATGCCCGGCGGCACTGAGCCAATACTTCACCAGATGTGGCAGAGAAGGACATTTCCAAACAGTATGCTGGGAGGGAAGGCCATTCCCACCAGGGCAGCAACCACAAGCAGCGCCCACAACCCACATACTGGCAGCAGCCTTACAGATCATACTCACAACAACGCACAATGGAGACAGCAGCAGTTCTGCCCGCCTCAGCCAAGAAGGATGGTCAGGGCAATGGAACAGGGTTTGGACTATAGGAAACTCCAAGGCAAAGAGCAACCGCCACAGGCAGAATATTACCTGGACCATTACGCCTACCCAGGCAACCCATACGCCACCTATGACGAATAGACACAGGGACAAGACCCAGAATCCATGGACAAGTTCGTGAATCTGATGCAGAGGGAGTCAGACAGCAGTGAAGCCCT
Source organism: Ambystoma mexicanum (assembly GCF_040938575.1). NCBI lineage: Eukaryota > Metazoa > Chordata > Amphibia > Caudata > Ambystomatidae > Ambystoma > Ambystoma mexicanum. The sequence continues at coordinate 1,347,773,345 of NC_090933.1, read as the reverse complement.
GAAAGTTATGGTCCAGATGAAGGAGGTGACTCACTGCTTCTTGATAGACACCGGGGCCAATGTCACCATCATGGGGAGCAGTAATTTCTGCTGACAGGAACCAGAGGAGGCCTGACACCATCTGGAGCAAGGATATTCCAGTGGGAAGCCAGCACCCCACTACCATACCTGGGCCAATTCAGAAGGTCACTCTCATACAAAGGAAAGAGGACTGACGGCATCATCCACATGCTGAAGAGCCCAGTGAGAAACCTGAAGGTGTCTCACCCGCGAGTCCCTGGAGATCTGTCATCCAGGTGGCCAGGACACAGTCATCTCTAGTCGATCCATTCCTGGGGGTGGACCTGTGGGGGAGGATCACCTGGATGAGGGGTCTTCGGGGAATGCAATTGGGAAACCGAAGGCTGAGACGCGGTACCCCCTTCCTTGTATCACCTTTTCCCCATCCAACCCTGTGGGATATTTAGAAGCTCTATTCCCCCCCACCCCCCTTTTGCGACACAAACACTTTCCTACACCATAACAGACAATGGACTAACACCAGAGACGTTTACCTGACATGTCCCAACATACAGGTCAGGCAGAGTCAAGCAATTGACAATAACCATGGACACCTAATAGCCCTTTACCTTCCCGATAGGGATAAAAGGCGGAGCACAAGAGCACACCACGAGGAAGGCCGCACACACAAGGACACAGCTATACCAAACCGGCAGCTCAAACGGAGGACAAAGGTGGCGAGACCTGGAGGGAAGACAAAGGGGGAACTGCCCTTGCCCTTTTCAACTCAAACCCACGCAGCCTCTGAAAGGGAAATCATAAGACCGGAAGTTACAGTTGGCATGTTGAAGAACAGATGTCAACAGTGCATTGATAACACAGGCGGGGAAGCACGCTGGTTCAACACAGCCTGTCAGTCGGAGGAAGCTGATTGCAAACCAAAATGTGTTCAGCCCATGATTGCAAGTGGCATCATTATATGAACGCAAGGATCTTCAGAAGAAAGAACTTGTGTGTGTTTGAACTTTTGTGAAAGCCCAGACAAGGGCCAGCTGCAGAGTGGTCCGGTGCTGCAGGAGTGGTGATTCGAAAGGATCCTCGCTGGCCTTCTTTGTTCTGTGTTCAAACTGCAAGTACCAGAAAGCCCTAGGAAAGGGCGGCGTGAGATGTCAGTGTGGTCAGAGTGGCCTTTCATAAAGAGAACCATTCAAAAGGCCATGGTGGAACGGATGCCAACCCAGAAAGCCGTGTGCCACATGCTACAACACTACAGAAACACACTGCAGGTGGTGATAGGAGAACCACCCAGCGACTTGATGCGGGCATATCGTGCCAGAACGTGACTTCCCCAAGGAGCAGAAAAACCCAGGTGGCATTCAGGGACATCCTAGTGTCAGAGGTAAGAGAAAGAGATGCGAGAACAAAAGAAGCAATCAAGGCAAGAATCAACTGGGCCCCAAAGGCGAGAATGAAAGAGTTCGAGGAAGGAGACAAAGTGCTTGTGAAGCAGCGGATACAAAGGAAAACACCAGGTATGAGAAGGTGCCTCAAGGTGACGGGAGTAAGAGGGATGATAGTCACAGCCACCAACCCGCAGAAGGAAGTCACCAGAACGGTTCTTTTTTTCAAGCACCTCATACCTGACGGAAGTCTGGGTGGAGGCGACACTTTGAGCCAGGAAGAGAGAAGTTGGGCAGTGGAAAGAGGAGATGGGACACCCAAACAACCATAGTCGAGTGGAAGAGAAGAGGGCCATCAAGGAACTGAGCTGGCTCATTGAAGAAATATGATATGGACGTAAGGAGATATGTGAGGGGTAGGTAGGTGTTAGAAGGGAATGTATGGGTGCCCTTTAAGAGGGACTCCGACAGAGGAGGAAGAGGAGGAGCCTCAGGGAGGAAGAGGCAGTTGTAAGAATAAAGTTGAAGGTAACTAACGCATCCTGTGCGTCGTTTAGGCCATCGCACCGATATATAACAATTTTCTTTTCTATAGTAACCATGAAGGTCACATCTAATTAATGAAAGGGAGCAAATGAGGAAATCAAGTTAGTCATGAGTAGTGTCAGAGGACTGACTGCCTGTGAAGTACATTTTCCTGAACAAGTACTTGAAGCTAATTAATGGGAGCCAGCAATAACGAGGAAGTGGGAAGAGGACCGGCACGTCAGTTACCATGACTCCGATACTGTATGGATGTACCGCACATGCGCACACACTCTGCTGGAAGGGCACCAGCCACATCCGTCATTCCGAAGCAGTGCGTGAGGCCAGGTGTATGTCCAATACATGCATTAGCCTGAAGAAAAGAAAGCGAAAGGCCCTCACTCACAGGTAATCAATGTCTGTGCCAGTGAGATTGCTGTGATTAATGTGACCACCATCAACTCATGGACCGTGACTCCAAACACACACTGTAGTATGGATGCACGTGCCTAAAGATGGTAGGAAGAAGGGTACTATGTCCAGTGGCATGACACGTCCAATCTTTGGTCAACCAAATGTGTTAAAAAATTCAACCTGCTTTCTAGTCTACATACATAATGGGTGACACTGCGCTCCTCAGTGATTACGAACTTGCCAACATGACCCATTCCAATTTGTAGGTGCTTATCCAGTCCTGCATTTTTTCTTTGCATTCTGGGACTTGTACTACTTTTCCCATTATAAAACTCGGTTACACGGAGGATTTGGAGGGCTAGGCCCAAGAGTGGGGAACTTGGGGCAGTGCTGGATGTGTGGGAGAAAAGGTTATTTTTCACAAAAGTGTAGTAGCATTCAAGCAACTGCATACAACCAGCACATGCCCCCAAATGCTCAAGGTGCCCCTGCCTCATATCAAAAGCCCTATGCCTAAGCACCACCACTAACATTGCATGGAGTGCTACAGTCCTGGGTCCTGCCCACAGCCCACCATAGTTTCCAAAGCTGCACACATCGGTGCCTGGCGGTGTACCAGCATATGCGCCACAACAGACCCCTCAACAGCCTATCAGTAACGCAGTACCACACGGAACTGTAACACATTACTAAGGTGCCAGTGTAGTGGGGGAAATCTTTTTGTCTTCCCAGGAACAAACACATACCCAGACTAGGACAGCCCACAGAGAAATGTAGCATGCCCAGTCCTATCGGTCACTGCCAACCCAGAAGAAGAACCACTGATGGGCTTGGAGGTAGGAAGCAAGACATTCATCTTCATAGTAGACACAGGAGCAACAAAATCATGTCTTGCAGAAGGAAATGTCCCTTTGCCAGGTGAGGTAATGCATACACTGGGTTTTCTGGGGCCATAAAATTGATTAAGTTCACAGAAGAAGTACCCATTAAGATCTGTTGGGGGGGGCATGCTCAGAAAGCTTAACATGACCATCTCCTTTACAGAACATGAGGTAGTGTGCTCAGCAACAGGCATATGTTACTTGAGAGCAATGCTCATAATACACTCCTTATGCACAGAGACAGCAGCCAGAGGGCTACCAGTACATCCAGAATTATTTGTGCATGGGGACATGGTACCATTGCAGGTAGTGCCGGGCACGGCAGAAAGGGCCAGGAGAGTACCAGCAAAATTTCTGTTCAGGCAAGCGCAGCCCCAAGAGCATGTCCCAGGGACAATCATAATGTTAGACATAGAAGGACTGTTGGTGTTCAATGGCAAAATTGTTCTAATAGGTACCGATGCTGAACGAGGAGAGTGGTACATGATTCTGTGCATAGATCCAATGAAACCTCTGAAGGAACTTACAGACTGGGACTTATTTGATGATCAAGGTGGTGACAGAGAGATAGTATTGGCTGTGTGTGTTCCATGCAAGATTATGGTCCAATACAGACATGTCCCTATCCCCATGTTGTTGGCAGGCAGAGTACCACTTTTCACCCATGCTGATCTACTCCGACTACACTGATCTCGAGCAAGTACCTACCAATTTGTGGACAAGTAACCCCCATGATGTTGGACTCGTATGCAATGTGGCTCCAATTCTCATCACACTTAAACCAGTCACCATTGTGACTAGAGTGAAACAATACCCCCTATCCAGGGAAGCAGAGAAAGGCATACCTGATACAATCAAAGCACTACTGCAGCAAGGAATAATTGGTCCCATTGACTTTTCCTTGTAACACAGCAATCTACTCTGTTAAGAAGTGAAAAGGGTCCAGTTGGAGGATGAGTCAGGATTTACACCCTCTTAATAGCATTGTGCAGGAGTTTCTCATTGTGACCATTTTGTGTAATGTCCCACTGCCGCGTCACATTTCACAGTGATGAATCTGAAGAATGCGTTTTTCTCCATCCCATTCCACTGAGACTTTCAACCTATCACTGTGATCATGTATGACAGAGCTCAAATTCAGCATACAAGGCTCCCAAAAGGGCACTATGAGTCTGCCAGCATCTTCAACAGGGTCTTACATGTGGATCTAGGTAATATACATGTGCCCAGTACCGTGATACAATACATGGATGATTTGTTAATATGCAGTGCCAGTGAACAACAGTGCAAAGAGGACTCGGTTACATTGTTTTAGTTACTGGCTGATAAGGGGTAGATAGACAGGGAGAAGCTCCAGTACTGTCAAATATTTGAGGCAACTGATTTCCATTAATGGAAAATAGGTGACTCCAGAGTGAGCAGCTGCAACTTTCAGCAGACCCAGCCTGTGATGGTAAAAGACATGCAGACATTCTTGGGACTATGTAACTATTGCAGCACACGGTGCTTGACTACACCACATACACAAAGCCACTCTTTCTGGCTTGCAGAGACACCCAAAAGAGTAAAAGTACAATCACATGGACTGAAGTCATGGTTACTAGCTTCCGGAACTGAAAGAAGTTATTGCATCTCCCCCTGTATTAGCCACCCATGACTATGCACAGGAATTCTATTTGTTCTCAGATTTAGGTGGACAAATGATGACAGCGGTTCTGACACAGCATAGCACCATGGGCTACAAACCATTAGCATATTATAGCGTCCTGCTCGATTCAGTGATGCAAGGACAGTTCCCCTGTGAACAGGCTCCAGCTGCGGTAGCATTCACTATTGAGAAGTATGCCACATTACAATGGGCTGTAACTTTGTACGTAGAAGACGCAGTATTTGATATTCTGGCAATGTCCAGATCCACACTCGCCACACAAAGTGCCTCAGCCTATGAAGTTATTTTGTTCAGTCCTTCCATACATATTGTAAGGTGCAAAACAGTGAACCCTGCACCCTTCCTGACTGAGCCCATCACTGATGCTGATGACGTGCATGACTGTGCCACATACGAAGGCCCTGATGATGACATACCAAAGGTAAGGGACTGTGCACTTGACAAAGGGGAGGTTTTCTTTGTTGATGATTCAGCGACTATTGACCAAGAGACGGGGGAAAAGGGCATACCGGTGCGGCAGTGGTCCGATTAGTAGATGGGGAGTATGAGGTTTTGGTCCAGAAGAGGCTCTCTGCAAACCTTGGCCCAGGCAGCAGAGCTCATCCCCCTGATTGAAGCATTGGAAGCATCCCATGGATGCCATGTGACCATCTACTCTGATTCTGCATGCATCATCACCACTGTCGACTCCGGCCTATCCTGATGGACAATAAGGGGTTTCCGGAGGGCAGATGGCTCACCAGTACAGCATGCCACACTGTAGACCGGTTGACTAATTCTTTTGCAAGGCCTATGCTTGTTGCGGTCATCAAGTGTGCCATGCACCCTAACAATACTGACCCCATCTCTCTTGGTAACGAAGCAAGTGGACCAAGCAGCCAAAATAGCTGCCTACCTAACCATACCAGATGTAGAAGCATACCCATAAGTTGTGAATATGCAGTTACAGGTAGAGGTCCCATACACTGCGGTGCCAATCACCCAAGTTATTGAACTGCAAGGTCAAGCACCCCTGACAGAGAACTAACTATGGCAAAAGAGGGAGTGTGAACAATCCCCCACTGATCTTATATTGAGATGGGGCCTAAAGGATAAGCCAGTTATGCCCCAAGAATGATTAATGGTTGCCTTTGAGCAGCTGCACTACCCCTCACATGTATCAAATCAGCATATTGCTGCAGACATTCAAGAGGATTGGTATGTGCCCAACATGCAGGAGTTTCTGAAAGTCTTTATTTTGAACTGTACAGTGTGTCAAACATACAATACTAGGCAAACATTTGGGAGACTATGGAATCCATGAATAACATGTTGACTTTGCTGATGTGGGTGAACGGTGCAATACTTATCGATGCTTGATTGTCGTTGTATGCTCCTTCTCACGTTGGGTTGAGGCTGGTCCTTGTGTACATCCTGATGCTAAATCAGTCGCCAAGTGTTTGGTACATGAGTTCTTTCCGGGATGGGGAGTGTGTGAAGACCTTAAGTCAGATAATGGCACACACTACTTCAATGAGCGGTTTAATGAGATAACAGCACTTCTAGGAATTAAGCATAAGATGTGCTCAATTTATCACCCCATGTCAATGGTCTGTCGAGAAAATTAATAGTCTCTTGAAAGCTAAGTTGTCAAAACTGTGTGTCACCCGAAGAACTGGATCCATTTTGTACCCCTGGTCCTGTTCAGTTTACAGACACAGCCCTGCAAAGACCATCACCTATCCCTGCACTAAATTGTGACAGGCGACGTATACACATGCCTCCTCCAACAACGCTTAGTGCATCGGATGTTCAGAGGGCTCCGTCCATTCTTGGTGATGAATTTTACGCATATCTGTCTAACATCAGTAAGTGCATTAAGCTCCTCTCTCGACAGATAGCACCATTAAGGACGGAAGAAGAGGACAGCGCTGCACCAGAGACTGCGAGCTCACCACCCATATAATTGTCCACGGTGGACAGGGATTTTGTTAGAAACTTTGTCCGCAGGTGGAGTGAGCAAAGGTTTAGTGATGCATATACTGTAGTTTATGCCGCCACATATGCGGTATTGGGTGAATCTCTCTGATGTTCAAACAGCACCCCATGCTGCATCTTCTTCATAGGATAAAATGAAAATGTTGGTATCCCTTTTAATAAGTACTATTTCATCTAAGGTGGCACGTTATGTTTTCTTTTCTTCTGGAGCATCGATAAACAACATCTACCTCATCATCCAAGGAGTAGACCACAACATTGAACAATGTGTATTTCCATTGTTGCTGTGTTTTTATTATTGCTCCAAATCAGCCCTCCAGATAAGGGGCGTATTTGGCCTTTTTTTACACATTTAATTCTTGGCAGTATGCCACATTTCACTTTTAAACACGTACCATTTTTAAAAGTCCTCTTTCTGCCAGTAGATGGCACTGCAGTATGAACCATTAGTTTATGCAGACGCGAGCTTCATGAGAAGACTCTGCAGTGCTACTCGCGAAAATCCTTTCAACTTGGTGGGCTGCGTAGAAATGTGCAGCATTTTCTATAGGGAGGCTTACTGGCCCTAATGTAGGTTACTCTGCCCTGATAGTACCCAACCCCCTTTTATTTTGGACTTGTCAGCATTTGTCAAGGAATACATGGTGATCTGAACTTGAAGTGCTACTGTTAGGAAAGATTTCTTAATTGTGGGTAATTTTCCTTCCATGTGGCAACCCCTAAACTTTTTGCTGTTGTTTTTCACCTTGTTCTCGACTTTGCCAGAGAAGTGCAGCCTTCTGCCGCACTCCTCTGGGCTTTCGCTCCTTTCTTACGGGGAAACTGACATGCCCTTAAGACAGTCAGTACCGGGAAACACTGTTTCCTGTAGTTTCTTTTATCATGTTGCGGCTTTCGTGCAACATGACACAAGAGGGCACTGTAAGCTAAGTTACTGCTCTCTTGGGTCTCTAGCCTTCTACAGGCCCTAGATACTCGTTTAGGATTGTATCTGATCGGTGCAAGTGATTCACGGACGGGAATGGTGGCAGCAATCGTTTCTTGTATTTTTGAGCTCCTTTTGGCGTTTCAAGCGCGTTTCCCGCGCTTAGCCCAAAATGGTGGCCTGGCTCCCAAAATGGCCAGACCACGAGGCTCCTTTGTCCTGTCCACTGACCGTCTTGCTCCCTTCACCTTCCCCAGGTCGAGCCGACCCGGGGCCTTCCTTATTTGGGCATGTACTTTCCCGCGAAACACGGATGCTTTTGCGGGCTTCTACAGGTCTTGTGTGTGCCTCCAGGATGTGGGTTGGGATGTCTGGTCCCAATACACATCCTGGGCGGCAGAGAGTCTAGGGTGGTGTGAATGCCTGGCTCCACCGTGGTCCGTGATAGGTCCACGTATGGTGTGAGTGTTGATGAGCGGATCTCCCATTGGGTCCCCTCTGTTTTGGCGTGAAGGGAACAGTGGATAAGAGGGGGCTGGAAACACCACTACCATGTTGATCTCCTGAGTTCTCACGAACGAAGGAATACAGGTACCAAGTATCCTGCAACCAAGAGGCTGAACCGAGGAATCGCTGGTGACCCGCTGAAGGACTGCTCCTCTGCACTGCTGTCGCCTTGTGAAACCCCTTTTTTACCTCTGATTGAACCAGAAGGCCTGTACTGGTACTTCGACCCTTGGAATAGCGGGGACAGCTATTCTCGGCATCTTCACCATCTCCTGCTCGTAAGCCTTCGGAAGTGTCTCTGGGCCATCCAGCAGACTGACCAGCCTACACAGGAGTCTTGCTCTGTAACCGCCGCCAGGTTGTGTAGTATTTCGAGTCCTTGTCACTCTCACACGATTCGTACACTTGGCGTTCCCAGGTCTGAAGTGAGTAGTGTACATTTGGCTCAGATACACACGGCCGCTCCGTTGCCCTGCTGTGGTAACAAACTGTGCGGGTTCACTTCTTTTAGGACATCTTTAACTCAACTCTGCTGCTGCAGAATCAACACGACGACGAGACGTCCCCTGCTCTCCTGAACCTGCCAGCGACTGAAACTGACGCGGAGAAGCCTGGGTCTGCTTGCATCGGGGACCGGTGAGTAGCAAAGCTAGGAACTGGTCGCCCTCCTGCAGGAGCCAATAGCTTTTCCCCGCTGTGTCAAAACAGCACGCCTTTCCATACTCGCGCTCTGCTTCTGCCCACAGTGGAGGCTGCGCTTGAGTCGCGGAACTCTGTTCTTCTTCATTTGTGCACTAAACTGAACTGCCTGATTCCCTCGAAAAGACTCCCCCTTTTTGCCCGTTGGCACCAGCGTGTGCAGGTACTTTTGAGCACAAGGCTCCACTCTTCGTAGGGCTCGGACTTCCTTTTAGTTAGGTGTCTCTGAAGGCGGACTGGGTATAAGCATTATTTCGCACTGCCTGTTTTCCTTCCCTTTTAGGTGGACTACACATTTCGTGCATATAACGCTTGAGACTTGTTGTATTTGTATATATATTGTATTGGTATGGTATGTGTTGGTTTACTAGAGTTGTATTGTGATTTCTCGCTACGGTCATTGTTTTAAAGGCCTTGGAATAAATGTGTATATATTTTTAATATAACACCTGTTTGGAGTAGTTTGTAAGTGTCCTTGCTTTGTGTGCTCATTGCGGGCTTTCAGTCACCCTCACCCCTCTTGAGACCTAGTCTTGACCGCCGCTATCGCTACCCTGATTGGTCTGGCTTGTCCAGAGGCTACCCTGTTCCAAGTAATTAGGTTGGCCTTCTGAACTTCTGCGCCGCCAGGACAGAGTTCAGAAATCCGTCTTAGCAAATTGGTGTACAGCGGTGGGATACGACTGAAGGTATCCAGTGTTGCGCACGAACTAAGGCATTTCAAGTTATTCCTACCAGGACACGTAGTGAATTGTTGTACTATAACTTTAAAAAGGCCATAGTCCTATCTAACAGTATGGAAACAAATACCTTGTTAACTTTAAATGCTTCCAAATCAGAAACATTGAAAAAGATGTGTGCGGAGAGAGGTGTTTCCTCTCAAGGCACCAAATTGGATATGATCCAAAGAATCGTGGCGTGGCAAGAAGCGCAGCTTGACGCTATAACTTCTGAGGACAGTGCGGAAGGAGGTGGGGCTGCTCTCACTGGTAGAACCGACGGTTCTGCCGCTGCACTGATCCACCGCGACCACGAGGACAGGGAGGATGAGATGTCTAATGTTTCCTCTGCCAGTGCTGATGGGGAGGCTATGCTTGAATTCAAGAAGCAAGAGCTGCGGTTTAGGCAGAAGGAGCTTGAATTCAGCATAGCCAAACTAAAAATCGAACAGGCAGAAAAACAGAAAGACAGGGATCACCAGTTGGAACCGGCCAAGCTTCAGGTTGCAAATGGGTCCAAGGGTCCTGGACATGGGTCTGGGGCCTCCTCTCATCCACGGTTTCCGAAAGATCTGCTCAGTGTGTATGAGGAAAGGAATGACATTATGGACTGGCTGAATGCGTTTGAGTATGCATGCGAGGTTCAACAAGTTGACAATGCTGATAAGATTGCTTGGGTACTCAGCAGACTGCCCCATTCTGGCTGTAGTGCCATTATGGAAATGTCGAAGGCTGAGCGAGCTGATTTCGCAATGTTAAAGCAAACTCTCATTTTAAAGTTTGGGAAGACTCCGGCCCAATATTTAAAACGATTCAGAGAGTATAAGAAAAAAGAAGGTGGTACTTGGGTATCTTATGTAACTGAATCCTTAAAAAACGTAACTGGCTGGGTCGAAGGTTATAAGGTTTCTACCTTCGAAGGCATGATAAATCTTGTCATGCTGGAACACATTTTTGCATCTTCTTCCCCGGAGCTTAAGCAGCATTTGGCCGATTCGAAGGAGATAGATCCTAAGAAGCTGGCCATTGCAGCAGACTTATGGGTGTCACATCGAGTGTCCCATAAGGACAAAACTCAACCTGGTAAGCAGGAGGAAGGGAAAAAGTCCAAAGATAAGGAGGGTGGAGAATCTGATAAATCTTCTTCCCAAAAGTGCCATAAAAAGAAAAATAAGGGTAAGACACAAGAGAACTCACAGGGTAGTGGAGGTCAGCCTCCGAAACAGAACTCTGGTTACAATAAGCCTCCCTATGTAAAGAGACCCAATGGATCTTGTTTTGCTTGTGGAGCAACTGACCACATGAAGGGGGATCCATGGTGTAAGGCTAGACCTTTGGGGGTCCACTCCGCTAATCTGGCCTTCTCCTCCTACGAGGAAGAAGAGATTACAGGAGCATCCTTCTCCTCAGACTCATTCCCCAGCGGGATAGAAGCTGAGGTATTTTTAGTTTCCCTGGGTTCCTGGGAGCCTAAAGTCGCAGAGGCTTATGCTAGGATTCCAGATAATACCAAGCACTACTTTAAGGACAGTGTGCTGATCAATGGAGTAGATACTCCAGCTCTTAGGGATAGTGGGTGCATTCGAACTGTAGTGGATTCTACCTTGGTAGACTCAGAGGAAGTTGCAAGAGCTACTCTGATGCCCACTAAGTTGGCTGACGGCCCACTCCGTATGTTCCCAGTAATACCTGTCAATCTTACTATAAATGGTACAGCAGTCAGGATTCCAGTGAGCATTTAGAGAAACGTCCCAGGAAAGGTCTTGTTAGGCAATGATCTCAGAGCTTTAGGGCTCGTAGGAGACACTGCCGACAGACCCTACACACGGTCTCAAGCACGGGCAGCATTGGCCAAGACCAATACGCCGCCCCAGCCGAAGGAGAAACCCAAGGCAAAAGGAGTAAACAAGTCAAAACGAGGGAAAGAGAACAATCCCCCGAGCTCGCCTACCACTGCGGTGGAGGAAGTTGGTCAATCGCCCGGACCTGACGAGGAGGTGGCGATGCCTGAAGTATTTGACCCCAACGACCATCCTGAACTAAAAGACTTGTTAGTAGAAGGTGGTCCTGATAGGGACAAATTCAGTAAAGGCCAACGTGAGTGCCCATCTCTGGAAGGCCTAAGGAGACAGGCCTGCTCCCAGCTTGAGGGTGAACCTCCTGGGACACATAGGATTTATTGGGAATGTGGACTCCTGTATAGTGAGCCCACAGAGTCTACAGAAGGAGACCATAGGAGGTTGGTGGTTCCCCTTGCTGTTAGGCCCTTCCTCCTGCAGTTGGTGCATGAAGTGCCCCTTGCTGGTCACCTTGGTATTAAGAGGACCAAGCAAAGGTTATCCATGCACTTCTACTGGCCCAAGATGGGGGTGCAAGTAGAAAGTCACTGCAGGAGTTGTGCCTCCTGCCAGTTATCTGGTAAGGTTGGCTCGACAATCCAAGCTCCGTTGGTACCGCTCCCAGTTGTGGGGGTACCATTTGAAAGGGTAGGGATCGACATCGTTGGTCCCCTTGACCCGCAAACATCCTCAGGCAATAGGTTTATCCTGGTGCTGGTCGACCATGCAACCAGATATCCTGAGGCCATCCCATTGAAAACTGTAACTGCCAAGTCAGTTGCAAAAGCTTCACTTGGCATATTTACTAGGGTTGGCTTCCCTAAAGAAGTTGTGTCAGATCGTGGCAGCAACTTTATGTCGAAGTATATGCAGGCTATGTGGAAAGAATGTGGGGTCACCTACAAGTTCTCTTCTGCATACCACCCCCAGACCAATGGTCTAGTGGAACGTTTCAACAGAACGTTAAAGAGCATGATTGGGGCTCTGGAAGAACCTCAGAGAAGAAAATGGGATCTTCTTTTACCATGCTTACTGTTTGCCTACCGAGAGGTACCAAAGGAGGGTGTTGGCTTCAGCCCCTTCGAACTTCTGTTTGGTCATCCTGTACGGGGACCCTTAGAAATAGTCAAAGAGGGATGGGAGATGCCCACTCCCCCTGTTACTACCAACGTAGTTGATTATGTGCTAGGGCTCAGAAAACGGATGGTACTTCTGATGGGCTTTGCTAGTGATAAATTGAAGACAGGACAAGCGCTGGTGAAACATTGGTATGACCAGAAAGCTTCCCTCATCAACTTTACACCTGGTCAGCAAGTCCTGATCATGAATCCCATAAGGCCTCAAACTTTACAAGACAAATGGTCAGGCCCTTACACAGTGGTGGAGCCCCTGGGTGAGGTTAACTATTTAGTGGACCTTGGAAGGCCTGGACAGGCTCCAAAAGTGTTTCACGTAAATAGGCTGAAGGCTTTCGTCCCAAGAGTCGAAATCGCAGCACTGCTACTGGCTTCAGATGTTGAGGAAGAGGAGTCTGAACCTCTCCCCGACCTGTTCCAAAGCGGTCCTTCAGATAGCTCCTTTGAGGGTGTCCGAGAGGCCCCTCACCTGACTTCTGATCAGCAGGCTGAGGTGAAAAGTTTGCTTAGGCAGTTTTCCCCCCTGTTTTCACAGTCGCCTGATTTGACACATTGGTGCAAACATAACATAGACACAGGAGACAGTGTACCTACCAAAAGTAGGGGATACAGGATGTCAGACAAAGTACGGTCTTATATTAAGACCGAGGTCAACAAGATGTTAGACCTTGGGGTGATTGAACCCTCTAGTAGTCCTTGGTCCAGCCCTGTGGTTTTGGTTCCAAAGGAAGGTACTTCTGAATTGAGGTTCTGCATGGATTACAGGGCTCTGAATGCTGTCACCAAGACAGATGCACACCCCTTGCCTCAAACAGATGAGCTGGTGGATACTTTTGGTGCCTCCAAGTACCTCAGCACGTTTGACCTCACTGCTGGCTATTGGCAAATAGCTTTAGCAGAACATGCCAAGGAGAAGACAGCATTTTCTACTCCAGACGGCCTTTACCAATTCAGGGTAATGCCGTTCGGGTTGAAGAATGCACCTGCCACTTTCCAGAGGCTTGTGAATCATGTTTTGAATGGGTTGGACGAATTCTGTCTTGCATATCTGGACGATATAGCAGTTTTCAGTGCCACCTGGGAAGACCATGTGAAACATCTCGGGATTGTGATCCAGGCTCTTCAGAAAGCACACTTGACCATAAAGGCTAGTAAATGCCAGATTGGACAAGGCTCAGTGGTTTACCTTGGACATGAAGTAGGTGGAGGGAGGATACAGCCTCTTCCCAGTAAAGTACAAGCAGTACAAGACTGGCCTACCCCCACTACACAAACCCAAGTGAGAGCCTTCTTAGGACTCACGCGGTATTACCGCAACTTCGTGGAAGACTATGGCACCATAGCTGCCCCTATGACTGCCCTCACCACTCCGAAGAAACCCAAGAAGGTAACTTGGACCGACGAGTGTGAGAAGGCCTTCAATGGCTTAAAAGACTCCTTGTGCCAGGCCCCTGTCCTCAGGGCCCCTGATTATCAAAGACCTTTTATCGTGCAGACGGACGCCTCTGACACTGGGATAGGAGCTGTACTATCGCAAGTAGATGAGAAGGGTTAGGAACACCCTATTGGTTTTATTAGTCGCCAGCTTAAGGACAGAGAGCTCAGATGGTCCACGGTAGAGAAAGAATGTTTCTCTGTTGTGTGGGCCCTACGGAAGCTGAGGCCCTACCTCTATGGGACCCACTTCACTGTGCAAACTGACCATAAGCCCATAAAGTGGCTAATGAACATGAAGGGAGAGAATCCAAAGTTGCTTAGGTGGTCCATAAGTCTACAAGGCTTCGACTTCACTATTGAGCATAGGCCAGGTGTCCAACATAGCAATGCTGATGGGTTCTCCAGAATGTTTAACCGACCTGAACAAGAGACTCATCCAGGGGTGGATTAGTTCCCCCTGTCCATAGTCTGGGAGGGGTGAGTGTTAGGAAAGATTTCGTAATTGAAGGTAATTTTCCTTCCATGTGGCAACCCCTAAACTTTTTGCTGTTGTTTTTCACCTTGTTCTAGACTTTGCCAGAGAAGTGCAGCCTTCTGCCGCACTCCTCTGGGCTTTCGCTCCATTCTTACGGGGAAACTGACATGCCCTTAAGACAGTCAGTACCGGGAAACGCTGTTTTCCGTAGTTTCTTTTATCATGTTGCGGCTTTCGTGCAACATGACACAAGAGGGCACTGTAAGCTAAGTTACTGCTCTCTTGGGTCTCTAGCCTTCTACAGGCCCTAGATACTCTTTTTGGATTGTAACTGATCGGTGCAAGTGATTCACGATCGGGAATGGTGGCAGCGATCGTTTCTTGTGTTTTGAGCTCCTTTTGGCGTTTTAAGCGCGTTTCTCGCGCTTAGCCCAAAAGGGTGGCCTGGCTCCCAAAATGGCCAGACCACGAGGCTCCTTTGTCCTGTCCGCTGAACGTCTTGCTCCCTTCACCTTCCCCAGGTCGAACCGACCCGGGGCCTTCCTTATTTGGGCATGTACTTTCCCGCGAAACACGGATGCTTTCGCAGGCTTCTACAGGCCTTGTGTGTGCCTACAGGATGTGGGCTGGGATGTCTGGTCCCAATACACATCCTGGGTGCCAGAGAGTCTAGGGTGGTGTGAATGCCTGGGACCACCGTGGTCCGTGATAGGTCCACGTATGGTGTGAGTGTTGATGAGCGGATCTCCCATTGGGTCCCCTCCGTTTTGGCGCGAAGGGAACCGTGGATAAGAGGGGGCTGGAAACGCCACTACCATGTCGATCTCCTGAGTTCTCATGAACGAAGGAATACAGGAGCCACGTATCCTGCAACCAAGAGGCTGAACCGAGGAATCGCTGGTGACCCGCTGAAGGACTGCTCCTCTGCACTGCTGTCGCCTTGTGAAACCCTTTTTACCTCTGATCGAACCAGAAGGCCTGTACTGGTACTTCGACCCTTGGAATAGTGGGGACAGCTATTCTCGGCATCTTCACCATCTCCTGCTCGTAAGCCTCCGGAAGTGTCTCTGGGCCATCCAGCAGACTGACCAGCCTATACAGGAGTCTTGCTCTGTAACCGCCGCCAGGTTGTGTAGTATTTCGAGTCCTTGTCACTCTCACACGATTCGTACACTTGGTGTTCCCAGTACTGAAGTGAGTAGTGTACATTTGGCTCAGATACACACGGCCGCTCCGTTGCCCTGCTGTGGTAACAAACTGTGCGGGTTCACTTCGTTTGGGACATCTTTAACTCAGCTCTGCTGCTGCAGAATCAACACGACGACGAGACGTCCCCTGCTCTCCTGAACCTGCCAGCGACTGAAACTGACGCGGAGAAGCCTGGGTCTGCTTGCATCGGGGACCGGTGAGTAGCATAGCTAGGAACTGGTCGCCCTCCTGCAGGAGCCCATAGCTTTTCCCCGCTGTGTCAAAACAGCACGCCTTTCCGTACTCGCGCTCTGCTTCTGCCCACAGTGGAGGCTGCGCTTGAGTCGCGGAACTCTGTTCTTCTTCATTTGTGCACTAAACTGAACTGCCTGATTCCCTCGAAGAGACTCCCCCTTTTTGCCCGTTGGCACCAGCGTGTGCAGGTACTTTTGAGCACAAGGCTCCACTCTTCGTAGGACTCAGACTTCCTTTTAGTAAGGTGTCTCTGAAGGCGGACTGGGTCTAAGCATTATTTCGCACTGTTTTCCTTCCCTTTTAGGTGGACTACACATTTCGTGCAAATAACGCTTGAGACTTGTTGTATTTGTATATATATTGTATTGGTATGGTATGTGTTGGTTTACTAGAGTTGTATTGTGATTTCTCGCTACGGTCATTGTTTTAAAGGCCTTGGAATAAATGTGTATATATTTTTAATATAACACCTGTTTGGAGTAGTTTGTAAGTGTCCTTGCTTTGTGTGCTCATTGCGGGCTTTCAGTCACCCTCACTCCTCTTGAGACCTAGTCTTGACCGCCGCGATCGCTACCCTGATTGGTCTGGCTTGTCCAGAGGTTACCCTGTTCCAAGTAATTACATTGGCCTTCTGAACTTCTGCGCCACCAGGACAGAGTTCAGAAATCCGTCTTAACAGCTACCAGCCGTCATTATCTCTAATCAGCTGACTAACTTTTTTTGTGTTAACCAGTAGTGGCAAGATAATCTACAGGGTCCCTGGCCCATTCACTCCCAATTGAAATTGCACATTTTTTCAATTTAATTTTTATGCCAGCAGACTGAATGGATATCGGAGCCGCAGCACTTAGATCTTCTACTCTCCTGTACAGGACACTCTGCAGGGCCGACAGTCATCTGTGTGCTGATCCCCTGCCGTTTATTGACATTTTTAAATCTGTTTGTCAGAGCGATTTCAAAACGTCAATTTGTAGTAGCCGGAAGTGTTCTGAAAACAGGTGTGTGGATGCAAGGGTGTTTAAGAAAAGCATAGTAATAAAAAGCAAGTGTGCGAGCATGCACGGGTGTGCAGATGTGAGGCTACGTGAGGCCTAGCACAAGTGTGATAATGAGCAATGGTGTCTGAGTGTGCAGGCTTGTAAGTGCAAGGATGGTGCAAATGTGAGCAAAGGATGTGAAAGTACAAGGATACATGCAAGTTAAGGTGAAAAAGGGAGGAGCGCTGGTGTGTACGAGAGCAGGTGAAAGAGGGCGATGACTGCAAGGGTGGAACTGAAGATTGAATCAAATTGTTGTGCGGAATGGGCAGTAGCCTGAACCTAGGACAGGAGATTATGGGAGGTGATGCCACCATGGCAGCAACTGTCTGAGTGGGGCCTGAAGAGAGGCTTAGGGAAGGGGGCAGTATGCATGTTCTTACTGAGGCAAATAACGGCAGTACTGGGCTCAGACAGCATGTGTTTTCTTATAGTAAGTAGAATGTGCAGCCCATATGCAGCTCATCCAGCAGAAGTGTTCACACAGTGGGATGGGCGAGGTTGGTGTGTACATACAATGTCCTTTCACTAGATTGTCCTTTATAGTGTCAGTAATGGCATAATTGGTCTCAGGCAGCACTGGTGTTCCTGCATTGGGAAATACTGGCCTTACTTGGCTGGCAATGGCATCTTCAGTGTTCTTACAGTGCATAATGAACTGTGCATATATTTATACCAAGTTCAAACACTGGCCACAATGTGCTCCAGAAGACGTCTGAGTGGAGTGGACACTCAGACACCCGGGGCCATGTAGGTAACAGGAGATGCCTGGACTTCCTGTATCCCCTTAGGGAGGCTCCCTCACTGGAGGAGTGCGTTCCACAGGCTCTGTACAAGAGGTAATCTAGTATTTACTACAACCAGTACTCTCTATTATTTGTTTGCCCTTGTATTCCGATTGTATTGTATTGCATTGCTCTTAGATTTCTCTGTGTATCTGCTGATCATTCACACAACCTGATGAGAAACATAAGCAGGGAAGGTGTGACTGGATCTTGCTTCAAGGTTCGGGTCTCCCAATACCATGAGTGAGCTCATGCTCTGTAGTGCTTTTGCCAGTTGTTGCTGGACACGAGACACTGCATCTTTTCAGGATTCAAGCAGAGGATTTGCCCCATTGTACAGCATTAATCTCTAAAGCAAAGGTAGTTTGAGAATCCTGCACCTGTTTTTAATGCAATAAGACAGCTAAATGGGTTTAGCGCCACCTGCATGTATCCTGCAGGGGGCAGGGTCTAGGCCCTCAATGCTGGCTCATCCTTTTATCTTTCTAATCTTTGATTATTCCTATACCGCGTGTTGTTAAAACATCAGGTGAGACATTAAGTACGGAAGTGCAATGGGATTCCCATATTAAGTGAAGCCAGCAGATGGCAGGACATGGTTATAAAGTCCACTTTCAAGCAGGTAGTACGACTTGGAGACCAGACAAATATGTAAACTGGCAAGTGCATGTATATGTGGGTATGTTTGTGTCTGTCTGGAATGGTATTGCATGCACCCTGAATACTGAAGCAGGGTACGCGTTAAACTAACTGGGATAATGCACCTGCTGCAGAGATCGTTTCATCGGAGGTTTGTGAGTTTGAAATTTAGCAAGGATGAGTTTGCTTTTTATTTCCTGTCCTTAAAAGCGCTAGCTTCCTCTCTGTATTGGGACACCTCGTCCTGGTAACATTTACACAATAATTCAAAATGAGAATCCCCTATGGTTAGTTTGTTTTCCTTCCTCATTGGTGCTTTGCACCACACTAAAAATTGACCACAAACTGTAGCTTAAGTCTATGTGCACAGCTGCTAGGTACAAGGTGCCCAAGCTGCACACACTGTGTATTTCCATGAAACCAGGCAAAATGTTGGCGCAGGAACCATTTCACTGTGCAGCTTACTATACCTCACCCCACACTCCATGGTCCAGATATCATCTCAGTGCTGACTGATTGGTTAGTCATGGCCTGCAATCATGCCATAAGTCCTCATTTCTATCACTGGCTGAAAGCAGGGACTGACGTTTTATTCTCTAATTGTCTGAATATTTCAGATACATTTTACTCTCTTGTGAAGGAGTAAACTAATGTTTACTCGCTTGAAATTGCATTTACTCTCCAATTGTAAAATCGGGGAGTAAAATATTTCCTCGTCAAAATCTTATCTGGAGCACTGCTCCAAATAGATTGCTACTGTGTAAAATAAAATGAACACGACTGTATATATTTTGCGGCTGTGACAACCTCTTATCCCACCTTGCCAACCTCATATAAAATATGTCGTATATTATTCTTTGTAGTATATGGGTTGATCTAGTTCATATTAGGTTTGGGTATATACTCACTCAGCCAGTTTATATGTTTGTGACATATAAAGAGGGGTTGTAATGTAGGGGGCTTGCGTGTGATGAATGGGAAGGATTTAACAGATGATTTAAACAACCAATGTTTTAATTGAAAAAATCAGTTTTTGGAATATAACGTTGCCTGTACCGTGCACACATCGCCTCAAATGACAAATGAGGAAGAAACACGAATAACTGGTCCTGTAACAACATATGTACAACCCCGGATGTAAGGTGGGCTGGAGGAGGATAAAGCTTATGACCAGTACAAAGGGGTGGTTTTTGATACCATGCCTGATGTTCACCGTCCAGAATTCAGTAATTTATGATGCAGTCATATTTGGTCAGTGGGGAAGCAACGGTTCAATGGGAGCTGTGATGTTTGCACTCTCATCCCCCATGTGTCGGGAGCACCCACAATGTTAGTACCTCAGGAAATTATATACTATTGGCTGGATAGGTTGTTCCAGTCTGCTGGAAGGACCTAAGTGAGAATTCCCACTAATTATTACTTGGATAAATTCAATCTTGATACACTCAGTTGATTTTAATATAGATATACAGTCTTTCTTGTGGAAAAATGTCCAAGTTCATAATCCACTTGAGCGCTTACACTTTAGTTCGCTGATGTAAAACATCTATTCTCCTTGTATATGGTAATCTGGATATTAAAACATATTAAATGTACTGGAGTTCTAATCTTGACATAGATCAAGCTTCTGACTATTAGTCTCACCTCCCCAAATGGGGAGTCTTACCTGTTTGTGTACAATACTGGAGCAGCAGGGCACCTCGCTCTCGTGGACACGTGTTGCTGGTGACTCTGACTGCTTATATACTTACAAAATCGCGCCGGCACGCAACGTGATGACGTCATCAACGTGATGACATAATTGCGTGCCGGCGGCCATTTTGGATTCATAATTTATAGTCTGTAAATGCATTTCGGTTGCAGACAATGTCCACAAAGCTGATTTGTTATAAATGTTGGAAACAATAATATTAGTGATGCATTATTTAAAACTCATCCATTATGAGTACTATTTTGCATTTCAATTACAGACTAACATCTACAATGTTGATATGTTCTAGAAGTTAGGAACACACAAAGCCAAAGTAAGGTGGAATGAACATTGGTCAAACATTTGGACAGGCAACATCAAATCTCCTGAATCAAGACACTTTAAAGAAGCAAAATATCAAAAAGCGCAAATTAAATTCCAAATTCCTGACGTGCTAGAAGTTACACAAGGAGCCAATGTGGACATTAACAGACTTTTAAGTCAAAAAGAAACCTTTTGGGTAGAGAAATTGAACTCTTTACATCCAGGTGGTCTCAATGAGGAATGTAATTAGGCATGTTTTCTTTAACTCACATTATTGTAACCAAGTTGGGGATTGAGAAGCACAGTAATCAATTATATGTATGTGTAACATATTGGAAATGGAACTGAAGTAAGTAT
The DNA here is from genome assembly GCF_040938575.1 of Ambystoma mexicanum. Taxonomy (NCBI): domain Eukaryota; kingdom Metazoa; phylum Chordata; class Amphibia; order Caudata; family Ambystomatidae; genus Ambystoma; species Ambystoma mexicanum. Next base: position 1,347,752,468 of record NC_090933.1, on the reverse strand, counting down.
TTTGACATCTGTGCAATAACTGACCCAAACATGAATGAGCTGGTATTTTGCATGTGACATCTTATATCATCTCAGTGTAAGGTTTCGAGATATTTTACTTACAGGCACACTAACACGCAATATCAATTGGTGATGTACCTTTAACTAAGTTTATGGATAACAGAATATTACTCATAATGGATGAGTCTCTAACAATATATGTCGAATATTAATGTTCCTTAACATCTAGAACATATCAACATTGTAGATGTCAGTCTGTAATTGAAATGCAAAATAGTACTCATAATGGATGAGTTTTAAATAATGCATCACTAATATTAGTGTTTCCAACATTTAGAACATATCAGCATTGTGGACATTGTCTGCAACTGAAATGCATTCACAGACTATAAATTACGAATCCAAAATGGCTGCCGGCACGCAATGACGTTATCAAGTTGATGAGGAGGGAACACTTGAGATATGTCTGTAGGGTGTGGGTACCCAAAGATGATGATTGTAGGAGGACAGACGTAGCTGAGCTAGTTAATGAAGCATTAACTAAAGGGGGGAATATTGGGATGCATATTCAGCTCCCAGTCCCACCAAAACAATTGAGAGTATATTAGTGTGCAGGATTACGACGGCACACGATCAAAGGGAGGTGAGGTGCACGTAGCAGACAGAATAAATGGGGTACATTATGATAAAATGTGAGAATATTAGTAGGCCCAATTTTAGGGTATATGTAACCTTTCAATAAAGTAATGGAAATTACCCTAAGCTGCACTGACACTGAACCCCCGTCATTCTTGTAAGCAGTCCTTGTTTGCCACCAGCCATGGAAAAGGATAGCAACAGCGCATGGCGACAAGGTCTGGTTCACTTTCCCATCCCCTGTCCCAATGGAGGCTCCGGACCCAGAGGCCTTTAGACCGGAGAGATATCGTGTGATTGTATCATATGGCAGGTCTGCGAAACCTGAATGGAATGTGAAGGGCCAAAAGTGGGCAGGGCTGCGCTCGTCCCGAAGGACACATCAGTGGGAGCGAGGGCAGAGGTCTTGTGCTGCCAAAGGCTAGTGTAGAGTTAGGGCACTAGCGCCCCCAAGAATAATGTTCATTCCATTTGAACTGCCAGATGCTCACAAATAAACACCTTTAAATTAATTGAAAGTTGGCTGATTAGTGTGGCCCTCGAGAGGCCCAGGAGGAACTCCGGGGAGGGGTAGCTGATAAGGGGAAAGGCAGGAGTGAACTGCTCTATAATTTGTACCATGAGGAGCCAGAGGTGAAGCCAACAAATGTAGGTCTACGAGGGGGAGGCATGGTGGGGGCGCCAGCCTGGCTGGGATCAAGAGAAGCGATTAGTTGTTCGAGTAGGGGAGGCATGGTGGGGGCGCCAGCCTGGCTGGGATCAAGAGAAGCGATTAGTTGTTCGAGTAGGCCCATTCGACCTTGAGAATATTCTGAGCTCATATTGACGACCAGGTGCGTACCCTATGACTAGGCCGTGGGGAGCCTAATACATCATGTGCACCCTCCACTCAGGGTGGCAGGAACCCTAGGTGATGGTACGAATGCCCACGTGCCGGAGGGCCGGGCTGGAGTCAGAGGTGCCCAATGGAGCAACAGAACTTAACGGACTGCTAGTATGTATATAGGTGCTAGCCAATCAGGGTGGGGAATTAATATTGTATATTGCTCATGTCAAAAGTGACGACTTTCTTTCTTATAACCACGTGTTTCGCTTTGAGCTAACAGAGATGCTCCACTGCAGTTGGGTTTCTAGAGACCCCCTGTCACGTTTTCCGTTTTATATACAAAATAAACCTTGTTTTCTTTGCAAAGAGGTGCACTGCGCCTTTTTCCCCTAGAGGTTTGTTTTTATTGATCTGAACTATGGAGTTCTGGCCAAAACTGTTGTAAAAGACCTTGAAAACAACTTTTTCCCGCTGAGACGAGTGGGGCAAAGCATCCATTTCTCAGAGGGGCTTGGTGAAAGGATCCGCAGCATGCTGCAAAACCAAAGGTGCTACCTTTGCATAATCCAGCATTTCCTGATTCGAACTGCAGCGAGCGGTTAAAAAAGCAATCAAACCACGGTCTAGCTGCTGCCGCCATCCTACTTTTCCACAGCCTGGGCTGCCAGCTACACTTCTACACCTCAAGCCGTAATGAAGGAATCATCTGTTTTTGTATGTTAGAGGTCAACTCCCCTCATTGAAATATCATGACCAAATCACCTGTTTTAAGTTTGTTTATTGTTTTTTCTAGAACGCCTTACGCCAAGGCACTTTACACAAATGTATGAATTTGTACAAAAACTGTAAAGATGACAATTAATAACAGAGAAAAGAAAAGTAGTGAAAGACAAGAACAAAAGAACACCAGAAGAGGACGAACATTGAATTGAGGAAACCAGGAAAACTGTCAAAATGAATTTCAAGCAATATAATGGAAAATGTTGCAGGACAAACAGGCCACTCTCCACCAAAATAACATTGCAGATAATCCCTAAAAGTTCAAAAAAGGAAATGAGGGCTTTTCTTCCTTGGGTTTGCATTTGCCTAAATTCACTGGCCCTATTTAAATACTCATTAGTACCTCAACCACTCTCTGATAGTGCCACCTGTCAGGCAATCAAGGCTCTAGAACTGAAACCACTGCTGCATGCATCTGGGCGCAGTCAAGCTCTTCAACACACCCCTGAACAACAGTACACTGGCGTGCGAATACAGTGGAGTCACTCTCCAGCTTCACATCCCAACTTGCCCCATTATAAAAGCACTCAGATGAGCAGCCTGTTGCTATGGAACATCACAAGGGACCGAGATAGAATTGTGAATGGAGTAGAGACCACTAACAAGCCATTTCTATGCTCTGCTCCCTGTCAGTAATATCTTGGGCCCAAGAGAAAGTTGGGTCACCTTCCCCTTCCATAAAAAGATATTTAAAAGTAAAGGTAATCAGTTTGTGTTTCAATTGTTTTTCTACATTTTCTTTTGTTTTTTCCCCCTCCTGTCGTTTATATTCAGAGTCACCAGCATATATAAATCTGTGTATTTTCTTCATAGTGGCAGGATTATTTTGCGTATTTGTTATAATTTTTATTTCATTTGTATTGTTTAAAACTCGAGAGCAGCAGCGCGCTGTACGGAGCGTGGTTAGCTAGCATTTGGGCTGGCACTTTTAAAAGTAACGCAGTACTGTGGTCTGTGCGTCGGTATGTGCTTCCAGTGGAATTAGTCCTGGGTCTGGTGTTGTCGAAAGAGTCATGTTTTGAGAGAACCCCATGCTCTCTTACCTCCTCACATGTCCTGCCCACTGCGCCTCATCAGCCACCATAGTACAGGTCCCAGGGTCTGTATCCAGAAGTCCCCATGCTCTCTTACCTCCTCACATGTCCTGCCCACTGCGCCTCATCAGCCACCATAGTACAGGTCCCAGGGTCTGTTGCCAGAAGTCCCCATGCTCTCTTACCTCCTCACATGTCCTGCCCACTGCGCCTCATCAGCCACCATAGTACAGGTCCCAGGGTCTGTATCCAGAAGTCCCCATGCTCTCTTACCTCCTCACATGTCCTGCCCACTGCGCCTCATCAGCCACCATAGTACAGGTCCCAGGGTCTGTTGCCAGAAGTCCCCATGCTCTCTTAGCTCCTCCCATGTCCAGCCCACTGTGCCTCATCAGCCACCGGAGTACAGGTCCCAGGGTCTGTTGTCAGAAGTCCCCATGCTCTCTTAGCTCCTCCCATGTCCTGCCCACTGTGCCTCATCAGCCACCGTAGTACAGGTCCCAGGGTCTGTTGCCAGAAGTCCCCATGCTCTCTTAGCTCCTCCCATGTCCTGCCCACTGTGCCTCATCAGCCATCGTAGTACAGGTCCCAGGGTCTGTTGCCAGAAGTCCCCATGCTCTCTTAGCTCCTCCCATGTCCTGCCCACTGTGTCTCATCAGCCACCGTAGTACAGGTCCCTCAGGCAGTTGCCAGAAGTCCCAGGGTCTCTTAGCTCCTCCCATGTCCTGCCCACTGTGTGTCATCAGCCATCGTAGTACAGGTCCCAGGGTCTGTTGCCAGAAGTCCCCATGCTGTCTTAGCTCCTCACATGTCCTGCCCACTGTGTCTCATCAGCCACCGTAGTACAGGTCCCTCGGGTATGTTGCCAGAGGTCCCCATGCTCTCTTAGCTGCTCACATGTCCTGCCCACTGTGCCTCATCAGCCACCGTAGTACAGGTCCCAGGGTCTGTTGCCAGAGGTCCCCATGCTCTCTTAGCTCCTCCCATGTCCTGCCCACTGTGCCTCATCAGCCACCGTAGTACAGGTCCCAGGGACTGTTGCCAGAAGTCCCCATGCTCTCTTAGCTCCTCCCATGTCCTGCCCACTGTGCCTCATCAGCCACCGTAGTACAGGTCCCAGGGTCTGTTGCCAGAAGTCCCCATGCTCTCTTAGCTCCTCCCATGTCCTGCCCACTGTGTCTCATCAGCCACTGTAGTGCAGGTCCTCGGGTCTGTTGCCAGAAGTCCCCATGCTCTCTTAGCTCCTCCCATGTCCTGCCCACTGTGCCTCATCAGCCACCGTAGTACAGGTCCCAGGGTCTCTTAGCTGCTCACATGTCCTGCCCACTGTGCCTCGTCAGCCACCGTAGTACAGGTCCCAGGGTCTGTTGCCAGAAGTCCCCATGCTGTCTTAGCTCCTCACATGTCCTTCCCACTGTGTCTCATCAGCCACCATAGTACAGGTCCCTCGGGTATGTTGCCAGAAGTCGCCATGCTCTCTTAGCTGCTCACATGTCCTGCCCACTGTGCCTCATCAGCCATCGTAGTACAGGTCCCAGGGTCTGTTGCCAGAGGTCCCCATGCTCTCTTAGCTCCTCCAATGTCCTGCCCACTGTGTCTCATCAGCCACCGTAGTAAAGGTCCCAGGGTCTGTTACCAGAGGTCCCCATGCTCTCTTAGCTCCTCCCATGTCCTGCCCACTGTGTCTCATCAGCCACCGTAGTACAGGTCCCAGGGTCTGTTGTCATTCCAGCTGGGCCTTGCAAGTCTCCAGCTGACACCTGACAGCATCACAGGCCTCCCACCTCCAGCAATACTTCTGCAGTGTGCACTGTAACAGCACCAGTGATCAGGAGATCCTTAGCATCACCTCAGTAGAAGGATATCAGACTGTAGGAACTGCACCTGGGGACACAGCGGGCACTGCTGCCGGGGCAATAGGATCTCCCAACACCTGGGGAGAAACAAGCTTGTGTTAGAGGAGCAGAAGACTGCAGTAGAAGTTGCTGGAAAATAAATAAAACCTGTCTAAACTTGTTTTAAAGCTGAATGTGCCGTAATGAATAAATAAATAAACAAATATGGCATTAAAGCTGAGAAAATAGCACTGGAAGCCATCAATGCAACAAACCAGAGTGCCATTCCCAGGAGTGGTAGTAGAGCAGACCCTAAATTCGGTCCCCATTTCCCTAAATATTTGATTAGAAGTTATTTTATTGGTTTTTGTAACACACCTAATACCATACCTGAGTTTGGTTTCTAAGCACGGATCCAGGGTTTGAACCTCTGTTGCTCTGCATTGTCTTGTTTCTAAGACCAGCACGTTGCCCCTGCTATCCTCTGATGAGTTGATGTGATTGGGCCAGACTTTTATACTGTTTGGACCCCTTTGAATTGACATGCATGAGGAGGGAGGCAAAGCTGCCCTTTCCTGATTGCTTGCCACAGAGTGGACCTGATTCAATCCCTCAGCTGAGTGGGAGTGAAGAAATAAAAACAGGTTCCATGAGAGAAGAATTGCATCAAAACTCTGGAATAACCTGTACCCAGTACCTGGGCGGTGTCAGAGGTTACCCAGTACCTGGGCGGTTTCAGATGTTACCCAGTACCTGAGCTGTTTCAGTGGTTACCCAGTATCTGGGCGGTTTCAGAGGTTACCCAGTACCTGAACGTTTTCAGAGGTCACCCAGTACCTGGGCGGTTTCAGAGGTTACCCAGTACCTGAACTGTTTCAGAGGTTACCCAGTATCTGAGCTGTTACAGAGGTTACCCAGTATCTGAGCTGTTTCAGAGGTTACTCAGTATCTGAGCTGTTACAGAGGTTACCCAGTATCTGAGCTGTTTCAGAGGTTACTCAGTATCTGAGCTGTTACAGAGGTTACCCAGTATCTGAGCTGTTTAGAGGTTACCCAGTACCTGAGCTGTTTCAGAGGTTACCCAGTACCTGAGCTGTTTCAGAGGTTACCCAGTACCTGGGCGGTTTCAGAGGTTACCCAGTACCTGAGCTGTTTCAGAGGTTACCCAGTACCTGGGCGGTTTCAGAGGTTACCCAGTACCTGGGCTGTTTCAGAGGTTACCCAGTATCTGGGCGGTTTCAGAGGTTACCCAGTACCTGTTTCAGAGGTTACCCAGTACCTGGGCGGTTTCAGAGGTTACCCAGTACCTGAGCTGTTTCAGAGGTTACCCAGTATCTGAGGATGCCAGTCGGGGAACCTGGGTGACTGGAGCTATGAGGGATTGCAATGGATGGTTCTGCTGAGTAAAGATGATACATGTAATGGGGTTGTACAACCCAATCACGCATGCGCACATGTTGGGGCCATTATAGTGAATTGGCCCCATCATTTTACTTACTTCAAGGTGGAGGATGTTGTGAGGTTAGCTGTGGATGCATATGTTTGGGGTTTCCGCTGGGTTATGCAGAAGTACTCAGAGCAAAGCTGCCCTGAGCACACTTCTCCTCCCCTCTCCCTGGCACTTCCCCTCCCCTTCCCCTGGCACTTCCCCTCGCCTCTCCCGTGGCACTTGCTTCCCCCTCTCTCCCCACCCTGCAATTTGCGTCTCGTACTTGCACGATCTGAATGACACAAGGCCTAGTAAGATGGATTGTCTTGTCCTCCCTCTGTCTTCCCTCCCTTGTCTTGTCGCACCTAGAAACACTTGTGTCCAGGCGCATTATAAATGACATATATCATATCATATCAGAAGTGAAGTGGCCACCCTTGAGGCAATAGGGTAATCCAAAGCCGTTTCCACACGCATACTTCCTTCCAGCAGAACTGGGAAATAGGGTGACAGGGTTAGTCATAGGCTAGTTGGCCCTATAAAGGTGTGAGCAGTAACCTGAACTGGCACCGCAGTTCTGAAGGGCAGCCATACCCTGGGCATTTTATGCAGCAGAGGAAGGACGTGCATTGTTTAAGGCCAAGCCCTTAGGCTTGTGAGTACAGGTGGCCTTCATCCCTGGGAAGGGGCCTAGGTGCCGCCCCTCAGAGAATCCATTCCTTTCCACTGGTAGCCTAGCATGCGGCCAGGAGGGTCTGGATAGGATTTCAGTGAACACCCAATCCCCGGGATGTCTTCACAAATGACCATTGGCGGCAACACATCAATTAATACAAACAGCAGGCAGAGAGTGAAGGGAGTTGTGTGACTGTGGGAGAAACAGCAGGCATAGAGTGAAGGGAGCTGTGTGATTGTGGGGAAACAGCAGACAGAGTGTGAAGGGAGCTGTGCGACTGTGGACAGAAACAGCAGGCAGAGAGTGAAGGGAACTGTGTGACTGTGGGGAAATAGCAGGCAGAGTGTAAAGGGAGCTGTGTGACTGTGGGGAAACAGCAGGCATAGAGTGAAGGGAGCTGTGTGATTGTGGGGAAACAGCAGACAGAGTGTGAAGGGAGCTGTGCGACTGTGGACAGAAACAGCAGGCAGAGAGTGAAGGGAACTGTGTGACTGTGGGGAAATAGCAGGCAGAGTGTAAAGGGAGCTGTGTGACTGTGGGGAAACAGCAGGCAGAGTGTAAAGGGAGCTGCGTAACAGTGGACAGAAACAGCAGCCTGAGAGTGAAGGGAGCTGTGTGACTGTGGGGAAACAGCAGGCAGAGAGTGAAGGGAGCTGTGTGATTGTGGGGAAACAGCAGAGAGTGAAGGGAGCTGTGTGACTGTGGGGAAACAGCAGGCAGAGAGTAAAGGGAGCTGTGGGACTGTGGACAGAAACAGCAGGCCGAGAGTGAAGGGAGCTGTGTGACTGTGGGAAAACAGCAGGCAGACAGTGAAAGGAGCTGTGTGACTGTGGGGAAACAGCAGGCAGAGAGTGAAGGGAGCTGGGTGACTGTGGACATAAACAGCAGGCATAGAGTGAAGGGAGCTATGAGATCGTGGGAGAAACAGCAGGCAGTGAGTGAAGAAAGCTGTGTGACTGTGGGGAAAACAGCAGGCAGTGAGTGAAGGGAGCTGTGTGACTGTGAGAAACAGCAGGCAGAGAGTGAAGGGAGAGTGAAGGGAGCTGTGTGACTGTGGACATAAACATCAGGCAGAGAGTGAAGAAAGACAGGGGTCCCTTATTGAGATGTCTGAGGGGTCCCTTACTGAGATGTCAGAGACCACTTTTTTGCAAAACACCTACAACTGACACTGAGATTGACAGAATGGCTCCCTTGCCTTGCAAAAGGAGGGGATGCTCTGCCACAGGAATAGGACTGTCTGCACTTCAGAGTCCACATGTTCTTTAAAAGCTACTTAAACACATAACCCAACATGCTGTTAGGCTCAGGATTCTGACCCTGTCCATCCCAAGCCACGAGATGGGAGGGGGGCTGACTTCTGACCATGCATACTATTAATGGAATGGTGACTCCTTGCCTCGTATACATTAATCAGCAATACACTTGCCACACACCTCTTAGTGATGCACTATAGGTTTGCTTTCTATGGAACATAACTTACATTTCGATGCACTCAGCACTGCAAACCGTGGTCTCCACGGCCATCTTGCGAACAGTGGTCGCCACTGCCATCTTGCAAGCAGTGGTCGCCACGACCATCTTGCGAACAGTGGTCGCCACTGCCATCTTGCGATAATGTAAATCTGACATGGGTACGTTAGGTTTGTTAGTTTCACAAACCATTTGATTACCATTGTTACATAATTTCTAATATGTTTCACAGAAACTTGTTTTAAACAAAATTAAGCAAATACATATCTATACTTTTTTGCGACCAGGTCAATTCCGTCAGCCGTTATATTAATAATAAAAGGTTTTTCTAATATAGCGCTACACAGCCATAGTTCTCGGAGCACTGTGAAGAGGGATGGGAATACAACCCCCTCCCCCTCCTACCAAATTCATGACATGGAAAGAGGCCAGGAAACACCACAATCACCCATTTTATTTCAGACGAATTCCCAATGGACCCATGATTGACAAGTACGTTGAGAGATACCCCCGCAGCCAGCCATATAGACCAGGTGCGGTACAGATGTATCCCTGCGTGAACAAAGAGCCACAGGCCATGATCATGAACACCTCTTTTGACAGTTGTGACTAAATCGCCAAGAAGCCATGTAGCTGACGTCGTTGGAGACACCATGACATAGCAGCGTTAGACATGAAGCACATGTGCCATCCGCACATCGGGACACAGACACACACTCAAATACATGAAGAACACGAGCGTACAATTATATAGTTAGAGGACAGACACCTATACATACTGGAGATCCTGAGCAAAGCTTGTAGATGCTTACATACGAGTAATTCTATGGAACTGCAGGCGCACATTTGGGACCTGACAGAGCTAAGTGTGACTAAACTATAGAGAATGTAGTATAGCATGGACACTGTAGAAACACCATTAAAATGGTTTAGGAAAATTACAGCAGGCCACAGGCCTCTCAGCAAGAGACGAGCTGAGCTGATTCAGGCTGGACAGAGAGCAAGACGTGTGAGACAGGACCCGCAGCCAAGGTCAAGAGATACGGATGATATTCCCATCCTCAGACGACAAAGACACCAGCTGCAGTAAATGCAAATAAATCCTCATAATTCAGAGCTGCACAGCTCAAATTCGTGGTCTCTAAACACATGACGCCGCCGAAGCAGACAATGGACAGCAATCTGTGGTGGGAAATAGAGCCCGTCTCAGGCTACCAAACATAGACCACAACAAATATACCATAATGTGAGACAAGTGTTGCGCCGATCAGGAGAGCACTCTCATAAAATGAGGTGGTACACACAAGTTACAATGCAGACACATAGGTGTTTCATTACCTTGAAAAGGTACACCGTGAGCTGAGAAGCTTTGCAGATCATTGGCCTGGAGACTTCAGGTCTAGCCACAACTTAGTGTCCTGGGGGTGGGTAGCAATGGGAAAGAACCAATGGTAAGTCCACCACACTGCAACAATGTTATAAATGTACACTTCAGGGATGGACCAGGCCAGCCACCTGACATGTGAGGGCCAGTAGAATAACATCTATAATGTCCCCTATAGGTGGTAGAATACTCAATACCCAATCCTTTGGCCCAATAGGTTTTCTGGAGAAGGGCCCAAGTTATGATGTGGCGCTGATGCCACTAGACAGTAAAAACGGCCTCTGAGCCGAGGAAGAATGAGATGTGCAAGAATATTTCCTGTTCCTGTGCGGATCCCTGTTGGTTTTGTCAGTAATAAACCACAATTTGAACTTGCTGTGTATCCTGGGTTAGGATGTTGGGCCCTCCAAGAGTTCAGACTTCCAGTGTCCCTCTGGCATACCTGGGGGTGCGTCCCCAACAAGTTGGTAGCAGAGTGGATGGTTGGGTGAGCCAGACCAGCACCGGGTCATCTCCTTCACCGCCGAACCTGAGAGGCTGCAGGACCTTCGCATATTTCGAGAAGACGGGAAAACGCGCGCCCATGTAAAGGCCTTCAGGAGCCCCTTCGAAATCATCCTGCCCGAAGTCAACTAGTAGTCCAGGCTGACCAGGACGGGGAGGGGAGAGCCTTGAGGAGGAGTCGGCAGCCGAGCAGTGGGAGCAGACCACGGAGTGTAACTATTGACCAAGTCTCACGTCAACTGTGGGTGTGAGGGAGGGTATTGAGTATTGTGAAGTATTGTAAAAACGAAAGAGGGGTGGGCTGCGCACTCCAAGTCCTGGCCAATATACTACCTGAAAAAAGAAAAAGAATAACTGGGTTAAATCCCAAAGTGTCCAATTCACTGGGTTAGATCCCAAATGTTGCAAAACATGTTCACAGGGTTGGATCCCTTCTGCTGCATTTGTACTGCTGTTCTCCTCCTCCTAGCGCTTTCATGTCCGAACACTCTTCAGGGAGGCTGTGTTGACTTTCTTTTCAAGTGAATCCAATTAAGTTGCTAATGCAGTCTCTGAGGATCATGGGAGCTGTAATGAAATAATTTGTTCAATTCAGGTGACCAAGGAAAGACTCCTCTCCAGGAGCACACATCTTACCCTTAGCGGGGGAGGGGGGCACATAACTATGGTTCTCCACTGTAGGGCAAAATATTCCTCGTGCTGCAGCCTCTGGAGTCCGGATCTCCACAGATTATATGTAACAACTCCAATGGGTGACCATTTGAAAACTGCAGGGCAGCAGTATGGCAAGAACTAAGGACATAGTACCCAGACACATCAGACATCAGGGCGATTAGGTCATGAAAAATTAGGGAAAACAAAGACCTCATACAGTACATGCAGGAGATTCAAGAGCTTTGGTGCCATAAATCTCGAGAGTTTTGCGACAAAACGATAGCGATATTCTATCATATAATGATACAGGAGTTAACAGAGCACGTCCAGAAAAGCCTAAAGTAATTGAAAGGAATGGAAGCAAAGGGGTGGCCTGAAATACAGCTCACAATAGTTCACCATTGCAGACAAATGGCAGGAGAAGGTCAAGAAAAAAGAGGAGGACCGGAAGTTAGATAGGGTGAAATTAGTACAGAAAAAACTATCTAAGTACGCAATGGAAGGGGCAGTTTTAACCAGCCCCACCCCACAGGCACATCAGCCACAGCAGCAGCAACAGCCACAGAAGTTTGCACCACCCATGGGAGAAAGGGTATGGGGTTGGGAGGACCACAGCAAGGGTTCCGAGGAAGGGGGGCCACCAGAGAGGGTGTGGCTTTGGACCACAGATGCATCACAACCAAGGGGGTTTTCCAGGAGGGTTTCGAGGATATGGGCAACAGGTGCAGCAGATCCCAGGGGATTGTTTGGGGGGCTCCCAAGGGCATGGGAGAGTTCCACTGTGATGTGGCTAAACCCAGTGAGAGGGCCTCATTACGACCCAGGCGGTAAATTACCGCCTGGGTCGTACCCTTAGCACCATGGTGTAAACTATGTTTACACCATGGTGGATGGCGGATTTACCGCCCCATTCCAAGGTGAGTGGGGCGGTAAATCCCCATTTCCCATTTTACCCTTCCCCATTCCCATTTTTGCCCCATAGGGCATAATGGGAGTGGGGAAGGCGCTAATTACGCCACCGTAAATTACGGTGGCGTAATTAGCACCATGGTCCCTTAGCGCCATGGATTTTAACGCCTGCAAAAAGCAGACGTTAAACTCACCATGGCGCAAAGGGACATCGGAATCAGGCGTTAAGGGTCGGCGCCGTTTACGGCGCCGTTAACCCCTTAACGCCTGATTCGTAATGAGGCCCAGAGTGTCAGGTCCCCAGCCACCAAGTTTATGAACGATTTGGTTGGTGTGTTTGTGGAGGGTTCAGATATCCTCCAATGGATTAAAGCATTTGAAATGGCTAGTGAAATTCATGATGTTGATAAGAGAGATTGGGCTAAGTGTTTGTTAAGCAGAGTGCCTCAAACTGGAAATGACTGTATTCTGAAATTGAGTGTGGAAGAAAGAGGTCAGTATGAGTGCATGAAGTCTGCTTTGATTGCCAAGTTTGGCAAGACACCTACCCAGTACCTTAAAAGGTTCAGGGATTTTAAGAAAAGAGAGAATGTGTCTTGTGTTCACTGGGTGAGTGCTCTGCACATGAACATGATGTGGTGGATTGATGGTTACAAAGTGAAAACGTTTGTTGAATTGTCTCACCTTTTGTTTTTTGAGGATTTTTCTGAAGCCTGTTCATCAGAGTTGTGTCAGTATGTTGCTGACAAGAACATTTTGGATCCCTTTAAGCTGGCTAGGTTGGCTGACAAGTGGGTATCCCACTGGCTGTCCCCTAAGGACTCCAGTGGGAAGGACAAGGACAAAGAAAAGAGGACCTCTCAGAAAACTGAGGAATCCCAGAAGCAATCACAGTTGGGTAAACCAAAACCTCCCTCTCCTAAGACCCAAAAATCTAGTGGGGATAAGTCATCTGTGGGTGGGAATAAGAGTAGTGGTCTACCTGCTGCAAAGCAGGCTCCCAGTGGTTCCAGTACCGTACCCCGCATTCCTGGCACTTGTTGGGAATGTGGGGCTCTGGATCACAAGAAGGGTGACTCCAAGTGTAAAGGTAAGGCACTTGGAGTACAGGCTGTCAGCCTGAGCTACCCTTACCCCATGTCTAAGGTGGAGGCCACTGTCCTCCCCTCCTCTACAGGGATCACCTTCGGTGCTCCTGTAGAGATTTCCTTAGTGTCCCTTGGGGCTTGGGACCAGTACGCAGAAGTACTGGAGACTATCCCACAGAACACCCTTAGGTTTTTGAGAAGTGTCCTCTTGAATGGCCAGCCTTCTACTGGTTTGAGAGACACTGGGGCAAGCATGACAGTGGTGGACAGGACCCTGCTCAAGCCAGAGGACTATGTAGGTGCTCCTCTGAGAACCACCAGGTTAGCTGGTGGGCCTCCCAAATTGTCGCCTGTAGCCTTAGTCACACTCGTAATTGGAGACAAGAGAGCAAAGCTTCCTGTCCTGGTTCAGGACAATGTCCCTGCTAACATTCTGTTAGGTAATGATCTAGTAGAGTTGGGGTTGATCTCAGATGGTCTACCCATGACTGCTGCTGCAGTCACCAGGTCACAGGTAAAAACACAGAGTTAATGGCTGGGAGGTTCAGACTGAATCTTAACCACTGGCAGGTGACACAGGGTCTGGCTGTGAGTCAGGTACCCGAGCCAAAGGCGAGGCCTAAGGCAAGAAGATGGAAGAGTAAGAAGGCCACCTCTGTGAAGGGGGCTCCTTCTTTTCCTGCTGTACCTACAGCACCCATTGGGATCCATACTACAGACGGGCTGGGTACAGTGGAAAACCCAAACTCAACTCCTGAGGGAGAAGAGACAGAAGAATCTCCTGTGGGAGAGGTTCTCAACCCGGAGGACCACGCCGACCTTCAATATCTTCTGGCTGAAGGGGGACCCTCCTGGGCAGACTTCTTTAAGGGACAGAGAGAGTGCCACTCTCTCGAGGGTCTGAGGAAACAGGCCCTGTCCCAGGCACAAGGAGCAGTGCCTAGGACATTCTGGATCTATTGGGAGGGTGAGCTCCTTGTTAGTGAGCCCACTAAGCCTGAACCTGGTGCCCTCAAGAGGTTGGTGGTACCCCAGGTTTACAGGCCCTTCCTGTTGCAGTTGGCGCATGCAGTGCCCTTGGCTGGTCATCTTGGTACCAAGAAGGCTAAGCAGAGGCTCTCTGCCCATTTCTACTGGCCTCGGATGGGAATAGAAGTGGAGTCCCACTGCAGGACCTGCCCAACTTGTCAGTTGTCTGGCAAGACTGGAGGCAGTGTCATTGCCCCACTGCAAACATTGCCAGTGGTGGGCACACCGTTTGAGAGGGTGGGCATTGGCATTGTCAGTCCCCTTGACCCTCCCACTTCAGCTGGACATCGGTTCAACCTGGTCTTGGTTGATCATGCCACCAGGTACCCTGAGGCTATACCCCTTTTGGTTTCAGCCCCTTTGAGTTGGTCTTTGAACATCCCATGAGGGGGCCCCTTGCCTTGATCAGAGAAGGTTTGGAAGCCACCCCTCCAGGTTCCGCCAAGCAAGTGGGTGACTATGTGTTAGGCCTCAGACGGAGGATGACACTGATGATGGGCAAGCAACAGCGAATCTCAAGGCCAGCCAGGAATTGAACAAGTACTGGCATGACCTTAAAGCCTCGCTAGTGGATCGGACTCCTGGACAGGAAATCCTTGTGATGGAGTTTACCATGCCTACAACTTTGGCAGACAAGTGGACTGGACCCTTCAGGATAATCTCCAAGATGGGTGAAGTCAATTATCTGGTTGACATGGGAGACCCTGGGGTAGCCCCTCAGGTATTCCATGTTAACAGGCTCAAGCCTTTCCACAGGCGAGCAGAAGTCTCATGTCTCTTGCTAGCTTCAGAGCAAGAAGAGGATGAGAGTGAGCCCCTTCCTGATTTGCTGTATAGCAGCCCCCAGGATGGCTCAGTGGAGGGCGTACATCTCTCTCCAGATCTGACAGCAGAGCAGCAGAGGGCCTGCAGGGCCTTGCTCCTGCAGTATGCCTCTCTGTTTTCATTGACACCAGGCCTTACACCATGGTGTAAGCACGAGATTGACACTGGTGACAGTGTACCTGTCAAAAGCAGGTGCTACCGTATGTCGGATACAGTTAAGAACCACATCCAGGCTGAGGTCGCCAAGAGGTTGGATCTGGGTGTTATTGAACCCTCAACCAGTCCCTGGTCCACTCCAGTGGTCCTTGTCCGCAAGGGAAGTTCCCAGGCTGGTACCAAGGATTGGAGGTTCTGTGTGGACTACCGAGGAGTCAATGCCGTCACCAAAACTGACGCACACCCATTGCCCAGGGCTGATGAGCTCGTAGACACCATAGGTGCTGCCAAATTTGTGAGCACCTTTGAGCTTACCTCAGGCTATTGGCAAATAGCTCTGACGGACCATGCCAAGGAAAAGACGGAGTTCTCATCACCTGAGGGACTCTACCAGTTTAGGGTCATGCCTTTTGGGTAAGAATGCCCCTGCCACCTTCCAGAGATTGGTCAATCATGCGCTCAGTGGGCTTGAGGCCTTTTGTGTGGTCTACATAGACAACATTGCCGTCTACAGTTCCACCTGGGAAGAGCATTTGACACATCCGGATATGGTGTTTCAGGCATTGAAAAGGGCTAACCTCACTATCAAGGCCACCAGGGGAAAGTCACATATCTTGGTCATGAGGTGGGAGGGGGTCAAATCCAACCTCTCCCCAGTAAAGTACAGGATGAATGTAACTGGGAGACTCCCACTACTCAAACCCAAGTGAGGGCATTTCTGGGCCTCACTGGGTACTATCACAATTTCATGGCAGACTATGGAACCATAGTTGCACCCCTGACAGCTCTGACTTCACCCAAACAGCATAGGAAGGTTCATTGGACTGAAGACTGTCGGAGAACCTTTGATGGCTTGAAAGAAAGTCTTTGTAGGGCACCTGTGTTGTGTGCGCCTGACTACAGCAAACATTTTATCGTCCAGACGGAAGCCTGCGACAACGGAATTGCTGTCTTGTCCAAGTTAGATAACAAAGGGAGGGAATATCCGCTCATCTTCATCAGTAGATAACTCAAGGGTAGAGAACTTAGGTGGGCTACTGTTGATAAGGAATGTTTCAGTATAGTTTGGAGCCTTAGGCATTTTAGGCCCTACCTTACGAGGTCTACCTTCAAGGTCCAAACAGATTATAAGCCCCTGAAGTGTTTTATGCAGATGAAGGGGGAAACCCCGAAACTGCTCAGGTGGTCCATTAGCCTGCAAGGGCTAGACTTCACCATAGAGCAAAGACCAGGGAAGAGTCACGATAATGCAGATGGCCTTTCCAGAAGGTATGTTGAGCGTCTGGATGAGGGTGTCTATCTCGTGGGAGATTAGGCAACCTAACCTCAGTCTGGGGGGTCATCTACGATGCTGGAAATGCATTGGAGGGACAGGGCCTCCCTGTCCTTGTCCTGTCCTGTAGTCCTTTTTCATCTGTGTTCTGTGTTGTTTTCTGCCAGGGAGTCCATGTGGGATTCCTGGCAGTTCAGCTCTTCCTGTTTTTGGTTTGGTGTACAGACCCATGGGATACCCTTATGGCACCCATGGGTGGGTGTGCACCCTATGCCCCTAGTGTTTGTTTTTGGGCACCTGTGTGTGGCCCACAGAGCAGGGTATGGGCTGGTGGCCGCTCCATGCTGAATTTGACAGGTGCTCTGAGTATCCTCCATTTTGGGATGCCCAGGCTCTGCCATTGGAATCCGTTGTTTCCTGGTAGGAAACAAGATAGCCCCTGTGCCCTCTTACTTTCTATTGCCTGTTACCTTGTTTTTCCAAAGTCCTGGGAAGCCCTGACTCTGTCCCTTCCCCCTGACTGGCTGTTGAGTGGAAGTTCCATATATGGTGGTGTTGTGAAGTCCAGGCCAGACTGGCTGGAGCCTTCCCAGTGACTGTATGTTGTTGGTACACCCTGTGGGTGGGACCTGGGTGAATGGAGTGTGTGACCAATATGCAGTTCTCGTTGTGTATGTCTGGTTTCTGGGGTTTGACACAATGACTGAGCCAGCCCTGCCCGACACTGGTATGAATGCAGTGTGTAGTGTTGAATGGCTGGGTACTTGTCCCAATACACATTCCTTGTTGTGAGTGTCTGAGAGGGAGGAGTATGGCCTGAATGCACTGTATGCCTGATTGGCTGACTGACTGTATGAATGCCCTTCTGTATGATTGGCTGCTGAGTGCGACCCAGCAGTGTCGATGAGAGACAGAATAGTATATCTGGGGACCTATCACCACTTGAAATTGTTCAGAAGCTGAAGTGGAAAATGATGCTTAATCTCAAAGCCGAGCCTGCAGAACAAGGTTGACTGCTGTCTCCCTTCGCCGAAATCTGAAAGCCGAAAGCTGTCGAGACTGATCCAAGAGAAGACCGGGTTAGGTTCCCCCTTCCTGTGCTCCGAGGGACCATCAAGCACCGCTAACCTTCGCTGAAGCGCCCTGGAAGACCCTTGAAAGGCTGCCGACTGGAGACTGGAACCACAGAAGAGAATGAAGATCAGCACCGGACATTCTGTCCACCATCGTCAACCAGGGTTCGCAAGTTTGCTGTTACCGCTGGAGGCCCATCAAAGCTGTGTTGCCCAGAAGAGGGGATCGCATGATGCGAGCCACTGACGACCGGAGCCGCATGCTTCTTTGCCTAAGACCTTTGTTTCACAGACGTGCTCGTCCGCACCGCCACCCGCCTTAACCCGCCAGAGAAGTCCAGGCTGTCAGCACGCCGAGGAGCATCCACTGGTGGGTTTCCCACCACCCAACGACCATAGAGACGGCGGACGACTCGACGCCTTTTCGGTCCTGAACTATCGCCATTGAGGTGCCCCGCACGACTCTTCCTTACAGGACGTCTTCGCTCCGCTGTCGACGAGCACCGCTGGGACCCGAACCTGCCACCTCGACACTGGAGTTCACTTTCTTCATGGGATCTCGATGATCCGTGGCTCCTGCTTTAAAGGGATCCGCTCAAGAAGGATCCGTTGACAACTCGACATCGACTCTGCTATTCCAGGTACATTGGGGTGGTAGAAACTTTATAGAAGGAAATAAGATTTATAGAACAATATACGGACTGGGCTTGTGACACATTTTGCTTTACAGGTTGCCCAGGTGGGGGGGATCTCCACACAAAACTGTGTCTGTGTCTAAGTAACAGGGCCAGTATTCTGCCAATTGTTCTAACCAACTGCTTCGCTCCTATGTCTATTTTTGGTTACCTTTATTAATTGATTTGTGTGACATTTAACCAGAGTACAGTTGATGCATGGAATCTAATAATAATTGTGGTACCACTTAGAACTGTATATATTTGCCATTGTAGATTTTCTGAGCACAAAGTGAGCTATTGTGATTGATTACATAACCTTGAACTTAATTATATACAGACTGTGTTTTAACTTATACAGTGTGTGGATATTCCTTTGTGGGGGCTTGGGGACTACACTGTACTTAAGAACCAGCCTGCATCACCTTCCGAGAAGCTAGGCTTTGATTGGTCACCCACGTTTACCAATAATAGAGAATTTTGGCTGGGGTCCTCTGTACCTCTCCTCTACCATATAGAGAGCAGAAGTACAGACCCCCCCTACAGTCTTTACAGCCACCACAGTGTTGGACCTGTGGGCAGTTTGGACACATTTCAAGAGTATGCAGGTACAGGGGAATGCAGCAGAATTGGGTAATGCAGGGCCAGCAGCACGATCAAGGGGACCAGGATGACTATTATGCACAAGATCATCAACAACAAGGACAGAAGCAGGGCACCTTTCAACAGATGCCACAAGCGTAAGCACCATAACCGCATATGCAGGTGCCACAGATGCCAGCACCACAATATTTACAAGCACCACAGATTTGAGGGAACACACAGCAATTAGCACAGATACAGAACACCGACGTAGCTGCACACGTGGCCACAATAGCAATGCTTCCTGTCAAACAACTGGGAGGGGTCACCATGGTGGGGAACAACCCCTTTACAGGAAATGGGATGCCCTTATAATCTCAATAGGACAGCCCACAGACAAACTTGATGTGTTCCATGCTGTCAATCACACCAACCCCCGCGGAAGAACCTCACATAGGGGTGGCGATAGGTGACAAAACATTTTCCTTTCTTGTTGACACAGGGGCAACTAGGTGCTGCATTAGGGAAGGAGCCTTTACATTGTCAGGTGATGCCATGAACACTCAAGGATTCTCTGGGGCTTGGGAAGTGGTTCCTTTTACAGACAATATCTCACTTTCTATAGGAGATCACAATCTTTCACTACCTTTACTCTACAGACCCCTGTGAACATACTGGGACGAGACGTTATGAGCTGACTGAACATGACCATTTCATTCACAGACAAGAGAATAGTGTGCTCCACAGCAGGAATACACATGTTTAATGTATGACAGATTGTTCAAGCATATTGTGGGTGCACAGTACAGAGGGGGGTGCCAATGGACACAGAAATGTTCCATAAAAGAACAGCGGAAGAGGCATTGCCATTGCATGGCTTCCAGGGATTGCAGGGAAGGTGTGGTGAGTGCCAAGAAAATGCCTATTTAGGTCTGAGTTACCATTGGATGAGCCAGAAGGAACCATAGTGCCAATAGAAATAGAGGCAGCGGTTGCGAGAGATGATTGGATAGCAGTACATGGGATGGATGGCACAGGGAGAGCAGTGATTGCAGTGGCAGTAGGGTGCAGGCTGACCACAGTAACAGATGAAGAACTCTTTAAGGAAGAAAGACAAGAACTATAGATGGTGTTCAAGATGAGTGTAACATACTGGTTACAGACACACTACAAAGAAGTACCACAGAGAATGGCAATGGCGCTCGATGCGCCGCCGTCATTCTGGGAGGAGGACATGGCGAAGGTACCCAGTCCCTTATGGACCACAAGTCCCTATGACGTGAGTCACATTAAGAGCATTGGGGGACTGAACATTAAGTTGAAACCAGGAGCAATTGTAGCATGAGTAAAACAGTACCCCCTAACCAAGGAAGCAGATGCGGGAATTTATGAGACAATCACAGCCCTGATTGAGAGAGGCATTCTTGTGCCATCATAATCCCCATGCAATTCTGCAGTGTACTCAGTGCTCAAGTCGAAGGGAGGGCCATGGCATTTCATACAGGCATTTCATAAAGGATTTAAGACCTCTTAACCACATTGTAGAAGCAGAGTATCCTTTAGTGTCAAACCCAGCAACAACTTTGTGCAGCATTTCTGCAAAAGCTGCTTACAGTGATTGACTTGAAGAATTCATTCTTCTCAGTACCATTACACCCAGACTCACAAGACTTGACCAGCTTTATGTATAGAAACCAGAAGTAGAACCATACTCGGCTCACACAAGGGTACTGCGAGTCACCATCTATTTTTAACTAAGTGATACAGATGGACATTTGCAGCATACAGATGGTGAGCACAGTGTTACAGTACGTGGATGACATTTTGATTTGTAGCAAGACAGAGGAACAGGGTAGACAGAACTCATGCTGACTGTGCTCGCTGACAAGGGATACAAGGTGACAAGGCCACATTACAGTACTGTCAGAAGGAAGTGCTATACGTTGGACAGACACTATCGCAAAATGGCCGACAGATCACCCCAGAGATAGCAGAGACAATGCGCAAACCACCTAAGCCCACGACAGTGAGGGAAATGCAACAGCATTAGGGTTCTGCAACTACTGCAGAGCATGGGTATTTGACTACAGCATATACACAAGGCCACTATTGAATGCTCTGAAGGAAGCACAGAAGGGGAACAAGACACTGACATGGGCCACTGAGTTGACTGAAGCATTCAATGAGCTGAAGGAAGCAATATGTACAGCACCAGTGTTAGGGATCCCAGAATACAAAAAGGAATTCTTCTTGTTCTTACACACTGATGGTGTGGTAATGAAGGCAGTACTGGCAGAAAAAGACAAGCATGGGACACAAGCCAATAGCCTACTACAGTGGGAAGATCGACCCAGTAATGAGAGAACATTATCAGTGCGAACAAGCCTTGGCAGTTGCCGTATTTGCAGTAGAGAAGTCAGCAGCAATAACAATGGGGTGCACCACAACTCTTTACGTGGAGCACACCCTCTTTGCGATACCGCAGAAGCTCAAAAGCACACTGATAACACAAAGGGCATCAGGGTACAAGGTGATACTGAAGATAGTGAGATGTAGACTTGTCAACCCAGCAATATTCCTGGCTGACGTTCTGCAGGTAGCAGAGTATGCACACGACTGCACAAAGACCATAGAGATGTTCAGTGAGACACGTAAGGTATAGGAGGATGCACTTGAGGGGAGATATGTACTGTACATTGATGATTCTGCAACAACTGACCAAACAGATGGGGTCAGAGATACTGGGACTGCAGTGGTATGACTGAAGGAAGATGAGACAAGTGAGGTAGTAGCAAGTACGTGACTTCCATCCCATTACTCAGCACAAGCAGCAGAACTAGTGTCCCTAATACTAGCACTGAAACATATTGTAGAAAAGAAAGTGACAGAGTACTCTGACTCCACCTACGTGACGTCCACAGTACACTCAGGACTGGCACATTGGCTTAGGAGAGGATTCAGGAGGGCAGATGGGACTCCAGTATAGCATGCACTTCTATTTGGCAGATTAATCAAAGTAATTGCATGGCCAACATGGTTAGCAATAGTGAAGTGCCAAGCCCACGCTAAAGGGGAAAATCCCATCTCAAGGGGGAACGAAACAGCAGATTTTGAGGCAAAGTGCGCAGTGTATTTTGGGGGACTATGGGCGATAAGAGGGACACCAAATGCGTGAGGAGGAGCGACAACTATGTAACTGAAGGAAGGTTACAATGTATTACCAGAGACACAGATTATGGAGTTGCAGGGAGCTGCATCCAAGGAAGAGAAGGAACTATGGCCAAAAAGGGGATGCACCATGTCTCCAACAGATGCCTTATGGCGACAAGATAACACAGGAAAAGTGGTCATGCCACTAGCATTATTGAAGACAGCATTAGCACTACTGCACTATCCAACACCCACAGGGAAGGAGGTCATTGCTACATGCATTGGAGAAACATGGTTCTGTCCTAATTCGACAGAACATGTGGCTGAATTTATGAGCAGCTGCTTGTCTTGTCAGCAGTTCGCAGCAGGACATACCTTGAGAGTTGTGAGAGGAGCCATAGCATTTTTACATGTGGATTATGTAGACATGATCCAAGTTTGTCAAGGATACAGCTACATGATAGTGGTTGTATGCCCATTCTCCAGGTGGATGGTTCACATGCTGACGCCCTTAGAGCGGCTACGTTCTTGTTTAGGGAAATGGTCCTGAGATGGGGCATGTGTGAGGTCCTGTGGTCTGACAACAGCCCTCACTTGGCCAACAAAATGTTTCAGCACATCACAGCATTTTTAGGTATTCAGAATAAGTTTGCCTGTGCATACCACCCGCAAGCTAGTGGACTGTGTGAATGCCTGAACAGCCTCCTGAAGCAGTGCATCGCATAAACACAGCAGGGCACTAAGAAAAACTGGTTACGTTGCCCACCTCGCAATAAGCCTGGGTCTGACCTCCATGTAACGCCCCATGATGTGGTGACAGAACGGTGCATGCTTTTCCCACTTGCTTCTCCCACAAGGGCACTGAAAGAATGTGAGAATGGTGCAGATGTGTTAGGACAGGAAACGTATGCATACATTACTTCTTTGGTGGCTAGTGCTTCTTTTATCTCTCGCCAGATACGGCAAACCAGGGGAGGCCCACAGGACAGCGTAGAGAGTGACTGCAACAACCCGTCACAAGACTGTGAACTTAAAAACACTGTGAGTGTGGGGAACATTGTCCTCCTACATAACATTATTAGGCTCTGGAATGCACCCAGGTTCACCGGACCCCATGTGGTGGAAAAGATGGCAGACTGGTCTGGAACCACTTGACAGACATCAAGCCCTACAAAGCAGTGGCCTCACCTGGCAACAAAGTATCTGTGACCGACAGGGCCAACGTTCAGCACCTAGGAGAGCTACACATGCGTTCTGAACTTACACAGCTAGGGAGACCAGGACATTTTATGGTCACACACTCCAGAGCAGCAGAATTGGAGACTGGAACACTTGTAGACATAGATTAGGATACACTGTCTGTTATTTTTCTCTTCTATACATACAGTGTCTTCGGGAAACCACATGTAATTGCACTGTTTGTTCATACCCATGTTGCCCTCTGCCCATCACCCAGATACTTTCTCAAATTAATTTGTCCATACTGTAAGGAGACCCAGCAGATTCCGAGCCCGATCCCCTGGAGTATACTATTTTACCTTTATAGAGTATTTAGCCTAAACGTACCCACAACTTGAGTATGGCTAACTCCCTGTCCTTGCCACACTGAGAGACACATCAGTAAAGAAGCTGTGGGAAGAAGTTTTTGCATTCGTAATAAGTGATTATTTCGTCCGCGGGGCTTAAGAGCATTTACAATACTAACACAATAACGCATTACTTCGCACATTTCAGGCATGCAACTATGGGGCCGATTCATGGAAGAAATGTGCGCCAAAAATCGTGGTGCAAGCTGGCGCAAGTGTGAAAAAGCAAGTGCATGCGTGCGATTCATGGAAGGCCATGCGCGTGTTTCCCACTGGGATGTGCGCCAAATCCGTGCGTGGCACACACGAGCGCACACATCATTGCAACATCCAGAACGCCATGTGTGAGGCGCACAGCGCAAGTGCACAACGTTAGCGCACACACCAAAAAGGGGGCGGAACACGGGGCGTAACGCGTGGAATGGGGAACAACATGTGAAAATAAGGGCGTAACTGGGGATGTACTGCTGGGAAGTACACGGAACGCCCACACACATGCGACCCACACGTATTCATGGAATCGAATAGGGGAAACCCGCACACGGCCAAAGACACGCACAGGCCTAAACATGTCCACCACACGAAGGTAGGCGGTAGCGTCCCAGCATATTACAAAAGTGTGCACAAACAAAAAACACGCATATACAGCTACGATGAGTGACGCATGCTGTGGCCCCCTAGGAGAAATGACGTGTCACGCAACGCACAGGCATCCCATAAAAGCAAGAAAAAGAGATAAGTGACTCCTGTTGCCCATGTGCATGTAAAAAAACACATGCAGTACGCTGTGGCAGCCAGGAGCACAAAACATACATACGCAATCAACACGCAGGCTAGTATGCCCGTAAAAAAAGGGGTATGCGACAAACAGGGACACCCGCAGTGGGAAAAATAACGTGTGCAACTCACCGTCTGCTTTGCTTGTTGAAGAAGAACGCGTAGCCAACACCCACCCGCTGTGAAGTAATCGCGTGTGAACCCCAAACCCTGGAAAACACATGCACCGCTTTCCACGAAAAGCACGTACAGAGCGATGGAAACCCACGTGGGACCTTCAACCCGTGCCTGGGGAACGCCCGTGCGTGTGATGTCACAGACGCGCTTATGCGCCAAGGGCCTTCCCTCGAATTACACGCTGATGTGCTATTTTTCACGTGCCAATTCACTCCATAACAAGCTGGCCACGCGTCAACACACGGAAGACCACTCTCCTGCCCAGAAGGCCATTTTCCTGCCCCCCCGAGCCCCGGGTCCGCTCCCATCTGCCATCTGCTGCTGTCTGCCTGCCTGCTGGACATGTGCCCTGCTATTTGGTGCCTGCACGTCAGCCATCTGCAGTGGTCCAGTTGCTGTGCCACCCCTGCTGGAACAGAAGACTCCCGACTGAAGTTCCATCGCTACACAGCCCAGCACCAGGACCCAGTTGCCCACCCACACCTGCCTCGGGGGTTGCCATGTCGGGGGAAACACCATCGGAGACCACTGGCAACCCCCAGCCAGAGAGGCAGAGGGCTAACAGCTTCAGTGCCGCAGAAGTTGGTATTCTGGTGGAGCAAGTCCTGGTGAATTATGATGCCCTCTTTGGAAGTTCACGTGCCGACAATGAAGGACGGAAGAGGATCTGGAAGGACATCGTGGCTGCCATTAACATGGAGGGGGTGGCAGCCCGCAACATGGCACATGTCCGGAAGCGCTGGGAGGACTTCAGGTCCAGGACCCTCAGCAAGGCCTGACGCCTCTTGAAGGCTTGAAGGCAAAGCATGCAGAGGGGTGCCGGGTCCGCCTCACCAACATCCAGATGAGGGTCCTGGAATGCATGCACCCAGCGCTCCACCTCCAGTTCCTTCAGATGCCGACCCGTCCGGAGTCAACCGGTAAGTGTCCATGCGTACTGATTGGACGCAGTGCATGTTGAGGTGTGCTAGGAGTGTGCAGGTTGGACATATGTCTAGAAAGGGCCATGTAAGGATGTGTATGTACAGGGACATGAGCCATGCCGCATGTGAGTCCAGTCATGTGTGAGTCATATCAATGGTGTATGTGTTCAAATGCATGATGGCCAAATGCACGTGTGGGTGCACACATGTTTACATTTCTGTGTATGTACTATGGCATGGTTGGGGTGTGAAACATGGATGCTGGTTCCACCTTCATGTACGTGCATGGTGTACATGTGCGTGTGTGTGTATTTGACATGTGTGCCACTGTGATACACCATGGATGCAAGTGACACCGACATGTAGGAGGCTGATTGGCATGTATGTCTGGTGCAGTGTGTTCATGTGTTCGGCACTCCCCGTGTTGCATGTGACGTCAGGCTGACCTTTGGATGCTCTCTCTGTTGTATGTGTATGGATGGTGCTGCCTGCTGCAACATTCCTGTTAATTTGCGCATGTGTGTGGGTACAAATGATATGTGTGATGTGGAGTGTGATGCCATCTGTGAAGTTCGAGACTGCCACTCATGTGCAACTGTCATGTGTGTATCAGACCATTATACAGTGCCCTGATGCCTGTGTTCTGTCTTTCCCTGTCTGCAGCGTTAACTGATGAAGACGGCAGAGATGGTGCTGTGGAGCACAGTGGCAGGGATCCCACCGCCAGCCAGAGACGCAAGGCCCAGCTCCCCTCCCAGGTTGTCATCTCTTCGGGGAGTGAGGACTCTGGGCCGCGCCCGCAGCCGCAGCTGGAGAGGGTGAGTCCAAGAGGCAGGGGTCGGAGGTGGAGGTGGACTCCTCGGCAGTAGAAGGGGCAGCTGAGACCCCACAGGGGCCTATGGAGGAAGATGGCGCAGAGTCATCCGGGTTGTTGGGGGGGTTTGGTTGAGGAGGAGGCTGTGGAAGGCCCATGCACGGGGCCTGGAGGGGGATTCCACTGGTGCTAGTGGTGCAGTCGAGGGGCAGGGACAGGAGGCAGCACAGGTGGCCGCGGAGGTGCCTGTGTGTAATCCTGATCCTGTGACTGCATCATCCGGCACCAGCAGGGATGCCTTCATCCAGACCGGTTCCCAGGGAGGGGATGCGCGAACAACAACTGGCTTTCATCTCCCTGCGTGCGAACATGGCAATCCAGGACCGTGTTGAGCCTGTCCTGGCTGGGGTGGCGTTGCGTCAATGTGGCATTTGTGAAGACGTGCAGGGTTCCCGTGTGGACAATGCACGTTTTTATGGATGCCTCGTTGACCGCGTCGACCTACTAGGACAGGTCACCAGGGCTGGGTTCCTCCGTATGCTGGACCTTCTACCGACCCCCTCCTTAACTGAACCCCCTATGCGCCAGTTGTCCTCCGTGCCATCTTCCTGGCCAAGTATCACCTGGCCACCCTGTGGAGCTGTCCCTGACCCAGCAGCCGGGCTGGTGGAGGACACATCCCTGCCACAGTCGAGAGTCGGAGGTCCAGCAGGGGTGGCCACCCCAACAACTGGACACCTGCAGGAGGAGGACGTGCAGGCATCGACAGGCAGGGCACATGCAAGGCAGCAGCAGGGTCAAGGTGGGAGCGATGATGGCTCGGGGCCATCAACATCACAGGGGCAGGCATCGGCCAGAGGGCAGGAGGACCCTGGATTGGGAGTGTCTTCCATGTGGCAGCAGTCTGGCCGGCAAATAGATGCAGAGCGGCGGCAGACAGGAGAGGCACAGCTCACTATGGTCAGGGTGGAGAACTCCATGCAGAGGGCGTTGAGGCGGGCTGAGTGTCTCGAGGAAATTCGCAGGAAGTTGGAGGTGGACATGGCTTTATCCCTGCGAGACCTCGGGGCCAGGGAAGAGGCCCGCCTCCAGGACGTTGAACAGGAGTTTGATAATGCCCTGGCCCGGGACATTAATAAGTGAGCCGTCGGACTTGCCCAGTGCCTTTGTAAATAGTTCTGTAGGTGTAAATTTCCTTTCTAATTTTTTCCCTTGGGGCTCATGGACTATGCCCTGCCTTTTTGTATATAGTTATTAATTAGGTAGGATTTAGGTTAGGTTTCCTTTGGATTGTTGGGCTCATGGACCCTTGGATGTTCATTTTTAAATAGTTTTGGACCTGGATTTCATTTTCTTGGACCCACGGTGGAATACTTTTCTTTTTTGAAACTCTGATTTTTGTTTGATGGACGCACCCATTGGAGCCATTTTACTTTGGATTTTATTGGTTACAGCATTCATGTTTTTTTCCTTTTTTGGACTTCCGGACCTGGAATATTTTTTATTTTAGTATTGTCTGCTTTTGTTTTATTAATTTGGCTTATTCTTCAATACACTTTCTTTCTATACTTTACTTATGTGGTCATCTCTCATTTGTTTTGTGCATGTCACAATGTGGTTTTTCACAGTTATGTGTCACCATTGTGTGGGTCTGAGGGACATGTATTCATGGGTATGCTAGAGATTTATTTTCTATCATGACATTGGGAATTCAATGTGGAGTGGATGGAATGTTTGGTTGGGTGTTTGGACTGGGGTGGCGTGGGGTGAGATTTGGGTGGCCATAAGGGCCATGGGTCTGGAGTGTGATGACGTGTCGGGTGGGGGGATATGAGTCGGGGCCTGCAGGCAGGTGCCCGTAAATGGTGGGTGGGTGGGGGACATGAGTCGGGGCCTGCTGGCATGTGCCTGTCAATGGTGGGTGGGTCGGTGGGGGACATGTGTTGGGGCTCACAAGTGCGTGTGGATTTCTACATTCATTTTACCTGATGCGAGCGGGGTACGTGTATTCCGAGGGGTGCACGTGGACTTTTACACGTGTTTTCGATAGCGCGAGTGGGGTACGTGTATTCCGAGGGGTGCGCGGGAAGTTTTCCATGGGTTTTGGATAGCACGAGCGGGGTACGTGCATTCCGAGGGGTGTGCATGGACTTTTACATGCGTTTTCGATAGCGCGAGAGTGGTACGTGCACGCATTTTCGTGCTTGGAGGGGGGCTGTATGTTGGTCCCATGGCCTTTGCGCCGTGTAGGAGATTTGTGCGATGTTTTTGGCACATGGGGCAGGATTGGGGGCGTTATTGGCACTGCTGCAGGGTTGCTGCGCCACTCTGCACTACAGCTGGTTATGCCTGTTAACATCCATGAATACGCTGTGCGCTGAAATGGGTTTTGGTGCACGCGGCTGGCACAGAGTCACTGTGCGCCAGCCGCATGTGCCACTTGTGCTCCGATTTCTATGAATTACCCCCTAAATCTCTGAGCTGCGAGGATCAAGCAGCGTAAGTGAAAATGAGGGAAACAATAAAAAACATTACTATTAGGTCATGTCTATTACTTATAAGTAGGATGATGGGATTTGTATTTTGGCAGTTAAATGTTGTTGTTAGCGCTACCGCTGTCCCCTCTACTAACATTCCCCCAACCCAAGCAGGTGGGACGACCATGTCAGGTGGACGAGAGAACACTGATGATAAGGTAAGGAGAGGTAAGCGCAGTGTTGACACAGACATGAGAGGGGTTGACACATATCTCACCGACATTTGTGTCTGTCTTACTTGTTGCCACCATGAGTTCCTTATCACAGTAACAGACAATGTTCAGTGCTCAGTTGACCCTTTCTCATCAGATAGCTGGACATTGCTCAGTGAATAAAAAAGTCCTCACTCGGAACTGAAAGCGAATCTTTGCTGGGTTCTCTCAGGGGTTTCTTAACATTCAGGAATGCCTTGTGCTGACTTTGCACTGTGAGGAAAAGGTCGGAGTATAAGAAGAATCTGCTTGATTCGTTGCTGTGCTCTCCCTTTTTTCCCTGGTACATTTAAACAGCATGTGACCCTTAAAATTGAAAATCCTGGCAATAAAAGGCCTGTGAGGGGCTCCAGGCCTAGGTAGGTTGCAATGCGCGATGAACCTGCTCCACCGTGAAGTCCAGCTTCTTCAACCAGAGATCCTCAATAAACGTCTCGATAGACCCTTGTTCTCTATTTTTGGCAACAATGCATATATTATTGCAACCGAAGCGAATCTCCAAATCCTCACATTTTGACTGAACTGCTTTCAGATCTTTACTCATCGGCTGCATTCCCTAAACATCATCCTCAGTTTGCCTAATCGTTGTTTCCATCTCAGTCATATGGCACTCTCTTTCTCTAATTTGGCTCGCATAGAGTTAACGCTGGCAGTAATATCCTCAAGTGTAGTGTTAATGGAGGCAAACCCCTCATGCGTACTGTGAAAGATCTGCTTCCGATTAGGGGCATGTGCCAGCTCTGCTGATGTGCCACCCTGCATGTCCAATGAAGCAGTCTGCACAGGGTCAGAGTCTTAAGTGCAGCCCTGGAAAATGTGATCAAAATGCTTTGCCTTGCCTTTTTTTTCGCACTCGGTACCATTATTTAGTCCTTCCATAATGACCAAGTCCTGTATTGGGCACCCCTTAGAAGTTCATCTAGATGTTGGCCAATGCCTTTCGAAGAAAATATACTGCACCCTAGGCTGATTTTTATTTTAGGCCTTCTCCAATAACTACGTTTCTATGAAATTGGAGACCCTATAGGAAGAGTACAAATCTGCTTTTTGCTCTTCTGATAACAGACCATTTAAATCCAGCAGTTTATGATTAAAAAGCCTGGCTGGTGTCAAGGTATTCAAGGGCCTGACATATTCACTGTAGGATTCTGAAGGCCAATATCAGGGTACACAGTCAAATTCACTGCATCAAAACTACCCATCAAAAAAGAGTGATCACTCACCTAAGTATGAAGAATAGATCGATGACTGCATAAACTGGCCAAAGGTCCAATTGAAAAGATATAAAACAACATTGCTGATGAAGTAACCATATCCCAAGTGGGTCTTGTAGGTATATCACCAGCCACTTTACCATACAACATCTGCAAAACCCAACCATTTAACATAGACATATTTGATTGACCTCTTGCTGCTGAATCAGAATTCCTTGTCAGAGTAATTCTTTTATCAGGCGACTATTCCAAATAGCAACATTTCAAATCTCCACCAATTATTAATTTCCCATGATCCATTATATGAACCATCCCGCAAGTATGTCTAATAGAGTGGGTAAAAATCTAGAAGCACCCTCCACTTCTAGGTTCCAATATGTATTCATTAATATTACCATCAAGACGGGGGAGACAACCAATCGGGTTGCTCGGAATGTGGGCTGAATCCCATGATCTAAGCATGCATTCCAAACAGCCTGAGGGGTGCTTTCCTGTCCCACCATCTTCCCCCACCCTGTCCTTCCCACCGGTCACGGTTTCCTTCCCGCCCTCCCCATGCACCACTTATCTGAATACTTCTGCTGTGGCAGTTGCACGATTCTCCAGCCTTCTGGGCCATCATGGATATGCAAGAGGGGCTCCACATGAGCGCCACCTTCCAGCTCTCTGGTGGTCATATTAGGAAAGTATTTTGTATGAATGAACGGGATGCCCCGGGTTTCAAAATTGAAAAACCGGGGTGCTACGGCAATAACACAGATCATGTGGTAATGGCACCAAGGCTCATCATTAAGGCCCCTGTTGCACTCAGCCTTGTAACTTGAGCCCCAGGCCGCTTCTGAAAACTTGAACATTCCAGTGTGAGGCCTTATTGCTCGGTTCACTGTTGAGGACTGAATCTGAAACTGGCATCGGTTGACACCAGTACCCCTTAATTTGGTGTATGTGCAGTTTAACTGAGCATGATAGCCAATATATGTAGCACTTTGGATCTTATGAAGAAGATTTGACAGTCTGGGCAGCTTTTTGAAAAAAATGACATCTTGGTCAAAGCACCATATATGCGCTCTGACCAAGATGTCAGTAATTTTCATGTCAAGGCAAAATATAGTTTTTGTGTTTCTAATGCCGTGGGTGCAACTCAGAACCCACCACTAGTGTAGATGGAGTGTCCCGCATATTTATCTTTTTCACATTTTGTGTCATAGGGCTTCTTTGGTCTGATGCAATGGAACTCGATGTGGGGACAATTTTGAGTTTGTCCTCCCCTTGGAGCGTCAAAAACATTGATATGTTACTGAATTTAAATTAGATTGCTACAATGGCATGGTTCTAGTGAGCTCACAGATGAATTTTGAGCACTCTAAGGGGGCTGATTCATGGAATGAATTGCGCCGAAAAACAGGGATTTGTGCGCCATTCTGCCCGCAAATCCCTGTTTAACAAATGGGGATTTGCGGGCAGAATGGTGCACAAATCCCTGTTTTTTGGCACACGTAATTCCATGAATCAGCCCCTAAGTGTTTCCTTCGCCAACAAAACACATTTGTATCCATGTGTCAGCAGTGACACAAAGTGCAATCATTTTCAAAACATTTATGAGAAATGCACAAAAAGACTGTGTTCAGGGCAATTAGAACAAGCTGCATTGAATGTATATCTACAAAGCTTAAAAATGGGCACACGAAACAAAAGAAATGCATTTTTTTGTGTCAAAGGGCTTTTTTGGACCGATGACATGGAAGGATCGGGTAGGATTTTGAGATTGTCCCCCATTGGAGCCTAAATTGCTGAATTGAAATTAGATGCCAGCATTTGCATGGTACTAGTGAGCTCACAGATGAATTTCCAGCACTGTAAGTGTTTCCTTTGCCGAGAAAAGCACATTTTATCTCTGTGTCAGCAGTGACGCAAAGTGCGAACATTTTCAAAATCTTTATGAGAAATGCACATTGAATGTATATCTACAAATGTTAAAAATGTGCACAGGAGAAAAAGATATTAACTTTTTGTGTTGAATGGCTTTTTCTCTATGTCGGGTAAAACTTTGAGTTTGTCCCCCTTGGAGCCTCAAAACTGTATTACATGTTTGCTGAATTTAAATTAGATGGCTGCAATGGCATCTTACTAGTGAGCACACAATTGAATTTTAGCACTCTAAGTGGTTGCCTCACAGAGAAAAACACATTTTTCTCTCAGTGGCATCAGTGACGCAGAGTGCGAAAATGCTCAAAATATTTGTGAGAAATGCACTAGATGCAAAAAAAGACTATTCAGTGGCTGTAGAACAAGCTGCATTCAATGTACAACTCCAAATATAAAAAATATGCACAGGAATAAAAAACATTTTTTGATACACATGTGTATCAGCTCATTTCAGATACACATGTGTAACAGAGATGTCACAAGTGCAACCCAAGCTACACACATGAACCCCAGGTTAACCTAATAGCCTGATTTTCAACTCAAGCCCAGAAAAATAAGTAGTGTTTACTAATGTTTTAGGGCACCCCGTTCATTTGAACCCCACTTTGTTTGTAAAGTAATATTGAGGGTGTATTTTTTTAGAGAGCATCATGTTATGCTTGCGTCTGTCAAAGAATATTGTTGATGATGTCAAACCCGCCAAATGACCCACCTCCTCATGAAAATCCTCCCCAACTCATCGGAAATCCTCTAATTTGCCTTTAACTGAGAGCATACCCCGTCCAGCCAACATTGTGTCATACTTAATTCAATATGTCCCTGTTGCCCCAATTGCCCTGCTGTCCCTCAGAGGAGCGGGTAATCACTGCTACTTCCAAACAGATCTTCTCTACCTTTTTCTGATCAAGCTTGGCTTCTGCGTTTCGTGCCTGCTCTATGCTCTCCTTTTCCTTCTCTTGCCTCCTTTTACTAAATTGCACGAACTTCCTTAGGATCACCATGCTTGTCCAGTCTCGGCCCTCCACATCTCCTGAATGATCTGTATGTGTGCGGCAGGATCATCATATAACTTCATTATCTTGGCCAAAATAGAATTTATATCGGGCGTATCAGGATAGATAACCCTCAGGGGCCCCCATGCCTGTGCCCTATAATTATTAAATGCTGCTCTATCGTGGGTGTTCATGTCTTACTGAACTCCTGGATATCCTGCTTGTCTCCAAAGGTCATCTGACCGTTCCCCGATCAGAGCCGTGAGTTAGCTTTCTACTCCCTTGTGCACCCCCTTCTAAAAAAGCCTTCTGCCGATCTTCCAGTCGAGCAAACTATCGACCAATCTCCATCACTCCTTTCCTGGGCAAACTCCTGAAAAAGTGGCAATCTCCCAGCTAACCCTCCACACTGAATCTGTTGGTTGTCTTCATGACCATCAGTCAGGCTTCAGAGCCGCCCAAAGCATGAAACTGCTCTTCTGAACACCTGTGAAGATCTGCTCTCTAACCTTGGCTCCAGCTCTCCCGCCGTCCTCATCCTCATTGAGCTTTCCTCTGCCTTTGATATGGTCAATCACGCCACCCTGAATAATCGACTCTGCGAGATCCTGGCTAACACGGATCAGGCTCTGGTGTGGCTGACCTCCTTCCTCTTGGACCAACCCTCCCAAGTCCAACTTGGGTCCTTTCTCTCCACCACCTCTCTCTCCACTTGCGGTGTCCCCCAGGGGTCTATCCTCTCACCATGGGTTTCAATGTCTGCTTGGCAACTTTGACCCACCTGATTTACACCTTCTCTTCTAACTTCCAGTGTTATGCGGATGACACACAGGTCTCTTACATGCTTCCCTCAGCCTGCGCTCCTTCCCTGCTCATTCCTGATTGTCTATCTGCGATTCAGGAATGGTTTGCCTCCAACGATATCTGCCTCCACAGCCATGAGATGGAGATTCTTCTGATACTGCTTTCCTTCTCACCCCTTGGCCACCTTCCTTGGCCCTCTACCCTCTCCCTCATCAGAGGCTAAAAGCTTTGGGGTAATCTTGGACTCCACTTTCTCCTTCTCTCTTCACATCACAGACCTTACCAAGAAGGCCCACTTGCATTTGCACCTCCTCAGACGTATTCTACATTTTCTACCTTTTCTCACCTTCCCCCAGGTCTTCACAGCTCTGGTTCTCTCCATGCTGGACACTGCGACAGCCTCCTTGTCAATCTGCCTAACTCTACTATTCGCCACCTTCAACTAATCCAGAAGAGAACTGCAAGAATTATCCTTGACCTCAAGCCCAGGGACCGTATCTCTTCAGCCTTGAAATCTCTACACTGGCCCCCGGGGGCTGCAATGATCCAGACCCTTTGCATCATCCAGAAGGCTTTCAGAGGCCAGGGCCAGCACTATATGCAACTCTCTCTGCTTAAATGCCTTCCTTCTAGAGACCTTACTCAGCTACCTCAAACTCTCTGAGGGTCAGACGCTTCTCCAAGCTGAGAGTGGGAGTTAGATCTCTATCCTCTGTAGAAGCCTCCCTCTGGAACAGCCTCCCTGCCCATAACAAACTTGAGCTGGACCACCTGAAGTTCCGGAAGCTGCTCAAGACCTTCCTTTTCTCCTCTGCCTTCTCTCTCCCTCTTCCTTGTTAACCTTCCTGTCTGTCTGCTCTGACTGGTTGCCGGGTACACTTAGAGTCTCACAAGGTACCAGGCCCCTCCATGACCCCTCTTCCTGCACTGCCTCTGGGTCTACCACACACTTATTGGCTGTAACTGTAACTCCCACTGTCCCCTGCCTCCCATGCACTTACCCAGAGCTGCACTGCCCTGGCTGCACTTTCTGCCCTTGCACTTTAGTTGTTGCACTTGCACGAACCGAATGATACAAGGCCTAGCAGGATTGTTTGTCCTTTCTTCCCTTTGTCTCCCCCTTCCTTGTCTTATGGCGCCTGGAAACACTTGTGTACAGGCTCGTTATAAATACCAAATCATATCATATCATGTCCTCTGTGGCTAACATGACACTGTGATGCTGGAAATGCATCGGAGGGACAGGGCCTCTGTATCCTTGTCCTTTACTGTTTTTATCGTGTGTTCTGTCGTGTTTTCCGCACAGGAGTTCATGTGGGACTCCTGGCGGTGCAGCTCTCTCTCTTTTGGTTTGGTGAACGGACCTGTAGGATACCCTTATAACACCCATGGGTGGGGTACAACCCTGTGACCCTAGTGTATGTTTTTGGGCACCTGTGGGTGGCCCGCAGAGCAGGGTATGGGCTGGTGGCAGCTCCATGCTGAATTTGACATGTGCGCAGAGTATCCTCCATTTTGGGATACCCCGGCCCTGCCATTGGGATCAGTTGATTCCTGATGGAAAACAACATGGCCCCAGTGGCCTATTGCTTTCTATTACCCATTACCTTGTTTTCCCAAAGTCCTGGGAAGCCCTGACTCTGTCCCTTCCCCCTGACTGGCTGTTGGGTGGAAATGCCATATATGGTGTTGTTGTGAAGGCCCGGCCAGAATATCGGTGATGTATGTTGTGGGTACCTCCTGTGGGTGGGCCTGAGTAAATGGCCTGAATACCTTGTGTGCCTGATTGGCTGCCTGTCTGCATGAATGCCCGTAGTCCTGATTGGATGCTTGAGTGTGACCCAGCGGAATGAATGGGAGATCAACAGTATATCTGGGGACCTCTCACTGCTAGGAATCGTGTTCAGAAGCTGAAGTCCACTACGACGAGTAACTGGAGTAACTGACGCTTGACCTTGAAGCCCTGCTGGATGAGAAGAATTGCTGTTGCTCTCCTTCGCAATCTGAAAGCTGCTGTGTTTCCAAGGACTGACCCAGAGAGGACCTGGTAAGGCACCCTCTTCCCGATCTACGAGGGACCATTGTGCACAGCTGATCTTTGCCAACGCTCCCTGGTAGACAGACCTTCGACAGGCTGCCGACCCGATACGGGGACTGCTGCGGAACTCCAAGGAGAAGCACTCGGACTGTTGTCCGCCACTGTCAACGACCGCCGTCGCTGACCGGAGCCGCCGTGCTCCTGTTTGCCTAAGAACTTCCATTGATCATCGTACGCTCTCGTCTGCATCGTCATCCGCTTGTCTCCTGCAGGTGGAAGGCTTGACCGTCGACGTGCCGAGGAGCATCCACCAGTGGGTTTCCCACCACCTAAGGACCACAGAGACGCCGATGACTCGACACCCTCGCTGGGCCACAGTTCTTCTTCATCTCTTTGCGGTCCAGAACTATCGTCACCGAGGTGCCCCGCATGCCTCTTCCTTGCAGGACGCCAACGCTCTGTCGTCGACGAGCACCGCTAGGAACAAAGCTGTCACTTCCCTGACGTAGTTCAACCTGTTCACTGTCGGACGTTCGACGACCCGTGACTCCTGCCTTAAAGGGAGGGCACTGAAGAAGGGCCGTCGATTCCGCAACACCAAACGCCAAGTTCCCCGACACCTCTCGACGATCCGTGGCTCCCTCCTGAAAGGGAGGCAGTCAAGAAGCATCGGTCGACGCAGCGTCGGAGAACTCTACTCCACCAGGTACATTGGGGGGGGGGTAAAACCTTAATAGGAAGAAGTGAGACTATTGAACATATGGACTGGGTTTGTGCGATATATCCTTATTTTACAGGTTGCCCCAGTGGGGGGAATCTCCACACAGAACTGTGTCTAGGTAACGGGGCCAGCATTCTGCCTATTGTTTCAACCATCTTATGTTCCTGCCTATCTCTATTGCTGGTTTCCTCGTTATTAATCTGTGTGACATTTTAACCGTACAGTTGATGCACTTTAATGAGATTCGATAACATTAGTGGTACCACTTTATAATTGTATATATTTATCATTATTGACTTCCGAGTACGAAGTGCGTTATTGTGATCGTGGACATACCTTTGAATATTAATTATATAAAGACTGTGTTTTCAGTAATACAGTGTGTGGACATTCCTTTGTGGGGTTTCGGGGACTAGACTGTACTTAAGAACCAGCCCGCATCACCTCCTGAGAAGCTAGGCCTTGATTGCTCGTCCATTGCTACCATATAGAGAATCTTGGCTGGGGTCCGCTGTGCCTCTCCTCTACCATATAGAGAGCGGAAGTACAGACACCCCCTACAAGTCTTTACAGACACTGGCAGTGTGTTTCTCTAATGTAGTGAGTGAAGGGAGTGTCTTCATCAAATTATTACGGTCCATGTGTGGCCACCGGACATAATACGCTCTTCCCTGACCCTTTTGGAGCAAAGGAATTGAGTCACAGCCACCTTTTCTGGAGCTTTCCCTGTGTCTCTCCCCTGCTGCTCACTACGGCCATACGTGTACCACATCGTGTCCTGAGACCCCATGGGGTGATCTTTGTTGCTGCTACTGATGCGGGAGGTGGGGCTGCTACATTCTGTTCTCCCTGCTCAACATCCGATTCCCATTCATTCTCATCTCCTGCTCCTGTATTCACTTCCCCTGGTATTTCTATGTGCACTGAAACATACTCTGGTTACCGTAGGGTTCCAGCTCACTTTCTCCTTGCTCAAATCCTGTACCCATAGCGAAACTTCCGTCCTCAAGGTCTAGATTGACATCCTGTTATGCTAACCTTATCTCTGCGGGAGTGTCTGGAGCCTCGGCACAGATATCAGCTGGGTGTGCGCTCGATGACTGGACTACTCTGGGATCTGCTCCTGAAATGAGAATAGGGGCTGATGTTGATGTACCAGTACCTTCCTCTTTCCCCGTGTCTCTGGGTCCCTCCCCTAAAGTTTGGCTCACCTTATATTTCTTGTGGGCAAGCTCTCCGTCCTGCTTCCTCTTTGCAGGGGCACAATGTCCGTGGTATTTGTTTATGGAACCAGTTACATCACTGGTTAAGTTCCATGCCCAGACCAGCTGCAGCGTTGGTTTTTGTAATGTTCTATAGTGTGGCGCGGGTTGAAGTCTATTGGTCCTTTGTGCCTCTTTACAGAGTGGCAGTCTTTATGCAGGTTGGTGCTTCCTTAGCACGTGTGCAAGGCAAAAATAGCAGAGGTTGCCGCGTTCATATTGAAATGAAAGGCAAGTCAACACACTGATGCTGATGACAAAGGTTGCCGTGTGATATATGCCTTACTGCTGTTAGTTTCCTTTTGCGCTGCATTCCGTTCCATGTGCTTCTCTGACTTACTTGTTTGCTTGTTTATCTTCTTACAGGTATCGGGTGACTTTGGAATGGAATCCGAACGGAATACTCGGAAGGGAACGCTGTGGACTGCCCTGGTGCTTCTAGGGATGGCAGGCCAGAGCAGAAACAACTTTACTCGATCCATTTTGAGATGCCCAGGTAAGTAAGGTTTGCAGCGTTGTTCCGCAATCGCTTGTGCAGGCTATGTTGAATACCGGTTCTCTCTCTCTTGCTGTGCCAAGACGCGGTGGGCATTACGCTACCTTTGCTAGCAGAATAAGGCAAAGCAGTGTTAATTGCTGGGGTGTGGCTTATATAGTCAGCCAGACCCAGAAGCTGGACTGCATATTGAGCAACATGATGGTCCATTCCTCTACCATGTTGGAGGAACAGGAACTACCTGATTCTCTATCTGTTGCTGATCACCACAATGAGCTTGGTGCCAGATGTGCCAAGACAGAGTCCAATTAGTCTTTCTCTTCAGTTCCTGTGCCTTATGAAAGATAGTGCCATGGGGGAGGCAGCAAGGCCACAAACAAGCATGTGTGCATGGTATTGAGTCTGTGGTTGTGACACCTCCTTGATGACTGATTAATCAAGACTAACAATCATTTGTCCACGCCTCCACCTTCCTTCTTCTACCTCCTTTACCTGCCTATTCAATCCTTCCCACTCTTCACTTCTCTGCTGTCAATGCTTCTTCCAATTTCTTTCGCTCCTGCTTTTTAATTGCCATTTGCAGCCTATATTCTATCCTAGCGGAAGAAGACATGGTCTCATTTTCTGCCCATTCTCAGCCCTTAATCTAGTCTTCCGGTTATCGAACTCACACACTCTCGCTCTTCCACCCTTAATCTCTCTGCAAACCTAGCAGTCAGGGGAGTTATTCAGTTTCCACCCTGCACCCTCAGCCTTTCTGCAGCATTTACCATTTCAGGAGCTACCTTTCCACTTTCCTCAGTGTCCGATTATTTTGGAACAATAGCTGATGGAGCCATTACCTGTGTCTGTCTCGCACCCGCTGGCATAGCTCTCAACCATTTGTGCTGCAAAGGCGGGTGAAATCGCCCGTTTCTGTTTTTGGCGGGTGAGACGCCTATTGGAATGAATGGGCATGCATGAGACTTGGCGGGTGATTGAGCCCTTTACAAGGCGGGTGATACCCGCCAAAAGCGTGTGAGTTGAGAGCTATGCCAGCTGGAGTGGCCGCTGGAGAAAATAGTGGTTCAAACACAGGGTCAGTATGATATGATATTTTATTTATATCGCTCCTATGCACAAGTGTTCAGGTGAGACGAGGCAAAGGAGGGGAACAAGGCAGTACAATACAATGATCTTACTAGCAGGGACGTCATTTGGGGGTCGCCAGAGGTCGCAACTGCGACCTCTGAGGTCTCCCTTGCGACCTCTACTAAAGAAAAAAAAGAACATTTTTTTTTTTTTTTTAGTAATGCAAGCTCCTGGGCTGTGGCTCTTTACTTCTGGGGTGGCTGACTTTCTTGTTCAGGCCCCTTAAAAAAAAAGACTTGTTCTTATTTTTCTTCTAACACTTTCAGCATTGACCCTAAATTAGAAAGAATAGGAATACCAAATAATGCGTCTTTCTGGAATTCTATACAATAATTGGTGGCCTCATCAAATGTTTATTTCAGGCACACTTCAGGGGGTGAGTCACTGATTTAGTCTGTTCTTAAACGCCTCACTCAGCCATTCATCCTTCTGAGGTCGATAAATGAGTACCAACACAGGTTGGGTGATATTGGGTGTATATTTTTTCTATATCAAGCGCTTAATGATGTGTTATTATATAGCACTTACGCTTATCATTTGGTCATGGACGTCTGCTTGCATACACAGTAATTTGGTAATATGGGCCAATACACATTGAACTTAATGATACATATGGCGATCCATTCTTGTATGAATGTACATCACATAGTCATATCGTAACTATATTTTTCGTAGTGTGCAATGATATGTGATGCCACTTCCTGTTTTGTCAACGGGTGAAATGTCGTGTTTCATCGCTACCCGTGATATCACTTTGGGGCGGGGTCAAATGACATCACTTCCTGTGATGTCATCAGGGGTCAAGGGTCGTGTGGTGTCACTTCCGCTTCCCCTGGCATTTTGGTGAAATGACGTCCCTGCTTACTAGACCCAGTGACATTGAGAACGCGCAAGTGCAGGGAATAGGGAAGGGGAAAAGTGCAAGGGGCAGGGGAGGAGTGGAAAGTGCTGAACACGGGATGACAACAAGTAGTGTGGCCAGCAGGTGGCAAGTGCAACAGTTAAGCGCAGGGGTGGATGTTTAATAAGTGCAGGTAAGGGGACTATAGGGTTGCAGATACAGACTCAAGTGCAAGGGTTGCTATAGTTGTGAGGCAGCTGTAGAACGTTACGCGGCGGAACAGCACACATTACTAACATGTGTTCTCACCAACCAATCATGTTTACTCGTTACTTTGCGCCAATGTTTTTACATGCACGGCAGCCAGATTCTGAAAAAATGTTTGGCACATCTTATCACGTGCATCAAAAAATCTGCTGTCTGTGTAAAGGGCATTTAAATGTGTGCCTGTCATGGTTAAGGAGATTTACATCTGCTTTCAACCCATTGCAGATTAGTGCAAATAAAGGGGTGTTTCGGCACATTTCAAGGCACGCCCCACCTCCAAAAATGGATGCACTCTAAAATGCGCTGGAAACAAAGGTGTCCCCTGTCACCTGACAGATACAGGCGCAGGGGGACGCATCACATGATAGCGCCATTCCTGGCCCTGCCAGGCGTCACTAAGCAGCGCCGCGCGCCGCTGCTGCCCCACGTGCGTGTCCCTTCTCGCAGGGATAGAAACACGTGCGTTATTCCCAGGTCCCTCTGACCCGAGCAAGCAGCCATGTGGGGACTGGAAGTCTGCAATAGTGCTGAGCTCCAGCTACTTCCACTCACTTTAATGCACCTTCACCATTCATCTAAACATTCAGGGGATCTGCAGAGTCCCCCAGTTCTTTTAAAATTCAGCATCTGTTTTATAGAATTTATTTAGCTCCTAAACAATTTAATTAGATGCTCCCATACACCTGTTGATGAAAGTAGCCTTTTATAACATACTTTCTAAAATACATTAAAAACAAAACGGATACAAGATACTTTATAGAAAGCAAGTCTGAAGGGGTCATGGAATACTTTTGCTCTGGGTACTTTCCAGCTCTACCCAATACAGCAGCAGCAGCACTCGTTGGAGAGGACGGGGGGGTGAGAAGTCCTGCAGAGCCCTCCCCGCCCCCCACACACAATGGAAGCCTTACCTGTGCCCACCAGGACGGCAGTGGCAAGGATAGCGCCAAGAAGTGCCTTCATCTCTGCGATCTGATACAGCCGCCTCGGTGTGATATGCTGGGTCGGTGTGGTGTCTGTGGGATGCAGACGTCTGTTTTGGGGATGGCTGTAAGTGTCTGCACCTGGGGCCAGTGACTGCTGGTCTGGGGCTAGAGGCTTTATATATAGCAGTGCTGTTGGGAAACACTGTGTGATAAGGAAGTGACTCCGCCAGGAAACACTAGACGATATTTCACTGATGCCATGGGAGTAGAGAGGAACACACACCCTGCATCACATATGTATTTGTATTATGTGATTGTTCAAATAGAGGAATTAGCTCGGGATCACATAGCTCTCAACCATTTGTGTGAAATCACCCGATTTTGTTTTTGGCGGGTGAGACGCCCATTGGAATAAATGGGTATGCAGGAGGCTTGGCGGGTGACACCCGCCAAAAGCGTGAGTTGAGAGCTATGGGATCAGCGCAGCGCTGTACAGGGTGCGGGTTGCTAGCGCTTGGGCTGGTGTCTTTTGTTAATTAGCACAGAACTGTGGGCTCATTCAGTCCAGGACAAAAGGACCAACCGCAGCACTGAATGTTGCTTTGCAGGAAATATAGTTCAGAATAAAAACGTTAAGGTTCACAAGACAAGGAGCACAGCGGATAAAGCATTTACAGTTAGATCAGAGTAAACATTAGTGAAAGTGCACTGAGCTTAGTTATAAGGGGTCACTAGACAGTTTATATAGTACGTTGCTAACATCAGGATAACTAGGGCTGAGATGGGGCGAAGAGCAGGTCGCAGGCTTAGTACTTGATAAAGAGCCAGGTTTTAATGAGACTGTTAAAGCCCTGGTGGGTGGGCTCATTCCTGATATGGGGTCAGAGAGTTCCATATTTTGGGTGCTGATACTGGGAAGCTGTTTCCCCCTGCCCTAGTAGTTATAAGTTAGGTGTTGGCATCAGATCTCAGGGTTCTGGTGGAACCTTTTTGAGAGATGGCGTTGTTGAGGTAGGGTGGGGCGGCTTTAGTGACACTTTTATGGGTGACACATAGCGTTTTGAAAAGGAATCTGGAGTATATGGGGAGCCAGTGTGCTTCTCTCCAGATGTGGGGGATATGTTCATTTCTTTTAAGCCCTAAGGCTGCTCGTAGTTTGGAGTTTTTCTAGATTGGTTTTGGTGGTTCCTAGTAGGAGGATGTCACTATAACCTAACTTGGATAAAATGAGGGCCCGGGCCAATGTGCGACTGTTTAGAGGGGTCAGGAATTGGCGGTTTAGGGCGATCAATTTGGCTGTGTAGGCTGTTGAGGGAGAAAGGGCACTGATATGCTTAGTCAACGTGAGGGTGGAGTCGAGGTGGACTTCTAGAGTTTTGACTTGGCTGGGGACTGGAATGGGTGTTCCGATCGATGGTGATAGAGGAGTAGTATGTGTGAAGAGCTTTCAGTTTGGACGGAGAGCCTATGATGATGATCTCGGTTTTTTCATCATTAAGGCATAGGCTGTTGGTGGCCATCCAGTTTTGGATAATAGAGTAGACCTTATTGATGTAGGTTGAGTCATGCTCATAGTTGCCTGTGACAGGTTTAAGGCTCTGGGCCTCATTACGATGTATGCGATAGAGGGTTAACAGCGCCGGTATAGCTGCTGGCGCCGTTAACCCTCTACCGCCCCATTACCATGCGTCCTTAGCGCAAACCCGCGAGTGGACCAGAATGCTAACAACGAGCCCGTCATTAACGGGCCTGTTGTTAGCATCCTCTCCATTCCCATTGAGCCCTATGGGGCCTCAAATGGGAATGGGGATGTACCGGGTCTGTGTTCCTTGAATGGGGAAATACCGGGCCCTCCAATGTCGGAATGGCCCAGTATTTCCCCATTCAGGGAACCCGGACCCATTACCCGGTATGGGGGTAGGCATGCCGCTAAAAGCAGCATGGCTACCTCCATACCTGTAATGAGGCCCTCTGTGTGTCATCAGCGAAAATCGTGTTG
Organism: Ambystoma mexicanum; assembly: GCF_040938575.1. Taxonomy (NCBI): domain Eukaryota; kingdom Metazoa; phylum Chordata; class Amphibia; order Caudata; family Ambystomatidae; genus Ambystoma; species Ambystoma mexicanum. The sequence goes on along the minus strand of NC_090933.1, from coordinate 1,347,708,835 downwards.
ATGACATCGATGGCATCCAAGGCTGCAAAGAGGAGTTTTGTGTACGCATTATAATGAGTCAGTGACAGGCAGGACCCTTGGGGGCCACCTAGGGGAACCGTGATTGGATCAGCGGCCTCTCTGCCAATGGAAACTCTTGAGGTGCGTTCAGCTAGGAAGGATGTAACACAGAGGGTAGCATCAGTGGAGAAATTGAAGTTTGCTGATAGGGCTTTGCATAATTTGCCATGGACCACCAAGTCAAAAGCAGCTGACAGGTTGAGAAGGAGGAGGATACACAAATTGCCAGAATCTCTTATAGAATCCATTTAGATTTTTAGGTCTAATAGGGCTGTCTCTGTACTGTGATTGGAGTTTATTGCAGTTTATTTGTTTCCAGGTGTTTTTGGACTTGTGAGTAGGCTTTTTTATCCATTATTTTTAACAAGAAAGGCACTGCGGTTATGGGCCAGTAGTTATATGGTGGGGTCCAACGAGGATTTTTTGAGGAGTGGGGTGACTCAAGTTTCTACAATGTTGGCGGGATCAGAATTAGTATTGAAGGAGGCATTCACAAAGTTGGTGATGATGGGTGTTAATGTGGGTGCGTGCAGCTTGATAAGATGCGCTGGCAAGTTATCGCCTTTGCAGTTAGATGGCTTTAGTGAGGAAATGGTGTTCAGGACCGGCTCTTGGGAGACCGGGGAACATTTGAAAAGTGTATCTGTATTGATTGCGTCATTGTCCGGAACTGTGGAAGCTGAATTTTTATCTGGCTAAGAGGTTTCTTTTGGCATGTATTTTGTTTTGGAGGGTGAGAATTTTGGAGGCTTGGGTGTTTTGGATGTTTGTGCACCTTACTAGAATTGATGAGAGTGGTGGAAGGGGTGAGGGATTCTAATTCCCTGAGGATCAGGAATAGTTCTTTAGAATTCGAGGCAGTGTTGTTAATGCAAGTGTTGAGAGAGTTCGCTTCATGGGATATAACTGCAGTTTTGTTGGCTGCTAGGTATGCATTGGTCGAGGTAGTGGATGGAGCTCTTTTGTTGCAACAGAGTACCGTTATTTCTTCGTTGAACCAAAAATGGGTTCATTTGGCTGGAGAGGGTGTTTTGGTTTTGAGTGAGGCTACTGCATCGATGGCGGAGTTGAGGCAGTTATGATACATGGAGGCGATAATGTTGGGGTTGGAGACTGAGGGTTGATAGGTCCTGAGGGTATCTGTGAGGATAGGGATGAGGCAGTCGGTCGTGAGATTGCGAGTGTTTCTTCTTTTGACAGGGCAGGGGAGGGGTAGAGGTGCTCTTTGTAAGCTGTGGGGTTTGATGATAGGATATGATATGATAGGTTATTTAAAACACACTTAATACCCAGAGGCTTCTTAGCGCAGACCCGGGGTTGAACTTGTGTTGCTCCGTGTCGTCTTGCCTCCAAGGCGAGCACGTTGCCCCTGAGCTATCCTCCCGAGAGATGATGAAACTTATTAAAAGTTGATTTCTGAGATGGAGTTTATGGTTAGTTGTGTGTTTAGGGTTAAGATCCAATCCAATATTCTTCCCTTAGAATGTGTGGGTGAATTAACAAGTTGAGTGAGGTGTATTTCTTGGAATGCCAAACAGAGGGCACTGGCTTTGTGATCAAATTTGTCGTTATGACCTAAATTGATGTCCCCTATTATGATTAATTTGGTGTTAGCCTTTAGGAAGGAGGTGACAAGAAGCAGAATATCAGATTCAGGGTGGTTAGCATTGTTGGGAGCTCTACATATATGACGAGGAAGTTAATGGTTGTTTTAGGATCAGTGGAGAGTTTGAGGAGGAGAAGGTCATAGCCGTCAATGAGGTCTAGAGGGCAAGCTCTGAATTGGAGGGAATATTTAGCTATAATAGCTACTCCACTTCCTGATTTATCTTGGCGACCTGCCCTGAGTATAGTATAATCAAGGAGCATGGCCAGGGAAAGTAGGGGGCCTGAAGCTCGGTGGAGACACATTTTTGTGATCATTAGGAAGTCTAGTTGCTGGTCTAGGATGAGGTCATGAGTGTCGATAGCGTGAGCTCCTGAAGATCTTACGTTGAGGAGGGCACCTGTAAGGCGGGGAGTAGGTTTAGGATGGGGCGGTGGAAGGGGCAATGTCCAGGGTGGTGGGAAGGTTGAACGATATGGGTTGCATGATCGTGGCAGTATTGGTAGAGGATGGTTTGGTGCTTTGCAGCAATTGTTCAAAGGTGCAGTGGGGTGTACTGTTACGCTCACCTGGTCTGTGTGGAGGTGTTAGGGCACGGTTGCAGCCCTCCCTGGACTTGAATCACCTCCCTTCAGGCCTCTCCCTCACTAGAAAAGCTGTGACCGGTGGTCGTGGTGAGACTGCTCCTGCGTGGGGATAAGAGTGTGTGAGTGTGCCAATCTATGATTGTTGTTCCTCTCAACCCTTCACCCCGAAGTACGGTTTCTGTGAGCATACGCCGGCCCATAAAGCTTACCTGTGAATTATGGAAGATAAGCTCTCCGTCCTGCTACTTCTGGCAGGGGCGCGTCGAATGGGATCTAGTTCCTTCACTGATCCATGATAAGGATTAGTCCAGTCCAGCTACGCCTATGCTTCTCCTTAAGATTGGTAAGTCTTTCTTGAGCTCTTGTGATGTTGTTCGTTCTGTTTAATGTTGTTATATGTTGTTCCTAATTATGCCCGCAATAATGTCTCTCTTCTGTTTTCTCCCCTAGATGGAAACACGGCGTAGATGCAGCTGTGAGACGTCAGACGCGGGCGGAGGGCAGATGGAGGCTACCGTAATGTTCGACAGCAGGTAAGCGAAGGTTTAAGATAAAGCGCGAGGTATGGTGAAGTGCAACCTTAAACTGACTGTTTTTCAATGTCTAACCTTCTCTTCTATTTCTCCTTGCAGACGCTGCTGTCGACAATGGAGCGTGTCGTACTGTGGTGGCAAGATGAAGATTTTGGCGTTCTGAATAGTGTAAAGATGAACACTTGGCTTGCCGAAGAGATGTACCGGTAAGAACAGCTTCCCCCAGTTGGTAAGTATGCTAGCAGGAATCAGGATGTCCAGGAAGCAGGATCTTCAAAGGTAAGTCTGGCCTCAGGCAACGGTGAGTGGCACGCTGCTTGCAAGTGCAGAATAACGCGAAGCACTGGCCTTAAGGATGAGCAGCTTATATAGCTGGGCTTCTGAAGCCATGCCCACCAGGTTCAGCCTGCCTGCCACACTCAAAGGCAATCCATTAGCAGCCACACCCAAGAATACATTTGGGGCTGCTTAATGAATAGAATGTTCAGGTTAATGCATTCTGCTTAATGGATGGAATGTTCAAGGTTAATACATCTGCTTGATGGATGGAATGTTCAAGGTTAATGCATCTGGAGTGCTATGTCCATAATAAAGGCTTTTGGTGTCAAATGGATGTTCTTGTTTACCTTTGTTCATGAGCGCCAGGACACTGTCCACCCAGGTCTCCTGTGCATGCGACCGCTGCATGCCTGTGCCCCTTACTTCATGACCATGACATGTACTCTTAATGAATCCCTGCTGGATTGTGGTACGTGAGGAAAGTCTAACTCATCTTGTGTTACCTACGACAGGGTAAGAGGTGACTAAAGGGGTTTTAGTCAGTCTAGACCTGAGGCGTTTGTGACGCAGTGTGTCTGTGCATGGTGTAGTGAGCTTAGGTGAGGTTGTGCAGTAGGAGGTCAACGAGTTCCTATATGGAGGGGTGGAGGGCTTTGTAATGAGTGTTGGTTTGGGTTGGTTAGGTACTGGTGTGGGTGTCTGTTTTGCAAGGGGTTGGAAGGGGGGGCTTTGGGTAGGAATGGTGTAGGGCAGGAGAGTGGGAAGTGTCAGTGGCAATGCAGTTTGGCTAGGCTGTTGTTGAAGTGGACATAAGCGCCTGCTGTGCATAGAGGGTGACATGTGTATTCAGGTCAGAGGTCAATATGGTACTCACAAATTGCTAAATCGTGATGCTACTTTGTGGTGAGAAGGGATGGGCAGATGTAGTAAAGATCTAGGTCCTTGCGTGAGGCGCAAACGCGAGACACACTTGTCTTGACAATTAGTGAGCAGTTAAAAGGCTCTAGTCTTAGCCGTAGGTGAGTCAATTATAAATTATGATGCAATATGTAAGGTAATAGGCAGCTAAATGTGATTTAGTTGCTAAGAGGCTAAGGGGATGGGCACTACATGTGGCTACATTAGTTAGTGAAGCTGGGGTACATGTAGCGCTAGTCTAGGAAGGCAGAGTAGGGTATACTTGTGCAGGACCTACCAAGCACTAAGCACACTAGGTGAGGTGTGTACTGTATGTACAGAAGCAAGTCAGTCTGCAGGCTGGTGGGGAGACACTGAAGTAGTATAGTCCTGGAATCGTCCTAAGGTGGGGTATGGTGTTGTTCTGGCACACGGACCGCAACAGCGCTAGCTACTACCACAATGTGGCTCCGTGGAATGGCGTGAAATCACAAGTTATGAGGTGCCGCGGAAGGCTTGTCATCTAGCATGTGCAGCTGGAGCTATTCTGCAGGAGTAGAGTTGTGAGTAGTGATTAAACCACCTACTCAGCCCTCACACTTCTACAGTGAACTTCATCATAACGGTGAAACAGGCCGAGTTAAGAGGTATACCTCGTCCACCTCCAAGAGGAGTGTGAGTGTAATTCAGTAGCGACCCAAACAGCAATAGTACACCAGTCCAAAATAAAGGGACTGTCCAATGAAGGTTATATATATTCATGGGTTTTTACCAGTGCACCCTAATTCTCTACAGCTTTCTAATTTCATACTTATGCCCAATGTAGTAGTATTTTGGTCCAATTTAGAACGTTTCACCTCAAAACTCTGCCACTCCCCACCTTCTGGCAACATTTATAACACTTCTATATACTTTTCCACTGTTTTTGTGTTCTCCAATGTTCACAAACGTCTGACATCACCAGGGACTTTCAGGACAGAGTCACGTGATGAGGCACGTGTGTTGCATGATGACATGTTTGCGAACGGCTCAGCGCTTTGCAAACAGGAAAGTGCTTCCCGAATAGTTTGAAACTGCATTTTTAGCTGATCTACGAAGTATGAAGCTCAAAATTTACCCCTGCACAGCTCCTATGCCTATTCTTATTCATTATCCATTAACAATCTAGTACACAGCACATACTTAAAATATTAGCAAAACTGCTATTTCTCATCAAAAATGGCAACAGCTATTGCCATCCCTCCACCCCAAGAGCCCCCACTGCCAGCTGGAGAACCTACACAACGAAAAAAACACAATACTTTAAAAAACAATGAAGAGGACCAGGAAGATGAGGTAGAGGAAATGTCTACCTCTAGCACACAGAGAGAATCATGGGTGTGGCAGTTCTTTACCACTATTGGAAATGTACCAAAGGCTAAAGCTACCAAATTGAGTGCAACATTGTACTCAGTCCCAGACAACCTGGGCAGTACTCCTACGGGACCACCTCCATTTATTTATTTTATTTATTTGTTACATATATTATATGCCCAAACCCGGGGGTGTCACTGCGTAGTTACAGACAGCTTAATATATGGTTACAACAGGGATTGACATTGTATTTCACAAAATTTGATCATAGTACAGTTAGTATGATTGTAGAACATACTTACAAACTAAACTTGCATACAACTTTTTAGGGTACATTCAGTCAGCAGTGGCAGTGGAGTAAATATTGGTTAGATGGAGGTTGTGTTAGGAAAGATTTCTTAATTGTGGGTAATTTTCCTTCCATGTGGCAACCCCTAAACTTCTTGCTGTTGTTTTCACCATGATCTAGACTTTGCCAGAGAAGTGCAGCCTTCTGCCGCACTCCTCTGGGCTTTCGCTCCATTCTTACGGGGAAACTGATATGCCCTTAAGACAGTCAGTACCGGGAAACGCTGTTTTCCGTAGTTTCTTTATCATGTTGCAGCTTTCGTGCAACATGACACAAGAGAGCACTGTAAGCTAAGTTACTGCTCTCTTGGGTCTATAGTCTTCTACAGGCCCTAGATACTCTGTTTGGATTGTAAATGATTGGTGCAAGTGAATCACGGACGGGAATGGTGGCAGCGATCGTTTCTTGTGTTTTTGAGCTCCTTTTGGCGTTTTAAGCGCGTTTTTCGCGCTTAGCCCAAAATGGTGGCCTGGCTCCCAAAATGGCAAGACCACGAGGCTCCTTTGTCCTGTCCGCTGACCGTCTTGCCCCCTTCACCTTCCCCAGGTCGAGCCGACCCGGGGCCTTCCTTATTTGGGCATGTACTTTCCCGCGAAACACAGATGCTTTCGCGGGCTTCTACAGGCCTTGTGTGTGCCTCCAGGATGTGGGCTGGGATGTCTAGTCCCAATACACATCCTGGGTGCCAGAGAGTCTAGTGTGGTATGAATGCCTGGGACCACCGTGGTCCGTGATAGGTCCACGTATGGTGTGAGTGTTTGATAAGCGGATCTCCCATTGGGTCCCCTCCATTTTGGCGCGAAGGGAACCGTGGATAAGAGGGGGCTGGAAACGCCACTACCATGTCGATCTCCTGAGTTCTCACGAACAAAGGAATACAGGAGCCAAGTATCCTGCAACCACGAGGCTGAACCGAGGAATTGCTGGTGACCCGCTGAAGGACTGCTCCTCTGCACTGCTGTCGCTTTGTGAAACCCTTTCTACCTCTGATCGAACCAGAAGGCCTGTACTGGTACTTCGACCCTTGGAATAGCGGGGACAGCTATTCTCGGCATCTTCACCATCTCCTACACGTAAGCCTTCGGAAGTGTCTCTGGGCCATCCAGCAGACTGACCAGCCTACCCAGGAGTCTTGCACTGTAACTGCCGTCAGGTTGTGTTGTAATTCGAGTCCTTGTCACTCTCACACGATTCGTACACTTGGCATTCCCAGGTCTGAAGTGAGTAGTGTACATTTGGCTGAGATACACACGGCCGCCCCGTTGCCCTGCTGTGGTAACAAACTGTGCGGGTTCACTGCGTTTGGGACTCCCTCAACTCAACTCTGCTGCTGCAGAATCTACACGACGACGAGACGTCCCCTGCTCTCCTGAACCTGCCAGCACTGAAACTGACGCGGAGAAGCCTGGGTCTGCTTGCATCGGGGAACGGTGATTAGCATAGCTAGGAACTGGTCGCCCTCCTGCAGGAGCCCATAGCTTTTCCCCGCTGTGTCAAACAACATGCCTTTCCGTACTCGCACTCTGCTTTCTTCCCACTGTGGAGGCTGCGCTCTGTTCTTCTTTTGTGCACCGAACTGAACTGCCTGATTCCCTCGAAGAGACTCCCCTTTTTGCCCGTTGGCACTAGCGTGTGCAGGTACTTTTGAGCACAAGGTTCCACTCTTCGTAGGGCTTGGACTTCCTCTTAGTTAGGTGCCTCTGAAGGCGGACTGGGTCTAATTATTATTTCGCACTGCCTGTTTTCCTCCCCTTCTAGGTGGACTACACATTTCGTGCATCTAACTCTTTAGACTCGTTTGTATTTGTATATATATTGTATTGGTTTTGTATGTGTTGGTTTACTAGGGTTTTATTGTGATTTCTCGCTACGGTCATTGTTGCAAAGGCCTTGGAATAAATGTGTATATTTTTAATATAACACCTGTTTGGAGTAATTTGTAAGTGTCCTTGCTTTGTGTGCTCATTGCGGGCTTTCAGTCACCCTCACCCCTCTTGAGACCTAGTCTTGACCGCCGCGATTGCTACCCTGATTGGTCTGGCTTGTCCAGAGGTTACCCTGTTCCAAGTAATTAGGTTGGCCTTCTGAACCTCTGCGCCTCCAGGACAGAGTTCAGAAATCCGTCTTAACAGGTTGCATGAAAGGTCTCTGTGGTTCGATGGTGAGGAAGCATTGGGTTCGAATGTGTTAAATAGCCAGGTTTTTAACATCTTCTTAAAGGACTGGTGGGATGGCTCATTTCTGGAGAGCGTTGGGAGTGTGTTCCAGAGTTTTGGTGCCATTACTGCAAAGATGCTTCTTCCTGCTCTAGAGCATTTAAAGCGTGGTACAAAGAGTTGTGCGTTGATATTCGATCTCAGAGCTCTCGTGGTCTTATTCAAGGTAACTGTATTATTGATGTTTGTTTGTTTGTTTATTATTTGTAATGCGCATCATACCCAGAGGTAAAGAGCGCAGCAGTTACATGTATATGCAAAGCTTGCTACTACACAGGAGATATAAAATGTACATACAAGGAAAACTTACAAGAGGTATATACAGATGATTAGTACTGCACAGAAGATATACATACAAGTGATATATACAGGTGCTTGGTTACTGCACCGGAGATTTAAGTTTTACATACAAGAGATATTTCAAGCGGTATATACAGGTGGTGTCTATTTACAGGAATAGCTATACATAGTATACAGTAGTACAGACATTTAGCAGGGAAGGAGTCCTGGGTGCAAGGCTAATCAAAGTTAAGTTTACTGATTATTGGATTTCAGCCACAGGATGATGTTGGATTTAAAGTTTAGGTAGGATTGGTCAGCTCTCAGAGTAGGGGGCAAGGATTTCCATAGTTTGGCTGCTTTTACAGGGAAACTGTTGCCTCCAATAGTGGAGCTTTTGAAGTTGGGTATGGAGAGACAATCTCTGTCGGCTGATGTGAGTGGTCTCAGGGATGTCTGTTTATGGAATTTCTCTGCCTAATAGGTGGGGGCTGCATTATTGAGGGATTTGTGGGTAAGCGACAGTGTTTTTAGAAGGATTTTGTCCTGTGTTGGTAGCCAGTTGTTCTGAAGGCTAGTCTCGGAAATGTGGTCTCTTCTAGATAATGCCTAATGCCGCCATGAGGGCGATGTTTTGTAATGTTTGGATTCTTTTGATCATAGCTTTAGTCGATCCTAAGTATAGGCGTTATAATAGTCAAGGCGAGACAGGATAAGGGCTCTGGCCAAAGTAGTGCAGCTACTATTAGAGAGAAATGGTTTGCCAGTGCGGATAAGTTTACATGTGTAAGCTGTAGTGGACGCTAAGGAGTTAACCTGTTCAGCAAATGAGAGGTTTGAATCAAGGTAAACACCTAGTGTTTTTACCTCGTGTTCTACTTTAATGCTGTTGCCATCAATTATTAATGCAGAGTAGTCAGATCCTAATTTTTTTAGGTTAGAGGGGGTGCCCAGGATGATGAGTTCAGTTTTGATGGATGGCCACGCATGGTCTATGTCTGACTGATGATATATACTCTGTTCACCAAGGCCAAATCCTTTTCATAATCCCCTGAAAGCGGGAGGGGGATCTAGGTCTCGTCTGCATAGTTAGTGTAGGCGATATCAAGATGATCCAGATCATCAAAAAGGGGCTTAGTAAAAATGTTGTAGAGTATGGGCGAAACGCAAGATCCCTGCGGCACACCGCAGGTGATGGGTATAGGGTCGGCAGCTGCTAGAGGTGAGAAGACCCTCATGGTTCTGTCATTTAGGAAGGATCTAATCCAGAAAATAGTGTTATCAGAGAAATGTTCTGCTTTATCAAGGTGGTTACATAGGATACTATGGTTGACCAAATCGAACGCAGCCGATAGGTCCAGGAGAAGAAGAAGGGCTGATTTGCTGTTGTCTCTAAGCTCATCCACTTGGGTCTTAAGATCAATGAGGGCTGTCTCGTATCATTTTTGGGACAGAAGCCAGATTGTCCATCACCTAGAAGGTGATGTAATTCCAGGTGTTTTTGGATTTGTGTATAAGCTATTTTGTCCAGGTTTGTAGGAAAGGCACTGTGGTAATTGCCCTGTAATTGGTAGGTATGGATGGGTCAAGTGTGGGCTTTTTTAAAAGTGGGAGGCCCAGGATTGTTTGAGGTTAGCGGGGATGATGCTGGTAGAGAAAGATGCATTGATAAGTTTAGTTATGAATGGTGATAGATCTCGGGCAGCATCCTTGATAAGCTGTGCTGGCAGAGATCGCCATGACAATTAGAGGGTTTAAGGGACAGAATAATTATTTCCACTTCAAGAGTAGAGACTTTGGTGAAGTTGAATTGGGAGGATTTGTCATTGTTAGTATTCTTGGTTGTTTTGGAAGGAGGAGGATTGTTTAGGGAGGCTTTTTTTTTTACAGGAAATGTTATTTTGAAGGGTGGTGATTTTATTGGCTAGGGTGTGCTGGATCTCTGAACACCATTTTTTATCTTTGGTACAGGAGTCTGGTGGTGCAATAGGGGTTTCAATTTCTTTCAGGATAGTGAATAGTTCCTTCATATTAGATGTGGCCTGAGATATGCGTGTGTCATAGGATATTCGTTTTGCATGTAGATAGGGGCCTTCTTGGTGAGAGATGTATGAGTGACACAAAGTGTTTTGAATATAATTCTAGCTTTGATAGGTAGCCAGTGGGCTTCCCTCCTTATAGTAGAAATGTGGTCAGATTTTTTTTAGGCAACAATTGTAATTTGGCCACGTTGGCATTCGAGGTGACTAGCAATAGTTTGTTACAATAGTCTAACTTCGACAAGATGAGAGTGTGAGAGAGAGTAGTACAGTTTTGTGCCGTGAGGAATTGGTGATTTAAGGCAATCAGTTTGGATGTATAGGAAGTGGCCGATAAGAGGGCATTCACGTGTTTAGTCATTGGTAGATTTGCATCTAGGTGGACATTACGGGGTTTAACGTGCTTGAGAACTGGAATAGGAGTTCCGTCAATGTTAATTGAAGATAAGTCGGAATGGAGGGCATTGATTTTGGCTGGGGAGCCCACAATAGGATCTCTGTCTTCTCATCGTTGAGGCATAGGCTATTGATAGCCATCCAGTTTTGGATAATCACGTATATTTTGTTGATGGCGATTGTATCATGCTCGTAGTTGCCGGTGATAGGGATGAGGATCTGGGTGTCATCGGCAAAATTCGTGTAGATGACACCTATGGCATCCAATGCAGTGAATAGCAACTTAGTGTAAGTGTTGTAAAGAGTGGGCGACAAGCAGGTTTCTTGCGGTACACCTAGTGGTACTAGAATATGGTCTGCAGCTTCCTACCCAATGGTGACTCGGGATGTGCGATCAGCAAGTAAGGATTTGACCCAGAGGGTGGCTTCATGCGAGAATTGAAAATAGTTTGCCAATGTGGTGCATAGTTTATTATGGTCCACTAGGTCAAATGCAGCGGACGAGTCTAATAGGAGGAGGATGCAGAGCTTGCCAGCGTCTCTTATGGAGTCCATCTGGATTTTTAGGTCCAGAAGTGCTATTTCGGTGCTCTGGTTAGGCCGTAATCCAGAATATCTGGCTCCTAGAAGATGGTTTTATTCGAGAGGGATTTGTATTTGTGAATATGCTATTTTATCAATTATTTTCAATAGGAAGGGAACAGTGGTTATGGGGCGGTAGTTCATAGGGACTGTCGGTTCCAGGGAGGTTCTTTTTCGGTGAGGGGTCACTCAAGCTTCTTTGATTCTTGCAGGGACAGTATTTGTGCTGAAAGAGGCATTAACAAATTTAGTAATAATGGGTGTACGCGTAGGAGCACACAATTTGACTAAATGTGCAGGGAAATTGTCTCCTTTGCAGTTATATGGTTTTAACTTAGAGATAGTGTATAACACTTGGTCTTGGCTTACTGGTGTGAATTTGAATTGGCTGTTTGAGTTTTCACCAATTCTATCCATAATTGGTGAGTGTGAGTTTTTATTGGTCAGAAGCTTTCTTTTGGAAGAGATTTTGCCTTGGAGCATGTTTATTTTTGATGCCAAGGCATTGTGTATAGTGGTGCACCAAGCTTTGCTAGAGTTAACCGGAGTGGAGGATGGGGTAGGGGTTTCCAGGTCTCCAAGTATTGTGAAGAGCTCTTTGGAGTTTGAGGAACCATTACTTATGCAGGTATTCAGGGCATTAGCTTTGTGTGATATGATGGCCGATTTGTATAGTTTGTTTGCTTCCAAAAATGCTTACGACAAGTCAGTGGTGAGAGATTTTTTATAGATGTACTCCATGTATCTTTTATTATGCCTGAGTAACACTGGTTCTTCGTTGAACCAAACGTGTGCATTTGGCGGGACTTCATGATTTAATTGTAAGTGGGTCTAGAGAATCAATGGTAGTTTTGAGACAGTTGTGATATATGTCTGCCAGACAACTGGGATCAGCGTTCAAGGGGGTGTTGGTGGAGAGAGTGTTCTTCAAAATAGAGGTAAGGCTGTCTACTGTTATGAATGTTTCTTGTTCCAATAGTATCCAATGTGGTATAGTGCTTAATTTGTGCCAGTGTTTGCTGGTGGGCAACACCAGGACTCTTTTTTTGGGCACCGGCACAGTTCAAAACTCCAGCCTGCCTGCGCACAAGCTTATTCTTTCTATTTTGTTGCCTGGCCTTCAGACTGCTGACGTGGTGCATGCAGCCTGCAGGTCAGGTGACAGGTCACAGCCGGGTCACCCCGCCTGTTTTTTTAATGTGGTGGGTATGTGTGACCGTACGTCACTGGTGCGTGCCACACTCTGGCACTGACTGGTGCGCATGTGCAGAGCTGCAGGCAGCACACAGTGTGCAAGTTTGGGTGGGCTGCAGCGCGGGCGCCAAAAATATAGATCCATGCATGGGTGGACTCCATGACTCACAGGAGGCTGGTTATGAATGAAGACTGAGCCCACAGCCTCCCCCAAGCCAGCCACACCCCAATACCTGCTGCTCTGTTTGCGCAGTGCTGCAAGGGAACGATTTGCAGGCACAGGCGCAGAGGAATGGCCACGGAAGCAGAGTGCGGCTGGTGGACCCCCGCGGGGCCTGGTACTCAGTGCTTCCACGACCAATCTACGCCTGTGGCTAGAACAGGCTGCGGTAAGTGCAACGTTCATGAAGGAGCCGAGCCAACAAAGCTGCTACCTTTGTGTGGCCGCTGCGGCGTCTATGCCACAGTGGCCACCTGATTGCACTGCTGGAGGAAACCCTGTGTAAACGCATCTGCATTCTCCCTCATGCATGCTGCACAATGTTTGCTTGTAATTTTAGATTTGCTGCTTCTAATCACTTCCATTTATCTGGACAAAAAAACAGATAGTCTATCACTGGGGAAGCGTGTGTCAGTCTTTTGCTGTGTCTGAAGTTAGAGCCTGGGATGGAGAACCCAGTGGGTGATTGTTCGCGTTTCTTTGCTGTTGGCTAATAGCTAGCTCATCTGTTTTAAATATAGAGCACTCGGGGACGGGAGTTTTATGTGAGCCACAAGGGTTTGCTGTTCCTTTTCTCTGCTTGGAATATAGAGGAACCGTTTAGAACGGCATTATCCTTCCCCTTGACAATTTGCAAATAGGACGTTTAGGTTTTCAAGCAGAACTTGGTGTCTCCCTCAACACCCTCCTATACAGATTCGGAGCTTGTAAACAAGGTCTTGTTCTGAAGTTAACAGCAAACATTTGAGTATCAAGCTGGGGACCTCGGCAAACTCTTTTTTTGGGTGGATTCTAGTATCAGAGAATGAGAAAAGCAAAACGTATTACGTATTAATTACCAGAATGTATAGAGCACATGTGTGGGTATGAGCATGCACAGACAACTCCAATTTTAGTAATCTTGATGAGAGCAGCTGACTACAGATACCCTCAGAAGCATGAAACAAGCATGCATATCCCAATTCTGGATTTGAGTGATGACACACATGCACACTGTGACATCGGACTGGATTCAGCCTGTCACCAGGAGATGGGGGTGGGTGGGAAGCATACACTGCGTAAGAAAGAGACCGTATTCTACAGTCCAACACCAGGTGGGTGGATGTGGCAGTTACTTGGCACTCCCGGTTTTCTTTTTCATGCCTCGTCCTCATGTCTGTTTAATGTCGGGTTCTTCATTTTCTGCCCTACCATTGCTACCGTTATCTTATCCCCGATTCCCTTCTGTCAGCTGCATACTTTTTACTTTTGCCTATTCCCAATGCTTCCCCTTTCCTATAAAAGCTATGCCATATTTTCTACTTCCTTCCCTCTTCCATTCTTTTATTTCATCCTTTCTAATTTCGACCCCCTTCAGTTTTTATCATTCTGTGTTGTTCATTCATTTTCCTCTCATCTTCCCCTTCTTTCATCCGTTTCCTAGTCTTTCAGCACTCTCTAGTTCCTTTCTTTCCCCTTTTGTTGTTTTATGTTTCTCCCCTTTCTCTTGCACGCACCCATTACCCACCCAGGAAAGCTTGCAGCCAATGCTTTCCATGCCACTGGTAGCGCGGCAGTGCTCAGACTGCTGGTCTGGACAGTGGAACATCTGGCGGGACAGCGCAGATACGACAGGGTTAACTGCAGCCACCCCCTCCAGTGCCCATGTCTAATTCTGAAGGCTACCTACCTCTCCCCTGCCTTAGCCACCATTTCCATGGTTGTGTGAGTAGAAAGGTCCAGAATGCAATTTTGCGAGTCGCAGGAAAAACAGAGAAAAAAGCTTTTACTTCCTGAAATAACCTGAGCAATAACTGGAAGGTTAGCAGCAGTGTCATGGACAGGTGGTGGGCTGATCTAGCACTGGACTGGCCCGGGCCACCCACACTGCAGGCGGTGCCCACCAGCACCAGGGCCGGCATTAGGGGGCCAAGATTTTTTGGGCACTGGCACTTATTGATTTACAAATTAAGCACTGGAGTAGAGTATCTCTTCGCTGGTTAGTTTAAAACTGATTAAGTGGTGGTCAGTCAGACTGAGGTAATGGACTCTATTGAGATATGGGGCCTCATTACGACCCAGGCGTTAAGGGTTAACGCCGTCGTTAACCCTTAACGCCTATTCTGATTTTAACGGCTGCTTTTAGCAGCCGTTAAAATCCATGGCGCTAACCTGCCATGATGCTAATTACGCCACCGTAATTTATGGTGGCGTAATTAGCGCCTTCCCCACTCCCATTATGCCCTATGGGGCAAAAATGGGAATGGGGAAGGGAAAATGGGAAATGGGGATTTACCGCCCCACTCACCTTGGAATGGGGCGGTAAATCCGCCATCCACCATGGTGTAAACATAGTTTACACCATGGTGGTAAAGTTGGCGCAATTAGCGCCTGGGTTGTAATGACCCCCATGGACATTTAGTTTAAGTATCCAATCTAGTATCCTACCCTTATCATGTGTGGGAGCATTGACTAACTGGGTGAATTTCATGTCCGTAAGGGAAGCATGGAAAGCACTTACTTTGTGGTCTTGTTTATCATTAAAGCCTAAGGTGATGTGCATGCGCCGTCGCACCAAATCCAACCACTGCAATGCTCTCAGAAAGGCTGTTCCTGTTCCTTTCTTAGCAAGTAGTAGCCTGTCTTCCTCTACCTCATCTTCCTCAACCCACCACTGTGGGGCACAAAATCCCACCTTGCAAGCAATAAAAGAGGCTGTTGATCCATATATTTCTAAGACTACATTCCTCTGTATATACTGCAACACACCACTCTGCAGTGTTTTTGAAGCTGTAATCCCAGAGCATGAGAAACACTGCCCCTAACTTAGATTTAACACATGCACTTCATCTTCCCCTGTCCACATACCCCTCCATATCTGTGGTTAGTGCCCATTCCCTCATTTCCCTCCCCTCCTTACCTCCTGGCCTCTCCTGCAAAAAAAGAAACAAAAACAAACAAATGGCCCTCATTCCGAGATTGGAGGTAAGTTCCGTCCATTACCGGCATGGCGCAAATAGGGTGTCCGAGCTGGCAATAGACCGCTAAAAGCGCACTATTACGAGTTTGCGGGCACAAGCTTTGCGCCATGCCGTTAATGAATGTAGCGGCATGCCACAAAAACGGCTGAAACACTCCCTACCGGCATGAACTGCACCATAGCGAACACTACCGCCTTAGAGTAACACGGCATTAGCGGTGACTGTAAATAGCGGTCACCGTTATTTACGGTCACCGTAAAATTGCGGAACCGGAAACGGCGTCATCGCACAGGAACTGGAAGGAGCACGGAGGCCATCTTTTAAAACACAATCCATGGCCATCCTCACCAGACAGGACCCCTGGCACACTTTCGACATATCGGAAAGATACCATCATCAAGGAGCAATGCCCAAAGGGCCAAAAAAGGGAGCTGCACGCCTCTGAAAGGAGCGGTTCAGCCCTGACGAACTCCAAATGCTTGTGGATACCCTCCACGAGCATGCTGACACTGTTTTCAGCAATGACATACAGAGGGTGGCGGTGATAAAAAAAAAAAGAGATCTGTGCTCTAGTGGCGCAGAAGGTGAGCGCTGTGGGCAACACCCCCCGCACCACAAAGGATTGCAGAAAAAGGTGGGACGACCTGCGGCTGAGGGTGCGGAGCATCCTCTCTGCTAACAGAAGCCAGGCCTTGGAGACAGGAGGAGGTCCAGGTTCGCCCATGAAATGAATGCCGTGGTAGGAGACATGTGCGGCCATGATAGGCCCCGAAGCCATCGAAGGGGTTGGAGAAATGGAGTGCGGGGCAACGTCATCCGCTGATGGAGGTGAGTGTCCAAAGTCAATACTGCTAACGCCAATGTTATGAAAGTCACTGCTAAGGTCTGGCCAAGGAGTCACGCATGGTCGGCCACACCCCTCCCCCTTTAAATCATGCCGAAGCAAGTGAGACCCAGGCTAGTGCCAGGTGCGAGGCCGTAACCTATATGACACATACCACACAAAGTGGCCCATTCCGTGAGGCACACGGGGCAGTTGATGTAAACAGTGTGCATGTGAGCCAGCACAGTACCCGGCCAACATGAGTGACACAGACATATGCATGCATTTACCAACCAAGTATTGAATAATGTGCCGTTCTCCACCCAAATGCCGACAACCCACAAATATCTGAATGTGCTATTGTAGCCATGTCCAAATGCTGGCTCTCAAATCATCACTCATGCCATCCCTTCCTTGCACCCCCACAGGCAGTGAGCATGACAGCGAGGATCAGGAGAACAAACGGCCCAGCACCTCCAGGGGCCAAGGCAGGGGCCGCCGTCTCACTGCAAGGAAGAGAACACCTGGAGGCACACCACCGGCTCCAGCAAGACCTGTGGAGCCTGCTCTGTCAGTCCCTCCGTACGATGCGCCGCCTGGACATGCCTCCCCCCGGCTCTGGGAGCGCACAGTGACAATACTGCCATCCACGTGTGGGATATGTGGACCCTATGGGACTAGTGTGGGGTTGTTGTGGTGGGAGGGGGAGGGGGAGGGGGGTGAGGGTGTGTTTGGGAGTTTTGGTGGGAGGGGGAGGGGGTGAGGGTGTGTTTGGGAGTTCAGGTGGGAGGGGAGGGGGTGAGGGTGTGTTTGGGTGTTCTGGTGGGAGTGGGAGGGTGGTGGAGGGTTTGTTTTTCATGTTTAAACTTTCATTTTGAATACATCGGTTGTTCATCTAAAAAAACAGAGTGGACATTCATCATTGCACATGAGTCATTTAATATTGCATAGTGTACATATATCCCCACACCCAGTGCCCAATGTCCAACATCCTCACACCCTCTGCTCACTTGTGTGTCAGAAATATTGTCCAATCAATGATTGCCGCACTGCACGTCCCTCCTGTGCATCGGCACCGTGATGTTGTCCTGCCACTTCTTCCTCCTCCTCCCCTTCATTATCATCAGGTGGTAGCAGTTCCATGTCAGTGGGCAGGGGCAAGTACCGACGGATGCACATATTGTGCAGCATTACACATGCCATGGTGATCTTGGCCACCTTCTCATGGCTGTAGATGAGTGCCCCACCCGACCGGCTGAGGCAACAAAATCGTGCCTTCAACAGGCCAAAGGTCTGCTCAATCACCACACGTGTACGGGTATGTGAACGATTGTAGTCCTCCTCATGCCTGTTCTGTGGGTTTCGGACAGGGGTCATGAGCCACGGCTTCAAGGGATAGCCACCATCACCTGCATGAGAGGGGAATGAAGGAAAGTGTTCGTACATTCATGGCGGACAACTGTACTAGTCTTACATGGCAGCAGGCGATTTTTGCCCATACACACATGTCCCTGGATGCATTGACCCCCAGTTATGGACCCGCTATGTGTCCTGTGTAATGGAATGATGGAGGGGGTAGCATCTTCAAGATGGGTTATGGTGTGCACTCACATCTTGTTGCACGTGCATCGTATATGCATGCAGCAGTGTTGGACTAAATTCATTGATGTGTTGTGTTCTGTGCGATTTGGTAGCAGGGAGTGTTGGCTGTAGTCAGTAGCATATTCGTCATTCTGCACTGATCAGTACCATCAGTACCATGGTGACTTGCAGCACTCCTATGGGTGTGCGGAACCAGTGACACGCTGTGGTATCCCTGTTAGGCTCACTTCAATGCACTCCCAGGGATGACTGTCCTGTGTGGTGATATGCTGGAGGCAGCTATAGTGCATATGCAGTGCATAGTGCAGGATGGCCTTACAGTGTGTGAGGGCCGCCGATGAGTAGTGCATGTGTTGTGGGATGTGGCCTGGTTACCTGTTAGTCAGGTAGTGTTAGGTGTCAGCCTTATTTCGTCACTGTGTGATTTGGTAGTCATGTGCCGTATCACTTGCTTTGGGGTACAGTGTTCGGTGAGGTGTACATCGTGCACTGGTGTCAATATTTCCACCCAGGTGGAGTATGCATCCCCCCCCCTTCCCACCCAGGTGGAGTATGCATGTGATGCTGGAAATACAACGGAGGGACAGGGCCTCTGTATCCTTGTCCTTTACTGCTTTTTATCATGTGTTCTGTCGTGTTTTCCGGGCAGGAGTTCATGTGAGACTCCTGGCGGTGCAGCTCTCTTTCTTTTAGGTTTGGTGAACGGACCCGTGGGATACCCTCATGGCACCCATGGGTGGGGGTACAACCCTGTGCCCCTAGTGTATGTTTTTGGGCACCTGTGGGTGGCCCGCAGAGCAGGGTATGGGCTGGTGGCAGCTCCATGCTGAATTTGACAGGTGCGCGGAGTATCCTCCATTTTGGGATACCCCGGCCCTGCCATTGGAATCAGTTGTTACCTGATGGAAAACAAAATGGCCCCTGCGGCCTCTTGCTTTCTATTACCTATTACCTTGTTTTCCCAAAGTCCTGGGAAGCCCTGACTCTGTCCCTTCCCCCTGAGTGGCTGTTGGGTGGAAGTGCCATATATGGTGTTGTTGTGAAGGCCCGGCCAGACTAGCTGGAGCCTTCCCAGTGATGTATGATGTGGGTACCCCCTGTGGGTGGGACCCGGGTGAATAGAGTGTCTGACGAATATGCATTCTGTGTTGTGGATGTCTAGTATCTGGTGGTTGACACAATGACTGAGACAGCCCTGCCCGAAACCGGTATGAATGCAGTTTGGAGTGTTGAATGGCTCGGTACTTGTCCCAATACACATAACTTGTTGTGAGTGTCTGGAGAGAAGTGAATGGCCTGAATACCTTGTGTGCCTGATTGGCTGCCTGCCTGCATGAATGCCCGTAGTCGTGATTGGATGCTTGAGTGTGACCCAGCGGAATGAATGGGAGATCAACAATATATCTGGGGACCTCTCACTGCTAGGAGTCGTGTTCAGAAGCTGAAGTCCACTACGACGAGTAACTGGAGTAACTGAAGCTTGACCTTGAAGCCCCGCTGGACGAGAAGAAGTGCTGTTGCTCTCCTTCACAATCTGAAAGCTGCTGTGTCTCCAAGGACTGACCCAGAGAGGACCTGGTAAGGCACCCTCTTCCCGAGCTACGAGGGACCATCGTGCACCAGCTGATCTTTGCCAAAGCTCCCTGGTAGACAGACCTACGACAGGCTGCCGACCCGAGACGGGGACTGCCACGGAATCCCAAAGAGAAGCACTCGGACTGTTGTCCGCCACTGTCGACGACCGCCGTCGCCGACCGGAGCCACCGTGCTCCCGTTTGCCTAAGAACTTCATTTGATCATCGGACGCTCTTGTCTGCATCGTCGCCCGCTTTATCCCGCTGGAGAAGGCCCGACCGTCGACACGCCGAGGAGCATCCACCGGTGGGTTTCCCGCCACCTAAACACCACAGAGACGCCGACGACTCGACACCCTTGCTGGGCCACAGTTCTTCATCATCTCTTTGCGGTCCAGAACTATTGTCACCGAGTTGCCCCGCACGCCTCTTCCTTGCAGGACGCCAACGCTCCATCGTCGATGAGCACCGCTAGGAACGAAGCTGCCACTTCACTGCCGTAGTTCAACCTGTTCGCCGTCGGACGTTCGATGACCCGTGACTCCTGCCTTAAAGGGAGGGCACTCAAGAAGGGCCGTCGATTCCCCGACACCGAACGCTGAGTTCCTCGATGCCTCTCGACGATCAGTGGCTCCTGCTTTAAAGGGAGTCACTCAAGAAGGATCGGTCGACGCATCGTCGGAGAACTCTACTCCACCAGGTACATTGGGGGGGTAAAACCTTAATAGGAGGAAATAAGACTATTGAACAATATATGGACTGGGCTTGTGCTATATATCTTTATTTTACAGGTTGCCCAGGTGGGGGGATCTCCACACAGAACTGTGCCTAGCGGTAGGGGTCAGCATTCTGCCTATTGTTTCAACTATCTTGCGTTCCGTCCTATCTCTATTGCTGGTTTCCTCGTTATTGATCTGTGTGACATTTTAACCGTACAGTTGATGCACTTTAATGAGATTTGATAACATTGGTGGTACCACTTTAGAATTGTATA
This sequence comes from Ambystoma mexicanum, assembly GCF_040938575.1. Taxonomy (NCBI): domain Eukaryota; kingdom Metazoa; phylum Chordata; class Amphibia; order Caudata; family Ambystomatidae; genus Ambystoma; species Ambystoma mexicanum. The sequence continues at coordinate 1,347,688,292 of NC_090933.1, read as the reverse complement.
TATTTATCATTGTTGATTTCCGAGTACAAAGTGCGTTATTGTGATCGTGTACATACCTTTGAATATTAATTATATAAAGACTGTGTTTTCAGTAATACAGTGTGTGGACATTCCTTTGTGGAGGTTCGGGGACTACACTGTACTTAAGAACCAGCCCGCATCACCTCCCAAAAAGCTAGGCCTTGATTGCTCATCCATTGCTACCAATAGAGAATCTTGGCTGGGGTCCTCTGTGCCTCTCCTCTACCATATAGAGAGCGGAAGTACAGACACCCCCTACCAGTCTTTACAATGCAGCCACCCACCTCACAACCCCGACGCACTGCCATGGCCCAGTCAGGCAACTCATCGATCAGCCAGGCACGTCGTCCAGCATGTCGCTCCATATAGCGTAGTAGCGTGGAGTTCTGCAGGACCAAGGAGTCATGAGTTGATCCTAGATATCGGGCACAGCAATGTGTGATGATCTTGCTGGCATTACATACCATCTGCACGTTGATGGAGTGGTATTGCGGGACCACCAACTCCATGTGGATGCAGTCGAGGGCACCTATACAATTTGGCACGACTGCCAGTGCATGGAAGGCAACTTTTGGATCGAATATCTCCTGGGGAGTCCGTGGTAGGGATATGTAGTCCCTTGTGTGCGTGAGGAGGGCATCCAGCACTTGGGTCAGTATCCCAGAAAATAAGGGTTGTGATATGCCATGCATGTGCCCCACTGTGTGCTGGTAAGTGCCTGTGGCAAGGAAGTGGAGCACAGACACTACCTTCAGTAGAGGGGGGATGGCAGTGCGTATTTCTATGAGGCTCACTATGTCGTCATGTATCAGGTCCACTATGGTGGTGAAAGTGTCACGGTCAAGCCGGTACAGGGTGTGGCTCTGCTCTGGTGTTAGGTTGAAGGGGGTGGCTCTGATGCGAGGGATTGGGGGCTGCCGGCGTGATAACGGTGGTTGCACTGGTGGGGCATGCTGGGCCTGTTTCACTCTCCTTCTCCTCCTGTGTATCCTCTGTGGTGGGGGCTGTGGTTGTTGTTGTTGTTGTTGTTCTTGTTGCTGCCTTGCAAGCAGGGCCTCCAGCTCCAGTAATGCTACTACTATTGGTATCATCTTGGTGTGGGAGGGGGTGTGGTGTGTGGGTGTGCTCCTTTTGTTCTGGGCCAGACTCCATTGCCTCCACCTGGGCTGATTGTGTGCACCTGTGGCTCTTGGAAACACTGCTCAGGGTTCTTAACACCTTCTGGGAGTTGCCGGTATTTACTCCATGCCGGTAAGGTACTTTTCAGTAGGCCGTTAATTGCATGTCCGCATGGCTTGTGATCAGCTCCGGTTTACGGCATGCCGGTAATGCCGGCATGTTGTGTGGCGCGCACGCCTGGACCGCTATTTACGGCATCGTAAAAGTACGATGTCGTAAATAACGGTCTGGTTGGTCAGAATAGCTCGTAGCGGTGAGCGATGCTGGTAATCCTTTACCGGCATCGTTTTTACCTTACCTCCAACCTCGGAATGACCCTCATTGTATAGTAATCACCTTTCACAGTTCAAAAATAGAAGTAAAAAAAGTAAGTTTATAGACGACATCTACTTTACATTTTTCAGTAAGTAGTTAGACTCAATAAAAATCTTCAAAATTCCCATTGGCATTTTCAACTATGCAAATGGAAATAATGGACAATTGTATACTACGGAAAAAGAAAATAGCACAGAAACAATTTTTTTGTCCTAAATTCTTCTCTCTAGTATACAATGAACACCATAATCCATGGCCCTTCATGACTATCCACAGTCTCTGCATTCCCCTGTCTAGCGCATGCCTTAATTAAAAAACCCGGATTGCACATGGACACCATCACACAAGACATCCCTTCTACTCTTTTTACTGTTATATTTATAACACTCCATCATTGCTGCTTTAACCATGCACACATATATCCACCAATCAGTACAGAAAGTGTACATATACCCTATCAACATATTAAACTTCCACACACCAACTGCTGCTAAAATGTTCTACCAATGTTTTGCATATGAATTTCACTTACTTATCCCAAATAACTGTACACACTGCTGCTTTAAATGCACATGTGCATTGTGCAGTAAAACAAGTGCATGAATGGAAAGGGGAGTAGACATTACCAAGTGCTCATCGAAACCCAGAAGGAAAGTGTCAAGACATACCAAACTAGAAGGCCACTAGCTACCTACTGGAGCACAGGAGTCCCAAGAATGTGGTACACATCCACCAAACGGTTTCAAAAAGCGTTTCACAAGCAGAGTATTAGATTCCAGCAGCGGTGGGCTCTAGCAGGGCAGTATTTAGGGAAACAAAGTTGCACATATTATAGTACTTTCAAATAGCAGGAGCTAATGTGCACATTCTATGCATCCATTGATACAATCCTTGAGCTTGAGGCCAAGCATAAGTCATGCATCCCTATTATATACTAACCAAAGGAGGCATACACAACAGAGAGGGAGGTTAATGAAAAGGCTCTTGCAGTAGTCCAGCCTACACAAAACCAGGACTGTGAAGGTGAGAAACGGTACAATACCTGTAAGGAGGTGGAGCTCGAAGCATGGGCATTGTTTACAAGCTCCAAAATGTAAAGAATAGAGCACAGACACGACTTAAAGATAAACCCAAGGTTTTTTGTCTCATAGAATGGTAAAAGTAGACAGCCCAAAGACAGTGGCCAGAGCGTCGGAGAAAAACAGGGCACATGTATGACAGTAAAAAATATCTCCATCTTACTAGCATTGACAGACAGATTGTTAGCTGCACACAATGCCTCAATCACAGTTAGACAATTAGAGATAAAAAAACAGGAATACAAATGAGTTCAGGGAAGTTTAAGGAAACCTATGTGTCATTAACATCACACTGGAAATTGGAAAAGAGCAAGTACATCAGGTGAGCCTGAGGAACGAAATACATATGCAAGAACCACAATTATGGCACAACGTTCTTTCATCGCCAGGCATTACAGAGCCTGCAGTTAAAAACGTCTTTGACAGTTCATCACATTTTTTAGGGGCGGGTGGGAAAGGGGGTTGGGTATAGGTAAAAATAGTTGCAGGAGGTGGGAGATGCTCCCCCCAAAAAAATTGATGATCTGTCGAACACCTTTTAATTGCAGGCTTTGAAATTCCCGACGATGAAATGACATAGAACCACAATTATAGGATAAAACCCTAGTGTACTCTACAGGTAAACAGTGAGGTGCTATGGTACAAACAGCCCAGTTGTACCTGGTAAGGACGATGAGTGAGTAAAACAAATCATCCAGTCCAGCACCTGCTCCATAATGCTAATGGAGTTACGTAACCGTTCAATGAGGATACAATTCGTGTCCGTCTAAAAGGTGAAGGACACATCAAAAAGCACTGTCCTCATTTGTACTATAATTAGTGGTAAAATTGAATGGGAGTGGTTGGTAGAGGTGCTCCTCTACATTTTTAAATTAAGTTTTACTGTTCCTATACATTTATTTTAAAAAGAAACCGTTTGGGAATAGTTTTGTTTTATACTAAAACTGTAAGAAGCAGTTCAAACGTATACTTTCAGTACACTATGTGAAACGTTCCCTTAAACAGCACGTACATCTCTTTGGTGGTGATGGGTTTTCTGAGGAGTGGATGCAGACCAGCAAGAAACATAGTTCCACTACTTCTTTTCGTACACTTTGAGCACTAACTACAATGATAAATACCATACACACTTTACTTATATTATTCCACCATATTACAAATACTTTATACTCCCACTACATTACCTAGAACTACTATAACCATATTACTATAGTGTGTGTGGCCAGTGGCCAGATACTTGGAGACACGGCCTTCGGCCATTTCCCCAAGTATCTGGCCGCTGGCAACAAACACCACAATAGAATTAAACCATACAACAAATACATACAATGCACCTTCAAATAACAAAACTCGCCCTAACCCCCTGCAATTGAAATGATGTCCACGGACACCAAAACTAACCGCGGGCTCGCTGACATCTTCAAACCCTTTTTTCACCAATAAAAACAGCTCCATATCATCTTTATTCCACTCTCCTACCCTATCTACACCCTCTTTCGGCCATCAAATAACCTCAAATGTGTTTTCCAAGCTGTTCGTTCACAACGATATCCACGGACTAGCCCGTTGTCTGCGGACTAGCGCTGCACCCGCAAAAAATCTGATGCACCTCACGCTTTTCACCATCCAATCAGCAGGCGCATTTGATGTCTGTGGATATTACGCCGGTCTCCGATTGGTCCGGGGGGATGTCCGCAGGCTGAATAGGAAAGTGAGTCCTGACCCAGATATCACTAATTTATTTTGACCTAATTTTGGGCCATTTTAAAAACAACTACTGGACGCATTTGCACCAAATTTACAAACGGCGCTGCTACTGGTGCACATTTGGTGAAAATCTGTCCAGCCGTTTGGGTTGTAGGTGTGTGCAAATTTTTTCTTCCATTGCGTCTGAGGATTTTCACATATTTTGGGTCCCACCCTACAACTTTCCCCCCCGTGGACATAACCGCACCAACCTTCGCAAAATCATTTTGAGGGATCATATACATTTTGCAAAGTTTCTTGATTATTCGTCCAGGGGGGCAAACCTATAAGCCACCCAAAAAGTGCTCTTTCTATGAGTTGAGCAACTTAACGATAACTACAGGACCGCTACTGCAAACCCTGTAATGTATTCAGCGAAAGAACTTTGTTAAACCATTATCAGGAAATTATATTTGCATGCTGAAGCCATTAGGCTTCAGCAAGCAAATATAGCAGACACGTTTTGTTGTGCTGTACAGGCATTTTCTGCCCGATTTGCATGAGGAGGGCTCGTTGGAAAGGGGATCCTTAACCAACAATCCCACTGGATCATCAGGGAACTGATTTTGGGGGTGGGGGCCTCCCACCAGGACAAACAGCCCTGACCCCAACCAAAAAACCAAAAAACAATGCCACTATGTTTTGCCTTCTTTCGGGGCAGATGGGTGCTGTTTTTCACCCATTGCCCTCAAGGAAGGCAAAAAACAAAACAAAACAAAAACATTCACCCTTGGGGGAATTGGGGGGCTGGTCTTGTGCCTGTGGGCCAGCCCCCCCAGAAATCCCCCCAGGGAGGGGCAGATTCTTGCTGCTTCCCTTGGGGGACAACATTAAGGGTCGGATCCCGTTTTGCCACCCCAGGGAAGCAGCAATGACCACTAGGACACCAGGAATATGATCTTGGTGTGGGGGTGGAGGCCCAGGCCAATCAGCCCCCACCCCAAACCCAGAAAATGCCAACCAGATGGCATAATGTTGTTTTGCCTTCCTTGGGAGCAAATTGGTGCAGTTTTGAACTGATTTGCCCCCATGGTAGGCAAAACAACATTGCACTTAACATATAGTGGAACACTTGGGGTTATCAGGGGCCTGGCCCCATCCCTGTGGGTCAGCCCCCTTAGCATTCCCCCCCAAGGATGGGCAGTACCTTGCTGCTGTAAGAGGATTCAATTCAATACTACAGCTAAGTCAATGCCTAGTCTGGGATACCAAATGGAAACCCTTATTGATATATCTTTATGTCCAGTTCATGCGTTCTGGATGACTACCCCTATATAACACCCCTCTCTTGGAATCCCCCTGACCCCACTGAGCCAAGAAGTAGTTTTGTTTTGCAAGTTAAAAGGTTTATTTGATAATTTAAACAATAGATATATATATATCACACTTTATCATAAATTAATAATTGAATATCACACTTAATCTGAGCAGTAATCAATAATGGATAGTCTGGCACTAGCACACTTAAGAATAGGAACAGAAGAATAAGGTGGGAGAGAATGCTTTATATAAGTTCAGATGGATGCAATGTTGAATGAAAATGCAATACAGAAAATACTCACAATACATTTTAGAAATATGCCTCGCCACGGATCTGGTCAGGTTTTGGACTGGACTCCGGTTTTGGTCTCGGCACTTCCCAGTGATCTGGGTCAGCTCTCTGGTTCTGCTAACAGCGGTCTGGGTCAGCTCTGCTCTGCTGGTCTAGCCTCTCTGGATTCTGGATACTGCTCTGCTTTCTAGGTACTGCTACAGGTTCTGGAGATTGATGGATTTGGAGTCTGGATCTCTGGATGTGGTATGGTCCGGCAGCATGCTCCGCAGCAAATGGAATTGAAGGTCCCTATCTGTCCTGACTGTCTGCTTTTATGTGTTTTGAAAGTGGGTGTGTGTGCAGCATCACTAGCCAGCCCCTCTCTCAATTGCCCATTGGTCAAGCTTTCCTTTCTCTCTTGATTGGGGAAAAGAAGTGGAGTGTCAGAGCGATGTCATTTAATGGCTTGCAGAGAGGACACTCCCCTGTCAAATTACAAACAATCTATATTTGACCCAAATGCATATTTGCACAGGTACACATTTGTTTAAAATTACATGCACCCATCACATTTACTGATGGTAGCCCCTGTTCAAACTCTGCTCTTCCTGGTGGCTTGGGTTCAAAAATGGCAACATATTTCACTTTTTGGTCGGGTTACCAATATTGGATTTGTCCCCGAATTTACACAAATGTTCGCAAAGCATGTGGGCATTAGGTGGTGGAGTGTCAGATTTTTAACATACATACATTTAGAGTAATATCCTCTTTTCCGCTAAAAACCCCCCTGAACATACCACCGGGTCCTAACACGTCTTCAAATGTGCACAGAAAAATCACAAGAATAATGATATCACTTATAAAATTTTCACAAGTCCGCTCTATGAATGATCCATCTATTTAGATTTATGTTCTGGCCCCAAAGGGGTGTGGTTTCCCAGGTCACATGGTGTAGAAACCAGTTTATGCAGTTTCTGCCAAGCTCAGAGGCCCTGCCCCTCCCAGCTCCAGCCAAGAGGAAGCTGTTTTATGGTCCCCCAATAAACCATCTGCCTGTGCCCTGGAAGGCCCATTGTTCAAGAGGAAGCCATTTATGGCCTCCCCCCAATAAACCCTCTGCCTGGGTCCTTTGTTTAGTCTCTAGCAGTCCCTTGGTAATTCAATCAGAGAGGGGTAACCTTCCCTCAGAATGCAGCCAGACCTGAGAACTGCTGTGGATCCAGTTTCACTCCAATTGCGGGGAAGTTGTCAAGCAGAATCCAGTTCCTTAAGCCAGGCCCCAGCTAATGTCACTTTTAGTTACCCAGTTTTCTGCATTCAAATAAAACTAACAATTTTTACATATGCAGCTAGAATGCTGATTCTAAGTTTAAAACTATGACATTTAAACAATTGCAACCTATGTGACACTCAAAAGTAGGTCGCTCATTTCTTTTAAACATTTAGATTTTTAGTGTCTTTCAGTCCAAATTTACTTAAACTGCTGAAATCCACAGCTCAGCCAGTCTTGTTATAAACCTTCAAGTCACTTCAGAATATAACTTTACATTGTATCCACCTCTCAGTAAGTCTTTCTTTGGCCTGCTTTGGGTTCATTTATTCAGTTTTACACAAATGTCTGGTGTTGTTTTAAAACGCCGGCTTTCTGATAGTGGTGAGTACTGGTAATTCACCCATTTTTGGGATTTAAGAAAATGAATTCCCCACAATTCTAGGTTGCTTTTGGCAATCAGCATTGCCATTCCCAATGGTTTCAGGCTACTGTGTGGGTAGTCCAATGGTGGTTTTAGGCAGTGCCCTTCTGTGCCCATAACATCGGCAAAAATGGGTGGCAGCCTATTCTTCATGCATTTCCCTGGGCATTTTCTGGGAAGCTCTGGCCATCATGATATTTTCAATGCCAGTACTGCACAGTTTTTGTGGTAGGGCTCGGATGCATGGGTAAAAACATCCCACACTGCTTCCCTGGGGGGTCAGCATTGGGCTTCTGGTCCCATTTTGCCACCCCTGGGAAGTAGCAAGGAACACTAGGCCACCAGTGATGTTATTTAGGGGGTGGGATGCCCACCATCCCACCCCCAAGGCCAATCAGCCCCCACCCTCACCCCCGAAAATACCAACAAGACGGCATAACATTATTTTGCCTTCTTTGGTGGCAGATGATGCTGTTTTGCACCCATTTGCCACCAAGGAAGGCAAAACAACATAGGGCAATTTTGCCAGAGGCACACTTGGTGGCATTAGGGGGCTAGCCCTATGCCTATAGGGCCAGCCAACTCAGGAATCCCCCCATGGAGGGGTAGATCCTTTCTGCTTCCCTGGAGGGGCAACATTGTGGGTCTGGAACAATTTTGCCAACCCTGGGAAGCAGTAAGGAGCACTAAGCCACCAGGGAAAAGATTTTGGGGTGGGGGCATTCACCCCGACATAAAGGACAGACTAACTGTTAGTACTGGAGAATCCCACATCCATCTTGGAAAGGAACCAAAGTCCCTAAACACTAATGGGGCATGCGGCAAGAGCCTCTCTAGTATGGTAAACATCCAACTCTCATTCGCCGATCTACATGGCCTAACCACTCATGTGTAGAATGCTGTCAAAGTTAGAAAAATGAGAACAATTCTCAAAAAACGATTCAAAGAGGGTCAACCTCCAGAAGGTTCACCAGTGGGTTACATCAGTTTACAACTCATGTGCTTTGAAATATAATCATGGTATATTCATCTCATGTTTCTAATACAGAACAAAACATGCTCATGGTTTGTAGCTGAAACATGGTGCATTCACATTATCAATATGTAGTGTACGTATAAGAACAGAACAGTTATTTGTGGTAGTGACACCTATGACAATTATAGTGTCTAAATAGCAATATTCTTTTCACTTCAGTAAAGAGTGACAAGGTATAATCAATCCTATGCTGCAATGTCACCTGAGCATCAACCATCAAATTAATGGGAGGCATCTTCAAGAAATTTCCAGTTATAAAGCATATATTCCTCCATTTAGATGATCCAAGTAAAATTCATACAAAAACAGTATGTCAAGAGGTCAAGAAATCCAGCAATATATAAAGCAAATTAAGGAGCACTCTTCATTGAGACCCTTTGGTTGTACAGTGTCCTTAAGATGTACCCAGTACATTTCTCTGTCGAAGAAGGACAGATTGATAATTACCTCCCCTCCCTGGGCGCTTAACTCCTTCCAATACCTGGAACTTTAGTTGGGCTATGGTGTGATGATGTTCATGAAATGATCTTTGTACCTGTTTGTGGATGTACAATTATGTCACCTTTCAAAATGTTGTTGAAGTGACTACAACCCAGGCAGGGGTGCCCTTCTTTTTGGTTCATAAAAATAGCGGTCTATCTTTGGGGGGTTTCTCGGTTTTCACCAGTCTGTCCCTAAGATTCCTCCCTCTTTTGAAAGCCATCATGGGGGCTTTAGGAAACAATTTGTATAGGGTAGGGTCATTATGTAACATTCTCCAGTGGTTCTTAATGATTTTGCGGATCTGGAAGCTTTGCCTTGAGAATTTAGAGATAAACAACAGGGGAACCTCTTCTAATGCTTGTCAAGGTACCATTTTGCAAAGCTGTTGACAGCAGTGTCTCAAATAATCTTTTTGAAGTTGAGTTGGTTACTCATGATGGCGGAATACTTATGTTGCTTAAGATATGTACTAAAATGTTTGTTGAATCATCTGCAGGCATATGAGGATGTTTTATTTGCATTGTTCTGAAAATTAAGTGTATCTTTGTAATCATTTTTTTTATTTACATGAATTAAGTACTTACCAAATGAAATGTAGTTTAGTTTATCTATGTTGTAAAAGTTTGTTCACAAACTATATACAACTAATAAAATAAAAAATAAATAAAAAACAGGGGAGCTTCTTTTGTCTTTTTCTGTGAAACAAGCAACTGTTCCTTGGATATCTCACTGGATCTCAGCTGTGCCTTGTCAAGGACCACCTTTGGATAACCCCTGGTCTTAAAGGTATCCAGCAAGGTGGAACATACCATATCCAAGCCTGCAGGGACAGATATTATCCCCTTCAACCTAAGTATTTGGCTGTATGGTAGGCTCTTTAGCATTGCTCTGGGTTGAAAGCTCATGTAATGGAATAAATTGTTAGCATCTGTAGGCTTGTGAAATACAGAAGAAGATATATTCCCTTTTTATTGATCCGTAAGCATACATCTAGAAAGTGTATTGAGGGAGAACCAACATCCAGAGTACATTTAACTCTAGAGTGCACTGTCATCAATGAACCATTTGGGTGGCTGACCCATGTGCAATACCGATGTCCCAGGCCAGGGGCAGCACCCCCAGCCGTCCTAGAGCTCTGGCTGGGGTACGTTAGACCTTTTCCCTCCGGGGAGGGATGGGGCCCCTGCCCGGCCTCCTTGGGACCACAGCTGGGCCTGGGGTCATGTGACCGACATCGGAGACAGGTTCCGAAGGACAGGGGCAGCACCCGCGCTGTCCTGGAGCTCTGGCCATGCCGCGTTACAGCTTTTCCCTCTGGGAGGGACAGGGCCCCTACTAGGGAATCCGCTGACCACTGCTGGGCTGGAGGGCAGTCTACTCACATGCAAGGCAGACATCCAAGGCCGGGGGCAGCACCCCCAGCCATCTTAGAGCTCTGGCCCAGCTACGTTATAGCTTTTCCCTCTGAGGAGGGATGGGGACACTGCTGGGTCTCTGACCCACATTGGAGACAGGTGCCCAAGGTCAGGTGCAGCACCCCCGGCCATCCTGGGGCTCTTGCCATGCCGTGTTACAGCTTTTCCCTCTAGGGATGGATGGTGACCCTGCCAGGACTCTCTGGGACTGCCGCTGGACTTGCACACTGTCAACCCACATGGGAGACAGGTGCCCAAGGCCGGGGATATCCCCACAAGCCGCCCTAGAGCTCTGACTGTGCTGCAATACAGCTTTTCCCTCTGGGGAGGGATGGGGATCCTCTCAGGGCTCCCTGGGACCGCTTCTGGACGACTTGTGGTCGGTCAACAAACATTGGAGACAGGCGCCCAAGGCTGGGGTCAGCACCCACGGCTGTCCTGGAGCTCTGGTGTTACAGATTTTCCTTCTGAGGAGGGATGTGAACCTTGCCTGGGCTCCTTGGCACTACTGCTGGGCTTGGGGATGGTCAACTCACATGGGAGACAGGTGCCCCAGGCAAGGGGCAGCAGCACCAGCCATCCTGGACCTTTGGCTGGGCTACTTTACAGCTTTTCCCACGGGGTGATGGGGACCCTGCCGGGGCTCCCTGAGACCGTGAAGAGCTGTAATGTAGCATAGCCAGAGCTCCAGGACGGTTTGTTCTGATGTCTCCAGCCTTAGGCACGTGCCTCCCATGTGGGTTGACCATCCACAAGTCCAGCCCCAGCCCCAGGGAGCGCTGGCAGGGTCTCCGTCCATCCCTAGAGGGAAAAGCTGTAATGCAGCCAAACTAAAGCTCCAGGACAGCCGGGGGGATGCTGTCCCGGCCTTGGGTGCCTGTCTCCCATGTGGGTGGACCATCCCTAAGTCTAGTCATGGTCCCAGGGAGCCCAGGAAAGGGACGGATGGTGACCATGCAGGGGTTCCTGGGACTGCCGCTGAACTTGGGGACGGTCGACCGACATGGGAGACAGGTGCCAAGTCCGGGGACTTCACTCCCAACCATCCTTGAGCTCTAGCCTGGCTGCGTTACCGGTTTTCCCTCCAAGGAGGGATGGTGACCCTGCTGGGGCTCCTTGGGACCATCGCTGGACTTGTGGAAGGTTGACCCACGTTGGAGACAGGTGCCCAAGGGCAGGAACATTACCCCCAGCCACCCAAGAGCTGCGGCTGGACTGCGTTAGAGCTTCTCTCTCCAGGGAGGGATGGAAACCCTGGTGGCGTTCCCTGGGACCGCTTTTGGGTGTGAGGATAGTCTACCCACATATGAGATAGGCTTCCAAAGCCTGAGGCAGCACCCACGGATGTCCTGGAGCTCTGACAATGCTGCATTACAGCTTTTCCCTCCAGGGAGTGAGGGTGACCCTGCCAGGGCTCTCTGGGACTACCACTGGATTTGGGGATCAATGACCCACATAGAAGACAGGCGCCCAAGGATGTGGACATCACCCCGTACCATCCTGGAGCTCTGGCCTGGTTGTGTTTCAGGTTTTCCCTCCAGGGGGGATGGGGGTCCTGTCGGTGCTCACTGGGACCGCCGCTGGGTTTGTGTATGATCGAACCACATTGGAGCTAGGCGCCCAAGGCCGGGAGCAGCACCCCCGGCTGTCCTAGAGCTCTGGCCATGCCACTTAACATCTTTTCCCTCTGGGACAGGACAGTGACCCCGCCCGGACTCCCCGGGAAAACTGTGTGACTGCTTTTCCCTTCAGGGAGTGTTGGTGACCCTGTTGGGGCTACCTGGGCCGCTGCTGGGCGTAGGGACGGTCGACCCACATGGGAGACAGGCGGCCAAGGCCAGGAAGATCACCCCCGGTGATAGAGCCCAACGACAGTGTGGCCCCAAACCCATTTGAAACTCGTGCGGAGTGGGCACACTGTTAGTGATAATATCTCTCCACTTACTGGCAAATTTTAAGAAGCTGAAATAAGTGATTATAGAAAAGATGAGCCATACAATAGGGCTTTAATGAACGAAAATCAGAACACTGATGTGTCTATTTTGGCGGCCACAGTTTTGAATGATTGGGAGAGGCGCTGTCGTATAGCATTAAATCCTAGCTCCCCAATAGTATTTCTCCCCTCCGAAGTTGAACGAATTAGCCTTCATAATTTACAGAATGAAGAATGCAAGGAGAGCCGGTCAAGTGGCACAGCGAGTAGGAGCGCTCACTTTGACATCCATGCAGAGCCTGCTAACGCAGGTTCGAATCCCAGCAGGGCCCACCTCAGCCTTTCCTCCTTCCCAGGTCGATAAATAGCAGCGCTCAGATACCTGAGGGATCGTAGCACTATATAAATGCCAAATAATTATTACTAATTTGTACCTAGAGCGTCTACCAGTTCGCCTCGCCTACTGATTTACAAAGAGAAATAAATGCAAGTCTTGTATATAGCTAAACAATGACATAAGGAGGAAGTACATATGAAACAAGATGTGGGTAAACATTTCAATGCATCAGCAAAAACAGAACTTGCAGATGGAGAACTCTGAAAAGCTTTCTCAATTTCCTGTCATTTCTGGTTTCTTGAACTTGCTTCTTTAGAAAATGTCAAACTAATGCTCTCTTCCAAAGTTAACAACTACAGAAAAATCAAAACTGACGGACACAGCATTTCTTAAATTGTTGAGTCATCCTGCCATTGTTGTTAATAATAAATCCACCAAAATATTAGATGGGGACTTTTGGTGACGTTATCCTGGGGAGTTCATATGCTAACGCTGTCACGATGGAGAATGGGACCAGTATAAATCCTATATTGGCCACGTCCAATCCTTTAATAGATGCCATCAGGGCTTTAAGTGGGGTAAGAAATCGAGGGGGGGCCCTCATTGGGGGGCGCGGCCTAAAACGTACGCAAATCGTAAGGTATGCACACACACATATATATGCATGTTATATATCTGTGTGCGTACCTTACTATGGTTTGTGTACTTTGCAAGCCATCTTTTCTAAACATAGAAATGGAAATGTATTTCTATGTTTAGAAAAGATGGCCTGCAAAGTACACAAACCATAGTAAGGTACGCACACAGATATATAACATGCATATATATGTGTGTGTGTGCATACCTTACGGTTTGCCTACTTTTCAGGCCATTTTTTTTAAACATTTCAGTTTTATAAAAGATGGCTTTGAAAGTACACAATTCAAGCCATCTTTTATAAAGCTTTGACTACGGACAACATTGTCCGTTGGCAAAGCTTTATAAAAGATGGCTTGATTTGTGTACTTTTCAAGCCATCTTTTATAAACCTCGAAAAATGTCAAGGAATCCCCAGGTTCGCCGAGGGTTAAAGACGCCTCGGCGACCTGGGGAAACAAAGGGACAGTAACTGCCTGTGGTGAGCCCTCGCGCGAGAGGTCACCAGAGGCAGTTACTATGACTTACAGAAGTGGCAGCCAGGCACAGCATCGCTGTGGTTGGCTGCCACTTCTGTCAGATCGCCTGACTTCATGGCAGGCGCATCTCCCGTCGCGGCTGCTGCCGCGACGGGATAATGCATCCCGCCAATGTTGCGTGCAGTGGAAGGGGGGGCCCCGGCAGGGCCCCGGCTCAGTCCCACTTTTTGGAGACTGCCGGGGTCCGGCCCCGGCAGGCCCCGGCCAACTTAAAGCCCTGGATGCCATTCAATTAAACTCACTAAAACCTGATGATGTTTTCTGTTACTTAATTTTTAATTTTACAAAGACATGCTGTACGAGAAAACCCTCGAACTTGTGCTGATGCGCACACTTGTGACGCAACCTAAAAAGATAATAAGTATGCCTGACAGTCCATCTCCATTGGTTGTTATTATTGAGCAAAGGGCTCCCAAAGTCGATAATCCTCCGGCTTTGAAGCCTGGACTAGAGGTGGGGCCCACACAGTCGGAATTCAGAATCATTCTGTTCATACAGACGAAGACCAAAATACATGTCTCTTTTCCCGTAAGATGTGGCGTGCACCCCTGAGGGCTTTGAAACATAACAAAAACATACATTTTAAAAAAAGTTGTGAAAGACCAAGTTACAAAAAATACAAAAAAACAAAAAAACTCAAACAAACGAATTTGTCTGTTGATAGTGTACAATGTACTAATGTACTTGAGGCTGAAGGTCACATATATCTTACTCAATTGAATAGAGAGTCAAAGACGGCCCTCAATTTGGATACGAGTGAGGCAAAAGGGAACACATTGACTCAACTCAAGTCTCTGACCCTCACAGAATCAGATATGCAGACTAAATCAGCACTGGCTGTGCAGCCAAATAACTTGAAAGGGCAACTATTCAAACATTACCCCGACATTACCAAACCAAAAACCCAAAACTTCAAAATGCCACAGGTATGTCAACAGGAGAGTAATAGCTTCAACCACCAAAATACCTCCCCCTTACTTACCCAGTTTTTCATCTACCTCCTCCAAGACAGAGGTGCGTGCTGTATTAATGCCTGTGAAAGTTGAAGCCACTTACCACCACAGGTTAAGCAAGGCTCGGTGCTGCATAAAATAGACTCAAGGATAGAAGCTTCCATTACACCCACTGAAGACTTGGATGAGGAGGAGGTTGATAGAAATGTTGAGTACATACTGGGATGGTCTAGCGAGCCAAAAATAAATGGCCACCAGCATCTAAATAGATCTTTCTTATTCAATAAATTCAGAGGTAGTCCACAACTGCACACTCTTATATCAGACGACATAGAATGGCTTAGTTTGGCAAACCAAAACAACTATAGGATGGCATGTGCTCCGAACTCGCCGATCACACTCAAGCTGTTATGGGAACATAGAGAGGTCTTCGAAACGCAGGGGCTTGCTATTTGTCTTTTTCGTAGATTTGAAGAAGCAACCACCTTTCTTGAGGAACAAACTGAAACCACTTCACAGTTAAATAAACAAGGTGATTTAAATTCAAATTCCTCAAAACAAGAAGTTGAGCTAGCCACTCAGATTCCGACACTGGTAGGGTCCGCAACCAATCTCACGTGGCTAGCTCCTTTGCTATCTACATTTATAGAAATGACAAAAAGCTCAAAACAATCCTAGCTGTGATGTATTTCGGATAGTGTCATGGAATTGCTGCGGGATAAACAACTTTGAGTAATGGTTGGCAGATCTGCCTAGTGACAAGCATCCGGCTGTAT
Source organism: Ambystoma mexicanum (assembly GCF_040938575.1). Classification (NCBI taxonomy): domain Eukaryota; kingdom Metazoa; phylum Chordata; class Amphibia; order Caudata; family Ambystomatidae; genus Ambystoma; species Ambystoma mexicanum. The sequence goes on along the minus strand of NC_090933.1, from coordinate 1,347,672,616 downwards.
TCTTTTTGCAGGAAACAATGTGCTTACATGCTTTCGATATTGATGGCTTTACTTGCTATTCTGCACCAGCAACTAAGGCATCGGTCAGCCGCCATAGTGGTGCCATAGCTATAATATTGAACAATGCCTCCAAATAAAAGGCTGCTGTGTTTTTTTAATCCAGCAAGGCATAACTTTCACACTCTACTTGACTAACTAGATCTGGTGTTGGAATATGCCTTTGGGGGGCCATTCCAGACACAGATCTTGCTAGGTGCTCCCCTCATCAGGTAGAACTAGCAAAAAGGGGCTGTTCATGGGAGCAGCATCTTAATGATTGGAACGTGTATGTAGTGCTTTTTGATGATGATGTATCACCTGGTCTAGGGGAAATCAAGCTTCACATATTGATTATTGCTTTGTATCTGCTGATGTGTTATCCATGATAGATCAGGTAAAGTGTTGTGAATGCAACTTGAGCGATCATGTCCCCTTTTTCTCTCATAGAGAAGGATCATGCCAGCATTCTGTTAGATGGCATGCGGGCACGTGTAGAGAATTCACGTATTTAATAAATAAGGACATTTGGAGAGAAAAATCCGACATAAATTCATATGCCTCAATTAGAGAGATATGGAATAACACATTAATTCAAGTCACTTTACGTGCTTTATCTTCTCGTGATAATACTCTACACTTTACAACTTCGGATTCTCTAAACCACATTATAGCAGCGATAAAACACAAAATAAATTATGACCACAGAGGGCTAAAGTGTAGTACCTAGGATTTTCCCTGCTATAAGCAAGAAAAAAACAGGATACATTCAAAGTATCGGACTCAGATGAAAGTTATCAAACATCAAATACATAATACACAAAATCAATCTATTATGTCCTTGTTAGGCAAGAGGGATTCCCGGAAATTATGCTCAATTTTGAATGACAAACAAAAGGTAAATCAAAACGCCCTAGCAGCTTTTATTTCAGCTGATAAGTGCATGTTTACATCGCTGACAAATTTAAATTGCCAGTGAACTTTCAAAGGTATGATTCTGGAATCAGGCAACACAAATGTGAAGATTCAATAAGATTTACCAGAGATGAGATATTGCTGGCTATTAAAAACTTAAAACCCTCCAAAGCTTCAGGTCCTGATGAGATACCGGCATGCTTATTTAAATCAAATCCATTGTTTTGGTCCAATAATTTATATAGGAAATTTTATAAAATATCTTATCCACAAATCTTGGTGTAATGCAATCATTATGCCTATTTTTAAAAAGGGTGATCCAAAAAATCCTGCAAATTTCTGCCCAATCGCCTTGATTGATGCGGCTGCCAAAGTTTTTGCGATACTGTTGTTAAACATCTACAAACTTTTATTATCACAAACGACATCTATTCAAAATACCAGATCGTTTTTCTGCAAGGACATTGGTACATTGCTTAATGCAACCATTATAACACATATCTCAGCCAAATCCAAAGAAATTAACTCTGGTCCCATTTACATGGCAGGCCTTCATCTCTCGCGTGCTTTCGACACTAAAATTAGAGAACTCATGTGGGTAAAACCTTTGGCATTGGGTTTTTCCCCTATATTGATGTCATAGTCACTATGACTGGCGTAAAGCAAGGATGCAATTTAGCAGCAATCATCTTTAATTTGGATATAAGCGATATGGATCAACTTTGGCATAATCCTTCCATGTAGCCAATCCGGCTGGGAGACATGAAAATAAACTGGATTTGCTTTGCAGATAATATCATATTAATGAATAGTACCCCGTATGGGCTGCAAAACAAATTAAAACACTTTGAGGAATATACACAACCTGCAGGTTAATTTGGAAAAATCCAAAATCATTATATTTTCATATAGAAAAAAGATCAAATCATTTACATGGTCAATTGGACACGCAAAAATTGATCTGGCTATTGCCATGCGATAACTGGGTTACACGCTTTCTGATGTCAATTCGATCGCATCATGGACGGCTTTGCTTAATATCAATGTCCGTCCCCTTTCTTCCATGATGAAGATAATCTTATGCAAGTACTGCAAATATTCCCTACTCCGATTAATTGACTTTTATTTATTAAAAGTAGAGCAAATATTATTATTTGGCCTCGATACCTGTTTGTTAGAAATCAAGCCTCTCCTCAATCATATTCAAGGTCAATTATCGAAAGGTGTTATAGGATTGGCGGCCTCTAATCGGAAACAAATTGGCCTTATTTTCCTTGGCTTCCAGGTGGACTTGATGGAGATTTGTCATTTACTCAAAAATATTGTCGCCAATAAGCAATTCACTCTTTCAAGATTTACATGTGCTAATGGTGGAAAACAAGGCTCCTTCAATGAGAATTTTTGGAGGAAAAATGAATAGTATTCTATTTAACATAACTTTGACCATTGAAGACCTGAAATTAGGTCTACCAAACGTAAAAAGAATATTGTATGAATACGATTGGATTCAGACTATTGATTCGATTAAAACTTACAAAACCTATGTTGAATATTCCCTCTTTTTCAGAAAGAAGGAATTGTGTTCGCCATATTTAATTAAGAGTCCTTGTGATAAACTCCGTCGTACATACCTAAGATTTAAGTTAAACCAATTTCACACATTAGAACAAATTGCCCTATGGAACAATTCCTCAATTCTTACCGTAGAAATGAGTTGTCATTCATCTAATAATTCTCTCCAGAAAGAAACACTAAAACACCTAGTGGTATACTGTCCGTTTTTTTGAGGATGTGAGGAGGGGTATGTTAGGTATTTTTGCACCTACGGAGACAGTACTTTCTCGTGAACTTTTCTGGGGAAAATGTATGGTCGGCAGTAATATGCGAGTGATAATGGATTTGTATAGCCTTTTATTGAAAATGGAATAATTCTTACGTTTGTCTAATGACACCTTCGAATAGATTCAAGGTACACCTCTTTTAACAAATTTTAAGTTGGATATTGTTGTTAGCCGCTGAAGGCTGTTTTAAAAGACTTTTATTGAATATTTGGTTTTAGATTTCTGAGATGTATAGAATATATTTTTACTCATAATTTGCAAAAATGCTAGAATGTAAAAATAGTGTTGAATGGTATAAACTCATATCTTGGCAAATTTCTATGTTTACAACAAATTCGATTATGAATGTAAATTGGATTCTTTGTTATTATTATCTTTTGGAAATGTTATCTTTTTTGTAAAAGTTTGTAAAATCAAACTAAAAACAAAAAAACTATTTAAAAAAAATATATGCCCAGGTACTTTTGCCACCATAGCGAAAATCAAAAGCTGGCACCCATGAATATAAGCACTGTAAGTGACCATATATTTTAAAGTGAAATATACAAATGTGGTTCAATTGTCCTTCTCCTTAGAAGAAAGCACGCAGGCATCTAGGCGCTACTTACAGAATGTGCTTATGAAAGTTAGTTACAGGTAAATTGCATAAGCAGCACAAGGCTGCACAGGCCATAGTAGGTAATTGCAGGTAAAATGCATAAGCGTACAAGGCTGTATAGGTCATAATAGGTTGGTACAGGTAAAGTGCATAAGCGCACAAGGCTGCATAGGTCATAATAGGTAGATACAGGTAAATCGCATAAGCAGTACAAGGCCGCACAGGTCATAGTGAGTAGTTACAGGTAAATTGCATAGACAGCATAGAGCCAAACAGGTCATTATAGGTTGTTACAGGTAGATTGCATAGGCAGCACAAGGCCGCAAAGGTCGTAGTGAGTAGTTATAGGAAAATTGCATAGGCAGTACAAGGCTGCACCGGTCATAATAGGCAGGTAGAGGTAGATTGCATTGGCAGCACAGCTCATAGTTTGTAGTCACAGGTAAATTGCATAAGAAAGCAGCACAAGGCCGCACAGGTCATAGTGAGTAGTAATAGGTACATTTCATAGATGGCGCAGGGCCGAACATGTCCTAATAGGTTGTTACAGGTAGATTGCATAGGCAGCACAAGGCTGCATATTCTTACTGGTCCTGGGGTCATTCCGAATGAGCAAGTGCAATACGTGTTGAGATGGTACAGACACAGAACAACAAGAGGCTGTTTTCCAGAGAAACACTGAACAAAACTGTCGTACTAGGCCTGAGAGCATTTCAGAGAGGGCAAGTGCTGAGACATAAAAGAGTGAGGGGGGGATGTGACAGACAAGATACAGAGAAGGGAAAGTGTAGGTAGTCAAGAGATAGGCAGAAGGATTCAAGGGTGTGGGGCAAAACCTAAAGTACGAGTATACTGGAGGCACCAATGCATAGATGTAAGACACACCTGAGGCAGAAAGTACTGGAAGCAGTACAACATGGGGGAATGCTGAGGTGGAAACAACACACACAGGTGAGTAACTGTTGCAATTCGGAGGCGGGAGACTATTAGTAGCGTGGCACAGGGCGAGGGGGGGCAGGAGTCAGTTGGCAGACAAGAGGAAAAGTCAAAGTTTGCGGCAGCAAAACCAGTGTGCTTACCGGGCAGGCAGGTAGGTGGCACAATGTTCAAGGCCTGGGTGAAAAGAGCAAGAAGAAAGGTCTAAGATGTGTGGAGAGATAACAAGATGTAGGCACACCAAGGTTCAAATGTTCCATAGAGCACACAAATACAGAACAACATGGAGGGTGCAGAGATGTTAAGGCATATCAGGATTTAAATGCCATGCGGAGGTCAGCAGACCAGGGTAGGCAAACGACCACCAGCGCAGCAGCGCGGAAGGTACAGCCTTGGAATACAGTACAGGAAAGTATAAGGTTCCAGCCCGGGTTGCAGAACAGCATAGAATGTAGGTGGGGAGAGAGGCAACGGACCAAGGCGTGGGTTTGTGTGGGAAACACACATGGCGCTCTTACCTTAGGTATGGTGCACAGGTACGGCACAAACAGCAGATGGAACCTAGACCTCCCTGGCTCGAACAGGCCCATACAGGGATTACTCTAACCCTTAAAGTTGGCCCTTCGAGGGAGCTGGCATTGCCTGCCAGCATCCGGGGCGTAAGGCAATTTCAGCAAGGACACAGCCAATCGGCTGCATGGGAAGGTGGTCTCCTGGCCTCTGATGTTGTAGTCCTCGGTGCAGGCAGTAACACCGTGGCCATGATGAAAGTGCCGAAGCTCCAGCAGTGAATGGAGTCCCTCATGGGTCCAGGCAGATGTTACCCCCACGAACAGGAGTGAGAGAAAAACCCAGACAGGGATTAATATGACCCGGTATCCAGTCAAATGGTTGACAGACAAATGGTCGACAGACAAATGGTCGACACAATTTGGTCGACAGGTGAAATGGTCGAATTTTTTTATAATTTATATATATATTTTTTAGGTTTTCGTTTAGGGAAAAAAGGTGTTTTGAGCAAAAAAAAGGGGGATGGGGGACCCCCCCCAAAAAATAAAAATGTAAAAAAAAATTCTAAAAAATTCGACCATTTATTTTCGACCAAATGACCTAGAACCATCTGACCCTTAAAGGTGGCCCTTGGAGGGGGCCAGCGTCGCCTGCCAGCATCCAGGGCTGAAAGCAATTTTCACAAGGTCAAGGCCAAGCTATGTTATGGAGAGCTGGTCTTCTGGCCTATAATGTTGTAGTCCTCAGTGCAGGCAGTAACACAGCAGCCATGATGGAAGTGCCGACGCTCGACGAATGAATGCAGCCCCTCGTGGACCCAAGTGGATGATACCCCCATGGGCAAGAGTGAGCGAAAAAGGGCAACTACAATGGACAACTACATGGACTGGCTAGAAGAAAGTGATCTCATAGAGGAGGAAATACTGAAGGTAGATGCTGAAGAGAAGCTGCCACAAGAAAATACAGAACATTCTGGATTTTGTGAGTTTATTCTTTATGTTTATGTAAAATGTGACTAAGAATAATATTTGTAAGTAACACATATCATTCAGCCTACCCTAGCGTACTGTTTTTAAATGTCTGTGCTACCAGCAAAAGTACTTTCAAGTCAATTATCTCTTCAGTTGTTTAAACATGTTTTAAATAGTTTCAAACAGATGATGTAGTGATTCAAAGTGATATATCAAAGGATTAAGCAAAAGCTACCTCAGAAATTAATTCCCAACAAATACAATCAGGGATACTTTAAAAGAAATGAAAGACATTTTAATGAATCGTCAAAATGATATGGAATCAATGAAAAAGGACATAAATGACCTGAAACGAATATTTTATAATAAAAATACAGACAATTGTGCTGATGAAAATACTAAAAGAAAAACAAATCCCACAACCACTTTGTCACACAAATAAATATTTTTACAAAAACTTTCTTTGCATACTTATGGTTGATGAAGAGAAAGTCATTAAAGTGTTACACTCATTTTGCAGAAAGACCACACTCAATATGTGTCAAAATATAACTTTCAGGACTCCCCTGTCTCACATTTATCTACATATGTACATTTGTTTTGGTAAAAGATTTTTCATAGCTGCGGCTATGAAAGATGCTATGGAATAGGTTCACAGGGCCCTGAGACATTCATTGTAGCCACGACTACAGTCACTACTGTCATTGTAACCCCGGCTACCATGAAGGATGCGAATAGTTAATCTGCAGGCACGGTTAATCTCAGCAACGACTAGAAGTCGTATCGACGGTTACCAACTGCTAATCACTGCGCGGCACACCTAGTCTCGGCTACATTCCAACTGACATTGCTGTCATTGTACTCACGGCTGCCATGATGGATAGCCGTGGCTATAATAAAAACATAAACAAATGTGCTTTTTTTTAACACACACTGGGCCTCATTACGAGTCTGGCGGTAACCGAGCCGGAAAAACCGGCAGGTTACCGCCGGACTCATATTACCATTCCGCCTCCATGATTCCCGCCATCACCGGGGCAATACAACCCTGGTGACCCCATAAGACTCCATGAGAATTGGGAAGTGGAAACACTGGCACCATGCTGTAATGGTACCAGTGTTTCCACGTCTGCCTGCAGGCGGGTGGTGTTAAACCCGCCAGGTCAGACCTGGCGGGAGTGACACCTCTTGCCTGCAGAACTCGAGATTAACTGATCCGGAAACAACAGTGGCGGCGGGTTTACCGCCACCGTTATTTCCAGACCGGCTGACTCGTAATGAGGCCCAATGTATTAAAAGGACACATTAAGGATTAATTATCCATTTACACAGTCTGAGTTTTTTATTGTCTACTTTCATAACTGAAAATTTGGGAGTGAGAGAAGGAGTCTGGAACTGAGAAGGTAAAAACATTAGAATTCACACATGGAACAAAGGGTAGAAAAAAGTAACATTTATTTTTCTTTGCATTTTTTGTTTTTGTGAGTTTCTTTTTTTATATAAAAAGGGGGGAAAATTGCCACTTAAAAAGATATATATTCCTTGTACGACATAGGGCCCGGTGTTCTAAAATGACCCTTCTCCAACCACCTAGGATAGCATCTCCCGCCACGGTCCAGTTGTGACATTTCAAACACGTTACCTTGCAGATTGGATGCAGGCAGGATGGGATGAGGTTGGGTTGTGGTAGATGGAAGATATGATATGATATGGCATTTATAACGCGCCTATACACAAGTGTTTCAAGGTGCGAGAGGAAGCCGCAGAAGTGGAAGACAGTGACAAACAGGTGCTTATGTCCTGCAGATATCTGCGCGCAGATTGTGGACCATGGGCTCCCACCTTGTGATGGAAATTAGCCTTCCTATAGGGCTCCTCCGCCTCATCCCGATGGACCCGGACGTGGATCTGAATCAAACAAGAGGTTCCCAAACTTTGTGATGGTGTATTGGATGGTCCCCTACCCAACAGCTTCCCACAGAAAACACACTGAACTTCCTCAACCTCCTTCTTACTCCTATGCTCCTTGACATGAAAATACTGCCAGCTATCAGCGACAGTTTTCCGGGCACAGTGCTTCTTCCGTGGATGTGAGGCATCACACACTCACGCCACCTCTTCATCACTGCTGGTCCCAGGCATACTTAAACGGGGGACCGGGAAGTAAAAAAACAAAACCGTGAAAAAATACAACACAAAAAGGACTCTTAAAATGGGAAAGAAAAGAAAAATAATATCACGCTAAAATGAAACAAGCATTGACAATGCCAACAGTTTTGGCTTTTGTATGGGTATGGGAAAGGCAGTTGCCAGGCATTGGCGTAGTGGTATTAACTGGGCATTGATGGTAGCCAGTGCAAAATGGTGTGAGTACCTGGGCACCTAATAGCAGTACAGTACACAGACTGTCGGCACCCTGTAATGTAGGAACCCTGACGGAAAAATAAGAGCCAAACAAGCAAGTTGAAGCACAGGAAGATGTCAGGCATCCGCAAAACGCACATCCAGCAAGTTCAGTGCATGCAACACCCAAAGGAGTGAGCAATAGATGCACCGGTAACCCGCAACGTGCAGGCACCGTGGGGGGACAATCATGGAATCAGCCACAGCAGGCCAGGAGCAGCCTGCCTGAAGACCAAGAAGTGCAAAATGAGACCGGGCCTGTCATAAACGTCACCACAAACAAGGACACAACACATGCAGCAGACACAGGGACTAAGGACCATGAGGCCCAACCACCCTGAGAGACACAGTCAGCATCCAAGCAATCGCCACAGCACATGCCAGAAGGTGACATAGAGAGAAGATCTGCTTCCAGCGTGGAGTGGCCATACCAAGGGCAGCCACCACCACAAGACCCCAAACACAAACCCCTGCCAACACTGCAGGCATCAGCCACACAAAGTGCACAGACAGAAGCCCAAATGTAGCAGTAGAGCGGAAAGCTAACATCCCTAAAACCAGTACCTCAACTACGGCCATGAAAACAAATGACGGCACCCCACCAAACAGCCCGCCAACGCACAAGCGGGCCAGCCCAGGGAACAGCAAATTCAGCCTTGTAGCTAGAGAGCAGGTTAAGGACAGTCAGTAGTCAGGGTGCTTTCGGGTGCTTTGTCCCCCTTTCCCAAGATTATTCCATTGGATAATGCAGTAGAGCCAGATTTTGTTAGTAAGTCTTCACAGCTGGCAGGCATGGATGCCCCATCTTGCGCAGAAGAAAATCTGCAACTTACGGCTCAAAATAGTGTTTGTTTGTGATACGTTAAGTATAATAAGTGTTCAAATCACCAGTAACACATAAACCGCAGTCCCCTGCAACCTCTACCGAAGGGTAGCGCCTCGAGAGCCGCTTTCAAGAGGGAGTCCTATTTTCAGTTGCCTCGTCCCTGTTGTCTCATTGCTTAAATCAGGTCACCTCATCAGAAGCGGGGCAGGCCTCGACGCAGCAGAACAGGCACAGCACAAGCAGAAGATGCAGCCCACCAGCCACATGGGGACAGCCGGGGAATCACCTGTTTACAGTGGCCAACACTGGAGGAAACCCAACCGAGACCCCAAGAAATGTGGTGCCGCTGTGAGGTCAGCCAAAGTCCAGCAAACACGCACAGCAGAACCACAGCCTTGTGAGTCTGGGCCCAACAATGTCCCCACACTGCACAGGGAAACAGAAGCAGGGGTGTGGAGCCACCAGCCCTCGGCCAACATCACTTAGCAGATGAGCCCCACACCAGAAACAGCCATTATAACGCAGAAACCCCCAAAAACAAACTGTACTGAAGGTTGTCTTCAGTAATTTGCAATACAGGCCACATTTGTCACACACTGCCATTTAACGTGAACCTCCAGCAGCCATTACGTATCACATGTCCGAAAGGCACCTGGAAACCCAGGACCCTGCGGATGGCACACCAAATCTCTACCTGCTGATCTCCTGGCTGAATCTGATGCTGTACTGGTTTACCTGGCTACCCTCTGATCTCGGGCTCAGGTCCCCCCACACCTGCACTGCAACCCTGGCACCCCTTGCACTTGGGGACTGTTTCTGTATCCCTACAGCCCCTACTAGCACTTGCCACCAGCTGGCTGCACTCTTATGTATTGTCTTTATTTATATATTTTACTATTATCCTATGTACTGCACTGTCCCCTCCCCTTTCCCCCTGCACTTTTCCCCTTCCCCACTCCCCTGCACTTGCGCCATCTCAATGTCACCTGGCCTAGAAGGATCGTTGTGTCTGTCTTCTCTCTGTTTCCCCTATCTTTGCTTCACCGCGCCTTGAAGCACTTGTGTATAGGCGCGTTATAAATGCTATATCATATCATATATCATACCTAGTGAGCAAACAGGATCCCTCACCAACTAGTGTCTCCCTGTCCCAGAACCCCCATCTAGACCAGAGCAGGGAGGAACGGGAGACCATGCACACCAGGAGAAGGAACTGTCCATGGGCCCAGAGACTGCCAAATGAGCTGCCGGTTGAAAAGGGGCTGAAGCTGGGTATCCCAGGCCAGCACTCGTCCACACACACTAGAACCTCAAAGCGCTGTGAAAAGGGAGCGCGCAGAGTAAGGTAAACACTGGAAGTATGACGCACCCAGGCACCGGGAACCCACGGGAGAAGCCTGGATCGGGACAAGCCAACACTCTGGAGCCGCTTCTAGAGAGATCTCTCAACAGAAAGCAGGAGAAGGTAGGTTTCCCATAAGATTGCAGCTGGGCTACAATCACACCAGGAGGGATACAGCAAATAATGTCTGGAGGGCCGGAATGTATGCTGGAGAGGCCCCATCCCCCCCGGTGCCAGGCAGGCCGCCACCACATAATGCTGTTCCCACAGCAACATGGCCCAGTGCGACAGGTTTTGTCTGGCTACCCGTGCTGACTTCTGCCATTTGGACATCACAGCAGTGGCCAGAAACATAAGAGCTGGATCAGCAGCAAGGCACGGATCAACCCATATACGCACCCCGCCGCTCCACAGGAGGACCCGTGCGAGAAAAGACAGTTTTTTTTGTTGTATTTTATTCTTCTTGTAGCTCTCTCCACCAAGTCGCATGTGCCTGGCACTGCCACATTGCTGATATATGCTGGAGGTGTGGCTTGAACTCAGCACTGTGCCGCTGGGGGACCCATAACCCGCCTGTTGAGCTATTGGGATCCCCAGACCACCAGTAACAAGCCCAATCCGCATCGACTATGCAGGGAGGAGCCCAAGAAACACGCGACAGTTGGTGGCGAAAAACACCATGTACTAGTATACCAGAGGACGGGGGGTTCGTACCAACAATGTCACAAGTAAGCGGAATATTTTGGGCCCATCCGAACCCTTACCCCTGGCAATAACTGAGAACTCAGCCATGGGGCAAATAAACCGTCTTTATTCTCCAAAAGACAGGGATCATGCAGGATTCAACAAAATCTACGGCAATCACAGCTCCTGAAACTGCGACACTTGGTTTTGTCTCTTAGTGACGTCTTCCCATGTCAGGTGGATTCACCTGAGCCATCCCCAAAACTATCTATTACTTTGTTGCAGGGTCACACGATGACAATTGGCCCTTGCAACATTATGGACCACCCCAAGATTTGAGCGTCTAGATTGGCTGAAGTGGGTCTTCCGAGGCCTGCGACCCTGTTCTGTTCACAGCGCTCAGTGCACCTTCTCAAAGTGATGAGAAAGACTGTGTGTCCCAATTCTTGCCACTGATATGGCCACCTAGCCTGAGAGAGTGCCTGCAGGTTGCAATGTTCGGTGGACAACGCTTGTATCAATTGTGTCTGCTACGTTGGGAACAGCTCCTCTTCCCACCAAGAGTAGTTGGCCATTGTTCAGCTTGGCTGGGTTACATGGGTGATGACCACAAAACCGAGCATTTTGGTCTGTAATTAGTGAGGATTATATTCTGTTATTTCGCAGGTGGCTCACTGCCTCGGGAATAAGTCATTTTCCACACTGGCTCTGTGCTTCACGCTGCATCCCTTCTTCCATATTTTGAGGACTAGAGCTTACTGCAGATTCACTACAGTGATTCTATGGTTTCCCTATATGTCCTAATATTTTCTTAAGAGATTAGTAATTGAAGTGGGAGAATGGAAGAAACGGCTCCCAACAATCATCTCCCACCCTTGGCCTAGAGGATCACGGCCCAGGCACCCACCACGAGAGGAGTTTGCCCATATACCAGATGACCAAGTACCCTGGTACAAGAACATACGGATGTGCCCACCCGCGTGCCCGCCAGCCTGCCATACCCTTGCCGACGCCTGCGGCATGGAGGGACTCGACTGAATCATCCAGCACTACCTCAACACATCGTTAGAGATGCCATGACGACTCAGCCAGCTGACAGAATACCCGTGCAACATACACACTGGACACTCCCACACCAATCCGCACGAAGAACATACTCAGTGCTATGACGTAGGTGACGGACACACCCACAGACGCGCATCTTTATTATTTTTCACTTAGGCTTCTCAAAATGCAGAAACGCAAGACGCACAATGAACTCATCTAAAAGCTTGCTTACGCTTCTCCTAAACCCATGTGCAACAACGAAAAGTATAATGAAGACACGATACTGGGGACAAAGCAATATGGCACCATAACCTAAAGCGCCTGTGTACCAAATGGCTCCACCTATACACCAGGCCCAAGTAGGCCTCAAGCAAGAGTTTCCATGAACATTGAATGAGCAAGAGTACAGTTGCTGATCCCGCAGAATGAGCCCGGCGAAAGCAGACAGTCAAGGGCACGATGTTGCTAACTCGCATGCCACAAGTCGACACCAAGGTCACCCCTGCAATTAAGCGAGGCGCACAGTGGAAAATGCAATATTAATTGTGCAGAATTATGCCTCAACCACGGTCCCACCTCACGTGACCAAGCCGAACCTGACAGAGTGCCAGGCCCGGGAGGAGAGAGACGCCTGGATTCCCCGCTTCAAAGGCTCAGGCAGATACAAGTAAGCGTCTCAAAGGACATCTGCAGCGGTGGGAGTAGCCGGCCTTCCAGCATATGAATAAATCTTACATTGTCTACACATACCCATAGTGAAACATTGTTGCAAATGACAGGTGCACCGCGAGCTGGGAACAGCGATGGTCCCAGACTGGGGGGCTCGTGTGTGGACCAATCAGAAAATGGGGCTCTTATCACTGACGCCACTAACATTGACCAATCCTCAGGGGCCTTCATGTAACAATTTTCATGTATCAATTTGAAGGGACAACCCAAGGATACCACCTGACTAACCCTCGACCACTAACAAAGCTCTCTATACGTATGCTATACTAACCCTACCACTCGAAAAGCCAATCCAGAGTGGCGATAGGTTTTTTGCTAACTTTCCCAGGTGACGCAAGTAGCGCGTCATACTAGGGTAAAAAGGGCCTGCAAGCCCATGATGAGGTGAGAGTGTCAGGACGGACGCGTACGTTCCTTGACCCATCCCTGCCGTTTGTTTAATAAACAGCAGAACCACCTTGCTTCTTGCGTGTGCCTCATACTCATTTTTTGGGATACACGGGAGGAGTTGGGGCCTCCCTGCCCGGAGGTCCGCGGACGGTCCTGCCGGCCCCGGGAGAATTTCCCCCCGACATAATGATGAAGCCCTTATAGGTTCTTAATACGTACAATAGCTCCTCATGGTTTGTTGTGATGAAGCGGTTGCAAGCTAGCTCAATGTGGGCTTTGCTTTCTGCGTTTGGCTAGTGTAAAGGAAAAGATTTTGACGGTTTGGATATGTATCTGTCCTCTATCTACAGAACGGTGTAAGCTTGTTCTTTGTGTGTGCATGTGTGTCTTTGTAACTTTGTGCAGGCGTGCAAATTTACTTTGTGACAACGTTGCTATGTCGTGTTGTCACTAGTGAGGTCAGTATGGCTGGTTATTATTATCAGTCAACCTGATCCAGTGATGAGGCACCTGTCTCTGAGAAGACATCAGGGTTTGAATGGTATTCTAAGAGAATACCTGTTCCCATACATGGAATACACCAGTCCACCCGGTGGTTGGCAAACAGATAGTGGAATCTCTCATTTCTCATCCTTTGGGCTGACATGCATATAGGGGACATGAGAGAAATTCCTGGGACACACTCTTCAACCACAGAAGCCTGCAACCCCAGCGGTCAGGCAAGGGGTGGAGGGTGGGGGAGACCCTGCTCCACCTGAGCCATAGCATGGGCCGGTTGGGCTCTAGTGCCACCACCCAGCACCGTAGCGGCAACACTCACCAGCACGCCCCAGGCCCGATGACCCAGGGCCAAAATCAATGGCCACCTCTGCAAGCCACAATGCCCAGCAAGGAGCATAGGAGAGCCCCAGTGCACGAACAACGACCAAGCCCGGAAGCCCCGCAAAGGGTTCCTCAAGGGTGTAAGCAAACATAGCCCCCCGGTGCCCTGCACCGAAACCAGGCCAGGAAACTTGAACTGAGGATTTTGGGGAATGGGGAGGTGTTATTGCAAAGTAAAGAAATGGAAGAAGGGTCCAAAGTCAGAGGTGGGCCAGTCAGTGATGATTATACTTTAAACTGACGGCGGCTTGCAGTCAAGCCCTCTGTGTATATCAGCAGCATTATAATGTGAGCGATATGCTCCATTCCTCGGAATGACGCATTGAGGGAGCATCCTGAGTTCCTGCATCCCCTCAGCAACTTGTAATCGAAATACACATCACGTTCGTAATGCTGTGTGCTTGCAGTGTCGTGCTATGGGACAATCCCTTGCCTTTAATCCTTAGCTTCCTGTCGGAAAAATTACCTACCATGGAATTAGCAATTCCCTTGGCATTTCAACTGGACATATCTGAATTGTACTAAAATAATTTAGCTATTTTAACTTTAGCTACTTTAAAAAAGATTATACACATGAGATGCATATTGTCGTTCCCATTCAAAGATGGCCGGCTTGTTTCCAGAGAGCTCCATAGAGACAGTGATCCAAGATGGCTGCTTCTGTGGAAGAGCTCACACAAAATCAAAACGTTCCAAGATGGGCAGGAATGGGTGGGATTAGCCAGAGGGGTTACATTGGCTAGGGCCAGGGAAAGGGAGGGATTACAACTGTGTATCCCTCCTCAAATATCCTCTCCATTGGAAAAGCTTTACAGATCCTCATTCAAAGCCCATATTTGAAGCTCTTATGTTTCGGCTTTTAAGGTAACGCTTTCAGCGCCACCTAATTGCCAGGAATTGGTTTTGGGGCAAGAGAAGATGCTTGAATTATAAAAGGTGAGTTCTGAACTACATTACCCAGCAGGCTATGGGCTCATGCGTAGTTCTGTTGGTTCGCGTGGTTGTCAGCTGTAATTAATTATGAGGTCTCTTAAACCGCCGGCCGCCCGTGCTCTGGTGCAGAAGACAGAAGGCGATTGGGACGCCATAGGTATGCTGGTGTATGGGCCCGTGCCATGGCGGTGATCAGAGTTCAGCCCGGCGAGAGCTACTCTTCATCCTCCTGATTCTGGTTTGCCTTGTGAGGCACCCGGGCACACCATTAAGTGTGGGAAAGATTTGTGTACATTGTTTGGGAATACTGGCTTACTCGCTTCTCTACATCTTCTGAGGGGAGAATGTTTGTTCCAAAGTATTGGGTGTGATATGTAATGAACTTAAATACGCTGGCAATCATGTTTGGAGAACGTTATTGGTAGCACACGTGTCAAAAGGTTAAAGACACTCCACAAGCGCTGCTAAGAACTCTAAAGACACGTTATAGGTAATGTTACATGCAGTATAGGGGTTACTCCTCATGGCACAGTGAAAAAGGGGCAATTCTTCAATGTAATGTTTGTTTGTTTCTTTACTTACGCTCGCCCAGAGGGCCATGTGTTTTTGTTTCATCCTGAAATGGGAATTCCCTTGTTGGTGTAATACTGCTTGCTCTAAGAGCTATGTCCTGCATTGTGGTCAAAAAAGCATTATATCTTGCATTTCGTCCATTCAGATTCAATGCTAGTGTGTGATGTTGCATTAACTCATGTAATCTTTTTCTTTCATGTGATGTTGCTCTGATTAAATATGTGTTAGGTCTATGGTGCATGCAGGAAGTTAGGTGGTTGGGTATAACTAGGAATAGGTAGGTATTGGAGGTTAGGATTTAGGAGTACAGGTTTTGCAGAGGTTACGCCTTGATGTTTATGTATATGCATATTATCTCTCGCCCACCTTTCCTTTATCAGTCCACAACCTTTCCCTAATCCCTCTTCCCCCATTGGCTGCCACATGGTTACCTGTGTTATTAATATACAGACACTCGTGCTAACCACGGTGGGAGGGTCGATCTTTTCTGCTTCTGTGGTTCGGGACAGGGGGTCAATACCCCCTAATCCCTTTCAGATTTGACATAATAGCCCAAACTAAAAGCCAAAACTACAAATGACTGGACAAACGACAAAGGTATAGGAACAACAGTGGTAAAAAAGGAATGAAAAAATGAGGATACTGCTCTTTAAAGGTTCCTGGAGGTTTATGAGCAAGAGACAAAAAGCAATGTGATAAAAAGAGAGGTGTTTTTGGGTGTGATGAATAGCCGTGGCTACACCAAAAAGCCAATCAGAGGGCCACTTTCATACACGCAGCTACGCCCAGGTGCAATGACATAATCGTGCGTAAATCATCCACCAATAAGATTGCATGCTGCGCTTATGCGCCTACACATGACTCGTAGCCGTGTCAATGAAAAGGCCCAATCAAGCAACACAGTTCGCTAACGTGGCTATGTGCATTTGCACCTTCCGTGACGACCAATCGCATTGTGTGCACTATATAGCCACGTCAACAAGAAGGCACAACCAAGCGGCGCCAATCGGAATGCACACTGCGCTTATGCTCCTACACATGACATATAGCCAAGTGTACAATATCAACCTGATGTGATATGTTAATGCGGCTATACCCAGGATCATTGACATACCTGTGTGTAGGCCATCATCCAATCAAATTGCATGCTAGGGTAACGTGGAGACACATGAGTCATAGCTGTGTCTATGCATCACGCCACCTTATTGGTTCATGGGAATAGTATTCACCACACCAAAGCACACTCCTTTACTTTTCCTCATTGCATTTTATTCTTACTGAGCAGCTTGTCTGTGAAATATAAAAAGGTTTTGAGCAAACTCCTAATTTTTCCCATCCTTTTTTGCCCTCCTTTATCCATTACTTTCTTTTCTTTGTCCAGTCGCTATTGCCTAATTTCTATCATGCCTTTCCTGGGAAAACTCGTGGAAAAGCTGTCCATCTCCCAGTTTACCCTCCATGCTGAATCTGTTGGCTGCCTAAATGACTACCAGTCTGGCTTCAGAGCAGCCAGAGGCATGGAAACTGTTCTCCTGAACACCCATGAAGATCTGCTCCCTCCCCTGACTCCAGCTCATCCTCTGTACTCATCTTCCTTGACCTTTCCTCTGCTTTCAACACAGTCAATCACACCACCCTGATCAACAGACTGGTAAATCACGGTGAACCTGGGTGTCACGGGTCAGGTCCTGGCATGGCTGACCTCCTTCCACCTGGACCGTCCCTCCTAGGTTAAAATTGGGTCTTTACTTTCCACCACCTCCCTTCACATGTGATGTCCCCCAGGGCTCTATCCTCTCACCCTGGCTCTTCAATGTCTATCTGGCCCCTTTGGCCCACCTGATCACCACCTTCTCTTCTAAATTTCAGTGTAATGCAGATGACACTCAGCTCTCTTTCAGACTTCCCTCAGCCTCCTATCCTCCCTCGCTCATTCCTGGCTGTCTTTCTGCGATTCAGGATTGGTGCGCCTCCAACAATCTTTGCCTTAATGCCAGAAAGACGGAGATCCTTCTCATTGGGACCCCCGCTCCTGCTTTCCCTCTCTTACTCTGGCCCCCTTCCTTGGGCCCCCTACCCTCGCCTCAAGCCCAGGGACTGCATCTCTCCAGCCGTGAAATCTCTCCACTGGCTCCCAGTGGCTGCAAGGATCAAGTTAAAGACTCTTTGCATCGTCCATAAGTCTTTCTGGGTCCGGGGCCCACACTATATCCAACTCTGTCTTCCGAAATACCTTCCTTCTAGAGCCCTTCAATGAGCTACCTCCAACTCTCTGAGGGTCAGAGGTTTCTCCAGGCAGAGAGTGGGTTGTAGATCTCTCTCCTCTGCTGGTGCCTCCCTCTGGAAGGGCCTCCCTGCCCTTTTCATACTTGAGCCGGACCGATTGAAGTTCCAGAAGCAGTTCAAGACCCTCCTTTTCTCCTCAGCCTTCTTTCTCTCGCTCCCTTGCTAACTTACCTGCCTGCTGCGCCGACTGGTTGCTTGGTTCCCTCGGAGTCCCTAAGGTATAAGGCTCCTCCACAACCATATTCTGTGCACAGCCTCCTGGTCTTCCGCACTCTTAGACGCTGTAACTGTAACCCCTTCAGCCCCCCTGCTTCCTTGCACTAGCCTAGAGCTATTCTGCCCTGGCTGTACTGCCTCAGAGCCTTGCTGCCCTGATCGCACTTCCCCCAAGTCCTCTACCTTGCACTTCCCCCTTTCCTTCCCCTCGCACTTCTATTGTCGCACTTGCACAATCCGAATGACACAAGGCCTAGTAGGATTTTTGTCTTGTCCTCCCTATGTCTTCCCTCCCTTGTCTTGTGGCGCCTTGAAACTCTTATGTACAGGCACGTTATAAAAGCCATATCATATATCATATCATATCTGTCATTTGTTCTGTTTGCCTATTTATTATTTTAGTTCGTTATTTTATTTTCATTTTTATATATACATTTTTAGGGACCTTTTTATCATGTCATTTTTGATGTTATTACATTTTCCTCCCAGTTCAGACATTGTCCAACATGTCTGAACACGGCAGTAGCAGCGATTAGGTCATTTGTGTGCCGAATCCATCCCCCACAGCAAGAAATTATGCCACATAAAAAAAAAATACAGACAGCTGGATGTACTTCATGGTGGAGCAGCACCACTCCCTAACAGAGACAGAACAGGTGCAGTGCAGGATCTGCAAAAAAAAGCTATGCCGTGGATCGTCTAATGTACCATCACAGTGCTTGGGGACATCCATCCTAAAACAACACTTAGTCCGAACATGAGCCGAACTCTGTACATCATCGAACAGCTGCCGTAGCATCAACATCTACACTATTAATCACCACTGTAACCTCTGTACCACCCACCTCCACCACCATGTGCTCCACCAGGTCTCAACCTCCCCCACTGATGCCCACACCGGACCTGAATGACTGCAAAGCTTTGTGCTGTCAATTTCACATGTGGGGCAAGGTGGGAGATGCCACCCTAGATAGCTGTGCACAGGCATTTGCAAAACACCAAGATCACTGCCACTAGGACTGTATATATTTTGTTAAGTGGCAATTCCCCCCAGGGACACCCTCTAAGTTATAAAAATGGACAAAATAAAATGCAAACTTCACTAAAGGATCACAACATCTTAGGTGATCTATTTTATACAGTTTGTGTTGCTGAAATGTATTTTTCCCAATTTTTTCTTTGTAGCCGCAGTTATGGATTTCATTAACTTTTACTGACAGCTGCTTCTACCAAAGGGAACGTTATAGCCTTGCGTAAAACACGCACTGTCCCACTGGTCTGAAGAAAGCCATGCCTAAGTGTGTTGCTTAAGGATAGGCGTGACTTGGTATGTCGGATTCAATTTGCGATATCGTAGCCGCGGATATGCACTCCAGTTGTTGCTGAGATTAACTGCACCTCATAGCTCACCATCTCATCGGATGCTGCGATAGCTGTGGTTTTGATTTGATATTTAAAAATGAAAACAATTATTTACATATGTATATATTTATATATTTGTGTATTTAGTAGTTTTCATACTTTTTTTCCCAACCATCTTTTTATAGTCGCAACTATTCTACCCATGGCTATAAACACCCTATTGTAGCCGTGGATACACGTACATTTTTTACTAATTCAAAAACAGACATTACCAACCTTTAAAAGTTCAAAATAGATAATAGTAGAGGTGAGGACAAGAAATCAATAATGAGCGAGACCCATAGCAATGTAGTCCGCTTTGTCCATAATAACAACGTTCCCTCCCTTATCTGCCTCCTTTATGATAACATTGTCAATTGTGCCCACATTGTGTAAAGCTTGTTGTTCTTTACTAGAAAGATGAAATCTTGTATTCTAGTGCTTAGAAGAGTCTTGTAGTTTATGAATATCTTTGGTCACAGGTAGGTGGAATGTGTCAATTAAGTTATCCTTAGGAAATAAAGGAGTACATTTCGATTTGTTTGAGAGTTCTTTTATTTTAAGGCTCTGTTGTTGGATATTTAAATCATGCAATAAGTCCAGTACATTTGTATCGGAATCTAGTTCACATTCAGCATTGTTTGCAGTGTGATGATGGATAGTTGGGGTTCCTGGGGCTTACTTTTGTAATACTTGACTTGAGTAGCACATTTTTATTTTTATTTTAATTTGCGAATAAATTTGAATAAATCAATCTGAATTTGAACGTATTCATTGAAACCAGTTGGTGCAAAGGAAAGTCCTCGATTGAGGACTGCGTGTTCGTCGGAGGAGAGCGACTAACTACTCAAATTGTGAATTAAGCCTATCTTCTCTGATTCCTGGTTGGCCGCCCCTTGTGCCCCGAGGCTTGGGTCTGGGATTGCAGCATTTCTGACTGGGGGTTTTGAAATCGAACCTTTTTGAAGGCTGCTAATGCTGCTTGGTGGTTTCCTTTCTTGTACCTGCGAATTTGTTCGAAAAAAGGCGTAGGTTGAATGATGGGTGTGTGTTCACCTTCCATGAACTCGATACCATGAGTGGGATTCATCTCGGTGCTAACAGTAGCTACTTCAGAGTCTACTTCAGAGTTTGGTTTGTCTCCATCGCTATCAATTTCTGAACTAGCTGGAGATGATGCTAAACTGCTCCGTGCAACAATCAAATCTGTGGTCTCTAAATGGCATACTGTTGGTTTGATAACTGATGTGAAAAGACATTTTTTATTAGTTGATGGCCCAACAATGCCAACTGCCTATTTCCTGCCCAAAATACATAAACCGTTTGCTAAAATACCAGAAGGGAGACCAATCCTTAGTGAGGGTGGGGGCACTCTAGGGCCCATCTCCTTGTATATCAATGAATGCATCTCACCACTGGTAAATACCATACCAACATTCATCCGAGACACAATGCACATTCTACAGATACTTGACCAACTTCCTGTACTACCCAATCTGGTGTTGTTCACACTTGATGTGAAAGCTCTTTATAAGTCGATTAACCATCAGCAAGCAATCAGGAGCATTCTTTCGAGCACATTCAGCCTCTTTCTTTGAACATATTGAAATGATCAAAGACCTACTGATAGTTGCACTTTCGAATAATGTGTTTCTTTTTAATAATACCTACTATAGACAACTCATTGGAATTGCGATGGGGGCAAGCTATGCGCCTGCTCTCGCAAATATCTTCATGCATAATTATGAACATCAGCTTGTCTTTTCTAATCAACTATTCAAACCACACATCTATATGTGGAAGAGATATATTGACAACATGATTTTGGTCTGGCAGGGTTCCATTGAATGCTTGAATGAATTTGTTGCTTATTTAAATCTTAACAATTGGGGCATTCAATTCACACATACATTCAGTTTCACGAGCATCAGCTTTTTAAACCTTACAATCAGCATCTCTGACAATCAGTTTGTGACAAAAACATTTAGAAAGTCTACATCTGTTAACACAGTCTTCCATGCAACAAGTTCCCACAGGAAAACTGTTATTTCCAATATACCTATCCGGGCAAGACGTAATTGTTTGTTAAACAATGATTTTGACGAAGAGTGCTCAGTGATACGCCATAGGTTTCTGGTAAGGGGTTATGACTCTAAATCAGTAGCTAAAGCTGAACAAGACATGCGAGTCATGAAGAGATGTGATCTTCTGACACCGAAAGTCCGTAATGAGACGGAACACTCTCAGAAATTGAAATTTATCACCAAATTTAATGCAGACAACTCAGTGTTCTACAATATATTTAAAAGGCATTGGCACATCTTGCAACTTGATTGAGCTATCACCCCTTGGGTTGATACTACACCCAGCTTTATCTACACCAAGGCTAGCAACCTTAAGAATATACTATCAACTTCATTCATGGCGATTCCGCCACATCAACAAACATGACTACAGCAACCTCCACGCCCAGGCTTTCACAAATGTGGAGGATGCTCCATGTGTTCCCATGCATTAGAGACAACGTCCATTGACTTTGGACAATTAGGTACACATAAGATCAAATCATTCATCAATTGTAACTCCAAATTTTGTATCTACTGTATTAAATGTATTTGTGGTCTCTAATACATTTGGAGTACTATTCGACCATTAAAAATCCGGATTAGGGAACACCTATCATCCATTGCACAATCTGATTCCAAATACCCTTTGGCCATTCATTGGCAACAAGTGCACCAAATGGACAATAAAGCAATGATTAAATGTGTAGGGATGATCAAGGTTTCCCTAACACAACGTGAAGGAAATCTGATATTGAAATTGAGGCAATTAGAAGCATGCCTGATTTGCCAATACCGTACTGTAGACATTGGCCGTAACACAGACCATGAACTGTCTGTCTTTTTGTGATAACATGTGCTCTTTAATTATTTTGTATCAGATCTCTGTATTTTTCCTTGTTATCACTATACTGTGAATCCTTTGCAGCATCCACTCGCTACTTTCTCCCATTGGTGATCACCCAACCAGTCCATGCGTTTGCATAGCGCCCTTTATGCTCTATTACCTAATTTCAGCTATTACATACTAGTTCAGAACCAGTCACAAGCCCAAGCTCCCGTATGCCCAATTGGCTTTGGCGTACCTAATTAACGTCACTCTGTGCCTTGTATTTAGTTTTAAAATTGATGGGTCCAATCTTAACCCTGGCTAATTCAGTCATGGTCTGTACCACCACAGACAGTGCCGTATTTGTGATTACGTTTTTATTTTTCATACTAATACATAACCATAGCGCGCGATCGCGTCATTATTTCTAAATTGCTTACAAATTTTGACAATTAGCTTACATTTATTACTATCTGATGAGTTTTCAAATCATAATCTGATAATACCTTCGTTTCCTATACAATACTCCCAAATCTTGGGTTTCACATATCTCGTTGCTTTCAAAACTACTCGCCCATCATGGCGGCCGTGTTTTGATCACCGCGAGCTCCGTTCGACGCGGCTCCCCTTCTCTCTGTCGCTGCTTTTCTCATTTTCAGTTATAATTGGGACAGAGGCACAGATGGCTGGCTCCCGTTCTCTCGCTAGGTGGCGAACATGCTGGTGAGTGTTTTCGATACTTTTAAGATGAGCCCTGCCACAATTAAGGGGTCTACGCTTACCTAATGCAAGTCTAGACGACGTCTGGAGCAAGCTTGTTAATTGGCTAAACATTTTTTATTTTTTTTCTTCCTCCCCCCACCCTTTTCCTGGACCAATTCCGCACTGAAAAACGAATTCAGCAATTCCATAATTTACTTTCTAAAGTTCTTCGTGCAACTGCAAGTTATTGGTATGTCCCGGTTTCCTTTCCTTTTCTTTTTATTAAATATTCAATCTCGAATTGTTTACACTATGCACTCTGTATTTGTCAATATTATAGCTATTATCTTTCTGCTCTACAGGGAGCCCACATCCAATTTCATCACTATTGTATATTTGGTTACCTTCAACCCTCGGTAAGAGACCTTTTTTATACGTGGCATACCTGTATATTTTACGCAAGCTTTTACAATGGGCCAGTAATGAGTATCAGTCTACGTTGTGATGTGGACATGACCGCTGTCTTACACTGTACATTTAATTTTTTTTCAGTATCCAGTTTATAGAGAAGTTAAGTTTAAGGTACCATTACGCAATTTTTCTTTAACTCATGTACTTTTGGCTGATCACCATTGCCATCTATTACCTATTGGCTAAACAATTGTTATGTTTCTTTTCCCTTTTCTCAATTGATATCCTTTTTCGCTACAAATGGCGCATATTATTGGTTATATCCTTTTTGTATTTTCTTTGATGTACTGAAATGTTGCCTTTTCTTAATTATTTATTATTTTTTATCATATGATGTGCAATTTAACTTGGCTGTCGTTTGCCAACCCCTTTTTGCCCTGTTGTTCTTGGGTTGGGTCACGTCTGTTTTATTATTTCTCTCTAATTTAACATATATGGTTCTGTTTGTACAATCATACTCACAATTATGTATATGCAGCCTCAGTGGAGGAGCAGGAAGCACGAAACACGTGTCAGGCTGCAACAGTGTTGATTAAAACCAACAAACATAAATAGCAATTGTGCTTGTTATTAAAATTGTGTGCGCAGCGTGAGAGCAAGCCCTTTCTTCTCTCAGTTCAATTTCTCAGTGGGTACTTGGCAGGTTCCCACCACTGCTCTCACCCGCAGCCCATTCAAAACCCACATAACTTGGTGTCAAAGCGCTGTACCTTGCCAGGCACTTTTCTGCCAAATTTCTTTTCTTTTCGCTTGAATATAAAGGCTAATCCTCCACCCTTGGTTTGATTGGTGTCCCTATCACACCTGATAATAGAGTAGTTGTCTGGGCTAGCCAAGGTCAAGGCAGGGCCAGATGCCGCGTGCAGCCAGGTTTCTGTGATGGCTAAAAAGTCTAGGTTTTCAGTCATGATGAAGTCGGCAATATCTAAGGCATGGGCAGAGATGGAGCAGGCATTGATGAGCGCACCTTTGATCTTGGTGTCTTTGGCAATGCTGAGTGCTGAAGGGGCTGTAGCCGTATTGTTAAGAGTAGGAGCAGTGGCTTTGTTATTGTTAGCTGTTGGTGATTTGTTATGAGGGAGGTGGTTCTGGCGATAAGACAGATGATGACATCTGGAGGCTAATCTTTGGTTTCTGGTTAGGGTAGCGCAGGGCTGGCTGGTGAGTGTTAGTGTAATCTGTTTGGCAGCAGATAGTGGTGGGGTATTGTGTAAGGCAGTGTGAGACAATAAAGGTCTGCTAGCGATGGTGCTTGCCTGAGAGATAAGGTGGGATCTTGTGTTGGATCTCATATTTCTTGTATCCAGGACAGTGTGGTGTCTGGATAGTGCGACTATATTGTTGAGGGTTAGGGTTTGGTCACGTAGCACATGGCAAAGGCGTGTGCCTAACCTAAAGTTTCTATTGTGAGTAGGGCAGGGTTGATTGAGTGTGGGTTTAGTTGCAAAGTGTTGTAACCAGAGGGCTGGCGCATTTAAGTAGGGATTAGGACTTGTTATCGGGAGGGGAGGCATAGTATACAACATTGTTGAGCTGGAGGTAGATGAACGTGAGAGGTGGAACTGAGAGTTGGTGGCGGTGGAGATGTGCAAGGTAAATGGAGGACAGGTCAGGATCCAGGAATTGAGCAGTATGTACGTAGTGAGAAGTAATGTGAGTAGACGTGTGAGCTTCGGTAATGATCGAGAGAAGCAGGTGGCATGGTGTGGGTGGATGTCAGAGGTGCAGTGCATTTTAACAATCTGGTCAGTAGTTAGATAGGTAGGTGACAGACACGGTGCTGCCAGACCAACAGCAGATAGGTATAATTAACATGTGGGTGTCTCGTAGAGCAGAGTGGGTAGGCTATCGTATGATCGATAGGTGGCTGGTTAGACCTGAGAGATTAGTCATGCAGTGGCAAATGTGGGCTTGAGGCGTGGTGGCCAGATCAACAAGATCAGCTGCAAAAACTGCTAGCATGTGAGCCACAGTGAGAGGGACCAACAAATGCATACTATACTAGCAGGCATATGCAAAGTAACATGTGCAAAACAGTGAATGGCAACAAGCATCTGGGCAAGCAATAAGTGGCAACACGCATCTGGGCCTCAATGAGGAAAAAGTGCTAAGCTAGCAGGCATATGCAAAGTAACATGTGCAAAACAGTGAATGGCAACAAGCATCTAGGGAAACAATGAGTGGCAGCAATCATCTGGGCAAACAAAGAATGCCAACAGGCATCTGGGCCTCAATGAGAAAAGAGTACTAAACTAGCAGGCATATGCAGAGAGCATGTAGCGGCAGAACATAGCAGGACGTAGTAACCAGTATATAAAAAATATCAATGTGCAATGGACTGACACAGTAACGATGGGGAATATAACGTTGTACAGAGCTGACAGTGGTGTCAATAAGCAGAGTTTAGATCATCCTGGGCAAATGTCGATAATGCAGAAAACAGCGTGACACAAGTGTGGTTAATGCCCGTTGTGGGGTTTAGTGAAGGGGGTGTGTGACAATGTTAGTTTAACATGTGGCCGTACAATCATGCGGTGGTCAGCTACACAGAGCTGATTGTGCGTACCAACAGCGGGTCCAATGAGCAATCGCATATGACATAAATAGTGTTTGCGTGTAGATCAGGGAGGAAAGCACGTGACCAGAAATGTACAAGGTACCTTGTGAGTACGCCACTAGCGGAAGGGCAGAGGGTGACCAATGGCAAATGGGCCGGGGTCCTGGCTGACGGCTGGGAAGGCCTGGACAGGCTGAGGACAGGAAGCCTTGTTGGGAGGCCTTAGTGGGAGGGCCGGCGTTCGCCTGCCGGTGATAGGATTGGCTGAAGTAGGAACTGGGCACCAGTCACAGCAGACACAGCCAGATGGAGGCAAAGGCTGCCATTCAAATAATTCTAACAGCCATATTGGAATGGCAACAGCCTCATGGTGCCTAATGGAGGCTAAAGGTTGAAATTCAAATAACTCAGCGTTGAGTGAATATTTAAATAAAATGCTGATTTATGGCTTCATGAATCACGATAACGGTCGCTCTGCAGATTTCGCATCTGCTCGTGTCGGAAAGCATCGTGGGTAGGTATGGTGGCCTGGCAGATGAGGGAGTGTGTCCCTGGCCTCACCTGATGTAGAGGGGGCACTGCTCCAGCAGTGGCAGGGGGATCCTGCTCCTCCAAGTGCCCGGATGCCTGTGAGCAGACTCAGGCTCAGGACAGGAAGCCTTGTTGGGAGGCCTTAGTGGGAGGGCCGGCGTTCACCTGCCTGCAATAGGATTGGCTGAAGTAGGAACTGGGCACCAATCACAGCAGACACAGCCAGATGGAGGCAAAGGCTGTGATTCAAATAATTCTATCGGCCATATTGGAATGGCAACAGCCTCATGGTGCCTAATGGAGGCTTAAGGTTGAAATTCAAATAACTCAACATATCAATCTGTGTGCAAGGTATTTTAGAATCCAAACTCTTCCTCTGATATTGTCACTCAATAGTGGAGACCATTCACTCCTAGACGTGGGAATGCAAGGTCCACTCCTAATCTTATGACGTAAGAGGTGGGAGGCAAAACTCACTCCTAAAGCAATATGCCAACTGTGTTTTTTTCTGATTGCTCTTTATAAAAATATGATAATTCAATAAAACAAGGACCATTAAGGACATTTTGTATCTGCTATTTCTATATCTACAAATCACAATTGTTCTCAAGTTCCTGGGATCTTCCACTATGAAGTTAGAGATTTTAGTTGAATAAACATTAAGGCCGATTCATGGAATTCTTTGCACGCTTCAAAGTGACTTTGCACTGCTAAAAAGTGACTTTGCACTCCTGACACAAACTCTGATTCATGGAACTGAGCAAAGTGTATTTTTGCAATGCAAGTCAGTTTTACAGTACAAAATGACTGCACTGATTTTGCACTGCAAAAATACACTTTGCACAGATCCATGAATCAGGGTTTGTATCGGCAGTGCAAAGTCACTTTTCAGCATTGCAAAATCACTTTGAACTGTGCTAAATGTTCCACAAATCAGTCTCTTAGTTGTTTGAAAAAACCTAAACTTTTCTGTTCATTTGTAGCTGAATAAAAGACTGTTTCCAGCCACACAAGGTCCTGAGAGATAGATTACAAACAAGCTCTTTTCCATAATTCTGCTATGGGAAAGCTCAAACATGTCATTCTCATTTTACAGACATATCTCCTGATTACAGCCTGGGCTTGAAAACTGGTATGAACAAGATGAGGCAGGCGATTCTTAATGTGGCAACAACCCATGCTGAGTCTTATGCCACATCTTCCTAAGGGTGGGGCTACACTGAGGTGAACCCTAGGTCAATTCAACGCAGTGCCATGGATGAGAGAACTGAACACAGCTTCCCACTCACACAAAATATGGCTTTCAATTTGTGTGCAATATGTAATACATTGATATGAACCAATCTAATGTACCATCATTACTCTATATACAGAACAGACATTTGAATACACAATTTACATTCATGTATTTTAAGCATGAAATCAGGCCTTTTGTATGATTGATGCAAGGGGCCTCTTAAATCTTCTGTTGCTACAGTTAGACTTGATGACAAATCCTGGAATTATTTATTTAAGTATGAACCACATGTCTGTACAGAACCCAGTAGCACACCCCACAATTGATGAACCAAAAGGTTCAAAATTCAATAAATTGTCAATACAGTATTGCATAAAGAAATGAAGCATACACTTTAATATGCAACATATAATTTAATACAGTATAGTAAATCATCACATGTGAACAAAAACATTTACACCAATATCATCTCATGGGTGTAGAAATAATGTTCCAACCATGTAAATACAGAACATGACTCGGATGTAAAAACGAATGAACGCCAATGAGAGTTACACTATAAAAATCCTCCTATGTGTTTCAGCACAGTGACGTCCCATCATCAGGCATGAACCCTCATTGTTCCTGAAAACAATAATTTCAACAAAGAGTTTCTGGTGATAACTGTCAATAACCTCAAATTAACACATGTAAAGGGGAGACAGCAAACAAGCAAAACAACAACCTTAAATAACGCAGACAAACAATCTCACATAAAAGCTTGTAATCAGTTATAAAAAGCTCAATATCATCCAGTTCTTATCAATCAAACCTAATGAAAAGTTAAAAAAAACCTTAGGGAAATGGTCTTTGGGCTCCATTTGTCTCGGCACCCCGCATCTTCGGAGTCTGGATCATCAGCGTCTTCAGCGGGCATTGGCATCACACTGGGTGGCCATGTTGCCAGGCAAGCGCCACTAGGACTCAACGCAGCAGACCTTCTCTTAATGGTACATGAATGCACCACCGATCAGGTACAGGAGGAGGCTGTTTTTGAGAATCCCAAATGGCCACCCAATGGGAGGAGGGTGTGGCATTATAGCTGTGCTG
Organism: Ambystoma mexicanum; assembly: GCF_040938575.1. Taxonomy (NCBI): domain Eukaryota; kingdom Metazoa; phylum Chordata; class Amphibia; order Caudata; family Ambystomatidae; genus Ambystoma; species Ambystoma mexicanum. Next base: position 1,347,643,618 of record NC_090933.1, on the reverse strand, counting down.
TCTGGGGTTCAGAGGAGATGTGTGCAGAGGTTTCATCAGCCATGGATGGATGGCATATCCAGAATCACCTGTGGAGCAGAGCAAATGGTACTAATGGTCATTCACGGTAGTAACTACCAAATATTGTAATTCCAGTAACTCCCTTAACTTAACTCCCAAATGTCGTATTGTCTAGGTAGCATGCATTTGGGTGGTGTTCGGCTTGCAACGTACATGTGCTTATTGTCTGCATCAGTGCAAGGAGGACCTGTGAGAATCATGTGTGCTGCACTTGAGCAAGATTGCCATGGGAAGCCTTGTGAGATGGTTGTGGTTAGGGTATGGTAAGCGACCCCATGCGTCTGAGCTCTCCTATGACGCTCCTGCATGGGCAGGGTAGTCCTCTGCCTTGCAATCTGTGATGTGTAATACTGCCTTTGTGATGGGATATTACAGGTGTCAGAGTGCATAATATGCTATATGCAGTGGATGGCCTACCCATTCATGGCGCACATAAGAGAATCCTGAGATCACAAGATGGAGGTCAGCTCCAGGACTCGGGTGAGAGCTGTGCTCCCCACCATGTGCTCTCCAAAGGGCACAGGGCCTCTCAACGCACAGGTCTGACCACGTGTCCATCCCACCGGTGGCTAGGAGCCATTGCAGGCCATCCAGCCTCATGATAGGTAATCCTACTCATGTGTCATTTACATAAACCCCAGCCCAGGTACCCCAGCACCTGGCATCAGAATTAAAAGGAGTATGACTTCCCTGTGACGGTCTGGTATGTTCTTGGGCCTCTCTGAATGAACATACCCCCCATTGAGCGCATCAATGCTCTGCTGCAGTGCACTTTTGTACCTTCAATGCACATGCTCTGTATATTTGACATCCTCAAGTGGCCATTTCTGCTCCCTAAGTGGGTGTCCTCAGAGTATGTTGCATCATTTTTGCTTTGGTTCTCTAAGCCCCTTTCCCTCCCAGCCTCCTTTCAGTGAATCTTTACCCACTTATTTCCATCTACTTTGATTATAAAAACGATGCACCTGTGAGATGCAGGTAATTGTGTGTTCACCAGAAAGACATCTCTGTACAAGATGTTCCCCTAAAAAACCTCCTTACTGCTCACTGGCCACCTCTGTGTGGCCTCAAATGTCCCCACTGCCACAAGGTTCTCTTCCAGTGCATCCGTCTGCCCCCCTACTGGCATTACTTGCCCACTCCTTACCATTCTCACACTCCTTGCGGAACATCTCCCTCTTGCCGTTCCTCCTGTACTCTTCCTACACGTCCTCCCCTCTTCCTATTGTGGACATGCCCTTCGCCCCAACTGCATATTGATAACACGCCATGTACTCTCTTTATCTCTCCATCTTAACCCCCCAGAGTTTCCTTCCTCACTACCTTGCAGCTGCTCTCACAATTAGGCTATAGAATGCAAAATGAATTCACACTGGAAACTCATATCTCAGTTGGATTCCGTAAAGACCCATACAGACAGCCATGGGCAACACTGAGGCCTTAGGGAGAGCTGGAGCGCAGGCTGACTGGCTACCTTAGAGGGAGCTGGAGCGCAGTATGACTGGCTACATTAGAGGGGGCTGTAGGACAAGCTGACTAGCTACCTTAGGGCGAGCTGGAGCGCAGGCTGACTGGCTACCTTAGAGGGAGCTGGAGCGCAGGCTGACTGGCTATGGCCTACCTCAAGGGAGCTGGAGTGCAGGCTGACTGGCTACCTTAGAGGGAGATGGAGCGCAGGCTGACTGGCTACCTTAGGGAGAGCTGGAGCGCAGGCTGACTGGCTACCTTAGAGGGAGCTGGAGCGCAGGCTGACTGGCTATGGCCTGACTCAAGGGAGCTGGAGTGCAGGCTGACTGGCTACCTTAGAGGGAGTTGGATGAAGCAGGAGCGCAGGCTGACTGTCTACCTTAGAGGGAGCTGGAGTGCAGGCTGACTAGCTACCTTAGAGGGAGCTGGAGCGTAGGTTGACTGGCTACATTAAAGGGAGCTGGAGCGTGGGCTGACTAGCTAGCTTAGAGGGAGCTGGAGCGCAGGCTGACTGTCTACCTCAGATGGAGCTATAGCGTAGGCTGACTGGCTACATTAGAGGGATCTGGAGCACAGGCTGACTAGCTACCTTAGAGGGAGCTGGAGTGCAGGCTGACTCTCTACCTTAGAGGGAGCTGGAGCGCAGGCTGACTGGCTGCCTAGTAGGGAGCTGGAGCACAGGCTGAATGGCTACCACAGAGGGAGCTAGAGTGCAGGCTGACTATCTACCTTAGAGGGAGCTGGAGTGCAGGCTGACTGGCTACCTTAGAGGGAGCTGAAGCGCAGGCTGACTGGCTACCTTAGAGGGAGCTGGAGCGCGGACTGACTGGCTAAGGCCCGCCTCAAGGGAGCTGGAATGCAGGCTGACTGGCTACCTTAAAGGGAGCTGGAGTGCAGGCTGACTTCTACCTTAGATGGAGCTGGAGTGCAGGCTGATTGGCTATCTTAGAGGGAGCTGGAGTGCAGGCTGACTGTCTACCTTAGAGGGTGCTGGAGCGCAGGGTGACTGGATACCTTAGAGGAAGATGCAGCGCAGGCTGACTGGCTACTTTAGAGGGAGCTGGAGCGCAGGCTGACTGGATACCTTAGAGGAAGATGCAGCGCAGGCTGACTGGCTACTTTAGAGGGAGCTGGAGCGCAGGCTGACTAGCTACCTTAGAGGGAGCTGGAGCGCAGGCTGACTAGCTACCTTAGAGGGAGCTGGAGCACAGGCTGACTGTAGCTGGAGCACAGGCTGACTGGCTACCTCAGAGGGAGCTAGAGCGCAGGCTGACTAGCTACCTTAGAGGGAGCTGGAGTGCAGCTGACTGGCTACCTTAGAGGGAGCCGGAGCACAGGCTGACTGGCTATGGCCTACCTCAAGGGAGCTGGAGTGCAGGCTGACTGGCTACCTCAGATGGAGCTAGAGCGCAGGCTGACTGGCTACCTTAGACGGAGCTGGAGCGTAGGCTGACTAGCTACCTTAGAGGGAGCTGGAGTGCAGGCTGACTGGCTACCTTAGAGGGAGCTGGAGCGCAGGCTGACTGGCTACCTTAGAGGGAGCTGGAGTGCAGGCTGACTGGCTACCTTAGAGGGAGCTGGAGCGCAGTGTGACGTCTACCTTAGAGGGAGCTGGAGCGCAGGCTGACTGGATACCTCAGAGGAAGATGGAGCGCAGGCTGACTGGCTACATTAGAGGTAGCTGGAGTGCAGTCTGACTAGCTACCTTAGAGGGAGCTGGAGCGCAGGCTGACTGTCTACCTCAGATGGAGCTATAGCGTAGGCTGACTGGCTACTTCAGAGGGAGCTGGAGCGCAGGCTGCCTGGCTACCTTAGAGGGAGCTGGAGCGCAGACTGACTGGATACCTCAGAGGAAGATGGAGCGCAGGCTGACTGGCTACATTAGAGGTAGCTGGAGTGCAGTCTGACTAGCTACCCTAGAGGGAGCTGGAGCACAGGCTGACAGTCTACCTTAGAGGGAGCTGCAGGGCAGGCTGACTGGCTACTTCAGAGGGAGCTGGAGCGCAGGCTGCCTGGCTACCTTAGAGGGAGCTGGAGCGCAGACTGACTGGCTGCCTAGTAGGGAGCTGGAGCACAGGCAGACTGGCTACCTCAGAGGGAGCTAGAGTGCAGGCTGACTAGCTACCTTAGAGGGAGCTTGAGTGCAGGCTTACTGGTCACCTTAGAGGGTGCTGGAGCGCAGGCTGACTGGCTATGGCCTGCCTCAAGCGAGCCGGAGTGCAGGCTGACTGGCTACCTTAGAGGGAGCTGGAGTGCAGGCTGACTAGCTACCTTAGAGGGAGCTGGAGCACAGGCTGACTGGCAACCTTAGAGGGAGCTGGAGTGCAGGCTGACTGGCTACCTTAGAGGGAGCTGGAGTGCAGGCTGACTTCTACCTTAGATGGAGCTGGAGTGCAGGTTGACTGTAGCTGGAGCACAGGCTGACTGGCTACCTTAGAGTGTGCTGGAGCGCAGGGTGACGGCTACCATAGAGGGAGCTGGAGCGCAGGCTGACTGGCTACCTTAGAGGGAGCTGGAGCGCAGACTGACTGGCTAAGGCCCGCCTCAAGGGAGCTGGAATGCAGGCTGACTGGCTACCTTAAAGGGAGCTGGAGTGCAGGCTGACTTCTACCTTAGATGGAGCTGGAGTGCAGGCTGATTGGCTATCTTAGAGGGAGCTGGAGTGCAGGCTGACTGTCTACCTTAGAGGGTGCTGGAGCGCAGGGTGACGGCTACCATAGAGGGAGCTGGAGCGCAGGCTGACTGGATACCTTAGAGGAAGATGCAGCGCAGGCTGACTGGCTACTTTAGAGGGAGCTGGAGCGCAGGCTGACTAGCTACCTTAGAGGGAGCTGGAGCGCAGGCTGACTAGCTACCTTAGAGGGAGCTGGAGCACAGGCTGACTGTAGCTGGAGCACAGGCTGACTGGCTACCTCAGAGGGAGCTAGAGCGCAGGCTGACTAGCTACCTTAGAGGGAGCTGGAGTGCAGCTGACTGGCTACCTTAGAGGGAGCCGGAGCACAGGCTGACTGGCTATGGCCTACCTCAAGGGAGCTGGAGTGCAGGCTGACTGGCTACCTCAGATGGAGCTAGAGCGCAGGCTGACTGGCTACCTTAGACGGAGCTGGAGCGCAGGCTGACTGGTACCTTAGAGGGAGCTGGAGTGCAGGCTGACTGGCTACCTTAGAGGGAGCTGGAGCGCAGTGTGACGTCTACCTTAGAGGGAGCCGGAGCGCAGGCTGACTGGATACCTTAGAGGAAGATGGGGCGCAGGCTGACAGTCTACCTTAGAGGGAGCTGGAGCGCAGGCTGACTGTCTACCTTAGAGGGAGCTGTAGGGCAGGCTGACTGGCTACTTCAGAGGGAGCTGGAGCGCAGGCTGCCTGGCTACCTTAGAGGGAGCTGGAGCGCAGACTGACTGGATACCTTAGAGGAAGATGGAGCGCAGGCTGACTGGCTACATTAGAGGTAGCTGGAGTGCAGTCTGACTAGCTACCCTAGAGGGAGCTGGAGCACAGGCTGACAGTCTACCTTAGAGGGAGCTGGAGCGCAGGCTGACTGTCTACCTTAGAGGGAGCTGTAGGGCAGGCTGACTGGCTACTTCAGAGTGAGCTGGAGCGCAGGCTGCCTGGCTACCTTAGAGGGAGCTGGAGCGCAGACTGACTGGCTGCCTAGTAGGGAGCTGGAGCACAGGCAGACTGGCTACCTCAGAGGGAGCTAGAGTGCAGGCTGACTAGCTACCTTAGAGGGAGCTTGAGTGCAGGCTTACTGGCTACCTTAGAGGGAGCTGGAGCGCAGGCTGACTGGTTATGGCCTGCCTCAAGCGAGCCGGAGTGCAGGCTGACTGGCTACCTTAGAGGGAGCTGGAGTGCAGGCTGACTAGCTACCTTAGAGGGAGCTGGAGCACAGGCTGACTGGCAACCTTAGAGGGAGCTGGAGTGCAGGCTGACTGGCTACCTTAGAGGGAGCTGGAGTGCATCCTGACTGGCTACCTTAGAGGGGGCTAGAGCACAGGCTGACTGTCTATCTTAGAGGGAGCTGGAGCGCAGGCTGACTGGCTACCTTAGAGGGAGTTGGAGTGCAGGCTGACTAGCTACCTTAGAGGGAGCTGGAGCACAGGCTGACTGGCAACCTTAGAGGGAGCTGGAGTGCAGGCTGACTGGCTACCTTAGAGGGAGCTGGAGTGCATCCGGACTGGCTACCTTAGAGGGGGCTAGAGCGCAGGCTGACTGTCTACCTTAGAGGGAGCTGGAGGGCAGGCTGATTGGCTACCTCAGAGGGAGCTGGAGCGCAGGCTGACTGTCTACCTTAGAGGGAGCTGGAGGGCAGGCTGATTGGCTACCTCAGAGGGAGCTGGAGTGCAGGCTGACTAGCTACCTTAGAGGGAGCTGGAGCACAGGCTGACTGGCAACCTTAGAGGGAGCTGGAGTGCAGGCTGACTGGCTACCTTAGAGGGAGCTGGAGTGCATCCTGACTGGCTACCTTAGAGGGGGCTAGAGCACAGGCTGACTGTCTATCTTAGAGGGAGCTGGAGCGCAGGCTGACTGGCTACCTTAGAGGGAGTTGGAGTGCAGGCTGACTAGCTACCTTAGAGGGAGCTGGAGCACAGGCTGACTGGCAACCTTAGAGGGAGCTGGAGTGCAGGCTGACTGGCTACCTTAGAGGGAGCTGGAGTGCATCCGGACTGGCTACCTTAGAGGGGGCTAGAGCGCAGGCTGACTGTCTACCTTAGAGGGAGCTGGAGGGCAGGCTGATTGGCTACCTCAGAGGGAGCTGGAGCGCAGGCTGACTGGCTGCCTAGGGAGCTGGAGCACATGCTGACTAGCTGCCTAGGGAGCTGGAGCACAGGCTGACTGGCAACCTCAGAGGGAGCTAAAGCGCAGGCTGACTAGCTACCTTAGAGGGAGCAGGAGTGCAGACTGACTGGCTACCTTAGAGGGAGCTGTCGAGCACAGACTGACTGGCGATGGCCTGCCTCAAGGGAGATGGAGTGCAGGCTGACTGGCTACCTTAGATGGAGCTGGAGCGCAGGCTGACTAGCTACCTTATACGGTGCAGGAGCGCAGGCTGACGGTCTACCTTAGAGGGAGCTGGAGCGCAGGCTGACTAGCTACATTAGAGGGAGCTGGAGTGCAGGCTGACTGGCTACATTAGAGGGAGCTGGAGCGCAGGCTGACTAGCTACCTTAGAGGGAGCTGGAGCGCAGGCTGACTGCCTACCTCAGATGGAGCTATAGCGCAGGCTGACTGTCTGCCTAGTCGGGAGCTGGAGCACAGGCTGACTGGCTACCTCAGAGGGAGCTAGAGCACAGGCTGACTAGCTACCTTAGAGGGAGCTGGAGCGTGCGCTGACTGTCTATGGCCTGCCTCAAGGGAGCTGGAGTGCAGGCTGACTGGCTTCCTTAGAGGGAGCTGGAGCGCAGGCTGACTAGCTACCTTAGAGGTAGCTGGAGTGCAGGCTGACTGGCTACCTTAGAGGGAGCTGGAGCGCAGGCTGGCTAGCTACCTTAGATGGAGCTGTAGGGCAGGCTGATTGGCTACTTCAGAGGGAGCTGGAGCGCAGGCTGGCTGGATACCTTAGAGGGAGCTGGAGTGCAGGCTGACTGGCTACCTTAGAGGGAGCTGGAGCGCAGGCTGACTGGCTACCTTAGAGGGAGCTGGAGGGCAGGCTGACTGGCTACCTTAGAGGGAGCTAGAGCGCAGGCTGACTGGCTACCTTAGAGGGAGCTGGAGCGCAGGCTGACTGGCTACCTTAGAGGGAGCTGGAGGGCAGGCTGACTGGCTACCTTAGAGGGAGCTGGAGCGCAGGCTGACTGGCTACCTTAGAGGGAGCTGGAGCGCAGGCTGACTGGCTACCTTAGATGGAGCTGGAGCGCAGGCTGACTGGCTACCTTAGAGGAAGCTGGAGCGCAGGGTGACAGCTACCTTAGAGGGAGCTGGAGCGCAGGCTGACTGGCTACCTTAGAGGAAGCTGGAGCGCAGGGTGACAGCTACCTTAGAGGGAGCTGGAGCGCAGGCTGACTGGCTACCTTAGAGGAAGCTGGAGCGCAGGGTGACAGCTACCTTAGAGGAAGCTGGAGCGCAGGGTGACAGCTACCTTAGAGGAAGCTGGAGCGCAGGGTGACAGCTACCTTAGAGGGAGCTGGAGTGCAGGCTGACTGGCTACCTTAGAGGAAGCTGGAGCGCAGGGTGACAGCTACCTTAGAGGTGGCTGGAGGGCAGGCTGGCTGGCTACCTTAGAGAGAGCTGGAGTGCAGGCTGAGTGGCCACCTTAGAGGGAGCTGGAGTGCAGGCTGACTGCTTGCCCGCTGTTGGTGGTGCCATCCCAGCTGCCTGAGATGTATCGAAAAAGCCACTTCTTCTTTCATGGTTTTGGACAATCTAGTTTAGTCCTTTTTTTCTGTTCTCCGAACCCTTAATTTGTGTATTTTCTCATGTTTGCCTTGTTGCAGATGTTGGGGGTGATTTGGGCTCCTCATGCTTTTGGCCACTTATGCACATTGAAATAGCACCTGTTCTGGAGCAGGTGCTATTTGAAGGTGTACATGTGGGTGCTAAATGAAAAGCAATAGACTTCCATTATATAAATAGGCATTTTTCAGAAGTGGTATTCCAACACACAAAATGGCATGAAATGAAGTGTAAATACAAGGCAGTTCAGTCGCCTGGTTCCTATGCTTAGTTTACAAGGCGTTAAGTGTATAATTAACATCGCCTTGGAGAGTATGAGGCAGACACAAAAAAAGGTGTAAACTGCTTACATCTTGAATGTACAGCTTGGCTTCATGCATGTAGGGTTTGCAAAATGAGCCACACGTTAGATTCCTACGGAATCTGCCTACTTTTACCAGGTGCTAAATGCAGATAGAGGCCTACAGTGGCGACATGATCTCCTGTTAAGAAACATCACCATACTCAAGGGAAACACAAAGGGGACATTCCATCAGGCTGTACCTGGAGTAATGGTCGGGAGCAGAAAACATTAGGTCACTTCTTTGCCTCTGATAACATGCTGGGCTACATGCAACAGTTAACGGTAATACCAGCAAACCACAGCAATCATAGGATGTTGCTACTGATCTGTCCCGCCCAGAACATAAGAAGTCAAGACTACTATCCTATACCCTTCAATTTAAACACGGGAAGAAATCGGCTGGTTATCAAGAAAGCAAAAATTGATCTCTTGATTGGGAGATTGGAAACTGAAGTACGAAAAGACTGATCATTGTCCGGTGAGCCTGTTAGGGATTCTCGCCAAATAATGTGGGATTTCGCTGAACAGAAAACAAGAAACCTCAAGACAAACTTTTACGCTGGTGCACAGCTTTGATAAAATAGTTGCTGACAAGAAGAAATGCCTAAACTCTAAGTTTAGGAGATTAAAAAGAGGGATCGTCGGAAGCACTAGCGATCTGCAGAAAATTAAAGGAAACTTATCGGAACGGGGTTTGTGCGCATAGTTATGTGCTGATTCAGCGAGACGCAGAAAACATGTTGAGGAACATTGAGGCTAAAAACACATCTCAGATCTGGCATTGGATGAATGGTATCGTTTTCAACATGAGGCTCATGCACTCAATGCAGTATTGGCCCGTGACTGGGAAGATCACCTTAGGGCTCTGTTCCAATCGCCGGTCCCCGCTTTGGTAAAAGTTGCTCCCAGATGAGTGGAGGGTGGACCTTTGATACATGTGGGGTGGAGATCCTCTGCCTCATCAATAAAGCTAGCAATTCCAGAACAACGGGCCCTGATGGGATGTCTAACGCCATGCTTAAAATGGATCCAGAGCTATGGGCATCATTTTTCTGGGTCCTATTTGATTATATCAAGAAAATCAGGAGGTTACCGGCTTCATGGAAAACATCAATTGTTGTTCCTATTTTTAAAAAGGTTGACAGGACTAGGCTGTGTAGCTAATGGCCAATTGCCCTGTTGGACGTGGTAGGAAAGATCTTTGCGGCCCTAATACTACAAGGATTTATGAGGTGGAGCTTGGAAGGGGGACACTGCGACATCAGACAATCTGGCTTTGTGAAAGGAGTGAGCACGGCTCTGAGTGTTTTTTTGTTAAACATTTTGAAAAATCAGATAAAAGAGAAGAAAGGCCCTAAGATTTATCTAGCTTTCATAGACCTTGCCCAGGCCTTTGATACAATAAATTGTACTAAACTATGGGCAAGAATGGAAGTGTCCGGTAGATCTCCTTGAAGCCATTAAAGATATTCATTCTGAGATCTCACTACATGTAAAATTGGACATGTAGGGTCTGTTGGCAAACCCAATTCCAACCGGGAAGGGCCTTAAGCAGGGATACGCTCTGGTCCCTGCTCTCTTCAACCTGTTCATTCATGACGTCGACAAGGCATTAATGAGCGTAAGAAGCTTTCCACCAACAACGGCAGGTAGCCCTTTGGATAGACTTCTCTACGCTGACAACCTGGTTCTCATCGGCCAGACCCAGGTCGATTACAAAGTCCACTGGACGCTCTGTAAGCCTATGAACTTGAAAATGGTTAAAGATTAATGCTGAAAAATCTTGTATCCTTGTCCTGGACTCAGAGGGGGCTACAGGAAAAAAGACTGCCTCATGGTATATGAATGGGCAAACGTTATCACAGGTTACCTTGATGACCTACCTGGTGATATGCGTCAATAACAGCCTCATGGATGCTCCAAGAATGGCATTCTTAAAGGTCATGATGAAGATGCTAGCTTCTCAGGCGAGGACCATTGAGAAGAAATTCTGTAAATACACTTTATGCCCAGTAATACAATTCTACAGAATGCAGGTGGTACCCATAATCACCTACGCTGCTGAAGCTTTTTTTGCCCTCCCAGCAATAACTTGGCCGTGGCTGGAGGGCATATTTCGGAAACGAGTCCTAAATTTACCACGAGGAAGGCCCATACAAGCAGTAAGAGTGGAGTTTGGATTAAATTCCCTCTACTCAATGGTTGTGTGGAAATCGTTGGCACTGCTTCAAAAATGTATATCACCATCCCAGCCGAGAGGTTTTGAGATCTTACAGAAGGCTATTACGGAAGGAACTGACGGCGTGCATCGAGAATGGGTGAACATTTGTGTGGAAATCTTGGAGAGTCTTGAGGTCACGGAGGACATGTTAACCACTAACCCATGCAATGTAAAAAGGAAATTGTGGACAATGGACTGGATCCAAAGCCAAGATCAAAGATCGCTCTACAAGCGATTAGGGAACACCCATTAGGAAGCACGTGCGCTTAAGTCACTGCCAAAATACTTGGTGTAGTTTCTGAGGCGCTACCATCTCACGCAGTTTATGGGTGGGATAAACTGATTGTGGGAGAAAACCTGAGATTGATTTTGGCATCACTAAACCTTATAGAAGAAGTCTTTCTCATGTTGGCATGAACAGAACTGAGCGCTTCAGCATAACTGAACAGGTTATCTATATTGTTATGCCTGGAGGGCAATTAGCGTATTTGTTATCTCTATACGGATTTCTCGCCCTCTTTTTATTTTTTTTGCTTCTTGTTCACTTTCTCCCTATCTTGCGCACCACTTTCTTTTTGACTGGTCTGCGTAAGAAATGTGGGAATCTGCTTATTGGTTGTTTTATTCCGTAATGCTGAATTCTATTTTTATGATAATGAACTTTTGATATCGATTTTGTTGTATATAGTAAAGGTTATTTTATAACCTAATACTAATAAATAAATGTAAACAACTTTTTTTTAAAAATGCAGATAGATTCCACAGTGTGGAAGAAAAATGTAGCTCAAAGAATGTTGATGGGAAATGGTAAAGGAATCTGTAATTAGATGTATTTGTAAGTTAATCTAAGTGTAAGCGGAAGAGTACCGATCTGAGAAATCCTATGCCTCTATGACCTCATGCAGCTCAGAGAAAAGCTCCATTTTGAAACCTATGGGGAGATGAACCTCTATCGAATGGTGTAACATGCTCTGTATTCGGCTGGTTCGGAAAAGGTGCTTAGAAATAAGCTTACACTGCAAACAACAGATATGTCAAATGAATGATGGCGAAGAGTGGAAGGTTGAACTGGATTAAGGGCGCACATCTGTATTGGTGTTCTCTTGAAGACTGGGAATATGACCTTGGGAGACTAGGTTTGACTTGCTTCACATAGAAAACCAATACTGGGAGAACCGCATTACATTCAAGGCGGCCTCAATCGTCCATCACTACCTATACGGATCTGCTCCCACTTACCTAAAGGAACAAATATCCTTGTATGAACCAGGTCGATCACTGAGATCCAAAAATCAAGGTCTATTTAAGATCATTCAGACAAAAAGGATTGGGGTGTTCTTTTCCCATCAAAGCATCTCTAAAATGGAATAGCCTGCCCTCTGAGCTCAGATTAGAAACCAACTTTCAGATCTTCAAAAAGAAACTAAAAACACTGTTCTTCAAAAAATGCCACTTACTAATTTGACCTAGACTTTATGGTCCTGTCCTGTTAGTCAGTGTCCATGTCTCTGTGTTCGCGCCCTGATGCCTACGGGCTTTCGGGACGTAAGAAATAATAAATAATAAATACAAATACAAATACAATCCTCCTTAGTAAAGTAATGAAATAAATACTGGCTGAATTGCAGTAGGTGTACTGAAATCCTCTATGGCTACTCGTTTAAGCTCTGTGGATATCTAAGATTATCCCCAGGGTCTAATCTTACAAAAAGTGCAAACTGCATGCAGGCGGCCGCCAACCTTCACACTTAGGTGGTGCTTGGTCCTCGCCATGAAAAATGGAGTGCATATTCAAAGTGTAGGAGCAGATGAAAGCCTCTTTACTGATTTAGGTCTTGTTTTTGCGCTCGACTTTGCAAAACGTATAAAGGATTCCTCCGATGTGCATGCGGCGGGCAGCCTTTACAATGGAGTACATGTGGTATTCACCTGATTTTAAAAGGGGCAAAAAGCACGAGGATTTCTTAGGAATCCGATCAAATGCTGCATCCGGTGTTCTAGCATGTGGAACAGGAAGCAGTGGCAGAAACATACATACCCTTCAGTCTCCCACTTCACTTGTAAAACCCATTTAAAGGGACACAGCGTGTGAAACAAAGTGTAAACATTGGCGTAACCATTTTACACCTCGTTTTACCACCTTTTATTTTCACACCGGGCCCGCCCAACCAAATGACCTCATATAGCTCACCTAAGTCTCTGTTGACAAAATGAAAACATCTTGCACAAAAAGCTTAATTGGGATTCCCAATTTCAAAGTCTGCTAGCAAACTTGGGCTCCTGTTCAGGGTGGATGCTGGGTTAGACCTTCTAATGAAGAGATGCCCAGACTGGCTGAAAGATGTTCCCTTGGTGACAGCCTTATTTCCGGAAGGCAATGAACTCAATGTGGCCTTCTCCACATTGTTGCTTTGACCAAGGACAAGTAAAAACATTTTGAAAAAACAGACGTAGTAAGTGTCACTCCTCGTCTGCTGCCTCTGTGGTTCTATGTTCTTAGGTATTTTTTCGCAGACATTTTTGCCATAAATCTTTGGCCGAAAGAATTAATTGAATTTGTTTTTATGTGTTTGGGGAGATCCCTCCAAACCCCCCTTCGCTATTATCTAGTACCTATTCCCCACCCCCCCTACTCCTTTTATCCCCTTAGCCGCCCCCCTCCCCCAATATTTTTCGATGAGCTGTTTTTCGGCCGAAAACCTTTGACAAAAAAACTGTGAAAAAATACCTGGCGATGTAACAACGTCGTATCGCCTCTGTATCCAAACCAAATAACTGATAAAGTGATCTAGTACAAGGGTGTGTATGGAGCGCATTCCCAGACCTGTTTGTCACGACTGTATAACATCCATTAAAATGTTCTGCAAATGAAGATATACAGGTTAATTCTCATGGCTATGAATGAAGGGGATAGTTGTGGGACATGGCTTCCCAAGCTTTCCTCTATTCTATACTTTCTCATTCTGAACAGGAGTTGGTGCACTGTGCGCTGTTCCCATTCTGGGTTCCTGCGCCATGTTCAAACTTGTTATTGCGGTCACCACATCACAACTCTGCTATATTCTATCACAGGCTGCTCTGGGTGCCACCTGCCCTCGTGGGGATCATCCCAGTTGGGTGAGTTCCTTGGCTGTCATGGACTCATGGTACTAAAAGTGACATCCTGCAGAGAAAGGAAAAAGATGAAGGAAGGGGAAGGGGCCAGGGGGAAGGGTCCTACCAAGTCCCAGAACAATACTTTCTTTTTGAGGTGCACACTGGGATGAGAAGAGAGAGTAGAGAAGGCCCCTGGAAAGACCTGATGGGCGATGGCACCAGCATAGTCAGGAACACTAGAATGCACACCCATACCTCATGTCCTGCCCTACACCCGACCCTAACATTATAAAATCTTTGCAATATTAGCAAATCAAGGTCCTCAGGAGAGGACACACGCATTTGGAAGAGTGGGGTGCATTCAGATGCTCCAAATAGTAGTCCCTCTCACATGAACAGCAGGATTTTGAAAACTCTGAAACAAAAACGCCTTGCCTTTGTTTTTGTTTTTCTAGTAAAATTAAAGTGCCATGTGGAAAGGGGCCTATCTTTCATTATTGAAGGAATAGCAGCATTTTAATTTGCCAAAGAAGGAGGAATCAAATATCCCTTTCACGTGGAAAACAGGATTTTTAAACACTGAAACAAAAACGGCTTGCACAGGTGTGTGCAAATTAAAGCAGTTTAAATGTGAAATGTATCACTGATAACAGAAAAATGACATGATGTGCGGGTTGATAAAAAGCAATGTATATTAGGTTTCACATACAAAACTCCAGTGACATTTGAAAAGCCACTTTGTGTTCATGAAAAAATGTCAGCCCAAGACAAACCCTTTTGCTGTCTGTGGGAAACTCCACAATGAAATCTCCCACTCCCAGTCTGGATGTCATATCTCCTATCTAATGACCAACCGCAATAAAGCGTCCTACTAAATGTGTCGAAATTCAGTGTTCTCCAGACCAGCTGCTTCTGAAGGCATTGACTACAGGAGAGGTTCCCCTTAGCTGGAGCATGACTAATATGTGTGGAAATGGAGGCAACAACTTCAAAGAGCAAGCTTCCAACACAAAGAGACTGATAGAAATAAACTCTGGATGCAGGCTGACCCAGTGAAAACAAATGGCCAGAAGGCAGGAGGGGGGCCATTTGCCCCACATGAAGATTTGCCATTCATTTAAAACGACTATTATCATTTAGGCATTTCCCTCAGAAATCCGATTTTCTTCATCTATATACAATTTTTAGGTAATTTCCAGGAGATTTTGGAGATACAAAATTCATCCACCTGTGACTCATGGAACTGTAATGGCTATCTAAGATGTGTTTCTGGCTGATCTGAACATGTTCCAAATGCGAGAGTTGAGCGGGTGTAGAATACAATTAGGGATATGGAAAATACCTTACATTTTCATAACTGTTATGCTTTTTATGGAAAGGCAGAAAGGTTCCACATGGCCGTGCTACATGGTCTGGACTTGGTGGTCATCTTATCTAATTCTCCATGATTAGCTGAATACGAAAATGTTTAGTATGACAGCTGAGAGTACAATTATGAAGTTGTGATACATAACTAGTTTTTGCGAAAAAGTTGAAAGGAGAACAAAGGGTGATTAAAAATGGGAATTGCTATATGTTGCTCCAGACCGCTAAACCAATCCTGACTTAGAGGCTGGGTTTGTGAGGAGAGAGAAGGGTTACTGTCAAATACTAGTTGTGGGAATGATTGCAGGGTAGTTCCCAAATATTGTAAAATTGGTGGTGTCAGTGCTGCTATATAAGGGGAACTGCACTAGGACAGGGGGAGAGAGGAACAGGAGAGAGACAGACCATCAGGAAGGCTGCTGAAACCTACCATCTGGCTGCAGTAAGAAACACCAGAGGAGATTGCTGAGAGTACATCTGTGTGGAGATGTCTATTTCTAGGAAGTCCAGACCCCTGCCCTATCTTTCCAGAGTGCCCTGAGATGCAGCTGGCTTTCTTGAACTTTAAACAGAGGCTTTCTATGTAAGTAGAACTCAGCCCTGGGAAACCACAAGGTGGGGGAGTATGCTTGCCTTGAATCCTTTGCCTTCATAGTTGGTGGGGGGCAGGGGAGAAGGGAAAAACGGTGTAGATCCTTAGCCTATTTAACCAAAAATATGAATTTAATTTACCCCATTGGCAGAACAAGATGAGGTGAATTTTGATAAAATTTGAAATTAACGAAGCTCGCTTTACAGTGAGTGCTGAAAACTATAGCCTATAAATTACTGGGTAATCCTTGCTATTCTGCTGACCCCGACTTCTTTTCGGAAGAGGGGTGTCTTTGTTCTTAAAAAAGTCCAACCTTTTTATCCAGTCAGGCCTTTCAGTGGAGGGGCATCTGAAATCCTCAAATTCTCCAAATAATTGAAATTTTTCTGTCTGACGTCCCCAACACAGGCCGTTCAGTGGAGGGTGGTTTGAAATCCCAAAATAAACCAAATCATTCCAATTCTCTTGTCCGACCTCCCCAACACAGACCTTTCAGTGGAGGGGGTCTGAAATCCAAACATACCCAAATCATTCCAATTTTTCTGTCTGACTTCCCCAACACAGACCAAAGTTGTGGGGGGGGGGCGTGGGCTGAAGAACAAACCGCTAAATCATCCTGTGATTATTTTGAACCAAAAGTGTGGCAGAAAACATAATTGCCATGTGTATTTCTACCAAATCTAGAAATCCTACTGCTAGCCTTTTAAGCCCGCCGGAAAATTAAACTCACACCACACATTTATAATTGTTTTAATAGCGACCAGTTTAATTATTTCTTGAAGTGAAATTGGTAGAAAGTAAAGAATTATGATTTGTTTTTTATAAAAACTAATTTGTGTAATTGATTTGAGTAACAAGAAGTTAATGGCGAGCCACGGATAAAGTGGTCTTTGACATTTTCCTGCTAATTTCTATTACTTTTAATTTAAATAAATACCAGTATATTTCCCGTACACCAGCCTGGTTCTTGGCTCATTGTTAGCTCAGGGGAGAGGGATCCAAGTGGCATGATATGTGCCTGAGATAGGGCTAAAAAGAATCTGTTAAACAGTTTGTTGTGTGACACCTTGAGTGGGGAGGGAAGGAACTCCCCGTGTTAAGGGTGGTCACTCAATAAGCCGTTACAGAAGCAGTACTTTGTAAGGTGAATACATTATAAGAAAGAAAATATTCTGTCTATACACATACCATCATTGGTGGCTTTCTCAATTTATTTAAGATGGCGCCCACTCGTCACTCCATTTTTGGGACTTCCAAATGTGGCGGGTCAGGCAGTGTGATAATAAACGGTATGCTCAATAGTTAACTTTGGATAACTATTGTAACCGGGCTTTGACCCAGGCTTACATTCTGGCACTTGACCAAATATGTTCACAGCTCCACTTAGGGCATATATGTTTAAAACATGGTAGAAATATGTTGAAAAACATGTAATTATGATTGTAGCTTAACTTGCCTTTACTGACTAGAAGACTACAATTACCAACATGCAATGTAATGGGAGCCTCAATAGATCTCCTCTGGCTTTTACACTGGTTCTATAGAGACTCCAAGACACACATTGAAATAAAATGCATTATAAGGTTTTCTGCATGTAGGCATTGGTTAACACAGCCTGGAACGTGTTTCCCCCCTTTCTGATCACTCAAACTAAGCACTTCATAAGGGACATCCCATTAACAACAGTCCCACTAAATTACCATCTTTGGTTGTGTATCCAGCTATCTACCACTAACCACTCCCCATTTAATGCTGATGACAAAGATCCATATTAAACATGCTTTGATTGTCACTGTGCTGCCATTTCTCTTTATTTGTTCTTTACAGGAACAGGAGCAGCCTGTGCTCTCAATGTACATTACTTGTAATGGACATTTGTCATATCAGCCAGCACGTGATTCACCCTTTGCACTCATATGAGACCCTTTGTCCAATGAGTACATTATTTATTGTTTCCCATCAACACCACTCCACTCTCTCCACGGTGCAGAGCAAGAAGGAAACTGTGCTGCCCATGTGCAAGCTTTTGGTGGAGCCAAGGACACAGTGACGCAAGATGACATGCCTGACTGTGGTTAAGCATATGCAGGCTACTGTTGGCTTCAAAGACGCAGCATAAAGGTAGAAGCATGGGAGTTGGGTTTGACGCTCACCTTCTCCTCTTTTTTGACCTGTATATTTTTTACTTCATTATATTTTGCTGCTTTTGTTTACTTGTTGAGAAGTAAAGTAGTACAACATCATTTATGGCGCTAAGGCTTACATATGTGTGGGTCTTGTAGGATAAAAAGGTTGAATTTTTGCCAAGAGGGGATTTTAGGGACGACTCAGACTTGTGTAGAAAGTGTATGCCAGTGCTCAATTAGAAAGGGTGTGTACTTCAGCATTTGCATATACGTTAGCACTGGTGTGACCTGAAGAAGGGGTGACATGGGGATCAACTTTACATAGCATAGCATTGGCATAGAGTAGTTGTAGCATAGGGACTAACACTACTCACTCCTAACATACTAACCAATAACTCCTTACCCCTAGGCCACTAATATAATTAGTGGTTAGAATGGGATAGCTTTGACTGCAGGCACATGGTGCAAACTGTGGGTGCAAACTGGGCATACAAATTGCAGGCATTTTTTTCTGCGGTGATCGGTGGAAAATAAAATGCAGAATTAAAACTGTTTTACAGTGTGGTCATGAAGGCAGCACGATGCATTTGCAGATATCATTCTGCTTAAAACAGTGCATTGTGTACGAGCTGGCAGCGCAGCAAACCGGAAGGGAAATGTTTCAATTATCCATCCGGAGCCATTGAGCTTAACCCTGTACAAAAGGTAATGGTGAAGGAGCATGTGTTAGCCTTCTGGAAAATTACAGGGCGTTCACTCCAGGCACATATCTGATTGATGGATGGCATCACGGCCAGGGATGGAATGTGGCATACTTTCTGTAGGAAGCCATAAGAAGTGGGACGGCAGAGAAAGAAGGCTTTAAAAGTGAGAGACAGCAAGAAGAAGGAGGTTTTCTCTCAAGAGAACAGGAACCAAGAGGAGAGAAGAGAAAAAAAGAAAAGAGTCAGATAGTTTGGGGTTGCAGTGCTTTGTTGAGCCAAACTCCATGTGTGCTGTGCTAGGAGGCTGGAAGTAAGAGGAGAGGGGAGAGCTGCATAACTTCACTGAGCTGCAGACTAAGTGGCAGAGAGAGAGAAAAAAAGAGAGAGAGAGAGAGAGAGAGAGGGAGAGAGAGAGAGAGAGAGAGCCCTTGTACCATCGGTGGCCCGCAGACAGAGCTCTTCTAAAATGTTTGATATGCATGAAAGTGACAAATGAAAACAGAATTTTACACATGCTAGGCAAACCTACACTGATTAGCGAAAAGTCAAATTACACACCAGAAGAACCCCTTTGTTCTTCATCAGCTGGAGAGAAAATGCATTTTCCTATTCAGTTAGCTATTTGCAAAAGAAGGGAGTTAGCGCGCTCCCGAAGCTGTAACAGATCAAGGTTGATATTTTAAAAAACCATGTGCTGTGGCAGAATTGCAGAAGGAGGCCTACTTTGCTGTGTGTGGAGGGGAGCTCTTCGCTTGGTGTGAGAGAAGCCAGGAAATGGTTCTAAAATTGCTATTGACATAAATGCATTGCATCATTAGTGACAGATTGTGAAAATAGTAAGAGCAGATAAGCTGAAATATGTTTTTTCCTTCTCAATTTGTTTTCAATGTTACATGTACCCAGTGATCGCACATTGTGTTTCTTTCTGTGATTTTACTATGATCTGCAGACAATTTATAAAGTGACTTAAAGAATAACGAAAGCTGTGCATGGCTGGTTTTTGTGTGGCATGTTTTTGTAATGTGTAGAGGGTAGAATTTACAACTATACTGCAAATGCAGGATAAAGTTTAGAGTGCCCTCACGATACAAAGCCCCTAGTGACCCTAGTCAGAGCACCGAATAAAAGGATACATTTTGCAACAAGCTAATCTCCACGCTAGAAATAAGAGGAACACATCAGACAGCGCATGAGATTGTAGAGGCCTAGTGATACAAATATCCAACAGTCAATAATTAACCGCAAAGCTTTGGGGCTGAGGGGATCTTGTGCAGCCTTTTCTATGACACAGGATAGAGTTAGATATTCTCTCCTACAAGCAAAACCTATTGAAAACCAGTGCCATTTTGTAGTATCTATAAAAATAGTCAATTTTTTAAAATTCCTACAGGTATTTTAAAAAGTGCTGATTTATTGAAATATGGTCTACGCTTTGGGTCACCTTTTTCACATGCTTTATTTGAATTTCGGGTTTCCCTCGGACATAGAGATGTCACTCTCCTGCGAATTGTCCAATATAACCCGTAGCCACCTTTTCACATCACTGATTTCTGTATACCCCGAAGCGAAAGGTCAATAGGCACTGGTTAAGTCGCCAGAAGTTGACGGCTATGCCTCACATTGCACCCTTTGAATAAATTAATCTTCATACTTCTAAGAACCTTGCGTACCTTTTTTCTTCTTGTTTGTCCCATTTGAATGAGGATTTCATAGTTATTCTTTATTTGTACCTGCAGTGCTCTCTACATTTCTTGTGCTGCTGAATGTTTAAAGTCATCGGTTCAGAGATGAGTGCCAAGCTGAGGGGGCTTTGTTCGTGCTGGGAATGCCCTTACAATAATCCAGCAATGACTCATACATCTCAGGATATGGTTCACGCAGTCCGCCATTGACTACCATGTCAGTGCGGAAGTATGCTCATAGGAGCGAAGAATTAAGCATGAGGACAAGTAAGTGCAGTAGGGTGTCCTACTGTATTCTGATTTCTGGTGTGTTTTTTGCATGGATAGCAACATTGAGATTCCCATTCACTTTTCTTTGCTGTAGTTTGAGGTGGCTGTGTTAGATCATGGATTCCCTGATTATCAAAGTAGACAAGCAAACTGTATCCTAGTTGAACTCTCTACTACGGTCACAGATTCAACAGACAAACTGTGTCATTTCCTATAATTGGAGAGCGCTGGGTTGGCAATGATGGACTGCAACGCGCAACAGGATTCAGAGTTGCCCTGGGACAGGGGCGGAGAGGTGTGCTATGTTTATGCCAAATATGTCAAGTGTTTCCATAGCACAGTAAGACATGCCTCTCCACTCGCTGTCATTTAGGGGAAGGTGCCACCGGAAATCAATGGGTTAAACTGCCAAAACTAGCCACCATCCTAACATTGTGTGGATTGTGTATATGTATTGTTTATGTACAGTACAGGAATAGTGTGGTTTTTGTGGGACACGGTACTAGTGTTGAGGTGCCCGAAGGGGGTGTAATGTGGCTGTAACCCAAGGAGGCAAACATATCTGAAATGTAGTGAAGATGTGATATGCATTGTTTCTGTGTTTACTATGTTCCAGGCTGTCACCTATGGTCCATGACATGAACCAGTAGAACCAGTAGAAGAGGGTGTTGCATGCAAACCATTGGCTTGAGACAAGTGAGGACTTGGAAGACAACCTATTCACGGATGAGAAACTAGCTCAACAGGGTGGTGTTTCAGGACAGGGACACCTGTAGAGAAGAGAGTGCTTTGGGTGAATGCTACATGTGTAGGAGATGTCTCCCCTGCAACTTCCCAGGAAAGTACCTGGAGAAATGACGACCTCTGCCACCTCCACATGAGCAGTCTCAGTGACGTCATCCCTGCTATTGCCACCACATTCCCCTTCCTAGTACAGTGAACATAACTAGCCCATCCATAGTCTCCATCGGTTACCAGGAAGAATAGCAGCCCAAGCTAAGGCTTCTATCCATTTTCTAAGACAGGAGCTTCCCAAATTCAGTCAGAAGCAGTATGGAAAGATTTAGCCTTCTGGCTCTTTAGACATCGAGGGGGAGTTCCAAGGGGGCTGGGTACCTACCCAGACTCCCAATTGATGGTCCCGAGGGAAGTGTGGGCAGAATCTATGGCCCACAGTCCCTTGGCCTCAGCTCCATGCATGGAACCCGCCAGCAGGGGTGGTCCCTCTAAAATACTGTGAGCAGTGGAGCGAGATTGCGAGCGTTGAAGTTCTCAGTAGCCAGAACCAGCACTGACTATTCAGAGGTTCACAGGACACAGTCTACACACCAGAGCATGTCCATGAACTCCTTGTCCACAAACCCTGCAGAGCATTCACAGAAAGAGAGCAGCCAGGTGCATGCTTTGGTGGGGCATAGACACTCACTGGGGCAGTGCCTTGCTATCAGCAGAGGTTGCAGGGATGCACCCATTCACACATGTTGGTGGCCACCCAATCAGTCAAGGTAGGCACATTGAAGTCTTTCAAGTGTTTCACATTCAGGTCTTTCCCTGCAGTGTTGACTAAGGCTTGAAACTCAGACACCATTGATAATCCAGTCACATCTGACATATGCAAATGAGGCCCTCGCTCACCAGGGCAGGCAAAAGCCATGACCATATAAGGTCAGATCCGTAATACTAGTTAAGAAAACTCAAGGGGACTTAGCCGTGTACGCTTGTCATCAATTATAACTATGAGTACAATAATGAACATCACTGGGCTGTAGCTACCTCCAAACTCTTGGAAGTGGCCTTTACAAAAATAAATGCTAAAGAGCATGCTTATCCAGCGGACCACATCTTGGCCCTTCCGAGTATGCAAGAAATATCAGAGATGTAACGCACCAGGGCGGCTAAAGATGACAAGTCACACACCTAGACCCTGTGGACCTCAACAGTACGACTTAAACGCAATCAACTTCGAACACTCTGTTAATGATTGCACGAACTACCTTACTTGCAAGATAGTAGCAGTATACGTGGTGAGCTCTGCATTGACTCATCCTTGTAAAAATCATTTCCTTTGATTATACACAAGTAACAAAAATAAAATGAAAAAATAATGAACATCTGATGCCAGCGATCCAGAGAGCCAGATCCCTCGGCTCAACTGGATCCAAATAAATGTATTGGATTGTACATTGCATTGATGTTTATGTGTTATTTCCTATTTATGTCCTCAGCCTCATATTTATGTACTCAGCCTGGAAGAAGACTTTTAAGGTCGAAACACGTCAACTGTGTTTTTTTGTTTTTTCATATTGAATCTTGTTCAAATTCCAACACATCACCGCATTGGGATTGCGTATGTTTTCTATTAAGATCCATATGACACTCACTCATAGGAACATCATTATCTGTAGAGTTTGGTGCTGAATTGTACACACAAGGTGCCTGGTGTGGATACCACAGGGGTACAGAAGATTGTACCACACGGGAATCATAAAAGGTTGCCACCAACCAGTGCAGTTCACAAAGCAAGCTGTGCTTGAAAACGTTCAGAGTGAGCAGAGTGCTCGTAGCTCCTTGGCGCTGAGAGAGCTCGATCTACTTGGCAAATCCACATCAGAATGCAAAGCTGATCCACGGTGTCACTACACAGCAACCATCACCGTAACCAAAAGGAGAATGCCAGACTCAACCAGCGAGCAGCATGTCCTGATATACCGAGGGAAGGAAACAACAGTAAACACATAGACATCATGGCAAGGCTTACACCACAGTCCACTCCCTAATAATCCCAGACCTGCAACAGGACTGGCAATAACACTCCTGGTCCACATTTAAGTTCCAAAATATGTAGCCCCATTTTTATAAATGTAGCCTCTTCCCCCAGCCACCCATTGAGCCCGGGTTCACTCATTGACTCCAAAAAATCCGGACTTGACAACAATTGGCAGGCACAGGTGCAGACCATTCCTAGAGGCCCAGACAAGGGGGGGGGGGCTCAAAGACCCAAATAAACAAACGTTGCACTTCAGATGGTGTGGGAGTTTTGAGGAGGTGGTTTTAGCATGTCAGAGAACATTAAGAGTTCATGAGTAGATAGCATGAAGAGAAGATAGAGGCAAAATGGGAGAAGGAGGACACTGGTGGAAACAAGCACGCAGTGGTTATTGAAGAACAACAGGAGGTGGTTAGTGAGTAACAGCTGAAGGCACCTGGTTGAGAACAGCGGGAGCTGCTTGTTGAAGAGCAGCTGAATATTTTGGGGGAAGACCAAGGAGCCAGTGAAGGAGATCAGAAGGTGGAGGTTTATCACTGGAGGAGCTGGTTAAAGATCCAGATCTGGAGGGCACAAGGTGACCGGGCCGGCCAAAGGCACTAAATTCAGGCAGTACAAGAGAGGATTGGATATGGGAGACATATCAGGAGACAGGAAGGATTGACCCCCAGCATAGACCTCAGAGAAGAGGAAATAAGGGGAAGGTCTGTGCTCCAGCTGTCTCCTGCCAAGAAGATACTCCTTCATCAATGCCTCAGGGAGGAGACTAGGCTACATGTTTATTAGATCAGATACAGAGGAAGACCAGCAGAGGGCTTGGGGGCCCCGCAGACCCGCAACAACATTGGTAAAAGAGGAAGGTGCAGGAGCCTACAAACCTGCGATAGACATTGATGGACAATATATTTTGGAATCCCCTTACCCCTGCAATAAAGGAGGGCAGAACTGTATCATGGCAGGGCTCCTGGTATGTGTACTTTTGTGTTTTTTACTTAGTTTGGTAATACTGTGATGAAAAATAAAAGATATCGTGATTCCACAACCAGTGTCCAGCCTGTTGGCATTTCCTACTTGGTTATATGCCAGTTGGTCTCAGACGTGGGATGTACAAAGGATGTAATGGAATCCTACCCCACCGCTATGACAATAGTGATACATTTCCTACAAGGGTTACCCCACAGTTATCAGGCCTGGACCTGTATAGCATAGGTATTGTGGACATTCATCTGAAGGGGTGGGCCCAAGTCTCCACGTGATCACGAGTTGTATCACCATAGGGCACCTATCAGAGCATCACCCCAAAATCTGGGCAAGATGTCCTATGTGGATGAGATGTGGGAGCCAGCATCATGGTTGAGTCAGGTATACCATATACATTTGGTTAAATGAGTGGCAGGAACCTGAAGAACCACGGTTAATATCCTTCCTCCCAAGGGAAATGGTAAAACAGTGATCACTTTGATCTTATTCCAGACAATCACAAACTAGAGTGAAAATGTTACCTTAAATGTTACTTGCAGCAATTTTCTGATGTCTTCAGTAACTGCCCAGGACAACCCCATGGTTTCATGCACCATATTGAGATCCCCTGTAGAACACATCAGTCTTTGGGCATATTGTCTGCCAGAAGCCTGTCGAAGTCAGTGGAACAAGTCAACAAGACTTGGGAACTTGGGCATCATCAAGCCATCTGAAAGTCACTGGTCATTACTGATTGTCCTTCTATCCAAACCTGATAGAAACGGGTGCTTCTGTATATATTTGCTTAATGTGAATGGGATATCTCAGTTTGACGTCTCCCGCATATTGAAAATCGACGAGATGATCGACATAATTGGACAGAAAAAAAATCTGTACTCTCGCCCAGACCAAATGCTACTGGCAGATCCCACTAGCCCAAGAAAAGATAACATGTGTTACTTGGATGGGCAAATTCTATTTACTGTGCTCTCCTTTGGTTTACATGAGGCCCCAGCCACCAAGGCTGATATGATATGATAGTTTATTTATATAGCGCCTATACACAATGTGTTTCAAAGCGCTTAGACCTGGACTGACCTGGTGGGATTCCAAAGGTTTCCTGGTGGATCTCTATTTTAAGGGTTCAATCCTTGTTCTTGGAACAAGAGGACTTTGCCTTCTGACCTCACACCCAAAGTGCTTTATGCTACAGGAAAGGGAGGGGACAGGAAGAAAAGATATAGGCAGAGAGAAACAAGATGGTGGAACTTTACTCAAGCCGTAAAGCTCACCCTCTGTCTACACTACCCCGTCCCTTCCCTTCTTAATAGAATCAAAGGCTTTTTGGTATGCAGCAACATGTTGTGAGGTTACTCCTTTGGTGAATGGGTGTACCCTGTGATTCCTGTTCCCAGGACAGCTTCCTGTGTAGTATCTGTCTATCTGAGGAGGATGTTTCCTGCCCCCACAAAGGAATAAAGAGAGGTAATACCCAAGGCTGCAGACCTGCTGGCAGCAGAAAGGGGATCCTTGCTGTGGGGACCGTTAATCCTTCCACATATTCCTGGTGGATCTCTGACCTTAGCTCTTAGACACAAGACCTGTGTTCACACTGAGCTGCCTGCAAGTGGCTAACATCTGCCAGATTCAATCATGAACTCTTTCAATTTGGTTTGGTTCAGCTACAGCAGTTGTGTTGCTCTAGACGGTGAGCAGTGTCAAGCAGGAGTCGAATCAGAGTTTATACAGTATGAAGGCAAGGCTTAAAGATGTGTGGACTGTGAGAGCCACTTGGGTTTGTTGGATGGTCGGTTCGACAGTGAAGGATCTGGAGACTGGATGCTCGAGCCGAGGTAACAGCTGTCCTCAAGCATGGTGCAGAGGCAAACAGGGTTGAAACTACAGTTCACCGGTTCGAACAGCAAGTGACTGCCAAAGGCAACGATGAAAGGGGTCTCATGGTTCGATGTGGTCGAACAGGCTCAGATCACGGCTCAAATTGGTTTGAAGGGAGGAACACAGGGGTCCTGGTTGCCTTGACTCTCAGGTTTCTGTGAGTCCCAATCTAGGGACTCAAGTATATGTTTTAGTCCTTGCTCTCCTGCTTCCGAACAGAATGGAGGCTGGTCTACAACTTCAGGTGGCCCTCAACACAGTGAGGGCCTTGGTACCATTGAGGCTGGCAGAAAGGCAGGTCTTGTCAAAGGAACTTTCCACCCCCAATGCGTGCTGGCGATAGTAAGGGGGCAGAACTGACCTTTGTCTTGGACACTCAGTCTCACTTCACCTTCAATGGCAGAGAACTTTGGCGAGATCAACTCTCCCAAGGGAGGTCCAATACATTCTTCCTCAGGTGTTTGTCCAAAGGTGAATAAAAGCAGTGCTGGTCGACTCCTTCTTTGAAAGGCAAAAGTCTACGGACAGATTGGACATAAACAAGACTGCTTTAAGGGTTCAATCCTTGTTCTTGGAACAAGAGGACTTTGCCTTCTGGCCTCACACCCAAAGTGCGTTATGCTACAGGAAAGGGAGGGGACAGGAAGAAAAGATGTAGGCAGAGAGAAAAATGATGGTGGAACTTTACTCAAGCTGTAAAGCTCACCCTCTATCTACACTACCCCTGCCCCTTCCCTTCCTAATAGAATCAAAGGCCTTTTGGTATGCAGCAACATGTTGTGAGGCTACTAATCTGGTGAATGGGTGTACCCTGTGCTTCCTGTTCCCAGGACAGCTTCCTGTGTAGTAGCTGTCTATCTGAGGAGGATGTTTCCTGCCCCCACAAAGGAATAAAGAGTGGTAATACCAAAGGCTGCAGACCTGCTGGCAGTAGCAAGGGGAGCCTGGCTGTGGGGAATACCCATACTCCTTCCACAGCTGAGTTGTGCTCACAGGGATGACACATTGCGTAATATTGAACTGATGTGGCTTGGATAATTATGAGAGATGCTGAACAGCATACCTTACACTCAGGTATGGTTTACAGTTACAGTTTAGCGTGGCACCAGGAGATCATACTCACAGATATGTAGTTTTAGTACGAGGAGCATGAAAGGTGTTATATGGTGACAATATTGTCCCCTGTTAATGAGACAAGACCTAATGATATGCTGTGGGCAGAACCAGCATTAATAGGTGTTGCAACATGCTATTGTGTCCTGTTAATGACCAGGCATCTATTGCACTGGATCACATCCTCTTGTGTGCTTTTGATAACTGGGCCACTATTGCACTGGTCCAACAGGTTCACATGTTCTTGTGAGCTGTTAATGACCAGACATCTATTGTGCTGGTTCACATGCTCCTTTGTGCTGTTAATGACCGGGCATATATTGCACTGGTTCACATGCTCCTCTACAGAACCAATTGTAAAATCAGTGGATTTTGGCCAAATGTTTGCTGGAACCTGGGTATTAAAATGCTCCATTTCTACTCAGGAAAACCTATAATAAGTTTGGGCTCGCTCCTGCACTTAGTCACCTGGGCCATTTTCGGTGAGACAATCCTTACCCAGACCTCTAATTCAATACCAACACTCAAGAGAATATGTGCATCAGAAGAGAAGACATATACTCGGGTCACTCATCTGAGTTCATCTCATGGGGCAGGGTCTCCACATATGCAGCTCTCCAGAGAACTTTGTGCGACCTCACGCCTAGTTCATATACTTGCAGGGCTGTCTCTACTTTTCATATTTATGCAGGTGATGAAGTAAGTATCATTTCTATTTAATGATTAGCAACTGTTATATAGAGGTATGAAACGGAAAACTTTGAAGGCAGAGGATATATTTACATTGTGAAGAGATCTGAGGGAGGGATCAGAGATGGTGGCTTTTGGAATAAGTTTGCGGATTGGTGGGTGTAATGATAATGATGTGTCATGTATAAAGCTCTTATGCAAACCACTGTACATAGAACATCTTTTATAGACAATATCACCCAACTGAAGTTGGTACTCATTTATCAACCTCAGAAGGATAAAAGCTGAATTAGCCTTACCGGGATTCGAACCTGCAAACTACAGATCAAACACAGATTGCTGGACCGAGCGCTCCACTCGATGAGCTATCTTACCAGCATTAGAGCAGAAGGGAAGAAGTGGAGAGGGTCAGTGCCCCGCTATATGCAATAGCCTATAAACCCTCAAACCTTGTCCTGATTGCAGGGGGTGGGAGGTGGTAAAAAAACACTCCACTTAGTTCACTGTTTACCCCTCCAAATACACACATGTGTATGAGCAGGCCTACCCTGTCATTAAATCCCAGGTACCCCTCAGATCTACTCCAGTGTTCGATGGACTCTCTACGTCTGTGGTAAGAGTGTGGGGTGTAGGGACAGATCCCTTAATTACCTTAACCTAAGCAGGCCCACCACTTGAGGAACGAGTGTATGTTTTGTATGTAAAAGTTTATTGTACAATTGTCCGTGGAGCAGTGAGGTGGTGCTGTACAACCAAACTACCAACCACATACATTGACACCTTATGTACATTTTTGCAACAGTTAAAAAACTCCCAGATACGTTTTTACAATCCACCCCACCACATATCATTGGACAAAAACCTCCTCAAAGAAATCCCATCTTTCTCCAAAACCTGCATTCTCATCGGTAGCCGTGATCTTAACTACCATCTTCAGCTGATGTGTAGAACACACCTCCTTTTAGGATTTGTCCGTGGTAGGTCATGAAATCATCACCCAGTTAAACATTTGTATGCAAACATAATTCATTACTATTAATAACTGGCCTAAGCACTTTTAACTTTAACTTTTAATTGCACATGGTTCGCATAAATATTTCAAACAATATGAAGACTGGTCAAACAAGTTCTCTTTGAATTAGCGATAACTATCTCATTGCACAGGTCACTGGTTCCATCGGAACATTCTAATCTAAATAACTGCCGTTTCATCACTCACAGCACATCTGAAAATACAATTGAAACTCCTTGGTTTCAATCACTTTAGCCTCAAGCAATGAGATTACATCTTCCTTCTTCTATACTTATCAGACAATAATACACATGGCCAGCTCTTTTATCTGAGCTGGCCACAAAGGTTGAAGTTACTTATTCACCCATTGTCTTGACCTGAAACTCTGCAGAATCAGTTTCTCAAAAGTAAAAGTTCACTTTGCAAACAGCCTTGACTGCCGGGTCTTAATCAATTTTTAAAATAAAGTGCACTGCATTTAGATGAATGAATTCCCTATGTATCTGTATCAGTGTGCATGCATGTTTAATAGCTGTCATATTTTCTTAACATTGGGTTCCCTATGACCAGTCCTCTTTCTTATATGTGCATTAAAAACCTTTCCTTTCTCTCAGTTTCCACGTAATTCAGAGCACCCCATGTGTGAATCGTGTTTATGTTACATTTGGTGGTTATAACATTTTATCTTTCTGCGCACATAAAAGCTAATATGTATCAGTTCTAAACAAAAAGTAACACAACAGTAACATAGCCCATCCATAATTAACTACACTGGATACATATAAAATTACAACATTGCGCTCAGTTTGCTGCACCCCAGTCATGAATATGGCATGCGCAACATAAATGACTTTAGTAGTGGGGACCTTTCCAGACCACCGCAACAGGGGATACCTTTCTAACCTTAAACAGCCAATCCAAAAGATCTTCCAGAAACCCCAATGGTAGCTGTGCTCGAGCAGTCAAAGCCCAGCGAGCGGAGTAGACAAGCATAGAGGGAAACACAGGGTATCAAAGTATTACCTTTAATAATAAAATAAAAATACACTTCATATGGTTGCAGATCTGACACTTGTATGGCAAAATATTTCCTTTGCCTAGGGATACCTCTCAATAGAACTCAAAATCTGCCTCACGAAACATCTGCTCTAGAAAGCAGCTCTTGATTTTCAAGAACCCAACATCCGCAGACCCATCCCCACCAAGCACTCCTGACCACAACAACCCATCAACAGCAAGCACTCCAGACCCCACATCCACAGACCCATCAGCATCAAGCACTTCTGACCCCAACATCCAGAGACCCATCACCAGCAAGTACTTCTGACCCCAACATCCCATCACCAGCAAGCACTCCAGACCCCAACATCCACAGACCCATCACCAGCAAGCACTTCTGACTCCAACATCCACAGACACATCGACAGCAAGCACTCCTGACCCCAACATCCACAGACCCATCAGCACCAAGCACTCCTGACCCAACATCCACAGACCCATCACCAGCAAGCACTCCTGACCCCAACATCCAGGGATCCATCACCAGCAAGCACTCCTGACCCCAAATCCACAGACCCATCACAAGCAAGCACTCATGGCCCCAAAATCCACAGACCCATCTCCAGAAAGCACTCCTGACCCCAACAGCCACAGACCCATCCCCAGCAAGCACTCCTGACCCCAACATCCATGGAACCATCACCAGCAAGCACTCCTGACCCCAACACCCATGGACCCATCACCAGCAAGCACTCCTGACCCCAACATCCGCAGACCCATTAGCATCAAGCACTCCTGACCCCAACATCCACAGACCTATCACCAGCAAGCACTCCTGACCCCAACATCCACAGACCCATCACCAGCAAGCACTCCTGACCCCAACATCCACAGACCGATCACCAGCAAGCACTCATGGCCCCAACATCCACAGACCCATCACCAGCAAGCACTCCTGACCACAACATCTCTGTCCCATCACCACCAAGCCCTCCTGACCCCAATACCCAGAAAACCATCACCAGCAAGCACTCCTGACCCCAACACCCACAGACTCATCACCAGCAAGCACTCCTGACCCTAACATCTACGTCCTATCACCATTAAGCACTCCTGAACCAAACATCCAACAGACCCATCACCAGTAAGCACTCCTGACCCCAACATCCACAGACCCATCACCGGCAAGCACCCCTGACCCCAACATCCACAGACCAATCACCAGCAAGCACACCTGACCCCAACATCCACAGACCCATTACCAGCCAGCACTGCTGAACCCAACATCCACAGACCCATCACCAGCAAGCACCCCTGACCCCAACATCCACAGATGCATCACCAGAAAGCACTCCTGACCCCAACATCCACAGACCTATCACCAGCAAGCCCTCCTGACACCAACATCCACAGACCCATCACCGGCAAGCACCCCTGACCCCAACATCCACAGACCAATCACCAGCAAGCACACCTGACCCCAACATCCACAGACCCATTACCAGCCAGCACTGCTGAACCCAACATCCACAGACCCATCACCAGCAAGCACCCCTGACCCCAACATCCCCATCACCAGCAAGGACTCCTGACCCCAAAATCCACCGACCCATCACCAGCAAGCACTCCTAACCCCAACATCCTGTAACGCTTGCCTGGTATCCACGGGGATGTCACTCAGCCTTTTCTGACCTCTTACGACCTCAAACCCTTCCCTGCAGGCTATTCGTCTGGAGACTGGGCCTGAAACACAGGATTGGTGGAGTTTAACTCCCTATTGTCTCTGTGTGCTTGAACCCCTTCTTCCCCGGGGTCCAACCCTTCCCTTTGATCCACAGCTCACCTTCTTTTCTTGGATAGTGTGCTCTCCATCCTGCTTTCAGCGCAGGGGTGCGTTGATTGATGCAGGCTCGTTGCTGCCTAGTTACTTCACTGGCAACAGTCCGACAGGTAAGTATAATGGGTCTTTTGAACAGTTCTCTAACTTCGTTCCTTTCCTTCCTTAGATGATGGCCTGCGTCCGGGGATGGCGGCGTGCTGCTGAGATGCATTGTATTTGCATTGAACTGAGTTATTTTTCTGTGTCTTTTAGGTGCCGTGACTTTTTCAGCGTGGATGCCGGTTATGAAGAACAAATGCGGTGGGTAAGTGCGGTATGCGGTGCCTCTAGATGTTTCCACGCTAACCTGGAGTGTCTTTTCCCACTTGCAGATGGATGAGAAGTTCCGGAGACAGAGTTCTGCCAGAGCGGCTGGGATTCAGGTAAGCATTTGAAGCTCGTACAGTATTTAAAATTAAGCGAAGATTTGCAGGATGCTTACTAATGCCTTTTTTCTGTTCTTTTCCCTTTTCCTTATGAAGCAGCGTGCCGGGATGGGAATGACACCGCCGAAGATGCCCGCAGAACAGAAGGAGTGATGAATGATGGGCAGAAGCACCGCAAGGTAAGGCTGTTCCTAACAGTGTTCTTGTTCTTGTAGGCGCTGAGCGCAGAATAAAAATGCAGGCCTACTGGAGACCGATCCGAACACGGTGAGTGTCATGCTGCAGGGGCAGAAAACGCAAAGCATGTTTCTCAGCCTGGGTGTGGCTTAAATAGTCTCTGGATATCCCAGGTGTCTCTGGGCTGAACCACACCCAAAAGACTAGACCGCACATGCAGTACTGGAAACCGAAATATATGGGGGCATCCATCTTGTCCCCATCAATGCACTACAAGTCCAATCCCCAATGTTATCCTATGGGAGTGAGTGAGTCTGGTGCCACAAGCGCCAAGTCTGACTCCAAGTGGGTCTTTGGAGGGATGGAGAGGCCCTGAGGGCCATGTAGGTGATCGTGGCCTGGCTCCAGCCTGACATCTTGGAGGGCTGATGACATGAGGGGCAGGAATCATGACAGCACTCCCCCCCCAAGGCCCTTCTCAAGGTGTCTCTTCTGTCTGGTCCTGGTTTGGTTGGATGGTTTAGATGAAATCGTCTAAGCAAACGAGGTGCATGGATGTACTCACAAGGCTCCCATGTCCTGTCTTGTGGACCATACCCCTTTCAGTCTACTAAGTAGTATAATTTGGATCTGACTTACTTTGAATCTAGGATGTCCTTGACTTCGGATTCTGGCTCCCTGGCGACTACTACTGGCTGCGGTGGCGTTGCTACCCGGGTCCCAGGTTGAACAGGTTTAAGGAGAGACAAGTGGAACACAGGATGAATCTGCATGTTTGACGGCAAAGCTAGTCTGACCTCCACAGGATTTATCACGTAGGTGATGGTAAATGGACCCAGGTATCTTGGACGGAAGTTCGGGCTCCTTTAATGAACACGTGTTTAGACGCCAGCCAGACTTTGTCTCCCACTTGGTAGTTGGGGGCCTTTGCTCGGTGTTGATCAGCAAACTTCTTTTGGCGATTATTAGCTTGAAGTAGGTGTTCAGCTGCCCTTTTAAAGGTTTGAAAAATGGTCGTGTGCAAGGTTTTGACTGCTGGCATTTCCAGGGTTGTAGGAACGTTCAACTCAGAAGTATGTGGGTGCCTGCCATACATGGTATAAAAGGGTGTCTGCTCAGTGCTGGTGTGTAGGGAATTATTATAAGCATTTTCAGCTATCCATAATAAGTCAAACCAGCTTCCTTCAGCTTGGTGTAACATGCAACGCAGATATTGCTCGAGTGTCTGATTTGTCCTCTCAGTTTGACCATCCGTTTGGGGATGGTGACTGGTGGAGAGCCGGATGTCGATCTGGGCCATAGAACAGCATTTTCTCCAGAAGTTAGATACGAATTGAGTACCTCGGTCTGAGACCAAAACTGAAGGAAACCCATGGAGCCGTACGATGCCTTCAAGAAATACCTTTGCCAGAGTGGAAGCATTTGGGAGCAAGTTAAGAGGAATGAAATGTGCCATTTTTGAAAATAAGTCCACGACCACAACAATAGTGTTAAATCCTTGACTGGGTGGTAAGTCAGTAATAAAATCGAGGGACAACGTGTGCCAGGGTGCTGGTGGGATTTCCAATGGTTGTAATAGCCAGCCGGTTTTTGCTTGGATGAC
Source organism: Ambystoma mexicanum (assembly GCF_040938575.1). Classification (NCBI taxonomy): domain Eukaryota; kingdom Metazoa; phylum Chordata; class Amphibia; order Caudata; family Ambystomatidae; genus Ambystoma; species Ambystoma mexicanum. The sequence goes on along the minus strand of NC_090933.1, from coordinate 1,347,609,821 downwards.
TTGTTTTGAGCACACACTCCACAAGATAGGACTAATTGGATAATGTCTTTACGCCACGTGGGCCACCAATAATTTCGTTTTACCTTGGCTAGGGTTTTAGCGATTCCGGGGTGGCCCTCGATCAAGGAATCATGACAACCGGACATGACTTGTTCTCGTAGTTCTTGGTTTGGTAAGAATAAACGATTCCTGAAGTAGGGCAACTGCTTTTTTATCATGTAATGTTCTCCTTGTGCACTCCACGCTTGTAATTGATCCGGACTCATCAGGCTTTGGATTTCTTCATGTAATTCTTTCTCAGTTATGGTTGCTGTGATTCCTAGGAGCTTGTCACTTGGGTTGATTGCTATTGGATCAGGGGTCTGATACCCTTGCTCTTCCACCCCCTGGTCGAAATGTAATCACGTAGTCATATTCAGCAAAAAAAAGAGCCCAACGTAGTTGTCGTGAGCATTGGGCCTTTGCCGTTTTTAGGTACTGGAGGTTTCAGTGGTCAGTTATTACAGTGATTGTGTGTCTGGCGCCCAAGAGGTAGTGCCGCCATGCCTTAAAGGCTGACTTAATGGCCAGGAGTTCTTTGTCTGTGATAGCGTAATTGAGTTCAGGGGGTGTGAATTTACGCGACCAGAAGGCAACAGGGTGTAACTGGCCCGTCTCGGGGTCCTTTTGTGAGAGGACGGCTCCCATAACCATGCTTGACGTGTCCGTTTCCACCAGGTATGGGAGATCAGGGCGATGGTGGCGTAAGATTGGGGCAGATGTGAATCTTGCTTTGAGTTCCTGGAAAGCCTCCTCAGCTTCTGTTGTCCACTGGAACTTTTTGTTGCTTTTCCTTAGAAATGACGTGATGGGATGCACTATTTGCGAAAATCCTGGGATGAACCGGCGGTAGAAGTTTTCAAAACCCAGCATACTTTGAACCCCCTTGAATGAATTTGGGGATGGCCAGTTCAGGATAGCATCTACTTTGTGTACATCCATTCAGATTCCATTCGGGCTGAGAATAAAGCCCAGGAATTCCACCTCGGAGACGTGGAAAGAGCACTTTTCGAGCTTGGCATAGAGCCGGTGTTGACGGAGTTTCTCCAATACGGATCGGACGTGTTTAATGTGGTCCTGCTTTGATGCGGAATATACTAGGATATCGTTGATGTACACTAGAGCAGAGCCATCAATCGATTCCCGTAGGACATCGTTCATGAAGTATTGAAATGCAGCAGGCGCGTTGCAAAGGCCAAAGGGCATTACTTGATATTTGTACAAGCTGTATTTGGTGCGAAAGCGGTTTTCCATTCATCCCCCTGTTTTACGCGAACAAGGTGATATGCCCCCCTCAGGTCTAGTTGTGTGTAGATTTGGGCATCTTTGACTTGATCTATCAATTCAGGGATCAGTGGCAGGGGGTAGCAATTTTTTACGGTAATCTGGTTCAGTGCGCGATAGTCGATGCACGTTCTCAAGTCCCCCTCTTTTTTTGGTACGAAGAATAGGGGACTGGCTGCTGGAGACTTCGAGGGACAGATGAACCCGTTGGCCAGGTATTGGTCAAGATAGGCCTTCAGGTGCTGGTTTTCTGGTTCTGTGAGTGCGTAAATTCGCCCACAAGGGATTTGTGTGCCGGGTATCAAGTCGATTTGGCAATCGTACGGTCTATGCAGTGGCAGGGTATTAGCCTGTTCTTTCTGAAAGACATCTTGAAAGTCCTGGTATTCACTTGGTAGGGTGCTGATTGCCAAAGTCGCAAGCGTGGAAGTTCTGGTGTCTATTGGTTGTTTCTCTTGGCGATAACATGTGTGGGCGCAAGTCTCGGGAAAGGCCAATTCTTTTGCTCGGCAATCGATCCGAGGATTGTGAGCTACCAACTATGGCATTCCCAAAATTGACCGGACCTGTGGTGCCTTAATGAGGTCGAAAACGATAGATTAGATACTTGGTGTCCATCCTGGCACAGAAGGGTTAAAGCGGCAGTGCATTGGGATACTGGACCAGAAGCTATTTCCGTGACGTCGACAGTGATAACAGTGTCGGTGGTTGATTTAGGGTGTAACTGAAGCCCCATCTTTGCCGCAAGATCCTGGTTGATGTAATTCCCAACGGCTCCACTGTCTATGTACGCTCTTACTGCGTGCATCCGAGATGGTTGTTGGTGCTTGATCAAGACCACAGTGCACAATGGGAGGTCTGTAGTTCACTTTCTTCGCTCGACAAGTGGACCCCTACACTTGCCGGGCAAGGGAGTTTTCCGATTCCTTGATGGTATCTTCCTTGTCCGTGGCCCCTACCGTCCTCCTCAGTGGCTTCACAGGGCACTCTTTAAGGAAATGACCTGACCTTCCGCAGTACAGACATAACTGCTGCTGTCTCCTTTTATCCCTTTCCGCTTAAGTCAAGGGGGATCTGACCCCCCCGATTTGCATTGGTTCTCCTGAACCTTCCGTTGTTTGGGCAGTATTGTCCTTTGAACGCACATACATAGGGCGAGGGTCCAGTCTGGTTCGATCTGCTCTTCGGTCCTGCAACCTATGATCCAGTTGAACAACAAGATCAATGAATTCTGCACAGTCTTTCGGGGGGTTCAATACTTGTGCGAGAACATCCTTGAGCTCCCCCGACAACCCCTGATGAAATAACGTGGTTCTCTTCTCCACTGGCCATTCTGCTTCAACTACGAGTCTATTGAACGTGGCTATGTATGTTAATAGGTCTTGATTCCCTTGGCGTAGGGACAGAAGTTCGTTGTCTAATGCCTGCCCATGAGTACGACGGGCGAACAGCTTTTCCACCTCCTGCTGAAAGCCCCTGAAGTCATGCAGCAAAGGATCGTCTTGGTCCACAAAGGGTACAGACCAGTCCGCGGCACTACCACTCAGGTAGGATAGCACAAAAGCGACCCGTGATTGGTCATTCGGAAAGGCCCTTGGCCTACAAAGGAAGTGCAGGCGGCACTGGTTCATGAACATTGCAAACCTCTTGGGATCCCCCGTAAATCATTCGGGCGGGGCCAAGGGAACTGCCCCAGGAAGGGTTATCGGAACAGGATTGGATGATGGCGCTGGCGTCGAGGGCATGCTTCCCAGCAATGGTGCATGCCCTGCTTGTGACTGGAGAAGTTGCCGGCTTAAATCATCTGTGCGTTCATTGCTACTATCAGCTCTCTCCTCAGGGTGTTGGTCTCCTGCCTGTCTGCATGTTTATGTTTATGTTTATTATTTCTATTGCGCACCAGGTACCCAAAGGCTTAAGGGCGCATACAAACAAAGAAGCAAACAATACAAACAATTCTTAGAATAGAAACAAGAATGAGCAAAAGGGAAGTGTGTCATAAACACAGTACAAAACGAGCAACAGAAAAACCTAACGTAGAAAACCGGCTAAAACTGCATAAGTGATCAAATAATCAGATTACAACAAGTAGATCCCCTAGGCATATATTTACATAGTCTTAGGAAGGCTTAGCATGTACTTCGGAACGGAGCTGCCCCAACATGTGGGCTAACTGTTCGGTTTCTGACGTTTCCATGACGCCCAGGTGGATTTTGATGTGAGGCTTTGCGTTCTGTAACGCTCACCTGGTATCCACGGGGACGTCACTCAGCCTGTTCTGACCTCTTACGACCTCAAACCCTTCCCTGGAGGCTATTCGACTGGAAACTGGACCTGAAACACAGGATTGGTAGAGTGTAACTCCCTATTGTCTGTGTGTGCTTGAACCCCTTCTTCCCAGGGGTCCAACCCTTCCCTTTGATCCACAGCTCACCTTTTTTTCTTGGATAGTGTGCTCTCTGTCCTGCTTTCAGCACAGGGGCACGTTGATTGATGAAGGCTCATTGCTGCCTAGTTACTTCACTGGCAAGAGTCCGACAGGTAAGTATAATGGGTCTTTTGAACAGTTCTCTAACTTCGTTCCTTTCCTTCCTTAGATGATGGCTGGCGTCCGGGAATGGAGGCGTGCTGCTGAGATGAGTAGCGCTGAAGGTGAGTGAGAGCGCGATGCGCGATGCACCCCTTTTGTATCTGCATTGAACTGAGTTCTTTTTCTGTGTCTTTTAGGTGCTGCAACGTTTTTAGCGTGGATGCCGGTTATGAAGAACAAATGCGGTGGGTAAGCACGGTATGCAGCGCCTCTAGATGTTTCCACGCTAACCTGGAGTGTCTTTTCCCTCTTGCAGATGGATGAGAAGTTGCAGAGACAGAGTTCCCCCAGAGCGGCTGGGATTCAGGTAAGCGTTTGAAGCTCGTACAGTATTTAAAAATAAGCAAAGATTTGCAGAATGCTTACTAAGGCCTTTTTTCTGTTCTTTTCCCTTTTCCTTAGGAAGCGGCGTGCCGGGATGGGAATGATACCGCCGAAGATGCCCGCAGAACAGAAGAAGTGATGAATGATGGGCAGAAGCGCCGTGAGGTAAGGCTGTTCCTAACTGTGTTCTTGTTCTTGCAGGAGCTCAGCGCAAAAGAAAGATGCAGGCCTACTGGAGACCGACCCGAACACGGTGAGTGTCACGCTGCAGGTGCAGAAAACGCAAAGCATGTTTCTCAGCCTGGGTGTGGCTTAAATAGTCTCTGGATATCCCAGGTGTCTCTGGGCTGAACCACACCCAAAAGACTAGACCGCACATGCAGTTCTGGGAACCAAAATATGTGGGGGCATCCATCTTGTCCCCATCAATGCACTACAAGTCCAATCCCCAATGTTATCCTATGGGAGTGAGTGAGTCTGGAGCCACAAGCGCCAAGTCTGACTCCAAGTGGGTCTTTGGAGGGATGGGGAGGCCCTTGAGGGCCATGTAGGTGATCGTGCGCTGGCTCCAGCCAGAAATCTTGGAGGGCTGGGGACATGAGGGGCAGGAATCATGACACATCCACAGACCCATCACCAGCAAGCACTCCTGACCCCAACATCTACAGACCCATCACCAGCAAGCCCTCCTGACCCCAACATCCACAGACCCATCACCAGCAAGCTCTCCTGACCCCAACATCCACAGACCCATCACCAGCAAGCACTCCTGACCCCAACATCCACAGATCCATCACCAACTAGCACTCCTGACCCCAACATCCACAGACCCATCAGCATCAAGCCCTTCTGACCCCAACACCCACAGCCCATCGCCAGCAAGCCCTCCTGACCCCAACATCCACAGACCCATCACCAGCAAGCACTCCTGACCCCAACATCCACAGATCCATCACCAACTAGCACTCCTGACCCCAACATCCACAGACCCATCAGCATCAAGCCCTTCTGACCCCAACACCCACAGCCCATCGCCAGCAAGCCCTCCTGACCCCAACATCCACAGACCCATCACCAGCAAGCCCTCCTGACCCAACATCCACAGACCCATCACCAGCAAGCACTCCTGACCCCAACATCCACAGATCCATCACCAACTAGCACTCCTGACCCCAACATCCACAGACCCATCAGCATCAAGCCCTTCTGACCCCAACATCCACAGCCCATCGCCAGCAAGCCCTCCTGACCCCAACATCCACAGACCCATCACCAGCAAGCCCTCCTGACCCCAACATCCACAGACCCATCACCAACTAGCACTCCTGACCCCAACATCCACAGACCCATCGGCATCAAGCCCTTCTGACCCCAACATCCACAGCCCATCGCCAGCAATCCCTCCTGACCCCAACATCCACAGACCCATCACCAACTAGCACTCCTGACCCCAACATCCACAGACCCATCACCAACTAGCACTCCTGACCCCAACATCCACAGACCCATCAGCAGCAAGCACTCCTGACCCCAACATCCACAGACCCATCACCAGCAAGGACTCCTGACCCCAACATCCACAGCCCATCGCCAGCAAGCCCTTCTGACCCCAACATCCACGGATCCATCACCAACTAGCACTCCTGACCCCAACATCCACAGACCCATCACCAGCAAGCCCTTCTGACCCCAACATCCACAGACCAATCACCAACTAGCACTCCTGACCCCAACATCCACAGACCCATCGGCATCAAGCCCTTCTGACCCCAACATCCACAGACCCATCACCAGCAAGCCCTTCTGACCCCAACATCCACAGCCCATCGCCAGCAAGCCCTTCTGACCCCAACATCCACGGATCCATCACCAACTAGCACTCCTGATCCCAACATCCACAGACCCATCACCAGCAAGCCCTCCTGATCCCAACATCCACAGACCCATCACCAGCAAGCCCTCCTGACCCCAACATCTACAGACCCATCACCAGCAAGTCCCCCTTACCTTAACATCCACAGACCCATCACCAGCAAGCCCTCCTGACCCCAACATCTACAGACCCATCACCAGCAAGCCCTCCTGATCCCAACATCCACAGACCCATCACCAGCAAGCCCTCCTGACCCCAACATCCACACACCCATCACCAGCAGGGACGTCATTCGCTCCCCTGCCACCTCTGTGGTCTCCCTTGCGACCTCTGTCTTAAAAAAAAAACGAAAAAAAGAAAACAATGTTTTTTTTTTTTTGGGGTAATGCAAGCTCCTGGGCTGTGGCCAGCACCATGTGGCTCTTTACTTCTGGAGTGAATGAGTACCAACACAGGTTGGGTGATATCCTGTGATGGATGTCATCGGGGGTCAAGGGTCGTGTGATGTCACTTCCGCTACCCCTGGCATTTTGGCAAAATGACGTCCCTGATCACCAGCAAGCACTCGCTGAAAGAGCTCGCAGGGAGAGCAACCTACTGGCCAGTGCTTACTCTAGTGGCCAGAATCAGCACCCATCATCACTTGAGATAAGGTGATGAACTGGACAGACACAGACTAAGCAGCAGCTCCATCCTTCTGCACCTCTGTCAACGTTCCACCTAGAGGACCCCTGAGCACCAACCAATTCACTCACATGGACCAGGACCCACAGTTTCCTCCCTGAATGGATATCCCCTTGTCTCGCCCAAGGAGAGCACACTATCTTTCCCCCTATCTTGCCACCCCTCGACTTACCCCACAAATTACCCCTATGGCTTCTCCAGTGCTTCAACCTCCCTCCTTTTGATTACAACGTCCACTTAAACCCTTTCCCACCAACGATTCAATCCTTTAACCTTATCTCCGCAACTAAGCATCTGACACAAAAATGAACAACACCCTGCATACATTTCCGGACTCCGCCTCCAGCATTATCGGCTGCACCTACTCAATGTGGGCCTATAATTGGCCCCCAACCACCTGTAGCCAGAGATTTTATTTTGTGAATGCAGAGCTTGTATGACCTGTGGGAAGTGTCCAGCTGCCCAGCATTTCATGCCATGGCCGCCGACCAGGATTCTCCTCCATTGCCTGTGGATGGTCTAAGGTCCTGCTAGACTCAAGCACATTGTGACCTCTTCAAATTAATTTGATGGTCACATCCTAATTACATTTTCTCGGAATCCTGAGGATTGCCCTCCAATTCCTGGGTTTCCCACACAGAGTTGAGGATATCATGGCACTAACTCGTTCTAACCAAACCTATGCAAACAGACTTTAAGTGCTCAATGATATCTGCCCCGGAACTGGCAGTGGACCCAGAACCAAGCTGCCGCACTCCATTTGCATTCGAACATTTGGGATCAGATATCACCAGCACTGAGTGTGATCCACTGGATATTATCCATGTGTGGCAACTCCTGCAAATCCTGGTGCAATGCCCAGTGGCATTCCAAGGCTGGTGCCATGGTGTGAGATGGGCAGGCAGCCTTCTACACACCATTGCATAATTCCCTGTCCCCTAGTCTGCCGAAGGATAACCCGTGTCCAAACTGGCAAGTCCAGAGCTCACATCAGTAGATAAAGTAATGACCTCAGATGGAGACTGCACACATCACAGGTGTGTATGAAATAGGGAACAAAGACTAAGAAAATACAACCACATGGCATGCAGCACATGCCACTTCTTACAGGTGTGGAAAATAACTTTTGTAACTTAGCAGAGATCAAGAAATTTGGCCAAGATCACACATTGGGCCTCATTACGAGGTGGGAGGTAAGGGATTACCGGCACCATTAAGGGCACTGGTGCCGGTAATCCCTTACCTCCCTACTATGAGTTTCCTTTGCGGGTCCTTCCTTAACGCCTGGTTTTTGCAGGTGTTAAGGACGGGACCCGCAAAGGGACTCTAGAGCTAATAACGGTACCGCAATTTGCGGTACCGTTATTAGCTGGAGTTAGCCATGGAGCTAATAGGTCCATGGCTACCTCCAACCTCGTAATGAGGCCCTCTCTGTGAGGGATATCAAACTACCCATAAATTAAGATGCAGAATTACACTGCTAATGCATTGCAGGCATCATTGAAAGAGAACAAGAAAAATGTAAGCAAGAACATTTATCTTTATTTATCTCAGAATTGGAATTGAATGTATTTTAATTCTCAAAAATAGTATGAGAGTGAGATTTTATTGATATCTTAACAACACACAATATTGATGTAATTGTATCATTACATTACAGGGACAGGAGAAGTCTTTCTCAGAATTTAGAATAAAGATACGTATAACATGTTTCTGTCTTGCAGGTTTCACTCAGCACTTGGCATTCATCAGGACATGTGGTTCTCAGAAGGAGCACGAATGCCAACAGGGACCCTAGAGGTAAAGAAACATGACACAGACTTTTTATCCCACTTTAGATGACATCAATAACAATCACCGAAAAACAGCATTGCATCTGGCTACGGTTAATGATACTTGCAGCCTCAGCTGCCAATTAATAGTCATCATATGCCCATGTACAGCCGTTCCATGAGTAGGTAATGCCATTATATGCCAGCTGCAGCTTCAAACGATCAAGCCCCACCATTCTATGGTAGCTGTAGTCCATATGTTATTTTCCAGCCAGCATATGTCCATGCTTGGAACCTGTCACATAGCAGATATTGATCATCAAACTGGCCAGACTAGGGAGTAGAGTGAATGAAGCTATCATTAACCCATGTATACAGGTAATGGCCCAATAAAAATGCAGGGTCTGAACCAGACTAAGATTGTTCAGGATGATCCTTCTCCATGGTGGGGGAGTTCTCAGGGATTACTTGGGCGAGTTCATTGTGCCAACAGAAAGTTGTCCCTGATATCAGTAGGTCCAGGACAGGGTATTTCCCAGCATATTCACACAACACTCGTAATGTTTGAGTCCTGGGTATTAAGGGCTTCCCACAGTTCTCAGGAGCTCTTCTCCTGAGTTTTCAGATTTGGGATTAAAGGTTCCCGCACCCTGTTTCCCACAGTTCTTGGTGTCTCTTTTGCTTTGCTCTCAGTCCCGGGTTTTAGCGTTGTGTTGTGACCGTGTTGGATGACTGCGTGAGTGGCTGGGCATCAGTGTGGATTTGATCAAGAGGGTGACAGGAGGCTGCTCTAAAGCTAGCACAGGGGTCTTGCTATGCCACTCTCTGCATCCTCCTTTCCCAGGGTTCTTCTCCTCCTGCCACCAGCCCCTAGCTCACTCTCTTCCCCAGTGTCCCACTGTCTCTCTTTTCCCCAGTGTCCCGCTCTCTGTCTTCCTGGGGTGCCCTTTTGGATTTTAGGGTCCTCCTCTACAATGTTTAACTTCATACATTTCACTATCACCTCCGCCGCTCGTCCTTTCATGGGCCCCACTTTGCCTCTTTCATTTCTTGCACTACCTACTCCTTCACCTCCCTGATGCTAGCTAACGTTTCGTGTTCACTTCTTTCACCTTCCAGATGTTTCTTCAACCCTCCACCTCTTTCAGTACTTCCCCAACCTTCTCGTCTTCACTTTCCTCTATCTCCTGTTCTTTCTTTATCCGTCCCATCACTATTTTCTCACATCATCCGCTTTCTTCACCCCTTTTGGCACCTCTCTAAGACCAAATCATGTCCTCCAATTCCATTCTCTCTCTCTCTCCTTCTTCAACCCTTTGAGTCCTTCTATTGACAGAATTAAATACACCAACTCTCTTCCAACTTTCCTACTTTCTTCATCTTTCAGGCTTCTTCACCCTTTTGGTTCATTCTCTTACAAGAAATAAGAGGTACTACCTCTCCCACCTTCTTCCCCTTTTTGGGGACCTTGTGAGTTTTCTGAACTTCCCATCCTGACATATGTGGGGGGAAGTGAGGTACTAGTGACTGGTCTGATCCGGATGTTAACCAATGGGTCTCCCAGGGGATGGGCAGAGTGGGAACCCGCAGGCTTGTGAACCCCACCAAGGCACGGTAATGCACCCTTTGAAGGGTCACATATCCCTGTTTCTAAAAATGATAATCAAATTAAATCAGGGATTCATAAACAAAGCCCCATACAACACTCACATGAAACATTGCCTAGCGCTGCTCTGCCATCAGAGATCAGGCAGCAGCATAACCAGTTAACCCCCTCTCCCCCACCCGTTAATGCTGCTGCTTGAGCTCAGTGGTGTCGCTGGGGTGCCCGAGGGGGGACCAGGCCCCCCTCTGAAATCCTGTGCACCCCCTTATTCCCCACTACCTAAGGCGAGCAGTGACCTGTTCTCTGTTCGTGGTGTTATTTGTGAAACTCACTAAGGCAAATGTCTGCATATCACACAGCAAATTCTCTCCTTTTGTCTCAGCGAGCAGTGATCTTGGTATGTGTTCTGGCATCGGTATGAACATGAGCACGAGCCAATTTTCAGGTGTTCCTGCTCGGCTTCTGCATAGCGACCTCCATGGTGTGCAGAGCAGCTTGCAGCCCCCTCCCGTCAGAATGTAGCCCCCAGGCTGCTGATCGGCCATTAGTCACTGAATGGTTTCCTGCCTGCGTTCTGATGGGAGGGGAGGTGCAGTGGGGTGTGGGTAGTTGGCGTGCACAAAAGCCTCTCTGCAGGAGTGCTTGTGATGTTACACATTACCTTTCATAGGCGCCCCCCCACTTGTGTCTGTGCCCCCCTTACTTTTATCTTTGGCCCCCTCTGTGCCCCTCCTAAATTTGATTCCTGGTGACGCCACTGCTTGCAATGAAAGCCCATTACAGAAACCAAACGCTAAAATATTGGGGAATGCAAACTCCAAGACTGTGCAAAAGACACCAAGGTGTTCCTGAACTCACAGACAGCGGGGTTCAGATGACCGCGGCCCTCTGGTTTGGGAAGATCAACGGCCAGACACAGTGGCTCACCATTCCAGACCCATGAATGCCGCAGATGCCCTCAAAGGAACCAGAAGAGTTCCATGATGGTGGCGGTGCCACATTTGATTGGTTGACACAAAGCAAACAGTCTGATGACATCACAGGAAGCGACGTCATTTGACCCTCCCACTCGCCGCCCTCCCCCTTCTCTCCCTTACCCCCTGTCCCCCTGAAGTGACATCACAGGATGCAATGGCACACAACCTTTCACTGCTTGACAAAACAGGAAGTGGCATCACATAGCATTGTTCCTAAGTACACTACGAAAAATATGGTTAAGATATCACTGTAATGTGATTTGCATTTCATACAAGAGTGGATCACCATATGTATTGTTAATATCAGTGCATATAGGCCCATATTACCACATTACTGTGAGTGCAAGCAGACGTCCAAGGCCAAATGATAATGATGTGTTATTACATAGCACATACGCTTAAGCGCTTTATATAGAACAAATATACATACAATATCATCTAACCTGTGTTGGTACTCATTTATCCACCTCAGAAGGATAAAAGGCTGATATGGCCTTGCTAGGATTCGAACCTGCAGATCACACACATATCACAGCAGTGAGCGCTCAACCAACCCACTGAGCTATTTTACCAGCTATACAAAATGAGCAATTATATGCCTAAATGTTCTCAAAGTCAGAGAGCAAATTACACTCTGTACAGAGGATACCATTAAACTGGTAACTGAGATTTAACAGCAGGCCAGTTCATCTGCAGGTCTGCTGCAAGGTTGGCCACATGTTAAGCCTGTGTGGATATACTTTTCAGGCTTCAGAGGATGGCAAAATACATCCCATTGGGAGGGTTCATAACTGTGTATTAAAGAATTTAGAGTAGCGCAGGGAAAGCAGCGCACTCGCACAGCATCCCGTACTCTGGGCACTTGTGACCTCATACATGCAAACAAACATCCTGAACAGCATGCCAGGGAGCCAGGAAAGATAGATCCACTACAACAAAGCATTTATTGTGGCACAATAACATCAAGGGCCACTTGATGTGCTATGGTCAAACATTTCTATGCTGTACACAAGCTTTTAGGCACACGGATTTTGTCAAGTGACCGAGACACCGAGATGGAATGTCTTGTAATGATCATAACAGAGACAACGGCAAAAACATGCTATAACTGCAACTTGTGAAAAGCAAAATAATGGATGCTTATTCTACTCTAAATGCTTTTTGGAAGTTTTTGTCTGCATTGTGAAGTTGAGGTGTTTAAGCTCAGACTAAAACAGTGACTAACACCCTGAAGTGTCCCTGAAATAAACTTTTAATGGGTTTTAGCAATTACTGTATAGAATTCTAGAAGGACACATTATTTTCTATTCCTATTCTTTCTTATTTAGGGTCACTGTTGCATTTGAAGAACTCCCTATTTTTTTAAGAGGCCTGAACAAGAAAGCTAGCCACTCAAAACAAAGAGCCACATGGTGCTGGCCACAGCCCAGGGGCTTCCATTTGTAAAAAAACAAGAAAGACAAAAATAAAAAATAAATTAAAAGGTTTTTTTAGGGTTAGCAAAGGAGACCACAGGGGTCACAATTGCGAACCCCAAATGACTTCCCTGCAAATTATCCCATATGAAGCGAGCCCCGCAAATTAATTGAAATATCTGTTAGAGGAAGCATGGACAATAAGACAATCTAAAACTCTGATATGAATCCACAATTGTCCCAGCTAATCCCAAGGTTGGAGTCAAGTATTAACTGCCCCGAAGGAACTATATGCTAGATGGAATAGGTTTAGAATGTAGACAGGCCATTGCCAAATCCTCCCTGGATACACAGGGACAACGCTACCTTGGAAGAGGTAGACCATTTCAAAACCCTCCCTGGATACACAGGGACTCCAGTACCTGGGAAGAGGTCGACCATTGCCAAACCCTCCATGGATACACAGGGACTCCGCTACCTGGGAAGAGGTCGACCATTGCCAAACCCTCCCTGGATACACAGGGACTCCGCTATCAGGGAAGAGGTACACAATTACCAAACCATCCCTGGATACATAGGGACTCTGCTACCAAAGTCTCTGGATACACAGGGACTCTGCTACCTGGGAAGACGTAGACCATTGCCAAACTCTCCCTGGATACACAGGGACTCCAGTACCTGGGAAGAGGTCGACCATTACCAAACCCTCCATGGATACACAGGGACTCCGCTACCTGGGAAGAGGTTGACCATTGCCAAACCCTCCCTGGATACACAGGGACTCCGCTATCAGGGAAGAGGTACACAATTACCAAACCATCCCTGGATACACAGGGACTCTGCTACCAAAGTCTCTGGATACACAGGGACTCCGCTACCTGGGAAGACGTAGACCATTGCCAAACCCTCCCTGGATACACAGGGACTCCAGTACCTGGGAAGAGGTCGACCATTACCAAACCCTCCCTGCATACACAGGGACTCTGCTACCTAGGAAGAGGTAGACCATTGCCAAACCCTCCCTGCATACACAGGGACTCTGCTACCTAGGAAGAGGTAGACCATTGCCAAACCCTCCCTGGAAGCTCTTCTGCAGAGGGCTAACCCAGCCTAATCACCCATAAGAGCTTGCTGAAAGAGAAGTGAGCCAAGCCTAGTGTAGTCTAGGGTCCTGGGCCAGGCAGAAGGAAGCTTAGAGGACCAGTGCTTCAAAGTGAAAAATAGCCTGTGGAAAGAGGGTGACCCAATATTGTCTGACTGAAAAGGACCGTGTATGGGGGGAGACATATACCCACTAAAGTGGCAGCTGTGACACCGAAGTTCTGGAAAGAGATCTAAACTGAAATGCTGCGAGTCTGGGAGTGACCTAACCTCAAACGCTGTGAAACACAACATTTGCTAGGTTTGGTAACGCCTCAACCGTTTGCCACTTATTTTGCATTACTGCCTTCTTGTTGCCGGCAGGGAAACATCTACTGAAGGCGCCCTGGAAGCTGCAGCTGTATTTTTCTGTGTTGCCCTCAGTAGGTCATATGACTAGCAGGGCAGGACACTACAGGAGGATTCCACTTTGAGTTTTCTCACCGAAAAGGTGTGTTCAGTTGAACTCTATGTTTTACGCTTGCCACGCACCTCTGAAGCCTATTTCCACATTGGTAGACATTTATGTCCTGATCAGGAGCAAAGCGGATAACCATGCATTTTTAAGTGCTACAAGTCTCAGGAGGATAGCTCAGTGGCAATGTGCTCATCTTGGAAGCAAGAAGACATGGAGCAACACAGGTTCTATCCCTGAGTCCGTGCTTAGATACCTCTGGTTATTAAGCGCGTTATAAATAACTTATCATACAAACTGGCTATTTTCTTTTGGGTTTTGAGTACGAGAAATGGCCATTTTAGCAGCTCTGTCAGTTTGACCTCTGCTCTGGCATCTCCGACATCTGGCTCTGCTCTGGCATCTCTGACATCTGGCTCTGCTCTGGCATCTCTGACATCTGGCTCTGCTTTGGCATCTGCAACATCTGGCACTGCTCTGGCATCTGCAACATCTGTCTCTGTTCTGGCATCTGCAACATCTGGTTCTGCTCCAGCATCTGCAACATCTGGCTCTGCTCTGGCATCTCCAACATCTGGTTCTGCTCCGGCATCTCCAAAATCTGGAACTGTTCTGGCATCTCTGAGTGAATGGAATCTGGTTTCAGCATCTCTGACATCTGGCTCTGCTCCGGCATCTCCAACATCTGGCTATGCTTTGGCATCTGCGACATCGGGCTCTGCTCTGGCATCTGCAACATATGTCTCTGTTCTGGCATCTGCAACATCTGGATCTGCTCCAGCATCTGCAATATCTGGCTCTGTTCTGGTATCTCTGACATCTGGCTCAGTTCTGGCATCTCCGACATCTGGCTCTGCCTCGCATCTCCAAAATCTGGCTCTGCTCTGGCATCTCTGACATCTGGCTCTGTACCGGCTTTTCCGACATTTGGCTCTGTTCTGGCATCTGCAACATCTGGCTCTGTTCTGGCATCTCCAACATCTGGCTCTGTTCTGTCATCTCTGAGTGAATGGAATCTGTTTTAGGCTGGGTGAAGATCTCTCAGACACCACAATCCCCCTCCTTCCCCCCTCCTCCCATTCATTTCCCCCCAGCCAATCTTCCTATTTCGGCTCATGCCCGGTATCTAGGAATCTACTTTGACTCTTCCCTTTCCTTCACTCTCCACATTTTTCTTACTACTCACTTAATATCCGTAAAGTCTGTTCCTCTCTTACTTTCCATGCTACCAAACTCTTAATCTCTTCCCTCATCTTTTCTTGCCTCTTCTAGTGTTCTTCTCTCTTTTTTGGTCTCCCCTCTTCCCATCTAGCCCCCCTCAAATCCCTGTACAACTCTGCCATCCATACCCTCTGTCTTCTCTCTCCCCATGATTCCATCTCCAATTCACTTTCCAACCTAGGCTGGCTTCCCTTCCACTCCCAACTTAAATTCCACTTCCTTTGTCTCATTTTTAAATCTCTTCATGACCTTGCCCCTCCTTACCTCTCCACTCTTCTCTTCTTCTATGCCCCCTCTCGCTGCCTAGGCTCTGCTGATCCCTTTTTACTCTCTGTTCCCCCACCTCCTTGTGCCTCTTCTCGTTTTCGCTCCTTCCAGCTCCTTGCCCCCCTACATTAGAACTCCCTCCCTTTCTCTATCTGCTCCATGTCCACCTATTCCTCCTTCCATTCCTCCTTAAAATCACCCCTTCTTCACCCCCTCCCTGACTTCTCTCCCCTTCCTCCTTTTCTTTCTCCCCCCACTCCATCTTCCTGTTCCTTATCTCTCCCAGTCTCCCCAATGATCTCCACCCTCCCTTCTACTCCCTCTGCTCCCTTTTCCCTTTCCCTTTTCTCCTTCCCATACCTCTCCTCTTCTCTTCCTTCCCAAATGCAAATTGTTCCACATGCTGCTTTTCTGGTTTGAATCATGTATATTTTATTGCTTCTATGTTCCATGTTTGATGTTTTCTGGTTATTATGCTGTAAAGTGCTTTGGAATAAAGCGCTATATAAACACTAAAATACAAATACAAATACAATCCACATCCCAGTGTGTGTGCACCTGAAAGCATGGAGTGTGGCTGGTCAATACTGATTGTCACCAAAACCTTTAAAGGTGCACAGATGATGTTTGGGGGTAGGCTAGCCCCCAGCTCTATGTGTATGTTTGCATAACTAGGGTGAGAACTTAACTGGTACTCTGTTCAAGATGCTGGAGAGATGCGGTGTCTTTGAAGGCCCTTGAGGCTGGATTTGCTGCTGACTCCTGATCCACTTCTATCGGCGAAACCACGGTATTCTTCTTCTCTGCGGCCTGGTGTGCCTCCATGAAGCTCCCCTGTAGCTCCCCTGAAGCTCTCCTGAAGCTTCCTATATCTGTGCAACTTAAGTGAAGCGCGCGCTGCTTGGACCCTGTCATGTGATATCCGGCCTCAGACCACTGCAGCGGCTCCTACTTGTGGGATTATCCTGCATCTTGTCCTGAACACTTTTGACCTCACAGGAGTGTCTTGTTATTCGAATTCCAGGGTCACTATTTTGCTTCCTCATTGCTGCTGCTGGGCCCTCCACCTGGTGGGCATCTGAAGAGGGTAATCTGGCAACATGACTACAATAGCATGCAGATGCTGAGAAGAACCATCTCCGGTTCCGGGAGCACCTCAAGCCCTTCCCCTTTGCTTCTGCCTTCGCTCCCCCTCTCTCCTGCTGATCTGCTCTCTCTTTGCACTGTGCACCTGGCCACCCTCTGTCCCCTGGGCCCAGGTACCTGATCATCCTTACCACCCTGCACTGACTCCTGGCCACCCCTTGCATTGGGGACTATATTTGTACCCATACAGTCCTCCACCCCTAGCATTTTCTTCTTTTCTGCACTTACTCAGACCTACCGAGTCTGCTGCCGTAAACACAGCACTTGCCACCTGCTGGCTGCACTACCACTTTATATTGCCTCTATTATGTATTTGTATGTATTATTATTTATCTGTTTCTCCTCTGCTTTGCACTTTCCACTTCTCCCCCCTTCCATGCACTTTTACCCTGCCCCTCTCCCATGCACTTGCGCGGTCTTAATATCACTGTGCCTAGTAAGATCGTTATTTTTGTTCTCCCTTGTTCCCATCCCTTGAAACACTTGTGTACGAGCGTGATAGAAATAAATTATCATATCATATCATATCATATGCTGGACCTGACTTCTGTACCCCTAATTCGGGGATTCCTTGATAACGTCCACAGGCCTGGCTCCCAACCTGGCGGCTTCTGACCTCCAATCTACGCCTGGTTATTTTCTATGGGGTCTTCAGACATGGCCCCCATGAAGGCACCATTCACTGCAATGGGGCTTGCCCCCACCTCTGCAATTCTTCTTTTTCAGGTGGCCTGGAACTCCTGTGGGGGCCTCCATCCACACCAGGCCAAAGGATGCATCCTGTGCAGTCCCTCTGGAATGCCTACTTACCTTACTCGTCAGTATCACTGCAAGCTGCCCTCAGACCTAGTCCCGTCATAGTCTATGGACAAACTCATAGACTATCTAACTCCAAGTGCCTAATAACTTTACTTACCTATGCAATTCTACTAAACGCTTGTTTAGACACAGGTTTGGGATTTTAGGGGTCCTGTTCTGATTTTTAACTATCTATCTTGTATTTTTGAAGGACTTGATGACTGCTTTAGATGGTTTAACACTTTTAAAGGCTCCCGGTACAGCTTGTGCACTTTGCTCACCTGTAAAGGTATGTGTTACTGCTTTCAATTGAGTAATTTCTTTACAGACACTTTACTGTCTCATACGTGTCATTATTTTTAAGTACTTCCCTGAACTATTGAACATTCTTAATGGAAAGTATACTTTTCACTACATATACTGTGCAGTCATGTCTTTATTGTGTATTGATGAGTGATTGGCTGTACCTTTGTGGCACACCTCTCTCGCCATAGAATAGAGCCAGACTGTTCAGTCACCCCACCAGTTTGAGTGTCAGGACTAACCTGGGTAGTACACTCCGGGTTGCCCTTTACAAGTCCTTCCCACAGGACGTGTAGAAAAAAACCTAACTCAGGACCACAGACACGCTTTCCAGCTGGCGTGACTTTGTCTATGCCATTAGCCAAATTTGCCCATATTATTTATTAGATTGGAATCCTGTTTTGTTTAAGACTATTTAAGAAATAGGTGTTGCACAGCTGTGGACAGGTTTTGAAACATAAACAGGGGCATTATTTGTTACACCTAAAATAAAACTGATCAGGCTGCTGAACTCACCCTCATTTGGAGGGATTCACCCTCTTGGAACACTTATTTAGCCATGTAGCAATCTACAGTAGATTTTAATGGGGTCACCCCGCTAGAGAGCCTTCAACACAATTGAAAATATTGTTCTCTCCGGTGCCTAGTATGTGATCACCAGCCAAACAACGTCTTCCACTTGTTCCCTTGGACATTCAACAGGTTTAATTAAGGGTTACATAATGTGCTTGCTGAAAGATGCCACCTGCTTCTGTGGGGTGCATTTAAAGGCCCCATACAGAAGTCCCTTTCACCTGAACAGTAGCATTTAAACACTGCAACCAAAAATGGACCTGCTTTGGTTTCCCTGTCACACGAGTGGCAAGAATTTAAACACTGCAACCAAAAACAGCCCTTCTTTGCTTTCCCTTTCAAATGAACAGAAGAATTTAAACACTGCAGCCAAAAATGGGCCTGCTTTGCTTTCCCTGTCATATGAATGGCAAGAAGTTATACACTGCAACCAAAAACATCCTGGCTTTTTCTTTAAGTATGTGTTAAATTAAAGAACCGTGGGGAGAGGAGCCTACACTATATCTATGGACAAGCTGCAATGTAAATACACCCAAGAAGGAGAAATCAAAGAATCCTGTGACCTGCAAAAAAGGATTTTAAACATTAAAAGCAAAAACAGCCTGCACATGCGTTTCAAATAATAACGGCTTTAAAAAGCCACAACGTAAAAAGATATCACTGCTCATACAGAAAATGTCAGGGAAACATGATGTGGGCGTTGGTGGTGACAAAAGCAAATGTATATTAGGTATCACCCACAAAACTCATGTAACCTGTTAAGAGACACTACTTCAGGAAAAAATGGTTCTGGCTGAGGCAGGAACTTCACTATGACATGCCCCACATCCAGCTGGATATCGCACCCATGCTCTAACAACCCTGCAATAAAAGGTGATGCTGCGGGAGGCGTCATAATTCCTTGTTCTGCACACATGATGGCAGGAATGCAGGGATTTCAAAGAAGGCAATCCTTGACTAAAGCATGACGAAAAGGTGTGGGGCATTGTCAATTTCAAAGAGACCCATAAAAACCCTCTGGTCACAGCCTGACCCAGGGGAACAGATGGCTGTGGGGGACAGACACACTCATCATTCATATTAAAAGACGATTTCATTTTAGACATTTTGCGCAGCCATCAGACTGAGGATGGATCTCAATGTTATGCCATTGTTCATGAAATTTCAAGGCGGTTTTAAGGATATAATTTGCATTTACCTGGTACTTTGGGAACTGTAATGGCCAGTTAGATCAGGTTTCTGGCTGATCTGAACATGTGATAATTATGAGATTTGATGAAAAGGTGGAAAATGAAATTAGGAACATGCCTGAGTACTTACATATATTTAACAGTTGTACATTTTATGTAAACGACAAAAAGCTGGCACATGGCCATGCCAGATCGCACAGATTTGGCAGTCGGCTTATCTAATTCCCCATGACCAACTCAAACAGAATATTTGTTGCATATGGGAGCTGCTAGTACAATTATGAAGTTATGATACATAACTAGTTTTTGCCAACAAGGTGAGCTGTGAACAAAGCAGGGTTATAAAGGGGAAAGACAGATGGTGCTCCAAAATCCCTGATCCAAACCTGACTAGCGGTGGAGAGAGAGAGAAACTGTCCAATCCTGGTGGCAGGGATAATTACAGGGTACTCCACCTAGATTGTAAAATTAGTGATGCCATTTCTGCTATACAAGGGGGGCTGTACTAGGAATTGACACACAGAGACAACAACCGGGAAGACAGAAAAGGAGAACGGAGAGAAGGCTGCTGAACCTTACCATCTTTGAGAGTGGAGTGACCAGACCCCTTGCCCTATCTGTCCAGAGTTCCTGAGATCCAGCTGGATTTCCTGAATCCTAAACCAAGGCTTGTTTTGTAAGTAGCATATAACCCCAGCCCTACATTGCATAAGCCCTTCATTTTTGTATTAGTACATTCGTTATTTTTCATTGAAAACCCCAAATTACCTGTGTAATTCAGTCATCTCCCCATAGAAGAATCTCTTGTTTGCCTGTGTATGTTAGCATATCTCCTTGCAAACCTCTCATCTGTCTGTGTAAATCCTTAGTATTTATTAAAGCAAATCAATTAATTCCCCCATTGAAATTCACGGGTCAAGATTGTTGCTATTCAAAATCAACCATCTTGTTATTTGTGTTTTTATTTAATTGTTATAGTCATTAAAGTGTTGCCTCGAAATAATTATTCTCCTCGTAACTAAATTTGATCGTGTATTGTGTGCATTATCAAGCAAATTCCTATTTGCATCTGTCCTATTAAACCCAAACCGTTATTCCCATTGTGAGCAATCGCCTTTGCCTAGAAGTCTGCCTGTTATGAGTCTCTGCCCACTGAAAACCGATTTTCCTATTGGAAGCTAAACCCCTTCCATGAGCTGCCTGTCATTGTAAACCTCAGTATGAACACATTTGCATTTCCCACTATATTTTCGCTTTGCATTTGCTTTCTCCCAAAAAACAATTACCCCACTTCATTTCTATTTTGCCCTGGTGTGCTGATTAGTATTCTCTAAAACCTTGCCTATCTCCTACGTGTAAGCAATACAGATTTCCTTCCATTCTGTCCCCTAGGAGTTGTGAGAAATTATCAAAATCCCATTCTTCCATTTTGCTCCAAAACAGGTTTTCCTTTTCTTTACTGGCTTCCCATCTTGTGGTGGTGGGCTTCACCCCCCAAATCCAATTTCCCCCTATATTCCTACACCTTGCCACTGCCTTCAATTCAAAGGAATCAAGTTTAAATGATTTTTGGGGGGGTGAGTGTAGCAGGGGTAGTGCTAAACCGAAGGTGCTATCACTTTGTGGTACATTATTCTTTTTCTGTTCTGCCATTAAAAAAAAGAATTAACTGTGATAGTATATCTTAACAGGATTGTTTTGTAGAGATTGTTGCATTTTGTGTTGCCACAACATTGGTGGCTGTGAGATTGTTTGATTTTCATTTTTCATAAATAATAAATTAAGAAATATCTTATTGGTACACACCGGCCTGGTTCCTAGTCCATTGTGACATGGGGTGTTTGTGGAGGTTGGGTGCGAGACGGGTTAGAGGCCTAGTCAAAAGAATGTGTAATATATTAAAAATAAAAAGCGCTTTATTGTGCGCCACATCCATTGTAGGGGAAGGAGTTCCCTAGCCAGCGTGTGCCGTGTAATACACAGTGACACTTCCCTGGGTGATGTCAGGGCGCTGCAGCAAAGCCCAGCCCCCTGGTCTTACAGTGAAAATGGTGCAGGACCTACCATCCCCTACTTTCATTAGCCTTCACATTTCAGCTGGAGACACTATCTCCTGATGTTGGGAGGACCCCTACTCCCCATGCGATCCCCAGACAATGCAGTTACTCTCCACCATCAGTAAGTCCTGCTCATGCCCAGAGTCCACCATATGAAGGCGGTCAGGCGTCTTAGAGATTTTCTCTGAGTAACACCCCACGATCACCATGTACCCCTTGTCCAGCAGTGAAATGTGAGCATGTTTGCCGTACCCCTTCCTTAACTTAGAGACCTGCTCTGAGCAGGATGACGCTGACACCGGCAGCCAGGGAGAGCATAACGGGGCTGATCTTCACACTGGAGGCTCCACTGCATAGGTCGGCGGTGCAGCAGTGGACATAACCTAAGACTCCTACTACCCCATGATCACCTGGGACCCCCTGTCCATCAGTGAAATGTGAACATGTGCCCCCACCCCTTCCTTATCTTAGAGTCCTGCTCTGAGCAGGATGACGCTGACACTGGCAGCCAGGGAGAGCATAACAGGGCTGGTCTTCACAATGGTGGCTCCATTGCATAGGTGGGTGGTGCAGCAGTGGACAGGACCTGAGACCCCCTACTCCCCCATGATAACCTGGGACCCCCTGTCCTGCAGTGGAATGTGAACATGTCCCCCTACCCCTTCCTTAACTTAGAGACCTGCTCTGAGCAGGATGACGCTGATACCGGCAGCCAGGGAGAGCATAACAGGGCTGATCTTCACAATGCTGGCTCCATTGCATAGGTGGGTGGTGCAGCAGTGAACAGAACCTGAGACCCCCCTACTACTCCATGATACCCTGGGACCCCCTGTGAAGTAGTGAAATAGGAGCATGTCCCCCACCCCTTGCTTACCTTAGAAACCTGCTCTGAGCAGAATGACGCTGACACCGGCAGCCAGGGAGAGCATAACGGGGCTGATCTTCACACTGGTGGCTCCATTGCATAGGTCGGTGGTACAGCAGTGGACAGGACCTGAGACCCCTCCTGTAGAGGCCGAGCCTTCTGTACAGTACATTTCACAGCTCTTCGATATGGCTGTTACCCCTGCAAAGAAATACATAATAGGTAATATAGGTGGTTATTGACTCCATTGAACTTAGAGGAAGAGGCTGCAGAAAACACCAACATACAAACTTATGACAGGTTCAGTGGCCAAATAACACTATCTTCTTTTTTATTGTAAGTTTCTTAGTTTATTACAAACTTTACTTTACATATGCATACTTTCATTAATTAAATACCTGTTCCAGACATCATGACCTTTACATCCACATTTTGTCACAGGTTTCCCCCCTTCTCACCTGTCTGTGTTGTTTGTTCGTGTTCTTCGATTAAGTCTTCTTTCGCATCGTTTGGGTCTTGTATAACCCTGTGCGTGGTTCCTCGGGTTCCAGCGTGCGGTTCGTGTCCCGTCTCCAGGGAGCGTTCAGATATCCGGGGAAAAAGTCTGGGATTGGCGAGGAGCGCACTCGGAAGGCTAGTGCGAAGGAAATCCAGAAGGGACGCGTCCGGTGGTTCATGACAGCATGCCTCCTCCGAAACACAGTTCCTCCGGGTTTACTTGGGTGTATAAGGTGGTACCTTCAGAGTAGTCTGGGGGCATTTATGTTTGAGACTGGTTCCCAGGTGCGTTCACTGGGAGGGTACCCTTTCCACTCGACCAGATACTGTAGCTGACCACGTCTATACCGGGAGTCACATATTCTGGACGCTTCGTATTCTAATTGATCATTGACAACCACAGGAGTAGATCTTGGAGCAGTCCGGGAGGACTGGATGTATGGTTTCAACAGAGAAGTGTGAAAAACTGGGTGGGTCCTCTTCCAGGATTCTAGTAGTTTGAGTCGGAAGGCCACTGGGTTAATGATTTCCTCTATGGAAAAAGGGCCATAGTACCGGGGAGTCAACTTATTTGGTCGTAAGTGTCGAGGCAGTAGTTTTGAGGATAGCCAGACCTTATCACCCACTGTGTATGAAGGCCCTGGTCTTATTTTGGAATCTGCATAATGCTTGGTGTTTGTTCAGGCCTTTTTGAGGTGTTCTTTGGCTTCTCTGTGTATGTTGATGAGAGTTTCAATCCAGGAGTCAACTATAGGAACCGGGGTAGGATGTGGGAGTATGGATGGTAGAACCGAAGGGTGGAATCCTTGGCTACAGAAAAAGGGGCTGGTTTTGACAGCTGAGTGGTCCGAATTATTGTATGCAAATTCAGCCACAGGTATTAGAAGTGACCAATCGTCCTGGACCTTGGTGCAAAACAGCAAAGATATTGCTCCAGGGTTTGGTTCACGCGTTCAGTAGCTCCATTGGTCTGTGGATGATAACCTGAGGAGAGGGCAAGTTGGATTCCTAGTATACGACATAAGTGTTTCCAGAACTGAGATATGTACTGAGGTCCTGTGTCAGATATGATCTTGGAGGGTAGTCCATGAAGTCGGAATATGTGTTCCTGGAAGATTCCAGCGAGTTCAGAGGAGGATGGGAATTTATATAAGGGT
Organism: Ambystoma mexicanum; assembly: GCF_040938575.1. NCBI lineage: Eukaryota > Metazoa > Chordata > Amphibia > Caudata > Ambystomatidae > Ambystoma > Ambystoma mexicanum. Next base: position 1,347,585,627 of record NC_090933.1, on the reverse strand, counting down.
GTGAAATGAGCTATGTGAGAGAATAAATCAATGGTAACCATAATAGTTGTGTATCCCCTGGAAGGTGGTAGTTCCACAATAAAGTCTGTAGCGATGAATTCCCAAGGTCTTGTTGGCAGCACTGGTTGGAGCAGGAGACCCGCTGGTTTCTTGTTATCATGCTTATTTTGAGTGCAGACTGCACAGGTTTGGATGTAATGCTGGATGTCATCTTTCATTTTCGGCCACCAAAACTGTCTTTGTATTAAACAGAGAGTGTTGGTGATGCCACAGTGTCCTGAATGAAGGGTGTCATGACATAGGCTTGTGATCCTTTGTCGCAGTCTTCAGGTCTGTGAGGGGGTAGATCCTGAACTATGGCAGTCGAGAACACATCAGTGTAATCCTGATAGGCCCTGGGAACCTGGATGATATTTGAGACCGTGAATGGACCTTGCTGGTCTGTTCACGTATCTTCAGAGGATCTTGACGAGGAATCCAGGGATAGACACTGGGACATATAGTGTTCTGAACCAAGAAACAAGGATCCTGCCACCCAGTTGATGTAGGGGTTGTGCTTCTGTAACAAGAGCATACCCAGTACCATTGGATAATGGGCAAATCTTATGATGTCAAATTTGATCCTCTCGTGATGGTGGTTTATAGAAAGCAGGATCTCTTTAGTTTGCAGGGTTATGGGTCCTGAGGAAAGAGGTCTTCCATCGATAGCCTCTACAGGTTGCATGATGTCTCTCTGTTTCATATGGAATGTGGTGGGTAGTAACCCAATCATGATCTATGAATATCCCCATGGCCCCACAATCCACCAATGCCACAATGGGATAAGCTTCTTTCTTGGAAGGCGATAGAACAGCCTGTAGAATCACAAGATTGTTTTGTCCAGGAGAGTTCAAGGATGGAATAGATGTGGAGCAAACATCTCTCTCCCAAAGCTGCGCTCCATCTAGGATCGGGAGCTGGCGTTTCCCGAACGACGTGGAGGGGCTAAAGGACATTCTCTCACAAGATGTTTATCAGAGGCACAGTACATGCACAGCCCGGTGTGAATCTGTCACATCCTTTCTTGAGGAGTTATGGGTCCGCGGAAGGCTCCTAGTTGCATGGGTTCTGGGTCTGTGGTCGGGGAAGGAGCAGGCTCAGGTCTAGAGGAAGGTTCTGTAGAGGTCTTTTGGTAGGGAATTTTAGTCTTCTTCTTTTCCGCCTTCCTTTCCTCGATACGAAAGTCTATTTGTAAAGAGAGGTCCATGAGAGCCTGGAAGGAACCTGGGCGAGCTACCCTGGCTAGATCGTCTTTTATCTCTTCATTCAGCCCTCTTCGAAAGAGGTTAAAACAGGACTCAGAGGACCAGTCTGCTTCCTTGGCCAGTTGCTTAAAGCGTGTTACATAGGTAAGCATATCCTGGGATCCTTGTTGGAAGTCCAATAAGCGTTCTTGGGCACTGTAAACCTGTTCTGGGCGGTCAAACATGGTCTTTAGCACCCGTACGAAACCATCATAGTCATCCAAGAGGGCATCACCCGAATTAACTAAGGGCGTTGCCCAAGTTAATGCATTCCCGGAAAGATGTGAAATCATAAAGCCCACCTTTGCCCTGGGGGTGAAGAAGTAGTAGGGCTTAAAGGTAAAGTGCACTAAACATGAATCGAGGAAGCCAGGAAGGTTCTTTGATGAGCCATCATATTTATCCACCACTCCGCACAGCAACACACTTTCCTTGGTCGCAGAATCACGTGAGAGGACTAGTTGTTTCAATGCAGCATTCTCGGGCTTAAGATTCTTAACTTCTGTTGTTAACTTCTGCATGCCACGCATGAGGTCCTGAACTGCAGCCTCCATGTCCGTAACTGTATCAGTTTGTTGGCGTCTCAATCTGTCACAGGTTACCCCCCTTCTCACCTGTCTGTGTTGTTTGTTCGAGTTCTTCGATGAAGTCTTCTTTCGCACTGTTCGGGTCTTGTATAACCCTGTGCGTGGGTCCTCGGGTTCCAGCGTGCAGTTCGTGGCCCGTCTCCAGGTAGCGTTCAGATGTCTGGGAAAAAAGTCTGGGAAAGGGCGAGGAGCGCACTCGGAAGGCGAGTGCAAAGGAAATCCAGGAATGCAAGGTGAGGACAAAAAGGGGAGGATGAAGGAGGAGAAAACTTAGGGGACCGGGAACCAGGAATCTGTGGAAACCGCTGTACGAACTACGGCAGCCCACTTCTGACTACTGCAAGCGGTAGCGTTGAGATGCGCAGGGCCGCAGGGCCATGTCTGCTTTGTAGAACGCAGAGCGTACAACGCAAAGACTGGCAAACAGCGTTTCACGTTCAGTGGCCATGTTGGGAGTACTGCTGAGTTCAGTGCCCTATGGGTCAGGGACCACGAAGTCCAGAAGGGACGCGTCTGGTGGTTCATGACACATTTGTGGAACAGCGCTAATTTATCAGAATCTTGTCAAGATAGTCTATTACTGCACAGACTAACATAAAATGTTGTCCAGACAGAGATTCCAGCCACCACATTTCCAAGTCCTCAATTTTGGGTGCATATTGCCCCAAAAACAGATTTCTTTGGGATCTCAGCCTTAGACATTCGATGACCAGGTGTTGAATTGATTCCACAGCATTTGCACAAAATCGACAGTGATTATTTTTAATCTCAGCTTGTTGTCTTATGAATAACATCTCCTTTGTAGGATAAATATTTAGACTCAGCAGCAGAAATTGGTCTCAGTGATATGTACATGGAAACCTCTCCAAATACTTTACAGTGGTATTCACACCTCTAGCCTCACTACCCAGATCTAATGTAGTGGTATATTTCATTCTTGTTTTTATCCAATCACAATATGACATTTTTTTCTTTGCAGCACAGGGGTTATTTAGTAATGTTTCCATGTCAATGTTGGCATATGTCAGTTGGACGTGTATGTTCGCAATCCATTCCTTCAACAGTCCATAAAATGGCCTCACGGCTGTGGCACTGAAGATCCTATATGACGGGGCTGACAACTTTAGAGACATTTTGCTCATCATAGCGATCGATTTCCACAAAACAGTTGCGAACAAGTGGCCGCAATTGGCAGACATCTTGGTAATTGCCGAACTTTGTGCCAAAATTGGCCTTCCAGAGTATCCCACACTGCTCTGCTGATATTTAAACCAGCTTTTCTCCCAAACGTGATTGTGGCCAGCAACTTTTGGGGGTAGAACATTAGAACCGGTTTAATCGTAAATTTCCCAAAATCAGCATACAGTCTCATACTCTGAAGCATCAAGTTTTTCATTCTGTTTTTCAAATCATAAGTCCATTGCTGTTCTCTACTGGATTTGTTCAACATTACACCCAAATATCAAATAGACTCGATTTGTTCTAGTTGTTTATCAGCTACATGCCATTTAAAATTGTTTCCTCTTTTCCCAAGATTTGCGCCAAATGCCATGATTTTTGACTTACTAGCATTTAACTGCAAATCGTTGCTTCTCAGGTACACTACCAGATTGCTTAATAGTCACTGGAGATCTATTTGTGTGGGGTCTAAAAGCACCAGGTCATCAGCATAGATTGCCCAGATTAACTGATGACCATTCAATTTGGGAGGGAAGAAATTACACTTTGAGAAGGCTGTTGCTAAATCGGCCATGTACAGCTTAAATAATAATGCAGCAAGTGGGCAGCCTTGTGTGACTCCTATTTCAGTAGGTATTCTTTCAGCGAGGTCACCTTCTGCATTTAACCTGATTCTTATAGACGTATTAGAGTGCAGCGCTCTGATTGGTTGAAGGAGCTCTAACAGAGAATTCAATTTCTCTAGTTTCTTCCATAGATTAGCTCTGTTCACACTGTTGAAAGTCTGACGCAAGTCAATAAAATGCGAGAAACACACTCCCCTCCTTTGATTGCCTCATGCTTAAGCAGGTTTAACATCATTAGATTCACTTCCACACCAACGCCTTTAGTAAATCCCGTCTGTCTGCATTCTAAGATGCCACCTTCTTCTGCCCAATTGGACAATCTTTGCTGTAGAAAAGAGACAAATAACTTGCCAATTACATCGAGAAGCACAATTGGACGGTAGTTGTTCGGGTCTGTACGATCTCCTTTTTAAAAAATTGGTACAATTACCGCCGATTGCCATGATGTTGGAATTGTCATCTGCGTCGAGATCTCTGCTAAGAGTTTTTCAATAAAGCTCACCCATTGTTCTTTATGCTTTTTTAGGGTAATGTTGGATAAACCACCTGGACCGGCTGCACCCGAATTCTTCAATTTCATGATTGCAATCAATTCTCGTCTTTATCAAATTGAAGGTTCTGAGGGACTTTTCTCACTTCTCCTCCATCAGCATCAGCTGGCAACCTGAGTTTAAATACAGCAGAACAGTGCTTGACCCATGCATCCGCACTTACACTAATGCACATATTCGATTTATGAGATGGGGAACCTTCATTAATAATGGTCCAGGTGTCTCTGCTGTGATATGCATAAATTGACTTCAACATTTTTCCTGGGCTGTCTTCATCACGGATCAACTTGTACGAAATTAGCCAATTCCGGGATTTTTGTTGTCGCTCCTTTAGAGCTAACCCTTGATCTAACATATTGATGGCTTTAAGTGCTCTGACCTCTCTTCTCATGTTCTTCTTTTCTTCCGCTACTTTGTAATTGAATGGATATTTATTACGATGATGGTAATTCCTGAATCCGCTTTGCCTTGTTTTTATATTGTGCTAACAGGGGTGCATAGTCTAGACAGCCAGGTTCAAGGACACTTTGTGAGGAACCTTTTTGCGACATCTCTTCAATCTCTTTTTTGTTCAGCCTTAGACGGTTCAAGCCCTGGTTGATTATCAGGTTGCCTACATATCGATCACAGAGCTGTACTGTTTCTGGTCACATTTAGCATTGTGGACCCTGTTTTTCATCTTCAGAACCTTTAAATTTGTGGTTAAGTGTGTGAAGTTCTTTGATACCCAGATGTAATTGAGTGTTTTATGGCACCCATTTCTATTCCAAGAAGAGCTTGCCAGGATGTCTTCTAACGTCTGGCTATTTAACATCTCACAGTTCCTTGTGGCCATTTCCTCTTCCCAGCATTTTCCACGCTCATATGCTCGATTGCATTCACTTGATTTAATTACTTTTCTTACACCATTCGGATCTAACCAGGAAAAGTTGAAATCACCGCACACTAAAATGTGAGCATTATGGAACTCCAAAATACACTCATCAATCAGCAACATTACGGAGGCAATGAACTTCCTAGAGGATATCATAGCCAGATTCCAATAAATATTGATGATGAGAAGATGTTCCATTCCCACATTTTTTTCATGGGCTGACCTTAGCACAGTTCCTTGTACAAACAGGTTAGGGTTCGAAGATCTTATTAATTTCCACACTCCAGTATTTTTAATCATCGTTAAGAGACCTGAAAATTGATGGCAGGTCTTATTTTTGCCAGCAGCATTCAGAAAGATTGTGTAACCGTCACATATCGGAAGTTCACGCAACCATGTCTTTTGTAGGCATATTATTGAATAGCACTTTTTACTTAGCCCAGTGTCAAAAAACAAACGCATAAAGCCACGAGTGTTCCATGATTTCACGGAGAAAGTATTGTGGGCGTTGATCATTTTTGCTACTCATTGCTCGTTCAACAACTTCTCTTCGAGTCTGATCTTCTTTTGGGGGCGTCAACTTGGTATTTTGCCTTGTAATTTCTACGCACTTCTCCTTCAAGCTTTTCATGCAGAAAGGCTTGTCTGGATTTGTTTTGCGTCAAGCCTTCTCCGGCTGTCAGCTTTTGCAGTTGTTCAGTTTTCAGATGTTTGGAGACCGTCTCAGTATGGGTCGTTGTTTCTTAACCAAAAGACAATAATTCCTTGCCCGCAGATATCAGGGTATTCTCAATCAGTTGTCAGTCAACATGTAAAATCACACAATCTGACCTACATTCAGACACATACTCCACAATAGCGATGTCCTCTAACGCTATGCTTCTTAGCGAGGGTACATAGTGCAGCAGTTTCATTATATTATGCCTGTTTAAATTTACTTCATTTTTTTCCCAGGCGATATTGTCCAACCAGAGTTTTCACAATGACCTCTGTTTTATAGATCGTGGACCACAGTCTTTAACAGGTCTCCCACCTTGACGTTCCACTTTTTCTGAAGTAAATTTGGGGTTCAGTTTCATCGGAGGATCAGTCTCAGGGGTTTCAACAAGATCCCAATATACTTTCCTTTGATACATTGGAGAAGTCGGACCATTGTGTATTGATCTGGCATTGATGTTACCAACAGCCGATTTCTGTGGGTCAGAGATGTAGCCATCCTCCCCAAAATCTTTCATTCGCTTTGATGGAGAAGCTAAACCATGAAATATCTTCACAGCTTTTATTATTACATTTTTTGACGGTTTAAGGCTCCCCGCCTCGACCATATTAACTCGCCCACCTGTTGCAACTTCTGACATTCCTCTGAGTTCGACACCCTGTGGTCGATCAACTACAGGGCTATTCCACTCATCGTCTTCAATTGAGTATGTGGATAGATTTATTAGGTCACCAGTTGTGTTTGAGTGGTTATTGAATCATTATTGTCGGCTCTTGCTCTTTTTTTTTATTATTGAGATCAGGCAATGAACACATCTTCATCGGTACATGATTGCTATTTGTCTTTTGTTCAGTCCGTATGGTCCCACGCTCAAATAGTGGTACCGGTGGAGAGGTTGTTAGGTTCCTAATAAACCTCTTCAAGCTGTTGGATTTAATTTTCGTGTCATTGGCTTTCTTTCCTTTCAATGGTATTCCACTATCATTACCGGAGTTACAGATCTTCCTGGTGGGCATGCTGGTAGATTAAGGCTTAGATGATATAGAAAAGATTTCAAATGTTAAGTTGCCATTTGTAGCCTTTAAAACATTTAACTTTTGCAAGTTGCCTTGATCATGACAAGTTGAACTACTCGTGGCTGATTTGAGGCCATCACTTAAGCCAGCATTTAGGTTTCCCCTGTTTGACATATTAAGTCTAGCCATTTGAAGTGTTCGTACTTGCCGGCATGCTAGTTTGTGACTCGCTCGACGGCTGCATTGAACAACTAGAGCCACTAGGTGACTTGGTCTGAGTTTGTGTAGTAGTCCCAAGATCTTCAGTGTTTCTTGTCTCCATTTGTGCTCCATTTACTGAGGGGGCGAAATTCACAACAACGGATGAGAATCTCTGACTGGCATCAAAGACAACAGCATTCTTGGACTTACAGTTGCAGGCATGCACTTCGTCATAAGAACACCATCGCACAGATGCATTACACACCCACTCCTATTACATCCCTTGCTATTCCCAGTACTTCTTACAGTAGTTTTCCTCATCGTCTCTACCCTTGCTGCTTCTGCAGATCCATTGCCAGTTCTGGAAAGGAAATCCTTCCCATTATAATACAAATTAGACTCCTTATACTGCAGTCTATATTGTTATTTATTAATTTAGAGTTTTGCAGTGCTCTAACTGCAGAAAGAAAACATTTCGTAAGACGGGGATCCACCAATGACACGGGGTGAAACAATTCTCAACTAATCGTAATTCTCTGCAGCTTCTTAGATTGAGATCAGAGCAAGTAATAGCGATTGTATGGACCAACACGGTGGAGGTGGGGAGGTAGACAGCGAGATCACAGCACATGATAATATATGGAATGATTATCCAGCCTGGATACATCTCGTAGCCGTGAGAAGGTTCTGCGTGCCGTCTAATCCCCAAAGGTCACCGGCATACACCTGTATAAGAGCCAGATTGGCATGGCTAGGGATTCTTGACCAATAAGGACTAAAACACTGGTTTCAACCACCCCCTCAGGGAGCAATTAGTCCAAACGTCTGGTTTAGGGGCATTCTTAGCGTTCACTATTTTGTGGTGCTCGAGCAACACCTGTAAGCCAAACCTATTGCATTGGAGCACATATAAGAGGAGGATGGGGATGACGAGGGGCACAAAGCTAGGAGGTGTTTTTTGGTTATTTACACACCTCATGACCGCCAGTTGCCATACTAATATACTTTATAGCCATTCCCCTGCCCAAAACACATATTCTCAACGACCACTCGATGAAGAAACATCACTGAACAGTTGGATATACAACATATCTCCCACCATATCGAACTGAGAGCTCAAACAGCACCTGGAGCTCAGCCATCTCAAGACCTGACCCAGGGTCCCGGTAAACCATGGCTCTAGAGCTCCCTCAGCGACAGGTTCCCCAAACCCAAGTTGCTGAGCCACCCTGACCCACCCTCATCTCCAGATCATCTGAAAGCATCATTGCACAACTCTATCCCCTGCTGAGGGGGTCTCATTCTTACAACCCCCCCAAAGAAACCTGTGGACTTTCATCAGCCAAAGCAGCAAATACATGACAACTAACATGATATCATAGAGACCTGGGGGGGGCAATTTACGATGGTTTCGTAGGATACCTTAGATGTGGTAGCGCATCAGAAGTGGCCTAGAAGGTGCCCAGTTCCATACCGTGTCATTCAACCCCACACTCCCACCCTTGCATCCACCTTTTTGATAAAGGTAGTAGCAGATGGAATTTTAACACATACACAACACAAAAAAATAAAATAAAACAGTGGCTTGGTAGGTTCTCAGTACTACCATGAATCAAGATATATACATCAAAGGACCTGGTCCATTTTTGGATATAAGTCTAGTTCTTTGGATTTAAACTGGGACAAGATGGCGGCGTTCTCCTATTGAGACGTTACTTAGGCCTCCCAAAATGCACTTTCATTACAGTAATCAGGATGGAAAAGGGGCTGACAGCACTGAGCTGTCAAATGATTCTGCTCACTGTCATTACATTAAACACTATCTCATGCACCCTGCCCTTTGGAAGAGTAAAGCTGGAGGAGACCACGCACAGCCTGTGAGCAGAACAGGTAGGATGGAGCTGATAAATGAGGATAAATGAGGATGCTCACCTTGTCCTCATCTTACCCCAGTTATTACACAACCCATCATCTCCCTTGAATGGAGGTCATATGCACACAGAGTGAAGAGCAGGTTGGCATTGCTTAGCTGTCAAATGATGATGTCCAACAACTCAGTCTCCTCCTCTCAGTGATCTGAGGCTCTGCTTTCCATTCATGAATCTCGGTGTCCAGCTTGGGCAGAGTCTCTGTGTCCCAGGGCTGGTTGGGTGCTGCGAGGGAGTGAGGCGGGTAAGGGTTCGCTCTCTGCTGGGCCTCCTTTGCCTGCAAAGCCTCTCTCCTGCTGCAGGGCTCACACCGCTGTCCCCTACCCACTCTCTCTCTGCAGGGCTCATGCCGGCTTCAGACCCCTCCCACGGAACTGAAGACACTGTATTCTGTTAGATCCCAGTGGCTGCCATTGCCAGGGACAACCACCCCCTCCAATGCTTGCGGTCCTCGCAACCCTGTGTCAAGCCATCGCCTGGCACCACTTCATTTACAACGCCTCTCTTGAGTGAAAGCCAAGCAAATGGAGGTCACTTTTCAGCCCAACTTGAAGTCAATATTAGCCCAAAACAAGCCCTTCATAGACCGATCAGGGAAGTATTGCTTTGAAATGTAATTGTTCCCACACAACACGGTTGCAGGGGCCTCCTAGGTCTTGCTACGCCACTGCCCGCAGCCCAGGAGCATCCTTAAAAAAAAAAAAACATTTATTATTTTGTTTAAATATAGGGGTCGCAAGGGAGCCCACAGGGGTCGCAGCTGTGACTCCCAGTGACCTCAAATGACGTGCCTGAGTGACAGAATCACAAACCCAAGCTGAAAATGAGCCTTCTATTTTGCAATGAAGTGGAGATGCTCCAGACCAAGATTGAATTCTGGACTGAAAGAAGATCCAATTGTAGGATGATTTCATCAATATCTAGAAGACACAGAAAATGCTCCCTTATCTGAATCTGATTGGCATGACAAGGAAGATCTTTGCATACTGATAACATTTTTAAAATTCAGGGCTGTGGTTAGGAACCCCAATCTTGTTATGATGAATGGGTGGTGCCTACCTCATCCTGAATTATAATGTTGAATCCTGCCTATGGCACAATAACCACTGTTCATCTGGTTTTTCAAAAGACAACAGAGATTCTATGTGAGGGCCCTTATTGGCCACATATGCGCCAAGATGTAAACATTTATTTAAAGGGGTGTCTAATGTGTGCTCATTTCCAAACAAGTTCTTCCACACACCGGGTTCAACTACAAAATAGAGGAATGACCTTACCATGGGCTTACCTTCAGATCTACTTTATTGGTCCAGAGACTTTCTCTGCCTGTGGCAACAAATATATGTTCACTGTTACCTATCACTTTACTAAATGGATCACATGTCTTCCTCCTCCAAATTGTAAAGCAAAGGCAACAATTATGTTTTTAATGTACCAGATCTTTTCTGATTGTTGACTTCCTCAACAAACATGACAGTTATATTTTGTTCTAACATACATATTGTTCACTCTGAATCCTTGCATTTGAGATCCTGCTTCAGTTGGATGATTGGAAGGGGGGGTTTTGAAACTGCTTAATAGGGAGCTAGAATGTTCAGCTTTTAAGGCCTGACCAAACCTTGACATATGCAATAACATAACATGAAGAACACTCATGAAGGACCCTGGGCAGCCTCTTTGGGCTGGTTGCAAGGAATATAAAGAAAGATGTGCCATGCTGATGGGGTACAACGTTCTTTCATCGTCAGGCATTTCAAAGCCTGCAGTTTAAACATGTTTGCCCGTTCATCACATTTTTGGGGGGGTGGGAAAGGGCAGATAAGTGGTTGGGGGGTTGGGTTTAGGTACAAATAGTTGCAGGAGGAGGAATTGAGTGGGGAACCCCCACATTTTTTTTTTCATGAACTGTCAAACAAGTTTAAATTGCAGGCTTTGAAATGCCTGACAATGAAATGACTTAGAACTGCTGATGGTATGGAGTAGAGTTGTTGCTTGCACAAGATGATCTATATTGGCATACATTGGAATACATGACAAGGAGGAGAGTTTTAATGTTGCCAAATCGCCAACCAATATCAGTTTTGAGGTAGAGGTATGAATTGGGCTTATTTTCATAACCCTCGAATGTTATATGGAAAATCTTTGATCTTGCATCAAAAACCTTTTATTCAGACCTAACCCTATTGAAAGGAAGTATGTCTTGTGTACATAACAACTGGCTCAAGAAATGTGAGAAGATGCTGAATAGTCTAAACTTTAATATATCTATATTTGGTGATTAAGAAAGCTATTAGAGATAATGACTGGTGTAACACCACAGATGTCATAAGTAAATAGTGTCTATTTTGTCTATTTTATATTGTAGCATCGGAAGAAAACACTTATAACATGATACATAATTATTTGAAGAAAATGTCCTTGTAAATGGAGATCATTTAATATGCGGTTTAGGCTAAACCTCTTACCAACTCATGAGGTAATTTGTCTTAGAGAGAAGGTTTCCAGAGGTAGTGTTATTGTCACCTCTGTATGACAAAAGAGGGTGTAGAAATGTAAGCATCTGACTATTGATTGTACAAAACATTTGGGAAAGAGATAAACAAAAGTTTAAAGAATGTTTTAACTGAAGCTCATTTAATCCTTCTGCCTAATTTGTGGCCACGTACCTGTGGAGGGAAACAAGTATCTTCAAGATATATGATAGAAATTTCAAATATACAGCAGACTAATCCTGTTAAGAATTAATGTATGAGATATTCTCTGCTGATTGATTCTGATTATGATGTTCTTTCTTCATGTATTTCATTGATTTTGTATTCTTTTATTTTATTGGTCATTTTTAAGGCACATATACATCAAGAACATTGTTTTTCAAAGCGCCCTCAGGGCAAAGGGAAGGGAACAAGGGAAACACAGCAAGACAGTTGTTAAGACGGATTTCTGAACTCTGTCCTGGCGGCGCAGAAGTTCAGAAGGCCAACCTAATTACTTGGAACAGGGTAACCTCTGGACGAGCCAGACCAATCAAGGTAGCGATCGCGGCGGTCAAGACTAGGTCTCAAGAGGGGTGAGGGTGACTGAAAGCCCGCAATGAGCACACAAAGCAAGAGCGCTTACAAACTACTCCAAACAGTTGTTATATCAAAAATAGATACACATTTATTTTAAGGCCTTTAAAACAATGACCGTAGCGAGAAATCACAATAACACAATATTAAACCAACACATACCATATCAACACAATATATATACAAATACACAGTCGCAAGCGTTTAAAGCACGAAATATGTAGTCCACCTGAAAGGAAAGGAAAACAGGCAGTGCGATAACGCTTTAGACTCAGTTCGCCTTCAGAGGCACCTAACTAGATGGAAGTCCGAGCCCTGCGAAGAGTGGAGCCTTGTGCTCAAAGTACCTGCAAGTGCTGGTGCCAACGGGCAAAAGGAGAAGCTCTTCGGAGGAAGTCAGGCAGTTCGTGTTAGTGCACAGCAGGAGAAGAACAGGTTCCGCAACTCAAGCGCAGCCTCCACAGTGAGCAGAAGCAGAGCGCGAGTACGGACAAAAAGGGTGCTGTTTTTCACAGCGGGGAAAAGCAATGGGTTACTGCAGGAGGGCGACCAGATCCTAGCTAATCTACTCACCGGTCCCCGAAGCAAGCAGACCCAGGCTTCTCCACGTTAGTTTCAGCAGCTGGCAGGTTCAGAAGAGCAGGGAACGCTTTCCAGTCGTGTAGATCAAAAAGACGTCCCAATCAACGAAACCAGCACGGTTTTGTTGCCGCAGCAGGACAACGAAGCGGCCGTGCGTATCTGAGTCAAAAGTACACTCCTCCCTTCAGACTTGGGAACGCCAAGTGTACGAAGCGTGGGAGAGTGACAAGGACTCGAGATACGGCACAACCTGGCGGCGGTTACAGAGCAGGACTCCCTTGTAAGCTGGTCAGTCAACTGGATGGCCCAGAGACGCTTCCGAAGGCTTACTGCGAGGAGTTGATGAAGATGCCGGGAATAGCTGTTCCTGCTATTCCAATAGGTCGAAGCACCAATACAGGCATTCTGGTTCGATCAAAGGAGGATGGGGGCTCTCAGGACGACAGCAGTGCAAAGGAGGATTCCTTCAGCGGGTCACCAGCGATTCCTCGGTCCAGCCTCTTGGTTGCAGGATACTTGGCTCCTGTATTCCTTCGTTCGTAAGAACTCAGGAGATCGACATGGTAGTGGTGTTTCCAGCCCCCTCTTATCCACGGTTCCCTTCGCGCCAAAACGGAGAGGAACCAATGGGAGATCCGCTCATCAAAACACATACCATACGTGGACCAATCACGGACCACGGTGGTCCCAGGCATTCACACCACCCTAGACTCTCTGGCACCCAGGATGTGTATTGGGACCAGACATCCCAGCCCACACCCTGGAGGCACACAAACGACAGGTAGAAGCCCGCGAAAGCATCCGTGTTTCGCGGGAAAGTACATGCCCAAATAAGGAAGGCCCCGGGTCGCTGGACCTGGGGAAGGTGAAGGGAGCAAGACGGACAGTGGACAGGACAAAGGAGCCTCGTGGTCTGGCCATTTTGGGGAGCCAGGCCACCATTTTGGGTTCAGTGCAAAAACGTGCTCAGAACGGCAAAAGGAGCTCAAAATATACAAAACGATCGCTGCCACCATTCCAGTCCCTGAATGACTTGCACCGATCAAATACCATCCTAAAAGAGTATCTAGGGCCTGTAGAAGGCTAGAGACCCAAGAGAGCTGTAACTTAGCTTACAGTGCTCTCTTGTGTCGTGTTGCACTAAAGCGGCGACACGATAAAAGAAACTACGGGAAACAACGTTCCCCGGTACTGACTGTCATAAGGGCATGTCAGTTTCCCCGTAAGAAAGGAGCGAAAGCCCAGAGAAGTGCGGCAGAAGGCTGTACTTCTCTGGCAAAGTCAAGAACAAGGTTAAAAACAATAGCAAAAAGTTTAGGGGTTGCCACATGGAAGGAAAATTTCCTACAATTACGAAATCTTTCCTAACACTCGCCCCTCCCAGACTATGGACAGGGGGAACTAATCCACCACTGGATGAGTCTCATGTTCAGGTCGGTTAAACATTCTGGACAACCCATCAGCATTGCATTGTTGGACACCTGGCCTATGCTCAATAGTGAAGTCGAAGCCTTGTAGACTTATGGACCACCTAAGCAACTTTGGATTCTCCCCCTTCATGTTCATTAGCCACTTTAACGGTTTATGGTCAGTTTGCACAGTGAAGTGGGTCCCATAGAGGTAGGGCCTCAGCTTCCTTAGGGCCCACACAACAGAGAAACATTCTTTCTCTACCGTGGACCATCTGAGCTCTCTGTCCTTAAGCTGGCGACTAATAAAACCGATAGGGTGTTCCTTACCCTTCTCATCTACTTGTGATAGTACAGCTCCTATCCCAGTGTCAGAGGCGTCCGTCTGCACGATAAAAGTTCTTTGATAATCAGTGGCCCTGAGCACAGGGGCCTGGCACAAGGAGTCTTTCAAGCCATTGAAGGCCTTCTCACACTCGTCGGTCCAAGTTACCTTCTTGGGTTTCTTCGGAGTTGTGAGGGCAGTCAGAGGAGCAGCTATGGTGCCATAGTCTGCCACACAATTGTGGTAAGACCCCGTGAGTCCTAAGAAGGCTCTCACTTGGGTTTGTGTAGTGGGGGTAGGCCAGTCTTGTACTGCGTGTACCTGACTGGGTAGAGGCTGTCTCCTCCCTCCATCTACTTCATGGTCAAGGTAAACCACAGAGCCTTGTCCATTTTGGTGAGGGGCCACTCGGACACCCTCAGGAGAGCTATCTGAAGGACTGCGGTGGCACAGGTCGGGGAGAGGTTCAGACTCCTCTCCCTCAACGTCTGAAGCCAATAGCAGTGCTGCGATTTCGCCGCTTGGGACGAAAGCCTTCAGCCTATTCGCGTGAAACACTTTTGGGGCCTGTCCAGGCCTTCCAAGGTCCTCGGAATAGCAAACCTCACCCAGGGGCTCCACCACTGGGTAAGGGCCTGACCATTTGTCCTGTAAAGCTCGAGGCCTTATAGGATTCATGATCAGAACTTGCTGACCAAGTGTAAAGTTGATGAGGGAAGCTTTCTGGTCGTACCAATGTTTCACCAGCGCTTGCCCTGCCTTCAATTTCTCACTAGCCAAGCCCATCAGAAGTACCATCCGTTTTCTGAGCCCTAGCACATAGTCAACTACGTTGGTAGTAACAGGGGGAGTGGGCATCTCCCATCCCTCCTTGACGATGGCTAAGGGTCCCCGTACGGGATGACCGAACAGAATTTCGAAGGGGCTGAAGCCAACACCCTCCTGTGGTACCTCTCGGTAGGTAAACAGCAAGCATGAAACAAGAAGATCCCATTTTCTTCTCTGAGGCTCCTCCAGAGCCCCAATCACGCTCTTTAACGTTCTGTTGAAACGCCCCCCCAGACCATTGGTCTGGGGGTGGTATGCAGAATAGAACCTGTAGGTGACCCCACATTCTTTCCACATAGCCTGCCTATACTTCGACATTAAGTTACTGCCATGATCCGACACAACTTCTTTAGGGAAGCCAACCCTAGTAAATCTGCCGAGTAAAGCTTCTGCAACTGACTTGGCAGTTACAGTTTTTAATGGGATGGCCTCAGGATACCTGGTTGCATGGTCGACCAGCACCAGGATAAACCTATTGCCTGAGGATGTTTGCGGGTCAAGGGGACCAACGATGTCGATCCCTACCCTGTCAAATGGTACCCCCACAACTTGGAGCGGTACCAACGGAGCTTGGATTGTCGCGCCAACCTTACCAGACAACTGGCAGGAGGCACAACCCCTGCAGTGACTTTCTACTTGCACCCCCATCTTGGGCCAGTAGAAGTGCATGGATAACCTTTGCTTGGTCCTCCTCATACCAAGGTGACCAGCAAGGGGAACTTCATGCGCCAACTGCAGGTGGAAGGGTCTAACAGTAAGGGGAACCACCAACCTCCTATGGTCTCCTTCTGTAGACTCTGTGGGCTCACTATAGAGGAGTCCACCTTCCCAATAAATCCTATGCTTCCCAGGAGGTTCACCCTCAAGCTGGGAGCATGCCTGTCTCCTTAGGCCTTCCAGAGATGGGCACTCACGTTGGCCTTTACTGAATTCGTCCCTATCAGGACCTCCTTCAACTAACAAGTCTTTTAGTTCAGGATGATCGTTGGGGTCGAATACTTCAGGCATCGCCACTTCCTCGTCAGGCTCGGGCGATCGACCAACTTCCTCCACCGCAGTGGTAGGCGAGCTCGGGGGAATATTCTCTTTCCCTCGTCGTGACTTGTAGACGACTTTCGCCTTGGGTTTCCCCTTCGGCTGGGGCGGCGTATTGGACTTGGCCAATGCTGCCCGTGCTTGAGACCGTGTGTAGGGTCTTTCGGCAGTGTCTCCTACGAGCCCTAAAGCTCTGAGATCATTGCCTAACCAGACCTTTTCCGGGACGTTTCTCTGAATGCTCACTGGAATCCTAACTGCTGTACCATTTAAAGTAAGATTTACAGGGATCCCGGGAAACATACGGAGGGGGCCGTCAGCCAACTTAGTGGGCATCAGAGTAGCTCTGGCAACTTCCTCTGAGTCTACCAAGGTAGAATCCACTACAGTTCGACTGCACCCACTATCCCTAAGAGCTGGAGTATCTACTCCATTGATCAGCACACTGTCTTTAAAGTAGTGCTTGGTATTTTCCGGAATCCTAGCATACGCCTCTGCGACTTTAGGCTCCCAGGAACCCAGGGACACTAAAACTACCTCAGCCTCTATTCCGCTGGGAAATGAGTCTGAGGAGAAGGATGCTCCTGTAATCTCTTCTTCCTCGTAGGAGGAGAAGGCCAGATTAGCGGAGTGGACCCCCAAAGGTCTAACCTTACAACGGGGATCCCCCTTCACATGGTCAGTTGCTCCACAAGCAAAACAAGATCCATTGGGTCTGTTTACATAGGGAGGCTTATTGTAACCAGAGTTCTGTTTCGGAGGCTGACCTCCACTACCCTGTGAGTTCTCTTGTGTCTTACCCTTGTTTTTCTTTTTGTGGCCCTTTTGGGAAGAAGATTTAGCAGATTCCCCACCCTCCATATCTTTGGACTTTTTCCCTTCCTCCTGCTTACCAGGATGAGTTTTGTCCTTATGGGACACTCGATGTGACACCCATAAGTCCGCTGCAATGGCCAGCTTCTTAGGATCTATCTCCTTCGAATCGGCCAAATGCTGCTTAAGCTCCGGGGAAGAAGAAGCAAAAATGTGTTCCAGCATGACAAGATTTATCATGCCGGCGAAGGTAGAAACCTTATAACCTTCGACCCAGCCAGTTAAGTTTTTCAAGGATTCAGCGACATAAGATACCCAAGTACCACCTTCCTTTTTCTTATACTCTCGAAAACGCTTTAAATATTGGGCCGGAGTCTTCCCAAACTTTAAAATGAGAGTCTGCTTCAACATTGCGAAATCAGCTCGCTCAGCCTTCGACATCTCCATAATGGCACTACAGCCAGAATGGGGCAGTCTACTGAGCAACCACGCAATCTTATCAGCATTGTCAACTTTCTGAACTTCGCATGCATACTCAAACGCATTCAGCCAGTCCATAATGTCATTCCGTTCTTCATACACACTGAGCAGATCTTTTGGAAACCGTGGATGAGAGGAGGCCCCAGACCAATGTCCAGGACCCGTGGCCAGTTCCAACTGGTGATCCCTGTCTTTTTGTTTTTCTGCCTGTTCGATTTTTAGTTTGGCTATGCTGAATTCAAGCTCCTGCTGCCTAAACCGCAGCTCTTGCTTCTTGAATTCAAGCATAGCCTCCCCATCAGCACTGGCAGAGGAAACATTAGACATTTCGTCCTCCCTGTCCTCGTGGTCGCGATGGATCAGTGCGGCGGCAGAACCGTCGGTTCTGCCAGTGAGAGCAGCCCCACCACCTTCGGCACTGTCCTCAGAAGTAATAGCGTCAAGCTGTGCTTCTTGCCACGCCACGATTCTCTGGATCATTTCCAATTTTGTGCCTTGAGAGGAAACACCTCTCTCCGCACACATCTTTTTCAGCGTTTCTGATTTGAAAGCATTTAAAGTTAACAACGTATTTGTTTCCATACTGTTAGATAGGACTATGGCCTTTTTAAAGTTATTTTACAACAATTCACTACGTGTACTGGTTGGAATAACCTGAAATGCCTTAGTTCGTGCGCAACACTGGATACCTTCAGTCGTATCCCACCGCGGTACACCAATTTGTTAAGACGGATTTCTGAACTCTGTCCTGGTGGCGCAGAAGTTCAGAAGGCCAACCTAATTACTTGGAACAGGGTAACCTCTGGACGAGCCAGACCAATCAAGGTAGCGATCGCGGCGGTCAAGACTAGGTCTCAAGAGGGGTGAGGGTGACTGAAAGCCCGCAATGAGCACACAAAGCAAGAGCGCTTACAAACTACTCCAAACAGGTGTTATATCAAAAATATAAACACATTTATTTTAAGGCCTTTAAAACAATGACCGTAGCAAGAAAATCACAATAACACAGTATTAAGCCAACACATACCAAATCAACACAATATATATACAAATACACAGTCGCCAGCGTTTAAAGCACGAAATATGTAGTCCACCTGAAAGGGGAGGAAAACAGGCAGTGCGATAATGCTTTAGACTCAGTTCGCCTTCAGAGGCACCTAACTAGATGGAAGTCCGAACCCTGAGAAGAGTGGAGCCTTGTGCTCAAAGTACCTGCAAGTGCTGGTGCCAACGGGCAAAAGGAGAAGCTCTTCGGAGGAAGTCAGGCAGTTCGTGTTAGTGCACAGCAGGAGAAGAACAGGTTCCGCAACTCAAGCGCAGCCTCCTAGGTCTTGCTACGCCACTGCCCGCAGCCCAGGAGCATCCTTAAAAAAAAAAAAAACATTTATTATTTTGTTTAAATATAGGGGTCGCAAGGGAGCCCACAGGGGTCGCAGCTGTGACTCCCAGTGACCTCAAATGACGTGCCTGAGTGACAGAATCACAAACCCAAGCTGAAAATGAGCCTTCTATTTTGCAATGAAGTGGAGATGCTCCAGACCAAGATTGAATTCTGGACTGAAAGAAGATCCAATTGTAGGATGATTTCATCAATATCTAGAAGACACAGAAAATGCTCCCTTATCTGAATCTGATTGGCATGACAAGGAAGATCTTTGCATACTGATAACATTTTTAAAATTCAGGGCTGTGGTTAGGAACCCCAATCTTGTTATGATGAATGGGTGGTGCCTACCTCATCCTGAATTATAATGTTGAATCCTGCCTATGGCACAATAACCACTGTTCATCTGGGTTTTCAAAAGACAACAGAGATTCTATGTGAGGGCCCTTATTGGCCACATATGTGCCAAGATGTAAACATTTATTTAAAGGGGTGTCTAATCTGTGCTCATTTCCAAACAAGTTCTTCCACACACCGGGTTCAACTACAAAATAGAGGAATGACCTTACCATGGGCTTACCTTCAGATCTACTTTATTGGTCCAGAGACTTTCTCTGCCTGTGGCAACAAATATATGTTCACTGTTACCTATCACTTTACTAAATGGATCACATGTCTTCCTCCTCCAAATTGTAAAGCAAAGGCAACAATTATGTTTTTAATGTACCAGATCTTTTCTGATTGTTGACTTCCTCAACAAACATGACAGTTATATTTTGTTCTAACATACATATTGTTCACTCTGAATCCTTGCATTTGAGATCCTGCTTCAGTTGGATGATTGGAAGGGGGGGTTTTGAAACTGCTTAATAGGGAGCTAGAATGTTCAGCTTTTAAGGCCTGACCAAACCTTGACATATGCAATAACATAACATGAAGAACACTCATGAAGGACCCTGGGCAGCCTCTTTGGGCTGGTTGCAAGGAATATAAAGAAAGATGTGCCATGCTGATGGGGTACAACGTTCTTTCATCGTCAGGCATTTCAAAGCCTGCAGTTTAAACATGTTTGCCCGTTCATCACATTTTTGGGGGGGTGGGAAAGGGCAGATAAGTGGTTGGGGGGTTGGGTTTAGGTACAAATAGTTGCAGGAGGAGGAATTGAGTGGGGAACCCCCACATTTTTTTTTCATGAACTGTCAAACATGTTTAAATTGCAGGCTTTGAAATGCCTGACAATGAAATGACTTAGAACTGCTGATGGTATGGAGTAGAGTTGTTGCTTGCACAAGATGATCTATATTGGCATACATTGGAATACATGACAAGGAGGAGAGTTTTAATGTTGCCAAATCGCCAACCAATATCAGTTTTGAGGTAGAGGTATGAATTGGGCTTATTTTCATAACCCTCGAATGTTATATGGAAAATCTTTGATCTTGCATCAAAAACCTTTTATTCAGACCTAACCCTATTGAAAGGAAGTATGTCTTGTGTACATAACAACTGGCTCAAGAAATGTGAGAAGATGCTGAATAGTCTAAACTTTAATATATCTATATTTGGTGATTAAGAAAGCTATTAGAGATAATGACTGGTGTAACACCACAGATGTCATAAGTAAATAGTGTCTATTTTGTCTATTTTATATTGTAGCATCGGAAGAAAACACTTATAACATGATACATAATTATTTGAAGAAAATGTCCTTGTAAATGGAGATCATTTAATATGCGGTTTAGGCTAAACCTCTTACCAACTCATGAGGTAATTTGTCTTAGAAAGAAGGTTTCCAGAGGTAGTGTTAGTGTCACCTCGTATGACAAAAGAGGGTGTAGAAATGTAAGCATCTGACTATTGATTGTACAAAACATTTGGGAAAGAGATAAACAAAAGTTTAAAGAATGTTTTAACTGAAGCTCATTTAATCCTTCTGCCTAATTTGTGGCCACGTACCTGTGGAGGGAAACAAGTATCTTCAAGATATATGATAGAAATTTCAAATATACAGCAGACTAATCCTGTTAAGAATTAATGTATGAGATATTCTCTGCTGATTGATTCTGATTATGATGTTCTTTCTTCATGTATTTCATTGATTTTGTATTCTTTTATTTTATTGGTCATTTTTAAGGCACATATACATCAAG
Source organism: Ambystoma mexicanum (assembly GCF_040938575.1). Taxonomy (NCBI): domain Eukaryota; kingdom Metazoa; phylum Chordata; class Amphibia; order Caudata; family Ambystomatidae; genus Ambystoma; species Ambystoma mexicanum. Next base: position 1,347,564,590 of record NC_090933.1, on the reverse strand, counting down.
AACATTGTTTTTCAAAGCGCCCTCAGGGCAAAGGGAAGGGAACAAGGGAAACACAGCAAGACAGTTGTTAAGACGGATTTCTGAACTCTGTCCTGGCGGCGCAGAAGTTCAGAAGGCCAACCTAATTACTTGGAACAGGGTAACCTCTGGACGAGCCAGACCAATTAAGGTAGCAATCGCGGCGGTCAAGACTAGGTCTCAAGAGGGGTGAGGGTGACTGAAAGCCCGCAATGAGCACACAAAGCAAGGACACTTACAAATAACTCCAAACAGTTGTTATATCAAAAATAGATACACATTTATTTTAAGGCCTTTAAAACAATGACCGTAGCGAGAAATCACAATAACACAATATTAAACCAACACATACCATATCAACACAATATATATACAAATACACAGTCGCAAGCGTTTAAAGCACGAAATATGTAGTCCACCTGAAAGGAAAGGAAAACAGGCAGTGCGATAACGCTTTAGACTCAGTTCGCCTTCAGAGGCACCTAACTAGATGGAAGTCCGAGCCCTGCGAAGAGTGGAGCCTTGTGCTCAAAGTACCTGCAAGTGCTGGTGCCAACGGGCAAAAGGAGAAGCTCTTCGGAGGAAGTCAGGCAGTTCGTGTTAGTGCACAGCAGGAGAAGAACAGGTTCCGCAACTCAAGCGCAGCCTCCACAGTGAGCAGAAGCAGAGCGCGAGTACGGACAAAAAGGGTGCTGTTTTTCACAGCGGGGAAAGCAATGGGTTACTGCAGGAGGGCGACCAGATCCTAGCTAATCTACTCACCGGTCCCCGAAGCAAGCAGACCCAGGCTTCTCCACGTTAGTTTCAGCAGCTGGCAGGTTCAGAAGAGCAGGGAACGCTTTCCAGTCGTGTAGATCAAAAAGACGTCCCAATCGATGAAACCAGCACAGTTTTGTTGCCGCAGCAGGACAACGAAGCGGCCGTGCGTATCTGAGTCAAAAGTACACTCCTCCCTTCAGACTTGGGAACGCCAAGTGTACGAAGCGTGGGAGAGTGACAAGGACTCGAGATACGGCACAACCTGGCGGCGGTTACAGAGCAGGACTCCCTTGTAAGCTGGTCAGTCAACTGGATGGCCCAGAGACGCTTCCGAAGGCTTACTGCGAGGAGTTGATGAAGATGCCGGGAATAGCTGTTCCTGCTATTCCAATAGGTCGAAGCACCAATACAGGCATTCTGGTTCGATCAAAGGAGGACGGGGGCTCTCAGGACGACAGCAGTGCAAAGGAGGATTCCTTCAGCGGGTCACCAGCGATTCCTCGGTCCAGCCTCTTGGTTGCAGGATACTTGGCTCCTGTATTCCTTCGTTCGTAAGAACTCAGGAGATCGACATGGTAGTGGTGTTTCCAGCCCCCTCTTATCCACGGTTCCCTTCGCGCCAAAACGGAGAGGAACCAATGGGAGATCCGCTCATCAAAACACATACCATACGTGGACCAATCACGGACCACGGTGGTCCCAGGCATTCACACCACCCTAGACTCTCTGGCACCCAGGATGTGTATTGGGACCAGACATCCCAGCCCACACCCTGGAGGCACACAAACGACAGGTAGAAGCCCGCGAAAGCATCCGTGTTTCGCAGGAAAGTACATGCCCAAATAAGGAAGGCCCCGGGTCGCTGGACCTGGGGAAGGTGAAGGGAGCAAGACGGACAGTGGACAGGACAAAGGAGCCTCGTGGTCTGGCCATTTTGGGGAGCCAGGCCACCATTTTGGGTTCAGTGCAAAAACGTGCTCAGAACGGCAAAAGGAGCTCAAAATATACAAAACGATCGCTGCCACCATTCCAGTCCCTGAATGACTTGCACCGATCAAATACCATCCTAAAAGAGTATCTAGGGCCTGTAGAAGGCTAGAGACCCAAGAGAGCTGTAACTTAGCTTACAGTGCTCTCTTGTGTCGTGTTGCACTAAAGCGGCGACACGATAAAAGAAACTACGGGAAACAACGTTCCCCGGTACTGACTGTCATAAGGGCATGTCAGTTTCCCCGTAAGAAAGGAGCGAAAGCCCAGAGAAGTGCGGCAGAAGGCTGTACTTCTCTGGCAAAGTCAAGAACAAGGTTAAAAACAATAGCAACAAGTTTAGGGGTTGCCACATGGAAGGAAAATTCCCTACAATTACGAAATCTTTCCTAACAACAGTGTTGTATGCAAAATAAAAACAAAAGCAGTCCCCCTAGGGCTTGTTACCATTGGGATCGGGCAAGTGCAAAGTGAGAGAAGGGAAAGGGGTAATTGCTAGAGGATCTGCAGAGGTGTAAAGTGCTAGGGTGACCGTTGCAAGGCAACAGGTAAGTGCAAGAGCCTGTTGGGACAGCATGACAGTTAAGTGCCAGGCAGTGATCAATGAATGGTGCACCAGCCCATAAAATAAGTGCAGGCCTGTGGGCAGCACAGACCAAGGGGTGCCCGAAGGCAAGTGTAGGGTAGGGGGGGCAGATGCTGAGGACAATCGGTCGGATCGGTAGAAGGTCAGGACCGAGGAGGAAACATAAGGGCCCAGGGCACCAATCACAGCTACTGTGGGGTTTAGCACAGGAGGGAGAGAGAGAGAAGTAGGAGGAGAAGAGGGAAGTTTTTTGCAGAACTTGAGGAGATCCAGCTCAAGACGGAGAGAAAGGGGGAGGCTGTTCCAGAGGGAGCCAGCTGAGGAAAGGGAATGGTGGCCAGCTCTCTGCTTAGAGAAGCACTTGACAAGCAGAGAGTTAGAGCCAGAGGATCAGAGGGATCTGGAAGGGGAGTATTAGGTGAGAGCAAGTTGCAGATAGCATGGTCCCCGGCACCAGACAGGATGATGCAGAGGGATTTAAATGTGATCCTTGCACAATCGGAAGACTGTCTAGAGATTTTAGGGCTGGAGAGATATGGTCCCTGGTCTTAAGGCCAAGAATAAGTCTTGCAACCCTATTCTGGATTAGCTGGAGGGGTGCATAGAGGAAGAAGGTAGATTAAGGAAGAGGCTGTTGCAGTAGTCCAGCCTGAGTACCAGAGCACTGGAGACATTGAGCTTCTGGGGGGGTTGACAGATGTGTATACTTGAATGTAATTTATTTAAATTAATTTTGTATATATTATGTTTTTTTTACATTTGTACCAACATGGTCTACAGTTTAATGTAAACCAAAACACAATAAAAAAAGAAAAAGAAAGATTATATTAACAAATCCAATCCCAGATGTCAGTAATGGGTCTGTGCTGGGGAATCTAAAAGGCCTTGTCATCATTGTTCTAAGTCCAGGTGTCCCATAAAAACTGCATTACCAAGAGGTCAAGGGAGAGGTTAGGAAAACTATGCACAACAAAATGCATCTGCGTGGAGTTCAGAATATGTTTATTAATAGCATGAAAATGGAGGATGCAGGTGATGCACCACCACTGCCACCTCCAAGAAAACGTTAGGAACTCCACACCAATAACCTGATTCATCTTACAATAAGGAACATCTTACATTAAATGCGTAATCATTATATTGAACACTGTGTTGTAATGTAAGCTAGGATTGACACAACATGTTGACAGTTTATAGATAGAAGTAATATCTATCAGAGTATGTAAAGACATATACTATACCATGTTTGAATAGGCAAGAAATGGTAAAAAATTTAACTGTACTAAATGTTATTTAAAGACGATCTCTCAAAGGATCTAAATGTGTGCACTGACTTACAGAATTTGATAATATTTGTTTTTATTAATTTAGTATGTTTTGTTTATCAGATATTGGACTCCAAAAACAAAATTGGCATTCCTTCAATAGGAGTTGCTTTCCCTCCAACCTTGATGATCATGAGACTGGGAAAAAACACTTCTGTCAGAAGGTGGGAGTGCAGCGAGAAAGATATATAATTGGATGCACAAAGGACATACATATATTAAGGTTAAGGAGATGATTATCGAATATGGGGAAATGGACATGTAGTATTGGAACAAACTGGAGATGGGAGAACAGAGCTTAAAGGACTGACCCCAGGCAGATTGGAGACCAGTTCATTGAGAGAATCACCTGTTTATGTTTGGAGATTATTTTCCAAATAGCCACCTGAAAGGAGGATTTGCTGAATGAATGATTCCAGGCTCCAGCTAACTCTCCAAAAATCAGACATCCAAAAAAAATAATAATAAATAAATAAATAAAAATTAAAAAAGAAAAAAAAAGAAAAAAAATCAGACGTCATATCTCAAATGTTAAATTAAACCCCATGCAACCCCAAAACAATCCACATAGATTAATAATGGTAAAATCTAGGAGGACAAAGGAAAGTGTACTCTGGGGAATGCAATTTTGAGAAAAGGATCATAGGTGCTGGTATTCAATACCCTGTGCCCCCCCATCTATATCCCAATGTCTATGCCCAATGTTCCTTTTATTGACAAACACAATTTAAATCTGAATACGTTTGGTTCCACTTTAATGAGGAATTGCCTTTGTAACACTAAATAATATTTAGAATATTATTAGTGGTTTAAACCATTGTAGAATCATTTGGGTCCTGGTATTGTTGCAAAATACCATTTTGTAGGGTGATATCATGCATTAATGGATCCGGGAAGCCAGATCCATACATTAGGTATGTGCGCAACAAAATGCATACTAAGGGAAATCATTCTTTTGAATACGAATTGGGCGAAGTGTAAAGTCCCTGTAGCCTCTTATCTTTCAATCCATAGACAGACACATGTATAGTGTGGAATGGCATTTTATTTTTTTCTTTGCACATGTTATTGGGGAATAATATATCTCCAGCCTGAAAATACACGCAGGCTAAAATCTACACACAGATGCATTAAAGTTGTGCAGGCATGCATCGATTTGAAAGTTGCAAACACAGGTAGCTTGAAAACCATATACACAGACACATTAATTTAAAGCTGTAGACAGAGTTGTATTCAATGTCACACAGACATACACATATAGATTGCAAGCAACACTCTCATGTATAGAGAAAATACTGCATGCTTGATTAGAGAATGCTGATCCCACATATTTGGGAACACGCAAAGTTGTTGTTAGCTTTGCTAAGCGTTCCTTAAGCAGACCGTTTAATCACTCCACCACACTGTTTGCTTGCTGGCAGTACACTGTGCAGAGGTGGGGCATGATCCCCATAAGGTTTGTAACCTCCTTGAACATGTCATTGGCAAGGTGTTGCCCATTATCTGACCTCAGTTCATCACATATTCCCCATCTTGAAAACACCACCCGCACCAAGAACCTTGTCTCTGACTTTGCGTCACTATGAGAACATGGTCCCGGTTCAAGACAACATGAGAAAGGACAGACAACAACAAGCATGTACCTGTAAGAGGTACACCTTTCTTGCATATCAACATAGTCAATATGCCAGTGCCAGAATGGCCCTTCCGGAAATTGTAGTGTAGCTTTGATTGTTTTCAATGTGTGTCCTGCCAAAAACCTCTGGCACGTCAAACAGTTCCCTGTAAATTCTGCCACTAATTCATGGAGCCTTGGGACATACCACCTTTCATTTATCTCTGCCGCCGCGTGTTCCTTGGACACATGGGTGGGAAAGTGGAGTTGCTGCAATGTTACAGCCAACAATTTCCTGGGCATTACTGATTTCCCTGTACTATTCTGTCTCCACACCAAGGCGGTTGGAGAGAGAGAGCACTCCCTCTGAATCCATATATCCTTTTCATCCTGGGGCGCTTCCCTCTGTAGGTCAATTATCTGTACAATGGGCAGTGCATTAAAATGCTCTGTATCCTCTGAAGCCTTATTTCTTTTTTCCCCAACATTCATCATGGGTACCCTTCCCTCTGCACCTGGTACAACCTAGTGGTTCCTTCGGCAGGTAGGCTGCCTCTTTTGTTGCTTTGTCAGCCCTTTTGTTACCTTGGTAGATGAAGCCCTGGCCACTTGTGTGGGTGGCGCACTTTATTATTGCTACATCCATGGGAGTTGTAACACTTCCATATAATGCATCAGTAACTCTGCATGTTGGACTGTGGACCCATCACTACTCCTGAACCCCCTTCTTTCACAACGGGCAAACCCTGAGTGTACGGTGGATGTAACGTAAGCCGAGTCTGAGAAAATGTTAGCCACATGTCGCTCAGACAGTTGTAGTGCACTTAGTAGGGCCACTAACTCTGTTGTCTATGCTGAATAGAGTGATGGTAACCACATTCGGGAGGTAATACAGCATTTCCCGTGCATATGGCACACCACTGCTGCAATCTATGCTGGAGGACCTTTCAATGAAAGCCATGTCTCTTCCCTCTATTTCTTCTTCCTTAACTTGGATGTTCCCTTCCATCCTGTCCATATATGATGCAAGATCTGTCAGGCTCAGGTTCAAACTCCCCCTTCTCCTCACCTGAGTCTTCTGAAGAGCTTTCCTTAAGTGTCGCTTCAGGCTTCTTTGGGTTCTTCTTCTTCTTCTTGGGCTTGTCTTCCTTTATCTTCCCACCTCTTCTATCGTGTAAGTAAGGTCTGGCCCCTCCAGAGGCCACCGTGACAGAGTTGAGAACCTGTCCCCGGGGGCCACCAGGGGGCCAGCCTCGCCCCAGGGAAAAAGCTGGAAGGCAGAAAAAATCCTGGATATGATAATATTCAGATGGATGGATGGGTAGTTCCAAAGACCAATTGTCCAGTGAGTATAATTGTCCAATGTAGTGAGAAGGGCTCAATGATGATGTGCCATCCGGGAAAGACAGAAAGAATGGATAAATAGAAGAAATTAATACTTGAGCAGACAGAAAATGCTATAGAAACGAACCATGGAAAAGCAACCAAGCAGAGTCCAAAAGGAGAATCTAGTGTTGACCAAGAAGGAACGGTTCAGAAGCCGTGTGTAAATAAAAGAAAGCAAGGATGTGAGAGCAGCTCGCGTATGAGGCAAAAGAGAGCTGCAGTGTTAAACCAGCAATGAAATCTGCAAAAGGGAAACGGCAAGCACCGTGAAAGTATAATGATAGAAAAGGACGCAAGTGCTGCGAGTGCAGTGAGCAGAAATGAAAGCTGCAGAAGGGAAACGGCAAGCGCCGTGAAAGTATAGTGATAGAAAAGGAGTCAAGAGCTGCGAGTGCAGTGAGCGGAAATGAAAGCTGCAGAAGGGAAACGGCAAGTGCCGTGAAAGTAAATAAGAAAGTGAAAGCAAAGAAATAACAGCAGCAAGCAAACACAGCAAGACGCCGTGAGAAAGGGAAAGACTGGTAACACGAAGATAACGTAGGGCAGAGAATAACACAGGCACGGGGAGAAGGAAAAGGGTGAAAAACGCAAGAGTAATCACTAGAATAGTCACAAGAGTACGGAGCGAAGTAACAGGAGGGTACACAGATACAACGCACTGGACGAGGGGGTGGAGCCGGAAATTATAGGGCAAGCTGCCATGCTGGATGAGGACTAGAGCGTGGCTCTGAACTGGTTAATGCCTCCAGTAGTTCCATAGTCTCCACCCGCCGGTCCTGACAGTATACCCCCTTCTCCTTGGGGGTCCCCCAGGTTTACCTGAGTGAAAGTGGTGGAATATCCTAATCAATCGGGGTGCATGAATGTGACTCACGGGTTCCCAGGACCTTTCCTCCAATGGGTATCCCTTCCAATGGACCAGGTATTGCAACCTACCCCTGCGGTACCGGGAATCAACTAGGTAGGCCACCTCATATTCCTCTGGAGCTGGGGTTACCTGAGCACGTACTCCGTGGACAGGTCTTTGGAAAGGGTCATCCTTGTATTCCTTAAGTAAGGAGACGTGAAAAACCGGATGCACTCTCTTGAGGTAGTCCGGGAGTTTGAGCTTGAAGGCCACCGGGTTGATTCGTTGCACAATGGGAAAAGGCCCAAGGAATCGTGAGGAGAACTTGCCAGTATGGACCCATCGGGGTAAGAAACGGGTGGACAACCAGACCAATTGTCGTATCTGCCACGTCGGGTTTGGGCTTCTGCCCTTGTCTGCCCATTTCTTTTGTGCTTGTTGGCTGACCAGGTGTGCTTTCTGAGCTATTTCATGCACTTCATGTAAGTCCTTAAGCACACCATCTACTGCTGGAATCTTGGAGGATGGGGAACTGAGCCAGGGTAGATGTTGAGGATTGTACCCATAAGTACAAAAAAAAGGACTCATCTAGATAGATGTATGAAGGGCATTGTTGTAGGCAAACGCTGCTTGCGGGAGGAAACGATACCAGTTCCCCTGTTGTGGGCTACAGAAACACCTCAGATACTGTTCCAGACTGGCGTTCAACCTTTCGGTCTGTCCATTGCTCTGAGGGTGGTAACCCGAAGAGAGAGCCCTGTGAATCCCCAGTGTCAGGCAAAGAGAAGCCCAGAATCTAGAAGTGAATTGGGGTCCCCGATCAGAAACCACAGTCCGAGGCAAACCATGTAATCTGACTATATCTCGAAGAAATACTGTCGCTGTCTCTGAGGCTGAAGGAACTTGCTTGAAAGCGGAGAAGTGGGCTAACTTATTGAATGAATCTACCGTCACCATGCTCACTGTCATGCTATCAGATGGGGGGAGATCCACAATGAAATCGGTGGAAATATGTTCCCAAGGGCGTTCAGGTAAGGATTGTTGCTGTAGTAATCCTACCGGTCTCCCAGTTCGATGTTTGTTGGAGGCACAAACCGAACAGGTAGATACATACCGACCAACATCATTCCGAAGTGTAGGCCACCAGAATCCCCTACGTAGTAGGTTGTAAGTCTTTCTAACTCCGGGATGTCCTGTTAAAGGGGTGTTGTGGCACCAGGATAGGACTAGAGTTTGAAACGTCTTGGTGGGAATGAACAGTGCTTCTCCACGATAGTATAACACATCCTTACCTTGGATGATAGAGGAAGGGAGGTCTAATCCTGTTTTATACTGGGGTATCAAATCTTGAAGGAAAGAGAGAGTGGATGCTACAATCTTGAGTCCTGGGAAGATCAATTTGTGATCCTTGTAGATTCCAGAACTTTCCCCTTGACTTCGAGACAAGGCATCTGCCTTCATGTTTTCTGTACCGGGAATGTAGGTGATGTAAAAATCGAATTGCAGAAAGAAAAAAGCCCACCTGGCGTGACATGCATTTTTGCATTCCATCTGCTGTAAAACCCGCAGGTTGCGATGGTCCGTTCAGATGACAAAGCTGTGAGCGGCCCCTTGCAAAAGATGATGCCACTCTTGACAAGCTAACTTGATGGCCAAAAGTTCCCTTTCGAGTACAGAATAGTTGCGCTCACTGGAAGTCAGGGTCTTGGAGTAATAGGCCACAGGATGTTCGAAATCGTCATCTGATTTCTGTAGTAGGATGGCCCCGACTGCCCCTAAGGAAGTGTCTGTTTCCGAGATGTAAGGTTTGGTTTGATCCGGCTGGACCAGTATGGGAGCCGTAGAAAAGCAATCCTTGAGGGTTGTAAATGCTCTTCTGGGTTCCTCCCCAAAAATGAACCGTATGCCCTTCTTCAACAGAAAAGTGAGAGGAAGCACAGTGTTAGAGAAATTGGGTATGAATCTTTGATAAAAGTTTGCCAAACCCAGAAAACTCTGTAGTTACTTGACATTGGTAGGTTCCTTCCACTCTCTAATTGCCCTTATCTTGATAGGATCCATCTCAATGCCCTCCTTGGACAGTATGAATCCCAAGCAGGACACTGATGTAGTTTCAAATTGGCACTTTTCCGGTTTGATCAGAAGTTGATGAGACTTAAGGCGCTGCAAAACCTGCATGACGAGTCTTCTATGCTCCGCAAGTGTCTTGGAAAATATCAAAATGTCATTGAGGTATACCACCACTGTTATGAACAGCATGTCGGCAAATACCTTATACATGTATCTTTGAAACACAGCAGGAGCATTTACAAGGCCAAACGGCATCACCCTGTATTCATATAGGCCAAAGTGGGTGCGGAAAGCCGTCTTCCATTCGTCACCCTGTCTTATACGCAATAGGTGATAGGCACCTCTTAAGTCAAGCTTTGTGAAGTAGACAGCTCCTTGTACTGCTTCTATTATGTCTCGTATCAATGGCATGGGATACCTGTCGTGGATGGTAACCTTATTCAGGCCGCGGTAATCTGTACAGGGGCGTAACTCCACAGTATCCTTTTTGGGCATAAAGAACAGAGAAGCCCCACAGGAAGACTTAGATTCTCGGATAAGTCCATTCTGTAGATTAGGTAGATTAGCATCCAAATAGTCCCGAAGGGCATTCCGCTCTGGAAGAGATAAAGGATTCATGCATCCAAAGGGAACCACAGCATCAGGTATTAAGTCGATGCAGCAGTCCTCAGCCCTATGCGGAGGCAGCATTCTGGGTAGGGTATCCAAGAACACTTCTGAATAGGCCTGATACTGAAGAGGGATAGAAGATACAGTCAAGGGATTATGGACAGACCTTCCTTCTACTGATCTGACATTAGAAAGGGAGGCAGTTGACTGGTTTGTGCAGTTGGTCTGACAGAAGAGAGAATCAAAATTCACCTTGTTGTCTGTCCAGTTGATGTGCGGGTTATGTCTTCTTAACCACGGGATGCCTATAACCAAAGGAAAATGGGCTGCCCATATCTGGTCAAACACCAAAACCTCTTCATGATGGCCCATCTTCATCTTCAGAGGGAATGTCTCTGTGGTGATCAGTCCAGAGGATAGAGGTCTGCCATCTACCCCTTCCACTGGTATGGGAGCTGACTTAAGTCTGGTAGCCACCTGATGCTCAGTTGCCCATCTTAAATCCATGAAATTGCCTGCTGCTCCACAGTCCAACATAGCCAATTCCTCGATGGGAGCAGATTTAGACAACCATAGTTCAACCTTAAACACCATCAGACTGTTTTCTTCCATATTTTCTAGGGTTCTTGAGCTGTTGGAAGGGTACTTGTCAAGTCCCCCGACACTTCCCTTGCAGCAGAGCGGGGGCTGAAGTTTTCCTTCCGTCGAGGTGGTACTTCCGGACAATCTCTTAATAGGTGTTTAGAAGAACCACAGTACATACACAATCCGGTATCACGTCGTCTTTTTTGCTCTTCTGGAGTCAGGGGACCTCGGGTGGCTCCGATTTGCATGGGTTCTTCCGCCATGTTTGAGGTTCTTGATTGAGGTGAAGGAGAGGGAAGATTTAAAGCCTGAGGAGTTCCTCTGGGTCGTCTTCTTTCTTGTCGTCGTTCCTGTAGACGAAATTCTATCTGGAGTGACAAGTTTATCAGATCTCGGAAAGAAGCTGGTCTGGCTACTCTAGCTAGTTCGTCCTTAATATTGTCGTGAAGACCTCGTCTGAATATGGTCTCTTGGGCCGAATCTGGCCAGTCAGCTTTGGCCGCTAGTCTCTGGAAGCGAGAGATGTGGGTTTGGAGATCAGTGTTTCCCTGACGAACATCCAGAATGGCCTCCAAAGAGGAGTACAGCACTTCGGGTCTATCAAACCTTTCCTTGAACAATTTCAAAAAATGGTCATAATCGTTCAGAGATGGATCGTTGTTCGCTACCAACGGAGTGACCCAAGATAAGGCGTTTCCTGAGAGGTTCGCGATGATGAAACCTACCCTTGATCTGGCTGTGTCATAAGCATGGGGCCTGAAGGCAAAGTACACCTTACAAGCATCAATAAAGTCTTTAAGGCCTCCGGGGTACCCATCGTACTTCCCGAAGGAGAGTGGCATAGTAGGCAAGTCGCCGTAATCATCCCGGCGTAAAACTACCTGTTGTCGGAGCGCAATATTCTCTGTTCTCAAGGCTTGAACCTCAGCGGTTAAATTCTGCATAGCGGCCACCAATGCTTGGTATTGCTCCAAAGAAGCCATTGTGTGAGTCGGGCATTGTATGCTGTCAGGCTCAGGTTCAAACTCCCCCTTCTCCTCACCTGAGTCTTCTGAAGAGCTTTCCTTAAGTGTCGCTTCAGGCTTCTTTGGGTTCTTCTTCTTCTTGGGCTTGTCTTCCTTTATCTTCCCACCTCTTCTGTCGTGTAAGTAAGGTCTGGCCCCTCCAGAGGCCACCGTGACAGAGTTGAGAACCTGCCCCCGGGGCCCCCCAGGGGGCCAGCCTCGCCCCAGGGAAAAAGCCGGAAGGCAGAAAAAACCCTGGATATGATAATATTCAGATGGATGGATGGGTAGTTCCAAAGACCAATTGTCCAGCGAGTATAATTGTCCAATGTAGTGAGAAGGGCTCAATGATGATGTGTCATCCGGGAAAGACAGAAAGAATGGATAAACAGAAGAAATGAATACTTGAGCAGACAGAAAATGCTATAGAAACGAACCATGGAAAAGCAACCAAACAGAGTCCAAAAGGGGAATCTAGTGTTGACCAAGAAGGAACGGTTCAGAAGCCGTGTGTAAATAAAAGAAAGCAAGATTGCGAGAGCAGCTCGCGTACGAGGTGAAAGAGAGCTGCAGTGTTAAACCGGCAATGAAAGCTGCAGAAGGGAAACGGCAAGTGCCGTGAAAGTATAGTGATAGAAAAGGAAGCAAGAGCTGCGAGTGCAGTGAGCGAAATGAAAGCTGCAGAAGGGAAACGGCAAGCGCTGTGAAAGTAAAAAAGAAAGTAAAAGCAAAGAAATAACAGCAGCAAGCAAACACGGCAAGACGCTGTGAGAAAGGGAAAGACTGGTAACACGAAGATAACGTAGGGCGGAGAATAACACAGGCACGGGGAGAAGGAAAAGGGTGAAAAACACAACAGTAATCACTAGAATAGTCACAAGAGTACAGAACCAAGTAACAGGAGGGTACACAGATACAACGCACTGGACGAGGGGGCGGAGCCGGAAGTTATAGGGCAAGCCACCATGCTGGATGAGGACTAGAGCGTGGCTCTGAACTGGTTAATGCCTCCAGTAGTTCCATAGTCTCCACCCGCCGGTCCTGACAAGATCATGGACATATTCTCTAGGCGCCAATGGTTTTGCTATGAAGGTGGCTGGGTTTACCACACAATAATGGACAACTACAATGGCCGGGTTTGTCAATATAATCTCATAACTCAAAGCCCTCTGTGTGGTCATAATGGATTTTTTATTTTCCAATATGGCAAAAAGGTGAGGGTTCCACATACAGAACTACTGGACACCCCATCGTAATTGTGCTGCCTTTTCTATGGTGAATGCTGCAGCCGTGAATGCGTGCTCACAATGGAAGCGACCCTGAATCACTGGGTGTAAGAGACCACTATAGTATGCCAGAAGCTTGTGTCCCTGTGGTGTCTTCAGTGTGAGGACTGCCATCATCAATGAGCCATCTGAATGGGAGAACAGATTATCAGATTAAACGTTTTCTTGTAATGGGGGGTTGCCAACACTGGCGCATGGGCCAGTTCCTCGTTGAGTTTGGCAAAATTCTCATTCATCACTGATGTCCAATTTATGGGACCCTTAACCTTTTGTTTTTTTTTGTGTGCCTGGAGGAGTTGTTTGGTGAATGTGGAGTAGTTGAACACCCATGTCCTGCAATAATTTCACAACCCCAGGAATTGCTGCATTTCTTTCACTGTACAGCGCAGCGGGGTCCTGTGTATCACCTCAACTCTTTTCAGTGTTAACCTCCGCCCCTCTGTTGATATTATCTATCCCAGGTATACCACTTCTCCCGGGCAATACTGCAATTTATCCTTGCCCACCTTATACCCTTTACCAGCAATGTTAGGATAATGATAGAATCTATGTTTTACAAAGGTAGCGGGCGCCCCTCTCTCGCAAGAACAGACATGATAACCTGTTCAGTGGTTATTAACCACTTGAGAGTTCGCAGCCACTGCTTTTACTCACTGTGCCTTTCACAGATGGGAAATATCCATTTGCATATCAGTCTTTGTCCTGCCCAGGGGCAGTCCAGCACCGAAATATAATGGCAATTCCAATCTGAACGAGAGTACCACCAGCAACCCCATACACGTGTTTCACCCTTGTTGGGGATCATCAGTGAGGTGAAGCTGATGCCTCTCTAAGCACAGTGAGAGGGAGACCACGTCTGGTTGCCCCAGGAGACCTAGGGTTACCAATCCCAGGTTCCTTAAAAAATGTTTTACAAAGGTAGCGGGCGCCCCTCTCTCGCAAGAACAGACATGATAACCTGTTCAGTGGTTATTAACCACTTGAGAGTTCGCAGCCACTGCTTTTACTCACTGTGCCTTTCACAGATGGGAAATATCCATTTGCATATCAGTCTTTGTCCTGCCCAGGGGCAGTCCAGCACCGAAATATAATGGCAATTCCAATCTGAACGAGAGTACCACCAGCAACCCCATACACGTGTTTCACCCTTGTTGGGGATCATCAGTGAGGTGAAGCTGATGCCTCTCTAAGCACAGTGAGAGGGAGACCACGTCTGGTTGCCCCAGGAGACCTAGGGTTACCAATCCCAGGTTCCTTAAAAAATGTTTTACAAAGGTAGCGGGCGCCCCTCTCTCGCAAGAACAGACATGATAACCTGTTCAGTGGTTATTAACCACTTGAGAGTTCGCAGCCACTGCTTTTACTCACTGTGCCTTTCACAGATGGGAAATATCCATTTGCATATCAGTCTTTGTCCTGCCCAGGGGCAGTCCAGCACCGAAATATAATGGCAATTCCAATCTGAACGAGAGTACCACCAGCAACCCTATACACGTGTTTCACCCTTGTTGGGGATCATCAGTGAGGTGAAGCTGATGCCTCTCTAAGCACAGTGAGAGGGAGACCACGTCTGGTTGCCCCAGGAGACCTAGGGTTACCAATCCCAGGTTCCTTAAAAAATGTTTTACAAAGGTAGCGGGCGCCCCTCTCTCGCAAGAACAGACATGATAACCTGTTCAGTGGTTATTAACCACTTGAGAGTTCGCAGCCACTGCTTTTACTCACTGTGCCTTTCACAGATGGGAAATATCCATTTGCATATCAGTCTTTGTCCTGCCCAGGGGCAGTCCAGCACCGAAATATAATGGCAATTCCAATCTGAACGAGAGTACCACCAGCAACCCCATACACGTGTTTCACCCTTGTTGGGGATCATCAGTGAGGTGAAGCTGATGCCTCTCTAAGCACAGTGAGTAAAAGCAGTGGCTGCGAACTCTCAAGTGGTTAATAACCACTGAACAGGTTATCATGTCTGTTCTTGCGAGAGAGGGGCGCCCGCTACCTTTGTATAACCTAATGATAGAATCTACCCTGCACTGTTCTGTTTCACTGCAAACCCATAGAATATCCACATACTTTATGACAGTTGCAAGTTGCTCAAGTCCATTTGGATCACACTATTGAATATTTCTGGGGGTCGCAGTACCCCTTTGTTAATCTTGTGTGCTCGAATCGCACTCCCCTATAGGTAAATGCTGGGAGGTATGTGCAATCGGGGTGTAGTGGTGGGGGTAGTGGTATAGAAAATAAGGCATTCTTGAGGTCAATTACCTTCAAATATTTTGCCTTTGATGGGATGTTGCACAGTATCATGGCCGGGTTCGGCACAAGAGGGAACTCGGCCTCTACCACATTTTTTCAGGGACGCAGGTCCTGAATGAATCTCCTTGACCCTCCCTTTGCTTTATTAATGGGGTAAATAGCCTCATTGCATGGGGACGTGGAAGTCTGTATTATTCCTTGTTGCTATAACGCAAGAAGGGTGGCATACATGTCCTCTTCTGCCTCACGGGGCAGTGGGTACTGCTTTGCTCAGGGCAACAAAGCTCCTTCTTTTAATTTTATTCTGCCCCTACTCCTTTTAACACTCCCACATCATGCAGCCCTGTTGTCCATCATTTCTCGGGGACCTTCTTTAAATCCTCCTGTGTGTATCTAGCCTGTTTTTTCACTATCTGTGTTAGTTGTGGTGCTAGCCTTTATAACACTCATATGGGGCAGGGGATGTGCAGTTGGGACACTATTTCCCCCGCTTTCTCCCAATATCCAAAAATATCTACATTAGTCACATCTGTTATTGTCAGTGTGGGGTCAAAACGGAGTACTGTACACCATTCTATGTAGTCCTCATCTGTGCTGCATAGTAAAGAAAAGAAAGCGGCATAGGGGAGCAGAAAGAGGAAGAACAACAGAAAGTAGAAGCAAAGCGGGCAAGTGCCTGAACCCAAAATACACATTGAGACCAAGAATAGCAAGAAACAAAGTGACAGAGTGACCCAAGTAAACACGATATCGAAATTCTCTGTAAATAAAAGTGAAGTGCCTGAAGTGAAGGGACGTGATGTGAATATTGAAAAGCAGACGAAAATGATATGATATGATAGTTTATTTATATATCGCTAATACACAATGTGTTTCAAAGCACTTCAAGGAAAGGGAGGGAACATGGGAAAATACAATGACATTCTTACAGGCCACGAACAGTAAGGATGTGAAATTAACTATCGTACTCAGCCTGACGACATTTCAGATAGTGCAAGAGATAAGGCATAGATAAGGAAGGGAGGGGGAGAGTGGAAAGGAAATGGAAACAGACAAACCGATAGGTGACTACCGTACTAGGCCTGATGACATTTCTGGTAGAACCGGAGAAAACAAAAGGTGAGGGAGAGAGGTGCAGAAAGGGAGGGGAGGAACAAAACAAGTGACTATTGTACTAGACCTGATGACATTTCAGATAGTGCTGGGAGGAGGGGATTAAGGGGAGGGCTGAGGAGACAGACGAGGTTGCTATCATACTAGGTCCAGGGACAATTCTGGAAGAGTAAGTCCATAGAAGAAAGTAAGGGGAGGAGGAGAGGGGATAGGAAAAGGGAGAAAGGGAGAGGAGGAGAGAACCAAGAGTAAGTAGTCAAAAAGAGGGGAGAGCGAATACAATTGCAGAATTCAGTAGTAACACATAATGTTGCAAGCCTGGATACAAGATGCTGATGGGAACACCATGATTCAGGGCCACCATGAGAAAGTGTGACACATCGTGAATCAATGAAGTCCATAAAAGTCAAATCCAGCATTGGTCACAAGACGGTGATGGTGAAACCAGAATGTAACAGGATAGACTCCTGCAGAAGTAGGCTGGAAGGGGGAAGGGGAGCAGGGTAGAAGAATCAAGCAAAACAGGCAACACCTGTGTGTGAGAAGGGGAGGTCCAGAGGGGTGGGGATGGCCTGTGGGGACAGAGAGAGTAAACACATGTTGGTGCATGCTTACCTGCAGCCTGAGCAGGGTTAGGGCCCTGCATCCTCCTGGTCCGAACAGGTCCAAACAGCAATTTCCCTTTTCTTTGTCTGCCCTTCGCTTCAGACGCCCGGGCGAGAGACATCCTTGATCTAAGAGTTAAGAGCAGGAAGGAAGAGGCAGGAATAAGAAAGGGGGCGGTGCTTAGGCCAGGTGACCAGCTCCCCATCTGCAAAGGAAAAGAGGCTGGAGGTCTCATTAAGTAGGGAAAAAGAGTGGCAACCAGGAAGGAAGCAGGAGGGCAGGGCTTGCTAAGTGCGGAAAAAGAGCGGCAATCTGGAAGGCACCAGGTGACCGGGGATTAGGCCAGGTGATCTAGATCCAGTTGCACCTGCTCAACATCTGCACAGGAAACGAGGTTGGAGGGCTCCTTAAATTGGGAAAAAGAGTGGCAAACCAGCAAGGCACCAGGTGGGCAGGGCTTGCTAAGTGGGGAAAAAGCGCGGCAACCTGGAAGGCACCAGGTGGGTGGGGCTTAGGCCAGTTGACCAAGATCCTCTTGCACCTGCTCCCCATCTGCAAAGGAAAAGAGGCGTGAGGGCTCCTTAAGTATCGAAAAAGAGCGCCAACCAGGAAGGCACCAGGTTGCTGCGGCTTGCTTATTGGGGAAAGGGAGCTGCAAATCAGGAAGGCACAAGGTGGGCGTGGCTTAGGCCAGGTGACCAAGATCCACTTGCACCTGCTCCCCATCTGCAAAGGAAAAGAGGCTGGGGGGATCGTTAACTAGGGAAAAAGAGCGGCAACCAGGAAAGCACCAGGTGGGCGGGGCTTGCTAAGTGGGGAAAAAGAGCGGCAACCAGGCAGGCACCAAGTAGGCGGGGCTTAGGCCAGGTGACCAAGATCCACTTGCACCTGCTCCCCCTCTGCCTAAATAAAAGCCAAAGCAGGGAAATCACCAAGTGAAGGAAAAGTGAATAGAATCCCCCAGAAGGCTTGTTTGAAACAGAACTGAATGTAAAGTAAAAAGGAATTGAACTTCCAGAACAGAACCGCAAGAGATATCCTTGGCCTCAAGCCCAGGAACCATATCTCTCCAGTGCAGAAATCCCTTCACTGGCTCCCTGTGGCTGCAAGGATCAAGTTCAAGACCCTATGCATTGTCTACAAGGCTTTCGGGGGCTTGGGACCTACTTACCTGCAACGTTTCCTACCTAAATACTGTCCCTCTCGTGTCCTCTGTTCTTCTACCTCCAACCTTCTGTGAGTGAGCCGGTTCTCCAAGCAGAGATTTGGAGGGACATCCTTATCCTCAGCGGCACCTCACTCTGGAATTACCTCCCTGCCACCCTCTGTCTTGAGCCTGATCTTCTGGAAACTCCTCAAGATCTTCCTCTTCTCCTCCTCCTTCTCGCTCCCCTTACCATGCTAACCTAGCTCTCTGCTCTCTCCATCTCTCCCTCCTCTTCCATACAGCTGTACTGACTGGCAGCCTGGTGCACCTCAGAGTCGCACAGGTCCCTGGCACCCCCGCCAGTCCTCTTTGCACTTGCCTCAGGGCATTGCACCCCACCCTCCACTGCACTTATCAAACCTCTCTTGCTCTCGCAGATAATTTTTACCCGTGTTCCATTTTCTACTGCCGTACACCCTATACGTTGTGCTCAGCTCTCTTCACATGAGAGAATATGGATTAGCCACCTAACTACTTACTGATGCTAGCCACGCAGCAAACAAACCAGCTGACACTTATCAACAGACTAAAACTCACCAAGCTCGATGCTCTGAGTAAACCTGAACAGTTTGCCACAGCCAGCCGGAACCACCGACCGGTCTGTAACATACACCACTCTCCCCACAATGGAAGATCACTTACGGATCGCTATTGACGATTCATCAGACGTGCTTGTAGACCATACAACAACGTCCTCTTTTTTGACTCTTCCTCTCCCACTCTTAGACGTTCAGCCTTCAGGAGAAAACTGGATTTTCAGGCAAAAAACCTCCAATGATGCAAGCAAATATGAGGAAATCCTCCTTCTTAATCAGGGACCTATTCCAGAAACCAAATCAGACAAACACATCCCACAGTCCCCGAAATATAACAAGAGTCCCAAGGAAACCTCCTTAACGCAATCCGGCAATGGATTAATGATAAAAACTGCTCTTTTAAACACTAGATCTCTAAACAATCATGCTTAAGAGCCACAATCTCTTAATACACAACAATTTAGACATACTTTGTCTTACAGAAAAGTGGATATCAGACACTAGTGGCCCAATGATAGATCTGGCAGTTCAAACAGGGTACTCAATCCTCTGTAAAGACCGTGGCCAAGGACATGCAGGGATGTGGGGGTGGCAATTATTGCTAAAGCCTAACTAGGTATTTTCTTATTTCCACGCTCCTGTCAAGGTTGCAAGATTCTGCTCGCAAAAAAATGACCCTATCCAATCATTCATGCATTAACTTCCTCCTTACTTACCGTCCACCATCTAATTTGTCCGACTTCAGTGAAGAAGTCATCTAAATTTTAAATAAACTCTCTGGCCCAAAGCGTATGACATTGTTTCTGGGGGATTTAAATCGTTGGCGGGATAACAAACTGGACAAGGAAGCTATTTCCCTAGAATCAGCTTTAAGTAACATTAACTAGCAAGTATGAAATACAGACCCCACAACAGGGAAAATGATTAGCCAATCCAAAAACCGCAGAGGAAAACGTTTTCAAATTCTAAAATCTTTAGGAAAACCAAAGGCATCCCACGTCCTATTGCAACCTACTAACCAAAACTGCTCAGTGTCAGTATACCATCGGCTCTCTCCAGAGGACCACCTTTCCCAATGTTAGTGTGCAAACGCCGGACCTCGCCCCTCCTCTGAGCTGGTGTCCGCTGCTACCGTGGCAAGTTTCAATCTTATATACGCGCTACCTTGGGTGTCGACCCTTCCACCTCGGCCGACTCCACACAAACCAACAAATACTAAACACCAACAAGTTACCTCAATTAATTTTTCCCCATGTACTATTCTACCACGCGCTTTCCTCCAACAACCTAAAAGAAACACCCCTCTTGCCCAATGATGCAACTATACAATTGTCTTCACTATGCGCAACTCTCAGCTAACTGGGTCAGCCACCTTCTGCGCACTTTTCTGCTCTAACGCAGACTTGCCCGCCACACATCCACTCCCTATCGGGCGGATGTAACTAAAATCTACTACTGCTACGGCCGATAATCCTCCCTCCTCAAGGATGCGTCCTAAACACCATAAAAGAAAATCCCTCTCCCCCCATGGGCATGCAACCACGGTTTTGCGTCTTTGTTGCGAGGGTACACTCACGTCTCCTAGAGATCCTTGAGCCCTCTCTGCACCGTGCCTTACTTGTTGGCTCACTCCTCCACCTGTGCGCTTGTGGTGCTCGGGGTCTGGCAGAACTCTGTGAACTCAGTGTCTGCAGCACCGCCTCAATGGTGTGCATGAGAAAGGTCTGCGGCCACCAGACTCGCACCCCAGGAGGGCGGCCGGAATACCCTCAGCTGGCTGAGGGAAATGAGGATCTTGCTGGGGCCTCCAAATGTATCAGGGTCCTCTCAGACAGTTAATGACTGGAACATCAAAAAGTAATCCAAAAACAGGCATACACCAAACAATAAGTAACGCTGCTTATTACAGCTGGGCAAGCACAAATCAAATAGCACACTTGAATAGAACTGGTTGATACGGCAGAGAAAACTGCCCACTGCGGCCAAATCAATCCAAGTTATTTCCAAAGTCAGAAACAGAAGTGAGCATTGTGGCAAAATATTAGACATTCTACAAAGCTGATTGGTGGAACTATGTCAGTCCCCTATAGCTATAGATAGGTAAATAAAAAATGATTGGAGCAAACAATCATGATCCCTCGGTTTATTTCCACCCATGTGACGTCGCAAACCTCCCTGCTCTGTCCTAGAAGTTACTTTTTATTAGCAATATGTAATCATGCTGACCTCCGTAAGTTTATTAACCTGCTGGAGGTCAGCACACATGAGAGACACGAGAGACCCTGAGCTTGTGGGAAGGGAGAGGTTCACACGGCATCCGACCAATAAGGTGCCTCGCAGACATCAGTGAGGACACAAAACACGGTTGCTTCTCTGGGACACCAGAACTCATCTGCTGAATCGCTCCCTCCCGTCTCTTCCCCTCTTTACACAGCCTCCTTCCCAGGCCTATCTGCCAAGGAGCAAGTTGAAACCGCTGGCCCCACTGATTTTGCCTTTCAGAGAATGCACTTATGTGTTTTGCTTCTTTCCCTTCTTACCGAGCGCCGAATGACAGGATTAGCAACCTTGTATGTGTCTGTCGGTCCCTTTTCTCAGTGACCTCTGTCTCCTGGGAACAGCCAGCTTGCTTATTTGGCTTCTTGTAAAGCCAAATGAGAACTGTTGTTCCCAGGAGACAGAGGAACTGCTGTTACAGGCTGCCCGCTATTCAGGGCCTGTCAGCGCACTACCCAAGTGGTTCACTAACCTGTGGTTTTACGCAACCTAATGACTGTGATGTGGTTCATCTTGTATTATACTACGATATCCACCCTGTGCTCCTACCCTGAATCCCCTCCCCTGAATCCCCTAGACCCCCTTCATCCCCCCTTGAGGGCCTCCACCCCTGTCTTGCCCCCAGACTTCTCATGCTGCGCATGCGCTCCCCATTGCAGCTGTCAATGATGCCCCTTCCTCATCTAGGGATACCCCGTCCCTGCTCACATTATGCCCACAGCGTGTAAGTGCGCCCCCTTGACAGCGCTGAATGTTCACCTTCACTGCAGCAGCATGCATGGGGTGCAGAGTAGAGTGGACAGATCCATGACAACACTACTCCAAAGTCAAACCGACATGAGGCGAATGCAGGCTGGCCATTGGCTACAGATAAGTGGCTTTACACAGAGTCTATACATTCAGTACTTATACAGGAAAGTCCACGTGATCCTATATGTATTCTAAATACATTGTTCAAATAACTTTCTCTAATACCATACTTATCTTTATGCTGGAGAAAATATTTTATTTTAAACACACTTGCCTTATATTGAACCGCTACTTTGAAGTACTTGGTGTTGTTTAGACAATAAAAATGATAAGTGTTTAGTACAATAATTTTATGGACAGATAACTGTGAGATTCATATTGGTAGGTAATTCATGTTTTGAAAAAGTTATTGATTTTGGCCATAGCTATGTGTGAATCTCCATGGTTTAAAACTTGAGGCCAACTTGATTAAAGTGACTTTAATCTTTTAACTACATTTTCATTTCTGAATGCCACACTGTCTATTCCGTGCCTAGCTCTGGGGCGTGGCATTGTATGAACAGGACTGTGGACTGGCATGCCGTGCCTACGTGAGCCAAGCATATACATATATAAATCTACAAATATCCCTTCAGTCGCAGGTGGCCTCCATCGTGTTAGAATCGAAGCCGCCATCTTTCATGTGGTTGCTGCTGGCCTGGCTCTGCGCATTGAGTGGCTTTCCAGCTCCCTTTAGGGACAATGTTTCTGTCTGGCCCTCCCAGTCTACCAGACAAAGGATGTTCATTCTTCCACTCTTGCTGTCTCGAAGAAGGGAGCGTGCAGGCTTCAGCTAGTTGGAAAGGCAGTATCATCTGCTTTATGGCACTGCCAGGGCTTTAAATGGGCAGATACCTGCCAGTCTGAGTACCTACAGTTCTTTATTTTGAAAGACCTAGTATTGGTACTTCTCACAGGTAGCAGGTCATTTAATGGAGGAGTACTGGCACTTCTCACAGGAAGCCGAATCATTTAATGAAGGAGTACTGGCACTTCTCACAGGTAGCCAAATCATTTAATGGAGCAGTACTGGCACTTCTCACAGGAAGCCACGTTAATGGAGCACTACTGGCACTTCTCAGAGGTAGCCACATCATTTAATGGAGCAGTACTGGCACTTCTCACAGGTAGCCAAATCATTTAATGGAGCAGTACTGGCACTTCTCACAGGAAGCCACGTTAATGGAGCACTACTGACACTTCTCACAGGTAGCCACATCATTTCATGGAGCAGTACGGGCACTTCTCACAGATAGCCAAATCATTTAATGGAGCAGAGCTGGCATTTCTCACAGGAAGCCAAATCGTTTAATGGAGCAGTACTGGCACTTCTCACAGGTAGCCAAATTGTTTAATGGAGCAGTAGTGGTACTTCTCACAGGTAGCCACATCATTTAATGGAGCAGTACTGCACTTCTCACAGGTAGCCAAATCCTTTAATGGAGCAGTACTGGCATTTCTCACAGGAAGGCTAATCATTTAATGCAGCAGTACTGGCACTTCTCACAGGTAGCCAAATCATTTATTGGGGCAGTACTGGTACTTCTCACAGGTAGCTACATGTTACGCTCACCTGGTATCCACAGGGACGCCACCCAGCCGAGTTACTCACTGGTATGCTTCTCAGCTTTGCCCTGATGTGGTCTGCGGGGAAGGTTCTGCCTCGTGGTAGAATTAGGCGTGCTCTCCGTCCTGCCTTCTTTGCAGTGGCGCGTTGTCTTTCATGGGCGAGTGCGGTCCAGTTACTTCACTGACGCCAGCCCGTTTGATATTGTTCAGGTAGGTCTTATTGCTGTTCTGTAGTTTTGTTGCTATCCTGCATGCCTTTCTTTGTTTAAAATGTCTCTTTTTTCTCCCTTAGGTATGCAGAGCTTCCGCGTGGCAAACTGGCTTGGTTGAGTCCCGCTGGTAAATGATGGCGCATTAACAGCGCTATGATGCGGTAAGTAAGCGCTATGCGCAGCGCTGCAAAGTCTTGCCTTTTCTAACTGGTGTTCTTCACCGTGAGTGGAATGTCCGGAGTGGTGCCAGCCGAGAGGCGACCAGCCAGGTAAGCCTTTTGAGCAGTTCGTAATTTGTAAATGTCTCTACTGCTTTTATTAATGTTGCCTCTATCTTCCTCTTTCAGGTCGTTCTGTCCGGGAGGCGTGCAGATTCGAGGAAGCTGTTCTCAGTAGCTGCAAGTGTTTAAAGATGAAGACTGCAGGTACGATGCTGCTGCTAATGATGTTACATTTGTCTCCTTGCAGGTTCTGCTTCTCCGAGGTTCGAGGGAATAGCTGGACACGGTGAGCGTCACGTTGCAATCTGCAAAGTAACGCAAAGCGTGTTGTCTTGCTCGGGTGTGTTTTAAATAGCCCCAACAAAATAGTCTAGGTAAAGTATTCCCTAGCCTACCACACCCAAAACACTAGACCGCATAGCTTGGTTCTTAGGAACCAAGCTATGTGGATGCCTCCATTTTGGCTGACAATACAATAAAGTAATTCCCAAGCACATTGTTTTTCATGGTGACTGGCCCCATGAGGGCTTTTGAAGAGGATGCCAGGCTCTAGAGGCCCGAGTCCTGACTCCATCTGTCCAATGGGTTGGCCATAGGGGGTTTTGGGCGAGGGCCGTGACAGCCCTCCCATAAGGCCCCTCCCATGGTGTTCCTTCTGTCTGGCCCAGGTTTGGATGGGAAGTTCCGACGGAATTTCCTGATTAGATGTGGTGCGTGGATATTCTCACTGGGCTCCCAGGATCTATCTTGTGGTCCAAATCCTTTCCAATCGACGAGATGCTATAGCTTGGTCTTAAAGTATTTAGAGTCCAATATATCTTTGACTTTGAATTCTGGTTCTCCGTCAACAAGTATGGGCTTAGGTGGTGTCCCAATCCATGTGCCGGGTTGCATTTGTTTCAGGAGGGACACATGGAATACCGGGTGGATATGTAGATTAGGTGGTAAATCCAGTTTCACGGCTGCTGGGTTGCTAATTGCCTTAATGGTATAGGGTCCTAAGAATCTGGGATGAAAGGTCCGGGTTCCCTTGATGGGTACGAATTTAGCG
Organism: Ambystoma mexicanum; assembly: GCF_040938575.1. Taxonomy (NCBI): domain Eukaryota; kingdom Metazoa; phylum Chordata; class Amphibia; order Caudata; family Ambystomatidae; genus Ambystoma; species Ambystoma mexicanum. The sequence continues at coordinate 1,347,539,670 of NC_090933.1, read as the reverse complement.
GCTAACCAAACTTTGTCTCCTACTTGATAATCAGGGGCCTTTTTCCGGTGTTGGTTGGCGAATCTCTTTTGTTTTTCTTTGGCATGAATAAGGTGTTCCTTTGTCCTTTTGAAAGCCTGAGTAATGGTTGTGTGTAGAGTCTTTACTGCTGGCATTTCCAAGCTGGCTGGAAGGTCTAGTTCAGAGTTACATGGATGTCTGCCATAAAGGGTATGGAACGGCGTTTGTCCTGTGATTGAATGCAACCAATTGTTACATGCATATTCGGCTATCCATAGTAGGTCTTTCCAATTCCTTTGTTTGTTGTGCAGCATGCACCGTAAATACTGCTCGAGTGTCTGATTGGTTCTCTCAGTTTGGCTGTTTGTTTGGGGATGTTGACTGGTAGATAGCTGAACGTCGATCTGCTCTATTGCACAACATTTTTTCCAGAAGTTTGAAACAAACTGGCTGCCTCGATCAGACACCAGAACTGAAGGGAAGCCATGTAGCTTAACCACATCCTCCAGGAACACTTTTGCTAAAGTGGCTGCGTCTGGGAGGCCTTTGAGAGGAATAAAATGGGCCATCTTTGAGAAAAAGTCCAAAACTACAAGGATGGTGTTGAACCCTTGGCTTGGAGATAGATAAGTGATGAAGTCAAGGGAAAGAGTGTGCCATGGAACTGGAGGAATGTCCAATGGTTGTAGGAGACCAGATGGTTTTTGTTTCTGTGATTTATTTTGTGCGCAAACACCGCAGGACTGAATATACTGAATGATGTCCTTATGCCAGGTGGCCACCCAAAGTTCTCTTTCACCTTAGCTAGGGTTTTGGCGATCCCAGGATGCCCTTCGATCAGTGATTCGTGATAGTTTGAAATAATATGCTGTTGTAATTCCTTCTTGGGTACATATAGACGATCCCTAAAAAAAGGTAGATGGTCCTTGATGGTATATTGTTCTCCTTGAGTTTGCCATGCGAGGTATGCATCAGGATTCATTGTCCGTTGGATTCCTTTTCGTAGGTCTGCTTGTCTTAAGGCTGTCGTGATACCCAAGAGTTTGTCTTCAGGTATAATAGGTACTGGGTCTGGAGTTGTATATATTATTTCATCTATGCCCATGCGAGATATGGCATCGGCCTTTCCGTTTCTGACTCCTGGTCGAAATGTGATTACATAATCATATTCGGTGAAGAAAAGGGTCCACCGTAATTGGCGCGAGGACTGGGCCTTGGCTGTTTTGAGATATTGCAGGTTTCGGTGGTCTGTAATGACTGTAATGGTGTGTCTGGCCCCCAGAAGGTAGTGCCTCCAGGCTTTAAAGGCGGATTGGATAGCCAGGAGTTCCTTGTCCGTGAAGGCATAATTAATCTCTGGAGGAGAGAACTTTTTCGACCAGAAGGCCACAGGATGTAGCTGGCCGGTTTCCGGGTCTCTCTGTGAAAGGACAGCCCCCATTGCGAGACTGGACACATCAGTTTCAACGACATAAGGGAGGTCTGGACGAGGATGCCGCAGGATTGGAGTGGAGGTAAACCTTCATTTAAGCTCCTGAAAGGCTTCTTCTGCTTCTTCGGTCCAAGCAAACTTTTTATTGTTTTTTCGTAATAGTACTGTGATTGGGTGCACAACCTGAAAGAAGTCTGGATTGAACCGGCGGTAGAAGTTCGCAAAGCCCAGCATGCTTTGTACCCCTTTCAGAGACGTCGGTGAAGGCCATTTCAGAATTGCATCTACCTTGTGCACGTCCATTCTGATGCCCCCTGGAGTACGGATAAAACCACGAAATTTTACTTCGGTGACGTGAAAAAAGCATTTTTCAAGCTTTGCAAACAAGCGATGTTGAAGGAGCTTGGTGAGGACTGAACGAATGTGTCTGACATGATCTTGTTCCGAGGCTGAGTATACTAAGATGTTGTCTATCTACACTAAGGCGCACACATCAATTAACTCCCTTAAGACGCATTCATGAAATACTGGAATGCCGCAGGAGCATTGCATAACCCGAAGGGCATGACTTGATATTCAAACAAGCCGTACTTAGTACGGAAGGTGTTTTTCCATTCATCTCCTTTTCTGACTATGAACAGGTGGTACGCTCCTCGAAGGTCCAATTTGGTATAAATCTGGGCATCTTTAACTTGGTCTAGCATCTCAGGGATAAGTGGCAAGGGGTAGCGGTTCTTCACAGTGATCTGGTTCAATGCGCGGTAGTCAATACAGGTTCTCAAGTCTCCTTCCTTTTTTGGTACGAAGAACAAAGGACTGGCTGCGGGGGACTTCGAAGGACCGATCAATCTGTTTGCAAGGTACTGGTCTAAATAGGATTTCAAATGAAGGTTTTCTGATTCTGTGAGAGCGTAGATCCTGCCGCAAGGGATTTGTGCACCAGGAACAAGGTTGATCTGACAGTCATAGGGCCTGTGCGGCGGCAATGTATTGGCTTGGTCCTTTCGGAAAACATCCTGGAAATCATGGTATTCACTTGACAAGGTATTAGTTGCTCCCAGGGTTGATACTGTCGCTCCGGGAGTCATGGGGATACAGACATCGGGTTTTTCCTCTTGGTAATAGCAGGCAGGAGAGCAGTCACCGGGGAAGGTTAATTTTCGTGCCCGCCAGTCTATCAAAGGGTTGTGAGCAACCAACCATGGCATCCCTAGTATTAGCCTGAACTGAGGTGCCTTGATGAGATCGAATGAAATAGACTTCCGATGTCCGTCCTGGCACAGCAAGGTTACCCTGGCTGTGCACTGGGTTACAGGTCTGGAAGCGATTTCTGTCCCATCCACGGTGGTTACCTTGTCCATAGTTGGCTTAGAACACAAAGGAAGACCCATCTCTGCTGCCAGTTCTTGATCAATATAATTTCCAACTGCTCCGCTATCGATGTATGCTTCAACGGCATGCATTCTTGGTGACTGTTGGTGGTTAATTAAGATCGCTGGTATTGCAAAGTGCGAGGTCGGCAACTCTTTCTTATCACTCAACAAATTGACCTCTACGTTTGTCGAGCTTGGTAGTTTTCCGATTCCTTAGCTTTATCCTTCTCTGTGGCCTGACTGTTCTTCTTGGGGGTTTTACTGGACAGTCCTTCAGGAAATGTCCTGGTTTACAAACAAAGCTGTTGTTGTCTTCTTTTGTCCCACTCTTGTTTTGTTAATGGAGGCCGTATCCCTCCAATCTGCATGGGTTCTACAGCATTTTCAGGTAAAGGTGTCTGTTTTCCCTTGGTCGAACATACACGGTCCGAGGGTCCGTTTTAGACCGGTCTGCCTTTCGGTCCTGCAACCGGTGGTCTAGCTGCATGACCAGATTTATGAATTCTGCACAGTCTCTGGGTGGATCAACCACCTGGGATAAGACGTTCTTTAATTCGCCTCGTAAGCCTCAATGGAATAACATGGTTCTTTTGTTTTCTGGCCACCTAGCTTCGGCAACCAGTCTGTTGAAGGTAGCAATGTATGTTAACAAGTCCTGATTCCCCTGTCGGGGGGACAAGAGTTCATTGTCTACTGCTTGTTCCTGGGTATGGTGAGCAAAAAGTTTTTTCCATTTCTCTCTGGAACCCCCAAAGTCATATAATAGAGGATCGTCATGGGTTACCAATGGCACCGACCAATCTGCTGCACTACCACTCAGGTATGATAAGACAAAAGCTACCCGAGCTTGGAAATGCTCCAGGCCTACAAAGAAAATGAAGGCAGCACTGATTGATGAATGCTGCATACTTCCGTGGGTCGCCTGAGAACCTTTCTGGTGGTGCCAGGGGCACTGTTCCAGGTAACGTGACCTGTACAGGAGTGGGTGGTATGGTGGGGTTTTGCATCGTTGGATTGCTTCCAGGTAGAGGCGTTTGTCCTGCCTGTGATTGCAAGCATTGCCTGCTAATCTCTTCAGTGCGTTCTTCGGTCACTATTAGGTCTCTCCGGAGGGCATTAGTCTCTTGTCGGGGAGAATGAACCTCAGCTCGAAGCTCTCCTAGTAATTGGGCCAATTGTTCCATTTCTAATGTCTCCATGGTGCCCAGCTGGGTTTGTTATGGTAGGCTTCGTGTTCTGTTACGCTCACCTGGTATCCACAGGGACGCCACCCAGCCGGGTTACTCGCTGGTATGCTTCTCAGCTTTGCCCTGATGTGGTCTGCTGGGAAGGTTCTGCCTTGTGGTAGAAATAGGCGTGCTCTCCATCCTGCCTTCTTTGCAGGGGCGCGTTGTCTTTCATGGGTGAGTGCGGTCCAGTTACTTCACTGACGCCGGCCCGTTTGATATTGTTCAGGTAGGTCTTATTGCTGTTCTTTAGTTTTGTTGCTATCCTGCATGCCTTTCTTTGTTTAAAATGTCTCTTTTTTCTCCCTTAGGTATGCGGAGCTTCAACGCGGCAAACTGGCTTGGTTGAGTCCCGCTGGTAAATGATGGCGCATTAAGAGCGCTATGATGCGGTAAGTAAGCGCTATGCGCAGCGCTGCAAAGTCTTGCCTTTGCTAACCGGTGTTCTTCAGCGCGAGTGGAATGTCCGGAGTGGTGCCAGCCGAGAGGCGACCAGCCAGGTAAGCCTTTTGAGCAGTTCATAATTTGTAAATGTCTCTACGGCTTTCTTTAATGTTGCCTCTATCTTCCTCTTTCAGGTTGTTCTGTCCGGGAGGCGTGCAGATTCGAGGAAGGTGTTCTCAGTAGCTGCGAGTGTTTAAAGATGAAGACTGCAGGTAAGATGTTGCTGCTAATGATGTTCCTTTTGTCTCCTTTCAGGTTCTGCTTCTCCGAGGTTCGAGGGAATAGCTGCACATGGTGAGCGTCACGTTGCAAGCTGCAAAGTAACACGAAGCGCAGGGCCGGTCTTACACCAGATTGCACCCCAGGCGGGAAGCATCGTTGGCGCCCCCCACCCACATTCTGACCCCTAAAAATGACAACCAAAAAATGTGTTACAATTGTTGTAAATAGGGCACTTCATTAAAAACCCGATAGAAATACAAATGCAATAGAACATGCATACACGAGACACTAGGTGACGCTCTTAGAATGTTACCTGTATTATGTGTTCAAAAAGCAACTTTTCTTGACTTTGCCCTTGCGAATTGAAGCACAGGGTCGGATACCAGCGCTTTGAGATCATACCAATGATACATAAGGCACTATACAAATGCCAAGTAACATAACATAACATAATATTTCATTAAATTGGCTTTGCATAACCACCCAAATTGCACAGGACGAATGGCATTTGCTTTTTCATAAAATCAACACACACAAAACCAAGAGAGGATATTTTCTTCTAATAGTGTTTTTGAAAACGTTAAAAGGTGTGCCTGTTTTAAACTCTAAGAACCAATACAGATGTTTTCCCGGGAACTTGCAGTACCGAAATGGGACATTTCACCTTTAGCTGTATTTTTCATCAGATTATATAATGCTGTGTGGTGAAGTGTCCGGCCTACAAACATGATGACTGTGGTCCGCTCCCCACGGTCGGCTTTAATGCAAAAATTCAAAGATGACATTCAATGTTTCTCATTTTAGCTGGGGGTGGGGAGGACTGAGTCTACCCTTTGAAAAAAGTGGGTGGACTCTGTCCCCCCGCGTGTACCCTTGACTTCAGCCCTGCTACTCTCAGTCCATGTGCTAGAGGGCCCTGTTCCACGTACGCAAGCAGTATTCCTCAGCCACAACTCATTACTGGTTCAATTTAAGGTTGCCTTTTCAAAAATCAAATGAATAACCCTAAAGTTGCACTCATGTTCCTGGGGACTTGCACATGTTTGCAATTTCTGAACTCTTAACACATTTCAAAAACATTCAGGAAAGCTACTGCGTTCATAGGTCAGGCGGCATTGCAATGATGGTCTCTGAAATGCAAGCTTACCACGTTCATGGGTTAGAACTCCTGGTGCTGCGCTTAGAGGCTGGTCCCCTCCCTCTCCTCTAGTATCCCCTTTATCTCCCCTCCCTCCACTCCCCGTCTCCCCCTCACCGCCCCTTCCCTGTTTGCCTGCTTCTGCTTAGTGGCGGGGTGTTATAGAGAGCCGAGGACTCCCTGACATCACAGATCCAGGAAGAGGCACTCCTGCTCCAGGTTTAAAAGCAGAAGAGACCCAACTCTCGTCAGCAGCAGCAGTCCCGGGCTCTCTCGCGGTTCACAGGGCAGCCCCGCGCTGTGCTGTCCCTGCTTCTCCCATACTGTCAGAGTACATGGGATGGAAAAAGGACGTGGGGAGAGATGAAAGGAAAGAGAGGGTGGAAGGGTCTATGCCCCAGTGAGAGGCTGCAGTGTCCATGCAGGGTGTGTGTGCTGGAGCAGTCTACCTCTCACACACATGCTGCAGCAGTCTGTCTACATGGGATGGAAGTAATACCCTACACAGCCTGGGGCAGAGGGTGCATTCTACCTTATTTGGGTGCAGACAGTTTAATCCATGGTCTCGTACCATTGCTCCACCGCTCCGGGTATACAGGATGGATAATGGAAGCAGGACCCGTTGTACTGCAGCGGGTAGAGATGGCCAGAGTGCGTTAAAGAAAGGCTGGCTGTGTACTTGGCTGGGCTTTCACATTCGTATAAGGGATGCAAGCAGGATTCCCATAGGTTTGTAGTGCGTGGAGGGGAGTGTACGCAACTGGGGGCCGGCTGGGGGTCGGTGGGGGGGGGACTGTATGCACCTGTGTCTGCGCAGGGTGCAGCTTAGCACTCATAGAAAAGACCTAGAAACCTGGGTATCTGGCACGGAAGCAGGATCCCCTCCAACAAGTAGATTAGTGGTGGTTCTTGTGCATCACTGCAGGAGGTTGTCTTTGTGCCTCTTGAACCTCGGTAGCCAGCAGCAGAGTGTATATATGTCTCGCACGCCCAGGACTCTCACACGTGCTCCAGCATCTATTCTAGGTTATAAGAAATGAAAGCCTGACCGTTTGGTGATATTGCAGTGTGAGTCCCACTAAGGGGAAGGCAGCTGTGGGCAGCATTCACTGCTGTGTTCTTTAATATGAATATAGATGGCTTCTTGCAGTTAACGTCGGATCTTACTCTCCATTCAATACCTAGGTGCCACCTAGGCTCCTTCCCTTTCGGCGTCACATCATATCATGCCACATATTGTAAACCCAAGAATAGGGGTTCTGTGTCAACTAGCCACCCAGTGCTAGACGAGGAACCGTAGACTAAATCAACTCTGAGGAAGGGGATGTGGGTATCCTTGGAAGATACACTGCACCAATGTCTACTACTCGCTGGGTGCGTGTAGAACCCTTTTTTGGATATGTAGTTGAATATACTGCAGCTCGGGCTATGTCTGTGCTAATGGCACGAGTGGCTGTGAATTTTTAGTGTAGATTAGAAAATGCAGGTGAATATGGCCCCCGCCAAATACCTGCTCGACTTGCATGTTTTGCCAGAGGCGTACTGGTCAGTGCAAGGGATGTTTATTGTTGAGAGGTCTTCTTGTGTGTGGTTGATTTTAAAATAGTAATCTGTGAACAAATTAGTTATGATTTGTTATTTACATAGCAATTATACCTGAATGCTGTTCATAGAACATAGTTAAATACATCATCGTCCTCCCAACCGAAGTTGGTATTTATCTAGCTCAAAGGGATGACGGGGTGAGGTGGCCTTGCCGGGATTCAAACCTTGCTACCTGTGGATCACACACAGATCGCAGCAGCAAGGGCTCAACCTACTGAGCTATCTTACCAGCTTTTAAATGATCACGTAATCCAAAACCATTCTTTGAATTGATTGTTGGAGGAATAGATACTTGGCATGCCTCCTATGCCGTGACTAGTATTGGTTTGCTTTAAGCAAGGGCACTTCTTATTGGTTGATTTTCCTTCCAGATTTGCTTCTAAAACTACTTTGTAATCGTAAGGTCTTGGCTGATGCACGTTTCATGGCTAAAATGTGCTTTTTCAAGTGCAAAGCCCAGGGTAAAAAAACAAGCTTTGTAAGACTGGTGCTGGAGGGGCATGCTTACATGACAATGCCACGTTATTGCCTGACTAAATTGGACATGTTTCTTTTCCAAAGTGAACATGAGCCACAGCCAGCAGTCCCTCTTCAGCACAGGCCCGGGACTTCCAGCATCACCTGCCACCGGCAGGAACTTTTCATTCTGAGAACCAGAGGGGTAGCAAGAGCTGGGATGAACATTGGGGCGACGAAAAACATCCTCGGAGTGGAAACGGAACAAGACCCCACGGAAACCCGGAGCTGAGAAAAGAGAGGAGTCCACAAGGGGATGAGAGGTGACGAAGATGAAGTTCCTAGATCTGGCGAGAGTCGAGACACTAGCTGACCCTGCTGCAAACTAAGCAGAAGAACCCCGAGCAGGAAGGGGCTACCGCGGACTTCCTATCACTGCGCAGAGCCTGGGCCCGAAAGAGTTCCCTGCTGCACCACCTGACCACCACACTCCGAGCCGTGAAGAAACTCGGCACGCTCTCAAATGAGAGATTTCAGCACAGAGGGAGATGGCAGTCAATGCATACTGGGGAAATCCAGAGGCAGGTGAAACACCCAAGCCAGTAGACCTTCATTTGTATTTACGTATTTGTAGTAAGCAGGAGGCTGCAGTCTGTGCCTGCAATGCTCGGACATGCACCACCTCTCCGCCTCCTGCAATGCACCCACCTCTCCGCCCAGGCTGTCCCTGCAATACTCTGCAATCATGCACCAACCTGTCCTCCTCCCGTTGCCCCCCCTTTTCTTCACCACCATATTTCTGGTTATAATCGTGCCCTGCTCTCCCTCCCTCCAGTCTCCCATGCCACTTTCCAGCTCTGCCCGTGCCCCCACCCCCACCCCTATCCTTCCCAATTTGTTCAATGGGACCGGGCCCAGCACTTAAGTTCATTGCATGCCATCACAACTTGATAATGGGACGATGGGCCCGCCCCGCCGTACTGCCCACTGCCCAAGGTGTTATCCGAAACGGGGGCAGAAAACTGGAATAACTTGGCTTCGATGTAACCATATGCAATCATGCTGCACGCATACATGAAACTGTCAACTTGTGTGTCCACACGTCGGCACATGTATGGCGTGTTTGCACATCTTGTCCATGTTACGTATCTGGTGGCCCACCAAGATATGTAACACGGATAAGATGTGCAAGCACGCCATACATGTGCCGATGTGTGGACACACACACACACACACACACTTGAAGTTGACAGTTTCATGTATTATGCATCGCATGATTGTGTGGTGTTGGGCATGTTGTTCCATGTATGCAGCAGCAGCACCCTGCACCTGTGTCTCATGGCTTGGTGCTGCTGCTGGTCACAAGGAATTGCGATGGGATGCGCCTGTTGCTGCATCAACATCTAAAATTTTGCATAGTCGCCCTCGCCCCCAAACACAGTATACTTGACTTACCTGATATTGTGCTATGCATTATGCATGCATCCTCTCCACTCACTCCTGTTTTCCAAATGGTGGGGGCCGACGCCAGCCACGCCAGCCCCAATCATCAAGCTATCAGTGCACAGGCGCACATAGCCTGCTGAGGGGATGCCGCAGGTGCGCCCATGGGCCTGGCTAGCGCTAGCGCCACCGGGGCCCGGCCGGGGGGGAAGTGAAAAAGCAACAAACATGTTGCTAATTTATTGTCAATTGCTGCTGCCCTGCCCTGCCTGAGGACAAAGGCTGCAGCCTGAAGCAGTGCTCACTGCGCCTCCTAATACACGGTGACGGGCGTCAAAATCAAGGCCTGGCTGGTGTGTGGCCAGCCTGGCCTGGCTTGCACTGGCTTGCACTGATGCAGAGCACCGCCGTGCTGCGCCCCCTAGAGGCTGCTTGACGTCAGGCAGCCGCCTGAGCTGCCTGACACAAAGACCGGCCTTGGCGAAGCGTGTTGTCTTGCTCGGGTGTGGTTTAAATAGCCCCAACAAAATAGTCTAGGTAAAGTAGTCCCTAGGCTACCACACCCAAAACACTAGACCGCATAGCTTGGTTCTTAGGAACCAAGCTATGTGGATGCCTCCATGTTGGCTGACAATACAATAAAGTAGTTCCCAAGCACATTGTTTTTCATGGTGTATGAGCCTGGCGCCATAGGCGCCATTACTGGCCCCATGAGGGCTTTTGAAGAGGATGCCAGGCTCTAGATGCCCGAGTCCTGACTCCACCTAGCCAATGGGTTTGCCAGAGGGGGTTTTGGGCGAGGGTCATGACACTACATCATTTAATGGAAGAGTACTGGCACTTCTCACAGGAAGCCTAATCATTTAATGGAGGAGTGCTGGCACTTCTCACAGGAAGCCTAATCATTTAATGGAGCAGTACTGGCACTTCTCACAGGTAGCCACATTGGTTAATGGGGAATTACTGGTACTTCTCACAGGTAGCCACACCATTTAATGGAGGAGTACTGGCACTTCTCACAGGAAGCCAAATGAATGGAGCACTACTGGCACTTCTCATAGGTAGCCAAATCATTTAATGGAGCAGTACTGGCACTTCTCACAGGAAGCCACGTTAATAGAGCACTACTGGCACTTATCACAGTTAGCCAAATCATTTAATGGAGAAGTACTGGCACTTCTCACAGGTAGCCAAATCATTTAATGGGGCAGTACTGGCACTTCTCACAGGTAGCCAAATCATTTAATGGGGCAGTACTGTTACTTCTCACAGGTAGCCACATCATTTAATGGAGGAGTACTGGCACTTCTCACAGGAAGCCGAATCATTTAATGGAGGAGTACTGGCACTTCTCACAGGAAGCCAAATCATTTAATGGAGCAGTACTAGCACTTCTCACAGGTAGCCAAATCATTTAATGGAGCAGTATGAAAGGAGGAGGCACCGAGCCCACTTTTGTTTATTGTAAGGAGCCCCCACGGAGCCAACACCTCCCTGTCACACTCTGTTTCCAACCGCCTCTCCTCAGTCAGATGCTCGAACATAAACATAGGCTTGCGTGACCGCCGGGAGACACAGAGCGCGGGTGCACCATGTACTTCCCTACACATCTTCCCCCTCAAAGAAAATAAAGTACAAAGTAATCCAATTCACTAACAACCTAAAAAAATACACTGCTATGACAATAGAAGAAGAAGAAAACACAACATGAGAATAACAAGAAATTAACATTTGCCTTCTCAGAATTAGACCTTGGCTTCCCATTAAATCCCAAAAGATATATGAAGTTGACACAATGAAAAATATCTAACACTCATAATCTCTCATCCACACAGGCTTTGATCTTGTCCTATGAGAACTTTCCCCATTCAAGTCCTCTTCTTCCACCACACCGGTACTTCTATTATCAACTCGCACTGCTGTCCTTCCAGACTCCTCTTCCGTATCCATCGCTCTTGCTAATGTTCCTTTTGACCACACTTTTCCCCCTTCTATGATGACAACACTATTTTTTGCTGCACATATCTTCTTCAGACCAAGGAACTTACTTTCCACACATTTATTCACCAACCTGGGGTCTTAACATATGCCATCTCCCCAACCTTCCACTCACGATCTTTCACACTCATCTTGGCATCAAACAGCTCCTTGTTTCTTTCCTGACTCAAGTTGATAAGCCTCATAATGCGGTCCCTATCTACTTCAACAACCCTGGCCATTCCTAGCCATCCTGGACAGAGCCTTGTCCCAGACTCTCTACCCTTCATGGACACAAACGGAGAAACTCCTGTCACTGAATGTGGTGTAGTCACATAGTTCCAAGTTAACACACTCAACACTTCCCTCCAAGGCTGTCTCAATCTCATTGCCATTTGCAAACCCCCCTTCAAATATCTGTTGACTCTTTCTACAAGACTGTTAGCCTTGGGGTTATACAGCGCTGTCCTAGTGTGTTTTATTCCATAACTAGTTAGGAACCCCTTCATGGCTTCAGACACAAATTGTACTCCATTATCCGATACAATTTCAATGGGTACTCCTTCTTTAAGGAAGACTCTCTCTAGGAACACAATCAAATCCCTGGCCGTTACTTCTTTAACAGCTTGCCACTCAATCCATTTAGAGTGAAAGCCTATCACAACAAACAAAAATCTCAGGCCTTCACCTAACCCCGCTATCGGAGCCATAATATCCACCGCCAACTTGGTCCATGGCTGGTCAGGTATGATATTGGGGACTAATGGAGTTTCTCTCACAACCCTGCACTTGTCACAAGTCTGGCAAGCCATACAATCCTTGACGTACCTCTCTGCCATCCTGTCAATCCCTGGCCACCAATAGCTCAGCCTCAATTTCCTTTTCATGGCTCCTTCCCCTGGGTGTCCCTGATGCGCAAGTTCTACTAACATGGATCTAAGAGACGCTGGGAGAACTACACATCTTCCCCTCCTTAACCAGCCTTCATGCAAATTCAACTCTTCCTCCCACCACACATTGAACTTCCTGTCTAACTCTTTCCTGTCCGGCCATCCCATCACAGTCCACCTTTTGATCAATTTGAGGTCCTCATCCAAATCCTCTTCCTGTGCCCACCTTTCCTGACTAACAGCATTTTGTATCTCAGGTACTACCGACTCCTCCTCTACCTCCTTCTCTGCCTTGTCTCCTAGTATATTCCCAACCGGCAGCCTGGACAGGCAATCTTCCACCACATTCCTCTTCCCAGGCAGATAACTCACATCAAAGTTATAATTTTGCAGTCCTAAGCCCGACCTACTTATCCTGGGGAACCCATAGCCCATCTTCCACTTTCAAAAAGCTGCACCATGGGTTTGTGGTCAGACCTGACAAAGAATCTTCTCCCCCACAAAAAATACTTAAAGTGACTCACGGCCCAAAACATTGCCAACGTTTCTCTTTTGATAACGGAGTGCTTACACTCTGCACCCCTGAGCACCCTGGAGGCAAATGCAATGACTCTTTCTGTGTTGTCCTTGTCATATTGTACCAAAGTCGCGCCCAAACCCAACAAACTCGCATCCACTACCAAGACAATCCTATCCCTGGGGTCAAACCTTCCTATTGAGGGTGCTTCACTCACCGCCTGCTTAATACAATCAAAGGCTGTATCACACTCTGAAATCCACTCAAACTATGCACCCTTCTTGAGCATCATTCTGAGAGGTGTGGGGACCTTGGCAAAGTCCTTCACAAATCTATGATAATATTCGGCTAATCCTAAAAATGATCTGACTTGATCTTTATCTATTGGCACAGGAGCACATTTCACCGCCTCCACCAAATCTCTCTTCGGTTTCACCCCCTGCTTATTAATCTCGTGCCCCAGATACTCCACCCTGTCAATTGCAATCTTACACTTGCTTCTCCTCACAGTTAACCCAGCCTCACTCAATCTGCATAACACTTATCTCAAAATTACATCATGTTCTTTGATGGAGTTTGCATATATTAACATATCATCTTGAAACACAATAATGTTGTTTACTCCATTCATTACAGTCTCCATCACCCTTTGGAATATGGCCACTGCTGAGGCAAGCCCAAATGGCATTCTGCAATATCTAAATGTTCCAAAGATTGTTATGAATGCTGTTAAGTGTTGACAGTCTTCCTTCAGTGGAATCTGATGATATGCCTGAGAAAGATCAATTACTGAGAATATTTCGGCATCATTAAGCACTGACAACTTGTCACCAATTATCGGCAAAGGATGTCTATCTATTAGAATGTTCCTATTGACGTCCCGCAGATCTACACAGAGCCTAATGTCTCCATTTGACTTTGCTGCGACCACCACTGGTGACAACCATTCTGAACTCTCACTCTTCTCTATGATACCTTTCTGCAATAACAACTCAATTTCCAATTTAAGCTTCTCGCTCAGATCGTGAGGCACTGGCCTCACCTTGTGCACCTTAGGACTGATGCCAGCCTTTAACCGTATCACATGCTCAAACCCTTTCAGCATCCCTAACTCCTCTCGAAACACCATCGGAAATTACTTCTCCCATTTGTCTCTCAGCTCAGTCACAGCAATCGGTTCTTCGGCACTTGCTTGTATTCTAATTCCCAATTTACGCTGTTCAGCCCACCCCAGGAGAGACGAACCTTCTTGAGTAACATACACTTCTGAATCACAGCTTCTCCCTTTGTATTTAATGGAAGCCTGGAACTTCCCCAAAACTTCAATTCTCACATTGGCATTCGCATATGGTTCTATTCTGTGCTCCTTTAATAGTTTCACATCACCCTGCATACAACCCTAAAAAGTTGCCTTCGACATGAGGGTCCAAGGTGAACAACTGTCCACCTTCATTGTTACTACTCTACCGTTGACCATAGACACATCCATTGGTGCACCTCCCTTACGTGAAACCTCTGATACTTCCAGCACGTGTTTAGCCTGACTGTTTTGCAACGTCGCCAAATTCTCCTCCTGTTCCGGTACCCTTCCACCAGACTCAATGTTTTTCACCAGCCAAGATTCACGACAGACCCTTGCGAAGTGTCCCTTCTTTTTACACTTCAAACATGAAATGGTCCTCGCAGGACAGAATAAACTTGGATATGTGGCGGTTGCTCCCGCACTTATAGCATTTCACTTCCTTGTTAGGGATTCCCTTGAGATATCCTCTGACAGCAGCTACTTCACCTTCCTGTTTGTCTCCTTTCATAGATGACATGTACTTGTGGGTCTGTTCCATACTTCTTGCCGTTTCCACAGCTGCCTCCAGTGACACATATTTTGATAACAGTCTCTCCTGTATTTTCATATTATTGGTACATCGGACTAGCTGGTCCCGTATAAGTGAGTCTGTCAGCAGTCCAAACTCACACGTGTGGCTGAGGGACCTTTAAGACTGCAACAAAATTCTCCACTGGCTCCTGTGGATCCTGCGCTTTCTGAAAAAATGTGTGCCTCTCGAATGTAATGTTTTTTTTAGCTTCAAAATGAATTTCTAACTTCTTCTCCGCCACGGAATACTGATCTAAGTCCCCTTGGCCCCCTGTTGGAGGATCAGGTAGTCCATCATAAACGCTTCTACCTTCAGTTCCCAGATTGTGGAGCAATATCGCCTCCTTTCTTGCTGGAGCAAACTTTTCCCCCCTATGGCTATCAAGTAAGTGTCGAACAGCCTTTTCCATCTGTCCCACCTCATTGGCAGAGTGCCCGGTTCTGATAGAAAAGGCAGTGGTGGGGACATGCTAGCTGCAGCCATTATAATTGGATATGCTTGTGCACAGTGGAGAATAACAAATACATCAGTACTTTTGTGTGTCTTGCTGTATTAAGTGTCTCTTATCCTGGCAATATTTTTGCACAATATTTCTATTAATTAACAGCCCAATCTATCTGTTCTCTTTTGAGTCTTATCCAGTGGGAGACGGTTTTCTGAGTGGACCTTCCCCTCTGGGTGTGCCCAATTCCAATCCCAACGAGCTCCTCAACTTGACATCCAATGAGAGCTGGGGGCGGGTCCAACCGGATCAGTTGTGCTTCGCTAGCGCTAGGAGCTTGGAGTGGAGCTAGGGAGACCGCCCCCCTGCAGTGCCACTTCACACTCCTGACAGCGATGCCCCAATCGGTAGCGTTCCGATCCGGCCACAATGCAGAGGCGTCTGCTCCGCTGCAGCTCCTCTCCTGCTCCGCTTCACTGGGAGGTCAGCTTTAAAGGCAGCGGCCTTGCTGCTCGTACCCCGTGGCGGGCTCCTAGTTCATCCTCGTTGCCAGTGAAAGCAGGAGGCACCGAGCCAGGTGAGTCAACTTTAGTCTATTGTAAGGGGCCCCCACAGAGCCAACACCTCCCTGTCACACTCCGTCTCCAACCGCCTCTCCTCAGTCAGGCCGCAGCTGATGCTCAAACATAAGCAAAGGCTCGCGTGACCGCTGGGTGACACAGACCGTGGGTGCACCATGTACTTCCCTACACAGTACTGGCACTTCTCACAGGTAGCCAAATCATTTAATGGAGCAGTACTGGCACTTCTCACAGGTAGCCAAATCATTTAATGGGGTAGTACTGGTACTTCTCACAGGTAGCCACATCATTTAATGGTGGAGTACTGGCACTTCTCACAGGTAGCCAAATTGTTTAATGGAGCAGCACTGGTACTTCTCACAGGTAGCCAAATCATTTAATGGAGCAGTACTGGCACTTCTCACAGGTAGCCAAATCATTTAATGGAGCAGTACTGATACTTCTCACAGGTAGTCACATAATTTAATGGAGGAGTACTGGCACTTCTCACAGGTAGCTAAATTGTTTAATGGAGCAGCACTGGTACTTCTCACAGGTAGACAAATCATTTAATGGAGCAGTACTGGTACTTCTCACAGGAAGCCAAGCCATTTAATGGAGCATTACTGGCACTTCTCACAGGAAGCCTAATCATGTAATGGAGGAATACTGGCACTTCTCATAGGTAGCCAAATCATTTAATGGAGCAGTACTGGCACTTCTCACAGGAAGCCTAATCATTTGATGGGGCAGTACTGGTACTTCTCACAGGAAGCCAAGTCATTTAATGGAGCAGTACTGGCACTTCTCACAAGGAGCTTAATCATTTAATGGAGCAGTACTGGCACTTCTCACAAGAAAGAAGTGCACTGGTATTTGCTTTATTCTCTGAACACAATTTGGTTATTGTGATTTTTTACACGCCTTCAGAAGAGGGGCTGTAGATTTTGTTTTGCATTTTTTGAAAATGTAACGGATACATATATCAATGGGAAGTTTTGATTGAGTCATGAAATGAAAATTCCTATTCAGTTCTTGACATTAAAAATGTTTCTTTAGTGGAAGTAGATTGCATGTTATTTAAAGTTATTTTATGTGCACCCTCTTATAGAGGGCCTTACTAAGAATATACTAAAGCAGAAGGTGTGGGCAATGACAGCAATTCCTTACCTCCTGTGGAAGCAACCACTTTCATGCAGTGGGTACTCGTAGATGAGCAGGTGGTTTCGGTCCTGCAGTGGTCATTGTTAAGTGCTCCGGTGCACGTGTAGCACCTCAGCGAATACACTGCAAAAGCGAAACAGGACACATTGTAAGAGATCCCCTTTATCTCTTGCACAGAGTGTTAAACACCTAACTGAAACATCAACAACAAAACAAAACACAAGCGTTGGCCATGGCAACAGTTTGGGCTTTTGTGTAGGCATGGGAAATGCACT
Source organism: Ambystoma mexicanum (assembly GCF_040938575.1). Classification (NCBI taxonomy): domain Eukaryota; kingdom Metazoa; phylum Chordata; class Amphibia; order Caudata; family Ambystomatidae; genus Ambystoma; species Ambystoma mexicanum. The sequence goes on along the minus strand of NC_090933.1, from coordinate 1,347,522,632 downwards.
TGCCAGGCACTGCAATAGTGGTATTAACTGGCTATTGATGGTACCTGGGCATCTAATAGCAGTGCCTGGCAAGTTCCTACTACTTATGCTGTTGGCTTTGCCAATGCTTTTTTCAACAGGACTTTAGTGAAGAACTCATATAGTGCTTATGAATTGAGTGGCTGAAGGCAGACTCTGTTAAGACATTTTTATTACACCAATAGCACATTTACAACTCCAATTCAGTCCTTAGCTCTCAGAAGACTGCTTTGAAAAAAGACTGACAGTCACTTCGAGTGCAAGGCTTGATGATAACGCTTGATTAAAGCAAGCTCAGAAAGTTACCATGAGGAGGTGTTTTTGGCAGGAAGGGGCTGGAAATGGGTGGGAATAGCCATAATGATTAGTATGGCCATGGTTAGTAAATGGGTGGTGTGACGAATCAGAAGAAGGACACAGACGCTTAGATCACATGATGTACAATATTTTATTAAAGTAACTCAGAAGGCCTATATTCCCCTATCACTTTGGGTGGGCTATGCCTATGTTACTAACTAAGGTGCTTGTTTGTCAGTTGTGAAAGTCCAAATAAGTCTGCTGTCCAAAACTACTCTTTCTGACCCTAACCACTATAGAAAAACGAACTTAAATCAGGAGACTGACTCCCTTCTCCTGAGGGTACTTCCAGTACCAATATCTCTCTGCCTTCTTAGTATAGTAGGACATTCACAAATAGTCTCTGGTGACTTCATACATCAGCCGCTTTAGTTCTTCAAGTGCATTATTAACTCTTCTTTTCTCTTTGGGAATGCCTTTTAGGATCTTCTCATAGGATTCATATCTCTCGCTTCATTTAGTACATTTTGTTATAGTTTGATTCTTCTCATGTGTTTTCCCCAATGGACAATTATTTTTCCCCCTTACTTAGGTTATCTCTTGTGATATATCATCCAAATGTCTATTTCTTTCACTTTCAGGTTGCTCTCTGTAACCTTCCAACAGTTCCTTCTCTAGTATTCAAAGTTTTTTTGCTTACATGTTTCCAAATAAACTCAGTTTAATATTCTTCACCAAGAGGAGTTGTCTGTGTGGCATAATGATTCCCTGGGTGCCTCCCCTACTTCTGGTCCTTCCTGTTATCTTCAATACAGATGGGGGACATCCTTGGGAGCTTTGTCAATCGGGCACATCGGATCACGTACAGCTGTTCACTTCGTTTCGCAGGCGTCTCGTTCTCCTACTTTAATTTTTTCTTTGTAGTATGCTGGTACTTCGTTGTGTGACCGGTCACGCATTGACTTGCTATCATCTGTGGTTTCGGTGATAGTTAGAGGATAGACTATCCACCACGGCTTCTCACTCATGGTCTCACCACAACCTTCGCATTGACTCCTGCCTTGTTGGTTTCTCTTTGTGTTTGCACTGCTTTAACTCGTGGGCTTCCTAGTTTCTGTCTTCTCCAGGTATGAAGTAGCGTGGGAGTTCCCCAAGCCTGCATACCGGCTCGTCTCTCTCTTCTCATTTTCTTTGCACGGAGGACTCTTTAATTGACCTACTTGTCTTAGTAGATTGGTTCTTTCTATTTTAAGGGATATACTTTAAGGGATATACTTTCCTATAAGATCATGGCATTGATTTTGTGCTTCTTCGTTGCAGTCTTCATGTTGTATAGCTTCTGTCCTTTTGTCCGTCCCATATAAGCTACAATATGTCTAGCTTTAGGGAGTTCCTCATGAGAACAGGAGTCCTTTTCCCCAAAGGGGGACACTCTCCCAGTGAGGTCCCACTCCCCTCTACCCGTAGGGAGGGTATTGCGGAGCAGGCTCATCTCCCTAGAATCAAATGGGTGGCTCCCCCTTGGGGTGAAGAGATGAATGTCCTTGATTTGTCATATACTCTTCTCCTTATCTCGGTGGCTTTCCCTTCTTGATTGATCGAAAATCGGCTTAGGAATTCAATATTCTCTAATTCCTGCCCTTTTTCTTCTTGTTCAACTGAAAAACCGAAAGGTTGTAAGTCCAGGAACCATTGCATTACTCTGGCATTGGTATTTTTTTGTAAGCTCGTCGAGGCCAGGGGAGAGTGGTCAATGATTAACCAGAATTTTCAGTCAGTTAAGTAGTATCGTAAGTGGGTAACCCACTTTATGGTCAAGGCCTCTAATTCCACAGTAGCATAGGACTGTTCCGTGGGCAAAAGCTTCCGGCTTGTATACAATATGTGATGTTCTTGTTGCGATAAGAAACCATGGAGCACCTGTCTCTAGGGCTCTCTCCTCTCAGAAGACACATTCTGCCTCTCAGAAGACTCGTACTGCTTGTAGAACAGCAAAACTGTTCTATTCGAGGTGGAGACTTTTTGACTCATTGCCAGGGAAACAGCGTTTACATTATGCGCGCCGTTAAGGTCACGCGATTTGCCTTTATCACGTGAGTCTCAAACGCTACGTTTATTAGCAACGTGGTGCTACGTGCATTGCTTCTGATCGCGTTTTCATCTGGGAATCATATCTGAAGCCTGATCTGCTTTATCTGCTTTGGTTTCAGTCTTTCTTTCGACTTGTCAGCTAGCGGTGCATTAGTCCGTGTGTTTCTGTGAATCTCGGAGCAGTTCGCGCACTGCCGTTCCCGCCGCCTCCATTTCAGGAATTCAGGCAGCGGAAGTTCCGAAATTACCATTCTGCTACGCGGCAGCTCTTGGAGGTTCTGCTAGCTGCCACATGCGTTCACAGTCACCAGATGCCATTTCAGCTACGCGGCAGCTTTTGGATCTGCTAGCTTACATGTGCGGTTACAGTCACCAGCTACACGGCATTTCCTTTGGACTGGTTTTATTCCATATACACTACTTAACACATTCAGCGCCGTGCGTGTCTCTGGACCACTTAACATGCAGCGGCTCCTTCATAACGTGTTTTCATCTACGTGTGCTACCAGGAAATATACAACGCAGCAACGTGTTTTGGGATTCTGTTCCCCAAGTGTCTTGCGTTTCTTTCAGCAGTATTTTCTGTATTTTACTGAATACCGCTGCATTTCTTGATTAATATCAAATAAGAAATCTTTACTTTCACTAAGAACTTTGTTTCTTTTGATATTCTTTTTCCTTAATCTGCAATACCAACCTAAAAGGGCAGGATTGTTTAATTTACTCTACAAGGGCAGGATTGCTTCATTCATCCTACAAGGGCAGGATTGCTTCAGTTTGATAAGTACTTTTGTTTCAAGAAGAATATAGTGCACAAGACTTTGGACGCTATTTCTGTGGGGCACCAACCCGGTATTTAGCATGACCCTCGTGCCACTCGGGATACGTTTCCCTTACTAACCTTCCCTCATTTTCATTGTTTTAATCTCCTGTGTGGTTATCGGAACTGCTCCTACTTTTCAACGTCCACAGGTTAGTGGTGGCCTTATACTTTATTCAGAAGGGAGATTAGTTGCACAGGACAATCATATTTATGATTCATTGTTCTCTCACAGGTTGGTGTTCTACTGTTACTCTGCGCCCTTTTCAGTGATTTCTCTCTCTAGCTGTGAGTTTCAGTCATAGAGTGTAATCACTTGGACGGTCTATACTTGACTTCTCAAATTGCAAGCTATTGTCCGGTTTGCGAGGGATCCAGAAGCTACTCTCATCATCTGTATCCTTTTTCTAGTCGTAACCTGTATCCTTTGCTTATTTGTAAGTGATAAGTGATACATGACAGTTCTATCCCATCGTATTCATGTGATAGAATAGCACCGAGCCCAACCATAGAGTCATCTGTTTGTAACAGAAAGTCTTTGTTAAAGCATGATGGTGCAGATAAAACCAGTGACGTGCAAGGTCACGCCCCCAGCTACCCAGAAACGAAGAAGGACATATAGAATAAGGACATTGGAATACGTGTAGTGGCCGCCATGTTGTTTAGTAAAATATAACACAAGTAGGATATCATTTGTTTTGTTATATTGTAGGGAACTAGTGTTATATTGTAGGGAGAGTTAGGTTGCTGAATACTCAGAGAGGGAACATAGTAAATGGTGGCTGCTTAGCTAGGTAAGGTACATATAGGGACGTTATACATGGCAAGAAAATTGGCATTTGACTGACTTGGGCCTGCAAATGCCCACTGTTGAAGTACGTTGGTCCACAACAGTATTCAGAAAGCTGAGGATGCCAAGGTTGAGTAAGAAGAAAGGAGGGATTGGGAACCAAAACTGCATGAATTGACCTTTCCAGGGTTTCAGTTTTAGATATGTAAGCATTAGTTAGTTTCTATTGATGGCAAAGAGACACAGAAAGCTTTTGATCACCAGGTGCAGGCAGTAATATTGGCAAAAGCAGACTAGTGAGAGGAATATGTAGAGCCACAATGGTAAAAGCGGTTTAAGGCATGCACGATCAGCACAGTTGCAAGAGGAATACATTGAATAAATGGGCCTCACACCATGATAAAGTAACAATTCACTTTTGATTCAATTATATCATGTACCTGCAATCACCATTGTGTACTCTTCCTTTTCTCACTTTCTCCCAGAAACTTACACTTGTGGGATAAAAAGACATCTCCAAAGTGACAGAGATGGAGAGGCCATGCTAAGCCCCATTGTGAGGGTTAAGCTGGCTAAATGTGGTGTTCCATTGAAATATAAAAGCAAGAACAAAACAGTGATTTCAACATGAGGCCTAGTGAATGAGCAGGAATGGGCCTCACTCTATTTCATTAGAATGTACAGGCACACAGCTGAAGAAAAGTGTGACTCAGAACTGTACTATTACTAACATTGTCCTCTGGACACTTGTATATAGGCGCGTTAGAAATGCCATATCATATCATATCATATCATTCCAAAAAAAACATGTGGTATTGCAGAGGCTGACTTCATGTAAAGGCACATATGCAAGATTTAAGGCTTCATAAGTGCACATGGAAGGAAATAAATACATTTGAAATACTGTGCATTTGAAAGACAAAAAGGAGGAATGATGCCTTACATTCTAGAAATAAAGTAAAGAGCTAGATTGTGGCAACCGCTAATAAAAGACTTATTTTCCTCATACATAATGACAGCAAGTAAAAGGAAAGTCCTATTTTGTTTTTTTCTAAAACACTGGTTCTCTATGTTAACTGTGGACCATCTGAATGCATGGATCCAAGAGGGAATCTACCTCTGCTCTAAGATAGTAGAAAAGAAAGATTGTCTTTATGAGCAACAGGCCTAAGTGTAATCCAAAATGCAATATGGAAAACACATAATGCCAACATAATGCCAATGTAAAATTGTATTCTTTTAGAATTATGTGTGTAACTGGCTGCTGTTGTTTCCTCCATGTAACTGAACAGGTTGTATCTGGAACTGTGACCCCCAGACATTTGGGGATGGGTTTATCAAGGAAACAGGCCTGGAGCCTCAGTTCGAAATATAAGAAATGTTGCAAGAGAGATCAGAACTGCGGGATTTACAGATAACATGACCACCAGAAATTACCTTTAAGGTTAGGTACCTCATGAATTGTGAATTAGCTCTGAGCAAAGACCTTTGAAGCTCAGGAGAAGACGGTAGAATAAACATTGGCCGGAGCAGATGGCCTGGTCACATTTTTAAGGAGAAATGGAAACTTAGAGATTGTTATGAAGTTGTCTCACTTTATGTAAATAGTAATGGCCATGCTTGCTATTCATAGAGGGCAGGGTGTTCATTGTGTATGATGTAGTATAGTTCTATGTGAAATGTCACAGTGTGATATAGTTCTGTGCAGGGTGTCCTAGCCTGCCTGTGGCCATAGAATGTTTACTCTTGATGTTGCTTCTATTACTGTTTGCACTAGCCAGCCAGGTGTAAGGTTGAGCTTGGCGTCTGTACTTCATGACCTGTAATAAAGGTTATTTTATCTCACTGGAAGCTGCATGGGACTATTCTTCATTGGTGACGAGGATCTTCTGACAGACCCCCTGCACTGCAAAATAATGGATTAGCAATCTATTTGCTCTGCAGTTACAACCTTGAAGCCGCTTCGCCACCCGGCAGCTGACGTGGGTGCTATAAGGAGTGACTTGCCTTGACATATTAACCTCCAGACTGAGAAAAGTGACAAGCCGCTCCACCTTATATTCCCTAATTAAGGTGTTTGTAGCAGCCAACATTGGGCAAGTATAGCAGCAGTGACAGTGTGCACATGAGCAAATTGAAAGGCTCAAGTACATTTGCATTTACTGTGTAAAACGATATTGGGCTGCAAAATCAAAATATTAAGTATACACTAAATGCATCAGCAAGCAAAATAAATACTGCAGAAAACAAGGAGAAAGAACTGAATGATCACTTCATATACATATACAAAATAAATTAAACAGGTGCAAAGTAAACAGCACTTACCTTTAAGGAGAAATGCACAAAAAGTAAGAAATATCAGCAAGCAAAATGTATTACAAAGCGCAAAGTGAAAGAACTAAATAGAAGTTTTACCTACGTACACAGAGCACCTAAACCAGTGCAAAGGAGAACATGGCCACAACAGGTGTTCCTGGACCTTCACTATTTATGGCATGCCCAGGAAACCCAAAGGTGAAGTGGCCTCAATGGAAAAAAAGTGTTTCAACACTACATTAGGGCGGCATGCGGTAACTCATACTCAATGGAAAGAAAGGTAGCACTGCTCATGCATTTTTTAGGATATGAGGGGCAGAGGCCATATGACACTCTTCCAGATATAACAGGAGCAGGAGACGGAGATGACATGACAGAGTTGGATATTGCCTTAAAGAAGTTGGATATTCATTTTGAACCTAAAACAAGTAATATTCTTGAAAGATACAATTTTGGGGTGAGGGTTCAAGCATAGAGGAATTTGTAACAGCGTTGAGACATCTAGCTTTGTCATGTAAATTAAGAGACTCATTTGATGAACGGATAAGGGATCAATTTATGATCAACTTGCGAAATAACAAAATCTGTGAAGAACTATGGTTGTGAGATGAACCTTCATTGGATGAGGTACTCAACATAGCAAAAAGAGTAGAACACTCCTTGGCATGTGTTCTGAAGTTGTCGGAAAACAATGGCACTGAAGGAAAAATTGACTCAGAGTCAAAACAGAAGAAAAAGGTGAAGGAGAAATTGTATAAAAAGGAGAAGGAGAAGCCTGAATTCAAAAAGGAAGCATGGAAAGGGGGTAAAAGGGAAGAAAAGGATTGTCGATATTTCAGATGCTCGAGTAAATCACATTTTGCGGCAGCATTAGCGTGTCCTGGGAGGAGGGCAATATGTGCAAAGTGCAAAAGACGTGGGCATTTTGCAAACTGTTATAAAAATGACCAATCTTTCCAAAGAAGTGTTTTGGTAGTAAATGATGAGGAGAGCATAGGGTATTCAGAGGAAGAGGAAAATCCAAATGTGGAAATGATTATGGTTAATGTGATAAATGATGATGATGAAATGGAGTGCGAGCATCCATATGCTATTGTGAAACTTATTGGGTGTGATGTTACGATGGTGGCAGATTCGGGATCTAAAATTTCATTGATGTCCAAGAGGGTGTTTGAAGAGGAAATTAATGGGGATGTAAGAAATTTACTCGAGCCACACATTAATCCTAAGGGGTATAACGAGGACTGGATTGAACTTTTAGGATACTTCACGCAGATTTTAAATTTATGGGAAGGTATGCCAAAGGAAAGGTTTACATCACTAAAAAGGGGAAAACTTTGTTTGGTCTGAGGGACCAGCATGGGTCCGCCCATGCATTTGATAATTTGAAAGAAAGAAAGAAAAGGATCCCAATCAAAACGAACAGGTAATGCAGATAAATACTTCTCAGTGTGTGGAAGATAAGTATGAACAAGTGTTTAGAAATGAGATTGGTAAAGTGAGAGTTATTCAGCATGAGCATCATGTGGTGAAGAAGGGATGTCTTCCTGTGAGAGCAAAGTTGAGATCTGCTCGTTTTCGCTTTGAGAGAGGAAGTAAAGAAAGAACTGGAGAAATTGACAGAAATGGGTGTGATTGAAAGAGCTGGTGGTGTGGAATGGATTTCCTCACTAGTGATTGTAAAAAAGCTATCTGGAGATTTGAAATTACGTGTGGATTTAAAGGAGGTAAATAAAGCGATTATGGTTGATAGACATCCATTGCCCAATATGAGTGAAATGTTATGGATGGTTGGGCAAGGACAAATCTTTTCCAAACTTGAAATGGCGTCGGCATACCATCAGGTTGAACTTGAAGAGAAGTCCAGAAAGTTAACAGCTTTCATCACTTATGAAGGTGTATATCAGTACTAGTGTATGCCATTTGGGCTGGTATCTGCATCCTCTGTTTTTCAGAAATGTATGGATAGGTTGTTTGGCAAAATAAGTGGTGTATTTTGCTTTCAAGATTACATTCTAGTATCTGGAGAGAATTTGGAGAAACATGATCAGAGGTTAAGTGAAGTGTTGAACATTTTGAGTGAGAGTTGCATAACTCTAACGAAAGCAAATTGTGTATTTCGTGGTGACAAGGTAGAGTACATGGTACATGTAATATCTGCCCAGGCTATAAAGCCGAAGACTCAATGGTCACTGCTATCAAAGAGGTTGTAGATCCCAAGAACAAAGGGGAAATACAATCTTTCCTTGGAATGTTAGAGTATTATAAAAAATGTATAAAAAATTATGCAGAAAAGGTCACTGAGATGAGAAAGCTATTGAGGAAAAGTGAAGAGTTTGTATGGAATGATGCATGCCATATGGAATTTTAAAAGATTAAGGAGGAAATAAATATGGCTGAACCTTTAAAGAAATTTGACACAAGAAGAAAGTGTGTGCTCACCGTGGATGCAAGCAATGTGGGTTTAGGGGTGGTTTTGTCCCAAATTAAGGCTGAGGGAGGTGAAGAAATTATAGCGCATGCCTCTAGAGCATTGAGAGGTGCTGAATTGAGGTATTCCCTCCTGGAAAAGGAGGCCTTAAGCGATTGAGAGGTTCAAAAATTTCATATGGGGCACACATTTTGTGATTAGAACCAACCACAGGCCATTAAAGTCGATTTTTGAAAACAAAGGATTAGATAAATTATCCTGGAGAGCGGGATGGGTTACCAGATTACAGTGTGATAGCTTTGAGGTGGCAGTCATATCTGGAAAGGAAAATGTATTTGCGGATTGTTTGTCCAGATTAGCGATGAAGGAGAATAAAGAGACTCAAGATGAGGAAATAGAAATTTTTTTGACAACACTGATAATGCGGTATGTAAGGAGGAATGGGTGAGAGCAGTAGATAATGATGAATTGTTGTCAAAAGTGAAAATGTATATTTGAAGTTATCGGCCCAGAAAAAGTGAGTTGGGTGTAAAGGAAAGGCCATTTTGTGAAGTTAGAGAGGAATTGAATATTGAAGATGGAATAAAAATAGAATCGCTGTGGTGAGAAGATCATGTGGGTAATAAGAGAGGGAGATATGTTGTGAAGTTGTCTCACTGTTTGTAAATAGTTATGGCCATGCTTGCTATTCATAGAGAGCAGGGTGTTCATTGTGTATGATGTAGTATAGTTCTATGTGAAATGTCACACTGTAATAAGGTTCTGAGCAGGGTGTCATAGCCTGCCTGTGGCCAGAGAATGTCACTTCTATTACTGTTTGCACTAGCCAGCCAGGTGTAAGGCTGAGCTGGGGGTCTGTACTTCATGGCCTGTAATAAAGGTTATTTTATCTTATGAAAAGGTGGGGGTCAGAAATTAATCTACCTCTCATATAATGCATTGCCATATGTTTAACATTGAACACATTTTCCTAAATAAAAAGAGCATTGTGTGTTTCCGTGGGCTCACCCCAGACTCATTCCAAAAGGGATAAAAAGCCAGTTAGGACCATGTAAAAACATTTGTGTGATGTGCATAACTTAGGTTATGATCAAAATTATGATTCTGGCATTTTCATAAATCTGAGGAACTGGAAAATCAGTGTAGTTAACGTTGGAAGTATGTAGTGTTTGAGTTGTAACTATTATGGCACAGCCACAAAGCACAACAAATGGTGCCCCACCCAGGAAAAGCGTGCCAAAATAAAATTTGTATTTTTCGACTTGCCATAAAAGGTACAATTTGAAAATATATAGATTTATGTAGTTATCTGAAAAAAAAATTAGCATAGCTGCCATGTTGTTACATTTTCAGAACCCAAAAAGGTAAAACCCACCTGTCACTTTTAGATGATGTATTTTATCTCCTCCTTCAGCTTCCATAACCCATGCCTCCCAACTTCTGGTCCTATCGGCAGACAGTGGGTGTCTTGGTGCGAGGTAAAGGGAGAGTGTTAGCCAATCCTTACCGTGGGAATTATGATAATATAGTAGTGTCATCAGCCCTATAAGAGGTCAATTTTGCATCAGAACCAGGCTTTTCCACTTTATTCCTGGAGGAAGTCTACTGCCGGACTCTTGCGAGGAACAACTAGCAGAGAGGCCTCAATCCTTGCAATGGAGACAGTCAAAGGGACATCTAGAAGCTTGCTGGGACCCCATCAGAGGAGCGAGAGGAAGTCTGGGTGCTGGAAGAAATCCTTGTCTGAAGCCCTTGACCAGATATGTGCTGTCCTCAGAGGATCCCTGCTCTTTCCCTCGATGCCCCATAATCACGGCCTCCCATGTAAGTAGAATCATTGAAAAGCCATCAATTGTGTGGGGAGCTACCTGACTTTATCCCTTTCCATTAGTGGGGAGGGGGTGGAACTGGATAGGACCGGGGCACATTGTATTAAATCCAATTCATATTAATTCCCCTATAGAAAATCCCCCTATGCATTTAAATTGAATTATGTTGGGAACAACCAGTCTTAATCCTTTTCATTAAATTATAGGGATGAGGGCAGCTGTGTAGATCCTTAGTGCATTGAAATGAAGTTAAATCAATGAATTCCCATATAAAAAATCACGGGATGAGTGTTGTTAGAGTTCTAAACTAACAAAGTTCATGGCCAGGGTGTTAGAGCTGGTATAGACAATGAAGACTTAGGTGACTGTTCTTCTGAAACCCCTGAGTTTTGTCCAGAAGGGGTGTCCTGAATCCCAAAAGATGCAATCCTAAAACGCTCCCTTCCAAGCGAACTGGGAGGGGTTAAAACGAAATTTCCCATTGATTGCCTTGCATCCAAACCCAGAATCTCCAAACCCTGCATTTCCTTGCAGAACCAATTGTGCAAAACACATTTTCCCATTTATTCCCAGTGAGTCCAAAGTCAGAATTATAAAGCCTTACATCTCATTGTAGGTATGTTGAAAAACGATTTTCCCACTGAGTTGCTTTTCCAAACATTGCTTTTCTAAAAATAAAGCCAAAACGATTTTCCCATTGAGTTTCTTTCTCAAACATTGCCTTTCAGAAAATAAAGCCAACACGATTTTCCCATTGTATTGTGAATGTTTTCTACTGGTTCATTTGCAATTAAATCTGATGTAAATTGTGACTGCAAATTCAAAATGTTACCTGTGCCCTATCAAAACTGTAAGTCCTTTAAACCTGTGTTAATCAATTGGTGCAAGACATTTGAATTAGTGATATTGTGTAGTGCCACAGCACTGGTGGCTGATGTTTGGTCGTTATTACATTTTGCCAAAGCTTAAATAAATATATATATATATATATATATATATATATATATATATATATATATATATATATATATATATATATATATATATATTACACGGCCACAGTAGTGGCCGTGTAGTTAGGGTTAAGTTGCTGTTTCCATAGGAAGAGCACTTTTTGGGCGGCCTATAACTCCGCTCCCCCTGGACTAATCCTCACCAAACTTGGCAAAAAAAAGTATATGGGCCACTCTGAATTTTTGTGCAAAGTTTGGTGATGTTTGGTCCGGGGGGGGGAGTTATAAGGGGGGTTCCAAAACGTCTTATTTTTCCATAGACTGAATGGGAGAAAAAGTTGCGCACGGCTACAGGGCAAACCGCTGGACAGATTTGCACAAAATTTGCACCAGTGGCAGGGGCTTGGGCGTGAAAGCGTGCTTTTGTAAATGTTGTGAGAATCCATTCAGTAGTTCACTGAAAAACCAACAAAAAGTATGTATGTAAAAATTAGTGATATCTATGTCCGCTCCGCTGCCCACGACCATGTTGCGCTTGACTGATTGGCTGTGGCATAGCGTGAAGTGCATCATAATCTTTCGATACGTCGCCATGTTTACTTCGTTTTCTGTTGAACGCAAACATCGGCGCTAACAAACCTAGCCCAAGAAGACACCAATGCACTTGTTGCACTTATGGAACACTGTTGGGAAAGCTGAGCATTAGAGAGACGTGGTAGACGAAAAACAAATATGGAATAATTATTGTTAGCACTGTCATACCGTACGGTGCATCTTACAACTCATTGTACGAAATGAACTTACTGTGCTCATTTTACAACACAAACACATCATTACTGCAGTCAGGCTGGCATCCTACTGTTTGAAATCTGAGGCTGCTACCTGCACTATTTCGTACACACAGCCCTTCTGCACGTGTCGACGATTAGCCATTCTCATGAATAGCCCCTGATATGTTGTTGCAAAATGAGAATGTATTTGCATTCAGAGTGAAGGCCACTGCGTTTTCTGTTTTCAATACGAGCTCAGTACGGCCGCATATTTGTCGACACCCATAAGGGTCCCTTGTTTTTTCACCTTGACGTACAGGGAAAGAGTAGAAAGAATGTAGGGAGTAACAGTTTGAAAGACATATCGCTTGATAAGGTTATGCTTCAAAAACATTTGCTCCGACCATGCAAAATTAGTTCCCGAAGAGCCACTGATCCCCATACACTACTGTCTGCCTGCAGCGCATGCAGTGGAGGCCGTTCAAATCATGTAAGTCTCTGTCTGCCAACTATATAGCACAATGATGTTATTTGTTTACTTTGTCTGAATAAACATTTTTTTCCCTAATGATTTACAAGATTAATGTTCCGGTGCCATGTTTTTGCCCATTATGGACAATGCACATTGTCGCCGTTTGTAGGATGTCACTACATTTTCACAATTTATAGTAATATTTAATAAAAAACGTATGTGTTAAAATATTGTTTTGTAGAAAGGTTGCGTGGTGATACACATTTTGTTTGCCATTCTACTGCGCTACTACCTCCAAACAATAATTTTATTATTAATAACGACATTCCAGCTTTCAGTACCGTTCCATTTTCTAACCCTAATATGGACATTGCACATTGTCGCCTTAAATAGGGTCCCACTCCATTTCGTCCTATTGAATTACATTTTCAATAAAAATGTTATGTGTCATAACTTTGGTTTATCCAAAGGTTGCGTATTCATACATCTTTTTTCCAATTTACCCCATCAGATATTTCCTTCCCTATTGTCATTGTCACAGATTACAGCTACCGAGTGACGGATTTTGCATCCGTCAACTCCAATTGTTTATCTCCGGTTGTCTGAGCGTCATAATTCACTGGGATGATCGTGTCGGCCCTCTGTGTCCGTACGCTTCTGTAGTCATAAGAAGTAACATTTCATCCTTTCCGCTGGTGTAGATCAGAACGCTTGACGTCGTCTTGCACATCAATGTGGGAGGAAAATAACTACTTTGGCAGCACCGCTTACTTTCTGTGTGTAAAAAAACAACGTGGCCTTTCAAATTTTCATTGTCCCCAAAGAGACAACCTTTCCACTTCTATGGAAATGTGAATCGGGCGATCATTTCGCACAGCTCATTGTGAAACCAAACCATTTTACTAATTACATAGAGTGATGATTTTGCTCAGTTTATTGTGAATAAAAACTATGTATTAATTCTTATAAGTTTGTGTTTTCTTTACAAATTTACTCTCTGATTTTACAATGTGGTATGCTATGTTGCAGGACATAATGTGTTCTTTTATAGTTGCTCCATCACGACACGTACATCCACATGGACGCATTTGTTTAAGCAGCCAAGGAACATTATTGAGAAAGGTACTGCGCACCACTTGCATTGGGTGCGGCAGGGTCAGGCCCGTCTCATATGCTTTAGTGCCGTCCGGCCATTTTCTGTCACCATCAGGCCAATTTCTGTCACACAGATGCCCTATGGCCAGAAATGATTGTGAAATAATACTTGGTTACCCCCTCCAAACACACATATCTGCACACCTTTCGACTTGTTCCACTAACAACATTATATGTGGAAAGGTGAGTGGTAATGGTGTTGCTGCCAGTATTTCTGATGTCATTATCCTTCACATCACACAGTTTCTTTGGGATTTTATGTTAACTTAAGTACAGTACTCCTTTGCATTTTTTACACTCCTTTTTATAGACAAATAATTACTACATGTACAACACATGTATTTAAAGGTCATTGACAACGAACGAAAAGCTTTGTGTTGTGCATGTGATTGTGTTCTCATTTTTAACAAGTGTCATCATGTACATAACAACTGAACGGTACAGCTTCTGTCTCTGAGGGGGAGCCTCTATGTATGGTTAATGGCCACAATGTCGGGATTTGGCTACTGGTCTTTACTGGAAGGAACAAAACATGGCATTTAAGTCGCCATGTCCACCAGGCACTGGGCCTCATTACGAGTTCGGCGGTAACCGAGGCGGTAAAACCGCCTGGTTACCACCAGACTCGTATTACCATTCCGCCTCCGTGACTCCCGGAAATACCAGGGCATTACGACCCTGGTGTCCCGGGAATTCCAGAGGCGGAATTCGGTTTATCCCCATTCCCATTGAGTCCCATAGGACTCAAAGGGAATGGGGAAGTGGAAACACCGGCACCATCTCGTGATGGTGCTGGTGTTTCCACGTCCGTCTGCAGGTGGGCAGTGTTAAACCCGCCAGGTCAGACCTGGCGGGAACATCACCTCCCGCCTGCAGGAGTCGGGATCGGGCGGTCCGGAATTAACAGTGGTGGTGGGTTTACTGCCACTGTTAATTCCGGACTGCCCGACCTGTAATGAGACCCACTGTCTCTGTGCTAAAGATCTTGCTCATAACCACAAATTTGTCAAGGAACACAAATGTGGTGCTCCCATTACAGGGACACCGTTTCATTTTTGCTTTCTGCAGCCTGCAATGGAACGCAAAGACGGCTTTCTATCCTACACCCGTTTTCCCTTTCTATGGTGGCCATCTTGAAAAAGGATTTCTTTTCTTCAGCCGGGAACGCCTGAGGCGTTCCAGGTGAAGAGAAAGAATCCTCTTTTTTGATACCACGCATTACTGCTGCAAATTAATGATATTTGTGATGTCATGTTTGATGTCCTGGGTGTTAGACTTAGCAATGCGCGTAGATGGTGCAAGTTATGGTTGCTAAGCTTAACATAATGGGGGAATGTGCAGTGTTGTTTGGTGTCACTGTGAAGTATAACATCCCTTTAACAAAGTTTTTTTGCAAATGTACATATTTATATATGGCAGGGAACAAATACAAAGGGGCTAAAAATGCAATGCCGTCAGTGATGTCATCAGTGACATTTGAGATGACATCTTTCATGTTCTGGGTGTTAGTGTTAGCAGTGCACAGTAAGGGGGCTCAGTCTGCCATAGCTCGCGAATTTCAGGGGGGTTTTGTTTTTAATGTGAAGCATCAAGGGGAGGACAAACATTTTTTTGTAGTGAAGTTGCCAGGTTTTTGGTACGGCAACTTAACCATAACGTCCCCTCAACAAAGTTTTTTTTGTATATATATATATCAATGAAAAAACTTTGTTAAAGGGACGTTATGGTTAAGTTGCGCTACTAAAAACCTATGAAATTCAGTGGAAAAACCTTGTTAAAGGGACGTTATGGTTCCAAGTAAAACCAAAAAACCCTTGAAATTCGCCAGTTATGGTAAGCTAAGCAACCATAACTCACGCCACCACCGTACACTGCTAAGACTAACACCCATGACATCAAAGATGACATCACAAATGTCATTGATGACATCACTGATGACATCACATGTCTGGCTCACTCTTTTTTCCTTTACTGACAAATCTAGGGCACATGGTTTTATTCAGTAGCAGGTAAGAAATAACAATTGAAAAGGTATTATATTTGTAGAGTTATCCCTCAGGTATGTTTTTACAGAAATTCTATCAGGGTCCAGTCATATCATATGAAACATATACATAAGGGAAGTAAGGGAAGACACAGGCTTGAAAGACAGCAATCCTTTCTGTGCATGAACATGATCAGTAGAGTTATCAGCACTTTCTGATAGTTCTGTTGTTTTTTTATGGCTGTACTTTCCCTGTATATGCTCATATTTGTATACATTGTACTCACACTACTTTCCTTAGGGTCCAGTCACATCATGTGATACATATACATAGGGTAAATAGCAGCTTTGAAACAGAGCAATCATTTATTTGCATAAAGATAATCAGTTAGGTTATAAATTCTTTCTGCTACTACTTCTGCTTTTTTGCTTACTTAATTTTCCCTGTATATACCCATATTTGTATGTGTTATTGTGGCTTTGTGTTTTGTCTGTAATAATTAAATTATGTAATACGTGGGTTTTATTAGCTACTTATTACGTATTTTACAGTACACAAAACTTTAATAAGAAAACAGTTATCATTTCATTATTCGACATATCAACATTATGAATATTATACCTTCATTAGTTATACTGCACACAATGCCTATGTTTCTGCATGAGTAGCTTAGTATACTGGATAGAACTTCATAATAGAATGCTATTTATATCAATGCATCGCTTAATGCACTAATTAGCTCTTGATATTTATTCCAATGATCTTTGACACTTTTTTTTCAACATTATAATAAGAATCCCTTGTACAGACATTTCATGAAAAGTAAATGCATATGTGATGTCATCAGTGATGTCATCAATGACATTTGTGATGTCATCTTTGATGTCGTGGGTGTTAGTCTTAGCAGTGCACGGTGGTGGCGCGAGTTATGGTTGCTTAGCTTACCATAACTGGCGAATTTCAAGGGTTTTTCGGTTTTACTTGGAACCATAACGTCCCTTTAACAAAGTTTTTTCACTGAATACATAGGTTTTTAGTAGCGCAACTTAACCATAATGTCCCTTTAATAAAGTTTTTGCATTGAATTTCATAGGTTCTTATTAGTGCAACTTAACCATAACGTCCCTTTAACAACGTTTTTTCATTGATTTTCATAGGTTTTTATTAGTGCAACTTAACCATAACGTCCCTGTAACACATTTATTTTTTTAACTGAATTTCATAGGTTTTTATTAGTGCAACGTAACCATAACGTCCTTTTCAATAGATGAAGACCACTAGCATCCTAGGTCCTCAAAGTGGGAACCCCGGGTGGTAAAAAAAAGATTTTTCTTCCCAAACCGGGACCCCTGCGGCGTCCCGGTGTAGGAAGGAAAATCTTTTACCAAGATGGCCACCATGGAAAGGGAAGGCGGGGTGTATAAAGAGAACACAACAGGGCATCTGCGGGGGGTGGGGGAAAAGGAGGGAGACACGGGGCAGGAGCAGGGGGGTGGGGGAACAGGCGAGACACGGGGCATGAGCGGGGGGTGGGGGGAACAGGGCAGACACGGGGCATCAGCGGGGGTGGGGGGGAACAGGGGAGACACGGGGCATGAGCAGGGGGTGGGGGGGGAAAGGAGGGAGACACGGGGCATGAGCAGGGGTGGGAAGGAACAAGAGAGACACACGGGGCATGAGTGGGGTGTGGGGGGAACAGTAGGGAGACACGGGGCATGAGCGGGGGGTGGGGGGAACAGGGGAGACACATGGGCATGAGCGGGGAGTGGGGGGGTACAGGGGAGACAAGGGTCATGAGCGTGGGGTGGGGGAAAAGGAGGGAGACACGGGGCATGAGCGGGGGTGGGGGGAACGGAGGTAGACACGGGGCATCAGCGGGGGTGGGGGGGAACAGGGGAGACACGGGGCATGAGCAGGGGGTGGGGGGGGAAAGGAGGGAGACACGGGGCATGAGCAGGGGTGGGAAGGAACAAGAGAGACACACGGGGCATGAGTGGGGTGTGGGGGGAACAGTAGGGAGACACGGGGCATGAGCGGGGGGTGGGGGGAACAGGGGAGACACATGGGCATGAGCGGGGAGTGGGGGGGTACAGGGGAGACAAGGGTCATGAGCGTGGGGTGGGGGAAAAGGAGGGAGACACGGGGCATGAGCGGGGGTGGGGGGAACCAGGGAGACATGGGGCATGAGCAGGGGGTGGGGGGAAAGGAGGGAGACACGGGGCATGAGCAGGGGTGTGGGGGGAACAGGGGAGACACGGGGCATGATCGGGGGTGGCGGGGAACAGAGGAGACACAGGGCATGAACGGGGGGTGGGGAGGAAAGGAGGGAGACACGGGGCAGGGGGTGGGGGGAAAGGAGGGAGACACGGGGTATGAGCGGGGGGTGGGGGGAACAAGAGAGAGACATGGGGCATGAGCGGGGGGTGGGGGGAAAAAGGAGGGAGACACGGGGCATGAACGGGGGTGGGGCAACAGGGGAGACACATGGGCATGAGCGGGGGTGGGGGGGAAAGGAGGGAGACACGGGGCATGAGCAGGGGGTGGGGGGGAACAGGGGAGACACGGGGCATGAGCGGGTGGTGGGGGGAAAGGAGGAAGACACGGGGCATGAGCAGGGGGGTGGGGGGAACAGGGGAGACACGGGCCATGAGCAGGGGTGGGGGAACAGGGGAGACACAGGGCATGAGCGGGGGTGGGGGGAAAAGGAGGGAGACACAGGGCATGAGCAGGGGGTGGGGGAGAACAGGGGAGACACTTGGGCATGAGCGGGGGGTGGGGGAATAGGGGAGACACGGGGCATGAGCGGGGGTGGGGGAACGGAGGTAGACACGGGGCATGAGCGGGGGGGTGGGGGTACCAAGAGAGAGACAAAGACAAGAGAGAGACACTGGGTATGAGCGGGGGTGGGGGGTAACACAAGGGAGACACGGGGCATGAGCGGGGGGTGGGGGGAACAGGAGGCAGACACGATGCATGATCGGGGGTGGGGGGTATCACAAGGGAGACACGAGGCATGAGCGGGGGGTGGGGGGTAACACGAGGGAGACACGGGGCATGAGCGGTGGGTGGGGGGTACAGGAGGGAGACACGGGGCATGAGCAGGGGGTGGGGGGGAACAGGGGAGACACGGGGCATGAGCGGGTGGTGGGGGGAAAGGAGGAAGACACGGGGCATGAGCAGGGGGGTGGGGGGAACAGGGGAGACACGGGCCATGAGCAGGGGTGGGGGAACAGGGGAGACACAGGGCATGAGCGGGGGTGGGGGGAAAAGGAGGGAGACAGGGCATGAGCAGGGGGTGGGGGAGAACAGGGGAGACACTTGGGCATGAGCGGGGGGTGGGGGAATAGGGGAGACACGGGGCATGAGCGGGGGTGGGGGAACGGAGGTAGACACGGGGCATGAGCGGGGGGGTGGGGGTACCAAGAGAGAGACAAAGACAAGAGAGAGACACTGGGTATGAGCGGGGGTGGGGGGTAACACAAGGGAGACACGGGGCATGAGCGGGGGGTGGGGGGAACAGGAGGCAGACACGATGCATGATCGGGGTGGG
Organism: Ambystoma mexicanum; assembly: GCF_040938575.1. Classification (NCBI taxonomy): domain Eukaryota; kingdom Metazoa; phylum Chordata; class Amphibia; order Caudata; family Ambystomatidae; genus Ambystoma; species Ambystoma mexicanum. Next base: position 1,347,503,155 of record NC_090933.1, on the reverse strand, counting down.
GGGTATCACAAGGGAGACACGAGGCATGAGCGGGGGGTGGGGGTAACACGAGGGAGACACGGGGCATGAGCGGTGGGTGGGGGGTACAGGAGGGAGACACGGGGCATGAGCAGGGTGTGGAGGGAACAAGAGAGAGACACTGGGCATGAGTGGGGGGTGGGGGGAACAGGAGGGAGGCACGGGGCATGAGCGGGGGTGGGGGGCAACATGAGGGAGACACGGGGCATGAGCGGGGTGGTTGTCACATCCCGTTCTTGTTGGAAATTGCCGTGGCGTTTATATGAGCGCTCTTCAACACACAGAACCCACTAAACTACAATTCCCATCTTCCTGCTATGTTAGTCACGTGACACGCACGCACCACGTTGCCGTGTCTTCTGAAGACCGTATTTAATACTGCCTGTTCGATTGCCCAGCGCTCCTAAACTGTGTTAGTTTCGAGCGTTGTTTCCTGACTCCTGTTTGCTCTTGAATCCTGTGCTGTATCCAATCCTTCGCCCCTGCCCTTTCCTTCCTGTTCCCGACGGCCGCCCTTCTTCGACTGATTTCCCCGGAATCCTTGAACTCGGCTTGCATCTCGACCTCCACTTGTTAAAGTCCTTTGGCTGTGACGCTTTTTGCACTCAAGCACGATATTAAGGGAACTAGCGTGAAGTAACGCTTATTTCTTTTGCCCCTTAATTTTATTTGCTTCAACAATCATTTTTTTTTACACCATTTGATTTGGACGCTTTGCTGAATTCTCTTTAAGTTATTTCTGGGTATTTTTTGGACGCTTTACTGAATCTACAATTGGATTGCTTTGGACATATTGGGACGCTTTGCTGAAATCGTTTTGGATCACTTTGGGATATTCTTTGGGACGCTTTGCTGAGTCTACTTTGGATCACTGTGGATATCTTCTTGGGACGCTTTGCTGCACTGAGGTTCTGAGGCACTGGTGTACCCCTCCTCCACCGTTGATATAAGAGTTCCCCTCTGTGTCTATTACTAGTAGGTTACTGGTACATATTGCTACGGAACAGGTAAGAGTGGGTACTTGGGGGGTGTTGTTTGCTGTTAATTCGGCAATACTTGGCTGCATTCTGAACGTCTGCTCTGTTTTTCCCTCCTTTAGCTCTGCTGAGTCTGCTCCTGCCTTTTCACTCAAGCCCTCAGCCTGACAGGTGGAATAGATTCATTGTAGGCTGAGCTCTTGGGGGGGGAAGTCTTTGGCATATCACGTTAGAGACTTTCGTGTTCGAAGACAGAAGGATACTTTTCCATAACTGGGAGAGTGATATCTGCGGCAACTGGGATACCCTACCTAGGCTGTGACAGTAGTGGGGGGTACAGGAGGGAGACACGGGGCCTGAGCGGGGGGTGGGGGGTAACACGAGGGAAACACGGGGCATGAGAGGGGGGTGGGGGGAACACGAGGGAGACACGGGGCATGAGCATGGGGTGGGGGACAACAGGAGAGACACGGGGCATGAGCGGGGGTTGGGGGGGTACACAAGGTAGACACAGGGCATGAGCGGGAGGTGGGGGGTACACGAGGTAGACACAGGGCATGAGCGGGGGGTGGGGGAACACGAGGGAGACACGGGGCATGAGCGGGGGGTGGGGGAACACGAGGGAGACACAGGGCATGAGCAGGGGGTGGGTGGTAACACGAGGGAGACACGGGGCATGAGCAGGGGGTGGGGGGTAACACAAGGGAGACACGGGGCATGAGCAGGGGTGGGGGGACAAAGGAGACATGGGGCATGAGCGGCGGGTGGGGGGAAATGGAGGGGGACACGAGGCATGAGCGGAGGTGGGGTGGAACAGGGGAGACACGGGGCATGAGCGGGGGTGAGGGGAACGGGAGGGAGACACGGGGCATGAGCAGGGGCTGGGGGAAAAGGAGGGAGACACGGGGCATGAGCGGGGAGAACAGGAAGGAGACACAGGGCATGAGCGGGGGTGGGTGGAGAACAGGGGAGACACGGGGCATGAGTGGAGGGTAGGGGGTAGAGGAGGGAGACATGGCGCATGAGCAGGGGGTGGGGGGAACGGGAGGGAGACATGAGGCATGAGCGGGCGGTGGGGGAGAACAGGGGAGACAGGGGGCATGAGCGGGGGGTGGGGGATAACACGGGGCATGCATGGGGGGGTGGGGATAACAGGGCAGACAAGGGGCATGAGCGGGGGGTGGGGGGTACAGGAGGGAGACACGGGGCATGAGCAGGAGGTGGGGGGAACAAGAGAGAGACATGGGGCATGAGCGGAGGGTGGGGGGTACAGGAGGAAGAGACACGGGGCATGAGCGGGGGGCGGGGGAACACGAGGGAGACACGGGTCATGAGTGGGGGGTGAGGGGCAACAGGAGAGACACGGGCATGAGCGGGGGGCAGGTGGGTACACGCGGTAGACACGGGGCATGAGCGGGAGTTGGGGGGGTACACAAGGTAGACACAGGGCATGGGCGGGGGTGGGGGAACACGAGGGAGGCACGGGCATGAGCGGCGGGTGGGGGGTAACAAGGGAGACATGGGGCATGAGCGGGGGTTGGGGTGAACAGGGGAGACACGGCATGAGCGGCGGTGGGGGGGGAAAGGAGGGGGACACCGGGCATGAGCCGGGGTGGGGTGGAACAGGGGAGACACGAGGCATGAGCGGGGGTGGGGGGAACAGGGGAAACACAGGAAACACGGGGCATGAGCAGTGGGTGGGGGGGAGCGGGAGGGAGACACGGGGCATGAGCAGGGGCTGGGGGAAAAGGAGGGAGACATGGGGCATGAGCGGGGGGTGGGGGAACAGGAAGGAGACACAGGGCATGAGCAGGGGTGGGGGGAGAACAGGGGAGACACGGGGCATGAGTGGGGGGTGGGGGGTAGAGGAGGGAGACATGGGGCATGAGCAGGGGGTGGGGGGAACGGGAGGGAGACACAAGGCATGAGCGGGCGGTGGGGGAGAACAGGGGAGACAGGGGGCATGAGCGGGGGGTGGGGGGTTACACGGGGCATGCGTGGGGGGGTGGGGATAACAGGGCAGACAAGGGGCATGAGCGGGGGGTGGGGGGTACAGGAGGGAGACACGGGGCAGGAGGTGGGGGGAACAAGAGAGAGACATGGGGCATGAGCGGAGGGGTGGGGGGTACAGGAGGGAGACACGGGGCATGAGCGGGGGGTGGGGGGTAACACGAGGGAAACACAGAGCATGAGCGGGGGGTGGGGGAACACGAGGAAGACACGGGTCATGAGCGGGGGTGAGGGGCAACAGGAGAGACACGGGCATGAGCGGGGGCAGGTGGGTACACGCGGTAGACACGGGGCATGAGCGGGAGTTGGGGGGTACACAAGGTAGACACAGGGCATGGGCGGGGGTGGGGGAACACGAGGGAGGCACGGGGCATGAGTGGGGGGTAGGGGGTAACTGTCATGATCTCTGCTTCCAAGAGGTCAGGACTTGCCCAACTCCCTTGGAAGCAGACCCATAACCCAGGTTCCGAGCGCCAGCCAGTCCCAATTGGGACCTTTTGGACCCTGTCCTGGCGCCGGTGGCGCCAGGCTCATAAATGTGCCCAGTCCCAGCGCTGGAAGCGCCGGGCTCATAATGCTTGGGTGGACTTACCTGCGGCAGACCATGCTGCTTACTTACCTGCCAGTTGAGCCTCTGATCCTTTTCTGTTTGGGACTACTTTTCCTGTTGGGTGGGGCAGGAGCCACTCCCTAGGTTCAGAACCCTGGAACTCTTCTGGAAAGCAGGAACTCTTTTCTTTCCTAGGCGTGGCTGTGGAAGGAGACATCTAAGCACTACAGGAGGCTATTTAAACCACACCCGATGGATGAATCTTGCTTTGCATTATTCTGCATCCTCTGCAGCAGAACGCTCATCGTGTCTTCTGCATCTGATCCTGGGCCTATGGAAAAAGGCTTACCATCTTGAATCCAGTCTTCAGCAACACCTATAAAGACAAGAAAGAACAGGTTAGCATTACGGTCTTCAGTGAAAGCGCTCCTTTTACCTGATCCATCGGCTGTCATCAACGCCTCGCGCTGCATTCGGCATCTGAAAGACAAAAGCTTACCAATTCTGCGCACGCTCCGGAGGCCTTCGGCGCTGCATCCCGCATCTGAAAGATAAAACAAGGTGCGTTTAAAGACTTTGGGGAACTTAAATACTCACGTGCCATTACTCCTTTCACATCTAACCCAGTGGGTATTCCGGCACCCTGCAGCCACTCCGAACTTATACCTGCAAAGGAAAAAGACAGTTAGAGCGCGCCGTGAAGCAGGCAGCAAGCGCTTACTTACGTGCTTCAAGGCGCTTCTATTCATCACACGGGCTCCATCTTCGCCATCGCCGGAACCCTGCAAAACAAGATACTACATTAGTAAAGACTTTTAAAGACATTTGAATTATTCGAAACTTACCGTGCGTGAAGAAAACGACGGACAGCAGTCCTCTGAAGTCAAGAGGCCTGCTCCCCTTATCCAGTGAAGAAACTGGTTTCAGCACCCTGCTCCGAAGCAGATGGAGAGCACGGCGTTCACTTACCTAAGACACCTTACCCTTCAAGTCAGACATACAGTGCACAGGGGTCCAGCCCAAAGAGCCAGCCGTGTGTTACACATCACCTTAGAAGATACGGTATACGCCCAGTCAAGACCGGCGCCTCTACGGGAATCAGGTGAGCGTTACAGAATGCAAAGCCTACCACAAAACTCCCGTCCAGGCGCTATGGAAACCTCGGATACCGACCAGCTAGCCCAGTTGCTTGGGGAACTAAGGGCAGAAATGCATGCAGCCCATCAGGAAACGAACGCTCTAAAAAGGGAACTGATTATTTCCAAGGAGCGAACAGATGATCACGCTAGGCAATTGCTACAGTCACAAGCCGGACAGACCCCGTTACCCGCATCTGGGGGAAATCTTCCTTCTACATCCTCTATGAATCCAGTGCAGATCAACCTACCTGGGAATGTACCTCTGGCTCCGCCCGAACGATTTTCTGGTGAGCCAAAGAGGTTTGCAGTATTTATCAATCAGTGTCGGTTGCATTTCTTATGCCGGCCAGCAGCATTTCCAACTGATCAAGCTAAAGTAGCTTTCATGCTTTCGTACCTTAGTGGTAATGCAGCAGACTGGTCGATCCCTCTAGTAAATCAAGATGATCCGGTCCTCCATGATTTTCAAGCTTTTCAGCTCAGTATGGAAAAACTTTTCGCAAGACATTCACAGGGGCAGGCTTTGGACAATGAGCTTCTTTCGTTGCGACAAGGTAATCAAGACCTTTTGGCTTATATTGCATCTTTCAACAGACTGATAGTGGAAACTCAATGGCCTGAGGACAAAAGGATTACACTGTTTTATAGAGGTCTACGTGGAGAGCTCAAAGATGTGTTAGCCCAAGTAGTGAATCCCCCACAAGATTGTTCGGACTATATAGATTTAGTTGTTCAAATAGATCACAGACTGCAGAACAGGAAGGCTGATCGTTCCAAGTTTGATGCTCGAGTATTTTCCAAACCGCCAACTCCTTCCAAAGGAGTAGACTCCGGGGAACCCATGCAAAAAGGGGGCCTGAAAGGTCCTCTAACACAAAAGGAGCGGGAAAGAAGAAAACAGTTGCAATTATGCCTCTATTGCGGAAACTCAGGGCACTTTCTTCGAGACTGTCCGGTGAAACCTGCCAAGAAGGCAGTAGGAGCTGCAGTTACCAAAGTTACAAACTCTGAGCAGGGAAACGACCTCGCCCGACAAGAATAGAGGTCCTCTTGCTGAGCGTGAAAACCAGTTCCGTGATCTCGCATTTCGTGATACCTATGGTCCTCATTAGCCCTGATAATCCGGATCGATTACATGCAATTGAAGCTTACGTCGACAGCGGTGCCATCGGCAATTATGTGGATCAAGCAATGGTTTTGAGGATGAATCTAACTCTTTGTCCCAAGGCTGTAAAGGACGTCATTACTACGGTGGATGGAACGGAGATAGCCTCCGGACCAGTAACGCATACCACTCAAGAAGTGACGCTCGTAAGTCAAGATGGACACCATGAGAAGATCGTGTTCAATGTGATCAAGGCCCCTCAGTTTCAGGTTATTCTAGGAATTCCTTGGTTAGAGAAACACAATCCTCTGATCGATTGGCGAGCAAGAACGGTCCAGTTTCCAGAATGTGTCTCTACTTGTCATCCTCCACCTGGTGTTGCACTGGCAGCCACTTCTTCAGAGACGACTCCTCAGTTACCTCCCGAATACCAAGAATACCAAGATGTTTTCCGGAAGGATCAGGCTAACTCTCTACCTCCTCATAGGTCTTATGACTGCCAGATAGACCTGATACCTGGATCTACTCCTCCTTGTAGTAGAATTTATGCCCTCACCGAGCCTGAGAACCTTCACCTTCGTCAATACCTGGATCAATACCTGGCAAATGGGTTTATTCGTCCTTCCAAGTCCCCTGCTTCTTCAGCTTTGTTCTTCGTTCCAAAAAAGGAAGGAGACCTTAGAACTTGTATAGATTATCGCTCCCTGAACCAGATCACTGTCAAGAATAGATATCCGTTACCTTTGATCCCTGAACTCCTGGACCAGGTCAGAAAAGCATGCATATATACAAAGTTGGACCTTAGAGGAGCCTACCATTTGGTTCGAATAAAAGAGGGCGATGAATGGAAGACGGCCTTCCGCACCAAATATGGGCTATTTGAATATCAGGTCATGCCCTTCGGACTTTGCAACGCCCCGGCCGCCTTTCAATATTTTATGAACGATGTCCTCAGAGAGCTCATAGATGTGTGTGTTGTTGTTTACATTGACGACATCCTCGTTTATTCTTCATCGGAATCTGAACATCGGAAACACGTAAAAATGGTCCTCGAAAGATTGCGTCAACACAAACTTTTCGCTAAGTTGGAAAATTGTGTTTTCAAAGTGACTGAAGTTGAATTCTTGGGATTCATATTATCACCTAGCGGAGTGCGTATGGATTCAAAGAAGGTCGATGCAATTCTCAAATGGCCATCACCATCCTCCGTAAAAGGTGTGCAAAGCATGTTAGGCTTCGCTAACTTTTACCGCAGGTTTATCCCCGAATTTTCTCGAATTGTCCAGCCCATCACTGCCTTGTTAAAGAAAAACAAACGTTTTGAATGGTCTACCGAGGCGGAACAAGCTTTCCAGGATTTGAAGACTAAATTTATCTCTGCACCAATCTTAAAACACCCTCGCCCCGAACTCCCCTACATCGTGGAAACTGATGCTTCAAGCCTTGCCATGGGGGCAGTTCTATCACAAAAGGACCCGGTAACCAATCAGTTGCATCCTGTGGCATTTTGGTCCCGCAAATTCTCGCCTCCTGAAATCAATTACACGATTACTGACAAGGAACTTCTGGCTATCAAGTCTGCTTTTAAGGCTTGGCGGCATTATCTGCTGGGGGCCCGACACACCGTTACTGTGATTACGGATCACCGAAACCTGCAATATTTGAAAACTGCAAAAGCCCAATCCTCTAGACAACTCCGTTGGGCATTATTCTTTGCCGAATTTGACTTTATAATTACCTATCGACCTGGTACAAAAAACGGTAAAGCCGATGCCCTTTCTCGAATGGGAGTGGAAGAACACTTGATCAACCCTAAACCTGTACCAATCATTCCCGAACAAAGAATCCTGGGTGTAATCGCCACACAATCCATAGAGGAAGTTAAGGATAAAGCCAGGCAACTTGTAACTCCAGCAGACATACAGAATTGGCATTTAAAGGGAAAGGACTTTGCAGTAAAGGACAACTTATTGTATTTCCAAGAACGATTATACCTGCCCAGCACAGATTTACAGAAAAAAGTAATCTCTTGTTATCACGATTCTTTAATGGAAGGACATCCCGGTATGACCAAGACTTCAGAAAAGATCAAGCGCTACTTCTGGTGGCCGTCTTGGAAAAAAGATATCAGAGACTTTATAATGTCTTGTGGAGTATGCGCCCAAAACAAGAGTCAAAAGGAAAGACCAGCAGGCCTCTTACGCCCTATTGACATCCCACCTCGCCCTTGGCATACGCTTTCTATGGACTTCATAACCGATCTACCTCCATGCTCCGGATACAATACGATTCTAGTAATCGTGGACTTATTCTCCAAGATGGCGCATTTCATTCCGCTCAAAGGCTTGCCAACAGCAGCAACTCTGGCCCGAGAATTTCTGGAAAACATCGTCCGACTGCACGGTTTTCCTTCGGTTCTAATATCGGATCGAGGTAGTCAATTTATTTCTCATTTTTGGCGAAGTTGCTGTCGGTCGGCTCAAATTGATGTGAGACTATCGACCAGTCACCACCCTCAGACCGACGGACAAACCGAGAGGACCAATCAAACTCTGGAACAGTATTTACGCTGCATGCTGCAACAAACTGAAAAAACTTGGAAAGACATCCTTTGGATAGCCGAATATGCCTACAATAACTCTGTTCATTCGGGAACTGGGAAAACCCCGTTTTTTCTTTTATACGGCAGTCACCCTCGAACCTCGGAGTTGGATCCCCTCCAAGATCTTGAAACACCAGCAGTAGAATACCTGCATGCTACAATCACCCAAGCCTTTAAGGAAGCTGTTTCTCACCTTCAAAGGGCTAAAGAACAATACAAGAAAGGAGCAGATCAACATCGGAAGGAAGCCCCTCAATATCAAGTAGGGGATCAAGTCTGGTTATCTACCAAATATCTACCTCTAAAAGGGCCACGTACATTCAACCCAAGATACCTTGGTCCCTATTCCATCACTACCATAGTAAACCCAGTAGCGGTCAAGTTGGACTTGCCCCCGCACATGAAGATTCATCCGGTCTTCCACGTCTCTCTATTAAAACCCGTGCAACCTCAAACCCGACTAACTAAATCTCCAAAACCTATCCTAGTTGATGGAGAACTCGAGTTTGAAGTCAAAAGCATTCTGGACTCTAAGATCTCCAAATCTAAACTATTTTACCTAATTGACTGGAAAGGCTACGGCCCCCAAGAGAGATCCTGGGAACCTGCTGAATATGTCCACGCTCCTCGCCTAATCAAAAAATTTCATCGAACATTTCCTGACAAACCCAAACCCCCGGAGAAGCCCGGTTTGGGAGGGGCCTTGAGGGGGGGTACTGTCATGATCTCTGCTTCCAAGAGGTCAGGACTTGCCCAACTCCCTTGGAAGCAGACCCATAACCCAGGTTCCGAGCGCCAGCCAGTCCCGATTGGGACCTTTTGGACCCTGTCCTGGCGCCGGTGGCGCCAGGCTCATAAATGTGCCCAGTCCCAGCGCTGGAAGCGCCGGGCTCATAATGCTTGGGTGGACTTACCTGCGGCAGACCATGCTGCTTACTTACCTGCCAGTTGAGCCTCTGATCCTCTTCTGTTTGGGACTACTTTTCCTGTTGGGTGGGGCAGGAGCCACTCCCTAGGTTCAGAACCCTGGAACTCTTCTGGAAAGCAGGAACTCTTTTCTTTCCTAGGCGTGGCTGTGGAAGGAGACACTTAAGCACTACAGGAGGCTATTTAAACCACACCCGATGGATGAATCTTGCTTTGCATTATTCTGCATCCTCTGCAGCAGAACGCTCATCGTGTCTTCTGCATCTGATCCTGGGCCTATGGAAAAAGGCTTACCATCTTGAATCCAGTCTTCAGCAACACCTATAAAGACAAGAAAGAACAGGTTAGCATTACGGTCTTCAGTGAAAGCGCTCCTTTTACCTGATCCATCGGCTGTCATCAACGCCTCGCGCTGCATTCCGGCATCTGAAAGACAAAAGCTTACCAATTCTGCGCATGCTCCGGAGGCCTTCGGCGCTGCATCCCGCATCTGAAAGATAAAACAAGGTGCGTTTAAAGACTTTGGGGAACTTAAATACTCACGTGCCATTACTCCTTTCACATCTAACCCAGTGGGTATTCCGGCACCCTGCAGCCACTCCGAACTTATACCTGCAAAGGAAAAAGACAGTTAGAGCGCGCCGTGAAGCAGGCAGCAAGCGCTTACTTACGTGCTTCAAGGCGCTTCTATTCATCACACGGGCTCCATCTTCGCCATCGCCGGAACCCTGCAAAACAAGATACTACATTAGTAAAGACTTTTAAAGACATTTGAATTATTCGAAACTTACCGTGCGTGAAGAAAACGACGGACAGCAGTCCTCTGAAGTCAAGAGGCCTGCTCCCCTTATCCAGTGAAGAAACTGGTTTCAGCACCCTGCTCCGAAGCAGATGGAGAGCACGGCGTTCACTTACCTAAGACACCTTACCCTTCAAGTCAGACATACAGTGCACAGGGGTCCAGCCCAAAGAGCCAGCCGCGTGTTACACATCACCTTAGAAGATACGGTATACGCCCAGTCAAGACCGGCGCCTCTACGGGAATCAGGTGAGCGTTACAGTTACAAGAGAGACATGGGGCATGAGCGGGGGTTGGGGGTAAACAGGGGAGACACGGCATGAGTGGCGGTGGGGGGGAAAAGGAGGGGGACACGGGGCATGAGCGGGGGTGGGGTGGAACAGGGGAGACACGAGGCATGAGCGGGGGTGGGGGGAACAGGGGAAACACAGGAAACACGGGGCATGAGCAGTGGGTGGGGGGGAACGGGAGGGAGACACGGGGCATGAGTGGGGGAACAGGGCACACATGGGGCATGAACAGGGGGTGGGTGGGAACAGGGGAGACACGGGGCATGAGCGGGGGGTGGGGGGCAACACGAGGGAGACATGGGGCATGAGCGGGGATGGGGGTACAGGAGGGAGACACGGGGCATAAGCAGGGGGTGGGGGGTAACATGAGGGAAACACAGAGCATGAGCATGGAGGTGGGGGGGTACACGAGGTAGACACAGGGCATGAGCGGGGGTGGGGGGAACACGAGGTAGACACAGGGCATGAGCGGGGGGTGGGGGGAACACGAGGGAGACACAGGGCATGAGCGGGGGGTGGGGGGTAACAAGGGAGACATGAGGCATGAGCAGCGGTGGGGGAAAAGGAGGGGGACACGGGGAATGAGCGGGGGGTGGGGTGGAACAGGGGAGACACGAGGCATGAGCGGGGGGTGGGGGGAACAGGGGAAACACAGGAAACATGGGGCTGAGCGGTGGGTGGGGGGGAACGGGAGGGAGACACGGGGCATGAGCGGGGGTTGGGGGGAACAGGGCACACATGGGGCATGAGCAGGGGGTGGGTGGGAACAGGGGAGACATGGGACATGAGCAGGGGGTGGGGGCAACATGAGGGAGACACGGGGCATGAGCGCGGGGTGGGGGTACAGGAGGGAGACACGGGGCATAAGCAGGGGGTGGGGGGTAACACAAGGGAAACACAGAGCATGAGCAGGGGGCGGGGGAACACGAGGTGGACACGGGGCATGTGCAGGGTGTGGGGGGCAACAGGAGAGACAAAGGCATGAGCGGGGGGTGGGGGGTACACGAGGTAGACACGGGGCATGAGCGGGGGGTGGGAGGTACACGAGGTAGAAGCAGGGCATGAGCGGGGTGTGAGGGGAACACGAGGGAGACACGGGGCATGAGCAGGGGTTGGGGGGAACAGGGGAGACATGGGGCATGCGCGGCGGTGGAGGGGAAAAGAAGGGGGACACAGGGCATGAGCGGGGGGGTGGGGTGGAACAGGAGAGACGCGAGGCATGAGCGGGGGGTGGGGGGAAAAGGAGGGAGATGTGGGGAATGAGCGGGGGGTGGGGGGGAATGGGAAGGAGACACGGGGCATGAGCGGGGGGTGGGGGTACAGGAGGGAGACAGGATCGGGGGTGGGGGGGAACAGGGGAGACACGGGACATGAGTGGGGTGTACAGGAGGGAGACACGGGGCATGAGCGGGGGGTGGGGGGAACGGGATGTAGACACGGGGCATGAGCTGGGGGTGGGGGGAACAGGGGAGACACGGGCCATGAGCGGGGGGTGGGGGGGAACGGTAGGGAGACATGGGCCATGAGCGGGGGATGGGGGAATGGGAGAGAGACACAGGGCATGAGAGGGGGGTGGGGGGAATGGGGGAGAGACACGGCCCATGAGTGTGGGGTGGGGGGAATGGGAGAGAGACATGGGCCATGAGCGGGGGTGGGGGAACGGGAGAGAGACAAGGGGCTTGAGCAGGGGGTGGGGGAGCGGGAGGGAGATACAGGGCTTGAGCGGGGTTGGGGGAACAGGAGGGAGACACGGGGCATGAGCGGGGGTGGGGGGTAACACGAGGGAGACACAGGGCATGAGCGGGGGGTGGGGAAAAGGAAGACACGGGGTATGAGCGGGGCGGGAAAGAAGGGAGACACTGGCATGAGCGGGGGTGGGGGGAAAGAAGGGAGACACGGGGCATGAGCAGGGGTGGGGGGAAGAAGGGAGACATGGGGCATGAGCGGGGGTGGGGGTGAACAGGAGAGACACGGGGCATGAGCGGGGGTAGGGCAAGGTGGCGCCCCCACCCCCGCTCATGCCCCGTGTCTGCCATGTTCCAACAGTGCTGACACAGGGCATGAGCGGGGGTGGGGGGGAGAAGGGAGACACGGGGCATGAGCGGGGAGTGGGGGGAGAAAAGGAAGACATGGGGCATGATCGGGGGTGGGGGGTACAGGAGGGAGGTCATTTTTTTAAAAACCACTGGATGGACTTTCACCAAATTAGCAAAAGCACACTTTCGGGACCAAGCCGCTGCTCCTGGTCCAAATTTGGTTAAAATCCGTCCAGCGGTTTGGGCTGTAGGCGCGAGCAAACATTTTTTCCCATTCAGTCTATGGGAAAAAAAAAGTTTTGGGACCCCCCCTATAACTTTCCCCCCCCCTGGACAATTCCTCACCAACCTTTGCAAAAAAAAGTAGAGTGGGCCATATACTTTTTCTGCAAAGTTTGGTGAGGATTCGTCCAGGGGGAGCGAAGAGTTATAAGCCGCCCAAAAAGTGCTCTTACTATGGAAACAGCAACTTAACCATAACTACATGGCCACTACCGTGGCCATGTATTCTATATAAAATATATATATATATATATATATATATATATATATATATATATAGATATAGATATAGATATATATATATATATATATTCAGTGAAAAAAACTTTGTTAAAGGGACGTTATGGTTAAGTTGTGCTACTAAAAACCTATGAAATTCAGTGATACAGTTATGGTAAGCTAAGCAACCATAACTCGCGCCACCACCGTGCACTGCTAAGACTAACACCCAGGACATCAAAGATGACATCACAAATGTCATTGATGAAATCACTGATGACATCACATGTCTGCCTCACTATTTTTTCTTTTGCTGACATATCTAGGCCACATGGTTTTCTTCAGTAACAGTCAGAAACTAAGAATTATTATTTATTTGTAGACGTATCCTTCTAATAGGTTCTTACAGTAATTAGAGTACAGTCACATCATATGAAACATATACATATGGGAAAACACAAGCTTGAAAGACAGCAATCCTTTTTGTGCATAAAGATAATCACTAGACTTATGAGCACTTTTCTGACAGTTCTGTTGTTTTTTTATGGCTGTACTTTACCTGTATATGGTCATATTTGTATACATTGTACTCACACTAATTTCCTTAGGGTCCAATCACATCAAGTGATACATATACATAGGGTAAATAGCAGCTTTCAAACAGAGCAATCATTTATTTGCATGAAACTAATCAGTTAAGTTATGAATTGTTTCTGCCACTACTTGTGCTTTTTTGCTAACTTCACTTTCCCTGTATATACCCATATTGGTATGTGTTCTTGTGTCTTTGTGTTTTGTCTATAGTAATGCAATTATGTAATACATGCGTTTTATTAGCTACTTATTACATATTTCACAGTACACAAAAATCTATTAAGAAAACAATTATCATTTCATTATTCAACATATTAACATTACCAATATCATACCTTCATCTTGTACGCTGCACACAATGTTATGTTTCTGTATGAGTAGCTTAGTATACTAGATAGAACCCCATAATAGGATGCTATTTATATCAATGCATCGTTTAATGCACTTATTAGGGTATATTTCTTGCAATGATTCTTGACACCTTTTTTGCAACGTAATAAGAATCCCTTCTACACATATTCCATGAGAAGTACATACACATGTGATGTCATCAGTGATGTCATCAATGACATTTGTGATGTCATCTTTGATGTCCTGGGTGTTAGTCTTAGCAGTGCACAGTGGTGGCGCAAGTTATGGTTGCTTAGCTTACCATAACTGCCGAATTTCAAGGGTTTTTCGGTTTTACTTGGAACCATAACGTCCCTTTAACAAAGTGTTTTCACTGAATTTCATAGGTTTTTAGTAGCACAACTTAACCATAACGTCCCTTTAACAAAGTTTTTTTCACTGAATTTCATAGGTTTTTAGTAGCACAACTTAACCATAACATCCCTGTAACAAAGTTTTTTTCACTGAATTTCATAGGTTTTTATTAACACAACTTAACCATAATATCCCTGACATGTAACATAGAACATACTAACCCCCTCGTAGTGATTTTCATGTCCGCGGACTACCGCCATGTCCGCGGACACATCGAAAATCTGAGCGTGGTGAATGTAAATTTAAATAGTGTGCCCCATTTCCCCTTTAAAGTTGGCTCTGAAAAGAGCCGTTTTTTTTTTTTTACAGATGCTTGACAAACACCTGTTTTTTTATATTTTTTTTCTTGTTTTTTTTCTTAATTTACTCTTAAAATCTTCACATAACCTTCTCCAAAGCAACCCTTACATTCCAAAATAAAAAGGCATTTCCGGTAAAAGATAAAGAAATGCCATTTAACAGCATTACTGGCATCAATATTCTCATTGTTACAGAAGAACATACTAGCTCTAAGCATGAAGGCACACATGCCTCAGTTGATGACACTCCTAGCAATGTTTTGCTGAGGACAAAAAACTGAACTATTGTCCCATATTGCCCTAGGCAGTAATCCGGAAAAAATTACTTTAACATTTGGAAGGATCTTCACTACGGCTTGAACCAAGCATTCCAAATCAGCCAACAAAGTAGGGGCACTGACGTTGCCCAAATGGAAAGCACCATAGTGCAAAACTACCACATGCGGACTGTTCATCGCGGCCATATCCGCACAAACTTGTACAATTCCCTGTACATTGCAATCAGGCACAGTGCTCCACACCACCTCCACTCCTTTGACATCAAAGTTCTTTGCAACATGCCTGCATTCAGCGTACTGCTGTAAACCATACACAAACATATCTCCGAGCACCAACACCCTGACTTTCTCCACTTCTGCCATCTTCACCACACGCAGTCTCTTTCCACACAAATCCACAACCTCGACATCTGATTGGCTGATCCGTACAGTCTTCTTTCCATGTTGGATTTCCTGGAAAAACCCGGATTTACCACGCCCTGTCCACGAACAGCCGCGGTGTCCGCGGACGGCGTCCACTTTACTCTCTGTACCATTCCCTCATTGCATACAGCTAAGCAATCACACAATATGAATAACGTCCTCAGAACACCCCCATTTTGTGAATTTTCCAACATTTCAGGACAATTATCATTTCATTATTCTACATATTAACATTACAAATATTATACTTTTATCTTGTACTCTGCACACAATGCTATCTTGCTCCATTAGCAGCTCAGTATACCACAAAGAATTCCAGAATACAATTCTATTTATTGATATAAATGCATCGTGTAAAGCACTAATAACGGTATGATATGTATTGCAATATCCTTGACACTTTTTTCGGAACAGTATAATGAAAATCCCTAGCACACAAATTCCATGAAAAGTACATACACATGTGATGTCATCAGTTATGTCATCAATGACATTTGCGATGTCATCTTCGATGTCCTGGGTGTTAGTCTTAGCAGTGCATGGTGTTGGCGCAAGTTATTTTACATACCTTACCATAACTTGCTATTTTCAGGGGTTTTTCAGCTGTACTTAGAACCATAACGTCCTTTAAACAAACTTTTTTTAATATCACGCAAACAATACACAAACATGGCTTGCAACAACCAACTTCTACAGATGGCTTTACACAGAATGTTGCAAAGTAAGAATTTATGCTCGTTCACAGTGAAGGTCAGCTGCTTCATTTTTTTCTCGGGCCCCGGAGAGGCTCACGAAGCAGACTATAAGGTTGTATTGTGTTTTGACCTTGACAGACAGAGATTGTGATGAAAGACTTCTCTTGAAGGAGTGTGGCTAAAACATAAGAGAAGATAAAGATGAAATTTCTGAAACTAATTTAAGTTTTTTAAAACAGGTACGTGGCCCCGTTTTGTCTATGTCACAATTTACAGACTCCAGCGGATGGGGTCTTCAACTGCCAGGTGCAAGTCCAAATATGCAACTTCATGACCCTCACCATTTTATGGGACAATCGCCAAGGACCAATATGCCCTTACGCAGTACTAGCGGCTACAAACAACATTCCAACCAATACGGTGGTCTAATGGCTCGTTGTTGGAGCAACCTTCCGATTATCAGAGAGACCATTTACTGCTTTTATCATAAATCAACAGCCTGTCTACCGCAAATGAACAATGCGCGGCTCCAAATAAACTTTTGCTGATCGACAGCACAGACAATAGCAAATCGCTGATTATTCACTAAACATTTCATGTGAAATAAATGTACTTTACCAAGTGTACAATCCTGCTGTTTACTTTTAAACCACAGTTTCATATTTCGAATTGTGACGCACTGAGTTGTAACCTGATCTAACACTCTCTGTACCGCAAAGGAACATCGCGTGTCTCAACATGAACTTTTGCGGATCGACAACAAAGACAGATGCAAATTGCTGAATATTCTCTAAACATTTGATGTCAAATAAATGTACTTTACAACATTTACAATCTTGCTCTTTGCTTTTAAATCACAGTTTCATATTCTGAATTGCGGCGCGCTGTGTTGTGACATAATGTGTGTTGTCTTCCGGGTTCTGTGTAAAGTCGCGTACTACTGCAGACGACTGGGCGCGTTTCATGATGCACCCTGTAACGTCACGGAGAGAGGCGGGGAATATGAATGCTTTGATAATATCAGGCTTAGTGGCGGGAGATATGATTTAGTGTCGCAAAAGCAAGTCAGCCAGGTCAATAGCGCCAATCATAGGATTATCACATAATGTCGACGCACACCAGCCGGATTTATCGTTTCTTTAGTGGACAAAAAGTCGCTTGACGCCGCTAGGAAATTGTACTATTAGCGGACAAAAGGAGTGCTCTTAAAACACTTTCACCCTGACAACGAACAATACAAAAAACTTTCTCAGAACACCCCCATTTTGTGTAATTGCAACCATTTTGGGACACTGCGAGTGTTCTTAGAACACATTCAACTAGACAGATTACAATACGGACAGTGTCCGGAGGACACCCCCAGTTTGTGTATTTACGAACAATTAAGTGCACCGCGAGTGTTCATAGCTCATTTTTACCTTCCTTGCGAACAAAAATGACACATACTCCGTCCTCTAAACACCCCACCATTTAGTTTATTTACAAAATGTCAGAACAGCCATGTTCTCCGCGGACAAATCGAACGCAACAAAAAGGTCTAGCACATAAAAAATCAAAGCATTGAACCTATCTCGTACTCCCCCACCCTCCCCAAACGCTCTTACACACCAACACACGGCACTAAATACAATTTTTTATCCACGTTTCACTGCGCTGTACGCGGTCGACTGCGAATACAAGATGGCGGGCGCCACAGAAAATCTGATGCACTCCACGCCCCTCGCCGTCCAATCAGCGAACACGTCGCATGCCCGCGGACATGACGCAAGCCCACGGGCCAATCGGGGTGCTGTCCGCGGAGCGTACAGGGAAGTCCGTCCGCGAAGCGAACGCAGATATCACTAATTTTTTTGCCTTATATTTTGGTCATTTTTAAAAAAAACTACTGGATGGATTTACACCAAATTTACAAAAGCACGCTTTTGGGACCAGGCCGCCGCTCCTGCCGCAAATTTGGTGTAAATCCGTCCAGCGGTTCGGGCTGTAGCCGTGCGCAAAGTTTTTTCCCATTATGTCTATGGGAAAAAAAAAAGTTTTGGGACCCCCCCTATAACTTTGCCCCCCCTGGACGAATCCTCACCAAACTTTGCAAATAAATCCAGAGTGACCCAACTACTTTTTTTGCAAAGTTTGGTGAGGATCTGTCCAGGGAGAGCGAAGTTATAAGCCGCCCAAAAAGTGCTCTTTCTATGGAAACAGCAACTTAACCATAACTACATGGCCACTACCGTGGCCATGTAATATATATATATAGTAAAAGCAAAAATGAAAAATGAAGAATTTTAGGATTATATGTTTTCTATTTTAGAATTAATAACTTCTTGACTAATGTGCAATTTTGAAAGGGACATTGGTTTTAACCCTGGCAGATTTACAAAAGAGTCAACCCACTCGGGTTATACTTGCCAGAAATAAACCTTCTTGTTACCATGGTCTAGGCTATAACACATCCATTATATAAGGCAAATTTGCCACTTACAAAATGGCCGCCATGTTTTTCTCTCCATTCACTGAAGCTATATATATAGCTGGTACTAGAAAGCGACAAAGGACAAATAGCACAAAGAACCATAGAGACTGGTTAATTGTTTGTAAACCTATATTTACACAGTTGGTTGTGGGTTTCACTTTTACGTGAACAAGCTGCGAGTAGGCGGCGAAACGCGTTGTACCGTGCACTTTTTAATCTGGCAGATGCCTAATAAAACTGGATAATGAACTTAACCCTACACTGCATTGGTTTTTGATTTGAGGAAGCAACTGACACCAGCGGTTTGTGTATTGCCACGAGTGCCATCCCTCCCTGGGAGAATTGGAAATTCTTTTTCCCGGCTTTTGCAATATATATATATATATATATATATATATATATATATATATATATATATATATATATATATATATTCTTACTATACACTGGACAGGTTCCTAGCTTATTAGTGGTAAATAGGATATTTGTTGGGGTTGGTGCGAGACGGGTTGGAGACCTCACTAAATTCGAATCTGTAAAAGCGCTGTCATTTTGAGTGGAAACTAAGCAGGAACAGGGTTGATATTTCTTGCCCTTGCATATTTTTCAGGTGCAGAGCACATTTCAGAGTGACCCTAGAAATCAATATGGCCAGGAAGCACCTCCTATCGAAATTGTTTATTAAAGGTGAATGGGCAGAACAAGAACATGAAATGTGGCAAGCCAGAATGGTGCAGGAGGTTACCTCTGCAAATGTTGACATTGGCAGGATAATGGGCTGTTGCATCATGCCCTGGCAAACTTTTACATGACACAGACCAGCAAAGAGGAGCAAATTAAAATGGCCCAGCCTATAGCATACATGTATTTCCATATGCTGATCATGGAAGAAAGACGCCAGGATAGAGGGGCATCTGTGCAAAACCAGACTGAGCTTTTGCATCAAGAGCAGAAACAATTATAGGTGAAAGCGCAACAGAACCAAAACATTGAAAATATTATTGAATAGCTAAAAGAGGAATTGAAAACACTGCAGCAGGAAAAGGGAGAACGAGAGGCTAAATTATCTGCACTGCAAGGGGAGTATAAAGATTGTGTTTAAAATCTGATCGCAAGTCAACACAAATTAAATGAGCAGGTTGTTCACAATAGAGCCTGCTTAGAGGAAATGTTCACATTTCAAGCATAGATTAAACAACTGAAAGCTGAAAACAGCCAGTTAATTATTAAGGAGGTTAATTCTAAAGGGTGAATTTGATCAGATGAACCATGATCGCAACACCTTGAAACAGCAGAGAGAGAATTTGAGGGAAGAAAATGACAAATTAAGTCAAGAGAATAGTGCCTTGTTTCAGGAAGTGTGTCAGCTAAGGGTGGACGTGGAGAAAAGTAAGTTATGTTCTCAGGAACTGACTGACATAAGGCTAGAAAATGCTAAATTAATTGAACATGTGAGGTAAGCAGTGGTTGATATAGAGCACGCAACACAGGTCAAAATTGTATACAAGGGTAGGAGATTAGTCTCCTGAAAAAGAAACGATCTGAATATGCACATATGATCCAAGTCTCACAGAAGGAAAAATAGTCCCATTGTTAAGAGAACAAGGGACTAAGAGATTGATTCATGCACAAAGTCAAGTGCTAGAAGCCACTCAAGCACTAGTGTCAAAATTAAAAACTCAGGTCTCTGCATACCACCGAGAGATAGGGACTGAGAAAAACAAATGTGAGAGGTTGGAAAGTGAAATAGCCCAATATAAACAGGCTTACAGACCAGTCAGGGTATGGAAAAGTACCCTCCGATTACAGAGTGAGGACCTCCTTACCAGGGACCTCAAGCCAACTCATGGCCTCATGGGTACAGAGTGCAGCTGACTTCATACCTACCACTTCACAAGAACAGGGAAAAATGGCATGGTCAAATTGGGCCAAGCAGAAGGGAAGGTTGTGATGCTGGAAATGCATCGGAGGGACAGGGCCTCTGTATCCTTGTCCTTTACTGCTTTTTACTGTGTGTTATGTCGTGTTTTCCGTGCAGGAGTTCATGTGGGACTCCTGGCGGTGCAGCTCTCTCTCTTTTGGTTTGGTGAACAGACCCATGGGATACCCTTACTGCACCCATGGGTGGGGGTACAACCCTGTGCCCCTAGTCTATGTTTTTGGACTCCTGTGGGTGGCCCACAGAGCAGGGTATGGGCTGGTGGCAGCTCCATGCTGAATTTGACAGGTGCCATGAGTATCCTCCATTTTGGGATACCCAGGCCCTGCCATTGGAATCAGTTGATTCCTGATGGAAAACAAGATGGCCCCTGTGATGGCCTCTTGCTTCCTATTGCCTGTTACCTTGTTTTCCCAAAGTCCTGGGAAGCCCTGACTCTGTCCCTTCCCCCTGACTGGCTGTTGGGTGGAAGTTCCATATATGGTATTATTGTGAAGTCCAGTCCAGACTGGCTGGAGCCTTCCCAGTGACTGTATGTTGTGGGTACACCCTGTGGGTGGGACCTGGGTGAATGGAGTGTGTGACCAATATGCACTTCTTGTTGTGGCTGTCTGGTTTCTGGTATGAGAGACAAAGACTGAGACAGCCCTGCCCGAAACGGGCCTGAATGCAGTGTGTAGTGTTGAATGGCTGGGTACTTGTCCCAATCCACATTCCTTGTTGTGAGTGTCTGAGAGGGAGGAGGATGGCCTGAATGCACTGTATGCCTGATTGGCTGATTGACTGCATGAATGCCCTTCTGTATGATTGGCTGCTGAGAGTGACCCAGCAGTGTGGATGAGAGATAGGATAGTATATCTGGGGACCTCTCACCACTGGAAATTGTTCAGAAGCTGTGTCTACACTTGAAGAGTAACTGGAACTGCTGATCCTCGACGCCCAGCTGGAAGAAGACTTGCTGTTGCATTTGCTTTGACCCGATCTGAAAGCTGCCGAATTCGTGGAAGACTGATCTGAGAGAGGACCTGGTAAGGCGCCCTCTTCCCGTGCTCCAAGGGACCATCAAGCACCGCTAAACTTCACCAAAGCTCCCTGGAAGTCAGGCCCTTGAAAGGCTGCCGACCCGAGACCGGACCGCTGAGGAGAACGAAGTGAAGCATCAGGACTTCGCCGCTGTCGAAGTTCATTGCCGTTGACCAGGGTTCGCAGGTTTGTGTAATCGCTGGAGGCCCGTCAAAGTTGTGTTGCCCAGACACGGGGACGGCTTGACGCCGTGCCGCCGACGACCGGCACCCCCGCTCCCTTGCCTAAGAACATTTGAATCGAAGGACTCCCTTGTCCGCAACGTCGACCAATTTGTCCTGCTGGAGAAAGTCAAGGCCGCCGATGCGCTGAGGAGAATCCGCCACAAAGACTTTGATGACTCGACGCCCTTGCTGGGCCACAGTTCATCTGAAACTCTTTGCGGTCCTGAACAATCAATCGCCGAGGTGCCCCGCACACCTCATCCTCGCATGACGTCGCCGACGAGCACCGCCTGGATCGACGCCGTGGTCTCGGCACCCTCGAACTTCTCATCGATGCCATTGATGCCAAGTTCCCCTTCTTCGACGCCTCTCGATGATACGTGGCTCTTGCTTGAAAGGGGGTCACTCAAGAAGGATCCATCGACGCTTATTCGAAGAACTCTACTCCACCAGGTACATTGGGGGGGTAAAAACATTATAGGAGAGAACAAGACTATTGAGCAATATATGGACTGGGCTTGTGCTATATATCTTTATTTTACAGATTGCCTAGGTGAGGGGATCTCCACACAGAACTGTGCTTAACGGTAGAGGCCAGTATTCTGCCTATTGTGTCAACCATCTTGCTTTCCCTCCTATCTCTATTGCTGGTTTCCTTGTTATTGATCTGTGTGACATTTTGACAGTATAGTTGATGCACTTTAATGAGATCTGATAATATTGGTGGTACCACTTTAGCATTGTATATATTTACCATTGTTGATTTCCGAGTACAAAGTGCATTATTGTGATAGTGTACATACCTTTGAATATCAATTATATAAAGACTGTGTTTCCGGTAATACAGTGTGTGGACATTCCTTGGTGGGGGTTCGGGGACGACACTGTACTTCAGAACCAGCCTGCATCACCTCCTGAGAAGCTAGGCCTTGATTGCTTGTCCATTGCTACCACAATAGAGAATCTTGGCTGGGGTCCACTGTGCCTCTCCTTGTTATGCACAATAGGTCAGTTACACACCCATACAACACCTTGCATAACACTCCGATACAAAGTACTGTCAGGCTCCCCGGTTCTCAGTCCAACCCTCCAATTGTCCAATCACCTAGGGTGCAGGGGAGTCGCCATCATCGATGGTTTCGGTTCACACGCAGAGGACGGTGTGGTTTGTTTCCTCGTCTCCAATGGCAACTGCCATGGAGATTGCGATCGGGCTGGAACAGCCGATCGCGATTGCTTCCTGGTTTCACATCAACTTCCCGATCACGTGCACGGAGCGCCACTCACGTGATCGGGAGGCGGCTCGCATAAAAGCCGGGAGCTTTGAATCACTCGCCGCTTCACAGCTGTTTTCTAACACTGTTCGGCGCTCTTGACTCTTGTTTGTGACCTCATCGGATTTCGACCTCAGGCTTACTCATCACGGATTTGATTAACTCTTGCTCCTTGGATACGGTTGCTGATACTCTGCACGGATACTGGTACTTTGGACCTTTGGCTTGCGCATAACGGACTGCTTTGGATTTTCCCTATCTGTTCACTTGCTACAACCTGGATTTTGACCCTTGGATTGTTTACGACCTTCCTACTGTTCTTTCTTGGAAATCATTATGGGTTACGGGTGGTCAGCCAGTACCTGCCTCCAGGTACTTGACTGTTTGAATCATCGGCGCTCCCTTGCACCAATTCCTCAGGCTCCCTTCCACTGAACATAGGTAAGAAAGTATCCTTTATTCACATTTAACTAAAAGCACTGTCTTTGCCTGTATTAACCCCGACTTCCTTCCAACAGCCTCTGGAGTCCTCAGCGCCACCTGATTCTACAACCAACAACCACCTGTGGCCTCAAAGCTCGCACAGGGAGTGTTTATCTTTCTCTCCCTGTGGGTGATTTGTGGACAGAGGCTCAATACTCTTCACTTCGTGGCAAGTCTTGACACTCCTCTACCATATAGAGAGCAGGAGTACAGACACCCCCCTCCAGTCTTTACAAAGGTGACCGGACTGGTTGCCTCTGGGAGTTTAAAAATACCCTTGCCGGTACTTCTGACCAGGAGGGCTTCTATGATGAAAAGATCAGGGAGTTGGATTTGCAGAAAATGAAGTTACAAAGGGACCACCTGCTCCACTTTGCAGACAGAGAGGAGCTAGAGTATAGGCCTCAAAAGAGCATCTTAAAAACCTCCACACATTCAGGGTGATGGGGGAATTTCCCACCATATCCGGAAGGAGGGATGAGGAGGACAAGTACTTCCCCAGGCAAAAAGGGGAGTACAAAGGAAATGACCCTGAGAGCACACAGCACCACAGGGGAGAATTCTGGGAGGTATTCCCAGTCTCATAGTGGTAGGGAGTGCCTAGAGCACAGAGAATGGACCACCAATTGCAGCAGCTCTGAGTCAGAGGGTGAATGGACAAGCAGCGAAAAAGAAAGTCTGCCAATTCAAAGAGAGGTCTTGTGAAAGACCCAGTTTGGCAGATTGTTAATAAAGAGCTTTATGACTCCCTACCATAAGAACGCCAAATATTCAGTATGGGAGCATATAGAGCTTTATGGCCTAATAATTACTTCATTTGGTATTAAGAATGATAGAAATTCCATGGAGTTTGTCAAATGGACATTTTCCCCTGAATACTCCAGCTTCTTTGCTGGGCTGGAGGACTAAGATCACCAAAATGGTCCACCTTCAAGGCAGCCATTTTAAAACACTCCATTCATAGAAATCCTCAGGAGGCCTGCAAGGCAGCATACAACCTGCAGTGTGGGGAAGACCAATCACCTAGAGAGTTTGTGCAGGAGCTGAGGTGAGCATTTGCACAGACCTCTAGGCGGGTAAACACCAATAGCTGGGAGTTCATCAACACACACTTCCATGTGCTCCCGAAATACATTATGACCCAACTAGTAAGGGAATTCCATGAGCGTAGGACCCTGGATTGGGTGATAGAACAGGCGATCTGGATAAATGAAGTACAAAAGCCCTCTGAAAACAAAAAACATACCCTAAAAACCCCAAATCCTCAAACACCCCCGCTGCTGCCAAGGTGGCAGAGGTGAAAAATACCCACATATTGGACTTGGAAATGGAGGGGCCTAAAAATACTCCTCCCACTAACACTAACAAGCAGAATGAGAGGCAGAAGAGACCCTCTGATCCAATCCAATCAGGGGGTAGCCAGGCAGGGTATCCGGCCAACACTCCATCTGACCCAGCCACCTATATCAGTACGAGATACAAGAGTAACAGACCCATCCTGGGGTATGTATGTACTACCCCAGAACTGCCCCGGGAAACCTCCCTCAAAACCTCCATCCAAACTTCCCTCAGGAGGGAAGAATTCCTCCACGCCCCATCCTAAGTTTCTTCCGCAGATACACTTCAAACCTTAATTTCCAGAACAATCCTCCTCTCTCTCCTCGCTTTAACAACAATAGATTCCTGAATCCGTGAGAAGGGAGACCTAGGATGGAAGGTTATCAGGGAAACTCCCAATACCCAAGCTACTCTGGTAGGAGGTACAGCTACCCTTTCTGGGACCAGCAAAGGTATGAATCCAGACCCCCTCTACCAAATCAGAAAGGATGACTCAACTGGAGCTACAAGTCCATCACTTAACCCAAGACCTGGGTCACATGTTGAGGGCTCAGCAGAACCCTACACTGGAAACTGCTGCCAAGAATTACTCAACAACCGGGTCTGGTGCCCCGGAGCAATGGCGGGAAGAAACCTCCGACAACCAATAGGTTCCAGAGGATGGGGCCCGGGTGGAAGGGAAATTCGAAAGCCTAGAGGAAGTTTCTTTTCCTACCTGAACAAAACCCCTGGAAACCTCTGAGCCTGAACATACATCTCCCACCCCCGAAAAGATGGAACCTAAGGAACAGGGGCTAATTAGGAGAAATCGATAGCCAAAGACAACCCACTTTGTTGAGGAAGTGTGCATCATCCTTTTTGAAGGAGAAGAATCCCTGGAGGATTCAGGGAAGAAAATCTTCTCTTTCAGAGATGGAGGTATCCCTCCCATGGAAAAATGGGTCCCAGAAACCCTGAGATTGATGAGGTAAGTATGGAAACTGACCCAGATCAAGAAGCGCTTAAACCCAAACAATGTCACCCAGAGGACCCAGAAATCACCTCCCCCCAAACAGGTTGGGGTAACTGCCTCCAGGAAAAGGGGGACAGAAAAGAATCGTGGGACAAAGGGGACTTCCCAATCCCACCTGTTTCTGAGTGCAAAATCTTTTTTACAGATTCCCCAACGACACAGAAAACTGTCCAAGATGACACAGTGTGGGAGTTCAATATAAAAAAGTTAACTGTCAAGTTGGCACAGAATGGACATTTTCTTTGTCCCCTTGAAGAGAAAGAAGGAAGATTTTATACCTCCGTCAAGGTATAGGGTCAATGTGAATTATCAGCGCTGGTGGATACTGGATCCCAAGCCTCCCTCTTGTATTGTATTGTATTGTATTGTATTGTATTGTATATTCATATAGCGCTCTTTCCCCACTTGTGTGGCCTCAATGTGCTTTTTCTTTGGTTGAACGCCCTTGGTGACCGTAGTCGATGTGGTTGGAAAGTTTTAGGGGGTTTAGTTTAAGAGATACGTATGTGCATGTTGCCGTTCTAGGACTTGGGTGGATGGCAAGGCGCGACTAAGCAGCCCAAGAGAGGTCAGACACATGGGTGGGTCCTGGTGAGGGTTAGAGATAGCTTGCTATTGTTGAGTCTATGTGAGGCCAGCTATACCATTTTCCTTTCGGGTGGTGGTAGCTGTATGCTAGTGGCAGAGGTGTTGAGGTACGTCTGATGTTTCAGTCTGGGCGGCTATGTGTGCACTAGACCGGATGTGCTTAGCCGTAGGTGTGTTCTATCATGCATGGATGCCTGGCCGTGCCTGCGGCCCATGTCCACGCTAGTGGTGTGAGATATACGTACCTTAGGCTGCAATGTTGCTCCAGGTCTATGCCAGAGGGGCTGGCTTTCATAATGTGGTAGGTATCTGTATATATTAAGCCGTGAAGGAGGTAACACCTGGAATTTTGAGAGTCCTGTATAGTGGGAGAGAGGCCTACACCTAACAGTACAGTGTGGGTAAAAAGGCTAAGCACAGCCAGATATCAGAGTCCTGTGTAGCGGGAGAGAGGCCTACACCCAACAGTGCATATTTGGATACAGGCAAGGACAGCTAGTATTGAGAGTCCCGGATGGTGGGAGGGAGGCTCACTACCAGCGATTCGATTTGGGTAGCAGGTCTTGAGATTCCACAGCAGGAACCGAGGATCCCGTACAATTGGAGGGAGGCCCACACCCAAAACGTGCAGCCTGGATAAGAGAGTAGGCACAGCCAAATCCGAGCGTCCTGCAGAGTGGGAGAGAGTCTACGCCTGACAATGCACTTTGGGTGAATAACTAGACACAGCCCCAACTGTGAGTCCTGCCCAGTGGGAGGAAGGGCTGAACATGTCAACGCAACCAGAGTACAGGACTAAACAGAGCTGATGCCCACAGCTAGTTGACAGGGCCAGACCCTAACCCTGACAAGACTATGCAAGGCTCGAAAACATAAAGCTAACAGTGCAAATATAAGTACAGGGCCAAACAGAGCTAGAGCTTACAACCAACAGTCCAAATATAAGTACAAGGCCAAACAGAGCTAGAGCTTACACCCAACAGTGCAAATATAGGTACAAGGCCAAACAGAGCTAGAGCTTACACCCAACAGTGCAAATATAAGTACAAGACCAAACAGAGCTAGAACTTACACCCAACAGTGCACATATAAGTACAAGGCCAAACAGAGCTAGAGCTTACACCCAACAGTGCACATATAAATACAAGTACAAGGCCAAACAGAGCTAGAGCTTACACCCAACAGTCCAAATATAAGTACAAGGCCAAACAGAGCTAGAGCTGCTTACACCCAACAGTGCAAATATAAGTACAAGGCCAAACAGAGCTAGAGCTTACACCCAACAGTGCAAATATAAGTACAAGACCAAACAGAGCTAGAACTTACACCCAACAGTGCACATATAAGTACAAGGCCAAACAGAGCTAGAGCTTACACCCACCAGTGCACATATAAATACAAGTACAAGGCCAAACAGAGCTAGAGCTTACACCCAACAGTCCAAATATAAGTACAAGGCCAAACAGAGCTAGAGCTGCTTACACCCAACAGTGCAAATATAAGTACAAGGCCAAACAGAGCTAGAGCTTACACCCAACAGTGCAAATATAAGTACAAGGCCAAACAGAGATAGAGCTTACACCCAACAGTGCAAATATAGATACAAGGCCAAACAGAGCTAGAGCTTACACCCAACAGTGCAAATATAAGTACAAGGCCAAACAGAGCTAGAGCTTACACCCAACAGTGCACATATAAATACAAGTACAAGGCCAAACAGAGCTAGAGCTTACACCCAACAGTCCAAATATAAGTACAAGGCCAAACAGAGCTAAAGCTGCTTACACCCAACAGTGCAAATATAAGTACAAGGCCAAACAGAGCTAGGGCTTACACCCAACAGTGCAAATATAAGTACAAGGTCAAACAGAGATAGAGCTTACACCCAACAGTGCAAATATAGGTACAAAGCCAAACAGAGCTAGAGCTTACACCCAACAGTGCAAATATAAGTACAAGGCCAAACGGAGCTAGAGCTTACACCCAACAGTGCAAATATAAGTACAAGGCCAAACTGAGATAGAGCTTACACCCAACAGTGCAAATATAAGTACAAGGCCAAACTGAGCTAGAGCTTACACCCAACAGTGCACATATAAGTACAAGGCCAAACTGAGCTAGAGCTTACACCCAACAGTGCAAATATAAGTACAAGGCCAAACGGAGCTAGAGCTTACACCCAACAGTGCACATATAAGTACAAGGCCAAACGGAGCTGGAGCTTACACCCAACAGTGCACATATAAATACAAGGCCAAATGGAGCTAGAGGTTACACCCAACAGTGCAAATATAAGTACAAGGCCAAACAGAGCTGGAGCTTACACCCAACAGTGCAAATATAAGTACAAGGCCAAACAGAGCTAGAGCTTACACCCAACAGTGCAAATTGAGTACCCGTCTAAGGATTTGAGAGTCCTGCACAGTGGGAGAGAGGACCGCAAAGGCAAAAAGACCTTTGGCCAACTAAATTCAGGAAGGGGAAGAGTCACCAAATCAGTGTTCCAAGCATGGCAGATGTAGTAGGTCTCCAACTTTACCCTACTCCAGACACTGATAGATTGGTGCAGTCGACAAAACTCACTACTAAAACTCTGAGCGACTATCCCTTGCTGGCCTGTGTCTCTGTGCCATTGCATCTCGGCGTTTAGTGTGTGCCGCTAAGTGTCGCAGAGGGCACAACAGGCCTTTTGTTAACATGTTAGGGCTGGGATTGTTGACCCATTGACTAGTTAATGTGCAAGTTATTTTATGTTATGTTATATGACATTCATATAGCTCCTGCTGCCATTGGTATGGCCTCAAGGAGCTGTCGGGTGAACGCACTTGTAGGACCGAAGTCTGGGTGTGAGATTTGAACATAGAACTTAGAATGCGTGTGTGCGTTTCCAGCCAGCACAAACTCATAATGTTTCAGTGTAACCATGGAGATGCACATTTGTAATTTTGAACAACATGTTCATGGGGTCACTGCAGCGATAAACAAGCCATCCTCTGGTGTAATAAAAATGTCTTAATCAAGTGTGCCTGGAGCCCCCTGATTTACAGTATGCAGAAATCATGTTGCTGCAGTACAATACAATTCAAGATACTTTATTGACATGACTAGTTAGACAAATGTTGCCAAAGTGATACATGGGGTTATACATGTTACATTCTCTAGTTAGACTCAAAGTGTTCCCAGGGGCAGGTAGTGGGTGTTAATGGAAATAGCGACTAGCGTAGCCTTGAGCGGTCACTAGGTAGGAAAAAAATGAAAACACCAAACACCACCCAGAGGATGTGTGTCCTTCCCTGGGGCGTTGCTAGGGGGGGGCTAAGGGGGCTATAGCCCCTGATCTTTTGGTTGTAGCCCCGGATAGAATCTCGGGAGCTACAGCCAAAAGACTAGCTAGCCCCCAGTCCCAACAGTTCCGACTTCAGCTTAGCCCCGGGTCTTTTCCAGACCTTGCAACTCCCCTGCCCTTCCGGCCTCTCATCACTTCCCATGACAATAGTTTCCGGTCACAGGCACCGCTTACATCCCCACATAACACCGAAAAACGGAAATGTTACACTATGAAACTCGAGCTTGAAAGTGTTTGGTCCAAACTGAATCCAGTAGAACACAATCTACACAACACAGAAAGTCGACTGCCAGAATTCATCGCTCGTTCTACTGTCATAATGATTAAAATAATGTATCCAGAGCGCGCATGCGCACCGCACCCAAGTTCTTGCATTCTGACAGTACATGTCCAGCGCTTTCTGCTATTGTTACCAGTTAACTAATGCAACACTATCTACTATTTCCCTCAGATATCCCCAATTCCAGGCCTTGTACCATCAGGACTGGCCGCCCATTGATACTCTGCGTCCCAAAGGTGACGGACAGAGCATTACATGACTCTGGCGCGTTTTATATTTATCTGTGACAATTTCCATTTCCCAATAACTTTTTAATGTTGCCATGTATTCATAATTAGAGGCCCAATCCCAGCTTTCCAATTTGTTTACTAATGATTTCTTTTTCCCAGTCTGGTCTCCATCCCATCTGTGTAGATGTATGTGTTACCATTTCAGCAAAGGCGTCTGTGCTATTGCCCTCAGCGTCTTCACCAAGCAGTCCAAGCAAAGGGCATTGAGGCTTTCTTTTGGATTTTATTAATACCTGTTTATTGTCTTTTCCCTTGGTTATGGGCATAAAATAATCTCCAGGGCAACAGGGCCCCTTCAGGGCCCCTTCAAGTGCCTTTGCCTGTCATTCTGACCAAGAACAGCAGGACCGAGCCCCTCAATACTTTCCCTCTAAAATCTCTAAAATGAGAAACTCTCACATCCTCCTCTCACTCCCACCCAACCCTCCTCCTGTCCATCGGCTCTCCCCATGTCTCTTCTACTCTCGACTACTTCTTGCCTACTTCTTCCATTGGAATAGCACCCATCCTTTGCAGCGCCAACCCATTCTGCACTCCTAACGACCTGCTTGCTCCCCAAATGTTCAAAGCATTCATCTCAATCACCTGCCCTCACCACTCTGAGCTCCTTAACCTCTCTCTCTCTCCTGGACTATTCCCTCCCTCCTTGAAATCAGCAACTGTCCTATCATTACTATCATTACTCTATGAAATCTGCTTATCCAAACGTCCCAGCAAACTATCGCCCAGTGTCCATCCTTCCCCATTAGTCAAAGATCCTTGAGCGGTTGGTCTTCAACCTTGAGCGTAATGGCCTTGCAGATCACCTTCTGGCTTCCTTAGTAAACACGCCCCTGAGGCTGCACTCCCCTGATCCCCTGAGGCTGCACTCCCCTGAGACTGCACGCCACTGAGGCTGCACTACCCTGATCCCCTGAGGCTGCACTCCCCTGAGACTGCATGCCACTGAGGCTGCACTACCCTGATCCCCTGAGACTGCACTCCCCTGAGACTGCACGCCACTGAGGCTGCACTCACGCATGTCTCCAACATTCTCGCTGATGCTCAGCACTCCAAACACTCTTCTATACTCACACTTTGGGACCTCCTTGCTTCTTGTGACTCTGCCGACCAGTCCTCTCCCCTCCTCAGTCTCCCGGACTTTGGGTTTCTTAAACCTTCCCTCGCCTGGATCACCACCTACCTGGAAGGTTGACTCTTTGCAATTTCCTAGAACTTCCAAACCTCTGACCTCACCCCTCTCCCTGTTGCTGTTCCCCAAGGATCCATCCTTGGGCCTCTGCTCTTCACCCTCGATACCTCTTCTCTAACACTACTTAACTCATACTTTGGCTTCACTATCATCTCTTCGATGACGACACTGGCATCTTTTTCTCTTTTCCCTGCTTCACCCCAGCCACCTTGGAACCGATTATCAACTTTCTCACTGAAATTCGTCGCTGGATGGCTCTTTGCTGCCTTTTGCTAAACTCTTCAAAAAACAGACGTAATTTTATTCCAGCTTCCAACGCCATCCCTAGCCTCCCCTTTCCTATCTCCTACCCACCTTACCTTCTTGCTCCCGCAACCAAGGCTCCCAATCTTGGGGTTCTCCTTGAAAGGAACCTACAACTGCAACAGTTCATCACTGCCACTCCGTTTGTGCTGCTCGTATTAACTTACTAAACATTCAAAAGTTTGTCAATTTCTTTCTAACCACTCTACAAAATCTCTACCCTTATGCACAGCAAACTTGACTACTGCTCTTGCCAACTCCTTGGCTTTCCTCTCTCCTCCATCCTTTCTCTGGATAAAGTCCTTCACTTTGCCACACACGCTCGCTACGACCTACCCAACTCACCCCCACTTCTTCCTACCGACACCATGCTGGTGGGCTCTCCAGGCACAACCGCTCTCTTTCTGCTAGTTTACAAATCTATCAATGGTCGCGTTGCTTAGTGCCGGCCAGATGGTATCTCTACTTACTCACCACCTTCTTTCCTCCACCCCTGCTCTGCACTGCACCCCACTGTCACATTCCCCCTGTACCGCCTCTCGTTTCCGCTCTTTCTCCATTCTCACCCCCTCCCCTTCAACCCACAACCCATCATAAAGTCAGTACAATTGTGGATCTCTTCAAAGCTTGGCTCACACTTCATTTACCTGCTAAAAAGGGAGCCCCCCAGCCGTCTCCCCATCCTCCTCATATGGCGCGCCTCTGTAGTTTGAAGCTCTTGCCGCCTTAGGTTAATGCTAGTTTTGTAAGTCACTTGTTTATTAGATATCTTTTTTCTGTTTGTTTAGTCTCTGGTATATGTCCTACCTCCTTTTATTTTACACCCTCATAAGTTGGCACCCATCTCAGGAATGCTCGCCCCACAACTGTAATTGTTATAAGTCATTTCTGATGGAAATTGACATCCCTGTTCTTCAAATAAACACAAATCCAAATGTAATGGAAAAAGCAGACGCTGCTCTTGCAGCATACGCTAAACCTTCTGTGCCCCAAACCTTATGTGCCCCAAGAGTGCTCTTGCAGCATACCGCTGAACCTTCTGTGCCCCCAGAGTGCTCTTGCAGCATACCGCTGAACCTTATGTGCCCCCAGAGTGCTCTTGCAGCATACCGCTGAACCTTCTGTGCCCCCAGAGTGCTCTTGCAGCATACCGCTGAACCTTCTGTGCCCCCAGAGTGTTCTTGCAGCATACCGCTGAACCTTCTGTGCCCCCAGAGTGCTCTTGCAGCATACCGCTGAACCTTCTGTGCCCCCAGAGTCCTCTTGCAGCATACCGCTGAACCTTCTGTGCCCCCAGAGTGCTCTTGCAGCACACCGCTAGACCTTCTGTGCCCCCAGAGTGCTCTTGCAGCACACTGCTAATGCAGCATACCGCTAAACCTTCTGTTCCCCCAGAGTGCTCTTGCAGCACACCACTAAACTTTCCGTGCCCCCAGAGTGCTCTTGCAGCACACCGCTGAGCCTTCCGTGCCCCCAGAGTGCTCTTGCAGCAGCATACCACTGAACTTTCTGTGCCCCCAGAGTGCTCTTTCGGCATACTGATGAACCTTCCGTGCCCCCAGAGTGCTCTTGCAGCACACCGCTGAACTTTCTGTGCCCCCAGAGTGCTTTTGCAGGACACCGCTGAACCTTCTGTGCCCCCAGAGTGCTCTTGCAGCACACCGCTGAACCTGCCATGCCCCCAGAGTGCTCTTGCAGCACACTGCTGAACCTTCCGTGCCCCCAGAGTGCTTTTGCAGCACACCGCTGAACCTTCTGTGCCCCCAGAGTGCTCTTGCAGCACACCGCTGAACCTGCCATGCCCCCAGAGTGCTCTTGCAGCACACTGCTGAACCTGCCATGCCCCCAGAGTGCTCTTGCAGCACACTGCTGAACCTTCCGTGCCCCAGAGTGATCTTGCAGCATACCACTGAACATTCTGTGCCCCCCTCTTTCGGCATTCTGCTGAACCTTATGTGCCCTCAGAGTGCTCTTGCAGCACACTGCTGAACCTTCTGTGCCCCCAGAGTGCTCTTGCAGCACACCCCTGAACCTTCTGTGCCCCCATCTTGCAGCATACCGCTAAACCTTCAGTGCCCCCAGAGTGCTCTTGCAGCACACCGCTGAAACTTCTGTGCCCCCAGAGTGCTCTTGCAGCACACCGCTGAACCTTCTGTGCCCCCAGAACTGGTGGAAACCGGTGGTTTTGTTTTTGGTGGATGAGAGCCAATGAAATGTATGGCTGTACTAGTTAGGGGTTTGGAGGGTGAGTGACTGATTTCACGGCGGGTGACACCAGCCTAAAGTGTGCAAGTTGAAATGTCTGCTTAAAGCCAAGGGCAAGACACTAGTAGGTGACCCAGGATGTCAACACACTACCTGACTGACTTTGCTTTCAAGAGTTGCCTTTTTCCTTGTTTCTTAGGGGTCAGAACATCCTTAGAGGGCAACAGGGCACCTTCAAGGGCCAGTGCGTGCCATCCTGACCAGCACAGCCGACCCAAGCCAAGTTTCAACATCGTTTGTGCACTATCGCCACAGTGTTGAGCAACACCACAACTGCAGAGGGAGGCAATGTTCCGCAGGTAAAGTGTTCCATCCCCACGTGTTCCGTCCCTACGCATTCCGTCCCCAATCGTTCCTTTCCCAGGAAGTTCCGGTCACACACATGAGCGCTCGATGTGTCGCTTAGCTGCAGGCGTCACACTACATTCCGCCCCCTGCCACGATTATTCAGGCGATAAAGTAATGTACACTGGGCTATACATGTTCATATCACATGTCCATAAATGTACCTGTGTGCTTACATATCCCCCCCTATTCTGGTCACACAGCTCCCCTATTCCGGTCACACAGCTCCCCTATTCCCGTCTCACAGCTCCCCTATTTCAGTCACACAGCCCCCTTCTCTGGTCTCACATCTCACTTTTTCTGGTCACACAGTCCCTCTATTCCGGTTACACAGCTCCCCTATTCCGGTCACACAGCTCCCTTATTCCAGTGGCAGGGCTCCCCTATTCCAGTCACACACCTCCCCTATTCCCGTCAGACAGCTCCCCTTTTCCAGTCACACAGTCCCCTAGTCCACTGGCACGGCCCCCCTATTCCAGTGACAGTGCTCCCCTATTCCGGTCACACAGCTCCCCTATTCTGGTCACACAGCTCACCTACTCTGTTAACACAGCTCCTTTATTCCAATCGCAGCGCTCCCTTATTCCGGTCACACAGCTCCCTTATTCTGGCCACACAGCTCCCCTTTTCCAGTCAAACAGTCCCCTACTCTGGTAACACAGCTCACTTGTTCTGGGGACAGTGCTTCCTATTCCGGTCACAGGGTCCCCCTATTCCAGTCACAGTGCTCTCCTATTCCGGTCACACAGCTCTCTTATTCTGGTCAAACAGCTCCCCGACTCTGGTAACATAGCTCCCTTATTCCGATGGCAGCAGTCCCCTATTCCGGTCACACAGCTCCCCTATTCTGGTCACACAGCTCACTTATTCCGATGACACAGCTCCCCTACTCCAGTCATACAGCTCCCCTATTCTGGTCAAACAGCTCCCCTACTCTGGTAATACAGCTCCCTTATTCTAATGGCAGCGCTCCCCTATTCCGGTCACAGAGTTCCCCTATTCTGGTCACACGGCTCCCCTATTACGGTCACACAACTCCCCTAGTCTGATGACACAGCTCCTCTATTCCGGTGACAGTGCTCCCAATTCCAGTGGCATAGCTCCCCCATTCCGCTCACACAGCGCCGCTATTCTGGTCACAAAGTGCCCCTATTCCTGTGACAGTGCTTCCCTATTCCGGTGACACAGCTCCCCTATTCTGGTCACACAGCTCCCCTATTCTGGTCACACAGCCCCCCTGTTCCTGTGACAGTGCTCCCCTATTCCAGTGACATAGTTCCCCTATTCCGGTCACACAGTCCCCCGGTTCCGGTGAGAGTGCTCCCCTATTCTGGTCACACAGCTCCCCTATTCTGGTCACACAGCCCCCCTGTTCCTGTGACAGTGCTCCCCTATTCCAGTGACATAGTTCCCCTATTCCGGTCACACAGTCCCCCGGTTCCGGTGAGAGTGCTCCCCTATTCTGGTCACACAGCTCCCCTATTCTGGTTACACAGCCCCCTATTCCTGTGACAGTGCTTCCCTATTCCGGTCACACAGTCCCCCTATTAGGTGATAGTGCTCCCCTATTCTGGTCACAGAGCCCCCCTATTCCGGTGACACGGCTCCTCTAGTCCGGTCACACTGTCCCCCTATTCCGGTGTGAGTGCTCCCCTATTCTGGTCACACAGGCCCCCTATTCCGGTGACACAGCTCCCCTATTCCGGTGACAGAGCTCCCCTATTCTGGTCACACAGCTCCCCTACAACATCCCCCACCAGGGCCGAAGCCCACAGGGATCAAGGGCGCGGGGTTGCACACCGCTCCTGCATCTGCTTTTGCCCATGAGGGCCACCGTATCCAGAGGAATTAGGCCACACCCCTTCTACATTAAACCCCGGATCACCCACCAGGGCCAAAGCCCATGGGGTCCAAGCGTGCGGGTTTTGCGCTCCTGCTGGGTGTTTTGCGCCAGCAGGGGGGAGTGAACTTCTCGTGTTCGTCCCTGTGCTTCTGCAGTGTACAGTGCACAGCCCAACAAGGAAAGCAGGAGTCCTCTAGCGGAAGGCTTTGTGCAGTCTAAGGTGAGGAGAAGCGCCAGGGGGGGGCTCACATGACTGGAACTACTTGATCTGCCATCTGCTACCCCATATTCAGCCCATCCCCAGTGAGCCAGCTGGGATTGCAGTGGAGCTCTTGGTACACTCCTCCACCAGTCCTCGTGAAGCTTCCCGATGATTAATCAACACAAAAGGAAACTACTAACTATATAACGGAAACTGCCCTTCCCAACTACAGGTCCCCATCGGCCTATCAAACTTACAGGAGATGCTTACCAGTTGATGAGTGAAATCAACCCGTTTTTGGGGAGCCCTCTGGATGACAGGATCTGTAAAATTACTGACTCACTAGAAGAGGATAGCCATGGTGCCACATTAAAGTACTCATCTAATAGAGGGGGGCCTGACCCAAGCAAGGTCACCATAGGGGAGCACGAGGCATCCAGACCTGCCCCAACAGCGACACATCCCAACATTACTGCGGGCCAACAATGTGCTGCCTCCTTCTGCACACAACCCCTCACTGGGGCACCGGCCGCCCTTATGCCACCCTGGAATCCCGCTACCCTTATGGACAGCTCCCTTGACAAAGAACCGGTGAACAGGGGTCTGCTCATTATTTGAGGATGCAACAATGGTGCCAACGTGGGTACTGGAATGAGCATCGGCCCCCCATCCATACCAATAACCTTGACTGCTGAAACACTCATGATGCTCCCCGAACTTTCGGCTGACCCTTTTGACACGACCAATGTGGATATACCACAGCCTTCAACCGGTGCGAACAGATATGTACTGGAGTCAGGGTTGGCGTTGGTCCTGGCAGTCCCTGGGTGTTAGGGAGAATTCTCCAGAATGGCTGATTTCCCTTACCTACTGAGTCCCTCAGCAGCTTTGCTGGATTTCTAGGATTTCTTTCTTTCACCTGGTAAGAGTGTGAACCTTTTTTCCCACTTTTACATGTGTTTTGCTGTGTGTGTTTTACATGTGTATGTGTTCATGGACTGTGGAGCCTCACCTACTCCACAGGCATCATCTTGTTACTGTGTGTCACACATCAACTTTAGTGCAGTGACACAGGGTTGTCTTTCAGACTTCCCAAATCATACTCCTTTTTCTGGAACTGACTATTGTCTCCCAGAACATGCAAAGTTGCCATTGACTTTATTAGTCTTTTTAAATTCACAGACCCAGGACAAACTATCTTACGTAGAGTTCTGAAAAGGGTTAATACTTACCCATTTTTGTCTGTTTCTCATGGAACATTATTTCGTTCCGCTTTCTTTAAGATTTGGCTGGTGGCAGTGGTATCTACCCTATTTTTCCTACTGCGGTCTATTTAAATAGCCTTGGTACTGTTTTAGGCTACGTTAGTAGCCTCGAACTTAAACCCGCTGGACCCCTTTTACTTTTATTTGGTTCCGGCTGGGTTTATTCGCCATTTCTTTTTTTCTCGGTTTTTCTCGTGTTTTACTCTGCGTGCCAAACCAGGTTTGGTTCCTTTGTTTGCCGTCCTTTGGCGGGTTTCTTCAGAGAAGCCCTCCTTAGGCGCCTGAATGTCTGAGGGGGGCAGGATGTGAGGGAGGGGTTTGAGACACCCTGCACAGGGTCTCCTTGGAGACCCATGTCGCACTATGTGTGATTGGCTGTGGGGACTGTCCAGCCGGGACAGCCTCCCTGCTGTGTGATTGACAGCCAGGCTGTGTGAATGGGGGAAAACTGCATAAAAAGCAGGTCTCTGGGACTGAGAAGGCAGAGTCGCCACTGGATCGGGAGAACTGAAGAGAAGCTGACAGAAGAGGACCTCTACCATGACTGAACCTCCTGGTGAAGCCCTGCTGCAGGTCCGAATCTCCAAACTTCGACGACAGGGAAGATCTGCAAGGAATCTTCTCCCCTTGAGCTGGTGGGACCAACCAGTTCACCAAACTACCAGCCAAGCCTCCCTCCTCTGGTCGAATTTGCTGTGCACAGCTGCAGTGAACTGGATAGCCAGGAGGACCGGACCCAGCTTGGCTTTTACGGAGCGCACCTATTATTCGTTGCTTTGCTCTTCTGCTGGTTCCTTCCCTGGGCAGTGCAGGACCCTCCAGTCTTCCTACTTCATGTCAGTCCGACAGTCGCTTCAGGAACCGTGAGCCTGCAGGACCTGCCAGGAACTTCTGCCTCAGCTACAGCTCCTTCTTCATTTAAGGTACTGTTCAAATCCGTACGTTCGTTCCGTCCGACCATGGTGAAAGTGTTTGAAATCTTTCGCCTATCCCAAGGCTTGTCCTTCTCTACTCTTTAAAGTGACTTTTTCATCCGACCAAATTCGTTCTGCTTTCTTGGCAAAGACTTGACCGCAAACTACCCTGAACTGTATAATCATCTCCAAAGACTTTGGTCCATTGACTTTGGCCCAGGCCTTTTGATTTGATTTCCTCACTGTAGTTACTTTTTCTAGATTGCCATGCCTACTTGTTGGTGCTGCTCAACTTTTGTCTAACCTTG
The DNA here is from genome assembly GCF_040938575.1 of Ambystoma mexicanum. Classification (NCBI taxonomy): domain Eukaryota; kingdom Metazoa; phylum Chordata; class Amphibia; order Caudata; family Ambystomatidae; genus Ambystoma; species Ambystoma mexicanum. The sequence goes on along the minus strand of NC_090933.1, from coordinate 1,347,464,243 downwards.
TCTTTCCCTCCCTTTTAAATTGCTGGAGTGCCATTTTGCTCACATTTCATTTTGAGCTTAACTTGTCCAGAATCTATTGGGTAGGGTGAAGTATATTAAGAGTGTGATTTTTCTACTGCTTTACTTTGGTGAATTGGTTTACAACTGATGTGTAAATAAATGTATATTCTTTTACTCAGAAACCTTGAGTCAGTGTTTGTTTGAACCATAGTAACTGCTGTCCTTTGTGTCACTATTGGTACTGCTCACTTTACTCTTGAGATAAGTCTTGCTGCTCAGCCATCGCTACCACTTTACTGTGTAGTACAGGCTTGTACCAAAGGTGAATTTGTACTGTCACTTATAGTCTTAATTGTGTGTGATATTCCCAAAGGGTACTGCATGTCATTCTGCCTAACACTGGTGTACAGCAGTGAGGATCAAGTATAGTGATTACACTTAGAGTGCTGCTATAACCTTGGATCAACTAACCACAAGGCTAAACACCACTAAAAAAGAATATTAATCATGTCTGATATGGAAAGCTACAGTCAGGAGACCCTCCTTAGTTACACTGTGGATTCTTTAAAAATCTGTGTAGAAAAAGGAATCTCTCTGTGAAAGGCAAAAAGTCTGAATTGATTGAAAGGTTGTTAGAGAAACAAAGTCTGGAGGGTGGGTCTGACATACCTGACCCCTCAGCAAATGTGGAACATGATGAGGATGATAATGTGTCTATTATTGATGAGTTCGATGAGGCAGATGTGTCTCACAATGTAGGCCTCACTGCTCCTCTGCCTGCTCAGCAACCTCAATCTTTGTCCACTGTGACCCCTACAGGTCCTACACTCAGTCCAGAATTCATTGCTCTAGAAAAGATGAGGCTTGAATTGGAAATTAAACGTTTAAATGCTCAAATTGAACGAAAGCATCAAGAACTTAAGCTTAGAGAAATGGAGATGAACCATGCCTACGAAATGAAAAAGTTGTCTTTGGAAAATGCTTCTCCCCAGAGTCTTCTAGGTCTTCCAGTCCTAAGAGACCCTGTATGCCTAAAGAAATTGTTGGTATGTATTAGGCTAAGCTTGATATTTTGGATTGGTTGTCAATGTTTGAATATAACCATGGGATTCAAGACATTACTGGGAATCAGTTGCTTCCTCACTAGGCTCCCCACTGTTGCATCTGATGTTGTGATGGAGTTGGGGGAGGTGGATAGGATAGATTATGAGTGTGTGAAGCTAGCTTTAATTGCTAGATTTGGGAAGACCTCTTCCCAGTACCTTAAGAGGTCTAAGACCCTCACAAAGCATGATGGTACCCCTTGGGCTACCTGGGTATGTGAATGTTTGAAAAACTTAGATGGTTGGGTTAAGGGTTACAGAGTAAACACTTATGAAGGAATGATACATCTTGTTATGTTGGAGTCAATTTATGATGCCTGCTCTCCTGAGCTCAGACAGCACTTGGCTGATTCTAAGGAGATAGATCTCAAGAAGTTAGCTAAGGCTGCTGACTTGTGGGTTGCCAACAGGGCTACTCACAAGGATTCTGGGGCAACTCAGACGAAGGATGAGGGAAAGCAGCAAAAGAAAGATAACAAAGAGAATTCAAATACCTCCAACCCAAAAGTGGGCCCCAAACAAAACAATAAGGGTAAGCCACAAGGGAAATAGAATCAGGCTAGTGCACCATCTGGAACCAAACCAGATGGAGGTCAGAACAAGCCCCCATTCATCAAAACATTTTGGAAATGTTATGTTTGTGGGTCAACTGACCATGAGAAAGGGGATCCCAGATGTAAGGGTAAACCTTCAGGGGTCCACACTGTCTCCTTAGCCTTCTCCCCTGAGGAAGAAGTACCTATGGCAAGTGGAAACTTTCACCTACTGGCTGATGAATCCATGAGAGGCTCAGCTAGTGTTTCTTTAGTGTCCATGGGCTTGTGGGAACAACAGAATTTAGATGTCTATAATTTCATCCCAGATGATACTAAAGAGTATTATAAAGATAGTGTTCTTGTGAATGGCCAGGGGACTCCTGCCATCAGAGACACTGTAGCCAGCATAACTGTGGTTGATGAATCATTTTTCAAGGTGGAGGATGTTTCTGAGGTACCCAAACCCCTAACCCAGTTAGCTGGAGGCCCTGTGCAAATACTTCCCCAGTTACTAGCTCTCATATAGTTTAATGATATGACTGTCAAGATACCTGTTAGTGTGCAGAGTGAAGTGCCTGGGAGAGTCCTGTTTGGTAATGACCTGAACACTCTTGGAGTTGTGTCTAGTACCCCCAGGCTTACCAGTAAAAGGAAACAGGAGCTCTAGGCCTGCAAGGGAGAGGACCTTGAGAGGCTCTCCAGAGGGGTTGGTAGAGGAAACTATCACTCCCAGTCCACAGGAGTTGCTCACTGCTATTTCTGGAAATAAAGAGGCAAAGGGGAAACCCAAGACCTCAAATAAAAATACAGATAGCACCCCTGTGCTACCAACGAGGACATCCCCAAGATTGTCCAAAGTCACACCTGTGACTCCTCCACCTGCTGAGGCAGAGTGTGAGGTACAGCCCTGTGTGGTTGATCCAGTTTCTGAAGAGTCATATCTGGAGGAAGACATTGTTTTAGTTGGAGAGCTAGACCCTGTTGACCATCCTGAGCTGCAGTCTTTACTGGCAGAAGGTGGACCCAACAGGGCAGACTTCGGCAGAGGACAAAGAGAGTGTCCTACTCTTGAAGGTCTTTGCCTACAATATGTCACCATTACAATCACAATTCCGAAGAATTGATTCAACATCAGTGTATAAAGTTTACAAGTAAAACTTCTGATGTGAAGAGATATCGGAATTAATGTCTACATAAAGTGACTGATCTTGAGGTATGAGAATGTATACGACTGTAGGGAATGAAGGCCTAACTCATACCTTAATTTTGCAATAGGGAGGGATGCTCGTAGCTCGATGGGCAAGAGCGTGGGAGGCATAGGTTGCACTTGGAAGATGGCCTCTTCTACAGTGAACCAACTGAGTCTATCCCTGGGGACTGCAGAAAACGTGTAGTGCCCCTAGAAAACTAACTCCAGTTCCTACATTTGGCCCATGAGATACCTTTGGCTGGTCATTTGAGTTTCAAAAAGATCAAGGAAAGGCTCTCGTTATACTTCTACGGGCCTAAAATGGGTTCAGAAGTAGACAAATTATGTAGGAGCTGTCACACTTGCCAAACCTCTGGCAAGAGTGGAGCCAAGAATGTGGCACCCATGTTGCCTCTCCCAGTGGTTGGAGTTCCTTTTGAGAGGGTGGGCATCGACATTGTTGGTCCCCTTGACCCTCTCACATCTTCAGGGAACAGGTTTATCCTGGTTGTAGTAGACCATGCTACTAGGTACCCTGAAGCAATACCTATGAGGGCTGTTACAGCTCAGGCTGTGGCTAAGGCTCTACTTGGTATTTTTACCAGAGTAGGGTTTCCTAAGGAAGTGATATCCGACAGGGGATCCAATTTTATTTCCCACTACATGCAAGCCATGTGAAAAACGATGGTGTCACTTTCAAGTTCTCTACAGCCTACCATTCACAGACAAATGGACTGGTAGAGAGGTTTAATCGTACTATGAAGAGCATGTTAGGTCCTTTAGAGGAATCCCTTAAAAGAAAGTGGGACCTTCTACTGCCATGCCTTCTCTTTGCATGTAGAGAAGTCCCTCAGGAGGGAGTGGGTTACAGTCCTTTTGGACTCCTCTATGGCCATCCAGTCAGAGGTCCATTGGCCCTGATTAAGGAGGGGTTGGAGAGTGCTCCTTCCCCCAAGCCAGTCAGAGTGACTGACTATGTGATAGGTCTCCACAGGAGAATGTCACACATGATGGCAGAAGATAGTGATAACTTAAAAGCAGGTCAGGCTCTGGTCAAACATTGGCATGACCAGAAGGCCAGCATGATTGAGTTTACTCAAGACCAGCTTGTACTAGTTATGGTGCCAACAAGGCAGAGGGCCTTGCAGGACAAATGGATAGGACCCTTAAAGGATGTAGGAAAACTTGGAGAGGTGAACTATTTGATGGATTTAGGCAGACCTAAGGAGGCTCCCAGAGTCTTTTACACCAACCGTTTGAAGGCATATGTCTCGAGACCAGAAGTGGGAGCTTTGCTTCTAGCTTCAGCTCAAGAGGAGGAGGAGAGTGAACCTCTACCTGACCTTCTCAGAGGCCACCCTTTAGATGAGAACGTAGAAGGAGTTAATCTCTCTTCTAATCTGAAATCTGAACAGCAGGATGAGTGCAAGTTTCTGTTGAATCAGTTTGCCTCCCTGTTTTCACTTTCACCAGGCTTGACCCCTTGGAGCCAGCATGATATTCTCACTGGTGACTGTTTACCTGTGAAAAGCACAGGTTACAGAATGTCAGAACATGTGAGATCCCACATAAAGGAAGATGTCAACAAGATGCTTGATCTCGGGGTTATAGAGCCCTCTACCAGTCCATGGTCTAGTCCAGTTGTTCTAGTACCAAAGGCAGGATCCAAGGAGTTGAGATTCTGTGTGGACTATAGAGCTCTAAATGCAGTCACTAAGACTGATGCCCATCCTTTACCAAGAACAGATGGACTAGTGGATAAACTTGGTGCAGCCAAGTACCTCAGTACTTTTGACCTAACGTCAGGCTATTGGCAAATAGCCCTGACAGACCATGCCAAGGAGAAAACTGCATTTTCAACCTCTAACAGTTTAAGGTTATGCCTTTTGGATTAAAGAATGCACCTACTACATTCCAAAGGATGGTCAATCAATTTCTGAATGGAATGGAGGACTTCTGCATGGCATACTTGGATGACATTGCCATGTTCAGCCCTACTTGGAAAGAACATGTTGATCACTTAGGATATGTTTTGCAGGCTCTTGAGCAAGCCCATCTCACCATAAAGGCAAGCAAATGTCAAATTGGTCAGAGAGCAAAGTGGTCTACGTTGGTTATGAGGTAGGAGGAGGTGAAATAAAGCCATTGCCTAGCAGAGTACAAGCGATACAAAAATGGGCCACCTCTACTACTCAAACCCAAGTGAGAACCTTCCTAGGTCTCACTGGGTACTACAGGAATTTCATTGAGAACTATGGGTTAATAGCTTCTCCTTTGAATGTAATCTCCTTTCCAAAATTCCCTAAAACGGTTAGATGGAATGAGGAGTGCACTCAAGCCTTTGAAACCTAAAGAAAGTCCTTTTGGATAGCTCCAGTCCTAAGAGCTCCTGATTACCACCAACCCTTCATTGTGCAGACAGATATCCAATACAGGCATAGGTGCAGTCCTTAGTCAACTGGATGAGAAAGGTAGGGAGCACCCCATTTGCTTCATCAGTAGGAACCTGAAGGAACCAGAAACAAGGTGGGCAACCATAGAGAGTGAGTGTTTTGCCATTGTGTGGTCTCTGAAGAAGTTTAGACCATACTTGTAAGGATAGACTTTTGTGATTCAGACAGACCACCAACCCTTGAGATGGTTAATGCAAATGAAAGGGGAGAACCCAAAACCTCTAAGATGGTCAATCTGCCTGAAAGGGTTTTATTTCACCATTGAGCACAGGTCAGGATGTCACCACCAAAATGCTGATGGTCTCTCTAGGATGGTTTTAACCGACTAGAGTGAAGAGATTCATCCAGGAGTGGATTAAATACTCCTGTCCCTTAGTCTTGGGAGGGCGAGTGCTAGGGTGAATTCTCCAGAATGGCTAATTTCCCTTACCTACCGAGTCCCTCAGCAGCTTTGCTGGATTTCTAGGATTTATTTTTTTCACCTGGTAAGAGTGTGAGCCTTTTTTCCCACTCTTACATGTGTTTTGCTGTGTGTGTTTAACATTTTTATGTGTTCATGTACTGTGGAGCCTCACCTACCCCACAGGCATCATCTTGTTACTGTGTGTCACACATCACCTTTAGTGCAGTGACACAGGGTTGTCTTTTTAGACTTCCCAAATCAGACTCCTTTTTCTGGAACTTTAAATAGCCTTGGTACTGTTTTAGGCTAAGTTAGTAGCCTCAAACTTAAACCCGATGTATCCCATTTACTTTAATTTGGTTCCGGCTGGGTTTATTTGCTATTTCTTTTTGTAAAGGTCTTTCTCGTGTTTTACTCTGCGCGCCAAACCAGGTTTGGTTCCTTTGTTTGCCGTCTTTGGCGCGCTTCTGCACAGAAGCCCTCCTTAGGAACCTGAATGTCTGAGGGGGATAGGATGTGAGGGAGGGGTTTGAGACTCCCTGCACAGGCTCTCATAGGAGACCCATGTTGTACTCTGTATGATTGGCTGTGGTGACTGTCCCACCAGGACAGCCACCCTGCTGTGTAATTGACAGCCAGGCTGTGTGAATGGGGGAAACCTGCATAAAAAGCAGGTCTCTGGGACTGAGAAGGCAGAGTCGCCACTGGTTCAAGAGAGCCGAAGAGAAGCTGACAGAAGAGGACCTCTACCATGACTGAACCTCCTGGTGAAGCCCTGCTGCAGGTCCGAATCTCCAAACTTCGACGACAGGGAAGATCTGCAAGGAATCTTCTCCCCTTGAGCTGGTGGGACCAACCAGTTCACCAAACTACCAGCCAAGCCTCCCTCCTCTGGTCGAATTTGCTGTGCACAGCTGCAGTGAACTGGATAGCCAGGAGGACCGGACCCAGCTTGGCTTTTACGGAGCGCACCTATTATTCGTTGCTTTGCTCTTCTGCTGGTTTCTTCACTGGGCAGTGCAGGACCCTCCAGTCTTCCTACTTCGTGTCAGTCCGACAGTCGCTTCAGGAACTGTGAGCCTGCAGGAAGTGCCAGGAACTACCGCTGCAGCTACAGCCTTCTTCATTTAAGGTACTGTTCTAACCCAGTTGTTCGTTCCGTCCGACCAAGGTGAAAGTGTTTGAAACCTTATGCCAATCCAAGGGCTTGTCCTTCTCTATTCTTTAAAGTGACTTTTTCGTCCGACCAACTTCGTTCTGAACTCTTGGCAAAGACTAAACCGCGAACTTCCCTGAACTGTGTGATCCTATGCAAAGACTTTGGTCCACTGACTTTGGCCCATGCCTCTTGATTTGATTTCCTCACTGTAGTTACTTTTTCTAGATTGCCCTGCTTACTTACGTGTTGGTGCTGCTCAACTTTTGTCTAACCATGTCTTTCCCTCCCTTTTAAATTGCTGGAGTGCCATTTTGCTCACACTTCATTTTGAGCTTAACTTGTCCAGAATCTATTGGGTAGGGTGTAGTATTTTAAGAGTGTGATTTTTCTACTACTTTACTTTGGTGAATTGTTTTACAACTGATGTGTAAATAAATGTATATTCTTTTACTCAGAAACCTTGAGTCAGTGTTTGTTTGAACCATAGTAACTGCTGTCCTTTGTGTCACTATTGGTACTGCTCACTTTACTCTTGAGATAAGTCTGGCTGCTCAGCCATCGCTACTACTGTGTAGTACAGGCGTGTACCAAAGGTGTATTTGTACTTATACTTGTAGTCTTTATTGTGTGTGGTGTTCCCAAAGGGTACTGCATATGATTCTGCCTAACAACGAGGATGGCCCCATATCTAGCCAATTCTTATCTTGAGTATTGGGGGGATGCTCATCATGAAAAGCTCGAGGGGTGACTGTGCGGACTGCGAGATCCTGACTCCATTGAGTATGAACCACGTGGCTTAGGAATCTCCCCCTCCTGCAGAGACCCACAGTCTCCCAGCACCCACGGAACTAATGGATTCTGTGGAACTTGTGGCTGGTGCCGTAGCTGAAGAAAGGTCCGTTGCCACTAGCAGGACTTGGAATAAAAATCTGATGGTCCTGAGTGTAGGAAATTTCCCCCTACCTTGTCCCCCTCACCAAGTGTCCCCAACTACCCCGGCCTATCCCCCTTGCAAACTATTGACCTGCCCACCAAAGAGGCAAGCTCTGACCACGGATGGAATTGTAAGCAAGTTTTAGCAGAGCTTGCAGACATGAAAAGGCTACTACTGATCCTGATTGAAGCTCAAGATAGAGATGGGGGCGTGGCAAGGGTGGGTCTCCTGCTGGCCCCGTACATGCCAAAGGTCCTGGCAGATCTTCAGGGAATTCTGAAACACATGCTAATAAACACCCCTGAATGTTGGAAATAACAATGGCCCTCAGATAGATATCTCCAGGAAAGCACCCCAAGTCTCAATCCAGTGTGAGCCCCATGTGCCCACTTTAAACTCTTGGGGCATTATTACACGGTAGGCGGTAAACCATGGTGCTATTAGCACCATGGTTGCCGCCGGTACCATATCGGTACCACCATGGAGGAAAGGGGAATTACCCCCCCATTCCAAGGTTGGCGGGGTGGTAATTCCCCCTTTCTCCATGGCCCTTCCCCAATCCCATTTTTGCCCCATAGTGCATAATGGGAATGGGGAAGGAGCTAATTACGGTACCACAAATTACGGTACCGTAATTAGCACCAAGGTCCCTTCGCGGGTCCCAACTTTAACGGCTGGTCTACACCAGCCGTTAAGGTCGGGTCCCGCAAAGGGACCTCGTAGTAAGGTGGTAAGGGTTAACGGTCACCGGTACCCTTACCGGTGACCGTTAACCCTTACCACCTTCCATGTAATGAGGCCCTTGGAATCGAAACGAGTAGTTTGATCGGGCACCCATATGCAAACGACCTATTAAGTTACCCAATGCCAACATAACCCACGCAATAAGGAACGGCAAGGCTGATAACCATGTGAGAAATCACCAGTCTAACACTGATAGCTATAGATTTCATACTTGGGAGGGCTTGACCAACAGTAAAGAATATGGTGGTCAAAGGAGGGGTATTGTATTTTTGCATGGGGTACATGGATGCGCTCTCAAATAAATGCATGCACTGGCTTCGCACAGCAAGGGGTGGCCTTTTTGTAACCCAGGAAGCTATAGTGAACTGCTCCAGATTGCACTATGCAGGTGACACTAGCAGCGACCTTGTGAGGTTGGAGCCTAGGGACCAGTGGGTGGTCCATTGTGTATTGGGCAGCAAGGCAACCCACAGCCGTTAAACAGATAGCATGATTTTCATCAGCCCCCGCTCCTCCCACAGTGCTACTCACCTCCTTGAATGTAATCATCACAAATCTGTCCTCTCTGGTGCCAATACAACCCCACTAGGGAAAAGGCCTGTGGGCAACCACCATGGCACAGGGATTGAGGGTTCTCTATTCCGCAAGTGAAAAAGTGAAGGGGTTTTGTACCGTTGTGTTTGATTATTTGTGATAATGTAAACTTGCTGGGTTTTTCTTTGTATTGTGTTAGGATGTACTTTGATGGCCTGATGGCCAAATAAAGTTATTTGACTGCTTTGGCATTTTCCCAAGTAGCGAGAGTGTTGGACCAAATCTTTAGAGAGTGGGTTATTCCACACACGACAAAGACAATGGACGGCCACTTAACAGAGATTACTTTAAGCATTTCACCAAACACATGGGTTTCCAACATTCAAGAATCACACCACTATGACAACAAGCCAATGGCATGGTGGAAAGATTCAAGTTATCGATCAAAGGGATGATACAGAAGGCAGGGATGGACAAGAAATCCATGCAGAAAGCTCTCTGCCGCAGGATACGGCCTTACCGCAACACACCACATGATTCAACAGCGGAATCCACAGCTGAACTCATGATCAAATATTATTATTATTATTATTTGTTTATTTGTGTATGGTTATGGACATAACCTTTACGAAAGATAAAAACATAATACAAAAAGAAAACCAGATAAAGAAATCATTAAATAAATTAGATGAATAACTTATACATAGTTCCCAAATCTAAACAAACACAGACGAGACCCAGAAGGCAATAAAACACAACATACAGTGAACATACAATTTGACATGCTTATTCACTTATCTCATATTCATTACTCAGTATAGAGTTTACATGTGTTTTCCAAGAACCTAACTACCGCAAGCTGTAATGATTTACTTTTCCCATGAAGCATTTTCCACCAAAGTAATTCTAAGTTGACGACCCCTGTATTGTGTACAAATTTCCCAAAATACTGTATTCTTGCATTCCTACGATCGACGCAGTCCACCATTAGATGCTCAAGATTTTCAATTGCATCCGGATAATTACAAAATCTACAAATCAGTGGAAACTCATCCCCCACATGACGCATATGTAAACTTTCACGAGTTGGAAGGACATTAAATTTGAAGCTCATATATTTCTGTCGAGCGCCCTTATCAGGGAACAGAAATGAGTAGGATTCAATTGTGCCCAGTTTTTTAAAATCACACACAAGACTGTTGCAGCTACATTTCTCACAGTGACACTCCAATCCCACCATTCCAATCTCTTTTTCACTTTCTGGGGGTTAAATATAAGAAGATCTAAGGAGATGCCAGGATGGTTCAAATATTCTACACAATCCATTTTCAATCTTGACAAATCATCAGATGCAGTTGTATCAAATCGAAAACCTCGATACAAAAGATCGTACAAAGTGTCCTTAGGAGAATGTATTAGTTTCCTAAACAACATCATCTTTCTCAATATAATCACATTTACAATGGAGGTGATCCCCAATCCATAACGAATGGCTTCCACAGGTACACATTTTGGTAGACACTTGACAGATGCCCTTAGTAAGCGAGCTTCGAATTTGGGAAATTCAGCGAGCATCCATTTTGGGAACAGCTCGAGGCCATAACACAGATGGGATGAAATCTTCAATTTCTAGTAGCGAAGCACAGGCACAATAGAGAACTTTCCGAATTTACTATCCACTTTTTTGAGTTGTATAATCAGAGACGCTACCTTAATCTCCAAGAAGTCCCTATGTTGAGATTTCTGAAGACACCCAAAAATTGGGTAACCCAGGTATCTCAAACAAGGACACACCACTAGCTTTATGTGATTCAGAAACCACGAAAACTGTTTAATATAAGGTCTAGGATGCAGCCGTATGATTACTGTCTTTTTTTCATTTATAGCGAGACTGTTGTCCACAGTGTAATCGCTGACTCTACAGAGTAAGCGCTGTAAGCCAATTGGGGTGTGGTCCAAGAGTAAAAAAGTCATCCACATAGGCAGTCCAACAAATTTTGACTCCTTCCACAGTGGGAGGAACAAAAGATTTTTCTTCCAATTTATTTTTGGCATCAGAAACATAGAGGTTGAAAATGGTGGGAGGAAAAAACACACCCTTGCCGGAGGCCGTTCGAGGCAATTATACAGGAGGTTAAGCGACCCAGATTGTTCAGCCGGACCTGGAGCTTTGATCCCTCATGGAGATGTATTAATATAGAAAGGAGATCCAAAGGCATCCCTAATCGATGTAACTTTCCCCAAAGCACTGACCTATCCACCTTATCAAACGCCATCGATAAGTCGATGGAGGCGATCTAATGGTGCTGAATCCTTAGTCTACGCCTTTGCCTGCAAAACATTCAAAAGCAAATCACCAGCGTCTGTTCCCACCCCTTTTCTAAAGCCAAACTGGAATTGAGACAAAATACTGTGTGCCTTAATCCACTCTTGGATGTACTTCAAAATAATTCCTGAAAACAACTTGGAATCCGCATCAAGAAGGGCGATTGGCCTAAAGCTTTTAGGACGAGACCGATCGCCCCTCTTGTAGATTGGAACCACAAAGGAAATATGCCATGATTGGGGAATTATACGGGTCTTAACGATGTCATTGAAGAAGATATACAAAATTTTAGCACGGAGCCCCTGATTTTGCTTAAAGATAACATTCGCAAGGCCATTAGGTCCTAGATGCTGAAGCCTTCTGAATCAGTTCTTCAACATCCTCCAGATGGATTTGAAATAGCCACTCAGTATCTTGCACACCATCCGGAAGTAAAGATTTAACCTGGGAAGATTTATACAGCTCACCAAAATGGCCAACCCATTGTGCTTCTGATCAAATATCATCCAAGCACGTGCCTTCCAATGAGATACATACACACTGAGGAGAGTGAGGAAATATGATTAAGTGACGCAAGGAAGAATTAACAGACTAAAGAAGAGACTGATCAAAAGAGAAGAGCACAATCAAGGGAGTTTAAGATCAGAGAAGAAGTACTAGTAACACAAGAATGTGGAGGAGGAGCCGTCTACGTCATTACCAAACCCCTCCCCCTCACCTGCCACCATATTGGGAATGAAAAGGGACGGTGCTGTGTATGACACCTGCTATAAAGCTGAGTGTTCGAGGACGTTTCCGTACCGTATGTACCCTCGAATTGATCTAAGGGACATATGTTTATGACAATCACTGAGCGAAGAACGTTAAACAGAGTCAGGCCAGAGGCCAGGACACGAGGATGCACTGATGATGAGACAAGATGGCGTACTGAAACGATGTATGAATACCAGAAGAATGAAGATGTAACTGAAGAAATGGTGTAAATGCACATGCAAATATGAAGAAATCATGCGCAATAAGAAGATAAGTGAAAGAAGAGTAACTGATCTACATATGCTGAAACACAAGTTAGGCAAGACAATATAGAGGTTTGCTTAGGTAGAAAATAGGATGCAGGCAAAGCTGCCCTTTTAGAAAATGGATATCGGTCTCGTATGAATAGTAAGCAGGAAACCTTGGGGAGACAAGTCAAGATGCAGGAGCTGACAGGCACAGAAATCACGCTGTGCAAGAAATAGGGGAGGCTGTTTGGCTCGAAGTCAAGGGCGCCACAGCAAGAATACATTCAAAGAATCAGGAGGCTAAGCACTGTGTGTAGTGCACATTTCTCTTAGGTGAGATACAAGAGAGAATAATTGTGAATGCCAAATATTAGACAATTAAAGGCATGGATAGGGCTTGCAGAATGGAGCAACCAAGTCTCCAGAGGCCTAGAAGAGTAAATGCATCTGAAGTAAATTGAATCAAATAGCAGTAAATAGGAGGCGATTCGGACAAAATTATGGTCTCCTTACACTGAATTCAGAAGCTGGATATAGGACCTATTTATGTAGGTCCAGATGAGATAACGGTGTGCCTTCACTCGCCTTCAATGTCCAGGGGAATGAACAACCAGCCAGGTCAACTACAAAGGAAAAGTCTCGGCTTAAGGCATGACTATGAGAGATGGTAAACTAATTGGCAGAGAAGGCGGTTGTCTGACGTTGGTCTCCTGCACCTGGGGTCCATAGCTCACATGCTGCTAACAAGCCGATGTTCAAGGTTGGTGCAAGCGTGCCAAACCAATCGTAAGGGCTTATATGATGGTGGTCTGTACAATGTTGCATCCACCAATCAACTAAAAGTTGCTCTGCTGTTGTCTATGTTTTACATAGTTAGAGGTAGTCTGATGTTGTCCTATTATTATGAAGGGTGTTCGAAATGCACTAATCCATATATGAATGTATACGGAGACATATCCCCTAACCCATCCCTCCCTGCAATAGGTTTTTAATTATTTGCCACGTAGGATCACATCATAGCTGATGTACATTGGGATATAAGACTCTTTGCGAGGTTGAAATGTATTGAGAGTGTGTATGCTGTTAAGTGCCGCTTGCCAGGTTTCCCTGTTTTACTAAACTGATAATAAAACAGTACTTTTGCCACCTTCCTTGAGCTGTCATTTGGGCCCAAGATTGTTTTATGGTAAATCCATCCAGCTTACGACACACTACAAAGTTCCATGGCACATGAACATCAAAAGAACACAGATTCTCGATCTGCAGCTACTCCGTTCCTAATAACCAACACTAATGGAACCATGATCACAGCACGAACGGATCACTGAGAAGTCACTAGGAATGCATCATGCTTTAAACACCTAAGAAGACCAACACTTAAAGATAATATATTGTAAGACTCAAACACAACAGGAGAGAATGATCAAGGGCCAAAGGTGAACACATAAGGGGTCATTAGGAGTAAGCTGATCTGAGAGAAATGTTGGTAAAATGGCAGATACTCCAATATATTTCCCGGACTGGCATACTCCACGTCTGCTGGTAGGGGCAGTGAACTAACGGCAGGCCGGACCTGCCGGGAATTCAGCCCTTAACGGCAGAGAATTCACTGAATTACCGGCACCGTTCGCAATGGTGCAGGCGATTCAGTAGTTCCCATTCCATGGGGTCCGACTCCATGGTATGGGAACTTAGCGCTGTTGCCGGCGTCCATAATATCCCGGTAACACCGGGAAATCTGGTGCTAGTAACGTTAAAGCGAGTTTGCTAGTAACCCGCTGGTGCTACCGGCAGACTCGTGCGTACTGAAACCAGGGATCAAGAACTAAAAGAAACAACCAACAAGGGCAGGGCCAGGAGACTGATCAAGAAACTGCACAGACTGGTAGAAGAAATCTAACCAACTATTGAGATAAGTGAGGGGGAGATGTTATGTAATGCTATCACTAAATCTGGCCGAAAGAAACTTAACAAGGACATACTGGGCTCCAACACAGGCCTTCTTTTTGCAGACACCTATGTCACGGCTTCCGCCAGAGAGACTCTCACAAACATCCTCTTTGTCATTACCTCACCCGACCCATGGACTCATTACATGGTCCCTTTCTCCTATCGCCTCTTCTCCCATTAATGGTAGCACCCGCTAGGAGGTTCTCCTTGACTTCTTCGCCATTTCCAGGGTCATCATTAATGTCTATCGAAATGGAACCAACCCAACCTTCTTCTCTTTGACAGGCTCCTACTTCGCCTCTCAAACCTTACCTCTCCCTCTGCACAGGCTCCCCTGCCTACTGTGCCTTCTTCCTCCTCTGCACAGGCTCCCTTGCCTTATGTACCTTACTCCTCCTCTGCACAGGCTGCCTTGCCTTTCCTCGCTGTCCCGGCTCCCATGTCGGCCTCGGCTCTTCCGCCACTCACCACTACCCCTGTGGCTCTCTTGAAATCCATGCTTGGGACCACTGTCCCCTGGACCCCCCGCGGAAGAACTTCAAAGAGGGAAAGCTGCTCCATATTGCCACGCTTAACACTTGCTCTGCTGTCAAACACTCGTCTGACATCTGCAACCTCCTCAAACTCATTAATTTTGATGTGCTTGCCATCAAAGAGACGTGGTTCAAGGATAGCTCTGTCACAAGCTTTGACACACTCCTCCCTGAAGGATACAAGATCCTCTCTGCGCCCAGGCCCAAGAAGACAGGAGGGGGAGAGGCGCTGATCTTCCCAGAATGGATACCTGTGTCCATCATTCCTACTCAGGCCTACTCCTCCTTCAAGAGCCTAGTCTGTAGGCTCTCACTCTCTCCTAAATCTTCTCTCCTTCTGGCCACTTTCTATCGGCCACCAGGACAGTCCACTCTCTTCCTCTCGGAATGGGCTGACCTGGACTCCTCTCTACTTTTCCTCCTCCTCTCAACTCCCCCTGATGGGTGATCTCAACATCCATCTGGATCTGGACTCTCCTGACTCCTCAGGACCTTTCCGCAACCTATCCGACTCTCTCTCCCTCTCTATCCTACCCTCAGGCTCCACTCACACTGCGGGCCACACTTTGGATGCTCTCATCTCTACTGACATCCCTCTCTCCATCCCTCTCACTACCTCTCTTTCTTAGACAGACCACTATCTTCTCTCTTCACACTTGAGGCTATCCATTCTTCTTGCATCAAACACCCGGCACGACCACTTAATTTAAAAATTACCAGACCCATGAAAAGAGTGACATCGCCTGCCTTTGCCTCTACCTACTCTACGCCTGCGGCTGACTCCCACCTTGACACAGACCTCACTAACTTCAATCTCTCTATCTCCAATATTCTTGATACTCCTGCTCCTGTCATGAGGGTCTGACAGAAGCCTTCCAAAATGTGCAACTCTTCGTATGATTCCGGTCTGGCAGCCCTTAAACGCAAATGTAGGGAAGCTGAACAGAAATAGAATTTGTCGGGCGGACCCTCTGACAAACTGGCCTGCTGCCTCCTTCAAAGGCAATGTCGAGTCTGAATCCATTCCAAGAAAAGTCTTTATTCAAGCCTGCATCTCTGTGGCATCAAACAACACAGCCAAACATTTCAAAGTCTGTAAGGAACTGGCCAATCCTGCAGCAGCCTCCTCTTCTGTCACACCCACCAGCGATCTTTGCTCGGCCCTGGCTGCACATGTCACTGCAAGAACCCAAGTCATCCTTTCCTCTCTCTCTTCCACACCACATCATACACCAACACCTCTGGAGCCTCCCTTGGCCCCTCCACCACACCTGATGAGGTCACCAGACAAGTCCGGTATATGAAGTTTTCATCCAAACAGGTAGACCCTACCCCTCCGAAACCATTAAGGACAACTTTGACTCCCTCGCTCCAGCCTTGGCTGACCTCTGCAATCTCTCTTTCCCCACTTGAGTTTTCCTAACTTACCTTAAGCACTCCCTTGTGCACCCTCTGCTTAAGAAACACTCTGCCGACCACTCCATTCTGGCAAATTACTGCCCTATCTCTATCACTCCTTTCCTGGAAAAACTCCTGGAGAAGTTGGCTATCTCTCAGATTACCCTCCACACTGAATCTGCTGGTTGCTTCCACGACCATAAATCTGGGTTTAGAGCATCCAGAGGCACGGAAACTGCTCTTCTGAACACCTGCGATGACCTGCTCTCAAATCTTGACACTAACACTCCCTCTGTCCTCATTCTTCTTGACCTCTCTTCTGCCTTTGACACGGTAAACCACAACATCCTGATTGCACGTCTCCATGACACCCTGAGAATCAAAGGTGAGCTCTGGCGTGGTTAACCTCCTTCCTTTCTGACTGCCCATCCCAGGTGGAACTTGGATCCTTTCTCTCTTCTATCACTCTTTCAACCTGTGGCATCCCCCAGGGTTCTAACCTATTCCCCTGGTTCTTCAATGCATACATGGCTGCCCTGGTACGTGTGATTGCCAATTTCACCTCTAACTTCCAGTGTTATGTGGATGACACACAACTCTCCTTCAGGCTACCCTCAGCCACCTCCTCTACCTCGCTCATATCTGACTGTCTGTCCGCAATTCAGTCATGGTGTGCTGCAAACAACCTCTGCGTCAACACCAGTAAGACTGAGATTGTTCGCATCAGGACTCCTGCTCCCGCTTTCCCACGCCTCCCATGGACCTGTGCCCACACCCACCTGTCAGACAAAAAACCTTGGGGTCACCTTCAACTCCACTCTCTCCTTCTCCACTCACATTTCGGACAGCTCTAAAAAAGTCCAACTACCAGCTGCACCTCCTCAGAGGTACTCGTCCTTTTCTCACCTTCCCCCAGCGGCTCACTGTCTCCAGAGCCCTGGTTCTCTCAAGGCTGGACTACGGCAACAAGACTTTCTGGGGCCTGGGACCCACCTATCTGCAACAATGCCTACCTAAATATTGTCCTTCCCGAGCCCTCCGCTCATCTACCTCCAACCTTCTGCGAGTGAGCCGGTTCTCCAAGCAGAGATTTGGAGGGAGATCTTTATCCTCTGCAGGGGCCTCCCTCTGGAATAACCTCCTTGCCAGCCTCCATCTTGAGCCGGATCTCCTTAAGTTCCGGAATCTCCTCAAGATATTCCTCTTCTCCTCTTCCTTCTCTCTCCCTCCACATTGCCAACCTCTCTCTCCGCTCTATCCCTCTCTCCCTCCTTGTCCGCACAGCCTGCTGACCAGTACCTCAGAGTCTCACAGGTCCCTTGCACCCTCGCCAGTCCTCTCGCACTTGCCTCCGGGCCTTGCACTTGCCTCATTGTTACTGCACTTGATCAATGACCCATGAGAGCGGCATCTCTCAGCACTTACCCCAGCTTTCTGACTGACTGGGCGTACTTGGTACCGCCCCCCACCATCTCCCCCTAAACTTGCCCCCCCACTCTCCTCCACTTGTCTGAGCTCTTGCACGATTTGAATGTACCATGCCTTGAAGATCCTCTCACTGTTTTTACCTTGTCTCCCCTTGTCTCCACTCCTTGCATGGTTGCGCATCAAAACACTTGTGTATAGGTGCATTACAAATGAACAATAAATAAATAAATATAAAATGTTATGTCCTGGTTCCCCTTTAAGGGGAACCAGGACAGGCACGGCTAGGATCGCGTGGAAAGGGAGAGGGAGGAGCCAGGAAGGGTGAGGGGAGGCAGATGGTGAACAGAGCACAAGGAGAGAGGAATAATGAATGTTTTCTCTGTACCCTATGTGTTGATGTCCTTATTATGCACAAGGAATATGACCGCTGTTATGTAATTTTCAGAACGAAATGCTCCTGTAACACAACCCTATGTACTGTGGTTCTCTATTTCGTTCAAATTACTTTCTTAGTACCTGTCTTGAACTTGCAAATGTGTCAAATACTTGCTGTTTTTACCAATTGTTGCAAATGATCTCTCTTAAAAGAAAATAGGGTCTATTTCTCCATTGGTGAGTTTGGGTCTGGCTATTATTTGCATTAAATCTCCTAAGGGTTTTGGTAAATAACTTTTTTCAATGAGTGTTAGGGGTTCACTGTGTGTGTCCCTTGCTATCGAGCAGTGACTCAGGATTGACTCCTGACAATCTACAAAGTTAGGGAGGGGACTCTGGCACAGAAGGGGCTACTGATACAGTCCCAATCAGAGATTCAAGGTTAAGATTCCCCCCTGAAAGCATGTCAACTCTGGAGATTTCCTCCAGTGGCCGAGGCCTAGGTCTAGTGTAGAGGACTAGAGCGAGGAGCCAGAGAGTCAGGGGATGACAAGACCTCCACAAATACACATGCTTTCTTTGCATATAATGTTAAACCTGTTAAGGTTCCTCCAATCGCTAACTGGCTCCATGGACCTCAGCAGTATGTCAAGTAGCGAGGACCCACACATGCAGTGTAAATAACATGCATTTCAGTATGAGTCCGGTGGAACCTTGTTAGGCAGAACCACATGCAGTACCCTTTGGGATTGGGAACACTATATGCAATTAGGACTATAAGTGTAAGCACAATTTCACCTTTGGTACAAGCCTGTACTACACAGTAAAGTGGCGATTGCTGAACAGCCAGACTTATCTCAAGAGTTTAAGTGAGCAGTAGAACAAGTTACACAAAGGACCAACTAATACAGTGATTCAAACAACACTAACTCAAGGTTTCTTGGTAAAAGAATATACATTTATTTGCTCAGTTAGAAAACATTACACAAGCAAGAGCAGCTCAATATCACACTCTAATAAACCACAAATACGCAACCGGCAAGTAAATGAACAAGTTTAGCTCTCCAGTGAAGTGGGAGCAAAATGGCACTTCATATACTTTAAAAAGGGGTAAAAAGACACGATAATGCAAATCAACAGTACAAATGCATCCATAGGCAGGGCAAAGGGTTTCAGTAACTACAACCAGCAATTCATCTCATAGGCCTGGGCCAAAGTCAATGGTTCAGAGTCTTTGTATTGGATAGCACAGTTCTGGTAGTAATGGTAAAGTCTTTGCCACAGAGTTTAGAAGAATTTGGCTAGGCGAAAAGTTTGACGAATGTTTAGGGAAGGACAAGACTTCGAAGTTCCGGACCACATTTGCACAGTACCTTGTTATTGAAGAAAAGCTGTAGCTGAGGCAGTTGTTCCTGGCAGTTCGAGCAGATCTCGCTGTTCCTGAGCTTCAGTCGTGGGGACAAGAAGGAGGACGTCGGGAGATTCCTGCACTGCCCAGGGATGAGGCCAAAAACTGTAGCAAGACGTTGGTTTAAGGTGTGAGTGCCTTAAAGACCACAAGCTGGTTTCCTTCCCTCTGGCTATCCAGTTTTCAAAAGCTCTCTGATGAAAATTCCACCAGATGTGGACGATGTCCAGGTGGTTTACGAGTTGGTTGTTCCCACCAAACTCAAGGGGAGAAGTTAACCTTGAAGGGCTTCTCTGTCAATGGGAGTTTCAGGCAATTCGGACCTGCAGCAGGGCTTCACTGGTCGTCCAGGAGTTGCAGCAGTCCTCTTCCTTCAGCTCGTCTTCAGTTCTTTCTTTCCACTGGTCGACACTGCTTTCTAAGTCTCAGTGACCTACTTTTAAATAGTTTTCCCCCTTTCATTTCAGCCTGGCTGTAACTCACAGAGCAGGGTGGCTGACTTTGCCGGACAGTCAGCCGGCCAATCACGCCATAGTGCATTCAGGTCTCCTAGGAGACTAGGCACAGGGAGTTTCGGGCACCTCCCTCACATCCTGTCCACCCCAGACACTCAGGCACCAGAGGAGGACTGCAGCACTGAAGCACGCCAAAGGCCAACGAACAAAGGGACCAAAGCTGGTTTGGTGCGCAGAGACAAACACAAGAAGGACCTTTCCTAAAAGAAATGGCGAAAAAAGATGACCGAGGTCTGTTTTTACAGATAGGTCTGGGGCGCCATATTGAAAAACATAGCTGACCCGATTTTTAGCTACCGTTGTTAGCGGTCGGGAAAAATCACGGTAGTTGATTTAAACCACTGCCACCAGCCATTTAAAGTAGGAAAAGGTGACATTTGACTGTTACCTGAGTGTTTTGACTCAGAGGAAGCTAGGCAACCCCTCCAGCACTCTATAGGAAGATAGTGTGGGCTGGGTCAGTAAATTTAAAAAGACTAGTAAAGCCAATTTAACTGTACATTCTCTGGGAGACGGTAGTCAGTCCCAGAGAAGGTATTTAAACCTTGGGGAGTCTCAAAGACATCCCTGTGCCACTGCACTGAAGGTGCTGTGTGACACACAGAAAAAGATGATGCCTATGGAGTTGTCTTAAAATTCCATAACCAAAGAACACAAAAGTAAAACACACATCAAAATACATGGAAGAGTGTGAATAAAGGCTGACACTTCCCAGGTAAAAAAATAAAATCCTAGAAATCCAGCAAAGTTGCTGGAGGTCTCAAAAGGTAAGGGAAATTAGCACATTTTGAGAATTCTCGCTAACAAACTTCACAAGTGATGGGACTGGTTGTAGTATGTTGAGGGCATAGCCACCGCTTGACACGACCAATGTGGCTATTGTAATTTGATGCTTTGTTTATCTTAACAGGATAGGCTCTTTCAGGCATGTTTCAGCCTTATTGGGCATTGCTATGCCACCCCGAGTGGGACGGGTATGCCCAGACTTGGGTCCCGTGCCTCCTGGGCCTAGAGGCGCAAGCTACATCTCATTGGTGCCCAATGAGGCTGAAACATGTCTGGGGATGCTTGTGGTCTCGCGCAGAAGGGATATGATCTAGCAGTTCGGGCTGGACTTCCCCTATGGGGTGTGGGGTCAAGCCTGATTTGCATGTAGTCTTTCCCCATTCTGTAATGGATTGGCAGGCGAAGAACAGCGGTCTGGAGGGTTGCCCAAAGCAATTACCAGAGGTTTAAGATTCATTCGAAACCTTCCAGCCATCACCTCTTTGTTTTGCTTACCTTAGGGGCGGCCAGGCCAGACACCCATAACATGAACTTCAACACTGTACACAAAACATCATTGTTCTTCCTTGCCAGCCCTGTGCGGTGAAAGCGGGCAGGGCTTAATGCACTATATAAAGCTATGGGACAGAATGTCCAGGGACAGCAGAACCACCAAAGGAGAGGGAGGGGGTTAAATGAGACCCTAGGAAGCAGGACGTTGTTAGATGGTTCTACGAGGTCAGAGGAGGAGGTTGCAGACCAAGAGACCAGCAGGAGGAAGAATGGTGCAGTGGAATGTGGCGGTGATGTGGTATTAGTGAGTGCAAATGGAACTGCATTGTGAATGTGCTTTGAGAGTGGCGAGTGTGCACAGGAGAGGGAGTTTTAAGAGTGAATGTGAAGTGCTTGAGTGAGTGACCACAGGATGTCTGAATAGAAGATGCGGTTGTGGAGAGGAAGTATTAGTGTGGAGGAGTGAGTAGTACAGTAGTAGACAGAGTAGGAACATCAATGGGTGGAGCAAAGTTTTAGAAGTAGTGAGAGACATTGGAGGGGATAGAGGAGGAAGATGCAGGGAAGTGGGCAGGCAGGTGGAATTGAAGCAGAGGCGTTGCTCGATGGGGGGCTGAGGGGGCTAATGCCCAGCGTCTTTTGGTTGTAGCCCGGGATAGAATTCCAGGAGCTACAACCAAAAGGCTAGCTAGCCCCGAGTCCCGACAGCTTCAACATTAGCGTAGCCCTGGACCTATTCCAGACCTAGCAACACCCCTTAAGGGAGGAGCGTAGCAAGAAGAGCGCATCAGGAAGTGAGAGGGTGGAGGGTAGCAAGAGGGGCGCATCAGGAAGTGAGAGGGAGGAGGGTAGCAAGAGGGGCGCACCAGGAAGTAAGAGGGAGCAGGGTAGCAAGAGGGGTGCATCAGGAAGTGAGAGGGAGGAGGGTAGCAACAGGGGCAAATGAGGAAGTGAGAGGGAGGAGGGTAGCAAGAGGGACGCACCAGGAAGTGAGAGGGAGAGTAGTGCATGGGCGTGATGGGATAGAGGCTGAATTAGGCAGAGTGTCTGAAAGGCAGAGTCCGCTGTATATTGTACATAACTGACCACTGGGTAGTGTAGGGTCAGTATAGGAACCCCCTGAAGGAGGTTAGACAGATAAGGCTCTTTTCGTTTAGCCCTTCACCTCTAGTGACAGTCAGAATCTAGACAGTAGGTTTCACATTCTATGCGCCCTCTGCTGGGGTGTAGGGGCACCTGGACTAGAGAAGATGGGTTCTTTCCAGACAAGAGAAAGAGGGGCAGCCCTGTTATGTCCGCCTTGCGTCCTGCTAGGTGGTGACGCAAGGCGTCCTAATAAAAGCCCCGCCCCTGCTCCGCAGAGGAAGTTCCGCTGAAAGACAGCCACACGAACGTGTCCGTGTCTTTACTGCTCCCTCGGGAGCTGGACAGCGAGGCCTAGATGCCTGGGCCTACTCTCCCTGCTTCCCGCCGATGCCTCGGCCAGATTCAGGGACATAACACTGGCGACGAGAAAGCAAACACAACGGCACGCGTGATGCCGCCGCCCAGCGCTCAAAGCCCTTTATAAAGAGTGACATTTTTGGAAACACTGTGAGGGCACCCAAACCCCCCCAAAAAAAAAATCTTCTTCTCTCTTCTCTCGTCCTGGACCAATCTCGACCACACTGTCAGACAAGTCCTTAAAGCAGCCACGCCACACAGCAGGTGTTTGGATGGGGAGAAGGTGCAACATCACGCCCAACACGTGGACTTAAGCAGGGGAAGCCAAGAACACTCTCAAGAGCACCCTAAGGTGAGAGAACAGTTGCAACACGTAAGCACTGATTATCAACATGGCGTCAGGCACGTCCACCCCCAGGCCCAGCACGCCTTCCAGAACTTGGCCGCCAGAGGGAGTTGGCACATGCAAGGGTGGCCCACATGGGCACGACCCTACAGAAACTACAGCCGGCCCTCACTACGGCAACTGTGGCCCATATCACGAATCGCCAATTTACGAGGGACAAAGCCAGTGGAAACAACGTGCACCCCAAAGGACAACACTGGATCCCGGGACCCATGGAATGTGGGTGGTGCGGAGGGCCTTGCCACGGACGATGCAACTGCCCAGCTCAAGGAACCACATGCAGCGCATGTGGCAGAAGGGACCACTACGCCAAGGTGTGCAGATCCTCAGGAGTGCCACAGCAAGCACCGCAAGCACCCCAGAACAAGAGTGCAGGAAAGAAAAAGAAACAGGACAGCGCCTGACGTGTCGAAACCACCAATTCCTCGACAGAGGAGGAAGGGGACGATACGGCACATATCCAACAGGAAGCAGCAAATGAACATTGAAAAAAGCGAAGAAAGTATACCTAGTTTCAGCCCTCAATTACAGAAGCACCACACCAAAAAGGAAACTGAAAAGACGAAAATGCCAGGTAGCGATCCAGGGCCAAAACATATTAATGACCATAGACAGCTGATATGACGCTGCCCCATGGACAATAAGCCGGCGGCATGGCACTATGATAACCGTCAAAATGGGGCAAAGACAAGTAACGAGAAATGCGTCATGGTTCAAGGCAATGCCAAAGAATCTATGGTCGGACGGCGAGTGTCCACCCGGACGAAGAAGAAAATCCGCCTGAAGATGAAGAACATGAAAATCTGGAGGATGGAGAAATAGTGGACGACCGAACGGAAGAACCCCCGAGTGAACAAGGACTGGGTGAGCCGAACAGTGAAGGTGAGCAACCCGAGGGGATACAAGGGGTTGCACACAGGGGTGGAAGATATAGCCTAAGAACCGCTACCCGGCTCCCGGCCAGGCTCAGAGACTATGAGTGGTAGAAGATTCCACCAAGAGACTAAATGATAAAAAGGGGGCAAGCCCGGTTGGCTGAGAAATGTTTTATTGTTCAGTTAAAATAAAGGAGGAATGTTATGTCCGCCTTGTGTCCCGCTACGCGGTGACGCAAGGCGTCCTAATAAAAGCCCTGCTGTCATGGGGACAGGGCGATGGAAGTGTTGGACGCGATGGAAGCGCCATTAAGGCACCCGTCACGGCGCCCTGTGCAGCGGTCTAGCTGTTACGTTCTGGGCTCTTCATATTGAGGTTAGCCACGCCCCCTCCTTGCGTTGCAACTGTTTCCTGTTCTTCGCTACACTGGTGCCTTCGGTTCCCGTGCCCTCTGTGTAATAACCTCCCGTTTGGATTTCTCTCTTCCTTAGCGTCCTTGTTCTTTTTCAGCCTTTAGCGGTACTACTCTCGGAACCTTTTCTTTCTTTCTGTTTCCTTCCTCCGTTTCTCTACCTCCGCTCGACTTTGCACTTTCAGGTGACTCCGCCTCTTTTTTCTCGGCATTTTCGGACTGCCTTCCCTCCGGCTCTGTTATTTTCAACTTGCCACGTTTACTGCTCCTCCGAGCCTCTGGCTTTTCCATTTACCTTCCTTCTCCGCAAACATTTGGTGAATTCATCCGTATTCTGCCTTTCCTTATTTTCGATACTTATGGTCCTTTTCTCCGGTGCTATTTATTAGCGTCTTTGCTGTATCACGTCTGGTTTCACGGCTCTGTCTTGTAGTTTGTTTTGGCCTTCCTCCTGTGTTCCACTACACCCTACCTGCTGTCGATCCTTATTGGATGGATGAAGGAACTTGTCGGATATCGAAGCTGGATCTGATACCTGGGACTTTCCGGATCCTCTGCTGCGGACCTTCTTGCCCTGGTTCTCTCGGGGCGCTTGCTCTAACGCACCTCAGTGACTGTTTCCTTCCCGGAACTGAAAGATCTTCCATCCAGCCCTGTACGCATTCAAACAATTCAGGGGTTTTTTCTGCCACTGGCTTTTTCCCCTCAACAGGCTGTGCAGGGAGTCCTCCGCATTGGTTGCTGTCTGTCTCCCTACACAACCACTGTGGCGAGTTCCCGGAACAGACCGTATCTCTTCTCTAAAAAAAAGACTCCGGACCGGACGACGCTATCTGCTGAGGCTGAAATATCTTCCTGCGAATCAGACACCGAATCACAGGTGAGCCCCACTATTGACACCTGCCCCCGCTCTGCGGAGGCAGTTCCGGGGCAAGACAGCAACACGAACGTGTCCGTGTCTTTACTGCTCCCTCGGGAGCTGCGCAGCGAGGCCTAGCTGCCTGGGCCTACTGTCCCTGGGCCCCGCCGACGCCTCGGCCGGAATCAGGGACATAACAAGCCCTGGGGCCTAGAGCAATCTTCTAATAAACACCTTTGAACCCTCTGCGAGACTCTCCGAGACCCTGAGTATTCCTTGAACCATCTCCGAGTTTCTCCAAGACTGAGTATTCCTAGAACCATCTCCGAGACCCTGAGTATTCCTTGAACCATCTCCGAGTTTCTCCAAGACTGAGTATTCCTAGAACCATCTCCGAGAATCTGAGTATTCCTTGGGCCATCTGCGAGAATCTGAGTATTCCTTGGGCCATCTCCGAGACTCTGAGTATTCCTTGGGCCATCTGCGAGACCCTGAATATTCCTTGGGCCATCTGTGACACTGGATGGTCCTGCTGAATTTCAGTGCTGTGCCCCACATCTCTGGCTCCACTGCAGCATCCTGAGGTTATTAGTGCAGGGAGGAGCTGCTCATCACAGTCACTGCTGCAGACCGGGCTCTTTTCAATCTGGCTCCTCATTGCCTCACTGCTACAGGCTGTTCTCTCTTCAATGTGGCTCCTCATTGCCTGGACATTGCCTCACTGCTGCAGACCGGTCTTTCTTCAATGTGGCTCCTCATTGCCTGGACATTGCCTCACTGCTGGAGACTGGCCTCTCTTCAATGTGGCTCCTCATTGCCCGGACATTGCCTCACTGCTGCAGGCCAGGCTCTCCTCAATGGGGCTCCTCATTGTCTGGACATTGCATCACTGCTGCAAACCGGTCTCTCTTCAATGTGACTCCTCATTGCCTGGACATTGCCTCACTGCTGCAAACCGGTCTCTCTTCAATGTGGCTCCTCATTGCCTGGACATTGCCTCACTGCTGGAGACCGGCCACTCTTCAATGTGGCTCCTCATTGCCTGGATATTGCCTCACTGCTGCAGCCCAGTCTCTCTTCAATGTGGCTCCTCATTGCCTGGACATTGCCTCACTGATGCAGCCCGGTCTCTCTTCAATGTGGCTCCTCATTGCATGGACATTGCCTCACTGCTGGAGACTGGCCTCTCTTCAATGTGGCTCCTCATTGCCCGGACATTGCCTCACTGCTGCAGGCCAGGCTCTCCTCAATGTGGCTCCTCATTGCCTGGACATTGCCTCACTGCTGCAAACCGGTCTCTCTTCAATGTGGCTCCTCATTGCCTGGACATTGCCTCACTGCTGGAGACCGGTCCCTCTTCAATGTGGCTCCTCTCTCTTCAATGAGGCTCCACATTGCCTGGACATTGCCTCACTGTTGGAGACTGGTCTCTCTTCAATGTGGCTCCTCTCTCTTTAATGTGGCTCCTCATTGCCTGGACATTGCCTCACTGCTGCAGGCCGGTCTCTCGTCAATGTGGCTCCTCATTGCCCGGACATTGCTTCACTGCTGCAGACCGGTCTCTCGTCAATGTGGCTCCTCATTGCCTGGACATTGCTGCACGGCTGCAGACCGGTCTCTCTTCAATGTGGCTCCTCATTGCCTCAACATTGCCTCACTGCTGCAAACCGGTCTCTCTTCAATGTGGCTCCTCATTGCCTGGACATTGCCTCACTGATGGAGACTGGCCTCTCTTCAATGTGGCTCCTTATTGCCCGGACATTGCCTCACTGCTGCAGGCCAGGCTCTCCTCAATGTGGCTCCTCATTGCCTGGACATTGCCTCACTGCTGCAAACCGGTCTCTCTTCAATGTGGCTCCTCATTGCCTGGACATTGCCTCACTGCTGCAAACCGGTCTCTCTTCAATGTGGCTCCCCATTGCCTCGACATTGCCTCACTGCTGCAGACCGGTCTCTCGTCAATGTGGCTCCTCATTGCCCGGACATTGCCTCACTGCTGCAGACCGGTCTCTCGTCAATGTGGCACCTCATTGCCCGGATAATTGCCTCACTGCTGCAGGCTGGTCTCTCGTCAATGTGGCTCCTCATTGCCTGGACATTGCCGCACGGCTGTAGACCGGTCTCTCTTCAATGTGGCTTCTCATTGCCTCAACATTGCCTCACTGCTGCAGACCAGTCTCTCTTCAATGTGGCTCCTCATTTCCTGGACATTGCCTCACTGCTGCAGACCGTGTTTTACTCTTTGGCGCACCGCAAGTAGGAGGGGAGCGCTGCACTCACACCCACCGCCACCACCCAGGCCGCCCTGTTATTTCATGCAGCGCTTCCCGGAAGGAAGGGGAGCGCCATTTGAGTGCTGCTGTGTCCGCTCCCGGCAGCCTAGGGGGCCATCCTTAGCCCCCGGCTGCTTCCCACTCGTGGCCAGTTCATGGTCTCTGCCAGGCGACATATTGCCCGGGTCCCTACGTGATCTGGGCAAACTCGGCGGCCCCTGACTGCACCGCCCTGTGGAGGAATCTGGGGCCCACCTGCCCTGGGTTCCCCTAGGACACGTGGCCCAGGGAATCGGGCAGGCACCTGGAGTTCCAGGAGAACCTCCAAGCACCTGTTACACAGATTGGACGTCCAGGAAGAATTGGCCAGGCTGCTGCCCGCAGCACGCAGGGCATATGCTTGTAATATAAAGTGCATTTGAAACAGACTGTGTGCATATGAATATTTAGGTTAAGGACTCTTGCAAATACATGTGTGATAGCATGTGATCACTGAAGATACTGTGCCCCAGCCCCTCCCTGCGCTGCACTGGGGTCACCGTGAAGTGAGCGAAGAAAACCGACCTACTGAGAATTGACTGAATTATTGTATATAAATGAATGTTGTTATAAAGCGTGGAAGACCCCAGCACGTTCTCCCCACTCACCCCTACCTTAACCTATCCCCTTACCCCACCCCCCATCTATTTCTAATAAAAATGAACAAACATCCCTAACGAATTCCACCCAAGAAATGTGGTCATTTCTCATTGGGTATTTTTTCATGTGATAATTTCTGCAGAAACCGGTGCATGGCACTGACTCCAGCCCAGTGTCTCCTTTCATGGGGGCGGGGGGGTGGTCTATCCCTGCCCTTACCACCTTTCCTGACCCACCCGTTGCCCCAGCATGGCACACATGGAGTTAGGGCAAGCCTGGATGCCAGAGATTGGTATGTGGTGGGTTGAGGGCAAAGGTGCAAGTGATACACGTGTTTTATTGTGCCCCCCCACCTCTGCCTCCTGCCAAGTGTACAGTAAACTATCCCCTGTTCCATCTGGTTCACTTAGAAGATGAATCCACATTGCTGCACAGCGAAGGCCCTGAAGAAGCTTACAGTGTGAAACACGCATAGCACAGCAGGCAATCAGTGCTGCAGGTAAGCTAGGGATCTATCGATCCCGTGGAATAGGACAGGAGATCATTATTATACACGATAAGCAAATACATGTCATTTCACATAATTACAATAAAGATATGCTATTGCATAGAAGTTTTAGTGCATTGAATACACCCAGTGGTTCTTCATATGCTTTGAGCGTGGGATTGTGCAGGTGCAATCCCGGGTGGGAGTCAATAGCAGCGTCAGCGCTCACTCTGGTGCTCACAGGGTGCCGCGCTGTGTTCCTCGCAACTCAATGCCCACCCCGTGAGAGGGCCCGCTTAGAAGCCATGTTATCCTTTATGATGGCAAGTCCCTAATCCTACTGGTAGCTGGTGGCACTTGCTGATGAAAGATCCGAAAGGTGTAATGCTGCAACACTGCCTCCACCCCATGAGACTATCCAGCAGTGACAAAGCACCAGCTCCCCGGTGCCATGCCCACCCCTAAAGCAGGGCTGGAACTCATCGAGGACGCAGGAGCCATCCACAGGGGAGGCTGCCGCCATGTCACAATAGATTCTAGGCATCTCCATTTGAGACAAGTTGTTTTTTTAACTAATGCTTCGGCGCCAGAACCCAGCTGAGAGTTAATCAATGGAATAGGGTGCCGATTCAAAAGCATCTCATGAAAACCACCCGCTCCTCCACTGGGGCAGGGAGATAATCACCTAAATAGGGCGCTGATGTGAAAGCATCAGCGCCCTATTGCTATTAAATGTGCCTGTCGAACAAGAGTGGGGCACATTTAATTTCAATAGGGTGGCTGCTTCGCATTCACCCACCATGCCACCTCAGGGGAGCCCTTGAAAGATTACCACAAGCTGGCGTGACGGGGGCTAATGGAGCCCCGGGAGGTCGACCGGGCGGCCCTACCCTAAGGCCAGCCCTGGACAGGAGCATGCAGCCATGTGGGTGCTGGGAGTCTGTAATACATTAGGTTTGGGCACTCACTGCCAACATTAATGTATGCTAGGAGGCTGTACAGTGCACACTGCTGACACAAATGTATGCAAGGGGGCTGGACAGTGCACACTGCCGACACTAATGTATGCAAGGGGGCTGGACAGTGCACGCTGCCGACACTAATGTATGCAAGGGGGCTGGACAGTGCACACTGCCGACACTAATGTATGCAAGGGGGCTGGACAGTGCACGGTGCCGACACTAATGTATGCAAGGGGGCTGTACAGTGCACACTGCCACACTAATGTATGCAAGGGGGCTGGACAGTGCACGCTGCCGACATTAATGTATGCTAGGGGGCTGGACAGTGAACGCTGCCGACACTAATGTATGCTAGGGGGCAGGACAGTGCACACTGCCGACACTAATGTATGCAAGGGGGCAGGACAGTGCACACTGCCGACACTAATGTATGCAAGGGGGCAGGACAGTGCACACTGCCGACACTAATGTATGCAAGGGGGCAGGACAGTGCACACTGCCGACACTAATGTATGCTAGGGGGCTGGACAGTGCACACTGCCGACCCTAATGTATGCTAGGGGGCTGGACAGTGCACACTGCTGACCCTAATGTATGCTAGGGGGCTGGACAGTGCACACTGCCGACACTAATGTATGCAAGGGGGCTGAGCATGTTTCACTGCTGACACTAATGCGAAGGGACTGGACAGTGCACACTGCTGACACTAATGTATGCAAGGGGGATGGACAGTGCACACTGCTGACACTAATGTATGCGAGGGGACTGGACAGTGCACACTGCTGACACTAATGTATGCAAGGGACTGGACAGTGCACACTGCTGACACTAATGTATGCGAGGGGACTGGACAGTGCACACTGCTGACACTAATACATGCAAGGAGGCTGGACAGTGCACACTGCTGACACTAATGTATGCAAGGAGGCTGGACAGTTCACACTGCTGACCCTAATGTATGCTAGGGGGCTGGACAGTGCACACTGCTGACCCTAATGTATGCTAGGGGACTGGACAGTGCACACTGCTGACACTAATGTATGCTAGGGGGCTGGACAGTGCACACTGCTGACCCTAATGTATGCTAGGGGGCTGGACAGTGCACACTGCTGACCCTAATGTATGCTAGGGGACTGGACAGTGCACACTGCTGACACTAATGTATGCTAGGGGGCTGAGCATTCTTCACTGCTGACACTAATGTATGCTAGGGAGCTGGACAGTGCAATGTATGCTAGGGGACTGGACAGTGCACACTGCTGACACTAATGTATGCTAGGGGGCTGGACAGTGCACACTGCTGACCCTAATGTATGCTAGGGGACTGGAAAGTGCACACTGCTGACACTAATGTATGCTAGGGGGCTGGACAGTGCACACTGCTGACCCTAATGTATGCTAGGGGACTGGACAGTGCGCACTGCTGACACTAATGTATGCAAGGAGGCTGGACAGTGCGCACTGCTGACACTAATGTATGCAAGGGGCTGGACAGTGCACACTGCTGACACTAATGTATGCAAGGAGGCTGGACAGTGCGCACTGCTGACACTAATATATGCAAGGGGCTGGACAGTGCGCACTGCTGACACTAATGTATGCAAGGAGGCTGGACAGTGCGCACTGCTGACACTAATGTATGCAAGGGTGTGCAGTCATAATGTCGACATCAATAATGTCGACAGTCAAAATGTCGACAAAATAATGTCGAAAATGTATAATGTCGACATACAAAAATGTCGACACAATACATTTTCGACATTATTTTGTCGACATTTAATAAAAGCATAAATACATTCTCTATATATATACACACAAATACTTTGTTGATGGTAAGTTTGATATATTAGTATGTTTATTAAATTGAAAGTAGTATTTATAACGTAACTGTACAATATAATAAATAAAATTAACAATATTTTTAATTTAATAAATATATAATTAAATACAACACCTTTTTGTAATTCATTCTAACTTGTTATATAATAAAGAACCAGTAGATGGCGCTTGAGAGCTAAAAATGTATGTCTATATTTATTAACTTATAATTGTATTGACTTTCTACGTAAGGTACGTAGCACAACGTAAACGTGAGCGCCATTTTTAAAGCTCACTTTCGACTTGTTTTTACCGCGGTCGCGTCTTCGTCCCTTCGCTCCTTGGATTTGTTTTTTTTTTTGGGCATTTCATCATTTTTTTCATGGTTTTTCATCTGATGGACCGGGTCTATGTGGATTTCAAGGATTTTGGCGTACGGATGGTGGATTTTTTTTCCGGATATGGCTTTTTTGGAAGTTTTTATTTTCATGGAGTAGCGAGATTACCCGGAACAGATTATTGGACGGTCGAGTAATATGGATTTTGTACACTTTCCGGTGAGTTTGGATACCTTTTTTTACTGAAGCTGTGGATTTCAACAAGAAAACGGTACTTTTTCACGGTTAATGCAACGGCATTTTGCACCTGGATTCATGGATTTTATGGGGGATTCTTCACCTTTTTAACACGGAATCTGGGTCACCATGAACTGTAAGTACTCTTTTTAGCATTTTAAGTTAAAAGCTATGGAATCTAAGTAAATGTCCTTGTTCTCTACTGTGAATGCTTGTACTAATTGCACTAATTTACTATCATAGTCTCTGTATTTTTTGGTTTTCGGTGCCTGATTTGCCAAAGAAATTGTTTGCGAAATTCTCATTTCTTGGTGTTGTTCTTCTAACTTTAAGTCTCGCAAGAAATGCCATAAACTTGGATTTTGGGTATTGAAATTTTTACTTATGCGGCTATGCCAGCCTTCCAATGCGTTATTTGTTCGGGGTTTGTTCTCCATGGTGTTGCGGTAGCAGTTCCATAACTCAATTGTGTATTTTGGTCGGCGTCTGTTGCCACTCCGTGTTAACTGGCCTATCCATGTATTTTCGAAGTAGTCTAGTAAATTTGTTAATTCATCCTCATGATTTTTATAGTATTCACTGTCAATTAAATGTTCGTAATAATTAATAACATGATTCTCCGGTACAAAAGCCAATGCAAAAAGTTTTTTTACGTTAATCTGAAAGTAACTGTCCTCCGTATATTTTGCTGACAAACCTAATTTCTGTACTTTTCTCCAAACACTTTGAGTGAAATGAAAAAAACAACCCTTTATTGTAGTGTCTTTGTACACGCATGAAAAACCCTTGATTTGTGCTGTTTCAAAATCCATGATTATTGTCTCTGGTTGTGAATCTGGTGTAATTTCCTTAATTTTATTGTATACGATTTTGTAAGCGTCCTCTGTTTTTTTTGGCATCAAAAAGTAAATCAGTGGTAATGTTTTGTCATTGATTGTTCCATGGACAGTATAAAACTGAAAAAACGGGTGGGGGCATACCTTAAACGTGGCGTCACTTTGCCAATATTTGCTTTGACTTAGATGGCGAAAGTTTTCAGAGGTAGCGAACACCAAGATTTTTTCATTGTTTATTCCCATTTCGCCACAATAAAAATTTTCTCCTCTCGCTGTAATCTTAAAAATATCCGGAATACTTATATGTTCAAAGGATGTAGGTGGAGGGGGTAGGTTTTCATTGGTATGTTTTGCTCGGTTCATAGTGCGTTGCATCAACTTTTCAGCTGGTAATTGCGCCGTTACATGCGTTGGTAATTGGCCACAAACTTCCCTGAGTACCGATCCACTAGTTTCCCCCTCATGTTCTACTGCTTTTCTTTTAAGTTCCGTTAATGTTTTCCTGATGATTATATTTGTTTGATCAGGCATATGATTGTGTTCAGCGTTTCCCTTTACATCTGTTCCCACTGTTACTGCGCGGGCTGAACATTTATTTTTTGCATATTCTGTGCAGCGCCAGTATATTCTCTCTTTTCGCTGAAGTTCTTTACAGAATATGTATCCATTCCATACCAGCTGCTTACTTCCCTTTTGGCTTTCTATAAATTCTATTTTGTTTTCCATTTTATCACCTGAAACGACACGTAAAAATAATTTTTTTGAGGTACTGTATACTATTTCTTTTATTGTAGATGTAATTTTTCATAATGGTAGTGCGTCTTACCTTTTCGCTAGTAAAAAGTACGAAAAAAATGCTGTCAATTGCCCGAAGTAACCTCTCAAGAGATGTTCTGTCAGGTAATGACGGT
The DNA here is from genome assembly GCF_040938575.1 of Ambystoma mexicanum. Lineage (NCBI taxonomy): Eukaryota > Metazoa > Chordata > Amphibia > Caudata > Ambystomatidae > Ambystoma > Ambystoma mexicanum. Next base: position 1,347,430,479 of record NC_090933.1, on the reverse strand, counting down.
TTTTTCACAGCCGTTACCGGTTTCCTGCTATCAAAAACAAGGTGCTTTACTCAGGAATGTCATCTAGCGTGTTAACCATTTCGTAACCTATCTTTATCCAGTGTCACAGACAAGTGGGTGATTACGGACGAAGGGAAGGGGAGGGGGTGCTGGGATGGTTCGTGATGGAGGGTGAGGTTGGGGGGTTGGGGGGGGGGACCCCCCCCCAATGATTATTTCTGGTTATTGTTTATGATAATCGACCATTTTTTTTGTCGACATTTTTTTTTCGGTAAATTGACTTCTTCCATTGTATGTATAGGATGTCGACATTATTGTTTTCGACATTTTTTTTTCGACTTTTCTGCATGTCGACATTTTTTTGTCGACATTTTGACTATAAACCGTATGCAAGTGGGCTGGACAGTGCACACTGCTGACACTAATGTATGCAAGGAGGCTGGGCAGTGCACACTGCTGACACTAATGTATGCAAGGGGCTGGACAGGCCACACTGCTGACACTAATGTATGCAAGGAGGCTGGACAGTGCGCACTGCTGACACTAATGTATGCAAGGGGGCTGGACAGTGCACACTGCTGACACTAATGTTTGCAAGGGGCTGGACAGTGCACACTGCTGACACTAATGTATGCAAGGAGGCTGGACAGTGCACACTGCCGACACTAATGTATGCAAGGGGGCTGGACAGTGCACACTGCCAACACTAATGTATGCAAGGGGGCTGGACAGTGCACACTGCCGACACTAATGTATGCTAGGGGGCTGTACAGTGCACACTGCCAACACTAATGTATGCATGGGGGCTGGACAGTGCACACTGCTGACACTAATGTATGCATGGGGGCTGGGCAGTGCACATTGCTGACACTAATGTATGCAAGGGGGCTGGACAGTCGCATTGCTGACGCTAATGTATGCAAGGGGGCTGGACAGTGAGCACAGCTGACACTAATGTATGCGAGGGGGCTGGACAGTGCGCACTGTTGACAATAATGTATGCAAGGGGGCTGGGCAGTCGCATTGCTGACGCTAATGTATGCAAGGGGGCTGGACAGTGAGCACAGCTGACACTAATGTATGCGAGGGGGCTGGACAGTGCGCACTGTTGACAATAATGTATGCAAGGAGGCTGGACAGTCCGATTTGCTGACTCTAATGTATGCAAGGGGACTGGACATTGCATCCGTTTCACTGTGGTGCAGTCTCACTAAAAAGGACATAACATGACCTGAGCATTTCCCAAACGAGGGCATGTGCGGGACCTTAATTCTGAGAATCTAGCCCATCATCGGTGCAAGTCTCGGTGCAAAAGTGCATCTATTAGAAGCACGTCTTTTCTGAGATGCAGGGAATTCACCCTCGGTATTGGTGAAGGGTTCTGCGATGAGTGCATCTTTTAGAAGGACATCTTTGCTAAAATGCAGGGAATTCCTCCTCGGTACTGGTGAAGGGTTCTGCGATGAGCGCATCTTTTAGAAGGATATCTTTTCTGAGATGCAGGGAATTCATCCTCGGTACTGGTGAAGGGTTCTGCGATGAGCGCATCTTTTAGAAGGACATCTTGGCTGAGATGCGGGTAATTCACCCTCGGTATTGGTGAAGGGCTCTGCGATGAGCGCATCTTTTAGAAGGACATCTTCGCTGAGATGCGGGTAATTCACCCTCGGTATTGGTGAAGGGCTCTGCGATGAGTGCATCTTTTAGAAGGACATCTTTGTTGAAAGGCGGGGAATTCATCCTCGGTACTGGTGAAGGGTTCTACGATGAGTGCATCTTTTAGAAGGCCATCTTTGCTGAAAGGCTGGGAATTTATCTTCGATACTGGTGAAGGGTTCTGCGATGAGCGCATCTTTTAGATGGACACCTTGGCTGAGATGCGGGTAATTCACCCTCGGTATTGGTGAAGGGTTCTGCGATGAGTGCATCTTTTAGATGGACATCTTTGCTGTAAGGCGGGGAATTCATCCTCGGTATTGGTGAAGGATACTGCGATGAGTGCATCTTTTAGAAGGACATCTTTGCTGAGATGCAGGGAATTCACCCTCGGTATTGGTGACGGGTTCTGCGATGAGTGCATCTTTTAGAAGGACATCTTAGCTGAAATGCAGGGAATTCATCCTCGGTACTGGTGACGGGTTCTGCGATGAGTGTATCTTTTAGAAGGACATATTTGCTGAGATGCAGGCAATTCATCCTCGGTACTGGTGAAGGGTTCTGCGATGAGCGCATCTTTTAGAAGGACATCTTGGCTGAGATGCGGGTAATTCACCCTCGGTATTGGTGAAGGGCTCTGCGATGAGCGCATCTTTTAGAAGGACATCTTGGCTGAGATGCGGGTAATTCACCCTCGGTATTGGTGAAGGGCTCTGCGATGAGCGCATCTTTTAGAAGGACATCTTTGCTGTAAGGCAGGGAATTCATCCTCGATACTGGTGAAGGGTTCTGCGATGAGTGCATCTTTTAGAAGGACATCTTTGCTGAAAGGCTGGGAATTCATCCTCGGTACTGGTGAAGGGTTCTGCGATGACTGCATCTTTTAGAAGGACATCTTTGCTGAAATGCGGGGAATTCATCCTCGGTACTGGTGAAGGGTTCTGCGAAGAGTGCATCTTTTAGGAGGACATCTTTGCTGAAAGGCGGGGAATTCATCCTCGGTACTGGTGAAGGGTTCTGCGAAGAGTGCATCTTTTAGGAGGACATCTTTGCTGAAAGGCGGGGAATTCATCCTCGGTACTGGTGATGGGTTCTGCGATGAGTGCATCTTTTAGAAGGACATCTTTGCTGAAATGCGGGGAATTCCTCCTCGGTACTGGTGAAGGGTTCTGCGATGAGTGCATCTTTTAGAAGGACATCTTTGCTGAGATGCGGGGAATTCCTCCTCGGTACTGGTGAAGGGTTCTGCGATGAGTTCATCTTTTAGAAGGACATCTTTGCTGAGATGCGGGGAATTCATCCTCGGTACTGGTGAAGGGTTCTGCGATGAGTTCATCTTTTAGAAGGACATCTTTGCTGAAATGCGGGGAATTCATCCTCGGTACTGGTGAAGGGTTCTGCGATGAGTGCATCTTTTAGAAGGACATCTTTGCTGAAATGCGGGGAATTCATCCTCGGTACTGGTGAAGGGTTCTGCGATGAGTGCATCTTTTAGAAGGACATCTTTGTTGAAAGGCGGGGAATTCCTCCTCGGTACTGGTGAAGGGTTCTGCGATGAGTGCATCTTTTAGAAGGACATCTTTGCTGAAAGGCGGGGAATTCATCCTCGGTACTGGTGAAGGGTTCTGCGATGAGTGCATCTTTTAGAAGGACATCTTTGCTGAAAGGCGGGGAATTCATCCTCGGTACTGGTGAAGGGTTCTGCGATGAGTGCATCTTTTAGAAGGACATCTTTGCTGAAAGGCGGGGAATTCATCCTCGGTACTGGTGAAGGGTTCTGCGATGAGTGCATCTTTTAGAAGGACATCTTTGCTGAAAGGCGGGGAATTCCTCCTCGGTACTGGTGAAGGGTTCTGCGATGAGTGCATCTTTTAGAAGGACATCTTTGCTGAAAGGCGGGGAATTCATCCTCGGTACTGGTGAAGGGTTCTGCGATGAGTGCATCTTTTAGAAGGACATCTTTGCTGAAAGGCGGGGAATTCATCCTTGGTACTGGTGAAGGGTTCTGCGATGAGTGCATCTTTTAGAAGGACATCTTTGTTGAAAGGCGGGGAATTCATCCTCGGTACTGTTGAAGGGTTCTGGGCTGAATGGGTGCACTGTGCACTATGCACATTCAGTGCACAGCACGCGCTACTTCCCCGCACTTTAATGCACGTTCATCATTTATATAAAAATTCAGGGGGGTTGTAGAGCACACAATTCTTTTAAAATTCGGCATCTGTTTTAAAGAATTTATTTAGCTAAAAAACTATTTAATTAGATGCTCCTATAAATCTGTTGATGAAAATGCCCTTTTATACGATGCTTTAAAAATACATTAAAACTGAAACGGATCAAAGTTGCTTTATAGAAAGTAAGTCTGGAGGGGTCATGGAGGGGTCAGGGAATACTTTTGCTCTGGGCAGTTTCCAGCCCTACCCACAGCAGCAGCACTCACTGGAGAGCCCAGGGAGGGGGAGAAGTCCTGCATAGACCCCCACACCCACACAAAGGAAGCCTTACCTGTGCCCACCAGGACGGCAGTGGCGAGGATAGCGCCAAGAAGTGCCTTCATCTCTGCGATCTGATGCAGCCGCCTCGTGTGATATGCTGGGTCGGTGTGGTGTCTGTGGGATGGAGGAGTCTGTTTTGGGGATGGCTGTAAGTGTCTGCACCTGGGGCCAGTGACTGCTGGTCTGGGGGTAGAGGCTTTATATATATAGCTGCAATGTTGGGAAACCCTGTGTGATAAGGAAGTGACCCCACCAGGAAACACTAGATGATATGTCACTGATGCCATGGGAGTAGAGAAGAGCACACCCCTTGCATCACCGGGTGTGGGTCGCTGGCGTCAGTAGTTCAGTACCATGTGCTCATTCAATCCAGGACACAAAGATGTCGTTTTGCTTGATATATAGGGTATAATACAAACTTTATGGTTCATCATTGTGTAAATGAAGCAAATCTTTATCAGTAATCAGGACAAAAAGACAAAGTGCAGCACGGAATGTCGCTTTGCATGAAATATAGGACACACGACACGCAGTGTGACGAAACGACTGCTGCTCTGCGGGGGTGGAGGGGGAGTTGCGACTAAACCACCTACTCAGCCCTCACACCTCTACAGACCACAGTACTCAGCCCTCACACTTCTACAGACCAAAGTACTCAGCCCTCACACCTCTACAGACCACAGTACTCAGCCCTCACACCTCTACAGACCACAGTACTCAGCCCTGACACTTCTACAGACCACAATACTCAACACTCACACCTCTACAGACCACAGTACACAGTCCCCACACTTCTACAGACCACAGTAGTCAGCCCTCACACTTCTACAGACCACAGTACTCAGCCCTCACACCTCTACAGACCACAGTACTCAACCCTCACACCTCTACAGACCACAGTACTCCGCCCTCACACCTCTACAGACCACAGTACACAGCCCTCACACATCTACAGACCACAATACTCAGCACTCACACTTCTACAGACCACAGTACTCAGCACTCACACCTCTACAGACCACAGTACTCAGCCCGGACACCTCTACAGACCACCTACTCAGCCCTCACACTTCTACAGACCGCAATACTCAGCCCTTACACTTCTACAGACCACCTACTCAGTCCTAACACTTCTACAGACCACAGTACTCAGCCCTCACACTTCTACAGACCAAAGTACTCAGCTCTCACACCTCTAGAGACCACAGTACTCAGCCCCCACACTTCTACATGCCACCTACGCAGCCCTCACACTTCTACAGACCACCTACTCAGCCCTCACACTTCTACAGACCACAGTACTCAGCCCTGACACTTTTAAAGACCACAGTACTCAGCCCTGACACTTCTACAGACCACCTACTCAGCCCTCACACTTCTACAGACCACAGTGCTCAGCCCTCACACTTCTACAGACCACCTACTCAGCCCTCATACTTCTACAGACCATCTACTCAGCCCTCACACTTCTACAGACCACAGTACTCAGCCCTCACACTTCTACAGACCATAGTACTCATTCCTCACACTTCTACAGACCACAGTACTCGGCCCTCACACTTCTACAGACCACAGTGATCCCAATCATACAGGGGAAACAGGCACAGACAAGAGAGGTACCTCCATCGCCCTTTGTGGTAACATGGCTCGAGGGAGGTGATACTCCCAAAGGGGGAATGATTGGGATTGGGTAGCACCCCTTAACAGTCCAAAATAAGGAATGCCCAATCAAGGTTCTACATATACATATTCCCGGAAAAACCTTAGTTAAGGAGCCGTTAAGTTGTGCATATTTAACACAACCAAACCCTTGAAATTCAGCCATTGTGGGAAGTCATGACCAGCTTACCTCGGCCCAATTCCATTCATGTCCCCCATAATGCCATGTCCCCCATAAGGCCCTTTTGTATGTCATTGTTAATCACATCTCGTATAAAATGTATGTGCTCATGGGCTTTGCAACGGGAATGTGGCGAATTAAGCAGGTCATGACTTCCCACACCCACTGAATTTCAAGGGTTTTGTTGCATTTAATCTGTGCAAGTTAACTGCACCTTAACTAAGGATTGTACAGTGAATTTCAAGGGTTTTGTTATTGCATGTTTCTTTTACTGGCCACTAGCCATGGCCGGTGGCCACTGCCTTCTACCATGTTCACTGTTCATGTTCCCCCAATATGTTTCTTTTGGACCCGCTAGGTGGCCGCAGCCTGTGGCTGTGGCCACTATACATGTCTTGCAGGCCCACTAGCCAGAGCATTTAGCCCTGGCCAGTGATTACGGTGGAAGGCCATACCCACTGTATATTTTAAAACACTACTGGGCCATTAGCCATGGCATTGGGCCCTGCCCACTGTACATGTTCCCCCAATATGTTTCTTTTGGACCCAGGGCTGGACTGCCCGACCGAGACACCGGGACATCCCCCAGTAGACCTCTGGCCCATAGGGCCTCTTTGGAGCGGAAGGATACACATTGCGTAAATCCGCCTCCACCGGAACTGCACGTGCCCTGTACACACATTGCCAGCACATGTCAGCAGGGCAGGCTGCAGCAGCCGGCCCAGACTGGGATCAATGTGGACTGGAAGGTAAGCAAGCAGACACTTGATTGAACAAAGAGATATGAAGGAACATTTGATTTGAACTGTGTGTGTCACTCACTGATCGTAGCTATAATAGGACTGGACTTTCACCACATGAACGCTGCTGTTCAAGCATGCGGCCTCTCTGGCTATGCACAGCATGTGTGTGCGTTGCAAAGCGCTGTTAACCCCTTATTGCCCTTGTTGACCCTCTTTTAATCAGGCGTCCCGCCCAACATCTCTGAATGGCATGCTGTTTTATTCACACGGAGAGACCAGCCTCTAATAAACTTCTGTGTATGCACCCAATGAGGTGCCGCCACCATGAATGAAATGCATTCTGTAAAGTGTCTCTACAGTGAGATGTATGCATGCCACCAAAACCGAGTACGAAATTAATTATTCAAAGAAGCCCCTTTTCTTTAGTCTTTGGGCCTCATTACGACCCTGGGGGTAAGTTACCGCCAGGGCCGTGACTTTACCGCCATGGTGCTAACTACGTTAACGCCATGGCGGTAAGGGGATTTACCGCCCCATTCCGACCTTGGCGGGGCGGTAAATCCCCAATCCCCATTTACCCTTCCCCATTCCCATTTTTGCCCCATAGGGCATAATGGGAGTGGGGAAGGCGTTAATTACGCCACCGTAAATTACGGTGGCGTAATTAACACCAAGTTCCCTTACCGCCATGGTTTTTTACACCCGCTAAAAGCAGGTGTAAAAACCGCCATGGCGGAAAGGGAACTCGTAATTGGCGGTAAGGGGTCGGCGCAGCTAACGCTGGCGCTAACCCCTTACCGCCAGGGTCGTAATGAGGCCCTTTGTGCCATTAGAGATACATGAGGACAATAACTGCCTCCCTCGAGTTAGATGGGCCGTGTTTCTGATATTTCTAGTTTTTTGCCATCATTTAACTGAATAGTGGTCTTTGGAGTGCAAGGATCACAGTCATCATATATTACTGAAATCAACCTCAATGAAAGTCAGCCCTTTACAGGATTCTATGGGTATTTAAAGCGGAGCTTCGTTATGCCCCCATCCTCACATAATGGCAGTTTACTCATACATGATGCAATCCCCAATCCAAAATGTGCCTTCTATGACATTCCTAGTGTATGCGGCTCAATTCCAGGTGCTGGAAAATCGAGTGAGGTAGATACTGGTTTCTCCTCTGAGTTGCAACGTGAAATCGTACATTTGTGGAGAATGGGCACCCCTTAACATGATTGTTCGCCAGGCAATTTCTCAAGGTCTTGCTCTGAAGAAAGCAACTTTCATCTGGGCGAAGGTATGAACAATATATTTTTACCTGGGGCTTTTAGTTGGCATTTATCCTTTCTGAAGCCTTTGACTTAAGAGTTGTTACCTCAAGGGTTGAACGTACATTTAACCAGAGTCTTGCCAAAATAAATAATTATTGGCAATGCCAACAGGTTGGGCTTTTGTGTGGGCATGGGAAAGGCATTTCCCTGGGCATCTAAAAGCAGTGCCTGTCAAAAGCCTAATACTTATATACACAAGCTGAAACTGTTGACTTTACCAATGCTTGTTTTTAACAGGACTTCAGTGGAGAGCCCATATAGTGCTTATAGTTTGAGTGGCTAAAGGCAGACCTGGGTAAGACGTTACTATTACACCAGTAGCAGGTTTACAGAACTAATTAAGTCATTAACTCTCAGAATACTGCTTTGAAAAAACACTGGCAGGGACTTCGAATGCAAAATTTGATGGTAAGGCTTGATTAAAGCAAGCTCGAAGAGTTCCCTTGAGGATATGTTTTGGGCTGGTAGGGGCAGGAACTGGGTTGGAAAGTCCATAAAGATTGGTATGGCCATGGGCAGTCATTGGGTGGGCACATAACCAAACAACACCTACAGGCTGTGAGTTCCTCCTCATATACCATGTCTCTCTATCTGTACTCTAATGCAATAGTTTTGGTTTATAGGTGGTGCAAGTTCACAGGGTGTTTCCCTCCTGGTCCAAAAGCTGAATGTGCTGACTATGTGTGGGATACGGATGTTACCATGTGAGATCATGGTCTGTGTCTGTATCGGAGAGCAAGGGCTGCTGTGTGTAGAACCTGATATGACCATTGTCACAGTGTGAATACAACAAAACATTTGTGGCACAAGTTTGTATTATTTATATATGGAGCAGGGTAGGAAAAGCTCCTTCAGGGCTATGGGGAAACTCCCTAAAACATTAAGGGGAGGAGGGCCTATAGTAATAGTGTCAGGATGGAGACATCTGGTGCAAGTATCTAATCTAAGTGGACCTAATGTCATAGTCAAGTATCCAATGTCCTATTGTAAGCAATAAGGGAGCCTCAATTTTGAAATTGCACAGATGTGGCCCACAACATTTACACTTGATGTGCAAACAGGTCCCCTCTGTGCACTTTAGTCATTTGCAATACAAAGTGCAAAACAAAGTTGTAAATACGGGTGTAATCGACTGCGCACTGCCTGATATTTATGCATGGCAGGCAGCATTTACAATGGATTTATTAGAAATCCGCCTGTTTTTTGCTGGTTTATTCAGATTGTATGGGAATCTACATCATTTACACCAGCATGAATATGTCATGCCGGTGTAAATGCTGCAGCATATGGATGGCGGACAGAATTAGGAGACGGAATCCGATATTCGGTTCCATGACCCCTTTCTGCCATGTGCATGACAGAAAATCAGGCATGACATCAAATGGATGTGTACAATTTTACACGTACATTGTACGCATGCACTGTATGCTACAAACTGCTCAACATGAGTCCAAAGGTGCCTGGCCCTTAACCTTTTCTTCAGTGCACTCACAATCTCAGGGGTTTGAAGCACCCAGGAGTGGACTGGCCTATAGTGAACTCTGGAGTTTTCCTGGTAGGCCTGTGCACCCTGGGCCCCTTTTGTGTGGTATTTACACATTTTCCCATGAGAACATTTTGGGCTCGCTGAAAATGTCTAATATGGGGCCTCTTTGAAAATTATTTCCAGGGCTTCTTTTCGTTCTCAGTCCACCCCTGTTTGGACCCGCTAGGTGACCGCGGCCTTTGGCTGTAGCCACTATACATGTCTTGCAGACTCACTGGCCAGGGCCTTGAGCCCTGGCCAGTGAGCACAGCCTTCAACAGTGCCCACTGTATATTTTAAAACACTACCAGGCCACTAGCCATGGCCTTCGGCCGTGCCCACAGTATATGTACCCCCAGTATGTTTCTGTTGTACCCACTAGATGGCCACGGCCTTTGGCTGTAGCCACTATACATGTCTTGCAGACTCACTGGCCAGGGCCTTGAGCCCTGGCCAGTGAGCACAGCCTTCAACAGTGCCCACTGTATATTTTAAAACACTACCAGGCCACTAGCCATGGCCTTCGGCCGTGCCCACAGTATATGTACCCCCAGTATGTTTCTGTTGTACCCACTAGATGGCCACGGCCTTTGGAGTGGCTACTGCACATGTCTTTCGGGTCCAATAGCCAGGGCCTTAGGCCCTACCCCCAGTATGTTTCTGTTGCACCCACTAGATGGCCACGGCCTTTGGAGTGGCTACTGCACATGTCTTTCGGGTCCAATAGCCAGGGCCTTAGGCCCTACCCCCAATATGTTTCTGTTGCACCCACTAGATTGCCACGGCCTTTGGAGTGGCTACTGCACATGTCTTTTGGGTCCAATAGCCAGGGCCTTAGGCCCTACCCCCAATATGTTTCTGTTGTACCCACTAGATGGCCATGGCCTTTGGAGTGGCTACTGCACATGTCTTTCGGGTCCAATAGCCAGGGCCTTAGGCCCTACCCCCAATATGTTTCTGTTGTACCCACTAGAATGCCACGGCCTTTGGAGTGGCTACTGCACATGTCTTTCGGGTCCAATAGCCAGGGCCTTAGGCCCTACCCCCAATATGTTTCTGTTGCACCCACTAGATGGCCACAGCCTTTGGAGTGGCTACTGCACATGTCTTTCGGGTCCAATAGCCAGGGCCTTAGGCCCTACCCCTAATATGTTTCTGTTGCACCCACTAGATGGCCACGGCCTTTGGATTGGCTACTGCACATGTCTTTCAGGTCCAATAGCCAGGGCCTTAGGCCCTACCCCCAATATGTTTCTGTTGCACCCACTAGATGGCCACGGCCTTTGGAGTGGCTACTGCACATGTCTTTCGGGCCCAGTAGCCAGGGCCTTAGGCCCTACCCCAATATGTTTCTGTTGCACCCACTAGATGGCCACGGCCTTTGGAGTGGCTACTGAACATGTCTTTCGGGTCCAATAGCCAGGGCCTTAGGCCCTACCCCCAGTATGCTTCTGTTGCACCCACTAGATGGCCACGGCCTTTGGAGTGGCTACTGCACATGTCTTTCGGGTCCAATAGCCAGGGACTTGGGCCCCGACTAGTGAGCGCGGCCTTCATGCTCACCGGCCCGGCCATATCGCACCCCATGACATGTTGCCCCAATAGGTTACCCCACAGCTCACTGTAGCTGTAGAATTCCACTTTTTCTGGTATTAATCACATGTTTAACTTCCTTTAAAAAAACATATTTTCCATGACTCTGGTTATATTAGGAACTGACAACAAATAACCCTGAATAAGTTTCTACTATAACCGTGAATATGCAAAAATAACCCTGATTACGGGGAAAAATAATGCTGACTATTGAAACATAACCCTGAATATGAGAAAATAGCCTAGAATATGCAAAAACGTTCAAGCTCTAAACTTGGTGCCCAACCCCCCCGCCCAGCTCCCCAATTTAACATGGTGTCCTCTTTCCCCTTCCCCACCTCTAGCCTGATGACATTTCACCCTTTTTCATACTGCAAAAGGCATTTTTTCCACTTTTCATTTTTGGGTAACCCCAAATAATTACTCTGAATAGTCACAAATATCACTTGCATCGAACAAAAATGTTGACTTTTCATTCCTAAAAAGTCTCTCTGCTGTAAAGCACCATGGCAGACATCACTATAATTTTGGGAGAAGCGGGCAACCCCTTCTCCGTCAAATATTTAAAAAACTACTGGATGCAATAACCCAAGAACCCTTCCAGAAATCGAGTCAATGCTTTGTGCCCAAGTTGTTTCGTACCTGTTCCAATTCTGTCCAGTGGATTTTGCTGTGCAGTAGAGCAACAATTTGACTTTTTATATCTATGGGAAAATATATGGGGACTAGGCCGAAACAGCTTTTTGTTGTTTTCTTAATAACGTCTTCATTTTTTAACAGATTTTTCCCAAAACTTCCAGTCTGGAGGGGAAGGGATAGGGGTGTAGGGCAGGGGGTGGGGCTGTGAGGACAATTGTGTCTGCAAAATGTCCTCAAAATCCATCATGCTAGTCAAAAGTGATTAGCAATTCAATATTTGAGTTTCCTATGGTACTTGATACTCAACTTAACTATAGTGCAGCGACCACGCACTATAAGATATTACACCGCCTGCTGTAGCGGGCGTGTAGTTATGGTTAAGTTGCTAGACACATAGAAAGAGAACTTTTTGGAAGGCTTATAACTTTGCCTCCCCTTGACAAATATTCACTAAACCTTGCAAAATGAGTATATGATCCCCTCAGAATGATTTTGCAAAGTTTGGTGCGGTTTTGTCCATGGGGGGTAAAGTTATAGGGGGGGGTCCCATCATTTTTGAAATCCTTATAGACGCAATGGAAAAGAAATGTTGCTCACACCTACAGCCCAAACAGCTGGATGGATTTTCACCAAATTTGCACCAGGAGCTACGGCTTGGTCCTGAAAGCGTGCTTTTATAAATTTGGTGTAAATCCATCTTGTTGTTTTTTTTAAAAAATGGCCCCAAAGTATTTCAACCTACATTAGTGATATCTGGGTCCGGTCTGCGGACTCATTTCCTAACCAATCAGAGGGTGGGTTAGTGTTCGCGGACATCAAAAACATGTAAATATTAAAAAGAATTGGAGACAAGGCAGAGCCCTGAGGGACACCACAGGAAAGTGAACAGTGGAGTGAAGAGAAAGGTGGAAGATAAAGTGTTTGGACCCTATCAGCCAGGAAAGAGGTAAACCAGGCCAAGAAAGGCCCAGAAAGGCCCACCTGGACCAGGCAGAACAACAGGTTTGAGTGGTCAATTGTGTCAAATGCAGCTTAGAGATCTAACAAATCAGGGCTCCAACTCCTGCCTTGTCTGCCAGGCTGGCCATGTCATCCGTCACTGACACCAGGATGCTCTCAGTGTTCCGGCCAGGGCGAAACCCTGACTAAAAGGGGTCAAGGAATCCAGAGGTTTCCAGAAAAGAAGAGAGAAGAGGGGCGACCAAAGCTTCTAGCAACTTCATGAAGAAAGGCAAAAGAGAGATAGGCTGAAAGTTAGCCGGGAGTGAATGGTCCATCAACTTTTTTTTTTGACAAGGGAATGTCAGTGACTAGTTTCAACTCGATAGGAATATTCCTGATTGACAGGACACATCAATGGCCTGGGTAATCCAGGACTTAAAACTTGGGGAGATGTCCTTCAGGACAGACAGCAGAACGGGGTCCGATGGGGCCGCAGATTTAAGTCGGCTCACTGTATTGCTGAGAGCATCCAATGAGAATAAGGGGACGGTGGACCATTTATAAAGGGGCTACACCACTGCAAGAGCAAGGACTGGTATGACTTGTGCAGGGGCCTGGGTGGCCAAGAAAATATTAGATCGAATAGCATCATTCTTTGTCACAAAGTTACAGGATAGAGTATCACAGAGTTCCTGAGTCAGTATCACTAGGACTGTGAGCTTTCTGGCAGATGAAAGAGATTGAACTATAGAGAATAGTTCCCTAGGCTGGTTGAGTGCTTTATCAATTTTCTGGGTAAAAAAGACCTGCTTAGCTTCTTCAATCGTAGCATGATAATCACTAGCACATTGCCTATACGTGGAGTTTCAGCAGTACCATAAGAGCAGCGCCATCTATGCTCAGCCTGTCTGAGCTTAAGGTGAGCAGCCTTATGCTTGGCATAAAACCAGAGCTTGGAGGGCCGTCTCTGAAGTTGGGTACGCATGAGCGGCACCACTGAATCAGCCACCATCTTGAGAGAATGGGTCAGAAAGTACAGATCAACTTTGCAGGTTGAGCTGCATCTGAAGTTAACTAGGGCTACCAGAGAATCTAGATTGGCAGAGTGGCAATTACGTTGCATAGCTGTCAGGGGAACGTTCTTAAAAGGTGGGCAAGGAAGTTTGAGAGAGAAGGGCACCAAGTGATGGTCGGACCACAGAACAGGTTTGACCTGAGAAACGCATAGCAGGGAATCTCTGGCAAATAAGTGATCCAACGTATTCCCCAGCACACGTATTGATTGCATCACAAATTGATGGATGCCTAGGTCCAGAAGACCATCAAAAAATTGGCTCAGGACAGGAGCCAGAGGCAAACTAAATTTTATTTTAAAATCAACTAAAACAACAATGTAGGTGAATCTAACATGGAATTCAGCTGCAAGATCCAAAAAGTGTCAAGAAACCATGAGTGTGGGCCAGGCAGTCTATAGACAACCAAAACATGCATGAAATAATCGTTGGGCCATTGGGAAAAAAGATCCAGTGGATTAAAAAAAACTATTATAATTACATACAGTGTTTGGCATTTACATAGTTTTAAAGAATGTACATGTTACAGAATAGCTGTTTGTGGTAGTTTGGATATATTATGTCACTGTTAGTGCGATAGTATGTTTGTTTGAATTGTGTTGTAATTAAAGGAATGTTTAAAGCAGTTAAATACCCGTTGGCGTATTCTAACTATATTGATTTTACAAGACATTTTGCAGTAACGGTAACTGTGATGGCATATTTGAAGTGTTTTGCAATGAAGGGTGTTTTGAATGTACTTAGATACCTGTTGGCGCATTCTTACTGTCTTGTCTTTTGAACGTAGTATTAGAGTATGTTAGGTGTAGTTAGATACCCATTGGTGTATTCAAACTGTGTATTGTACTCTTCTTCAGTGAGTACATTTGGGGTGAAGAAATACAAAGTAAGCATTTGTTAGATTTGATGGTTATGTTGGCGTTCTGTAATTATATTGGGATTTGAAAGAAATTTTCCAGTAACAAGAACTATGATGGCATATTTGAAGTATATTACAATTAAGGGTGTATTTAATTTAGCTAGATACCTGTTGGCATATTCTAACTGTCTTGGATTTCAAAAGTACTATTGTAGTATTATGGATGTAGTTAGATACCTGTTGGTAAATTCTAACTGTTTATTGTACTATACTTTAGTGACTAAATGAATGTTAAGTAGGCATTTGTTAGATTTGCTGTAACCTATGATTTGGAGTAATGGAAGTGTTGTTACATTCAAACCAACCACTTCTTTTTTTGACTTATGCAGTATAGTGGCATGTGGTGGTTGTGGCACCAGTGTTAGGAGATTATGCTCACTGTTGTGAAGGTTTTCCCTGCCAAGTGATACTTGGCCATGTTAAGCTTGTTAAGCTTGTAAGCTTTCAGTTCTTTTTGGTACCATCTGCATTGCACCTTAGAAGCATTAATATCACATATTGGCCTTGTGAGTTCATTTGTTTGCTGGGACAATTGACTGAATTACAACATAATATGCCATGATTTGCATTCTGCAGAATTTGGTGAAATGGAATGGATTCACAATTTGGTATGGATACATACACAAATCGTTCAATAGGGATATGCTCTTGTGAAACATGTGCTCTTGTGAAACATGGTTGCAGAGAGATCATGCATGTTTCCACATGTATGAAATCTGGAAGATGTCATTTATAGGGATTTTTTTGATTCTAGTACTTGTAATAAGTACATTAGGAGTTCTTGAGGATCTTCCTGTGTGTTTATGGTGCATTTTACCATTTCTGTTCAGTAGTCCGATTCTTGCCTTCTACCTGAGACACTGTAAGTGCTGTCAGGATTATTTGTGGAATTTCGATGAAGGATGAGCATTTGCAAACACAACTGGTCCAAGCCACTTAAGTAAATGTTGGAAGAGAAGATTGATTGTTATATTTGCATAGCAATTTACTCCAGTTGTGTTGCTGTATTTAATAGACCAGCGAGGTGTGCCTCTGTATCCTTTGATGGGCCTGCAATTGCTTTTTGTGAAGAGACATTTGTCTCTTTGTCTTCTGATGGAGGTGCAGTTGTTTTTGGGCTAGAGAGTTTTGCGGTTGTATTATTTGATGGAGCAGCAGTTGCTCGTTGTTTCTTTAGCCGTATTGCTGGGAGTTCTGCTATAGGATGTGTTTGTATTAGTTTTCTTTTTAAAGGAATTATTTTTTGAGGTACAGGGCACATATCTAGATGGGGGTGTATAGTGCATGATGTAGCCTGTTGTATTCTAGGATGCAAGGAATGTCAACATTGATTTTGTTTGCATCAAAGTTAACTAGGAATAGACCATTGAGTGTATGCAGATGTGAAAGTACTATGTAACTCACCCCATGTTTAAAGACTGTGCTGCCAATGTCAATCAATGCCTGATCTATGGTGAGCATATGCAAAAGATAGAGAGAATTGTTCTCTGCATACGTACATGTCTTTGAAAAGATGAAAACGTGCAGCCTATTTTTTTTTTACTTCTGCAAGTTTATCAAAGTGATGTTGACAAACTGAATGTTGTCATTTGGATATGTTTGGAAGCCAACAACTGTACCAATTGCTTCATTGACTAAACCGTGCTCAACATCAAGATTATGTTTTAGAATTACTCTGCAGTTTAGACACAGAGTTAATGCTTTTTCGAATCCAGCTGTGTTGGATATACATTTTTCCAAACTATTTAGTCATGCTGTTGCTTGTTGACACATAGGGAGTGTCATGCCGTGCACTTCTAGTTTGTCTGTGGAGCTGATATGCAGTATGGTTTTGGATTTCTTTTTTCAACATTGTATCATTTATTTGACTACAGCTTGCAAGGTTTGCCCTTAAGGACATGCATTTTATATTTTGTTGAGTTAATTGTTTTTTTTTTTTTGTATTTGGTTTATTAAAGTAAAAACCTTTACAAACCAGTGTAATTAAACATTAAAAGATTTGCAGAAGGATGGTAATTAAGCAATAACATTTACAACAACATTTAAAAGGAAAAATTCATTGCCTAAAGAAAACTAAGTAGTAAAGGAAACATTAAAACATCATATTGAGTTAACAATGATGGGAATACCAAATTTCCATTTAGTCACTAAAACTTGTACAAAAAAAAATAAGTACGCTTGAAATAAACAAGAACATAAACACAGTCAAAAGATATCAAAAGACGTCATCCATATGACATTCACAGTACGAGTTTAGAGATTGGTACATAGTATACATATCATGAGCTCATAGTGTAGCAATTAATATGTATTACATCGAGTACTCATTCCCGCCCAAACGCAAGATCTAGAAGTGGGGATTTGCTTAATTTTATTCGGCTAACAGATCTTCTGCCAATTTAGACTCTATAATTGTCAGCAAGTTAGGCAGACGGAGTGTAAGATTCTGACTAAAGCTTTCCATGCAGCGCTTCCATAAGAGTTCTTTTGCGGTCACAGAGTTTGAGTAAAAATGCTCGAGGAGTTGGATTCGAAGGCCTTCAAAAAATGGGCAATGAATCACTAGATGTTTCAAGGTTTCTGGCACTGTGCAATTTTTACAGAAGCGGCAACTAATGTCGATAATACTGGTTGGATAACCAGTCCAGTATTTAGATCGTTCACAAGTTTGAAATTGATTGAGATGAAATCGCATATAGGTTTTGCTTGAGCAAGCAGAAGGGAACTATAGAAGATATTTTAGTCGAAATCCCCATCTGCCGCGAACTCCATTGTATTCTTTAAAGGAGGAATATTTGCCCATTTCGTCCAACATTATACACCAGAAAAATCTTTGAAATTTAAGTTTTTGGCTTAGTAACCACATGCTCATAGATGAAGGAGTTTCATTAATAAGCAATAGAATTTTTGTTAATTTGAGCGAATAGGTATTGAGCGATTTAATATGTGATTCACTCAATAATTGTTTCAGTTTCACATAGAGCGTGTTTTTTGGTGGATTATGAATCTTAATTAGATTAGTAATACTTCGCCATGTGTGTTTTACTGACAGTTGTAGTAGGTTTAATTTGTGGCAAATCATAACGTTGGGAATCGAAAGTGCTAACCCCAGGACCGTTTTCCATAATTTCCCCTGTAAGATATTTAGATAGGCATCTAAATCATATGTACAGATCTACAGGGAATATAGGATAATGGGTTCCACCTTCAGCAAATAAAATTGAATTAAGGGTAGTAGAGAAAACATACAGTATTTCTGATGGATAATTTTCATTTGAGATGTCAACCCCCTGATCTTTTGATTAAGGTAGTTTTTCCACATAGTAATTGAATATTGATCAGTCAGTGGGTAGCCCAAATAACGAAGCATAGGGGAGTATTCGATTTTAATATCATTCATATACCATGAGTATTGATGACAATCTAATTTTCGATTAGAATAAATCAAAATAAAAGTTTTCGTAGGATTGGGAGTGAGATTATGATTAAAGGCGAATTCAGAAAATAAATCCAGCTTTCGTTGAAGACCAAATGGGGTTCTATCAAAAAATAACAAATCATCAGCAAATCCTAACCAGTCTAACATTAGTGAGCCAAACTTCACTGAATAACATTCCCCAGCAATCCAGTTATCATCCAATCCTAACAAGTATAAGTTAAACAGCACCGCTGCCATGTTGCAGCCCTGTTTCACCCCGGTTTCGGTCGGAATGGGATCAGTCAGGGCTCCTTCCTTATTAAGTCTCATACGATAATTTGTGTTTTTATGAAGTAAGGCAATCAAGGCAACCAATTTAGTTGGAATGCCAAGATGGATCATTTTTTTCCATAAAATTTCACGAATAACGCAATCAAAGGCTGCGGTCAGATCCAAGCTAGCCATATAAATTGGCCCTGAGTGACTGACTGAAGAGTGGGCTTGGAGATGAGAGAGGATAGTAGCATTTAACTGACAACCAATGAATTTTCTAAATCCTACCTGATAGATAGACAGCATATCTTTGTTGTTCATCTGAGTCTGTAGTTGGTGAAGAAGAAGAATGGAAAATATTTTGGATGAAGAATCTGTAAGAGCAATAGGGCGATAGTTAGAGGGACGGTCCGGAGAGCCCTTTTTATAAATCGGAATAACTAGCGCAGAGGACCACGACAAAGGAGTTTTGCCCGTTTGTAAAATCAAATCAAATTTGATTTTAAGAATATGGGCCCAAAATTCTGGATTCGATTTGTACACACATGATGGAATACCATCGGGGCCAGGTGCTTTCGAGGGCTTTAATCTGCTGATGGCATCGATAATGTCTTCAATGGACCAAAGTGATGGAAAATCTAGGTCCATACATGGCTCACTACCCTTTAGAGAGTGGAAGCGCTCGGGCATAGTGTATTTGAGTTTTACGTAAGACACCCAATTTTCAGCAGGAATCACAGAATCAGTAATAGTTATAGGTTCAGAAGTAATCGAACGAAGAGTATTCCAGATTTTCCTAGAATCATGCTTAAGTAGATGGTAAAATAATTTTTGATTATCTGCATTCAGAAGATTTCTTTTTAGCCATTTAAGTTTATTGCGATATCTTTGACGCACTGCTTTGATCAATTTTTCACGATTCGGGTAGGAAAGAAAAGTTGTATTGATTTGGCAAATTTCTAGATTTTTTTGTGTTTTTAAGAAAGCAACTTGATTATTAAATTTGTGCGTATGAACATGTATAGCTTTTTCATGCTTATCCCTTGATTGGAGCATAGCATCCAGATGGAATTGGATTCTAATGGAGTTAAGATTGTCCAGAAGGATAAGAGAAGAGCTAGATGGTAATAAAGACAAGAGAATATTAGAATCACATTCCAAATTCTGAATAAAAGTTGCACACACTTTAGGATTCCATCTCACTGTAAGGCGATGCCGATCAGATTCTACCAAGGAAAGAGAAGAGTTATCATTGAATCGAGCCAAGGGGATATTCATCTGCATGGAGATAATCATATGATATCCTAAGGATGGATTTATGATTTTGAGAGCATCAATAGTCGAGTATAAACTCGAGGAAATGAAAAAGTTATCAATAAAGGATTTGTAGTTTGCTCTTGTCCATGTATATGTGAGGTCGTCCAAAGCAAAGCAGGGGGTTTGTATATCCCATTCGAGGAAGAAGGAATTCCATATAGTCCCAAACTTTTTGGAAGTTATTGAGTGCTTATCCCTAATTGCATTATTGTGAACACCTGTTTCATAGCAATAGCAATTAAAGTCACCTCCTACGATAATTCTTGCCGAAGGGTGTAAGATCATGCCCTTTTCTAGTACATCGTTCATTTCCTCAATGATGGTCTCAATAGGAATGGACCATTTGTTCCAATAAATACAAACCAACAGGAGTATCATGGAAGGATCCAAATCATCTTTTATAATAATAGCGAGTATGGAGTTAGAGCTATTAATCCTCTCAATAGAACACTGAAAGGCAGAGTTGACAAGTATGGCCAAGCCGCCTGAAGGGCGACCCTCGGTACCTCGCCTTGCAACCTGAATATATGCTGAGTATCCGTCTATCGAAAAGGAGGATTGATTCATGGTTTCTTGAATAAAGATCAAGTCAGGTCGATTAAACTGATTTAGGCGATACCATTTTTTAAAGTTATTTATACCACAAGAGTTCCACGAGATAATGTGGAGTCGGAATAGGCTAAGAGTTTTTCAACGCCTTTTGTTGGTTTGGTTGCGAAACATTAATTGGATCCCTCCATGACATCTCCTTTAAAGCAGACATGAATGACATAAACTGTTTCATTGTGTTGGCATCAATACTTGCAGAGGTACTCTGGTTCGCACTATCTGTAACACTTTCAGCTATCAGAGGAGTAGTTCCTAGGTAGCTTTTTGCCTCCTCAAATGATGAAAAGAATGATACAGTTAAGCCAATAGATGCTAAGTCATCAGAGTGATCCCATAGCATCTTCATAATGAAGGGAGACATACATTTACAAATCATTCTGTTGTTATTATTAGCAGCCAATTTCACCCAGTCTATGTCGTCAGATCTAACAATTCGCAAAGCGGGAATGTCCTGAAAAACAGTCATCATGAAGGTGCGATTCAAGCGAGCCTTACCGAAGCGAGCTTCATCGCTTTCCCAACCCATAATTATAGCAGATTTTAGATCATTGTAATTATGATTGGTTAGTGATTCATGATTATCCATTGTGGATTTAAGATTAGTCAAATTAGGACACTCGTTGGCTTGTGAGCGTTGTGGACTCAGAGTTGGTAGCTTGGGGCTAGTTTTTTTTCGCTCTGAGTTCGTTGTTTCACAAATAGTTAATTGATCGCTGATTTCATCAACTTTATCTAAAGTTTTTTTTTCAGACTCGCTTGAGCACACTCCCTTCAGGTTTTTAGGTTGAGTTTCAATTGGATAATTAGGACAAATGGTTGATTTGTTTTCCCTTTGTCCATTGACTTTGCCCAAAATCACTTTCGCAGTTTTTTTAATTTTCAACATTGGATAGTAATTGGAGAGGGCAGATTGAACTCGGTGTGGCGCCTCTACAATTAAGTTGGGTACCATCTCGAGATCAATTGGACCCCCTTCCTCTTTGTCCATTACCTTTTTTACCTTAGATCGTGATTTTTTAGATCCTTGACAGGATGGTTCTGTTAGCAAATCCTCTTTTTCATTAGCTTGAGGTACTTTGAGGATTGAGGCAGTCGAGTTAGACTCCGAAAGATTCAACAAGGCCTTAGTTTCCTCATTCAACTGATTCAGATCAATGATGTTGTCTCCCCCTGAGAGGTTACAAATATCTTTAATATGTGAATTGTGATTATCATTTTTATCGTGCAGTTGATTCTTAGTTTTTTTTTCCTGTTTCCCTTTTTGAAGTTTAATTAATAGATTTCTCTTTTGGGCACGAGCCAAGGCCCTTCTTTGTTTTTTAGTAAGGGCAATTGGAGGAGCTTTATTAGGCAACTCTTCGGTATCAAATATTTCTTTTATTTCCTGAGGAATAAGGTCCACTCCGGTTAAGTCAATAAGATCAGTTAAGACTGAAGGACTATCTGGAGGAGCCCTTTCCTCTATACAAGGAGTCGACAGAGATTCTTTGTTGACTGAATTGGAGAGTGTGGCAAGATTATCTGCCATTTCCCTTACAAGATTTGTCAGAACAGCAAGGTTGGACTCATTGGAGTTTTCCAAGTTCACTGCTTCTGGGTTCACAGCCTTTCTGATTTCTGGTTTGGGAAATGGTCCTTCTGACACTACCTCGGAGAACAATTTAGTTTGAGTACCTATGTTTTGAGCATGAGGCGTTGAATCTTTTTTGTTTATGATGGAAGAAAACATGTGACAGGCAAATAACATGCCCTCCATTTTGCTAAGAGTACTCATGAGGGCAGACATTTGCGTCTGTAAAATTTTTATTTCCTCATGAGTCTGCTCATGACCTTTGTCAAGTAAATTAAGAATTCGGGTCATGACCGGAAAAGATTCAAAAGAGTGTTGCATTTCGACATTCCATTTTTCTTGTTCAGTGGTAGGGCACTTTGGCTGTGGATGAGTTTCACAATGGATAGACTCGTTAGGATCATAGCTAGGTGCTTTATTTCCTTCACGACTAGAAGGAAGTTGACGAGTATAGATCAGTGGCTTTTCCAGTATGGGGGAACTATTTGTCATCAAAGAGGGTCCTCCTGTATTATTAGTTCTCTGAGTGTTGGCCCCCCCTAAAGTACGGGCTTCTTTCTGTGCACTAAAATATGAAGGTACAGAATATGTATATGGTTGGGGATTATTAAATAAAAACACATTTTCGATCCCGTACTTGCTTTTATTCACTGGGGTTGAGGGTTCATTAGATAGACGAATCCGTTTACCCAGTTCTGTCTCAATTGCCGGTGCAAGTATGGAGAAATCAGCAGTACGGGTATCAAATTGCTCAATTCCCATTATTTTTTTTATTTCTTCTCTGTCTAGACTCTGATCTGGGTCAGAGTCGACATTTTCCCAATCCTTTGAGGAGATTTTATTGACTTCTTTTACTGACAAAAATACTGAAGCAGTTTTGGAAGCTATAATTTTTCCTACCGGGTTGGTTAGAGGGGGCTCGCAATCAATGTGCACCGACCCTTTTTTATACAAGATTTGTTCTTCAGAGTCCTCGAGGGTTGTAACGACAGGGACATCTTCATTAGATTTCTGCAAATCATCACAATGAGCGCCCTCTGCCGTCAATTTTATGGACAGAGAGGCTGATTTCTTGAGTCCCTGTAAATTTTTCGATTCCTGTTTTTTGTTATACTCAAAAGAAGCGGGTGCGAGAATAACTTTATTTTTGACGTTGCTCTCTAAACTTAGAGCCACTTTTATATTTTCAGAGAGCGAAGAGCTGCTATGAATGGAGTCAAGAGGGAGTTTGGATTCTATGTTCTTCTCTTGATCAGACCAAATTAAGGGCTTTTCAGAGGATGGTTTAGCCTCAATAGAATCCACCTCTATTTTTTTATGATTTATTAGGGTTTCTTTCTTTTTTACACTACGGAGCCCCTCTGCCATGATCGAAGCAAATCTAGATGCAATAGGAAACTTATGGGGCAAAAGGCAGTGCAAACAAACTAGAATAGCTCCTAAGTCACTCTTCAAACAAGATTTAATGCACTGTAATGCAAAGGCATAATAAGTCTCCCTGCCACCAAGCCACCTTACCCAACCCGCGGTCACTTCGATAATAGGGCAGAGAGTTCAACAGTAAATACCCTCTGTGCAAGTCCAATGAAGCCCAATAGCAGGCGCGTTGCGTGCGAAGCTTGAAGCAGATGCTTCCTCTTGCCGACGGCGACAGCACCGAAGGCAACAATTCCAGCAGGGCAGCGGAGAGCAGAACAGCGTAGACAGCCCAACAGCCACACTTCGCAGGCACTTCCGGATGTGCGGGTCTGAGTGCTAATAAGGAAGTGGCTTGTGGGCGGACAGGGAGGCGGGTTTGGGGGGGCGTGGCCTCTGTGCAAGTCCAATGAAGTCCAATAGCAGGCGCGTTGCGCGCGAAGCTTGAAGCAGATGCTTCCTCTTGCCGACGGCGACAGCACCGAAGGCAACAATTCTAGCAGGGCAGCGGAGAGCAGAACAGCGTAGACAGCCCAACAGCCACACTTCGCAGGCACTTCCGGATGCGCGCCGTGTACCGTGACATCAGGAGCAGATGTGTTTCGCCTATATAGCTCATAGATTAGTCCAGTATTTTAGATGGATATAGATCTTTAGTAATCAGACCAGTGCTAATGCTTTTTGATATGTTAGAATAAAAGAGATCTGCAGACTGACGCATGTTGACCTAGATGAATTCTCAAGTTTAGTCTGCGCTAAATCTAGACAGAAATATGACTGTTAGCATATGCCACACCTAGATGGAATTCTCAAGCTTAGCCCGTGTTGCATCTAGATATAAATATGATTGTTAGCATAGGCAACACTTAGATGGAATTTCAGAAATGTGATTGTTAGCATATGTGATTCTTAGCATGCACCACACTTAGAATTCTGAACCTAGCTTGCGTCTCATCTAGATAGAAATGTGACTGTTAGCATGTGCCACTCTAGTATGGAAATCTGAACTTTAGCTTTCGTCGCATCTAGATAGAAATGTGATTCTTAGCATGCACCACACTTAGAATTCTGAACCTAGCTTGCATCGCATCTAGATATAAACGTGACTGTTAGCATGCACCACACCCAGGATACTGAACCCTAGCTTGTGTCGCATCTAGACAGAAATGTGACTGTTAGCATGTGCCACACTTTATGGAATTCTGAACTTTAGCTTGCGTGGCATCTAGATAGAAATGTGACTGTTAGTATGTATCGCACCTAGATGGAATCCCACAATTGCAAGGACAGCAATGCCAACTAACCAACCAACAATTCCATCCCTCTGCATACACCTCTCAAACTATAACCAAACACAACAACAAGCCTTAAACGCAGCAATCCGCACAAACTTCACAACAATGCAACAACAAAACAAACCACACATAGACTTGCACAACAGCACACAACGACTACGGACCATAAAACACCCCAAGCCCAGCTAACGGACCCACCGGGCTGAGGCTGTCAACAGCACATCACTGCTCTCTTGCACTTTTCCAGCTTATTCCCACTAACCCACCCCCTCTGCTCCCCTTTTTCAGAGCCGCCAGAACACCAGGGGACCACTTCGGTGGTGATAGTGCGCTGTACAAATGTCCTTTAACATTAACATTAACACTGAGTTAGTTCTCTGTAGCAGATATGTTGCCAGAGATTAACATTTCCAATGCTGCTGAGTGTATTATGGCATTGTTTGTGTCCTAATATTAGGTTGACCTTTTCCTGGTGTTAACTGTAGGACATCTCTGAAAACAATAACGTGTTTTCCTCCAAATAGTTATTCGTAGTCAGTTTTTAGGACCTCTTGCATTCTGAGATGAATTAAAGCCAACATGAGATTGGAAACCATGCTTACTTCATCTATCAGGAGCACTTTCATTTGTTTCAGAATTCTGTGTACTTCAGTAGCAGCTTCTGCTGATCATTTGTAGTATTCTACATTGTTTTGGTGCTCTACTGGGATGAGCAATAGTCAGTGTAAAGGTACATCTCTTATGTTGTAGGCAGCTAAACCTGTGGGGGCTGCTACAACACCTGCTACAACAGCTGAAAGGTTGTTGTTTGTTAAGTCTTGCAGAAATGTGCTGATTATTTTAATAAAAAATGTTTTGTCAGAACCAGCTTCACCACTTAGATACAGGAGCAGAGGTTTATAATATTTACAGCTACAAGTTTTAATTTCATATTTAAGACCGTGTTCAATTTCTTCATTGACTACTAGATACATGGTGCATTGTTCCTCATTTAGCTGTGATCTGAGTACTGACAAGTCTTCTTCAGATTGTTTAGAATGATGCATGGTATTTTCTACCTCAGTCATGGCTATTTCTGCTTCATTTAGAATGTGTGGCTCTCAATGTGGTTCTTGGCTTCCTGTAAGAGAAGGTTGACTGCCCTCAGGAGTGTCTTTCTCTATTAGAGCTTCAATGTCATCCTCTTGTTGGCATTCATTGTCTAAAATGTGTTTGCATTGTTTAAAATTGACATTTGTTACATTGCTTTCATTTTCATTTAATGCAGCTTCAAATGAGTAATGGTCACCTAATCTTTCTACTTTTTTTCTCCGAGGTTTAAAAAGTTGTAGTAGGACAATGTAATAAAGTTCTCTATGTTGCGTCGATTTAAATGACAACTTTATATGAAAAATTAGGCTGGGCTTGGTAAGTTTTACTAGGCTGCCTTCACACGTTGATACTGAATATATGTTTCATCTGGCGTGACATTGTTTTTGTAGGAGTAGTTTTGAGCTATGTCGTACAGGCACATGTTTTCCAAAGCAGTACTTCTGTTTGGGTAGTATGTGTCAATTACATTGCTTTTTAAAATATCCTGGCTTTTGGGATCATTTGTGGCTATTGTTTCAATCTCTTAGTAGGATTAGTACACGTTTTGGGATGAAGCTGGACCAAGGTTTAGCCAGACAATGGGCCTCATTACGAGTTTGGCAGTAGCCGTGCTGTTAAAAACGGCGCAGCTGCTGCCAAACTCATGATTTTACCGGCACCCACCAATGGGGACGAACATGGGCATTCCGACTTTGGTGGACCCGGTCCATCCCCCTTGCCGGGTGCCGGTAATGAGGACCTCCCCATTCCCATTGGAATGGGGAGGTCAGATGCACTGCCACCGTTCATAACAGTGCCGGTGCATCCGACATGCTGTTCTCGCGGGTGCCACTCTGCCCGCCAAGTCCGACCGGTCAGTGATTAAGGGAGTGGTGGTGTGACTGAATAAGTAGGGACATTAAAATGGTATGAGGAAAACAGCGGTTCTAATAATGGTGTGATTCAATGCATAGGTATGAGGGTTTTGTGCATGTAATGGAAAATGGGACGAGGAAGTGTGTGTATGTGTGCTAATGTGTGATAGTGATTTGGAATGCAATGAGTGTGAAACTTGTTGGGTTGGAATTAGGACCTCATGTGGATAGGGGTGTGGTGTAGTCTGGAAGTAAATTGTTGTATGGAAGTGTAAAGGATTTAAAGGCACAGCACTCTCCTGACCAGAACTCTTTCCACTGGCAAGGGATGTGGTGCACAAGAAAACACTTTTACTTTATTTATTATGAATTCAGTTTGAGAAGGCACACAACCCCCTTTATAAATACCCCAGGTCGCAATGGACCATGAACCAGGCTGGTGTTTCATAAGGAAATATATATACATATATTTTAATTTTTAATAAAAATCAACCACATTTAATATAGGGCAGCAATCAGCAGAGTGGTGATAATAACACTGTAGAATGATAGAATATGCTTAGTTTAACCTTCTAACATAACATACAGCATACCCAATTGAATGACAACAAGATTACTTTTTGGGTGGTATTTTCAGATAGCACCACAGTTAGTATTTCCCCCTGCAACACTCCCTCAAACCCCTATTAACCAAATGTAATGTGGATGTGGGTAAAGAGGAGTAGCAATGAGTCAGGTATACTAGGCAACACAGAATTACAATCCAACCTTCCACCCCTGAATGAGAGGCAAGATTGTATTGAAAACCCTTGAAATTTAGCAAATTAGCACTCGGAATTACTAAATATTTGTTTTACATGTGCGGTTGAATGAATAAGGCAAGAATGAGTATGGCCGTATCAAAGAGGCAAAAAAACGAGCAAACTACAAGGCAATGTACTAAACAACGGGCATACAGTGTAAAAAAACAACTTTGGAAGGAAACACACTGCAGCAAAATCACACGTGACAGGATTACAGTTGCTTAATTTCATGGGTTCAAAATAGCAAATCGGCTTGGGAAATGGGCTAAACAAACAAAATCGGATTGAAAGTGAAAGAGTGACTCTGGATGGATGACAGTATGGGATTCTTAGAGGGAAAGGATAAATCAGCCTTTTAAATAGAAAGCAGTTGCACAGGGAAAATCGGTTTTAAAAGGAAAATGACATGTTTTAGTGATACTATATTTGAGTGGCTAGAAAAGAAGAACGCCACCTGCGAAACAGGTTACTTTGTAATGGTAACCCCTTCACGCCGTGTGTCTCTTTAGATGGGAATTTAATTAATTTATTCCAAATAGTGCTAAGGACTTATACAACAGACTGAAATGATTGGGAAAGAATGGCGCTAACACATTAAGATTACTACAGATTTTCCTAAGAACAGGATACACAGAGGATTCTGACAATTTAAGGATTTACTAGGATATTTATAGGATTTCTAAGGGATTGGACATAATACAAGGTAACAAAGCAAGGGATGCAGTTTTAAGGTTACTGGGGAAGGGAAATACTCACAACAAGCACTTGCACTTAAATGGGGTAGCCTTGACAGCAAACAGGGTTTCAGGGCAGAAAGGCAAGATCTGGTCACTTTGCAGCGGCGGGCTCTCATGGAAGGGGACAGCTGGGACTAGTCTGGTCACTGGGGACAGTGAGGCGTGTCAGCTGGGCAAAGCAGGTAGCGGGGTAAAGCCAGTCTGGTCACAGGATAATCCCAAAAAGGATTCCACAGCCTTTCCCCCTTTCTCCCTGAATTATTGGGATTTTTGTGGGGTTTAATTTGGACAAGAGGTTCAGCCTGGATAAGATCAGCTAGCTCTGGCCTGGCTTCTGGAATCTGGAATCTTGCCGAATGAATGGGGAATAGCTGGATGTTGATTTATGAATGCTGGATTTTCTTGAATGTCTGTCTGTTTTCCTGAAAGGTCTGTCAGGTATGACAATGTGTGTGTCCTGAGCTTTGAATGTCTCCACCTTTTTAGGCCGGATGACATAAGAGTATTTTTACTATGTGGGCAGAACTAAGCTAGACATACCTCTAAATAGGATAGGTCAGGCTGTAATGTCACCTCTTCCGTGTGCGCAGATTGGACTGAAGGAAGTGACTCAGTTTTGGGGTGGGTGTTTTATGATGTACATTTGTTTCACCAAATTTATTTTTGCCAAAATAAGTTATGGAGCAAAACACTTATTTTTCACACTTGTTATCATCAGGAAAATTAGATAGGCAGACTCCATATTTTCAAAGACACATGCTGATCCAAATCCCAAGACGGTGCAATGCTGTTTAGCCATTCTGGCAATCTTTCGCCATTTCCATGGAAAACATTTCACCCACAATTCTACAATTTTCTAAATATACACCTATTATCACAGGGCATGTCTTCATTAATTTTCAAAACTGTACCATGTATGCTTTCCCCAGAAATGACAATTTCCTGGCATTTGCGTCCCCAACATGCAGAAAAACCTACAATGTCTTATTTTAATGGCGCCAACATGTCATTTAAACGGTCATAATTTCACATTATTATGTCTTTTGATTACTGAAATAAATGTCATGATCTGAACAGTCTCTGAAATTAAATAAGCTGGCTTTGTCTTCCAAATATGGGCAGTCTTTCCAGCCCCCAGCCAAATGTCAAGCTCTGGTCAGCTTAGCCCAGGGTTGCCATGGATTCACCTTTGAAGTCCTTCAGTTTGAGTTGAGGGGAGGTGTCACCAGGAATTCACACCTGTGTTCCAGGGCAGTCCATTGTCTCTTACTGCAGCAATGCTGCTCCATCTGACGAGGTTGCTAGATTCTCCACCTTGGCCCAGTCATAGTTTGTGGGGGACATTCCTGTCCTAGGATGGTTTAGTGCCTTTGAATTTCCTGCCCTGGCCCCTTTATTCTGCTGTTTTCAAACACACATTTCTTTTTCTTACTTTCTTTCACAGAAACCAAGTCTATAGTAAATATGTATCATGTATATTTTAGAGCAAACCCCCATCTCCCATCACATTTTTATGCAAGCACAGGGCCTCGTTTTAAAATTTCACTTTCAAAAGGCATGTTCTTGCTTGGCAAAAGCACAATTTTACACGTGGGTTAATTTTTCTTGAATGTCACTTTACAAATGCGGTTTTTCCTGTATTCTGAACATTTCTATAGCCCTAGTCAATTTCTAATACACAGGAATCTGTTCAACACAAGGATTCTTTGAAACGGACATCAAGAAAAAGGTGAGAGCTTCTTGTGAAGATTTTGCACTGTGTTAGATTGTTGCAAAAGATAAACGTTTGGCCTGAAGTGAATTTCTCTGCTATTTCCCAGATTTGCCTTGACACACATGCCTTTCAGGGAGGACTGCCCTCCTTTGCTGGTGTGTAGCCTGAAGGTAAATGGGCATGAATGTGCCTTACTGGAACCAACTGTGTAATGTTGAAAAAATGGAAATGGCATCAGTGCAAAGCCATTTTAAATGCAGAACATTTCCCTTTTTTTAGTTGGTCGTTTTAAGCTAGCAACATAGCAGCGCTGCAATAGGATGCTTTTGAATTCTTCTTTTTTGTGCACATGAAGAAAATAACTTGCAGCAATTCTCGGGGTGTTCTATGTTTCATCTCTCCCCATATGTGTCTGGCAAAGACAGCGCAGCCATTATTTTTATAACTACAAAACTCAGCTTTGATGCAAGGGAATAGTGCTCAGCAGAGCCAGCGCAGCCATTCTGCTTGTAACTGCTGAAAATGCAGTTTGGTGATGTAGGGGAGTTAGGCTGGGATGGTAAATGCACCCTGCAGAAGTTGATGAGAGATGGTTGTGTAGTTAGCCAGTAAGGAATGGATGGTGTATTGAACAAAGAGCAAGGTTAAGATGGGAATACAAAGAGTGTGAATATTGCAAAATAATGAGTAAGAGTGAAATATAATGTTGTTGGGTAGAACAGAATATTCTAGGCTAATATATAGTGAAAGTACATCGTACAATTGGAGAGATGTGCATGCTATATTAATGTAGTTACTTTGTAGGATGTTTTCTTCAATCTTCTTTTTTTCTGTAATTGAAAAAGCAAAGTTAGTGGATATATATGGTAATGGCAAAGTACTTTTAGCAAGAGAGCTTGTTATTTATTAAGGTAGCAGGAGTTGGAAAAAGAGTTACTAAAGTTTGGTTATGGGAGGTGTCAGCAACCCTGTAATGAAGCCCTATGACTAGTTCTGTTTGGGATATTCTAAGGTACAGGGCAAACATGGGTGTGTAAAAAAGATGCATATCTAGGTGATTGTTGTGTTGGTTATTTTAATAAGAGAAGTGCTGTGTTGTGGTGCAATGTATTTGTAATGTTTTGCAGTGTTTTTAAACAATAGGGAAACTGTGGCCTAGCAGTAATGCAATGGCAGATTGTATTTGGAGCAGTGGTTGGTGTCTTATAGTAGTGGTTGGAAAAGAACAATAGTTTATATTTTAGGAGAAGTGTTGTATATAGATACTTTGGGCCCAATTGATGGAATTTTTGCACGGTTCAAAGTGAATTTGCACTGCTGAAAAGTGAGTTTGCACTGCCGGCACAAACCCTGATTCATGGAAATGTGCAAAGTGTATTTTTGCAGTACAAAGTCAGTGCACAGTCATTTTTGCAGTATAAAGTGACTTTGCACTGAATTTGTGTCACACCCCTGGAGTATTGCACAACTCCTTTCTAGCCACGGAAGCCAAATGAAGTAGGCCCCTCCCACCTTGGTTGGCACGGGGTCCTGACCTTCATAAATAAAGGTACCACAAGGCAGCCAAAGGGGGGAAGAGTTTTAGGGAGGGGTTGTGTATAGGTAGGGGGTGTTAGCGTCACCGGATCGAGGGTTAGGAAAGTTGCATGAGGCTGGGGAATGGAAATAGGGAAAAAGACATACATGAACATATAACCTGAACAACCTGAACCAAAATCCTTCTTAGTTAAGATTCAACCTGCCTCCTGTATTCAACTTGAGAAGGAAATATTAATTCAATACGCCTTAACAAAATAGTCCCCATATTAACCTATTTAAGGGCATAATAATTGGAGATTTGAAATTGGCATCAACAACTTATGCGTTCGACAACAAACATAATCTGACAACAGCTCAGTGGAAAGCTATGAAAAGCCTGCAAATGGATGTGAACAGCTACAAAAAAAATGGCGATTGATCCATATCCAGTTTACAAAATTAAATACGATCTCAAGTTACATAGTTGGTTTGAATCAGGCTTATTAAGTTGGGAAGAAAAGAAGTACTTAACCAAGGATTTTCCCACCACACCTATCATACATTTCATACCAAAAATACATAAATCCACAAAAAAATCCCCCAGGTTAACCAATAGTGTCTACAATAGACTCGTTGCTTGAAAAGAAAACTCCTGATATATTGGTGAATTCCTTTTTCCTTTCGTTGAAACCCTACCATAATACAAAAAAGATACGACTGACTTCCTAAAGCAAATAGACCAAATCCAATGAAAGGAGGGTTATCTACTAATTACTCTCCATGTGGTTTCCTTGTACACTTGTATCTCTCATCAAGGTGGAATTAATGAAGCCAGACGATACCTATTAACTAGGTCTCTCAGCTATAGAGAGCATTCTCAGGTGCTATTAGGCATGTTATCTTTTTTGACTTTCACACAATATTTTATGTTTGATTGCCAGTACTTCAATCAAGTATGCGGAATGGAAACGGGCACAGCAGTAGCCCCAACCTATGTTAATCTTTCCATGGGGACATGGGAAGAAAATCTATTTGCCTCAGACATCATGGATATTCATACAGCGCAGTGATACTATGGCGTAGGTATATCGACAATCTATTTATCCTATGGGAGGGCACAGAGACAAAATGGTTGACTTTCTTTAAACTCTTCAATGCACGACATGATAATCTCAAATTCACAGAACAGCATGATCGTACAGGGGTGTTATATCTAGATATAAAAATCAAAATAATAAATGAGACTATCACCACGGAAATGTATCGGAAACCCACCAGTACTGATGCAGTTGATTGCATCAGATGTATTACGCCATTTAACGATGGGGCAAAGGAAGTAAGAACGATTTTGGACAAACACTGGTTTCTTCTTCAAAGGGATCCGGATATTCGGCAACATACACAACCCAATGCCAGTGTCACCTTCAGAAAGGCAAGATCTATACAATCAGAATTATCGCCAGGCCTTTTTCAATCACATGCCACATCGACCTCCTCTGGATGGCTTACGAACACGCTTACTGGTTTTCAAAAATGTGCAAAGTGTAAAGCCTGCAGATTTGGTTTGAACATGAGACAATACAATCCTCTGTGTACTGGATGTGATATGGTATATAGGCAGTACAAAGCTGGAAGTCATAATTCCCATACTCCAGCATCTAAGGGTGATCAGTAACCATGATCCAGCATACTCTCTTGCAAAACACTTTGATGAAGTACGTGGACGTGACACCTCTTCCTTCAAATATGTTGGTATTGACACCATACCTCAGCACCCAAGAAGAGGAAACAGAGAGCAAAAACTGAGACAAGGCAAAAGCCGTTATATTATAGATTACCAACACCCCCAACAGATATAAGAAAGACGAGGAATTGTATGCCTTTGTGGGAGACTAAAGCAATAGTGATGGGTTACCACCTTGCAATGAATGAGTTGGAAACAGGAAGCCAGACGATTTGCAAATTAACCCATCCCGCCCCGAGGAAACCTCTCAATCTCTGCCACTCTAAGTACAAGGTGGCCATATGCCAGTCAAAAAATAATGTTGTTGTGCATTTATTTGAATTCATAGTTTAGTGCGTGTACTAAGCTAGCAGGATTTACACTTGTCAGGTTTCTAGCTGAGGCCTTTTCCCACTAGACCACATGAACCATTTGAATGTGAATATCTCCTTTTGGAAACAGGGAATATTTCAATACAATTTGTTTTGTATAAAAGGTGTGCACCTTTAATACTTGCCTGCAACATTATAGAAACAATAATGCTTGTAGGAAAAGGGTCCACAGGACCAGTACAAGTCGAGAAGTGCCCTTTCCTATGAAGAGACAGAACAGTGGTATATTATGGCTTCTGTTGTCCCTAGATGATTTATTCCCGACGAGCAAGAGGTAGCGGAGGCACAGTGTCTAGTGCACCCAGACGTGTGCAGGGTCCGAGGGCAGTTTTCAGGGTAATCTGTAGCAGCTTCCACCCTTACAGTCGAAGAAGAATGTTTACCATCAGATGGGGAGAAACAGAAGGATGTCCGTTACATGCAAAGAGTACAGTTTAATCTTGAATGACTAATTATCATGAACAATAAATGGGAGCAAGGGGTAAAGAGTTACAGAGCAGTAGGATTCGTGGTGCTCCCTGAAGAAGAGGTGGCATAAATAACCGAGTATGTTGAAGTGTATGGAAAACGTATGTGTTACTTTATAACATGGCTGAAGGAGCCAGAGAAACCTGTCAAGATCCAGTTACTTACACTTTTTCTCTGTGTTTTTAGGGCGTTGGCATGGTGTCTGTAGGTATGAATCGAAACTAGAGCATCATGCTTCGCAACGCTACTCTGGCTGAAGGTACGGCAGCACTTCTCGACTTGTACTGGTCCTGTGGACCCTTTTCCTACAAGCAGTTACCTCCATCCTGGCGAGGCATTTGCATGTGCCGGTCCTTGTGGTTCCCCAGAGCCACCTGACATTCACAAATTCCAAATCTGAGCCTACAATTGTTCCTCCATCCGTCCCCCGTGCATCTTGTATCAGATGTGGACAATTCGGGAACTTTACAGACTTTCATAGAAACAGACTCCTTGAAACGACTGAGAAGATCAAACTACATCTCATCAGCAATCACTGAGGCTCTTACGAACATTCCTGAACAATTAGAAATATTTTTTACTTCCCTTTTGGCCCCTGGTGTACAGACAGTGGCCATCTCGAACTAGTTACAAATTGTTTTTTGAATTATTATTTAAGAATCAGCATTTAGTGTAATTAAAGAAGAACTCAGGTCCTTGAGGCTTGTAGCATCGCAGATTCGGTATATCCTCAACCTCCTAATGACTATGGAGGGCGGGGGTTGCCAGAAGATCGGGAGTGCGAGTTGCAAATACGAACTCCCAATAATTTGGACAATGGAACTCTGGCCCAAACGATTGCTGCATTGCACAAACTGGGGGGGGGTGTAAACAAATGGCCAAACAAAAAGGGCCATTTCTCTAATGGGAACTAGCCTTCTCAGTGTGAGCGGGCTAGTTCCTATTATTATGCAGGACTTGGCCACTAGGGGCAAAAAGTGCCCTTTCTCTAATGGGAACTAGCCTTCTCAGTGTGAGTGGGCTAGTTCCCATTGTTATGCAGGACTTGGCCACTAGGGGCAAAAAGGTCAATTTCTCTAATGGGAACTAGCCTTCTCAGTGTGAGTTGGCTAGTTCCTATTATTATGCAGGACTTGGCCACTAGGGGCAAAAAGTGCCCTTTCTCTAATGGGAACTAGCCTTCTCAGTGTGAGTGGGCTAGTTCCCATTGTTATGCAGGACTTGGCCACTAGGGGCAAAAAGGTCAATTTCTCTAATGGGAACTAGCCTTCTCAGTGTGAGTTGGCTATTTCCCATTATTATGCAGCACTTGGCCACTAGGGGCAAAAAGGCCCGTTTCTCTAACAGGAACTAGCCTTCTCATTGTGAGTGAGCTAGTTCCCATTATTATGCAGGACTTGGCCACTAGGGACAAAAAGGACCCTTTCTCTAATGGGAACTAGGCTTCTCAGTGTTAGCGGGCTAGTTCCCATGATTATGCAGGACTTGGCCACTAGGGGCAAAAAAGGGCAATTTCTCTAATGAGAACTAGCCTTCTCAGTGTGAGTGAGCTAGTTCCTATTATTATGCAGTACATGGCCACTAGGGCCAAAAAGGGCGATTTCTCTAATGGGAACTAGCCTTCTCAGTGTGAATGGGCTATTTCCCATTAAAACGCTGGACTTGGCCCCTAGGGGCAAAAGGGGCAACTTCTCCAATGGAAACTAGCCTTCTCAGTGTGAGTGGGCTAGTTCCCATTATTATGCAGGACATGGCCGCTAGGGGCAAAAAGGGCCATTTCTCTAAAGGGAACTAGCCTTCTCAGTGTGAGTGAGCTAGTTCCTATTATTATGCAGGACTTGGCCATTGGGGCAAAAAATTGCCATTTCTCTAATGGGAACTAGCCTTCTCAGTGTGAGTTGGCTATTTCCCATTATTATGCAGCACTTGGCCACTAGGGGCAAAAAGGCCCGTTTCTCTAACAGGAACTAGCCTTCTCATTGTGAGTGAGCTAGTTCCCATTATTATGCAGGACTTGGCCACTAGGGACAAAAAGGACCCTTTCTCTAATGGGAACTAGGCTTCTCAGTGTTAGCGGGCTAGTTCCCATGATTATGCAGGACTTGGCCACTAGGGGCAAAAAAGGGCAATTTCTCTAATGAGAACTAGCCTTCTCAGTGTGAACGGTGCTTTGGCAAAGATCAGCTGGTCCACGATGGTCCCTCCTAGCTCGGGAATTGGGCGCCTTACCAGGTCCTCTCGGGGTCAGTCCTTGGAGACACAGCAGCTTTCAGATTGTGAAGGAGAGCAACAGCAATTCTTCTCATCCAGCAGGGCTTCATTCCGCTGGGTCACAATTAAGCATCCAATCACTATGAAGGGCATTCATGCAGGCAGGCAACCAATCAGGTGCATAGTGCATTCAGGCCATTCACTTCTCTCCAGACACTCACAACAAGTTATGTGTATTGCAACAAGTACTCAGCCATTCAACACTCCACACTGCATTCATAGCAGTTCTGGGCAGGGCTGTCTCAGTCATTGTATCAAACACCAGATACTAGACACCCCCAACACAGAATGCATATTCGTCACACACTTCATTCACCCAGGTCCCACCCACAGGCGTACCCACAACATGCAGACGTTGAGAAGGCTCTAGCCAGTCTGGTCAGCGCTTCCCCACACTACCATATATGGAACTTCCACCCGACAGCCAGTCAGGGGGAAGGGACAGAGTCAGGGCTTCCCGGGACTTCGGGAAGATTGAGGTAACAGGCGATGGAAGGCAAGAGGCCACGGGGGCCCTTTTGTCTCCATCAGAAATCTACTGATTCCAATGACAGGGCCTGGGCATCCCAAAATGGAGGATACTCGGAGCATCTGTCAAATTCAGCATGGAGCTGCCACCACCCCATACCCTGCTCTGTGGGCCACGCACAGGTGCCCAAAAACATACACTAGGGGCACAGGGTTGTACCCCCAGCCATGGGTGCCATAAGGGTATCCCATGAGTCTGTTCACCAAACCAAAAGAGATAGCTGCACTGCCAGGAAGGGCCCTTTCTCTAATGGGAACTAGCCTTCTCAGTGTGAACGGGCTAGTTCCCATTATTATGCAGGACTTGGCCACTACGGGCAAAAGGGCCCTTTCTCTAATGGGAACTAGCCTTCTCAGTGTGAGTCTGGTAGTTTCCATTATTGTGCAGGACTTGGCCACTAGGGGAGCAAAAAGGGCCATTTCTCTAACGGGAACTAGCCTTCTCAGTGTGAGTGGGCTAGTTCCCATTATTATGCAGGACTTGGCAACTAGGGGAGCAAAAAGGGCCAATTCTCTAATGGGAACTAGCCTTCTCAGTTTGAGTGGGCTAGTTCCCATTATTATGCAGGACTTGGCCCCTAGGGGCAAAAAGGGCCAATTCTCTAATGGGAACTAGCCTTCTCAGTTTGAGTGGGCTAGTTCCCATTATTATGCAGGACCTGGCCGCTAGGGGAACAAAAATTGGGGAAATAGCTGCTTCAGTGTGAACGAGCTAGTTCCCATTAGACAAAAGGACCTTTCTGCCTCTCCAGGTCTGAGGGCCGTTTCTCTAATGGTAAATAGCTGCTTCAGTGTGAGTGGGCTAGTCCCCATTAAAAGAGGCTTGGGACTACTTTACCTGGGATTATTTGACCTGGGCTATATAAACCACACCCAAGGAACAGAACACGCTTTGCGTTATTCTGCACTCCTGCAGCGTAATGCTCACCGTGCCTGCTCAGCTCCTGCTTACCTGGACTTCAGCCACGCCCTGTTATCCTCATCGGGAATCAGGGACCATCAGCACCTGTTGGAAAAAAGGAAAGAAAAGAAGAACAGCGGTTGAGTTCTTACCTAAGAGAAGCAGTCTTTCGACTTCATACGAACGGCCTTCTCTCCCACCGCATCTGAGAACCACCGCACCTGCAGAAACGATGGCTTGGCAGGCTGAAATGGCTTGGCAGGCTGAAAAACGATGGTCTGGAGGGTTGCCCAGAGCTTTGCCCCGTGGTTATGATTAATTCAAAACCTTCCAGCCATCAACTTTCTGTTTTGCTAAAGTCACTCCGAGTGGGACGAGTATGCCCAGACGTGGGTCCTGAGTCTGCCGGGCCTAGAGACCCAAGCTACTCCTCACTGATGACGCCCAACAAGGCTGAAACATGTCTGTGGATGCTTGTGGTCTCGTGCAGAAGGGATGTGACCTAGCAGTTCGGGCTGGACTGCCCCTTTTGGGGTAGGACCAAGCCTGATTTGCATATGGTTTTTCCCCTTCTGTAATGGCTTGGCAGGCTGAAAAACGATTGTCTGGAGGGTTGCCCAGAGCTTTGCCCCGTGGTTATGATTAATTCAAAACCTTCCAGCCATCAACTTTCGGTTTTGCTAAGGGCACCTGGAGCTGCCATTTTGAGCTGCCCCACATTTATTTGTTGATTTCTTTTTATGCATGCTGGGCTACAAGTCTGCCCCTCCTGCAGGGCAATTCACACCTTGTGAACTTAAGGCTGCAGGGGGTGTGGTTGGTGGGAGAGGGGGCAATTCAATGAGAGTGAAGCCGGCCGGCAAATGCCAACAACTCTCTTCAGCCCTTTAACTTGGGAGCATGCTTTTACATAACTCAGCTCTTTTAAAAAAAAAAAAAAAAATTAACAGTTCATCTTTTTTGAAATGTGGAAGTGGGGTTTGTTTCATTAAGATTGTCTACTTTTCAGATTTTAATTCTCAGCACGTGTCCTTCCTCGTTTTTGACATGCTACTTGGTAGAGTTACACAGACGTGTTTCTTATGTTCTTAAGCAACCTATTTTACTGCGTTAACGTTTGAAGATATACATTTACTCCTGTGGTCATTTCTCCTCTAAAAGTGTTTGGGCATGTTTTGCATAACATGTTTCCATGACCTTCTATATTGTATATTGCTAGATTCCCATATGAACCGCAGTTGTTTACTAGAAAAGCCAACCAAATGTTTGTATGTTTATTGGGGGATATTTTCTGTAAGGTGGGTCTTTGTAAGACAATGCCTCCTATTCAGACGGATCTATGGGCTATTTGTGTCAAACTGTTGAAGGTGCATGCATGCAATTTGGCAACAGGTAAACTCGATCAGAAAACGGGCTTACGCACTTTACCAAAATTGTGTGATCCTGAGAAAATCACAGTTGCTCTCTGTCGCTAAGGCCACTTAAGTGTCTACAGAATGCATTCATAGGCTGACCTGCGACTTAAATGAAACATATTTACATACAATTATCACTCATTTATCTTCCTCGGAAGGATGAAAGGCTGAGTTGGCCATACTGGGATTCCAACGCACACCTGCAGATCACACACAGATCGCAGCAGTGAGCGCTCAACCCACTATCTATCTTATAGCTTACTTTCCAATGCTTTAGTTGCATTTCTAGGAGGTTCTGTAGATGATTATTCAATCCTGTTCCCAAATGCCTATTCCCCAACAGCCTTCAGAATGAAACTACGGGGTGATTTCAATAGCCTTCCCAGGAAATATGGTAAGGTAACTTTTAAAACTTATTTATAAACTTGGTAAATAGCTGGCACAAATCTGGTCTTTCTACAGCTCATCACATTGGATGGAAGAGGACTTTGCGGCACTGTTTCACTGAACCAAGCCCTCATGCACAAGTATATGATGGAGTACAAGGGGGTTTGTGGCAATCAGTAACAAAATGAGGATGGTTGGTTGAGAACAGTTAGGATCTGGAGTGGGACGCCAATCTGTCACTTTGCCTAGGGTGTCAAAATTCCTTGCACCGGCCCTGCATTAGACGAGAGTACCTTTCTGCCTCTGCAGGTCAGAGGGCTGTTTCTCCAATGGGAAATAGCTGCTTCAGTGTGAGTGGGCTAGTTCCCATCAGACGAGAGGACCTTTCTGCCTCTGCAGGTCGGAGGGCCGTTTCTCTAATGGGAAATAGCTGCTTCAGTGTGAGTGGGCTAGTTCCCATTAGCCGAGAGGACCTTTCTGCCTCTGCAGGTCGGAGGGCCATTTCTCCAATGGGAAATAGCTGCTTCAGTGTGAGTGGGCCAGTTCCCATTAGACGAGAGGACCTTTCTGCCTCTGCAGGTCAGAGGGCTGTTTCTCCAATGGGAAATAGCTGCTTCAGTGTGAGTGGGCTAGTTCCCATCAGACGAGAGGACCTTTCTGCCTCTGCAGGTCGGAGGGCCGTTTCTCTAATGGGAAATAGCTGCTTCAGTGTGAGTGCGCTAGTTCCCATTAGACGAGAGGACCGTTCTGCCTCTCCAGGGTGGAGGGCCGTTTCTCTAATGGGAAATAACCTTTTCAGTGTCAGTAGGCTAGTTCCCATTATTATGCAGGTCTTGGCCACTAGGGGCAAACAAGGGCCATTTCTCTAATGGGAACTAGCCTTCTCAGTGTGAGTGGTTAGGTTCCCATTATTATGCAGGACTTGGCCAATAGGGGCAAAAAAGGGTCATTTCTCTAATGGGAACTAGCCTTCTCAGTGTGAGCGGGCTAGTTCCCATTATTATGCAGGACTTGGCCACTACGGGCAAAAGGGCCATTTCTCTAATGGGAACTAGCCTTCTCAGTGTGAGCGGGCTAGTACCCATTGTTATGCAGGACTTTGCCACTGGGGGCAAAAAAGGGCCATTTCTCTAATGGGATCTAGCCTTCTCAGTGTGAGTGGGCTAGTTCCAATTATTATGCAAGACTTGGCCAATAGGGGAGCGAAAGGGCCATTTCTCTAATGGGAACTAACCTTCTCTGTGTGAGTGGGCTAGTTCCCATTGTTATGCAGGACTTGGCCACTAGGGGGAAAAAAGGGCAATTTCTCTAATGGGAACTAGCCTTCTCAGTGTGAGTGGGCTAGTTCCCATTATTATGCAGGACTTGGCCACTCGGGGCAAAAATGGCGCATTTTTTCTAATGGGAACTAGGTGCTTGAGTGTGAGTGGGCTAGTTCCCATTAGACAAGAGGACCTTTCTGTCTCAGCAGGTCAGAGGGCCGTTTCTCTAATGGGAAATAGCTGCTTCAGTATGAGTGGGCTAGTTCCCATTAGACGAGAGGACCTTTCTGCCTCTGCAGGTCGGAGGGTCGTTTCTCTAATGGGAAATAGCTGCTTCTGTGTGAGTGGGCTAGTTCCCATTAGACAAGAGGTCCTTTCGGCCTCTGCAGGTCTGAGGGTCATTTCTCTAAAGGAAATAGCTGCTTCAGTGTGAGTGGGCTAGTTCCCATTAGACGAGAGGATCTTTGTGCCTCTCTAGGTCAGAGGGCCGTTTCTCTAATGGGAAATAGCTGCTTCAGTGTGAGTGGGCTAGTTCCCATTAGACAAAAGGACCTTTCTGCCTCTCCAGGTCAGAGGACCGTTTCTCTAATGGGAAATAGCTGCTTCAGTGTGAGTGGGCTAGTTCCCATTAGACAAGAGGACCTTTTTGCCTCTGCAGGTCAGAGAGCTGTTTCTCTAATGGGAAATAGCTGCTTCAGTGTGAGTGGGCAAATTCCCATTAGACGAGAGGACCTTTCTGCCTCTGCATGTCAGAGGGCTGTTTCTCTAAAGGGAAATAGCTGCTTCAGTGTGAGTGGGCTAGTTCCCATTGGACGAGAGGACCTTTCTGCCTCTGCAGGTCAGAGAGCCGTTTCTCTAATGGGAAATAATTGCTTCTGTGTGAGTGGGCTAATTCCCATTAGATGAGAGGACCTTTCTGCCTCTGCAGGTCAGAGGGCCGTTTCTCTAATGGGAAATAGCTGCTTCAGTGTGAATAGGCTAGTTCCCATTAGAAGAGAGGACCTTTCTGCCTCTCCAGATCAGAGGGCCGTTTCTCTAATGGGAAATAGCTGCTTCAGTGTGATGGGGCTAGTTCCCATTAGACGAGAGGACCTTTCTGCCTCTGCAGGTCATAGGGCTGTTTCTCTAATGGGAAATAGCTGCTTCAGTGTGAGTGGGCTAGTTCCCATTAGACGAGAGGACATTTCTGCCTCTCCATGTCGGAGAGACGGTTCTCTAATGGGAAATAGCTGCTTCATTGTGAGTGGACTAGTTCCCATTAGACGAGAGGACATTTCTGCCTCTGCAGGTCAGAGGGCTGTTTCTCCAATGGGAAATAGCTGCTTCAGTGTGAGTGGGATACTTCCCATTAGACGAGAGGACCTTCGGCCACTCCAGGTCGCAGGGCCATTTTTCTAATGGGAAATAGCTGCTTCAGTGTGAGTGGGCTAGTTCCTATTAGACGAGAGGACCTTTCTGCCTCTGCAGGTGAGAGGGACGTTTCTCTAATCGGAATTAGCCTTCTCAGTGTGAATGGGCTAGTTCCCAGTAGACGAGAGGACCTTTCTGCCTCTCCAGGTCGGAGGGCCGTTTCTCTAATGGGAAATAACTGCTTCAGTGTGAATGGGCTAGTTCGCATTAGACGAGAGGACCTTTCTGCCTCTGCAGGTCGGAGGGCCGTTTCTCTAATGGGAAATAGCTGCTTCTGTGTGAGTGGGCTAGTTCCCATTAGACAAGAGGACCTTTCTGCCTCTGCAGGTCGGTGGGCCGTTTCTCTAATGGGAAATAGCTGCTTCAGTGTGAATGGGACAGTTCCCATTAGACGAGAGGACCTTTCTGCCTCTGCAGGTCAGAGGGCCGTTTCTCTAACGGGAAATAGCTGCTTCAGTGTGAGTGGGCTAGTTCCCATTAGACGAGAGGACTTTTCTGCCTCTGCAGGTCGGAGGGCCGTTTCTCCAATGGGAAATAGCTGCTTCAGTGTGAGTGGGCCAGTTCCCATTAGACGAGAGGACCTTTCTTCCTCTGCAGGTCAGAGGGCTGTTTCTCTAATGGGAAATAGCAGCTTCAGTGTGAGTGGGCCAGTTCCCATTAGACAAGAGGACCTTTCTGCTTCTGCGGGTCAGAGGCTGTTTCTCTAATGGGAAATAGCTGCTTTAGTGTGGGTGGGCTAGTTCCCATCAGACGAGAGGACCTTTCTACATCTGCAGGTCGGAGGGCCGTTTTTCTAATGGGAAATAGCTGCTTCAGTGTGAGTGCGCTTGTTCCCATTAGACGAGAGGACCTTCGGCCTCTCCAGGTCGCAGGGCTGTTTTTCTAATGGGAAATAGCTGCTTCAGTGTGAGTGGGCTAGTTCCCATTAGACGAGAGGACCTTTCGGCCTCTGCAGGTCAGAGGGACGTTTCTCTAATCGGAATTAGCCTTCTCAGTGTGAATGGGCTAGTTCCCAGTAGACGAGAGGACCTTTCTGCCTCTCCAGGTCGGAGGGCCATTTCTCTAATGGGAAATAACTGCTTCAGTGTGAATGGGCTAGTTCGCATTAGACGAGAGGACCTTTCTGCGTCTGCAGGTCGGAGGGCCGTTTCTCTAATGGGAAATAGCTGCTTCAGTGTGAGTGGGCTAGTTCCCATTAGACAAGAGGACCTTTCTGCCTCTGCAGGTCGGTGGGCCGTTTCTCTAATGGGAAATAGCTGCCTCAGTGTGAATGGGACAGTTCCCATTAGACGAGAGGACCTTTCTGCCTCTGCAGGTCAGAGGGCCGTTTCTCTAATGGGAAATAGCTGCTTCAGTGTGAGTGGGCTAGTTCCCATTAGACAAGAGGACTTTTCTGCCTCTGCAGGTCG
This sequence comes from Ambystoma mexicanum, assembly GCF_040938575.1. NCBI lineage: Eukaryota > Metazoa > Chordata > Amphibia > Caudata > Ambystomatidae > Ambystoma > Ambystoma mexicanum. The sequence goes on along the minus strand of NC_090933.1, from coordinate 1,347,386,950 downwards.
GAGGGCCGTTTCTCCAATGGGAAATAGCTGCTTCAGTGTGAGTGGGCCAGTTCCCATTAGACGAGAGGACCTTTCTTCCTCTGCAGGTCAGAGGGCTGTTTCTCTAATGGGAAATAGCAGCTTCAGTGCGAGTGGGCCAGTTCCCATTAGACGAGAGGACCTTTCGGCCTCTGCAGGTCAGAGGGCTGTTTCTCTAATGGGAAATAGCTGCTATAATGTGAGTGGGCTAGTTCCCATTAGACGAGAGGACCTTTCTGCCTCTGCGGGTCAGAGATGGGAAATAGCTGCTTTAGTGTGAGTGGGCTAGTTCCCATCAGACGAGAGGACCTTTCTACATCTGCAGGTCGGAGGGACGTTTCTCTAATGGGAAATAGCTGCTTCAGTGTGAGTGCGCTAGTTCCCATTAGACAAGAGGACCTTTCTGCCTCTCCAGGTCGGAAGGCCGTTTCTCTAATGGGAAATAGCCTTCTCAGTTTGAGTAGGCTAGTTCCCATTATTATGCAGGACTTGGCCACTAGGGGCAAAAAGGTCAATTTCTCTAATGGGAACTAGACTCCTCAGTGTGAGTGGGCTAGTTCCCATTATTATGCAGTACCTGGCCACTAGGGGCAAACAAGGGCCATTTCTCTAATGGGAACTAGCCTTCTCAGTGTGAGTGGGCTAGTTCCCATTATTATGCAGGACTTGGCCAATACGGGCAAAAAAGGGCCATTCCTCTAATGGGAACTATCCTTCTCAGTGTGAGCGGGCTAGTTCCCATTATTATGCAGGACTTGGCCACTACGGGCAAAAGGGCCATTTCTCTAATGGGAACTAGCCTACTCAGTGTGAGCGGGCTAATACCCATTGTTATGCAGGACTTGGCCACTAGGGGCAAAAAAGGGCAATTTCTCTAATGGGATCTAGCCTTCTCAGTGTGAGTGGGCTAATTTGCAGGACCTGGCCACTAATGGCAAACAAGGGCCATTTCTCTAATGAGAACTAGCCTTCTCATTGTGAGTGGGCGAGTTCCCATTATTATGCAAGACTTGGCCAATAGGGGAGCAAAAGGGCCATTTCTCTAATGGGAACTAGCCTTCTCAGTGTGAGTGGGCTTGTTCCCATTAAAATGCAGAACTTGGCCACTCGGGGCAAAAATGGCGCAATTTTTCTAATGGGAACTGGGTGCTTCTGTGTGAGTGGGCTAGTTCCCATTAGACAAGAGGTCCTTTCGGCCTCTGCAGGTCAGAGGGCCATTTCTCTAAAGGAAATAGCTGCTTCAGTGTGAGTGAGATAATTCCCATTAGATGAGGGGACCTTTCTGCCTCTCCAGGTCAGAGGGCCGTTTCTCTAATGGGAAATAGCTGCTTCAGTGTGATCAGGCTAGTTCCTATTAGACGAGAGGACCTTTCTGTCTCTGCAGGTCGGAGGGCCGTTTCTCTAGTGGGAAATAGCTGCTTCTGTGTGAGTGGGCTAGTTCCCATTAGACGAGAGGACCTTTCTGCCTCTGCAAGTCGGAGGGCCGTTTCTCTAATGGGAAATAGCTGCTTCTGTGTGAGTGGGCTAGTTCCCATTAGACAAGAGGTCCTTTCGCCCTCTGCAGGTCAAAGGGCCATTTCTCTAAAGGAAATAGCTGCTTCAGTGTGAGTGAGATAATTCCCATTAGATGAGGGGACCTTTCTGCCTCTCCAGGTCGGAGGGCCATTTCTCTAGTGGGAAATAGCTGCTTCAGTGTGAGTGGGCTAGTTCCCATTAGACGAGAGGACCTTTGTGCCTCTGCAGGTCAGAGGGTCGTTTCTCTAATGGGAAATAGCTGCTTCAGTGTGAGTGGGCTAGTTCCCATTAGACAAAAGGACCTTTCTGACTCTCCAGGTCAGAGGGCCGTTTCTCTAATGGGAAATAGCTGCTTCAGTGTGAGTGAGCTAGTTCCCATTAGAGGAGAGGGCCTTTCTGCCTCGGCAGGTCAGAGGGCCGTTTCTCTAATGGGAAATAATAGCTGCTTCAGTGTGAGTGAGCTAGTTCACATTAGAGGAGAGGTCCTTTCTGCCTCTGCAGGTCAGATGGCTGTTTCTCTAATGGGAAATAGCTGCTTTAGTGTGAGTGGTCTAGTTCCCACTAGACGAGAGGACCTTTTTGCCTCTGCAGGTCAGAGAGCTGTTTCTCTAATGGGAAATAGCTGCTTCAGTGTGAGTGGGCAAATTCCCATTTGACGAGAGGACCTTTCTGCCTCTGCAGGTCGGAAGGCTGTTTCTCTAATGGGAAATAGCTGCTTCATTGTGAGTCGATTAGTTCCCATTGGACGAGAGGACATTTCTGCCTCTGCAGGTCAGAGGGCTGTTTCTTCAATGGGAAATAGCTGCTTCAGCGTGAGTGGGATAGTTCCCATTAGACGAGAGGACTTTTCAGCCTCTCCAGGTCGCAGGGCCGTTTTTCTAATGGGAAATAGCTGCTTCATTGTGAGTGGGCTAGTTCTCATTAGACGAGAGGACCTTTCTGCCTCTGCAGGTCAGAGGGACGTTTCTCTAATCGGAATTAGCCTTCTCAGTGTGAATGGCCTAGTTCCCATTAGACGAGAGGACCTTTCTGCCTCTCCAGGTCGGAGGGCCATTTCTCTAATGGGAAATAACTGCTTCAGTGTGAATGGGCTAGTTCGCATTAGTAGAGAGGACCTTTCTACCTCTGCAGGTCGGAGGGCCGTTTCTCTAATGGGAAATAGCTGCTTCAGTGTGAATGGGTTAGTTCTCATTAGACAAGAGGACCTTTCTGCCCCTGCAGGTCCGAGGGCCATTTCTCTAATGGGAAATAGCTGCTTCAGTGTGAGTGGGCTAGTTTCCATTAGACAAGGGGACCTTTCTGTCTCTGCAGGTCGCAGGGCCGTTTCTCTAATGGGAAATAACTGCTTCAGTGTGAGTGGGCTAGTTCCCATTATTATGCAGGACTTGGCCACTAGGGGCAAAAAAGGGCAATTTCTCTGATGGGAACTGGCCTTCTCAGTGTGAGCGGGCTAGTTCTCATTATTATTCAGGACTTGGCCACTCGGGGAGCAAAAAGGGCCATTTCTCTAATGGGAACTGGCCTTCTCAGTGTGAGTGGGCTAGTTCCCATTATTATGCAAGACTTGGCCAATAGGGGAGCAAAAGGGCCATTTCTCTAATGGGAACTACCCTTCTCTGTGTGAGTGGGCTAGTTCCCATTGTTATGGAGGACTTGGCCGCTCGGGGTTAAAAAGGGCATTTCACTAATGGGAACTAGCCTTCTCAGTGTGTGTGGGCTAGTTCCCATTAGATGAGAGGACTTTTCTGCCTCTCCAGGTCGGAGGGCCGTTTCTGTAATGGGAAATAGCTGTTTCAGTATGAGTGGGCTAGTTCCCATTAGACGAGAGGACCTTTCTGCCTCTGCAGGTCAGAGGGCCGTTTCTCTAATGGGAAATAGCTTCTGCTGTGTGGGTGGGCTAGTTCCCATTAGACAAGAGGTCCTTTCGGCCACTGCAGGTCAGAGGGTCATTTCTCTAAAGGAAAAAGCTGCTTCAGTGTGAGTGAGATAATTCCCATTAGATGAGGGGACCTTTCTGCCTCTCCAGGTCGGAGGGCCGTTTCTCTAATGGGAAATAGCTGCTTCAGTGTGAGTGGGCTAGTTCCCATTAGACAAGAGGTCCTTTCGGCCTCTGCAGGTCAGAGGGCCATTTCTCTAAAGGAAATAACTGCTTCAGTTTGAGTGAGATAATTCCCATTAGATGAGGGGAACTTTCAGCCTCTCCAAGTCGGAGGGCCGTTTCTCTAATGGGAAATAGCTGCTTCACTGTGAGTGGGCTAGTTCCCATTAGACGAGAGGACCTTTGTGCCTCTCTAGGTCAGAGGGCCGTTTCTCTAATGGGAAATAGCTGCTTCAGCGTGAGTGGGCTAGTTCCCATTAGACAAAAGGACCTTTCTGCCTCTCCAGGTCAGAGGGCCGTTTCTCTAATGGGAAATAGCTGCTTCAGTGTGAGTGAGCTAGTTCCCATTAGAGGAGAGGGCCTTTCTGCCTCGGCAGGTCAGAGGGCCGTTTCGCTAATGGGAAATAATAGCTGCTTCAGTGTGAGTGAGCTAGTTCACATTAGAGGAGAGGACCTTTCTGCCTCTGCAGGTCAGATGGCTGTTTCTCTAATGGGAAATAGCTGCTTCGGTGTGAGTGGGCTAGTTCCCATTAGACGAGAGGACCTTTCTGCCTCTGCAGGTTGGAGGGCTGTTTCTCTAATGGGAAATAGCTGCTTTAGTGTGAGTGGGCAAATTCCAATTAGACGAGAGGACCTTTCTGCCTCTGCATGTCAGAGGGCTGTTTCTCTAATGGGAAATAGCTGCTTCAGTGTGAGTGGGCTAGTTCCCCTTAGACGAGAGGACCTTTCTGCCTTTGCAGGTCGGAGGGACGTTTCTCTAATGGGAAATAGCTGCTTCAGTGTGAGTGGGCTAGTTCTCATTAGACGAGAGGACCTTTCTGCCTCTGCATGTCAGAGGGCTGATTCTCTAATGGGAAATAGCTGCTTTAGTGTGAGTGGGCTAGTTCCCATTAGACGAGATGACCTTTCTACCTCTGCAGGTCAGAGAGCCGTTTCTCTAATGGGAAATAGCTGCTTCAGTGTGAGTGGGCTAGTTCCCATTAGACGAGAGGACATTTCTGCCTCTCCATGTCGGAGCGCCGTTTCTCTAATGGGAAATAGCTGCTTTAGTGTGAGTGGACTAGTTCCCATTAGACAAGAGGACATTTCTGCCTCTGCAGGTCAGAGGGCTGTTTCTCCAATGGGAAATAGCTGCTTCAGTGTGCGTGGGATAGTTCCCATTAGACGAAAGGACCTTTCAGCCTCTCCAGGTCGCAGGGCTGTTTTTCTAATTGGAAATAGCTGCTTCAGTGTGAGTGGGCGAGTTCCCATTAGACGAGAGGACCTTTCTGCCTCTGCAGGTCAGAGGGACGTTTCTCTAATCGGAATTAGCCTTCTCAGTGTGAATGGGCTAGTTCCCATTAGACGAGAGGACCTTTTTGCCTCTCCAGGTCTGAGGGCCATTTCTCTAATGGGAAATAACTGCTTCTGTGTGAATGGGCTAGTTCCCATTAGACGAGAGGACCTTTCTGCCTCTGCAGGTCGGAGGGCCGTTTCTCTAATGGGAAATAGCTACTTCAGTGTGAATGGGTTAGTTCCCATTAGACAAGAGGACCTTTCTGCCCCTGCAGGTCCGAAGGCCTTTTCTCTAATGGGAAATAGCTGCTTCAGTGTGAGTGGGCTAGTTTCCTTTAGACAAGGGGACCTTTCTGCCTCTGCAGGTCGCAGGGCCGTTTCTCTAATGGGAAATGACTGCTTCAGTGTGAGTGGGCTAGTTCCCATTATTATGCAGGACTTGGCCACTAGGGGCAAAAAAGGGTCATTTCTCTAATGGTAACTGGCCTTCTCAGTGTGAGTGGGCTAGTTCCCATTATTATGCAGGACTTGGCCACTCGGGGAGCATAAAGGGCCATTTCTCTAATGGGAACTAGCCTTCTCAGTATGAGTGGGCTAGTTCCCATTATTATGCATTACCTCCACGTCCACTCTTCCTCGTCACAGTACTGACCTCATGAGGCTCCTGCCTCCGGCACAGGACCTTCCTTTATTTCTTTTTATTTCTATAACTCCTCCCCCACACACGTCACTTAGTTGAATTTTTCCTGCCTCCGGCAGGTTGGGCTTATTTTTTTCTTCCCGGCACAGGGCGTTGGGGAGCTCCGATTGCTGGTCCCCTGATGGGGCTGTGTGGCGGGGCCTTGGGCTCCGTCAGCTGCGGCAAGAGTCCTGTGGGGCTGGGGACCCGGTCAAGACAGGCTGCCTTGCCTGGTTTCTGCTGGGCTATGACCAGCGCAGGGCATCCTGGCCCGGGTCCTTGCCTTGGAAACAGATCCGGGTTCAGGTAAGGAGTTTAGGGGCATGTTTTCCTGTTTTATGGCCATGCTGCATGGGCGGCTGTGTGCGGCTTGGCGGCTCCTTTTTTGTTTGTTTAATCCACGTGCTCCAGATGTGGGTCGGCTCCGCCTCTGGTGCTGCAAGCAGTGTTGCCATAGGAATTAATTGTGGTTATTCCTATTGGTGGTTGTTCTTTCTGGCCTCTATTTGAATGTGGGGGAGGCACTTTGGCAATTGTTTGTATGTGGAGCCTTGGTTCAGTGTGCAGAGGGCTTTGGTGGTGAAGCCGGCTTCCTTTGGTTACTGTTTTTGGACATACTCAACATGGGAAAACATTCATGGTCCTGTCTTCTTCTTCTTCTTCTTCTTCTTCTTCTTCTTCTTCTTCTTCTTCTTCTTCTTCTTCTTCTTCTTCTTCTTCTTCTTCTTCTTCTTCTCTTCTTCTTTTCTTCTTCTTCTTCTTCTTCTTCTTCTTCTTCTTCTTCTTCTTCTTCTTCTTCTTTTTCTTCCTCTTCTCCTGAGTTATACAGAAAGAGAAAGAAGAAGGCTAAGCATATTTCCCTGACCAGAAAGGAGTTGAAGAAGCTACTTAAGAATCATAGAGGGAGTCTCACACATACTCATGGACACAAGCGCAGGCGTCTGTCTCCCTCATCTTCCTCTTCTTCTGGCACTGAGTCATCGGCCTCTTCTTGTTCCTCTTCAGCTGATGCAGAAGGGAAGTATCTGGACAGAGAGGGAGTGGAGGCGGTGATTGCTCAAATTGGGGATTGCATGGGATTTTCGGAGCCCCTGTTTCCGGTGGAGGGGGCCGACTCTTCTATTTGCCAGTATAGGCATACCCGTAGGAAGCGGTTGCCATTGGTTTCCGATATCCGAGATAAAATCCTTCGGGAATGGCATGACCCGGAGAAAATTGCAATACCCCGCTTCATGTCAAAACCTTACCCATTGAAGGGCGAGACTTTGCTTTCTGATCCAGTTGAGGTCACCAATATCCTCGCCAGCCTGGTGGGTCGCTCCTCTATGTCGGCTGAGGAGGCGGCTGTCCGGGATCCAGTGGACCGCCGAGTAAATTCCGGCCTTAAGAAGGTTCATGCAGCAGCCCATCTGGCACTTCAACCGAATATCTATGGTTCCTACATGGCTGACACTGTGCTGAATGGTTTCAGGAAGTTGAAGAAGGCTGTCATTGAAGGCTCTGATTGTGCCCCTTTGCTTACAGACATGCAGAAACAGGTTGAGTTTTTGGCCGATCTGGCTTTTGATGGGGTGCGTGGTTCAGCCATGGCCATGGGGGCTGGTGTATCTGCCCGGAGGCCTTTGCACCTGAGGGACTGGAAGACTGATCGGTCTCAGAAGGCAGCTGCCCTGAAACTTCCTTTCACTGGGACCAGGCTTTTTGGAGATTCCCTTGAGGATAAGGTGCACAAAGTTTTAAGGGCGGACAAACATGCTGACAAACTTCGACGCAAGCCTCCTTCAATGGCCAAGAAGTCTTCCTCCGGTGCTGGTCCAGTGACCAGCAGGTCTTTCCCTGACTCCTCATCACATTCTTTTCGGAGAGCTAGGGGGGGTCAGGGTCCTCCACGCTCTTCGCATTCTGGGCCGGCACCTAAGTCCTGGCGGTTTGGAATTGCCGGTGGGTGGGCGGCTCCGGCAGTTTTTTCCAGTATGGGAAAAGTGGTGTTCCGATTCATGGGTTCTGGACACAGTGCAAAGGGTTTATCAAGTGCATTTCCTGTCTCCTCCTGTCCAGCATTGCATGGTTCGGACTGTGGTTCCCAGGTCTCAGCTCAAGAGGTTGGCAATGGACGTCGCTCTCTCTGAATTAGTGTTAAAGGCAGCCATCATGCCCGTTCTGCTCACTGTTCAGGGTCAGGGGTTCTACTCGCGGGTGTTCCTGGTCCCCAAACCTTCGGGGAAGTATCGTCTAATTCAGGACCTCAAAGCCCTGAACTACTTTGTCCAGAAGGAACACTTCAAAATGGACACTTTACAGAACATTCTTCCAATGTTATTCCAGGGGGATTGTATGACATCTCTGGATCTCCATGATGCTTATTACCACGTGGCTCTCTGTCCCTGGCACATGAAGTTCTTCCGCTTTGCAGTGGGATCCCGACATTTCCAGTTCAGAGTGCTCCCGTTCGGACTGCCATCGGCCGCCAGAGTATTCACCAAGCTGGTGGCTCCCCTGGTGGCGCACTTACATCTGCGGGGCATTCAGATATTTCCCTACCTGGATGATTGGTTGATCAAAGCATCCTGCCGACAGACTGTCATGTCTCATCTATTATTATTTATTTAACGTGATTTAGTCTAAGAAAACTCAAACTTTACACATATTATAAAAATTATAAAATAAAATTTAACAATTATATAAAAGTAGATACAACTAATCAGTGATTCACATAGCACTTAAAATAATTCCTACATCAACTGGTTGGCCGCTTTGATTCTTATACGGCCACCTACATCGATACAAATAACAGCTCAAGTATTATCGCAGTACCAGCTCTTTTCCCCTGGGATATGCAAAGTTATTACTATCTTATCGATATCTCATTTTGACATTCCTAACTTATATTCAACCTTTAGCCATATGTTGTAAAGGTCAATTAATAAGCTCATATTCCCCGAGTTTGTACAATAACACCAAAAGGACAGATCTTTCAAAGTTTCCAAGTTATGTACATATTTGCCGAGTAGCAACTGAATAGTATCGGCCATTTCTTGGTAATCAGTTAGTAAATGTCTAGCTGTCTCCAGTTTATTCATTTGCTTACAGAGATGGCAAAATCGATCTTTAGTAGGAATCATTGCTCTGCTCCCCAAGTTCATCATAGTTGGTAACTGTTCCATTCTAAAAAGAATGATAAATCGTATAAGTCTTTTAACTGGGCAGAGGTTCAAATAAGTCTCTGGCTGCATAAAGTTATAGTTTCTAAGTTGAACAAACTGATAACTCTTCAATGTACTCAAATGAGCAAAGTTCTCTAGCCAGTCCCACAAAGCAACTCTCTTTCCAAGTGCATTTATAACAGGCTTCGAGGAACTGACTCCTCTATGGTTCCAACCTATCTCCGGTATTTCATCATGGGTTCAAATAATGTGCCAGTGATGTAACTTTTAGTTAATTCCTGGTGAACTGCGTTACTAAGGGATTGTAGGTGGCACCAATCATCCTCAGAAAAAAAAAACAGCTCTCTTTTTTATCACCACTGCTTTTAGAGAAGGGAGTCCTAATTCTAATCTTATAAGAGCCATCGGCACACCGTGGGGCAGCCCCAATATCCGTCGCCAGAATTTTCCTTCAATGACTTGTAGCCAAGCCAGATCGAGAGTTAGCAAGGCCTCCAGTCCATAGGTAATCATGGGAATGAACACTTGAACATATAATTGTCGTGTTGCCCATAGCGTAAAGCCAACCTGTTTACGAGTAAAGTTGGCCATCAAGGCCGTGATTTGGGCAGCTCTGATAGTACGTGTTTGTCTATAGATCTTAGAATCCCCATTCGGTTTCGAATTCTACCCTTAGGTAGCGATATGAAGGAGCATAAAGAATAGTTGTATTGCCCACCAAAAGATTGACCCAGGTAACTCTTTTATGGGTATATCTGAGTACTTTGGTTTCTCTAAATTAATAGTTAAACTATTGTTACTGACATATTCCCATAATACCATTGCATACTTTCGCAGTCCACATATGGTGTTATCGAGTATAATTAGATCATCTGCGTAGGCTAACACTACACAGGGGGATTCTCCAACTATGGGGGGACAATTTTTCGCGGCTGATAATGCCATTGGTATGTCGTGGACATATAAATTATAAACTAATCGTGCCGTGACACACCCTTGCTTCACCCCCCTATTCTGCAGCACCCAATTAGTCAAATGTCCTTCCTGATCTAGTTTAAGTCTGACTGAGGTGTTTAGATGTAGAAGTCTAAGATAATAAAGTAGGCTCTTGGACAGCCCATATCTTCAAGTTTCTCCCATAACCGGTCTCTAGGAATGGAATCAAACGCAGCCTTAAAATCAATATATGATGCATAGAGCGGTGGCTGACCCTTAATGCTCTCTCTGGTGCGTAGAATATCCTTAACCATCAGGTTATGGGTAGTGAAGTAGTCTCGACGGAACCCACTCTGAAATTTACACAGAATGTTGGCTTCGTCTACCCACTTCATGTCTCATCTTCGATTGGTCTGCCAGGCATTGCAGGACTGGGGTTTCCTGGTGAACTGGCAGAAGTCTCAACGGTAGGCTTCCCAGGATCTAATTTTCATCGGTGCACAGGTTTGCACCAGGATGGGGAGAGTGTTCCTGTCCCTGGAGAGGGTCCGTCGCTTGCTGGCTGTTCTGGGCAGGGTTCTCAGAAGGCAGTATGTCCTGGCTCGCCTATTGCTGAAATTGCAGGGGCACATGGCTTCTTGTGTGTTTCTAGCTCCCTGGGCCAGTCTTCATCTACGCCCCCTGCTGTCTTACCTTCTCTCCCACTGGCTCCTGTCATCTCAAGCTTTTAAGGCTTTGATTCCGATGTCCCTAGCGCTGCGGGTCTTCCTGCAATTGTGTTTGGGGTTCCGAAACTACGGGCTGGGATGTCCCTGATCATTCCTCCTGTGACCACACTCACTACCGACGCGAGTGGAAGGGGTTGGGGGGCTATGTTGGGGTCCTCTCTGTTCAGGGGTTGTGGGATCCAGAAGAGAGCCATCGAACGTCCAATTGGCGAGAGTTGTGTGCCATTCTCTGGGCTCTGGTGTACTTCAGGAGGTTGCTGGTAGGCCGAGCAGTTTTGGTCCGGACGGACAATACGACAGCTTTGGCTTACGTCAACCGCCAAGGGGGTTCCGGCCGCTCCTTGAATGCCCTGGCAGCTCAGATAGGCGCATGGGGGGAATCACATCTGGTGTCCCTGGTGGCTTCGCATATCAGGGGGGTGGACAATGTTCAAGTGGATCTTCTCAGCCGCCGGTTTCCCTCCTCGGTGGAACTGGTCCTGTTGACCCAGGTCTTTGCAAAGATCTGTGTCAGGTTCGGGAGCCCTGTTCTGGACCTGTTTGCATCTCCGGCCTCAGCAAAATATCCCCTCTTCTGCTCTCATTTTCAGGCCAAGGGTGAATGCTCTTAGACCCTCCACTCTGAAGGCTTACGGCAGTCATGGGAGCCACTTTCGGGACTGGTGTGGATGGTGTGGGATCCCTCCCCTGCGTTCTGGCCTCCCCGCTATCCTTCAATTCCTCCGGGATGGGTTTGACAAGGGCCTGGCGGTTTCCATGCTTCGCTCTCAGTGGGCCTCCATAAAATTCCTTTTCGGGGACTCTGATGGGCACCTGGATACGGAGGTGTTGATGGGAAGTTGCTCAGGGGTTTTCTTCTTCCTGTCCTTGTACTTATAAGGGGCTTCCACCTTTGGGAGCTCCCTCTTGTCTTAAAGTTCCTTCAAGGGCCTCCTTTTGAGCCCATTTCTGAGATTGATACGAAACATCTGACGCTGAAGACTGTCTTTCTGATTGCCACAACTTCTGCCCGTAGGCTGGGGGAGATTGGGGCTCTGTTATGTCACCCCCCTTTCCTGAGGGTTCTGCCGGACTCGGTGGTGCTGAGGTGTGATCCAAAGTTTCTCCCTAAAGTTGTTTTTCGGTTTCATACCTCTCAGGATCTGGTTCTCCCTGCCTTTTTGCAGAATCCGCAAACGCCAGAGGAAGTGGCTTGGCATAACATTGATGTGCGGCGGGCGGTGTTGGAGTATTTGGCTAGGACTGCCCCTTTCCGCCACTCTGACAGTCTTCTGATTACTTTTGGCCTGGCTGGGACTGGGCGTAAGGCATCTGTAGTATCCATTAGCCGATGGATCCGTGTGTGGTCTCCATGGCTTGGTGTCTTCTGGCCTGCCTGTTCCTGCGCATGTTTAGAGGCGGTCCACCAGAAGTTTGACAGCCTCATGGGCCGATGCAAGGGGGGTTTCTCTACAGGAGATTTGGAGGCTGTCAAATGGGCTGATCAGAGCACCTTCATCAACCACTATAGGTTGAATGTATCCCACTCGGGGGTTGGTTCCTTTGGGGTTGGCGTTTTGTCTGTGGGGATGTAATTTTGGAGTTATTAAAGGTGTGTGTTTCTGCACTGTTTTTACTCTGTGTCTCATTGGGACCTTTTTCCCCGTTGTTGCTTTGGCATACCTCATGAGGTAAGTACTGGGACGAGGAAGAGGGAGACTAGGAGTAATGAAGATTACCAGTAAGTAATCCGAGCAGGACTTGGCCACTCGGGGAGCGAAAGGGCAGTTTCTCTAATGGGAACTAGCCTTCTCAGTATGAGTGGGCTAGTTCCCATTATTATGCAGCACTTGGCCACTAGGGCCAAAAAAGGCCATTTCTCTAATGGGAACTAGCCTTCTCAGCGTGAGTGGGCTAGTTCCCATTGTTATGCAGGACTGGCCACTAGGGGAGCAAAAAGGGCCATTTCTCTAATGGGAACTAGCCTTCTCAGTGTGAGTGGGCTAGTTCGCATTATTATGCAGGACTTGGCAACTAGGGCCAAAAAGGGCAATTTCTCTAACGGAAACTAACCTTCTCAGTGTGAGTGGGCTAGTTCCCATTATTATGCAGCACTTGGCCCCTAGGGCCAAATATTGTCATTTCTCTAACGGGAACTGGCCTTCTCAGTGTGAGTGGGCTAGTTCCCATTATTATGTAGCACTTGGCCACAAGGTCCAAAAAGGGCCATTTCTCTAACGGGAACTAGCCTTCTTAGTGTGAGTGGGCTAGTGTTAGGAAACATTTCTTAATTGTGGGTGATTTTCCTTCCATGTGGCAACCCCTAAACTTTTTGCTGTTGTTTTCACCATGATCTAGACTTTGCCAGAGAAGTGCAGCCTTCTGCCGCACTCCTCTGGGCTTTCACTCCATTCTTACGGGGAAACTGACATGCCCTTAAGACAGTCAGTACCGGGAAACGTTGTTTTCCGTAGTTTCTTTATCATGTTGCAGCTTTCGCGCAACATGGCACAAGAGGGCACTGTAAGCTAAGTTACTGCTCTCTTGGGTCTCTAGTCTTCTACAGGCCCTAGATACTCTCTTTGGATTGTAAATGAACGGTGCAAGTGAATCACGGACGGGATTGGTGGCAGCAATCGTTTCTTGTGTTTTTGAGTTCCTTTTGGCGTTTTAAGCGCGTTTCTCGCGCTTAGCCCAAAATGGTGGCCTGGCTCCCAAAATGGCCAGACCACGAGGATCTTTGTCCTGTCCGCTGACCGTCTTGCCCCCTTCACCTCCCCAGGTCGAGCCGACCCGGAGCCTTCCTTATTTGGGCATGTACTTTCCCGCGAAACACAGATGCTTTTGTGGGCTTCTACACGCCTTGTGTGTGCCTCCAGGATGGGGGCTGGGATGTCTGGTCCCAATACACATCCTGGGCGCCAGATAGTCTAGGGTGGTGTGAATGCCTGGGACCCCCGTGGTCCGTGATAGGTCCACATATGGTGTGATTGTTTTATGAGCGGATCTCCCATTGGGTCCCCTCCATTTTGGCGCGAAGGGAACCGTGGATAAGAGGGGGCTGGAAACGCCACTACCAGGTCGATCTCCTGAGTTCTCACGAACAAAGGAATACAGGAGCCAAGTATCCTGCAACCACAAGGCTGAACCAAGGAATCGCTGGTGACCCGCTGAAGGACTGCTCCCCTGCACTGCTGTCGCTTTGTGAAACCCTTTCTACCTCTGATCGAACGAGAAGGCCTGTACTGGTACTTCGACCCCTTGGAATAGGAGCCACAACTATTCTCGGCATCTTCACCATCTCCTGCACGTAAGCCTTCGGAAGTGTCTCTGGGCCATCCAGCAGACTGACCAGCCTACCCAGGACTCTTGCTCTGTAACCGCCATCAGGTTGTGTTGTATTACGAGTCCTTGTCACTCTCACATGATTCGTACACTTGGCATTCCCAGGTCTGAAGTGAGTAGTGTGCATTTGGCTGAAATACACACGGCCGCTCCGTTGCCCTGCTGTGGTAACAAACTGTGCGGGTTCACTGCGTTTGGGACGTCCTCAACTCAACTTTTGCTGCTGCGGAATCTACACGACGAGACGTCCCCTGCTCCTATCTGAACCCGCCAGCACTGAAACTGACGCGGAGAAGCCTGGGTCTGCTTGCATCGGGGACCGGTGAGTAGCATCGCTAGGAACTGGTCGCCCTCCTGCAGGAGCCCATAGCTTTTCCCCGCTGTGTCTAACAGCACGCCTTTCCGTACTCGCGCTCTGCTTCTGCCCACAGTGGAGGCTGCGCTTGAGTCACGGAGCTCTGTTCATCTTCATTTGTTCACCGAACTAAACTGCCTGATTCCCTCGAAGAGACTCCCCTTTTTGCCTGTTGGCACCAGCGTGTGCAGGTACTTTTGAGCACAAGGCTCCACTCTTCGTAGGGATTGGACTTCCTTTTAGTTAGGTGCCTCTGAAGGCGGACTGGGTCTAATTATTAATCGCACTGCCTGTTTTCCTCCCCATCTAGGTGGTCTACATATTTCGTGCGTCTAACTTGTTAGACTCGTTTGGATTTGTATATATATTGTATTGGTTTGGTATGTGTTGGTTTACTTGAGTTTTATTGTGATTTCTTGCTACGGTCAATGTTACAAAGGCCTTGTAATAAATGTGTATATATTTTTGATATAAAACCTGCTTGGAGTAATTTGTAAGTGTCCTTGCTTTGTGTGCTCATTGCGGGCTTTCAGTCACCCTCACCCCTCTTGAGACCTAGTCTTGACCGCCGCGATCGCTACCCTGATTGGTCTGGCTTGTCCAGAGGTTACCCTGTTCCAAGAAACTAGGCTGGCCTTCTGAACCTCTGCCACTGCAGGACAGAGTTCAGAAATCCGTCTTAACAAATTGGTGTACAGCGGTGGGATATGACTGAAGGTATCCAGTGTTGCGCACAAGCGAAGGCATTTCAAGTTATTCCTACCAGGACACGTGTGAATTGTCGTAGTATAACTTTTAAAAGGCCATAGTCCTATCTAACAGTATGGAAACAAATACCTTGTTAACTTTAAATGCTTCTAAATCCGAAACATTGAAAAAGATGTGTGCGGAGAGAGGTGTCTCCTCTCAAGGCACCAAAATGGATATGATCCAAAGAATCGTGGCGTGGCAAGAAGCGCAGCTTGACGCTATAACTTCTGAGGACAGTGCAGAAGGAGGTGGGGCTGCTCTCACTGGTAGAACCGACGGTTCTGCCGCTGCACTTGTCCACCGCAACCACAGGGAAAGGGAGGATGAGATGTCTAATGTTTCCTCTGCCAGTGTTGATGGAGAGGCCATGCTTGAATTCAAGAAGCAAGAGCTGCTGTTTAGGCAGAAGGAGCTTGATTTCAACATGACCAAACTAAGAATCGAACAGGCCGAAAAATAGAAACACAGGGATCACCAGTTGGAACTGGCCAAGCTTCAGGTTGCAAATGGATCCAAGGGTCCTGGACATGGGTCTGGGGCCTCCTCTCATCCACGGTTTCCAAATGATCTGCTCAGTGTGTATGAGGAAAATAATGACATTATGGATGGCTGAATGCATTTGAGTATGCATGCGAAGTTCAACAAGTTGACAGTGCTGATAAGATTGCCTGGTTACTCAGCAGACTGCCCCATTCTGGCTGTAGTGCCATTATGGAAATGTCGAAGGCTGAGCGAGCTGATTTTGCAATGTTAAAGCAAACTCTCATTTTAAAGTTTGGAAAGACTCCTGCCCAATATTTAAAACGATTCAGAGAGTATAAGAAAAAAGAAGGTGGTACTTGGGTATCTTATGTAACCGAATCCTTAAAAAACTTGACAGGCTGGGTCGAAGGTTATAAGGTTTCTACCTTTGAAGGTATGATAAGTCTTGTCATGCTGGAACACATTTTTGCATCTTCTTCCCCGGAGCTTAAGCAGCATTTGGCCGATTCGAAGGAGATAGATCCTAAGAAGCTGGCCATTGCAGCAGATTTATGGGTGTCACATTGAGTGCCCCATAAGGACAAAACTCATCCTGCTAAGCAGGAGGAGGGGGCAAAAGTCCAAAGATAAGGAGGGTGGAGAATCTGATAAATCTTCTTCACAAAAGGGCTACAAAAAGAAAAATAAGGGTAAGACACAAGAGAACTCACAGGGTAGTGGAGGTCAGCCTCCGAAACAGAACTCTGGTTACAATAAGCCTCCCTATGTAAAAAGACCCAATGGATCTTGTTTTGCTTGTGGAGCAACTGACCACGTGAAGGGGGATCCCCGGTGTAAGGTTAGACCTTTGGGGGTCCACTCCGCTAATCTGGCCTTCTCCTCCTACGAGGAAGAAGAGATTACAGGAGCATCCTTCTCCTCACACTCCTTCCCCAGCGGGATAGAAGCTGAGGTAGTTTTAGTTTCCCTGAGTTCCTGGGAGCCTAAAGTCGCAGAGGCTTATGCTAGGATTCCAGATAATACCAAGCACTACTTTAAAGACAGTGTGCTGATCAATGGAGTGGATAGTCCAGCTCTTAGGGATAGTTGGTGCAGTCGAACTGTAGTGGATTCTACCTTGGTAGACTCAGAGGAAGTTGCCAGAGCTACTCTGATGCCCACTAAGTTGGCTGACGGCCCACCTCGCATGTTTCCAGTAATACCTGTAAATCTGACTTTAAATGGTACAGCAGTCAGGATTCCAGTGAGCATTCAGAGAAACGTCCCAGGAAAGGTCTTGTTAGGCAACGATCTCAGAGCTTTAGGGCTCGTAGGAGACACTGCCGACAGACCCTGCACACGGTCTCAAACACGGGCAGCATTGGCCAAGACCAATACGCCGCCCCAGCCGAAGGGGAAACCCAAGGCGAAAGGAGTAAGCAAGTCAAGACGAGGGAAAGAAAGCATTCCCCCGAATTCGCCTCCCACTGCGGTGGAGGAAGTTGGTCAATCGCCCGGGCCTGACAAGGAGGTGGCGATGCCTGAAGTATTTGACCCCAACTACCATCCGGAACTAAAAGACTTGTTAGTAGAAGGTGGCCCTGATAGGGAAGAATTCAGTAAAGGCCAACGTGAGTGCCCATGTCTGGAAGGCCTAAGGAGACAGGCCTGCTCCCAGCTTGAGGGTGAACCTCCTGGGAGGCATCGGATTTATTGGGATGGGGGACTCCTGCATAGTGAGCCCACAGAGTCTACAGAAGGAGACCATAGGAGGTTGGTGGTTCCCCTTGCTGTAAGGCCCTTCCTCCTGCAGTTGGCGCATGAAGTACCCCTTGCTGGTCACCTTGGTATTAAGAGGACCAAGCAAAGGTTATCCATGCACTCCTACTGGCCCAAGATGGCGGTGCAAGTAGAAAGTCACTGCAGGAGCTGTGCCTCCTGCCAGTTATCTGGTAAGAGTGGCTCAACAATCCAAGCTCCATTGGTACCACTCATAGTTGTGGGAATACCATTCGAAAAGGGTAGGGATCGGCATTGTTGGTCCACTTGACCCGCAGACATCCTCAGGCAATAGGTTTATCTTGGTGCTAGTCGACTATGCTACCAGATATCCTGAGGCCATCCCATTGAAAACTGTAACTGCCAAGGCAGTTGCAAAAGCGTTACTTGGCATCTTTACTAGGGTTTGCTTCCCTAAAGAGATTGTGTCTGACAGAGGCAGCAACTTTATGTCAAAGTATATGCAGGCTATGTTGAAAGAATGTGGGGTCACCTACAAGTTCTCTTCTGCATACCACCCCCAGACCAATGGTCTGGTGGAACGTTTCAACAGAACGTTAAAAAGCTTGATTGGGGCTCTGGAAGAACCTCAGAGAAGGAAATGGGATCTTCTTTTACCATGCTTACTGTTTGCCTACCAAGAGGTACCACAGGAGGGTGTTGGCTTCAGCCCCTTCGAACTTCTGTTCGGTCATCCTGTACGGGGACCCTTAGCCATAGTCAAAGAGAGATGGGAGATGCCCACTCCCCCTGTTACTACCAACGAAGTAGATTATGTGCTAGGGCTCAGAAAACGGATGGTACTTCTGATGGGCTTGGCTAATGATAAATTGAAGGCAGGACAAGCGCTGGTGAAACATTGGTACGACCAGAAAGCTTCCCTCATCAACTTTACACCTGGTCAGCAAGTCCTGATCATGAATCCCATAAGGCCTCGAGCTTTACAGGACAGATGGTCAGGCCCTTACACAGTGGTGGAGCCCCTGGGTGAGGTTAACTATTTAGTAGACCTTGGAAGGTCTGGACAGGCTCCAAAAGTGTTCCACGTAAATAGGCTGAAGGCTTTCGTCCCAAGAGTCGAAATCGCGGCACTGCTACTGGCTTCAGATGTTGAGGAAGAGGAGTCTGAACCTCTCCCCGACCTGTTCCAAAGCGGTCCTTCAGATAGCTCCTTTGAGGGTGTCCGAGTGGCCCCTCACCTGACTTCTAATCAGCGGGCTGAGGTGAAAAGTTTGCTTAGGCAGTTTCCCCCCCTGTTTTCACAGTCGCCTGGTTTGACACCTTGGTGCAAACATAACATAGACACAGGAGACAGTGTACCTACCAAAAGTAGGGGATAAAGGATGTCAGACAAAGTACGGTCTTACATTAAGACCGAGGTCAAAAAGATGTTAGACCTTGGGGTGATTGAACCCTCTAGTAGTCCTTGGTCCAGCCCTGTGGTTTTGGTTCCAAAGGCGGGCACTTCTGAATTGAGGTTCTGCGTGGATTACAGGGCTCTGAATGCTGTCACCAAGACAGATGCACACCCCTTGCCTCGAACAGATGAGCTGGTGGATACTTTGGGTGCCTCCAAGTGCCTTAGCAGGTTTGACCTCATTGCTGGCTATTGGCAAATAGCCTTAGCAGAACATGCCAAGGAGAAGACAGCGTTTTCTACTCCAGACGGCCTTTACCAATTCAGAGTAATGCCGTTCGGGTTGAAGAATGCACCTGCAACTTTCCATAGGCTTGTGAATCATGTGTTGAATGGGTTGGACGAATTCTGTCCTGCATATATGGATGATATAGCAGTTTTCAGTGCCACCTGGGAAGACCATGTGAAACACCTCGGGATTGTGCTCCAGGCTCTTCAGAAAGCACACTCGACCATAAAGGCTAGTAAATGCCAGATTGGACAAGGCTCAGTGGTTTACCTTGAATATGAAGTAGGTGGAGGGAGGATACAGCCTCTTCCCAGTAAAGTACAAGCAGTACAAGACTGGCCTACCCCCACTACACAGACCCAAGTTAGAGCCTTCTTAGGACTCACGGGGTATTACCGCAATTTCATGGCAGACTATGGCACCATAGCTGCCCCTCTGACTGCCCTCACTACTCCAAAGAAACCCAAGAAGGTAACTTGGACCGACGAGTGTGAGAAGGCCTTCAACGGCTTAAAAGAATCCTTGTGGTTATCAAAGACCTTTTATTGTGCAGACGGATGCCTATGACACTGGGATAGGAGCTGTACTATCGCAAGTAGATGAGAAGGGTAAGGAACACCCTATTGGTTTTATTAGTCACCAGCTTAAGGACAGAGAGCTCAGATGGTCAACAGTGGAGAAAGAATGTTTCTCTGTTGTGTGGGCCCTACGGAAGCTGAGGCCCTACCTCTATGGGACCCACTTCACTGTGCAAACTGACCATAAGGCCTTAAAGTGGCTAATGAACATGAAGGGAGAGAATCCAAAGTTGCTTAGGTGGTCCATAAGTCTACAAGGATTCGACTTCACTATTGAGCATAGGCCAGGTGTCCAACATAGCAATGCTGATGGGTTGTCCAGAATGTTTAACCGACCTGAACACGAGACTCATCAAGGGGTGGATTAGTTCCCCCTGTCCATAGTCTGGGAGGGGCGAGTGTTAGGAAAGATTTCTTAATTGTGGGTAATTTTCCTTCCATGTGGCAACCCCTAATGTTTTTGATGTTGTTTTCACCATGATCTAGACTTTGCCAGAGAAGTGCAGCCTTCTGCCGCACTCCTCTGGGCTTTCGCTCTATTCTTACGGGGAAACTGACATGCCCTTAAGACAGTCAGTACTGGGAAACGCTGTTTTCCGTATTTTCTTTTATCGTGTCGCAGCTTTCGCGCAACATGGCACAAGAGGGCACTGTAAGCTAAGTTACTGCTCTCTTGGGTCTCTAGTCTTCTACAGGCCCTAGATACTCTCTTTGGATTGTAAATGAACAGTGCAAGTGAATCACGGACGGGATTGGTGGCAGTGATCGTTTCTTGTGTTTTTGAGCTCCTTTTGGCGTTTAAAGCACGTTTCTCGCGCTTAGCCCAAAATGGTGGCCTGGCTCCCAAAATGGCCAGACCACGAGGCTCTTTGTCCTGTCCGCTGACCGTCTTGCCCCCTTCACCTCCCCCAGGTCGAGCCGACCCGGGGCCTTCCTTATTTGGGCATGTACTTTCCCGTGAAACACAGATGCTTTCGCAGGCTTCTACAGGCCTTGTGTGTGCCTCCAGGATGGGGGCTGGGATGTCTGGTCCTAATACACATCCTGGGCGCCAGAGATTCTAGGGTGGTGTGAATGCCTGGGACCCCCGTGGTCTGTGATAGGTCCACATATGGTGTGAGTGTTTTATGAGCGGATCTCCCATTGGGTCCCCTCCGTTTTGGCGTGAAGAGAACCATGGATAAGAGCGGGCTGGAAATGCCACTACCAGGTCGATCTCCTGAGTTCTCACGAACGAAGGAATACAGGAGCCAAGTATCCTGCAACCACGAGGCTGAACCAAGGAATCGCTGGTGACCCGCTGAAGGACTGCTCCTCTGCACTGCTGTTGCTATGTGAAACCCTTTCTACCTCTGATCGAACGAGAAGGCCTGTACTGGTACTTCGACCCCTTGGAATAGTGGGAACAACTATTCTCGGCATCTTCACCATCTCCTGCACGTAAGCCTTCGGAAGTGTCTCTGGGCCATCCAGCAGACTGACCAGCCTACCCAGGAGTCTTGCTCTGTAACCGCCGTCAGGTTGTGTTGTATTACGAGTCCTTGTCACTCTCACACAATTCGTACACTTGGCATTCCCAGGTCTGAAGTGAGTAGTGTACATTGGGCTGAAATACACACGGCCGCTCCGTTGCCCTGCTGTGGTAACAAACTGTGCGGGTTCACTGCGTTTGGGACATCCACAACTCAACTTCTGCTGCTGCGGAATCTACACGACGCAGAGACGTCCCCTGCTCGTATCTGAACCTGCCAGCACTGAAACTGACGCGGAGAAGCCTGGGTCTGCCTGCTTCGGGGACCGGTGAGTAGCATCGCTAGGAATTGGTTGCCCTCCTGCAGTAGCCCATTGCTTTTCCCTGCTCTGTCTAACAGCACGCCTTTCCGTACTTGCGCTCTGCTTCTGCCCCCAGTGGAGGCTGCGCTTGAGTCGCGGAGTTCTGTTCATCTTCATTTGTTCATCGAACTAAACTGCCTGATTCCCTCGAAGAGACTCCCCTTTTGCCCGTTTGCACCAGCGTGTGCAGGTACTTTTGAGCACAAGGCTCCACTCTTCGTAGGGCTTGGACTTCCTTTTAGTTAGGTGCCTCTGAAGGCGGACTGAGTCTAATTATTATTCGCACTGCCTGTTTTCCTCCCCATCTAGGGGGTCTACACATTTTGTGTGTCTAACTAGTTAGACTCGTTTGTATTTGTATATATATTGTATTGGATTGGTATGTGTTGGTTTACTTGAGTTTTATTGTGATTTCTCGCTACGGTCATTGTTACAAAGGCCTTGTAATAAATGTGTATATATTTTTAATATAACACCTGCTTGTAGTAATTTGTTAGTGTCCTTGCTTTGTATGCTCATTGCGGGCTTTCAGTCACCCTCCCCCCTCTTGAGACCTAGGGCCTCATTACACGGAAGGCGGTAAGGGTTAACGGCCACCGGTAATGGTACCGGTGACCTTTAACCCTTACCGCCTTACTACGAGGTCCCTTTGCGGGTTGGTACTTTAACGTCTGCTTTTTAGCAGGCGTTAAAAACCAACCCGCAAAGGAACCAGGGGGCTAATTACGGTACCGCAATTTGCAGTACCGTAATTAGCACCTTCCCCATTCCCATTATGCCCTATGGGGCAAAAATGGGAATGGGGAAGGGCAATGGGGGAAGGGGAAGTATCGCCTCGCCAACCTTGGAATAGGGCGGTAATTCCCCTTTCCTCCAAGGCGGTGCTGGTATTGTACTGGCATGGACTAAGGTGCTAATAGCACCTTGGTCCACCGCCTACCGTGTAATGAGGCCCCTAGTCTTGACCACCGCGATCGCTACCCTGATTGGTCTGGCTGGTCCAGAGGTTACCCTGTTCCAAGAAACTAGGCTGGCCTTCTGAACCTCTGCCCTTCCAGGACACAGTTCAGAAATCCATCTTAACAGCTAGTTCCCATTATTATGCAGCACTTGGCCACTAGGGCCAAAAAGGGGCATTTCTCTAACGGGAACTAGCCTTCTCAGTGTGAGTGGGCTAGTTCCCATTATCATGCAGCACTTGGCCACTAGGGCCAAAAAGGGCCATTTCTCTAACAGGAACTAGCCTTTTCAGTGTGAGTGGGCTAGTTCCCATTATCATGCAGGACTAGGCCACTAGGGGCAAAAAGGACAATTTCTGTAACGAGAACTAGCCTACTCGTTGTGAGTAGGCTAGTTCCCATTATTATGCAGGACTTGGCCACTAGGGAAGCAAAAAGGACAATTTCTGTAACGGAAAGTAGCCTTCTCAGTGTGAGCGGGCTAGTTCCCATTATTATGCAGCACTTGGCCACTAGGGCCAAAAAGGGTCATTTCTCTAATGGGATCTAGCCTTCTCAGTGTGAGTGGGCTAGTTCCCATTATTATGCAGCACTTGGCCACTAGGGCCAAAAAAGGCCATTTCTCTAATGGGAACTAGCCTTCTCAGTGTATGCAAGTTCCCATTATTATGCAAGACTTGGCCACTAGGGGCAAACAACGACCATTTCTCTAATGGGAACTAGCCTTTTCAGTGTGAGTGGGCTAGTTCCCATTATTATGCAGGACTTGCCCACTAGGGGAGCAAAAAGGGCCATTTCTCTAATGGGAACTAGCCTTCTCAGAGCGGGTGTGCTAGTTCCCATTATTATGCAGGACTTGGCCACTCAGGGAGCAAAATGGGCCATTTGTCTAATGGGAACTAGCCTTCTCAGTGTGGGTTGGCCAGTTCCCATTATTATGCAGGATTTGGCCACTAGGGGCAAAACATCCCATTTCTCTAATGGGAACTAGCCTTCTCAGTGTGAGTGGCTAGTTCCCATTATTATGCAGGACTTGGCCACTAGGAGAGCAAAAAGGGCCATTTGTCTAACGGGAACTAGCCTCCTCAGAGTGGGTGCGCTAGTTCCCATTATTCTGCAGGACTTTGCCACTCAGGAGCAAAAAGGGCCATTTCTCTAACGGGAACTAGCCTTCTCAGTGTGAGTGGGCTAGTTCCCATTATTATGCAGGACTTGGCCACTACAGGAGCAAAAAGGGCCATTTCTCTAATGCGAACTAGCCTTCTCAGTGTGAGTGGGCTAGTTCCCATTATTATGCAGCACTTGGCCACTAGGGCCAAAAAAGGCCATTTCTCTAATGGGAACTAGCCTTCTCAGTGTATGCAAGTTCCCATTATTATGCAAGACTTGGCCACTAGGGGCAAACAATGACCATTTCTCTAATGGGAACTAGCCTTTTCAGTGGGAGTGGGCTAGTTCCCATTATTATGCAGGACTTGGCCACTAGGGGAGCAAAAAGGGCCATTTGTCTAACGAGAACTAGCCTTTTCAGTGTGAGTGGGCTAGTTCTCATTATTATGCAGGACTTGGCCACTAGGGGAGCAAAAAGGGCAATTTCTCTAATGGGAACTAGCCTTCTCAGAGTGGGTGGGCTAGTTCCCATTATTATGCAGGACTTGGCCACACAGGGAGCAAAAAGGGCCATTTCTCTAATGGGAACTAGCCTTCTCAGTGTGGTTGGGCCAGTTCCCATTATTATGCAGGATTTGGCCACTAGGGGCAAAACAGGCCATTTCTCTAATGGGAACTAGCCTTCTCAGTGTGAGTGGGCTAGTTCCCATTATTACGCAGTACTTGGCCACTAGGGCCAAAAAGGGTCATTTCTCTAATGGGATCTAGCCTTCTCAGTGTGAGTGGGCTAGTTCCCATTATTATGCAGCACTTGGCCACTAGGGCCAAAAAAGGCCATTTCTCTAATGGGAACTAGCCTTCTCAGTGTATGCAAGTTCCCATTATTATGCAGGACTTGGCCACTAGGGGAGCAAAAAGGGCCATTTCTCTAATGGGAACTAGCCTTCTCAGAGCGGGTGTGCTAGTTCCCATTATTATGCAGGACTTGGCCACTCAGGGAGCAAAATAGGCCATTTGTCTAATGGGAACTAGCCTTCTCAGTGTGGGTTGGCCAGTTCCCATTATTATGCAGGATTTGGCCACTAGGGGCAAAACATCCCATTTCTCTAATGGGAACTAGCCTTCTCAGTGTGAGTGGCTAGTTCCCATTATTATGCAGGACTTGGCCACTAGGAGAGCAAAAAGGGCATTTGTCTAATGGGAACTAGCCTCCTCAGAGTGGGTGCGCTAGTTCCCATTATTCTGCAGGACTTTGCCACTCGGGAGCAAAAAGGGCCATTTCTCTAACGGGAACTAGCCTTCTAAGTGTGAGTGGGCTAGTTCCCATTATTATGCAGGACTTGGCCACTACGGGAGCAAAAAGGGCCATTTCTCTAATGCGAACTAGCCTTCTCAGTGTGAGTGGGCTAGTTCCCATTATTATGCAGCACTTGGCCACTAGGGCCAAAAAAGGCCATTTCTCTAATGGGACCTAGCCTTCTCAGTGTATGCAAGTTCCCATTATTATGCAAGACTTGGCCACTAGGGGCAAACAATGACAATTTCTCTAATGGGAACTAGCCTTTTCAGTGGGAGTGGGCTAGTTCCCATTATTATGCAGGACTTGGCCACTAGGGGAGCAAAAAGGGCCATTTGTCTAACGAGAACTAGCCTTTTCAGTGTGAGTGGGCTAGTTCCCATTATTATGCAGGACTTGGCCACTAGGGGAGCAAAAAGGGCCATTTCTCTAATGGGAACTAGCCTTCTCAGAGTGGGTGGGCTAGTTCCCATTATTATGCAGGACTTGGCCACACAGGGAGCAAAAAGGGCCATTTGTCTAATGGGAACTAGCCTTCTCAGTGTGGTTGGGCCAGTTCCCATTATTATGCAGGATTTGGCCACTAGGGGCAAAACAGGCCATTTCTCTAATGGGAACTAGCCTTCTCAGTGTGAGTGGGCTAGTTCCCATTATTACGCAGGACTTGGCCACTCAGGGAGCAAAAAGGGCCATTTGTCTAATGGGAACTAGCCTTCTCAGTGTGGGTGGGCCAGTTCCCATTATTATGCAGGATTTGGCCACTAGGGGCAAAACAGGCCATTTCTCTAATGGGAACTAGCCTTCTCAGTGTATGCAAGTTCCCATTATTATGCAAGACTTGGCCACTAGGGGCAAACAATGACCATTTCTCTAATGGGAACTAGCCTTTTCAGTGGGAGTGGGCTAGTTCCCATTATTATGCAGGACTTGGCCACTAGGGGAGCAAAAAGGGCCATTTGTCTAACGAGAACTAGCCTTTTCAGTGTGAGTGGGCTAGTTCTCATTATTATGCAGGACTTGGCCACTAGGGGAGCAAAAAGGGCAATTTCTCTAATGGGAACTAGCCTTCTCAGAGTGGGTGGGCTAGTTCCCATTATTATGCAGGACTTGGCCACACAGGGAGCAAAAAGGGCCATTTCTCTAATGGGAACTAGCCTTCTCAGTGTGGTTGGGCCAGTTCCCATTATTATGCAGGATTTGGCCACTAGGGGCAAAACAGGCCATTTCTCTAATGGGAACTAGCCTTCTCAGTGTGAGTGGGCTAGTTCCCATTATTACGCAGCACTTGGCCACTAGGGCCAAAAAGGGTCATTTCTCTAATGGGATCTAGCCTTCTCAGTGTGAGTGGGCTAGTTCCCATTATTATGCAGCACTTGGCCACTAGGGCCAAAAAAGGCCATTTCTCTAATGGGAACTAGCTTTCTCAGTGTATGCAAGTTCCCATTATTATGCAAGACTTGGCCACTAGGGGCAAACAACGACCATTTCTCTAATGGGAACTAGCCTTTTCAGTGTGAGTGGGCTAGTTCCCATTATTATGCTGGACTTGGCCACTAGGGGAGCAAAAAGGGCCATTTCTCTAATGGGAACTAGCCTTCTCAGAGCGGGTGTGCTAGTTCCCATTATTATGCAGGACTTGGCCACTCAGGGAGCAAAATGGGCCATTTGTCTAATGGGAACTAGCCTTCTCAGTGTGGGTTGGCCAGTTCCCATTATTATGCAGGATTTGGCCACTAGGGGCAAAACATCCCATTTCTCTAATAGGAACTAGCCTTCTCAGTGTGAGTGGCTAGTTCCCATTATTATGCAGGACTTGGCCACTAGGAGAGCAAAAAGGGCATTTGTCTAATGGGAACTAGCCTCCTCAGAGTGGGTGCGCTAGTTCCCATTATTCTGCAGGACTTTGCCACTCGGGAGCAAAAAGGGCCATTTCTCTAACGGGAACTAGCCTTCTCAGTGTGAGTGGGCTAGTTCCCATTATTATGCAGGACTTGGCCACTACGGGAGCAAAAAGGGCCATTTCTCTAATGCGAACTAGCCTTCTCAGTGTGAGTGGGCTAGTTCCCATTATTATGCAGCACTTGGCCACTAGGGCCAAAAAAGGCCATTTCTCTAATGGGACCTAGCCTTCTCAGTGTATGCAAGTTCCCATTATTATGCAAGACTTGGCCACTAGGGGCAAACAATGACCATTTCTCTAATGGGAACTAGCCTTTTCAGTGGGAGTGGGCTAGTTCCCATTATTATGCAGGACTTGGCCACTAGGGGAGCAAAAAGGGCCATTTGTCTAACGAGAACTAGCCTTTTCAGTGTGAGTGGGCTAGTTCCCATTATTATGCAGGACTTGGCCACTAGGGGAGCAAAAAGGGCCATTTCTCTAATGGGAACTAGCCTTCTCAGAGTGGGTGGGCTAGTTCCCATTATTATGCAGGACTTGGCCACACAGGGAGCAAAAAGGGCCATTTGTCTAATGGGAACTAGCCTTCTCAGTGTGGTTGGGCCAGTTCCCATTATTATGCAGGATTTGGCCACTAGGGGCAAAACAGGCCATTTCTCTAATGGGAACTAGCCTTCTCAGTGTGAGTGGGCTAGTTCCCATTATTACGCAGGACTTGGCCACTCAGGGAGCAAAAAGGGCCATTTGTCTAATGGGAACTAGCCTTCTCAGTGTGGGTGGGCCAGTTCCCATTATTATGCAGGATTTGGCCACTAGGGGCAAAACAGGCCATTTCTCTAATGGGAACTAGCCTTCTCAGTGTGAGTGGGCTAGTTCCCATTATCATGCAGGACTTGGCCACTAGGGGAGCAAAAAGGGCCATTTGTCTAATGAAAACTAGCCTTCTCAGTGTGAGTGGCCTAGTTCCCATTATTATGCAGCACTTGGCCACTAGGGCCAAAAAAGGCCATTTCTCTAATGGGAACTAGCCTTCTCAGTGTATGCAAGTTCCCATTATTATGCAAGACTTGGCCACTAGGGGAGCAAAAAGGGCCATTTGTCTAATGAAAACTAGCCTTCTCAGTGTGAGTGGCCTAGTTCCCATTATTATGCAGCACTTGGCCACTAGGGCCAAAAAAGGCCATTTCTCTAATGGGAACTAGCCTTCTCAGTGTATGCAAGTTCCCATTATTATGCAAGACTTGGCCACTAGGGGCAAACAACAACCATTTCTCTAATGGGAACTAGCCTTTTCAGTGTGAGTGGGCTAGTTCCCATTATTATGCAGGACTTGGCCACTAGGGGAGCAAAAAGGGCTATTTCTCTAATGGGAACTAGCCTCCTCAGAGCGGGTGTGGTAGTTCCCATTATTATGCAGGACTTGGCCACTCAGGGAGCAAAAAGGGCCATTTGTCTAATGGGAACTAGCCTTCTCAGTGTGGGTGGGCCAGTTCCCATTATTATGCAGGACTTGGCCACTAGGGGCAAAAAGGGCCATTTCTCTAACGGGAACTAGCCTTCTCAGTGTGAGTGGGCTAGTTCCCATTATTATGCAGGACTTGGCCACACAGGGGCAATAAGGGCAAGTTCTGTAACGGGAACTAGCCTTCTCAGTGTGAGTGGTCTAGTTCCCATTATTATGCAGGACTTGGCCACTCGGGGCAAAAAGGGCCATTTCTCTAACGGGAACTAGCCTTCTCAGTGTGAGTGGGCTAGTTCCCATTATTATGCAGGACTTGGCCACTCGGGGCAAAAAGGGCCATTTCGCTAATGGGAACTAGCCTTCTCAGTGTGAGTTGGCTATTTCCCATTATTATGCAGCACTTGGCCACTTGGGGCAAAAAGGGCAAGTTCTGTAACGGAAACTAGCCTTCTCAGTGTGAGTGGGCTAGTTCCCATTATTATGCAGGAATTGGCCACTCGGGGCAAAAAGGGCCATTTCTCTAACGGGAACTAGCCTTCTCAGTGTGAGTGGGCTAGTTCCCATTATTATGCAGGACTTGGCCATTAGGGGCAAAAAGGACAAGTTTTCTAATGGGAACTAGCCTTCTCAGTGTGAGTGGGCTAGTTCCCATTATTATGCAGGACTTGGCCACTAGGGCCAAAAAGGGCCATTTCTCTAACGGGAACTAGCCTTCTCAGTGTGAGTGGGCTAGTTCCCATTATTATGCAGGACATGGCCACTAGGGGCAAAAGGGCCATTTCTGTAATGGGAACTAGCCTTCTCAGTGTGAGTGGGCTAGTTCCCATTATTATGCAGGACTTGGCCACTAGTGGAGCAAAAAGGGCCATTTCTCTAATGGGAACTAGCCTTCTCAGTGTGAGCGGGCTAGTTCCCATTATTATGCAGGACTTGGCCACTCAGGGAGCAAAAAGGTCCATTTGTCTAATGGGAACTAGCCTTCTCAGTGTGGGTGGGCCAGTTCCCATTATTATGCAGGATTTGGCCCCTAGGGGCAAAACATCCCATTTCTCTAATGGGAACTAGCCTTCTCAGTGTGAGTGGCTATTTCCCATTATTATGCAGACTTGGCCACTAGGGGTAAAAAGAGCTATTTCTCTAATGGGAACCAGCCTTCTCAGTGTGAGTGGCTATTTCCCATTATTATGCAGACTTGGCCACTAGGGGCAAAAAAGACCATTTCTCTAATGGGAACTAGCCTTCTCAGTTTGAGTAGGCTATTTCCCATTATTATGCAGACTTGGCCACTAGGGGTAAAAAGAGCCATTTCTCTAATGGGAACTAGCCTTCTCAGTGTGAGTGGGCTAGTTCCCATTATTATGCAGGACTTGGCCACTAGGGGCAAAAAGGGCAAGTTCTCTGACGGGAACTAGCCTTCTCAGTGTGAGTGGGCTAGTTCCCATTATTATGCAGGACTTGGCCACTCGGGGCAAAAAGGGCAAT
The DNA here is from genome assembly GCF_040938575.1 of Ambystoma mexicanum. Classification (NCBI taxonomy): domain Eukaryota; kingdom Metazoa; phylum Chordata; class Amphibia; order Caudata; family Ambystomatidae; genus Ambystoma; species Ambystoma mexicanum. The sequence continues at coordinate 1,347,357,603 of NC_090933.1, read as the reverse complement.
TTCTCTAACGGGAACTAGCCTTCTCATTGTGAGTGGGCTAGTTCCCATTATTATGCAGGACATGGCCATTAGGGGCAAAAAGGGCCATTTCTGTAATGGGAACTAGCCTTCTCAGTGTGAGTGGGCTAGTTCCCATTATTATGCAGGACTTGGCCACTAGTGGAGCAAAAAGGGCCATTTCACTAATGGGAACTAGCCTTCTCAGTGTGAGCGGGCTAGTTCCCATTATTATGCAGGACTTGGCCACTCAGGGAGCAAAAAGGGCCATTTGTCTAATGGGAACTAGCCTTCTCAGTGTGGGTGGGCCAGTTCCCATTATTATGCAGGATTTGGCCCCTAGGGGCAAAACATCCCATTTCTCTAATGGGAACTAGCCTTCTCAGTGTGAGTGGCTATTTCCCATTATTATGCAGACTTGGCCACTAGGGGCAAAAAGGACCATTTCTCTAATGGGAACTAGCCTTCTCAGTGTGAGTTGGCTAGTTCCCATTATTATGCAGGACTTGGCCACTAGGGGCAAAAAGGGCAAGTTCTCTGACGGGAACTAGCCTTCTCAGTGTGAGTGGGCTAGTTCCCATTATTATGCAGGACTTGGCCACTCGGGGCAAAAAGGGCAATTTCTCTAACGGGAACTAGCCTTCTCATTGTGAGTGGGCTAGTTCCCATTATTATGCAGGACATGGCCATTAGGGGCAAAAAGGGCCATTTCTGTAATGGGAACTAGCCTTCTCAGTGTGAGTGGGCTAGTTCCCATTATTATGCAGGACTTGGCCACTAGTGGAGCAAAAAGGGCCATTTCTCTAATGGGAACTAGCCTTCTCAGTGTGAGCGGGCTAGTTCCCATTATTATGCAGGACTTGGCCACTCAGGGAGGAAAAAGGGCCATTTGTCTAATGGGAACTAGCCTTCTCAGTGTGGGTGGGCCAGTTCCCATTATTATGCAGGATTTGGCCACTAGGGTCAAAAAGGGCTATTTCTCTAACGGGAACTAGCCTTCTCAGTGTGAGTGGGCTAGTTCCCATTATTATGCAGGACTTGGCCACTCGGGGCAAAAAGGGCAATTTCTCTAACGGGAACTAGCCTTCTCATTGCGAGTGGGCTAGTTCCCATTATTATGCAGGACATGGCCTTTAGGGGCAAAAAGGGCCATTTCTGTAATGGGAACTAGCCTTCTCAGTGTGAGTGGGCTAGTTCCCATTATTATGCAGGACTTGGCCACTCGGGGCAAAAAGGGCAATTTCTCTAACGGGAACTAGCCTTCTCATTGCGAGTGGGCTAGTTCCCATTATTATGCAGGACATGGCCTTTAGGGGCAAAAAGGGCCATTTCTCTAATGGGAACTAGCCTTCTCAGTGTGAGTGGGCTAGTTCCCATTATTATGCAGGACTTGGCCACTAGTGGAGCAAAAAGGCCCATTTCTCTAATGGGAACTAGCCTTCTCAGTGTGAGCGGGCTAGTTCCCATTATTATGCAGGACTTGGCCACTAGGAGAGCAAAAAGGGCCATTTGTCTAATGGGAACTAGCCTTCTCAGAGTGGGTGCGCTAGTTCCCATTATTATGCAGGACTTTGCCACTCGGAAAAAGGGCCATTTTTCTAACGGGAACTAGCCTTCTCAGTCTGAGTGGGCTAGTTCCCATTATTATGCAGGACTTTGCCACTCGGGAGCAAAAAGGGCCATTTCTCTAACGGGAACTAGCCTTCTCAGTGTGAGCGGGCTAGTTCCCATTATTATGCAGGACTTGGCCACTCAGGGAGCAAAAAGGTCCATTTGTCTAATGGGAACTAGCCTTCTCAGTGTGGGTGGGCCAGTTCCCATTATTATGCAGGATTTGGCCCCTAGGGGCAAAACATCCCATTTCTCTAATGGGAACTAGCCTTCTCAGTGTGAGTGGCTATTTCCCATTATTATGCAGACTTGGCCACTAGGGGCAAAAAGGACCATTTCTCTAATGGGAACTAGCCTTCTCAGTTTGAGTAGGCTATTTCCCATTATTATGCAGACTTGGCCACTAGGGGTAAAAAGAGCCATTTCTCTAATGGGAACTAGCCTTCTCAGTGTGAGTGGGCTAGTTCCCATTATTATGCAGGACTTGGCCACTAGGGGCAAAAAGGGCAAGTTCTCTGACGGGAACTAGCCTTCTCAGTGTGAGTGGGCTAGTTCCCATTATTATGCAGGACTTGGCCACTCGGGGCAAAAAGGGCAATTTCTCTAACGGGAACTAGCCTTCTCATTGTGAGTGGGCTAGTTCCCATTATTATGCAGGACATGGCCATTAGGGGCAAAAAGGGCCATTTCTGTAATGGGAACTAGCCTTCTCAGTGTGAGTGGGCTAGTTCCCATTATTATGCAGGACTTGGCCACTAGTGGAGCAAAAAGGGCCATTTCTCTAATGGGAACTAGCCTTCTCAGTGTGAGCGGGCTAGTTCCCATTATTATGCGGGACTTGGCCACTCAGGGAGCAAAAAGGGCCATTTGTCTAATGGGAACTAGCCTTCTCAGTGTGGGTGGGCCAGTTCCCATTATTATGCAGGATTTGGCCACTAGGGTCAAAAAGGGCTATTTCTCTAACGGGAACTAGCCTTCTCAGTGTGAGTGGGCTAGTTCCCATTATTATGCAGGACTTGGCCACTCGGGGCAAAAAGGGCACTTTCTCTAACGGGAACTAGCCTTCTCATTGTGAGTGGGCTAGTTCCCATTATTATGCAGGACATGGCCTTTAGGGGCAAAAAGGGCCATTTCTGTAATGGGAACTAGCCTTCTCAGTGTGAGTGGGCTAGTTCCCATTATTATGCAGGACTTGGCCACTAGTGGAGCAAAAAGGCCCATTTCTCTAATGGGAACTAGCCTTCTCAGTGTGAGCGGGCTAGTTCCCATTATTATGCAGGACTTGGCCACTCAGGGAGCAAAAAGGGCCATTTGTCTAATGGGAACTAGCCTTCTCAGTGTGGGTGGGCCATTCCCATTATTATGCAGGACTTGGCCACTCGGGGCAAAACATCCCATTTCTCTAATGGGAACTAGCCTTCTCAGTGTGAGTGGCTAGTTCCCATTATTATGCAGGACTTGGCCACTAGGAGAGCAAAAAGGGCCATTTGTCTAATGGGAACTAGCCTTCTCAGAGTGGGTGCGCTAGTTCCCATTATTATGCAGGACTTTGCCACTCGGAAAAGGGCCATTTTTCTAACGGGAACTAGCCTTCTCAGTGTGAGTGGGCTAGTTCCCATTATTATGCAGGACTTTGCCACTCGGGAGCAAAAAGGGCCATTTCTCTAACGGGAACTAGCCTTCTCAGTGTGAGTGGGCTAGTTCCCATTATTATGCAGGACTTGGCCATTAGGGGCAAAAAGGGCAAGTTCTCTAACGGGAACTAGCCTTCTCAGTGTGAGTGGGCTAGTTCCCATTATTATGCAGGACTTGGCCACTAGGGCCAAAAAGGGCTATTTCTCTAACGGGAACTAGCCTTCTCAGTGTGAGTGGGCTAGTTCCCATTATTATGCAGGACTTGGCCACTCGGGGCAAAAAGGGCAATTTCTCTAACGGGAACTAGCCTTCTCATTGTGAGTGGGCTAGTTCCCATTATTATGCAGGACATGGCCACTAGGGGCAAAAAGGGTCATTTCTGTAATAGGAGCTAGCCTTCTCAGTGTGGGTGGGCCAGTTCCCAATATTATGCAGGACTTGGCCACTAGGGGCAAAACATCCGATTTCTCTAATGGGAACTAGCCTTCTCAGTGTGAGTGGCTAGTTCCCATTATTATGCAGGACTTGGCCACTAGGAGAGCAAAAAGGGCCATTTGTCTAATGGGAACTAGCCTTCTCAGAGTGGGTGCGCTAGTTCCCATTATTATGCAGGACTTGGCCACTAGGAGAGCAAAAAGGGCCATTTCTCTAATGGGAACTAGCCTTCTCAGTGTGAGTGGCTATTTCCCATTATTATGCAGACTTGGCCACTAGGGGCAAAAAGGGCCATTTCTCTAATGGGAACTAGCCTTCTCAGTGTGAGTGGCTATTTCCCATTATTATGCAGACTTGGCCACTAGGGGCAAAAAGGGCCATTTCTCCAATGGGAACTAGCCTTCTCAGTTTGAGTAGACTAGTTCCCATTATTATGCAGGACTTGGCCACTAGGAGAGCAAAAATAGCCATTTCTCTAATGGGAACTAGCCTTCTCAGTGTGAGTGGCTAGTTCCTATTATTATGCAGGACTTGGCCACTAGGAGAGCAAAAAGGGCCATTTGTCTAATGGGAACTAGCCTTCTCAGAGTGGGTGCGCTAGTTCCCATTATTATACAGGACCTGGCCAGTAGGGGCAAAAAGGGCCATTTCTCTAATGGGAACTAGCCTTCTCAGTGTGAGCGGGCTAGTTCCCATTATTATGCAGGACTTGGCCACTAGGGGCAAAAAGGGCCATTTCTCTAATGGGAACTAGCCTTCTCAGTGTGAGTGGCTATTTCCCATTATTATGCAGACTTGGCCACTAGGGGCAAAAAGGGCCATTTCTCTAACGGGAACTAGCCTTCTCAGTGTGAGTGGGCTAGTTCCCATTATTAGGCAGGACTTGGCCACTGATACCAAAGCAGCTATTTTCCGCATGGGAACTGGTAGGAACCTCCCCGCTTCCGGTTCAGCGCCAGTCACTAAAAATGACCCGGAACCGCTTCATTGTTCCGGCAATTTTACACGGATGACGTGAGAAGTCACGTGACCAGTGTTGCCAGGTCCGCTTATTATAAGCGACTTTGGGCTTGTTTTTGTCCAAAGTCGCTTATAATATTTGGAGGTCGCTTGTCGCGGTTTTTGTCCGCTTGTTGGACCTCCTGTGCGCGTGTAATTGGGCTTGTTTATATTGCTGTTACGCCCATTACACGTCGCACAGAGCGTCCTGCACTGGGCTGCTGGCAGCACTTGATGGCAATTGCTGCTTTGTCTTGCTCTCGGGTGCGCCCTGTATTTTGCATATGCATAGGTGTTTGGCACTGATGGGATCGTTACTTGCCCACCAGGTGGCCCATCAATGCCAAATGCCTAAACATATGTAAAAAGAAAGCGCACTTTTGTCATGCAGACAAACACACTGACATGTAAAGAAGGGGATTGTTTTAGTTTAGCAAGTGTCACTCTATAGCAATATTATCTTGGTGATATCCCCAGTGCTGACGCATTAGCCACTAAAATCATTTATTTATTTATTTTTTGAAAACTTTTTTTGCAAGACTGGGTTAGAGGATTATTGGAATCTGTATACAACATTTTCTCAGAGATATGTATTCAGGAAGGCCATGTTTCTTTTCAGCTTCCAATTGGCCATGTTACAATATTATATAGTGCCTTGGATTAAGGCGCTATATAAAACAATAAATACAAATACAATGTATTTCAGGGCCGTATTATTTTGTAATCTGGGACTTCTAGTCACCATGCAATAAAATATTGTTCTAACACACTATGTAGTGTTCTGTCTATGTATGTTTTTCTTGTTGTGTTATGTTTCTTACTTTTGAGACCTTTCCACAACTTTTTAGGTGCACGCTTGTTTTTTCAGCTTATTTGGATGGGAGTCAGCTTGTTTTGGGCTTGTTTTGGAAGGACATTCAGCTTATTTTTTCCTTCCGACCTGGCAACACTGCACGTGACGTTGGAGTGGGTGGCCCGTCGCTCGGATGGGAACTAGTTGCTGCATCTTCGCAGACAGTAAGAATCCCGGGTACCCCGAGTTGTGAAGCAGCTGTAGCGTGCTTCTGCCTCTCTTGGCTTCTGGGGTGCCCCCTCCTGTGTTTGGGGCCCCTGTCCCGCAGATCCTGACTTAGATGACAAGGATGCGAGGTAGCCGTTTACTTTGTGGAATTGTAACTCATGCACAATGCTCCTGCGTGCAGCACCGCAGCGCTTTGCTGAAGGGGCAGAGGGGAGGGGGGTGTAGGGGGCTGCTAGGGTCCTGTGCCCCTGGGCTCCTGCGTGCAGCACCGCAGCGCTTTGCTGAAGGGGCAGGGTGGGGGGGGTGTAGGGGGCTGCTAGGGTCCTGTGCCCCTGGGCTCCTGCGTGCAGCACCGCAGCGCTTTGCTGAAGGGGCAGAGGGGAGGGGGGTGTAGGGGGCTGCTAGGGTCCTGTGCCCCTGGGCTCCTGCGTGCAGCACCGCAGCGCTTTGCTGAAGGGGCAGGGTGGGGGGGGTGTAGGGGGCTGCTAGGGTCCTGTGCCCCTGGGCTCCTGCGTGCAGCACCGCAGCGCTTTGCTGAAGGGGCAGAGGGGAGGGGGGTGTAGGGGGCTGCTAGGGTCCTGTGCCCCTGGGCTCCTGCGTGCAGCACCGCAGCGCTTTGCTGAAGGGGCAGGGTGGGGGGGGTGTAGGGGGCTGCTAGGGTCCTGTGCCCCTGGGCTCCTGCGTGCAGCACCGCAGCGCTTTGCTGAAGGGGCAGGGTGGGGGGGGTGTAGGGGCTGCTAGGGTCCTGTGCCCCTGGGCTCCTGCGTGCAGCACCGCAGTGCTTTGCTGAAGGGGCAGGGTGGGGGGGGTGTAGGGGGCTGCTAGGGTCCTGTGCCCCTGGGCTCCTGCGTGCAGCACCGCAGCGCTTTGCTGAAGGGGCAGGGGGGGGGGTGTAGGGGCTGCTAGGGTCCTGTGCCCCTGGGCTCCTGCGTGCAGCACCGCAGCGCTTTGCTGAAGGGGCAGGGTGGGGGGGGGGGTGTAGGGGGCTGCTAGGGTCCTGTGCCCCTGGGCTCCTGCGTGCAGCACCGCAGCGCTTTGCTGAAGGGGCAGGGTGGGGGGGGGTGTAGGGGGCTGCTAGGGTCCTGTGCCCCTGTGCTCCTGCGTGCAGCACCGCAGCGCTTTGCTGAAGGGGCAGGGGGCAGGGGAGGGGGTGTAGGGGCTGCTAGGGTCCTGTGCCCCTGGGCTCCTGCGTGCAGCACCGCAGCGCTTTGCTGAAGGGGCAGGGGGCAGGGGAGGGGGTGTTAGGGTCCTGTGCTCCTGCGTGCAGCACCGCAGCGCTTTGCTGAAGGGGCAGGGTGGGGGGGTGTAGGGGGCTGCTAGGGTCCTGTGCCCCTGGGCTCCTGCGTGCAGCACCGCAGCGCTTTGCTGAAGGGGCAGGGTGGGGGGGGTGTAGGGGGCTGCTAGGGTCCTGTGCCCCTGGGCTCCTGCGTGCAGCACCGCAGCGCTTTGCTGAAGGGGCAGGGGGGTGGGGGTGTAGGGGCTGCTAGGGTCCTGTGCCCCTGGGCTCCTGCGTGCAGCACCGCAGCGCTTTGCTGAAGGGGCAGGGGGCAGGGGAGGGGGTGTTAGGGTCCTGTGCTCCTGGGCTCCTGTGGTCCTGTGCTCCTGTGCTCCTGCGTGCAGCACCGCAGCGCTTTGCTGAAGGGGCAGGGTGGGGGGGTGTAGGGGGCTGCTAGGGTCCTGTGCCCCTGGGCTCCTGCGTGCAGCACCGCAGCGCTTTGCTGAAGGGGCAGGGGGGAGGGGGTGTTAGGGTCCTGGGCTCCTGTGGTCCTGTGCCCCTGTGCTCCTGCGTGCAGCACCGCAGCGCTTTGCTGAAGGGGCAGGGGGGTGGGGGTGTAGGGGCTGCTAGGGTCCTGTGCCCCTGGGCTCCTGCGTGCAGCACCGCAGCGCTTTGCTGAAGGGGCAGGGGGCAGGGGAGGGGGTGTTAGGGTCCTGTGCTCCTGGGCTCCTGTGGTCCTGTGCTCCTGTGCTCCTGCGTGCAGCACCGCAGCGCTTTGCTGAAGGGGCAGGGTGGGGGGGTGTAGGGGGCTGCTAGGGTCCTGTGCCCCTGGGCTCCTGCGTGCAGCACCGCAGCGCTTTGCTGAAGGGGCAGGGGGGAGGGGGTGTTAGGGTCCTGGGCTCCTGTGGTCCTGTGCCCCTGTGCTCCTGCGTGCAGCACCGCAGCGCTTTGCTGAAGGGGCAGGGGGGTGGGGGTGTAGGGGCTGCTAGGGTCCTGTGCCCCTGTGCTCCTGCGTGCAGCACCGCAGCGCTTTGCTGAAGGGGCAGGGTGGGGGGGGTGTAGGGGGCTGCTAGGATCCTGTGCCCCTGGGCTCCTCTGTGCAGCACCGCAGCGCTTTGCTGAAGGGGCAGAGGGGAGGGGGGTGTAGGGGGCTGCTAGGGTCCTGTGCCCCTGGGCTCCTGCGTGCAGCACCGCAGCGCTTTGCTGAAGGGGCAGGGTGGGGGGGGTGTAGGGGGCTGCTAGGGTCCTGTGCCCCTGGGCTCCTGCGTGCAGCACCGCAGCGCTTTGCTGAAGGGGCAGAGGGGAGGGGGGTGTAGGGGGCTGCTAGGGTCCTGTGCCCCTGGGCTCCTGCGTGCAGCACCGCAGCGCTTTGCTGAAGGGGCAGGGGGCAGGGGAGGGGGTGTTAGGGTCCTGTGCTCCTGGGCTCCTGTGGTCCTGTACCCCTGGGCTCCTGCGTGCAGCACCGCAGCGCTTTGCTGAAGGGGCAGGGGGCAGGGGAGGGGGTGTTAGGGTCCTGTGCTCCTGGGCTCCTGTGGTCCTGTGCTCCTGTGCTCCTGCGTGCAGCACCGCAGCGCTTTGCTGAAGGGGCAGGGTGGGGGGGTGTAGGGGGCTGCTAGGGTCCTGTGCCCCTGGGCTCCTGCGTGCAGCACCGCAGCGCTTTGCTGAAGGGGCAGGGGGGAGGGGGTGTTAGGGTCCTGGGCTCCTGTGGTCCTGTGCCCCTGTGCTCCTGCGTGCAGCACCGCAGCGCTTTGCTGAAGGGGCAGGGGGGTGGGGGTGTAGGGGCTGCTAGGGTCCTGTGCCCCTGTGCTCCTGCGTGCAGCACCGCAGCGCTTTGCTGAAGGGGCAGGGTGGGGGGGTGTAGGGGGCTGCTAGGGTCCTGTGCCCCTGGGCTCCTGCGTGCAGCACCGCAGCGCTTTGCTGAAGGGGCAGAGGGGAGGGGGGTGTAGGGGGCTGCTAGGGTCCTGTGCCCCTGGGCTCCTGCGTGCAGCACCGCAGCGCTTTGCTGAAGGGGCAGGGGGCAGGGGAGGGGGTGTTAGGGTCCTGTGCCCCTGTGCTCCTGCGTGCAGCACCGCAGCGCTTTGCTGAAGGGGCAGGGGGGTGGGGGTGTAGGGGCTGCTAGGGTCCTGTGCCCCTGTGCTCCTGCGTGCAGCACCGCAGCGCTTTGCTGAAGGGGCAGGGGGGTGGGGGTGTAGGGGCTGCTAGGGTCCTGTGCCCCTGGGCTTCTGCGTGCAGCACCGCAGCGCTTTGCTGAAGGGGCAGGGTGGGGGGCTGTAGGGGGCTGCTAGGGTCCTGTACCCCTGGGCTCCTGCGTGCAGCACCGCAGCGCTTTGCTGAAGGGGCAGGGGGCAGGGGAGGGGGTGTTAGGGTCCTGTGCTCCTGCGTGCAGCACCGCAGCGCTTTGCTGAAGGGGCAGGGGGGTGGGGGTGTAGGGGCTGCTAGGGTCCTGTGCCCCTGGGCTTCTGCGTGCAGCACCGCATCGCTTTGCTGAAGGGGCAGGGTGGGGGGGGTGTAGGGGCTGCTAGGGTCCTGTGCCCCTGGGCTCCTGCGTGGAGCACCGCAGCGCTTTGCTGAAGGGGCAGGGTGGGGGGCTGTAGGGGGCTGCTAGGGTCCTGTACCCCTGGGCTCCTGCGTGCAGCACCGCAGCGCTTTGCTGAAGGGGCAGGGGGGTGGGGGTGTAGGGGCTGCTAGGGTCCTGTGCCCCTGGGCTTCTGCGTGCAGCACCGCAGCGCTTTGCTGAAGGGGCAGGGGGCAGGGGAGGGGGTGTTAGGGTCCTGTGGTCCTGTGCTCCTGTGCTCCTGCGTGCAGCACCGCAGCGCTTTGCTGAAGGGGCAGGGGGGTGGGGGTGTAGGGGCTGCTAGGGTCCTGTGCCCCTGGGCTCCTGCGTGCAGCACCGCAGCGCTTTGCTGAAGGGGCAGGGGGGGGTGTTAGGGTCCTGTGCTCCTGGGCTCCTGTGGTCCTGTGCCCCTGTGCTCCTGCGTGCAGCACCGCAGCGCTTTGCTGAAGGGGCAGGGGGCAGGGGAGGGGGTGTTAGGGTCCTGTGCCCCTGTGCTCCTGCGTGCAGCACCGCAGCGCTTTGCTGAAGGGGCAGGGGGGTGGGGGTGTAGGGGCTGCTAGGGTCCTGTGCCCCTGGGCTTCTGCGTGCAGCACCGCAGCGCTTTGCTGAAGGGGCAGGGGGCAGGGGAGGGGGTGTTAGGGTCCTGTGCTCCTGGGCTCCTGTGGTCCTGTGCTCCTGTGCTCCTGCGTGCAGCACCGCAGCGCTTTGCTGAAGGGGCAGGGTGGGGGGGTGTAGGGGGCTGCTAGGGTCCTGTGCCCCTGGGCTCCTGCGTGCAGCACCGCAGCGCTTTGCTGAAGGGGCAGGGGGGGGTGTTAGGGTCCTGTGCTCCTGGGCTCCTGTGGTCCTGTGCCCCTGTGCTCCTGCGTGCAGCACCGCAGCGCTTTGCTGAAGGGGCAGGGGGGTGGGGGTGTAGGGGCTGCTAGGGTCCTGTGCCCCTGTGCTCCTGCGTGCAGCACCGCAGCGCTTTGCTGAAGGGGCAGGGTGGGGGGGTGTAGGGGGCTGCTAGGGTCCTGTGCCCCTGGGCTTCTGCGTGCAGCACCGCAGCGCTTTGCTGAAGGGGCAGGGTGGGGGGGGGTGTAGGGGGCTCCTGTGGTCCTGTGCCCCTGTGCTCCTGCGTGCAGCACCGCAGCGCTTTGCTGAAGGGGCAGGGTGGGGGGGTGTAGGGGGCTGCTAGGGTCCTGTGCCCCTGGGCTCCTGCGTGCAGCACCGCAGCGCTTTGCTGAAGGGGCAGGGTGGGGGTGTAGGGGCTGCTAGGGTCCTGTGCCCCTGGGCTTCTGCGTGCAGCACCGCAGCGCTTTGCTGAAGGGGCAGGGGGGGGGGTGTTAGGGTCCTGGGCTCCTGTGGTCCTGTGCCCCTGTGCTACTGCGTGCAGCACCGCAGCGCTTTGCTGAAGGGGCAGGGTGGGGGGGGTGTAGGGGCTGCTAGGGTCCTGTGCCCCTGGGCTCCTGCGTGCAGCACCGCAGCGCTTTGCTGAAGGGGCAGGGTGGGGGGGGTGTAGGGGCTGCTAGGGTCCTGTGCCCCTGGGCTCCTGCGTGCAGCACCGCAGCGCTTTGCTGAAGGGGCAGGGGGGGGGGGTGTTAGGGTCCTGGGCTCCTGTGGTCCTGTGCCCCTGTGCTCCTGCGTGCAGCACCGCAGCGCTTTGCTGAAGGGGCAGGGTGGGGGGGGTGTAGGGGCTGCTAGGGTCCTGTGCCCCTGGGCTCCTGCGTGCAGCACCGCAGCGCTTTGCTGAAGGGGCAGGGTGGGGGGGGTGTAGGGGCTGCTAGGGTCCTGTGCCCCTGGGCTCCTGCGTGCAGCACCGCAGCGCTTTGCTGAAGGGGCAGGGTGGGGGGGGGGGGTGTAGGGGCTGCTAGGGTCCTGTGCCCCTGGGCTCCTGCGTGCAGCACCGCAGCGCTTTGCTGAAGGGGCAGGGTGGGGGGCTGTAGGGGGCTGCTAGGGTCCTGTACCCCTGGGCTCCTGCGTGCAGCACCGCAGCGCTTTGCTGAAGGGGCAGGGGGGTGGGGGTGTAGGGGCTGCTAGGGTCCTGTGCCCCTGGGCTTCTGCGTGCAGCACCGCAGCGCTTTGCTGAGGGGGCAGGGGAGGGGGTGTTAGGGTCCTGTGCTCCTGGGCTCCTGTGGTCCTGTGCCCCTGTGCTCCTGCGTGCAGCACCGCAGCGCTTTGCTGAAGGGGCAGGGTGGGGGGGTGTAGGGGGCTGCTAGGGTCCTGTGCCCCTGGGCTCCTGCGTGCAGCACCGCAGCGCTTTGCTGAAGGGGCAGGGGGGGGGTGTTAGGGTCCTGTGCTCCTGGGGTCCTGTGCCCCTGTGCTCCTGCGTGCAGCACCGCAGCGCTTTGCTGAAGGGGCAGGGGAGGGGGTGTTAGGGTCCTGGGCTCCTGTGGTCCTGTGCCCCTGTGCTCCTGCGTGCAGCACCGCAGCGCTTTGCTGAAGGGGCAGGGTGGGGGGGTGTAGGGGGCTGCTAGGGTCCTGTGCCCCTGGGCTCCTGCGTGCAGCACCGCAGCGCTTTGCTGAAGGGGCAGGGGGGGGTGTTAGGGTCCTGGGCTCCTGTGGTCCTGTGCCCCTGTGCTCCTGCGTGCAGCACCGCAGCGCTTTGCTGAAGGGGCAGGGTGGGGGGGTGTAGGGGGCTGCTAGGGTCCTGTGCCCCTGTGCTCCTGCGTGCAGCACCGCAGCGCTTTGCTGAAGGGGCAGGGGGGGGTGTTAGGGTCCTGTGCTCCTGGGCTCCTGTGCCCCTGTGCTCCTGCGTGCAGCACCGCAGCGCTTTGCTGAAGGGGCAGGGTGGGGGGGGTGTAGGGGCTGCTAGGGTCCTGTGCCCCTGGGCTCCTGCGTGCAGCACCGCAGCGCTTTGCTGAAGGGGCAGGGTGGGGGGCTGCTAGGGTCCTGTACCCCTGGGCTCCTGCGTGCAGCACCGCAGCGCTTTGCTGAAGGGGCAGGGTGGGGGGGGTGTAGGGGCTGCTAGGGTCCTGTGCCCCTGGGCTCCTGCGTGCAGCACCGCAGCGCTTTGCTGAAGGGCGGAGGGGGCTGTTAGGGTCCTGTGCTCCTGCGTGCAGCACCGCAGCGCTTTGCTGAAGGGGCAGGAGTTGTGTTTTTGATAGGCACGTTGGTAGCTACACGTAGTGTTGGTTGTTGTCTTCCCAGATCATCTGTGCAACAATGATGGTGAAGCCTTGTTGAGGAGGGAGTTGTAAGAAGTGGAACACCGGGTGTGCACTAGTGAGTACGCCCTCTTGAATATTTGGTTGTTATATATCTAGGTATGGAAGGGTGAGAGTTCTGGGGCCGAATTCAAGGCAACCATCTGTATCCATTGGTTAATTACTTCCTTTCCCCAGGTGTGGGAAATCATTGCTGTGGGTGGCCTGCCATTGACACCCAGCAGGCCCCCTATAGTGCTAGACACATCGGCACACAACAGGCCCAGTACCTGTGGGGGTTGGGGCCTGCCCTGGACCTCTGGCAGGCCCCATAGTGCTATATGGCATCAGCATCATTGGGGGTGGGGGCCGCGCGTCCCATGCCCCTGACCGTGTGGACGGACCTCTGCCACCGTGCTGGCACGAGAGTCCCACAGCATCAGGGCATACAAGCTGGTGGCCCCACGTGTTGGCCGTCAGGCCTCCATAAAGGAGACACGGACTCAGTCGTTCCTCTTGGGAGTCTGCAGCCGTTCTGGTGCACGTGGTTGCAGAGACTCTTTTTATTAGCTTGGGCCCATGTTAAAAGGGCAATACACAGGGGAGGGACACATTCCCTTAAAAGGACAATACACTTAGGTGTGTCACACACCACGTTCCTCCTTTTCCATAACAAATATTACTAAAACATTACCAAACCCCTCCCCCTGTTCCAAACGACATTACGTGGACTACTTCAAAGTCCTACGCTTAACAACACATGGGCTATTCTACACACATCACTGCATCCGACACACAACCCGCGGATGACAGTCGCGGTTGGCAAAAATGGCAGGGAAATACTAGCAGTTCGACCACGTTGCAAAACCTTTTATTAACCTACCTACAAACAGCGAGACCACAGTTTCAGATAACCGTTTCTTACAAACTCCCTTATCGCAGGTACGTAACATGCAGGCTCACAGCATGTTCAGAGTCCCCCTTTATCAACTGCAGGGCTGCGGGAGACCAGTTAGCGTCCCTTCATGAAAGCCATTTCCACGGGTCCAGGTCCGTTGATGTCACCATTTGACAACCGGTAAGGCCGCACCTGGGGGCACCAGGGGCCATATTGGCGTAGTCCCTTATTGTTGGGGTAGGCAGCGAGATGCGGGCAGCAGGGCGTCCATGCTGTGCCGGGGTCAGGCTCAGCCAGTCCATTGACTTGGAGCAGCCAGACGCGGGCAACTGGCGGTCTAGGCTGTGTCACATGACTGTCAACAGTGTCCAGGGTGGCAGGATGTCACTCACCCCTCTATTCTTGCGACCAGTATTGTCAGCAGGTAGCAGGGGTACAGGTGGGCGCTCAAGCACTCGTGAGCAGCAACCCTCTCCTGCTCCTAGCTCTTCTGCTAGGTGACTGGCTTGCCCAACACAGACGCTCGGGTGTCTGGGCCACTCCTTCCCCTCCCAGGCACCTTCTCCTCCCAGGCAGGGGTCACTTCCGTTGACGCTGTACATGTTGTCCCAATCCAGGACTGGCAAAATCGCACTCAGGGCCACATCAGCCTGGTCCATGGATGGTGGCCCGGCAGGACGCACACCAGTTGCAGAGCGATAAGGCCACTTGCTATGCAAGCTGTGCGACACTGGTGATAGGGTATTGGGGCCACCTGCTTCTCAGCTCCCCCCCCCCCCCAGACAGGAGACTGGCCACAGCAAAGGGTGCACTCGCACTGAGCTGCAACCATCCCGTGTCTTTACCATGCATGTGCCAGTTTAGTCCCCCTGGTCGCTTTCCAGCTGTCTATTGCAATGTCATGGTTGGCTGAAAGCCGAGCCAGTTATATGCTCTTGACGGGCGCTGCTACAATCATTGGTTGTTAGTTTTTATTCTCCTCAGACATCTGGTCCAGGCTGACTTTGTATAACTAGGGATGTCCGGGTGTGTCACACAATGTCCTTGGTGGTGGTGTTCTCGGGGATTGATGCAATTAAGATGGTCTCCCTTTCACTGTACCCCTTGGGGTACATGTGATCTCCTCGGAAAATGAGGATGTAGTGGGGTGGTCATGGCCCCATTTTTTACACTTCGCTTATTAATTCGGCGGGGATAGCATATGCTAATCGGTAGAATTATGCATTGAGCCCGATTGAGTGTGTTATTGTGTTTTTATTTGCAGGTGAGCTCTTTTTGCTGTCCACACGTTTGTACCTCCATGTCTAGTCCCCTGAAAACACAGGACCTACTTACCCCTGAAGAACTAAGCATAGAAAGAAACATGTTGGGTTGGGGAATTTGATGCTGTAATAGGCAGCAGTTTAAATCACAGTATTGTGCGCTGTTTGGAATAGATTGAACATTGATTTGTCGCCTTGCTGTAAGGATCTCCTGTTTCTGCTTGTAGTAAACGGAGGTGGTATTTTAGTATGTTTTAGATTTGAGTGTTAAATATCATAATTGGATGAACTAATAGTGATGTGAATCTGTTTGATTGTGTGTGAATGAGGTATGTCTGGAGAATGTTTTCTGGTAGTGGATGTGAATAGTGTGTTGAACAAGATAGATTAATTGTGTCTTTGATTTTTTTAGAAGTGCTTCAATGTTGGCACCATGGATGATTTTTAGATATAGTCGATTAATTCATTGTGATATGTCTGTTTCTACAAATTAATAACAATGTTAATATTTGAACATGTCCAGTTAAGTGAATTGATGTATTTTACTTGACTCCTTGTCATATTTGGACACTGTGTAATCCTCTGGTCTGCTTGAGAGAGACAATGGTTATATAGACGTGTGTATTTCTTTAGAGTTCACCACACAGAGACACCCGTTCTATGATCTTTTTTGTCTTAATAAATATAACGGTGCTTTCCAGGTTAGATCATAGAATAGAGATAGACCTGGTATCTCCTGTCACTCTTGTTTTTTGCTGACCGGGAGTAGCAGCTTGTCGGGCCGCATTTCCCTAGTCGGACACTCCATGGGCCTGGAGCCTCTGTTTCTTCACGGCCAGGCCCGGGATCTGCAGGGGGTTTCTCCTTGTCCTTTCCAGTGATGCTGGCCTTTCTCTTATCCACCATTGGAACATCATGCATTTAGAGAGGCTGCCGAATCGTCAGAGTGCTGCCTGCCGAACCTCCAAGTGCAGGCAGCCAACCAGAGAACGACCTTGTTCACTGGCAGAGCCCCAGAGCCTTCAGCGGATCAATTGCCTGTGTATACTGGGCCAGCTGCCTTCTTTACTCATCAACCTTGGCAGGCCGCTCCATTTGATTCCATGTTCCTGTTCTTCCTGCACAACCTTGTTACGAGCACCTGCAGTCATATTGGCCCGGGATCACAAAAGGTGGTTGCCTGCCTCTTACAGCCACGCGACTGTCCGTTTTCAGACTCCCAAGGACTGGAGCACTTGTCATTCACTTATACGAGCTCGGTTGCCATGGGCATGTGGCAGGCATTGGCTTTTCCCTCCCCGGGAGGTAGATCCTCATCTTTGTTGTTCCCCGCGCCCCCAGTTTCGGACACCTCACCACACAGGATCCCCTTCTAAGGATCCTTACCTTCCTCCTTTTGGGCAGGAGATTGCCCACATTACCGGGGTGGCGGGCACTATGCAGCACTTTCGGCACACTGTTGCCATCACGCCTGTCGCCCGGGTACACACTGGGGGCGTGGGGAGCCAGCACTACTACCATGCCGCCTCTTGTTGGTTGTGGGTGGGCTGACCACTCACTGTCCCTCTTAGCCAGGGATTTTGCTTGGGCTTCTGTTCTCATTGCTCCACCATGGAGCTACAGGTTTCACCACCAGTCAGTGCGGTAATCCAGACGGGCTTTGCCTTCTGATGCCGCTGCCCTCGATGCTGGTGGTCGGCACACCTGCCCAGTCATCATTGCCAACTTCCTTGCTCCAAGTAGGGGCACCCCTTTTTTCCTTGAGCTTGAAAGTGTAGCACAGCTGTCAGCTACACTGCAGTTAGACCTGGGGTCTGCCATCATCGCCCAATGACAAGAGCACCATCTTAAGCTTGCACAGATGCGTAGTATTTCATTTAGTTTCATTGCCCCAGCTTGGAGCACTCTGTAGTTCACTGATGTGGAGTGTTTAATTCTGTTTGCAGACACAGAGTATTTACTTTTGTTTTCATTTCCCAGGTTTGGGCATTCTGTGATTCACGGTCTTGCAGAGAGCCTTGTGCACAGCTGGACACTGCACCGCCACTTGACCCAGGTCCTCGGTGGAGCCTTCATTTTCTTCTTTGCTCCGGCATGGAGCACTACATTTTAACCACCGGCCAGAGGCCCGGGCAACACACCAGCAACCTCCGCTCCTCACCATCCCGGACACCGGAGTACTTTGGGCAATCACCGCCGGGCACAGGATGATCAAGGGGCACCGGGATGGATGCTTCCCACTTTGAGAGCTCCGATTCCGGAGCTTCATTGCACCGCCGCCGGCCCAGGACTTCAGTAAGAGATCCAGAGGCAGGCTGTTACGAAGTGTTATTACAATCACGATATCACACTGGTTGATTGATTTACGTATTTCTGTGGTTTATTAGGAGGAACCCCCATGGAGGCCGACCTTCATCTGTTCAGGCAACTTCGTGTATGGTTCCATCAACATTCTGGAACCATACACGAACTCGCCGTCATGGTTACAGAATTAATTACATCACAGATTCAGTACGGTGTACTGAATCTATATTAGTAAACATCACAACATCTTCCCTTCTATATTAAACTGAACAAACTAAGTTTAAGATTAAAAAATTTGTTATCACTAGCATTTATAATTATATATATATATATATATGTGTGGACATTGCTCATTAAAGAAAAGGATACTTTTATGAAATCTTGTGTGTCTCTTTGATGTTCTTGCTTCTTTGTGTTGTTGTAGTTCTAAGTCAAGTTCTCTCTTTAGTAATATAAATAGTCTTGATTATGATTCCACACTCTTTTCCTAACTCTTGCAGATGACTGAACATTCTCTAGATTTTTCCCATGTATTTCATTCTTCGTTACACTCTCCTGAGCCATTGCTTTGTTCATATATCCAAAAACATTTAACTTATCTTTGGGTATTTCTCCCTTTGCCACTTGTTCTTCCTTAAATTTTATAACTTCCTCCTCCTTTGCCAAAACAACATCATTACACGACCATTTCTTCCCGTCTTCTAAAATTACTGATTTTCCAGAACACTCCATTATTTTCTGAGGATAACGAAATGTCGACTCCCCTTTCATCACTCTTTTGGGTTCTCTTACTCTAACCCAATCTCCTTTTTCAAACTTGCTTTCTTGAACATGTTTCTGTCTGTCATAATAATTTTTGTATTCTTCTTGTTTCCTTTTTACTTTGTTAACTATATCATCCAAATTTATTTCTTTGTTCTTTTTCTTTGTAATCCACGCAGGTCTGAATCTGTTTGTGGCTATTCTCCCTCTCATCAAAGTGAAAGGTTCTTCTTCAGTCGTTGAGTGAGGGGTAACTCTATACGTGTTAAGCGCCTCCTTTAACGTTTCCTTCCATGGAATATTGTTTACAATGGCTAATTGAATGATACCTTTTATGAAACGATTCATCCTCTCTACCAATCCGTTTCCCATAGGATGGTACAAAGCTGTCGTTTTATGTTTGATGGCCCTTTCTTTAAGAAATTTCTGAACTTCTTGTGACATAAATTGAGCTCCATTGTCAGATATTATTTCTAGAGGCTCCCCTTCTCTGTTAAATATGTCCTCCAAAAACTTGGTAATTTTCCTCGCTGATATAGATTCCTCAACAATTCCACATTCCACCCATTTAGACATATAGTCAACCAGCACAATGAAATAGATTTTTTGTGGTCCTAAAGTTTCATATGGTCCTGCTATGTCAATTGCCAATTTGGTCCACACTGTGCTTGGGATCTCTACTGGTTGTAACGGTGTGATGTGCGTTGTTTTGCTCTTGTCACTTACAGCACATGCTGAGCAATCCCTAACCATAGTTTCCAACTCATCCCACATGTTAGGCCACCAATAAGCTTCCCTTACTCTTCTTTTTGTTAAGTTCCTTCCTACGTGGCCTTCATGTGCTAATTTCATAATTTTTTCTCTCATCTTAACTGGAGGTATTATTCGTTCACCTCTATAAACACATGTATTATCACTTGACAATTCGTCTTTTATCTTTTCCCAAGATTTGATATTTTCTTCAGTATCTGTCCATCCATTTTCAATGGCTTTTCTTAACAATTTTTGTTCAATATCTTGTTCTCTTGCCTCAATCCAGTCCTCTTTTGAAAACCCTGGTTGTATATGTGCTATTATACACTCCATGTTTTGATCATCTGTAAGTTCCCCTTTGTTATCACATTCAATCATATCACAGTTACATGGTAGACGTGAAAAACAATCAGCCACTACATTTGTCTTTCCAGGAGTGTATATTATTTTGATATTGTATTGCATTATAATTAACGTCCATCTCCTTATGCGTGGAGAAGTCATGTGGGGATTCTTTGAATTTAAAACATGTACCAGTGGCTTGTGATCAGTTCTTATTTCCACTGGTATGCCCCAAATGAGACTTTTGAAATGTTCTAGAATCCATTTAACTCCCAAAGCCTCCTTCTCAATAGTGGAATAATTCTTCTCAGCTCCTCTCAATGTCCTGGATGCAAAAGCAATTGGAACTATCTCACCATCTTTAATCTGCTCTAATACACCCCCTAAGCCCATGTTGCTGGCCTCTACTGATATCCTGGTCTTGGCACTTGGGTCAAACATTTTTAGTGCAGGTGCTCTGTTTATTAATGACTTCATTGTTTCAAACTCCTTCTTGCATTTGTCAGACCAATGAAATTTCATACCTTTGCACATCAGATTTCTCAACTGTTCTGTTCTATCAGCGTAGTGATCCACAAACTTTGAATAGTATTCTGTTAATCCTAAAAAACTTCGAAGTTGGTCTTTATTTAACGGATCAGGAATCTTGAGAATAGTGTCAACTAAAGACTCTTTGGGTTTTATACCATCAGCATTTATGCAATGACCTAAATAGGTTACTTCATTTTTCTTTATCTTGCATTTTTCAATTTTTAGTGTCATGCCTTTCTGCTGTATAACTTGTAGTACCCCTAACAACTTAGCATCATGTTCTTCCTCAGACATTGCAGATATCAGGATATCGTCCTGAAAATAATGAACCCCTTGAAGACCCTCAAATAAATGGTGCATTAATCTCTGAAATACTGCGGCAGCAGAAGCCAGTCCAAACGGCATCCTTTTGTATCTGAACGCTCCCAATGGTGTTATAAATGAGGTTAAATGTCTGGATTCTTCATCTAACATTACCTGATGATATGCCGACGACAAGTCGAGTGTAGTGAAAAATTTCGCTGGCTTCATCGTGGTCAACATTTCTCCTATATTTGGTAATGGATGACGGTCTACCCAGATGTTGGCATTCAGATCTCTCAGGTCAACACACATTCTTATTGATCCGTCTGATTTTTTGACAATGACAATAGGGGATAGCCATTCAGAGCTTTCAATGGGTTCAATGATGTCCTGCATGCTTAATTTATCTAATTCGCTTTTCAATGCTTCTCTCGTGCCTATAGGTATGTTTCTTACCTTGTGTACCACAGGATTTGCTCCTCTTTTAAGTATGATCCGATGCTTGAAACCTTTAAGAATTCCAATGTCATTATTGAAGACCTTGGGAAAGCTTTTAGCCAAATTTTCCGATATGCTACAGCTCTCTCCATTTATGCAAAGAATAGGCACACTCTCGCCAGGATGTATTCGTATCTTCAATGATGCTTGTTCCCACCATCCAACTATGGAAAATCCATTTTCAGCAACATACAATTTGCAGTATGTCTTCCTTCCTTCAAAATTTAAATGCACCCAGCTATACCCTACTATTTTGATGGGAGTCTTACCATATCCCGTCGCTTTAATCTTGGTCAATTTCAATTCTTCCATTTTTTTTTTTAGTGTATTCACATATGTGTCCACATCCACCATAGTATATGGAGAACCTGTGTCTACCATGACTTGCAATTTTATCCCATCTATCTCCATTTGCACCCATGGGCCCAAGCCACTCTCATTTGGTGTGATTGCAAGTATCTGTACTTCCTCTTCACATCTGTCGTTGATGGCTAATAAACTACTGGGACCACCAATTTCTTCCAAAGCCCTTATGCTCGTCATGGTGGCACTCCTTCCTCTACCATATCTACCATTATTTCTCACTTGGCGGGAATTGAATCTGCCTCTGCCCCTGTTGTTGCGACACACTTTACCAAAATGACCGATTAGTCCACACTTGTAACATTCAGCTGATATTGCAGGACAGTCTTTCTCCACATTTATATGTCTGAATCCACCGCATTTGAAACACTTGTTGTTCATTCTGTATGCATTGTCCCTTCCTTGTCTAGGTCCAACATCATTTTCAGACCTGACTATTCTTTTGACAATGGCAATCAAATCCTCTTCACTACCATATTGTCCATCAATTGTTTCTCTGACTGACTTAATTTCTGCATTCTCCATCTTGTTCTGAACCTCCTTCATGCATTTCTCACCAAGTTCTATGGACTTGGCTATTTCAATTGCTTGTTCCAATGTGGGGTTTTTTGCTTGCCACAAACGCTGTTGTATACGAGAATCTGCCACATGGAGAACCAGTTGATCTCTCAAATATTCTTCCGCCACTCCTGTGAATATACACGTAGCCAATAGACCTCTCAACGCAGCTATGTAAGCATCTATGCTTTCACCTTTGTTTTGTTTCCTCGAAAAAAATCTATAACGTTCCAATACGATGTTAGTTTTATTTCCAAAGTGTTTGTTTAGTTTAGTTATTGCCACATCATATTTCCTGGCTCCACCTGAAGATTCACCACCCAGCACTACATCTGTGTGATCCAATTCCGGTAAATTCCTGAAGATCCTTAGTGCTTCTGTACCTATACAGTTGAGTAACGTGGCTTCCTTTAAATCGTCACTAAACTTTGCACCTCCTATCGCCCTTAAGTATACTTGAAAATTGTCTTGCCATTGTTCCCAGGGACACACTGGATCCCCTGGCAGTGCCAAAAATTTCATCGGAGCTGCTATGTTCTGCGCCATCCCTGGACACACAGTTTTTGTATACTAGTGGGTGTCACTGGGTCCTTCTTACTACTTATTTATTGTTATATAATTTTTCCCAATTCCTTATTTAAATACTGTACATGTATTTCCATTTTCCGTTTGACTTGAGATTGTATCAACTTTCAGAACTTGAACTTATTCCCCTGATACCAACTTTTATTTTGATGTTGATGTTAATGTTATAATTACCGTTCCTATGTAATTCTGGGAATGTTTTCAAATTGTCTCATTTATATCAGCTGTTGTCATTGCACTGTTGCATCCGCTTGGGCACATTCACAGTTGCTTAGCTGCAACTTAGCTGCTACTGTCATTTACTTTCAATACGCACGCAGGCCAGCGTATGCTTCTCCCTTGTATTTCAGTTACGATACGCGCATCAACGGCCCTTCGCGTAGCGTTTGCCGGTGTGACGATTTATCCAATCCCTCAAAATGGCTGCACGCACCTTACGCACATAGGTGCTTTTCTCTAATGTTTTTCTCCTGTCGGCCTCGCGCAGCATTCAAACGAATACACCAACGTAAGCGCTTTCTTTTCATTCATAATATTGCCCTTTCTTTTTTTTTTTCAATCTCGGATGAGCGCCGCTACTACTGCCGCTTGCCTTACTTCATTTCCATACTTTTCCGTGGGTTCCGCTGCCTCACCGTATTTCGATACCGTTGTCGAGTCAGCTTTGTCTTGTGCTGCTTCTGGGGGCTTCCTCCTTATGAAGTCCTCGTCGCCAATTGTTACGAAGTGTTATTACAATCACGATATCACACTGGTTGATTGATTTACGTATTTCTGTGGTTTATTAGGAGGAACCCCCATGGAGGCCGACCTTCATCTGTTCAGGCAACTTCGTGTATGGTTCCATCAACATTCTGGAACCATACACGAACTCGCCGTCATGGTTACAGAATTAATTACATCACAGATTCAGTACGGTGTACTGAATCTATATTAGTAAACATCACAACACAGGCCCCTGCGGGGTCGTGCTACTGATTGCGGCGCATTCACCTCCCGTTCTTGTGGCCGTCCCCTTCTTGCTTGTGGGGAAATGTGTGTGGCCCACCCCTCTTCTTCTGCAGCGGATGCAGCATAGCATGGTGTGGACAAAACCTGCACCAACAGCACTGGGGCTGCCGCTCACTTGGGTTGCACAAGCACCCCCTGCACAGAGGGTAAGGGCAGGGACGTAATTTGGGGGTCGCCAGAGGTCGCAAGAGCGACTGCTGCCGATTGGCCAGCACCCGCTGTATCTCTCTTGCGACCTCTGGCATTTCCTCCAATCAGAGGAGGAGGGGCGTGGCCACCGCTCAAGCGGTGCAGCGTGCTGGTGGCCCTCCATTTTGTGAGCACTGCAGCCAAGGTTGATACTAGTTCCCATCCAAGAAACGGACCATCGGTTGTCAGGGCCATTTCTCAGATGGGGAAATAGCTGCTTCAGTGTGAGTGGGCTAGTTCCCATTAGAGAAATAGCCTTTGTTGCCCCTAGTGACCAAGTCCTGCATAATAATGGGAACTAGCCCACTCAGACTGAAGCAGCTATTTCCCATTGGAGAAACGGCCCTCTGACCTGCAGAGGCAGAAAGGTCCTCTCGTCTAATGGGAACTAGCCCACTCACACTGAAGCAGCTATTTCCCATTAGAGAAACGGCCCACCGACCTTGAAAGGCAGAAAGGTCCTCTCGCCTAATGGGAACTTACCCATTCACACTAAAGCAGCTATTTCCCATTAGAGAAGCGGTCCCCCGACCTGCAGAGGCAGAAAGGTCCTCTTGTCTAATGGGAACTAGCCCACTCACACTGAAGCAGCTATTTCCCATCTGAGAAACGGCCCTCTGACCTGGAAAGGCCCTCTCACTCACACTGAAACAGCTATTTCCCATTGGAGAAACGGCCCTCTGACCTGCAGAGGCAGAAAGGACCTCTTGTCTAATGGGAACTAGCACATTCACACTGAAGCAGCTATTTCCCATTAGAGAAGCGCCCCCCCGACCTGCAGAGGCAGAAAGGTCCTCTCGTCCAATGGGAACTAGCCCATTCACACTGAAGCAGCTATTTCCCATTAGAGAAGCGGCCCCCCGACCTACAGAGGCAGAAAGGTCCTCTCGTCTAATAGGAACTAGCTCACTCACACTGAAACAGCTATTTCCCATTAGAGAAACAGCCCTCCGACCTGCAGAGGCAAAAAGGTCCTCTCGTCTAATGGGAACTAGCCCACTCAGACTGAAGCAGCTATTTCCCATTAGAGAAACAGCCCTCCGAACTGGAAAGGCAGAAAGGTCCTCTCGTATAATGGGAACTAGCCCATTCACACTGAAGCAGCTATTGCCGATTAGAGAATAGGCCCTCCGAACTGGAAAGGCAGAAAGGTCCTCTCGTATAATGGGAACTAGCCCATTCACACTGAAGCAGCTATTTCCCATTAGAGAAGCAGTCCCCCGACCTGCAGAGGCAGAAAGGTCCTCTCGTCTAATGGGAACTAGCCCATTCACACTGAAGCAGCTATTTCCCATTAGAGAAGCAGTCCCCCGACCTGCAAAGGTAGAAAGGTCCTCTCGTCTAATGGGAACTAGCCCATTCACACTGAAGCAGCGATTTTCCATTAGAGAAGTGGCCCTTCCACTTGCAGAGGCAGAAAGGTCCTCTTGTCTAATGGGAACTAGCCCACTCAGACTGAAGCAGCTATTTCCCATTAGAGAAGCGGCCCTCCGACCTGCAGAGGCAGAAAGGTCCTCTTGTCTAATGGGAATTAGCAGACTCACACTGAAACAGCTATTTCCCATTAGAGAAACAGCCCTCCGACCTGCAGAGGCAAAAAGGTCCTCTCGTCTAATGGGAACTAGCCCATTCACACTGAAGCAGCTATTTCCCATTAGAGAAGTGGCCCTCCGACCTGCAGAGGCAGAAACGTCCTCTCGTCTAATGGGAACTAGCCCATTCATACTGAAGCAGCTATTTCCCATTAGAGAAATGGCCCTCTGACTTGGAAAGGCAGAAAGGTCCTCTCGTCTAATGGGAACTAGCCCATTCACAGTGATGCAGCTATTTCCGATTAGAGAATAGGCCCTCCGACCTGGAAAGGCAGAAAGGTCCTCTCGTATAATGGGAACTAGCCCATTCACACTGAAGCAGCTATTTCCCATTAGAGAAGCAGTCCCCGGACCTGCAGAGGCAGAAAGGTCCTCTCGTCTAATGGGAACTAGCCCACTCACACTGAAGCAGCTATTTCCCATTAGAGAAGCAGTCCCCCGACCTGCAAAGGCAGAAAGGTCCTCTCGTCTAATGGGAACTAGCCCACTCACACTGAAGCAGCTATTTCCCATTAGAGAAACGGCCCTCTGACCTTGAAAGGCAGAAAGGTCCTCTCGTCTAATGGGAACTAGCCCATTCACACTGAAACAGCTATTTCCAATTAGAGAAACGGCTCTCCCACCTGGAAAGGCAGAAAGGTCCTCTTGTCTAATGGGAACTAGCCCATTCACACTGAAGCAGCTATTTCCCATTAGAGAAGCGGCCCTCCGACCTGGAAAGGCAGAAACGTCCTCTCATCTAATGGGAACTAGCCCTTTCACACTGAAGCAGCTATTTCCCATTAGAGAAGCGGCCCTCCGACCTGCAGAGGCAGAAAGGTCCTCTTGTCTAATGGGAACTAGCCCACTCAGACTGAAGCAGCTATTTCCCATTAGAGAAGCGGCCCTCCGACTTGCAGAGGCAGAAAGGTCCTCTTGTCTAATGGGAATTAGCAGACTCACACTGAAACAGCTATTTCCCATTAGAGAAACAGCCCTCCGACCTGCAGAGGCAAAAAGGTCCTCTCGTCTAATGGGAACTAGCCCATTCACACTGAAGCAGCTATTTCCCATTAGAGAAGTGGCCCTCCGACCTGCAGAGGCAGAAACGTCCTCTCGTCTAATGGGAACTAGCCCATTCATACTGAAGCAGCTATTTCCCATTAGAGAAATGGTCCTCTGACTTGGAAAGGCAGAAAGGTCCTCTCGTCTAATGGGAACTAGCCCATTCACACTGATGCAGCTATTTCCGATTAGAGAATAGGCCCTCCGACCTGGAAAGGCAGAAAGGTCCTCTCGTATAATGGGAACTAGCCCATTCACACTGAAGCAGCTATTTCCCATTAGAGAAGCAGTCCCCGGACCTGCAGAGGCAGAAAGGTCCTCTCGTCTAATGGGAACTAGCCCACTCACACTGAAGCAGCTATTTCCCATTAGAGAACAGTCCCCCGACCTGCAAAGGCAGAAAGGTCCTCTCGTCTAATGGGAACTAGCCCACTCACACTGAAGCAGCTATTTCCCATTAGAGAAACGGCCCTCTGACCTTGAAAGGCAGAAAGGTCCTCTCGTCTAATGGGAACTAGCCCATTCACACTGAAACAGCTATTTCCAATTAGAGAAACGGCTCTCCCACCTGGAAAGGCAGAAAGGTCCTCTTGTCTAATGGGAACTAGCCCATTCACACTGAAGCAGCTATTTCCCATTAGAGAAGTGGCCCTCCGACCTGGAAAGGCAGAAACGTCCTCTCATCTAATGGGAACTAGCCCTTTCACACTGAAGCAGTTATTTCACATTAGAGAAGCATCCCTCCGACCTGGAAAGGCAAAAAGGTCCTCTCGTCTAATGGGAACTAGCCCATTCACATTGAAGCAGTTATTTCCCATTAAAGAAGCGGCCCTCCGACCTGCAGAGGCATAAAGGTCCTCTCGTCTAATGGGAACCAGTCCATTCACACTGAAGAAGCTATTTCACATTAGAGAAGCGGCCCTCCGACCTGCAGAGGCAGAAAGGTCCTCTCGTCTAATGGGAACTAGCCCATTCACACTGAAGCAGCTTTTTCCCATTAGAGAAGCGGCCCTTCGACCTGGAAAGGCAGAATGGACCTCTCGTCTAATGGGAACTAGCCCATTCACACTGAAGCAGCTATTTCCCATTAGAGAAGCGGCCCTCCGACCTGCAGAGGCATAAAGGCCCTCTCGTCTAATGGGAACTAGCCCATTCACACTGAAGCAGCTATTTCCCATTAGAGAAGCAGTCCCCCGACCTGCAGAGGCAGAAAGGTCCTCTCGTCTAATGGGAACTAGCCCACTCACACTGAAGCAGCTATTTCCCATTAGAGAAGCGGTCCCCCGACCTGCAAAGGCAGAAAGGTCCTCTCGTCTAATGGGAACTAGCCCACTCACACTGAAGCAGCTATTTCCCATTAGAGAAACGGCCCTCTGACCTTGAAAGGCAGAAAGGTCCTCTCGTCTAATGGGAACTAGCCCATTCACACTGAAACAGCTATTTCCCATTAGAGAAACGGCTCTCCGACCTGGAAAGGCAGAAAGGTCCTCTTGTCTAATGGGAACTAGCCCATTCACACTGAATCAGCTATTTCCCATTAGAGAAATGGCCCTCTGACCTGGAAATGCAGAAATGTCCTCTCGCTCACACTGGAGCAGCTATTTCCCATTAGAGAAACGGCCCTCTGACCTGGAAAGGCAGAAAGGTCCTCTCGTCTAATGGGAACTAGCCCATTCACACTGAAGCAGCTTTTTCCCAATAGAGAAACGGCCCTCCGACCTGCAGAGGCAGAAAGGTACTCTCGTCTAATGTGAACTAGCCCATTCACACTGAAGCAGCTATTTCCCATTAGAGAAGCGGCCCTCCGACCTGCAGAGGCAGAAAGGTCCTCTCGTCTAATGGGAACTAGCCCACTCAGACTGAAGCAGCTATTTCCAATTAGAGAAATGGCCCTCCGACCTGCAGAGGCAGAAAGGACCTCTCGTCTAATGGGAACTAGCCCAATCACACTGAAGCAGCTATTTCCCATTAGAGAAGCGGCCCTCCCACCTGGAAAGGCAGAAGGGTCCTCTCATCTAATGGGAACTAACCCATTCACACTGAAGCAGCTTTATCCCATTAGAGAAGCATCCCTCCGACCTGGAAAGGCAAAAAGGTCCTCTTGTCTAATGGGAACTAGCCCATTCACATTGAAGCAGTTATTTCCCATTAAAGAAGCGGCCCTCCGACCTGCAGAGGCATAAAGGTCCTCTCGTCTAATGGGAACTAGTCCATTCACACTGAAGAAGCTATTTCACATAAGAGAAGCGGCCCTCCGACCTGCAGAGGCAGAGAGGTCCTCTCGTCTAATGGGAACTAGCCCATTCACACTGAAGCAGCTTTTTCCCATTAGAGAAGCGGCCCTTCGACCTGGAAAGGCAGAATGGTCCTCTCGTCTAATGGGAACTAGCCCATTCACACTGAAGCAGCTATTTCCCATTAGAGAAGCGGCCCTCCGACCTGCAGAGGCATAAAGGCCCTCTCGTCTAATGAGAACTAGCCCATTCACACTGAAGCAGCTATTTCCCATTAGAGAAGCGTTCCCCCGACCTGCAGAGGCAGAAAGATCCTCTCGTCTAATGGGAACTAGCCTACTCACACTGAAGCAGCTATTTCCCATTAGAGAAACGGCCCTCCGACCAGCAGAGGCAGAAAGGTCCCCTCGTCTAATGGGAACTAGCCCATTCACACTGAAGCGGCTATTTCCCATTAGATAAACGGCCCTCTGAACTTGAAAGGCAGAAAGGTCCTCTCTTCTAATGGGAACTAGCCCATTCACACTGAAGCAGCTATTTCCCATTAGAGAAGTGGTCGCCCGACCTGCAGAGGCAGAAAGGTCCTCTCGTCTAATGGGAACTAGCCCACTCACACTGAAGCAGCTATTTCCCATTAGAGAAACGGCCCTCTGACCTGGAAAGGCAGAAAGGTCCTCTCGCTCAAACTGAAGCAGCTATTTCCCATTTGAGAAATGGCACTCTGACCTGAAAAGGCAGAAAGGTCCTCTCGTCTGATGGGAACTAGCCCACTCACACTGAAGCAACTATTTCCCATTAGAGAAACTGCTCTCTAACTTGGAAAGGCAGAAAGGTCCTCTCGTCTAATGGGAACTAGCCCACTCACACTGAAGCAGCTATTTCCCATTAGAGAAGCGGCCCTTCGACCTGCAGAGGCATAAAGGTCCTCTCGTCTAATGGGAACTAGTCCATTCACATTGACGCAGCTATTTCCCTTTAAAGAAGCGGCCCTCCGACCTGCAGAGGCATAAAGGTCCTCTCGTCTAATGGGAACTAGTCCATTCACACTGAAGCAGCTATTTCCCATTAGAGAAACGGCCCTCCGACCTGCAGAGGCAGAAAGGTCCTCTCGTCTAATCGGAACTAGCCCATTCACACTGAAGCAGCTATTTCCCATTAGATAAACGGCCCTCTGACCTTGAAAAGCAGAAAGGTCCTCTCGTCTAATGGGAACTAGCCCATTCACACTGAAGCAGCTATTTCCCATTAGAGAAGTGGTTGCCCGACCTGCACAGGCAGAAAGGTCCTCTCGTCTAATGAGAACTAGCCCACTCACACTGAAGCAGCTATTTCCCATTAGAGAAACGTCCCTCTGACCTGGAAAGGCAGAAAGGTCCTCTCGCTCAAACTGAAGCAGCTATTTCCCATTAGAGAAACGGCACTCTGACCTGGAAGGGCAGAAAGGTCCTCTCGTCTAATGGGAACTAGCCCACTCACACTGAAGCAACTATTTCCCATTAGAGAAACTGCCCTCTAACTTGGAAAGGCAGAAAGGTCCTCTCGTCTAATGGGAACTAGCCCACTCACACTGAAGCAGCTATTTCCCATTAGAGAAACGGCCCTCTGACCTGGAAAGGCAGAAAGGTCCTCTCGCTCAAACTGAAGCAGCTATTTCCCATTAGAGAAACGGCACTCTGACCTGAAAAGGCAGAAAGGCCCTCTCGTCTAATGGGAACTAGCCCACTCACACTGAAGCAACTATTTCCCATTAGAGAAACTGCCCTCTAACTTGGAAAGGCAGAAAGGTCCTCTCGTCTAATGGGAACTAGCCCACTCACACTGAAGCAGCTATTTCCCATTAGAGAAGCGGCCCTTCGACCAGCAGAGGCATAAAGGTCCTCTCGTCTAATGGGAACTAGTCCATTCACATTGACGCAGCTATTTCCCTTTAAAGAAGCGGCCCTCCGACCTGCAGAGGCATAAAGGTCCTCTCGTCTAATGGGAACTAGTCCATTCACACTGAAGCAGCTATTTCCCATTAGAGAAGCGGCCCTCCGACCTGCAGAGGCAGAAAGGTCCTCTCGTCTAATGGGAACTAGCCCATTCACACTGAAGCAGCTATTTCCCATTAGTGAAACGGCCCTCCGACCTGCAGAGGCAGAAAGGTCCTCTCGTCTAATGGGAACTAGCCCATTCACACTGAAGCAGCTATTTCCCATTAGATAAACGGCCCTCTGACATTGAAAAGCAGAAAGGTCCTCTCGTCTAATGGGAACTAGCCCATTCACACTGAAGCAGCTATTTCCCATTAGTGAAACGGCCCTCCGACCTGCAGAGGCAGAAAGGTCCTCTCGTCTAATGGGAACTAGCCCATTCACACTGAAGCAGCTATTTCCCATTAGATAAACGGCCCTCTGACATTGAAAAGCAGAAAGGTCCTCTCGTCTAATGGGAACTAGCCCATTCACACTGAAGCAGCTATTTCCCATTAGAGAAGTGGTTGCCCGACCTGCAGAGGCAGAAAGGTCCTCTCGTCTAATGAGAACTAGCCCACTCACACTGAAGCAGCTATTTCCCATTAGAGAAACGTCCCTCTGACCTGGAAAGGCAGAAAGGTCCTCTCGCTCAAACTGAAGCAGCTATTTCCCATTAGAGGAACGGCACTCTGACCTGAAAAGGCAGAAAGGTCCTCTCGTCTGATGGGAACTAGCCCACTCACACTGAAGCAACTATTTCCCATTAGAGAAACTGCTCTCTAACTTGGAAAGGCAGAAAGGTCCTCTCGTCTAATGGGAACTAGCCCACTCACACTGAAGCAGCTATTTCCCATTAGAGAAGCGGCCCTTCGACCTGCAGAGGCATAAAGGTCCTCTCGTCTAATGGGAACTAGTCCATTCACATTGACGCAGCTATTTCCCTTTAAAGAAGCGGCCCTCCGACCTGCAGAGGCATAAAGGTCCTCTCGTCTAATGGGAACTAGTCCATTCACACTGAAGCAGCTATTTCCCATTAGAGAAACGGCCCTCCGACCTGCAGAGGCAGAAAGGTCCTCTCGTCTAATCGGAACTAGCCCATTCACACTGAAGCAGCTATTTCCCATTAGATAAACGGCCCTCTGACCTTGAAAAGCAGAAAGGTCCTCTCGTCTAATGGGAACTAGCCCATTCACACTGAAGCAGCTATTTCCCATTAGAGAAGTGGTTGCCCGACCTGCACAGGCAGAAAGGTCCTCTCGTCTAATGAGAACTAGCCCACTCACACTGAAGCAGCTATTTCCCATTAGAGAAACGGCTCTCCCACCTGGAAAGGCAGAAAGGTCCTCTTGTCTAATGGGAACTAGCCCATTCACACTGAAGCAGCTATTTCCCATTAGAGAAGTGGCCCTCCGACCTGGAAAGGCAGAAACGTCCTCTCATCTAATGGGAACTAGCCCTTTCACACTGAAGCAGTTATTTCACATTAGAGAAGCATCCCTCCGACCTGGAAAGGCAAAAAGGTCCTCTCGTCTAATGGGAACTAGCCCATTCACATTGAAGCAGTTATTTCCCATTAAAGAAGCGGCCCTCCGACCTGCAGAGGCATAAAGGTCCTCTCGTCTAATGGGAACCAGTCCATTCACACTGAAGAAGCTATTTCACATTAGAGAAGCGGCCCTCCGACCTGCAGAGGCAGAAAGGTCCTCTCGTCTAATGGGAACTAGCCCATTCACACTGAAGCAGCTTTTTCCCATTAGAGAAGCGGCCCTTCGACCTGGAAAGGCAGAATGGACCTCTCGTCTAATGGGAACTAGCCCATTCACACTGAAGCAGCTATTTCCCATTAGAGAAGCGGCCCTCCGACCTGCAGAGGCATAAAGGCCCTCTCGTCTAATGGGAACTAGCCCATTCACACTGAAGCAGCTATTTCCCATTAGAGAAGCAGTCCCCCGACCTGCAGAGGCAGAAAGGTCCTCTCGTCTAATGGGAACTAGCCCACTCACACTGAAGCAGCTATTTCCCATTAGAGAAACGGCCCTCTGACCTTGAAAGGCAGAAAGGTCCTCTCGTCTAATGGGAACTAGCCCATTCACACTGAAACAGCTATTTCCCATTAGAGAAACGGCTCTCCGACCTGGAAAGGCAGAAAGGTCCTCTTGTCTAATGGGAACTAGCCCATTCACACTGAATCAGCTATTTCCCATTAGAGAAATGGCCCTCTGACCTGGAAATGCAGAAAGGTCCTCTCGCTCACACTGGAGCAGCTATTTCCCATTAGAGAAACGGCCCTCTGACCTGGAAAGGCAGAAAGGTCCTCTCGTCTAATGGGAACTAGCCCATTCACACTGAAGCAGCTATTTCCCATTAGAGAAGCGGCCCTCCGACCTGCAGAGGCAGAAAGGTCCTCTCGTCTAATGGGAACTAGCCCACTCAGACTGAAGCAGCTATTTCCAATTAGAGAAATGGCCCTCCGACCTGCAGAGGCAGAAAGGACCTCTCGTCTAATGGGAACTAGCCCATTCACACTGAAGCAGCTATTTCCCATTAGAGAAGCGGCCCTCCCACCTGGAAAGGCAGAAGGGTCCTCTCATCTAATGGGAACTAACCCATTCACACTGAAGCAGCTATATCCCATTAGAGAAGCATCCCTCCGACCTGGAAAGGCAAAAAGGTCCTCTCGTCTAATGGGAACTAGCCCATTCACATTGAAGCAGTTATTTCCCATTAAAGAAGTGGCCCTCCGACCTGCAGAGGCATAAAGGTCCTCTCGTCTAATGGGAACCAGTCCATTCACACTGAAGAAGCTATTTCACATTAGAGAAGCGGCCCTCCGACCTGCAGAGGCAGAAAGGTCCTCTCGTCTAATGGGAACTAGCCCATTCACACTGAAGCAGCTTTTTCCCATTAGAGAAGCGGCCCTTCGACCTGGAAAGGCAGAATGGACCTCTCGTCTAATGGGAACTAGCCCATTCACACTGAAGCAGCTATTTCCCATTAGAGAAGCGGCCCTCCGACCTGCAGAGGCATAAAGGCCCTCTCGTCTAATGGGAACTAGCCCATTCACACTGAAGCAGCTATTTCCCATTAGAGAAGCAGTCCCCCGACCTGCAGAGGCAGAAAGGTCCTCTCGTCTAATGGGAACTAGCCCACTCACACTGAAGCAGCTATTTCCCATTAGAGAAACGGCCCTCTGACCTTGAAAGGCAGAAAGGTCCTCTCGTCTAATGGGAACTAGCCCATTCACACTGAAACAGCTATTTCCCATTAGAGAAACGGCTCTCCGACCTGGAAAGGCAGAAAGGTCCTCTTGTCTAATGGGAACTAGCCCATTCACACTGAATCAGCTATTTCCCATTAGAGAAATGGCCCTCTGACCTGGAAATGCAGAAAGGTCCTCTCGCTCACACTGGAGCAGCTATTTCCCATTAGAGAAACGGCCCTCTGACCTGGAAAGGCAGAAAGGTCCTCTCGTCTAATGGGAACTAGCCCATTCACACTGAAGCAGCTATTTCCCATTAGAGAAGCGGCCCTCCGACCTGCAGAGGCAGAAAGGTCCTCTCGTCTAATGGGAACTAGCCCACTCAGACTGAAGCAGCTATTTCCAATTAGAGAAATGGCCCTCCGACCTGCAGAGGCAGAAAGGACCTCTCGTCTAATGGGAACTAGCCCATTCACACTGAAGCAGCTATTTCCCATTAGAGAAGCGGCCCTCCCACCTGGAAAGGCAGAAGGGTCCTCTCATCTAATGGGAACTAACCCATTCACACTGAAGCAGCTATATCCCATTAGAGAAGCATCCCTCCGACCTGGAAAGGCAAAAAGGTCCTCTTGTCTAATGGGAACTAGCCCATTCACATTGAAGCAGTTATTTCCCATTAAAGAAGCGGCCCTCCGACCTGCAGAGGCATAAAGGTCCTCTCGTCTAATGGGAACTAGTCCATTCACACTGAAGAAGCTATTTCACATTAGAGAAGCGGCCCTCCGACCTGCAGAGGCAGAGAGGTCCTCTCGTCTAATGGGAACTAGCCCATTCACACTGAAGCAGCTTTTTCCCATTAGAGAAGCGGCCCTTCGACCTGGAAAGGCAGAATGGTCCTCTCGTCTAATGGGAACTAGCCCATTCACACTGAAGCAGCTATTTCCCATTAGAGAAGCGGCCCTCCGACCTGCAGAGGCATAAAGGCCCTCTCGTCTAATGAGAACTAGCCCATTCACACTGAAGCAGCTATTTCCCATTAGAGAAGCGGTCCCCCGACCTGCAGAGGCAGAAAGGTCCTCTCGTCTAATGGGAACTAGCCCACTCACACTGAAGCAGCTATTTCCCATTATAGAAACGGCCCTCTGACCTGGAAAGGCAGAAAGGTCCTCTCGCTCACACTGAAGCAGCTATTTCCCATTAGAGAAATGGCCCTCTGACCTGGAAAGGCAGAAAGGACCTCTCGTCTAATGGGAACTAGCCTACTCACACTGAAGCAGCTATTTCCCATTAGAGAAACGGCCCTCCGACCAGCAGAGGCAGAAAGGTCCCCTCGTCTAATGGGAACTAGCCCATTCACACTGAAGCGGCTATTTCCCATTAGATAAACGGCCCTCTGAACTTGAAAGGCAGAAAGGTCCTCTCTTCTAATGGGAACTAGCCCATTCACACTGAAGCAGCTATTTCCCATTAGAGAAGTGGTCGCCCGACCTGCAGAGGCAGAAAGGTCCTCTCGTCTAATGGGAACTAGCCCACTCACACTGAAGCAGCTATTTCCCATTAGAGAAACGGCCCTCTGACCTGGAAAGGCAGAAAGGTCCTCTCGCTCAAACTGAAGCAGCTATTTCCCATTAGAGAAATGGCACTCTGACCTGAAAAGGCAGAAAGGTCCTCTCGTCTGATGGGAACTAGCCCACTCACACTGAAGCAACTATTTCCCATTAGAGAAACTGCTCTCTAACTTGGAAAGGCAGAAAGGTCCTCTCGTCTAATGGGAACTAGCCCACTCACACTGAAGCAGCTATTTCCCATTAGAGAAGCGGCCCTTCGACCTGCAGAGGCATAAAGGTCCTCTCGTCTAATGGGAACTAGTCCATTCACATTGACGCAGCTATTTCCCTTTAAAGAAGCGGCCCTCCGACCTGCAGAGGCATAAAGGTCCTCTCGTCTAATGGGAACTAGTCCATTCACACTGAAGCAGCTATTTCCCATTAGAGAAACGGCCCTCCGACCTGCAGAGGCAGAAAGGTCCTCTCGTCTAATCGGAACTAGCCCATTCACACTGAAGCAGCTATTTCCCATTAGATAAACGGCCCTCTGACCTTGAAAAGCAGAAAGGTCCTCTCGTCTAATGGGAACTAGCCCATTCACACTGAAGCAGCTATTTCCCATTAGAGAAGTGGTTGCCCGACCTGCACAGGCAGAAAGGTCCTCTCGTCTAATGAGAACTAGCCCACTCACACTGAAGCAGCTATTTCCCATTAGAGAAACGTCCCTCTGACCTGGAAAGGCAGAAAGGTCCTCTCGCTCAAACTGAAGCAGCTATTTCCCATTAGAGAAACGGCACTCTGACCTGGAAGGGCAGAAAGGTCCTCTCGTCTAATGGGAACTAGCCCACTCACACTGAAGCAACTATTTCCCATTAGAGAAACTGCCCTCTAACTTGGAAAGGCAGAAAGGTCCTCTCGTCTAATGGGAACTAGCCCACTCACACTGAAGCAGCTATTTCCCATTAGAGAAACGGCCCTCTGACCTGGAAAGGCAGAAAGGTCCTCTCGCTCAAACTGAAGCAGCTATTTCCCATTAGAGAAACGGCACTCTGACCTGAAAAGGCAGAAAGGCCCTCTCGTCTAATGGGAACTAGCCCACTCACACTGAAGCAACTATTTCCCATTAGAGAAACTGCCCTCTAACTTGGAAAGGCAGAAAGGTCCTCTCGTCTAATGGGAACTAGCCCACTCACACTGAAGCAGCTATTTCCCATTAGAGAAGCGGCCCTTCGACCAGCAGAGGCATAAAGGTCCTCTCGTCTAATGGGAACTAGTCCATTCACATTGACGCAGCTATTTCCCTTTAAAGAAGCGGCCCTCCGACCTGCAGAGGCATAAAGGTCCTCTCGTCTAATGGGAACTAGTCCATTCACACTGAAGCAGCTATTTCCCATTAGAGAAGCGGCCCTCCGACCTGCAGAGGCAGAAAGGTCCTCTCGTCTAATGGGAACTAGCCCATTC
The DNA here is from genome assembly GCF_040938575.1 of Ambystoma mexicanum. Taxonomy (NCBI): domain Eukaryota; kingdom Metazoa; phylum Chordata; class Amphibia; order Caudata; family Ambystomatidae; genus Ambystoma; species Ambystoma mexicanum. The sequence goes on along the minus strand of NC_090933.1, from coordinate 1,347,321,622 downwards.
ACACTGAAGCAGCTATTTCCCATTAGTGAAACGGCCCTCCGACCTGCAGAGGCAGAAAGGTCCTCTCGTCTAATGGGAACTAGCCCATTCACACTGAAGCAGCTATTTCCCATTAGATAAACGGCCCTCTGACATTGAAAAGCAGAAAGGTCCTCTCGTCTAATGGGAACTAGCCCATTCACACTGAAGCAGCTATTTCCCATTAGAGAAGTGGTTGCCCGACCTGCAGAGGCAGAAAGGTCCTCTCGTCTAATGAGAACTAGCCCACTCACACTGAAGCAGCTATTTCCCATTAGAGAAACGTCCCTCTGACCTGGAAAGGCAGAAAGGTCCTCTCGCTCAAACTGAAGCAGCTATTTCCCATTAGAGGAACGGCACTCTGACCTGAAAAGGCAGAAAGGTCCTCTCGTCTGATGGGAACTAGCCCACTCACACTGAAGCAACTATTTCCCATTAGAGAAACTGCTCTCTAACTTGGAAAGGCAGAAAGGTCCTCTCGTCTAATGGGAACTAGTCCACTCACACTGAAGCAGCTATTTCCCATTAGAGAAGCGGCCCTTCGACCTGCAGAGGCATAAAGGTCCTCTCGTCTAATGGGAACTAGTCCATTCACATTGACGCAGCTATTTCCCTTTAAAGAAGCGGCCCTCCGACCTGCAGAGGCATAAAGGTCCTCTCGTCTAATGGGAACTAGTCCATTCACACTGAAGCAGCTATTTCCCATTAGAGAAACGGCCCTCCGACCTGCAGAGGCAGAAAGGTCCTCTCGTCTAATGGGAACTAGCCCACTCACACTGAAGCAGTTATTTCCCATTATAGAAACGGCCCTCTGACCTGGAAAGGCAGAAAGGTCCTCTCGCTCACACTGAAGCAGCTATTTCCCATTAGAGAAATGGCCCTCTGACCTGGAAAGGCAGAAAGGACCTCTCGTCTAATGGGAACTAGCCTACTCACACTGAAGCAGCTATTTCCCATTAGAGAAACGGCCCTCCGACCAGCAGAGGCAGAAAGGTCCCCTCGTCTAATGGGAACTAGCCCATTCACACTGAAGCGGCTATTTCCCATTAGATAAACGGCCCTCTGAACTTGAAAGGCAGAAAGGTCCTCTCTTCTAATGGGAACTAGCCCATTCACACTGAAGCAGCTATTTCCCATTAGAGAAGTGGTCGCCCGACCTGCAGAGGCAGAAAGGTCCTCTTGTCTAATGGGAACTAGCCCACTCACACTGAAGCAGCTATTTCCCATCTGAGAAACGGCCCTCTGACCTGAAAAGGCCCTCTCACTCACACTGAAACAGCTATTTCCCATTAGAGAAACGGCCCTCTGACCTGGAAAGGCAGAAAGGTCCTCTCGTGTAATGGGAACTAGCCCACTCACACTGAAGCAGCTATTTCCCATTAGAGAAGCGGCCCTTCGACCTGCAGAGGCAAAAAGGTCCTCTCGTCTAATGGGAACTAGCCCATTCACACTGAAGCAGCTATTTCCCATTAGTGAAACGGCCCTCCGACCAGCAGAGGCAGAAAGGTCCCCTCGTCTAATGGGAACTAGCCCATTCACACTGAAGCGGCTATTTCCCATTAGATAAACGGCCCTCTGAACTTGAAAGGCAGAAAGGTCCTCTCTTCTAATGGGAACTAGCCCATTCACACTGAAGCAGCTATTTCCCATTAGAGAAGTGGTCGCCCGACCTGCAGAGGCAGAAAGGTCCTCTCGTCTAATGGGAACTAGCCCACTCACACTGAAGCAGCTATTTCCCATTAGAGAAACGGCCCTCTGACCTGGAAAGGCAGAAAGGTCCTCTCGCTCAAACTGAAGCAGCTATTTCCCATTAGAGAAATGGCACTCTGACCTGAAAAGGCAGAAAGGTCCTCTCGTCTGATGGGAACTAGCCCACTCACACTGAAGCAACTATTTCCCATTAGAGAAACTGCTCTCTAACTTGGAAAGGCAGAAAGGTCCTCTCGTCTAATGGGAACTAGCCCACTCACACTGAAGCAGCTATTTCCCATTAGAGAAGCGGCCCTTCGACCTGCAGAGGCATAAAGGTCCTCTCGTCTAATGGGAACTAGTCCATTCACATTGACGCAGCTATTTCCCTTTAAAGAAGCGGCCCTCCGACCTGCAGAGGCATAAAGGTCCTCTCGTCTAATGGGAACTAGTCCATTCACACTGAAGCAGCTATTTCCCATTAGAGAAACGGCCCTCCGACCTGCAGAGGCAGAAAGTTCCTCTCGTCTAATGGGAACTAGCCCATTCACACTGAAGCAGCTATTTCCCATTAGATAAACGGCCCTCTGACCTTGAAAAGCAGAAAGGTCCTCTCGTCTAATGGGAACTAGCCCATTCACACTGAAGCAGCTATTTCCCATTAGAGAAGTGGTTGCCCGACCTGCACAGGCAGAAAGGTCCTCTCGTCTAATGAGAACTAGCCCACTCACACTGAAGCAGCTATTTCCCATTAGAGAAACGTCCCTCTGACCTGGAAAGGCAGAAAGGTCCTCTCGCTCAAACTGAAGCAGCTATTTCCCATTAGAGAAACGGCACTCTGACCTGGAAGGGCAGAAAGGTCCTCTCGTCTAATGGGAACTAGCCCACTCACACTGAAGCAACTATTTCCCATTAGAGAAACTGCCCTCTAACTTGGAAAGGCAGAAAGGTCCTCTCGTCTAATGGGAACTAGCCCACTCACACTGAAGCAGCTATTTCCCATTAGAGAAACGGCCCTCTGACCTGGAAAGGCAGAAAGGTCCTCTCGCTCAAACTGAAGCAGCTATTTCCCATTAGAGAAACGGCACTCTGACCTGAAAAGGCAGAAAGGCCCTCTCGTCTAATGGGAACTAGCCCACTCACACTGAAGCAACTATTTCCCATTAGAGAAACTGCCCTCTAACTTGGAAAGGCAGAAAGGTCCTCTCGTCTAATGGGAACTAGCCCACTCACACTGAAGCAGCTATTTCCCATTAGAGAAGCGGCCCTTCGACCAGCAGAGGCATAAAGGTCCTCTCGTCTAATGGGAACTAGTCCATTCACATTGACGCAGCTATTTCCCTTTAAAGAAGCGGCCCTCCGACCTGCAGAGGCATAAAGGTCCTCTCGTCTAATGGGAACTAGTCCATTCACACTGAAGCAGCTATTTCCCGTTAGAGAAGCGGCCCTCCGACCTGCAGAGGCAGAAAGGTCCTCTCGTCTAATGGGAACTAGCCCACTCACACTGAAGCAGCTATTTCCCATTAGAGAAACGGCCCTCTGACCTGGAAAGGCAGAAAGGTCCTCTCGCTCAAACTGAAGCAGCTATTTCCCATTAGAGAAATGGCACTCTGACCTGAAAAGGCAGAAAGGTCCTCTCGTCTGATGGGAACTAGCCCACTCACACTGAAGCAACTATTTCCCATTAGAGAAACTGCTCTCTAACTTGGAAAGGCAGAAAGGTCCTCTCGTCTAATGGGAACTAGCCCACTCACACTGAAGCAGCTATTTCCCATTAGAGAAGCGGCCCTTCGACCTGCAGAGGCATAAAGGTCCTCTCGTCTAATGGGAACTAGTCCATTCACATTGACGCAGCTATTTCCCTTTAAAGAAGCGGCCCTCCGACCTGCAGAGGCATAAAGGTCCTCTCGTCTAATGGGAACTAGTCCATTCACACTGAAGCAGCTATTTCCCATTAGAGAAACGGCCCTCCGACCTGCAGAGGCAGAAAGGTCCTCTCGTCTAATCGGAACTAGCCCATTCACACTGAAGCAGCTATTTCCCATTAGATAAACGGCCCTCTGACCTTGAAAAGCAGAAAGGTCCTCTCGTCTAATGGGAACTAGCCCATTCACACTGAAGCAGCTATTTCCCATTAGAGAAGTGGTTGCCCGACCTGCACAGGCAGAAAGGTCCTCTCGTCTAATGAGAACTAGCCCACTCACACTGAAGCAGCTATTTCCCATTAGAGAAACGTCCCTCTGACCTGGAAATTCAGAAAGGTCCTCTCGCTCAAACTGAAGCAGCTATTTCCCATTAGAGAAACGGCACTCTGACCTGGAAGGGCAGAAAGGTCCTCTCGTCTAATGGGAACTAGCCCACTCACACTGAAGCAACTATTTCCCATTAGAGAAACTGCCCTCTAACTTGGAAAGGCAGAAAGGTCCTCTCGTCTAATGGGAACTAGCCCACTCACACTGAAGCAGCTATTTCCCATTAGAGAAACGGCCCTCTGACCTGGAAAGGCAGAAAGGTCCTCTCGCTCAAACTGAAGCAGCTATTTCCCATTAGAGAAACGGCACTCTGACCTGAAAAGGCAGAAAGGCCCTCTCGTCTAATGGGAACTAGCCCACTCACACTGAAGCAACTATTTCCCATTAGAGAAACTGCCCTCTAACTTGGAAAGGCAGAAAGGTCCTCTCGTCTAATGGGAACTAGCCCACTCACACTGAAGCAGCTATTTCCCATTAGAGAAGCGGCCCTTCGACCAGCAGAGGCATAAAGGTCCTCTCGTCTAATGGGAACTAGTCCATTCACATTGACGCAGCTATTTCCCTTTAAAGAAGCGGCCCTCCGACCTGCAGAGGCATAAAGGTCCTCTCGTCTAATGGGAACTAGTCCATTCACACTGAAGCAGCTATTTCCCATTAGAGAAGCGGCCCTCCGACCTGCAGAGGCAGAAAGGTCCTCTCGTCTAATGGGAACTAGCCCATTCACACTGAAGCAGCTATTTCCCATTAGTGAAACGGCCCTCCGACCTGCAGAGGCAGAAAGGTCCTCTCGTCTAATGGGAACTAGCCCATTCACACTGAAGCAGCTATTTCCCATTAGATAAACGGCCCTCTGACATTGAAAAGCAGAAAGGTCCTCTCGTCTAATGGGAACTAGCCCATTCACACTGAAGCAGCTATTTCCCATTAGAGAAGTGGTTGCCCGACCTGCAGAGGCAGAAAGGTCCTCTCGTCTAATGAGAACTAGCCCACTCACACTGAAGCAGCTATTTCCCATTAGAGAAACGTCCCTCTGACCTGGAAAGGCAGAAAGGTCCTCTCGCTCAAACTGAAGCAGCTATTTCCCATTAGAGGAACGGCACTCTGACCTGAAAAGGCAGAAAGGTCCTCTCGTCTGATGGGAACTAGCCCACTCACACTGAAGCAACTATTTCCCATTAGAGAAACTGCTCTCTAACTTGGAAAGGCAGAAAGGTCCTCTCGTCTAATGGGAACTAGTCCACTCACACTGAAGCAGCTATTTCCCATTAGAGAAGCGGCCCTTCGACCTGCAGAGGCATAAAGGTCCTCTCGTCTAATGGGAACTAGTCCATTCACATTGACGCAGCTATTTCCCTTTAAAGAAGCGGCCCTCCGACCTGCAGAGGCATAAAGGTCCTCTCGTCTAATGGGAACTAGTCCATTCACACTGAAGCAGCTATTTCCCATTAGAGAAACGGCCCTCCGACCTGCAGAGGCAGAAAGGTCCTCTCGTCTAATCGGAACTAGCCCATTCACACTGAAGCAGCTATTTCCCATTAGATAAACGGCCCTCTGACCTTGAAAAGCAGAAAGGTCCTCTCGTCTAATGGGAACTAGCCCATTCACACTGAAGCAGCTATTTCCCATTAGAGAAGTGGTTGCCCGACCTGCACAGGCAGAAAGGTCCTCTCGTCTAATGAGAACTAGCCCACTCACACTGAAGCAGCTATTTCCCATTAGAGAAACGTCCCACTGACCTGGAAAGGCAGAAAGGTCCTCTTGCTCAAACTGAAGCAGCTATTTCCCATTAGAGAAACGGCACTCTGACCTGGAAGGGCAGAAAGGTCCTCTCGTCTAATGGGAACTAGCACACTCACACTGAAGCAACTATTTCCCATTAGAGAAACTGCCCTCTAACTTGGAAAGGCAGAAAGGTCCTCTCGTCTAATGGGAACTAGCCCACTCACACTGAAGCAGCTATTTCCCATTAGAGAAACGGCCCTCTGACCTGGAAAGGCAGAAAGGTCCTCTCGCTCAAACTGAAGCAGCTATTTCCCATTAGAGAAACGGCACTCTGACCTGAAAAGGCAGAAAGGCCCTCTCGTCTAATGGGAACTAGCCCACTCACACTGAAGCAACTATTTCCCATTAGAGAAACTGCCCTCTAACTTGGAAAGGCAGAAAGGTCCTCTCGTCTAATGGGAACTAGCCCACTCACACTGAAGCAGCTATTTCCCATTAGAGAAGCGGCCCTTCGACCAGCAGAGGCATAAAGGTCCTCTCGTCTAATGGGAACTAGTCCATTCACATTGACGCAGCTATTTCCCTTTAAAGAAGCGGCCCTCCGACCTGCAGAGGCATAAAGGTCCTCTCGTCTAATGGGAACTAGTCCATTCACACTGAAGCAGCTATTTCCCATTAGAGAAGCGGCCCTCCGACCTGCAGAGGCAGAAAGGTCCTCTCGTCTAATGGGAACTAGCCCATTCACACTGAAGCAGCTATTTCCCATTAGTGAAACGGCCCTCCGACCTGCAGAGGCAGAAAGGTCCTCTCGTCTAATGGGAACTAGCCCATTCACACTGAAGCAGCTATTTCCCATTAGATAAACGGCCCTCTGACCTTGAAAAGCAGAAAGGTCCTCTCGTCTAATGGGAACTAGCCCATTCACACTGAAGCAGCTATTTCCCATTAGAGAAGTGGTTGCCCGACCTGCAGAGGCAGAAAGGTCCTCTCGTCTAATGAGAACTAGCCCACTCACACTGAAGCAGCTATTTCCCATTAGAGAAACGTCCCTCTGACCTGGAAAGGCAGAAAGGTCCTCTCGCTCAAACTGAAGCAGCTATTTCCCATTAGAGGAACGGCACTCTGACCTGGAAGGGCAGAAAGGTCCTCTCGTCTAATGGGAACTAGCCCACTCACACTGAAGCAACTATTTCCCATTAGAGAAACTGCCCTCTAACTTGGAAAGGCAGAAAGGTCCTCTCGTCTAATGGGAACTAGCCCACTCACACTGAAGCAGCTATTTCCCATTAGAGAAGCGGCCCTTCGACCTGCAGAGGCATAAAGGTCCTCTCGTCTAATGGGAACTAGTCCATTCACATTGAAGCAGCTATTTCCCATTAAAGAAGCGGCCCTCCGACCTGCAGAGGCATAAAGGTCCTCTCGTCTAATGGGAACTAGTCCATTCACACTGAAGCAGCTATTTCCCATTAGAGAAGCGGCCCTCCGACCTGCAGAGGCAGAAAGTTCCTCTCGTCTAATGGGAACTAGCCCATTCACACTGAAGCAGCTTTTTTCCCATTAGAGAAACGGCCCTCTGACCTGGAAAGGCAGAAAGGTCCTCTCGCTCACACTTAAGCAGCTATTTCCCATTAGAGAAACGGCCCTCTGACCTGGAAAGGCAGAAAGGTCCTCTTGTCTAATGGGAACTAGCCCATTCACACTGAATCAGCTATTTCCCATTAGAGAAATGGCCCTCTGACCTGGAAATGCAGAAAGGTCCTCTCGCTCACACTGGAGCAGCTATTTCCCATTAGAGAAACGGCCCTCTGACCTGGAAAGGCAGAAAGGTCCTCTCGTCTAATGGGAACTAGCCCATTCACACTGAAGCAGCTTTTTCCCAATAGAGAAACGGCCCTCCGACCTGCAGAGGCAGAAAGGTACTCTCGTCTAATGTGAACTAGCCCATTCACACTGAAGCAGCTATTTCCCATTAGAGAAGCGGCCCTCCGACCTGCAGAGGCAGAAAGGTCCTCTCGTCTAATGGGAACTAGCCCACTCAGACTGAAGCAGCTATTTCCAATTAGAGAAATGGCCCTCCGACCTGCAGAGGCAGAAAGGACCTCTCGTCTAATGGGAACTAGCCCATTCACACTGAAGCAGCTATTTCCCATTAGAGAAGCGGCCCTCCCACCTGGAAAGGCAGAAGGGTCCTCTCATCTAATGGGAACTAACCCATTCACACTGAAGCAGCTATATCCCATTAGAGAAGCATCCCTCCGACCTGGAAAGGCAAAAAGGTCCTCTCGTCTAATGGGAACTAGCCCATTCACATTGAAGCAGTTATTTCCCATTAAAGAAGCGGCCCTCCGACCTGCAGAGGCATAAAGGTCCTCTCGTCTAATGGGAACTAGTCCATTCACACTGAAGAAGCTATTTCACATTAGAGAAGCGGCCCTCCGACCTGCAGAGGCAGAAAGGTCCTCTCGTCTAATGGGAACTAGCCCATTCACACTGAAGCAGCTTTTTCCCATTAGAGAAGCGGCCCTTCGACCTGGAAAGGCAGAATGGTCCTCTCGTCTAATGGGAACTAGCCCATTCACACTGAAGCAGCTATTTCCCATTAGAGAAGCGGCCCTCCGACCTGCAGAGGCATAAAGGCCCTCTCGTCTAATGGGAACTAGCCCATTCACACTGAAGCAGCTATTTCCCATTAGAGAAGCGGTCCCCCGACCTGCAGAGGCAGAAAGGTCCTCTCGTCTAATGGGTACTAGCCCACTCACACTGAAGCAGCTATTTCCCATTAGAGAAACGGCCCTCTGACCTGGAAAGGCAGAAAGGTCCTCTCGCTCACACTGAAGCAGCTATTTCCCATTAGAGAAATGGCCCTCTGACCTGGAAAGGCAGAAAGGACCTCTCGTCTAATGGGAACTAGCCTACTCACACTGAAGCAGCTATTTCCCATTAGAGAAGCGGCCCTTCGACCTGCAGAGGCAAAAAGGTCCTCTCGTCTAATGGGAACTAGCCCATTCACACTGAAGCAGCTATTTCCCATTAGTGAAACGGCCCTCCGACCAGCAGAGGCAGAAAGGTCCCCTCGTCTAATGGGAACTAGCCCATTCACACTGAAGCGGCTATTTCCCATTAGATAAACGGCCCTCTGAACTTGAAAGGCAGAAAGGTCCTCTCTTCTAATGGGAACTAGCCCATTCACACTGAAGCAGCTATTTCCCATTAGAGAAGTGGTCGCCCGACCTGCAGAGGCAGAAAGGTCCTCTCGTCTAATGGGAACTAGCCCACTCACACTGAAGCAGCTATTTCCCATTAGAGAAACGGCCCTCTGACCTGGAAAGGCAGAAAGGTCCTCTCGCTCAAACTGAAGCAGCTATTTCCCATTAGAGAAATGGCACTCTGACCTGAAAAGGCAGAAAGGTCCTCTCGTCTGATGGGAACTAGCCCACTCACACTGAAGCAACTATTTCCCATTAGAGAAACTGCTCTCTAACTTGGAAAGGCAGAAAGGTCCTCTCGTCTAATGGGAACTAGCCCACTCACACTGAAGCAGCTATTTCCCATTAGAGAAGCGGCCCTTCGACCTGCAGAGGCATAAAGGTCCTCTCGTCTAATGGGAACTAGTCCATTCACATTGACGCAGCTATTTCCCTTTAAAGAAGCGGCCCTCCGACCTGCAGAGGCATAAAGGTCCTCTCGTCTAATGGGAACTAGTCCATTCACACTGAAGCAGCTATTTCCCATTAGAGAAACGGCCCTCCGACCTGCAGAGGCAGAAAGTTCCTCTCGTCTAATGGGAACTAGCCCATTCACACTGAAGCAGCTATTTCCCATTAGATAAACGGCCCTCTGACCTTGAAAAGCAGAAAGGTCCTCTCGTCTAATGGGAACTAGCCCATTCACACTGAAGCAGCTATTTCCCATTAGAGAAGTGGTTGCCCGACCTGCACAGGCAGAAAGGTCCTCTCGTCTAATGAGAACTAGCCCACTCACACTGAAGCAGCTATTTCCCATTAGAGAAACGTCCCTCTGACCTGGAAAGGCAGAAAGGTCCTCTCGCTCAAACTGAAGCAGCTATTTCCCATTAGAGAAACGGCACTCTGACCTGGAAGGGCAGAAAGGTCCTCTCGTCTAATGGGAACTAGCCCACTCACACTGAAGCAACTATTTCCCATTAGAGAAACTGCCCTCTAACTTGGAAAGGCAGAAAGGTCCTCTCGTCTAATGGGAACTAGCCCACTCACACTGAAGCAGCTATTTCCCATTAGAGAAACGGCCCTCTGACCTGGAAAGGCAGAAAGGTCCTCTCGCTCAAACTGAAGCAGCTATTTCCCATTAGAGAAACGGCACTCTGACCTGAAAAGGCAGAAAGGCCCTCTCGTCTAATGGGAACTAGCCCACTCACACTGAAGCAACTATTTCCCATTAGAGAAACTGCCCTCTAACTTGGAAAGGCAGAAAGGTCCTCTCGTCTAATGGGAACTAGCCCACTCACACTGAAGCAGCTATTTCCCATTAGAGAAGCGGCCCTTCGACCAGCAGAGGCATAAAGGTCCTCTCGTCTAATGGGAACTAGTCCATTCACATTGACGCAGCTATTTCCCTTTAAAGAAGCGGCCCTCCGACCTGCAGAGGCATAAAGGTCCTCTCGTCTAATGGGAACTAGTCCATTCACACTGAAGCAGCTATTTCCCATTAGAGAAGCGGCCCTCCGACCTGCAGAGGCAGAAAGGTCCTCTCGTCTAATGGGAACTAGCCCATTCACACTGAAGCAGCTATTTCCCATTAGTGAAACGGCCCTTTGACCTGCAGAGGCATAAAGGTCCTCTCGTCTAATGGGAACTAGTCCATTCACATTGACGCAGCTATTTCCCTTTAAAGAAGCGGCCCTCCGACCTGCAGAGGCATAAAGGTCCTCTCGTCTAATGGGAACTAGTCCATTCACATTGACGCAGCTATTTCCCTTTAAAGAAGCGGCCCTCCGACCTGCAGAGGCATAAAGGTCCTCTCGTCTAATGGGAACTAGTCCATTCACACTGAAGCAGCTATTTCCCATTAGATAAACGGCCCTCTGACCTTGAAAGGCAGAAAGGTCCTCTCGTCTAATGGGAACTAGCCCATTCACACTGAAGCAGCTATTTCCCATTAGAGAAGTGGTTGCCCGACCTGCAGAGGCAGAAAGGTCCTCTCGTCTAATGAGAACTAGCCCACTCACACTGAAGCAGCTATTTCCCATTAGAGAAACGTCCCTCTGACCTGGAAAGGCAGAAAGGTGCTCTCGCTCAAACTGAAGCAGCTATTTCCCATTAGAGAAACGGCACTCTGACCTGGAAGGGCAGAAAGGTCCTCTCGTCTAATGGGAACTAGCCCACTCACACTGAAGCAACTATTTCCCATTAGAGAAACTGCCCTCTAACTTGGAAAGGCAGAAAGGTCCTCTCGTCTAATGGGAACTAGCCCACTCACACTCAAGCAGCTATTTCCCATTAGAGAAGCGGCCCTTCGACCTGCAGAGGCATAAAGGTCCTCTCGTCTAATGGGAAATAGTCCATTCACATTGAAGCAGCTATTTCCCATTAAAGAAGCGGCCCTCCGACCTGGAAAGGCAGAAAGATCCTCTCGTCTAATGGGAACTAGTCCATTCACACTGAAGCAGCTATTTCCCATTAGAGAAGCGGCCCTCCGACCTGCAGAGGCAGAAAGGTCCTCTCGTCTAATGGGAACTAGCCCATTCACACTGAAGCAGCTTTTTCCCATTAGAGAAACGGCCCTCTGACCTGGAAAGGCAGAAAGGTCCTCTCGCTCACACTTAAGCAGCTATTTCCCATTAGAGAAACGGCCCTCTGACCTGGAAAGGCAGAAAGGTCCTCTCGTCTAATGGGAACTAGCCCACTCACACTGAAGCAGCTATTTCCCATTAGAGAAGCGGCCCTTCGACCTGCAGAGGCAAAAAGGTCCTCTCGTCTAATGGGAACTAGCCCATTCACACTGAAGCAGCTATTTCCCATTAGAGAAACGGCCCTCCGACCTGCAGAGGCAGAAAGGTCCTCTCGTCTAATGGGAACTAGCCCATTCACACTGAAGCAGCTATTTCCCATTAGATAAAAGGCCCTCTGACCTTGAAAGGCAGAAAGGTCCTCTCGTCTAATGGGAACTAGCCCATTCACACTGAAGCAGCTATTTCCGATTAGAGAAGTGGTCGCCCGACCTGCAGAGGCAGAAAGCTCCTCTCGTCTAATGGGAACTAGCCCACTCACACTGAAGCAGCTATTTCCCATTAGAGAAACGGCCCTCTGACCTGGAAAGGCAGAAAGGTCCTCTCGCTCAAACTGAAGCAGCTATTTCCCATTTGAGAAACGGCACTCTGACCTGGAAAGGCAGAAAGGTCCTCTCGTCTAATGGGAACTAGCCCACTCACACTGAAGCAACTATTTCCCATTAGAGAAACTGCCCTCTAACTTGGAAAGGCAGAAAGGTCCTCTCGTCTAATGGGAACTAGCCCACTCACATTGAAGCAGCTATTTCCCATTAGAGAAGCGGCCCTTCGACCTGCAGAGGCATAAAGGTCCTCTCGTCTAATGGGAAATAGTCCATTCACATTGAAGCAGCTATTTCCCATTAAAGAAGCGGCCCTCCGACCTGGAAAGGCTGAAAGATCCTCTCGTCTAATGGGAACTAGTCCATTCACACTGAAGCAGCTTTTTCCCATTAGAGAAGCGGCCCTCCGACCTGCAGAGGCAGAAAGGTCCTCTCGTCTAATGGGAACTAGCCCATTCACACTGAAGCAGCTTTTTCCCATTAGAGAAACGGCCCTCTGACCTGGAAAGGCAGAAAGGTCCTCTCGCTCACACTTAAGCAGCTATTTCCCATTAGAGAAACGGCCCTCTGACCTGGAAAGGCAGAAAGGTCCTCTCGTCTAATGGGAACTAGCCCACTCACACTGAAGCAGCTATTTCCCATTAGAGAAGCGGCCCTTCGACCTGCAGAGGCAAAAAGGTCCTCTCGTCTAATGGGAACTAGCCCATTCACACTGAAGCAGCTATTTCCCATTAGAGAAACGGCCCTCCGACCTGCAGAGGCAGAAAGGTCCTCTCGTCTAATGGGAACTAGCCCATTCACACTGAAGCAGCTATTTCCCATTAGATAAAAGGCCCTCTGACCTTGAAAGGCAGAAAGGTCCTCTCGTCTAATGGGAACTAGCCCATTCACACTGAAGCAGCTATTTCCCATTAGAGAAGTGGTCGCCCGACCTGCAGAGGCAGAAAGGTCCTCTCGTCTAATGGGAACTAGCCCACTCACACTGAAGCAGCTATTTCCCATTAGAGAAACGGCCCTCTGACCTGGAAAGGCAGAAAGGTCCTCTCGTCTAATGGGAACTAGCCCACTCACACTGAAGCAGCTATTTCCCATTAGAGAAGCGGCCCTTCGACCTGCAGAGGCAAAAAGGTCCTCTCGTCTAATGGGAACTAGCCCATTCACACTGAAGCAGCTATTTCCCATTAGAGAAACGGCCCTCCGACCTGCAGAGGCAGAAAGGTCCTCTCGTCTAATGGGAACTAGCCCATTCACACTGAAGCAGCTATTTCCCATTAGATAAAAGGCCCTCTGACCTTGAAAGGCAGAAAGGTCCTCTCGTCTAATGGGAACTAGCCCATTCACACTGAAGCAGCTATTTCCCATTAGAGAAGTGGTCGCCCGACCTGCAGAGGCAGAAAGGTCCTCTCGTCTAATGGGAACTAGCCCACTCACACTGAAGCAGCAATTTCCCATTAGAGAAACGGCCCTATGACCTGGAAAGGCAGAAAGGTCCTCTCGCTCAAACTGAAGCAGCTATTTCCCATTTGAGAAACGGCACTCTGACCTGGAAAGGCAGAAAGGTCCTCTCGTCTAATGGGAACTAGCCCACTCACACTGAAGCAACTATTTCCCATTAGAGAAACTGCCCTCTAACTTGGAAAGGCAGAAAGGTCCTCTCGTCTAATGGGAACTAGCCCACTCACACTGAAGCAGCTATTTCCCATTAGAGAAGCGGCCCTTCGACCTGCAGAGGCATAAAGGTCCTCTCGTCTAATGGGAAATAGTCCATTCACATTGAAGCAGCTATTTCCCATTAAAGAAGCGGCCCTCCGACCTGGAAAGGCAGAAAGATCCTCTCGTCTAATGGGAACTAGTCCATTCACACTGAAGCAGCTATTTCCCATTAGAGAAGCGGCCCTCCGACCTGCAGAGGCAGAAAGGTCCTCTCGTCTAATGGGAACTAGCCCATTCACACTGAAGCAGCTTTTTCCCATTAGAGAAACGGCCCTCTGACCTGGAAAGGCAGAAAGGTCCTCTCGCTCACACTTAAGCAGCTATTTCCCATTAGAGAAACGGCCCTCTGACCTGGAAAGGCAGAAAGGTCCTCTCGTCTAATGGGAACTAGCCCACTCACACTGAAGCAGCTATTTCCCATTAGAGAAGCGGCCCTTCGACCTGCAGAGGCAAAAAGGTCCTCTCGTCTAATGGGAACTAGCCCATTCACACTGAAGCAGCTATTTCCCATTAGAGAAACGGCCCTCCGACCTGCAGAGGCAGAAAGGTCCTCTCGTCTAATGGGAACTAGCCCATTCACACTGAAGCAGCTATTTCCCATTAGATAAAAGGCCCTCTGACCTTGAAAGGCAGAAAGGTCCTCTCGTCTAATGGGAACTAGCCCATTCACACTGAAGCAGCTATTTCCCATTAGAGAAGTGGTCGCCCGACCTGCAGAGGCAGAAAGGTCCTCTCGTCTAATGGGAACTAGCCCACTCACACTGAAGCAGCTATTTCCCATTAGAGAAACGGCCCTCTGACCTGGAAAGGCAGAAAGGTCCTCTCGCTCAAACTGAAGCAGCTATTTCCCATTTGAGAAACGGCACTCTGACCTGGAAAGGCAGAAAGGTCCTCTCGTCTAATGGGAACTAGCCCACTCACACTGAAGCAACTATTTCCCATTAGAGAAACTGCCCTCTAACTTGGAAAGGCAGAAAGGTCCTCTCGTCTAATGGGAACTAGCCCACTCACACTGAAGCAGCTATTTCCCATTAGAGAAGTGTCGCTTCGACCTGCAGAGGCAAAAAGGTCCTCTCGTCTACTGGGAACTAGCCCATTCACACTGAAGCAGCTATTTCCCATTAGAGAAACGGCCCTCCGACCTGCAGAGGCAGAAAGGACCTCTTGTCTAATGGGAACTAGCCCATTCACACTGAAGCAGCTATTTCCCAATAGAGAAACGGCCCTCCGACCTGCAGAGGCAGAAAGGTCCTCTCGTCTAGTGGGAACTAGCCCACTCAGACTGAAGCAGCTATTCCCCATTAGAGAAACGGCCCTCCGACCTGCAGAGACAGAAAGGACCTCTCGTCTAATGGGAACTAGCCCATTCACACTGAAGCAGCTATTTCCCATTAGAGAAGCGGCCCTCCGACCTGGAAAGGCAGAAAGGTCCTCTCGTCTAATGGGAACTAGCCCATTCACATTGAAGCAGCTATTTCCCATTAGAGAAACGGCCCTGTGACCTGGAAAGGCAGAAAGATCCTCTCGTCCAATGGGAATTGGCCCATTCACACTGAAGCAGCTATTTCCCATTAGAAAAGCGGCCCTCCTACCTGGAAAGCCAAAAAGGTCCTCTCGTCTAATGGGAACTAGCCCTTTCACACTGAAGCAGCTATTTCCCATTAGAGAAGCGGTCCCCCGACCTGCAGAGGCAGAAAGTTCCTCTCGTCTAATGGGAACTAGCCCACTCACACTGAAGCAGCTATTTCCCATTAGAGAAACGGCCCTCTGACCTGGAAAGGCAGAAAGGTCCTCTTGTCTAATGGGAACTAGCCCACTCACACTGAAGCAGCCATTTCCCATTAGAGAAACGGCCCTCTGACCTGGAAAGGCAGAAAGGTCCTCTCGTCTAATGGGAACTAGCCCACTCACACTGAAGCAGCTATTTCCCATTAGAGAGGTGGCCCTCCGACCTGCAGAGGCAAAAAAGTCCTCTCGTCTAATGGGAACTAGCCCACTCACACAGAAGCAGCTATTTCCCATTAGAGAAACGGCCCTCTGACCTGGAAAGGCAGAAAGGTCCTCTCGTCTAAAGTGAACTAGCCCATTCACACTGAAGCAGCTATTTCCCATTAGAGAAACGGCCCTCTGACCTGCAGAGGCAGAAAGGTCCTCTCGTTTAATGGGAACTGACAAATTCACACTGAAGCAGCTATTTCCCATTAGAGAAGCGGTCCCCTGACCTGCAGAGGCAGAAAGGTCCTCTCGTCTAATGGGACTAAACCCACACACACTGAAGCAGCTATTTGCCATTAGAGAAACGGCCCTCTAACTTGGAAAGGCTGAAAGGTCCTCTCGTCTAATGGGAACTAGCCCTCTCACACTGAAGCAGCTATTTCCCATTAGAGAAACGGCCCTCTAACTTGGAAAGGCAGAAAGGTCCTCTCATCTAATGGAAACTAGCCCACTCACACTGAAGTAGCTATTTCCCATTAGAAAAGCGGGCTTCGACCTGCAGAGGCAAAAAGCTCCTCTCGTCTAATGGGAACTAGCCCACTCTGACTGAAGCAGCTATTTCCCATTGGAGAAACGGCCCGCTGACCTGCAGAGGCAGAAAGGACCTCTTGTCTAATGGGAACTAGCCCATTCACACTGAAGCATCTATTTCCCATTAGAGAAACGGCCCTCTGACCTGGAAAGGCAGAAAGATCCTCTCGTCCAATGGGAACTAGCCCATTCACACTGAAGCAGCTATTTCCCATTAGAGAAGCAGCCCTCCGACCTGGAAAGGCAAAAAGGTCCTCTGGTCTAATGGGAACTAGCCCATTCACACTGAAGCAGCTATTTCCCATTAGAGAAGCGGCCCTCCGACTTGGAAAGGCAGAAAGGTCCTCTCGTCTAATGGGAACTAGCCCATCACACTGAAGCAGCTATTTCCCATTAGAGAAGCAGCCCTCCGACTTGGAAAGGCAGAAAGGTCCTCTCGTCTAATGGGAACTAGCCCATCACACTGAAGCAGCTATTTCCCATTAGAGAGCCGGCCCTCCGACTTGGAAAGGCAGAAAGGTCCTCTCGTCTAATGGGAACTAGCCCATCACACTGAAGCAGCTATTTCCCATTAGAGAAGCAGCCCTCCGACCTGGAAAGGCAAAAAGGTCCTCTCGTCTAATGGGAACTAGCCCATTCACACTGAAGCAGCTATTTCCCATTAAAGAAGCGGCCCTCCGACCTGCAGAGGCAGAAAGGTCCTCTTGTCTAATGGGAACTATCCCATTCACACTGAAGCAGCTATTTCCCATTAGAGAAGTGGCCCTCCGACCTGCAGAGGCAGAAAGCTCCTCTCGTCTAATGGGAACTAGCCCACTCACACTGAAGCAGCTATTTCCCATTAGAGAATCGGCCCTCTGACATGGAAAGGCAGAAAGGTCCTCTCGCTCACACTGAAGCAGCTATTTCGCATTAGCGAAACGGCCCTCTGACCTGGAAAGGCAGAAAGGTCCTCTCATCTAATGGGAACTAGCCCACTCACACTGAAGCAGCTATTTCCCATTAGAGAAACGGCCCTCTAACTTGGAAAGGCAGAAAGGTCCTCTCGTCTAATGGGAACTAGCCCATTCACACTGAAGCAGCTATTTCCCATTAGAGAAGCGGCCCTTCGACCTGCAGAGGCAAAAAGGTCCTCTCGTCTAATGGGAACTAGCCCATTCACACTGAAGCAGCTATTTCCCATTAGAGAAACGGCCCTCCGACCTGCAGAGGCAGAAAGGTCGTCTCGTGTAATGGGAACTAGCCCATTCACACTGAAGCAGCTATTTCCCATTAGATAAACGGCCCTCTGACCTTGAAAGGCAGAGAGGTCCTCTCGTCTAATGGGAACTAGCCCATTCACACTGAAGCAGCTATTTCCCATTAGAGAAGTGGTCGCCCGACCTGCAGTGGCAGAAAGGTCCTCTCTTCTAATGGGAACTAGCCCACTCACACTGAAGCAGCTATTTCCCATTAGAGAAACGGCCCTCTGACCTGGAAAGGCAGAAAGGTCCTCTCGCTCAAACTGAAGCAGCTATTTCCCATTAGAGAAACGGCACTCTGACCTGGAAAGGCAGAAAGGTCCTCTCGTCTAATGGGAACTAGCCCACTCACACTGAAGCAACTATTTACCATTAGAGAAACTGCCCTCTAACTTGGAAAGGCAGAAAGGTCCTCTCGTCTAATGGGAACTAGCCCACTCACACTGAAGCAGCTATTTCCCATTAGAGAAGTGGCCCTTCGATCTGCAGAGGCAAAAAGGTCCTCTCGTCTACTGGGAACTAGCCCATTCACACTGAAGCAGCTATTTCCCATTAGAGAAATGGTCCTCTGACCTGCAGAGGCAGAAAGGTCCTCTCGTCTAATGGGAACTAGCCCACTCAGACTGAAGCAGCTATTCCCCATTAGAGAAACGGCCCTCCGACCTGCAGAGACAGAAAGGTCCTCTTGTCTAATGGGAACTAGCCCATTCACACTGAAGCAGCTATTTCCCATTAGAGAAGCGGCCCTCCGACCTGGAAAGGCAGAAAGGTCCTCTCGTCTAATGGGAACTAGCACATTCACATTGAAGCAGCTATTTCCCATTAGAGAAACGGCCCTCTGACCTGGAAAGGCAGAAAGATCCTCTCGTCCAACGGGAACTAGCCCATTCAGACTGAAGCAGCTATTTCCCATTAGAGAAGCGGCCCTCCGACCTGCAGAGGCAGAAAGGTCCTCTTGTCTAATGGGAACTATCCCATTCACACTGAAGCAGCTATTTCCCATTAGAGAAGTGGCCCTCCGACCTGCAGAGGCAGAAAGCTCCTCTCGTCTAATGGGAACTAGCCCACTCACACTGAAGCAGCTATTTCCCATTATAGAATCGGCCCTCTGACATGGAAAGGCAGAAAGGTCCTCTCGCTCACACTGAAGCAGCTATTTCCCATTATCGAAACGGCCCTCTGACCTGGAAAGGCAGAAAGGTCCTCTCATCTAATGGGAACTAGCCCACTCACACTGAAGCAGCTATTTCCCATTAGAGAAACGGCCCTCTAACTTGGAAAGGCAGAAAGGTCCTCTCGTCTAATGGGAACTAGCCCATTCACACTGAAGCAGCTATTTCCCATTAGAGAAACGGCCCTCCAACCTGGAAAGGCAGAAAGGTCCTCTCGTCTAATGGGAACTATCCCATTCACACTGAAGCAGCTATTTCCCATTAGAGAAATGGCCCTCCGACCTGGAAAGGCAGGAAAGCCCTCTCGTCTAATGGGAACTAGCCCATTCACACTGAAGAAGCTATTTCCCATTAGATAAGCAGTCCCCCGACCTGCAGAGGCAAAAAGGTCATCTTGTTTAATTGGAACTAGCCCACTCACACTGAAGCAGCTATTTCCCATTAGAGAAGCGGTCCCCCGACCTGCAGAGGCAGAAAGGTCCTCTCGTCTAATGGGAACTAGCCCACTCACACTGAACAGCTATTTCCCATTAGAGAAACGGCCCTCTGACCTTGAAAGGCAGAAAGGTCCTCTCGTCTAATGGGAACTAGCCCATTCACACTGAAGCAGCTATTTCCCATTAGAGAAACGGCCCACCGACCTTGAAAGGAAGAAAGGTCCTCTCGCCTAATGGGAACTTACCCATTCACACTGAAGCAGCTATTTCCCATTAGAGAAGCGGTCCCCCGACCTGCAGAGGCAGAAAGGTCCTCTTGTCTAATGGGAACTAGCCCACTCACACTGAAGCAGCTATTTCCCATCTGAGAAACGGCCCTCTGACCTGGAAAGGCCCTCTCACTCACACTGAAACAGCTATTTCCCATTAGAGAAACGGCCCTCAGACCTGGAAAGGCAGAAAGGTCCTCTCGTGTAATGGGAACTAGCCCACTCACACTGAAGCAGCTATTTCCCATTAGAGAAGCGGCCCTTCGACCTGCAGAGGCAAAAAGGTCCTCTCGTCTAATGGGAACTAGCCCACTCAGACTGAAGCAGCTATTTCCCATTGGAGAAACGGCCCTCTGACCTGCAGAGGCAGAAAGGACCTCTTGTCTAATGGGAACTAGCACATTCACACTGAAGCAACTATTTCCCATTAGAGAAACGGCCCTCTGACCTGCAGAGGCAGAAAGGCCCTCTTGTCTAATGGGAACTAGCCCATTCACACTGAAGCTGCTATTTCCCATTAGAGAAATGGCCCTCTGACCTGGAAAGGCAGAAAGGTCCTCTCGTCTAATGGGAACTAGCCCATTCACACTGAAGCAGCTATTTCCCATTAGAGAAACGGCCCTCCGACCTGCAGAGGCAGAAAGGTCCTCTCATCTAATGGGAACTAGCCCACTCACACTGAAGCAGCTATTTCCCATTAGAGAAGCGGTCCCCCGACCTGCAGAGGTTGAAAGGTCCTCTTGTCTAATGGGAACTAGCCCATTCACACTGAAGCAGCTATTTCCCATTAGATAAACGGCCCTCTGACCTTGAAAGGCAGAAAGGTCCTCTCGTCTAATGGAAACTAGCCCACTCAGACTGAAGCAGCTATTTCCCATTAGAGAAGCAGTCCCCCGACCTGCAGAGGCAGAAAGGTCCTCTCGTCTAATGGGAACTAGCCCATTCACACTGAAGCAGCTATTTCCCATTAGAGAAGTGGTCGCCCGACCTGCAGAGGCAGAAAGGTCCTCTCGTCTAATGGGAACTAGCCCACTCACACTGAAGCAGCTATTTCCCATTAGAGAAACGGCCCTCTGACCTGGAAAGGCAGAAAGGTCCTCTCGCTCAAACTGAAGCAGCTATTTCCCATTAGAGAAACGGCACTCTGACCTGAAAAGGCAGAAAGGTCCTCTCGTCTAATGGGAACTAGCCCAAGCACACTGAAGCAACTATTTCCCATTAGAGAAACTGCCCTCTAACTTGGAAAGGCAGAAAGGTCCTCTCGTCTAATGGGAACTAGCCCACTCACACTGAAGCAGCTATTTCCCATTAGAGAAGCGGCCCTTCGACCTGCAGTGGCATAAAGGTCCTCTCGTCTAAAGGGAACTAGTCCATTCACATTGAAGCAGCTATTTCCCATTAGAGAAGCGGAACTCCGACCTGCAGAGGCAGAAAGGTCCTCTCGTCTAATGGGAACTAGCCCATTCACACTGAAACAGCTATTACCCATTAGAGAAACGGCCCTCCGACCTGCAGAGGCAGAAAGGTCCTCTCGTCTAATGGGAACTAGCCCATTCACACTGAATCAGCTATTTCCCATTAGATAAACGGCCCTCTGACCTTGAAAGGCAGAAAGGTCCTCTTGTCTAATGGGAACTAGCCCATTCACACTGAAGCAGCTATTTCCCATTAGAGAAGTGGTTGCCCGACCTGCAGAGGCAGAAAGGTCCTCTCGTCTAATGAGAACTAGCCCACTCACACTGAAGCAGCTATTTCCCATTAGAGAAACGTCCCTCTGACCTGGAAAGGCAGAAAGGTCCTCTTGCTCAAACTGAAGCAGCTATTTCCCATTAGAGAAACGGCACTCTGACCTGGAAGGGCAGAAAGGTCCTCTCGTCTAATGGGAACTAGCCCACTCACACTGAAGCAACTATTTCCCATTAGAGAAACTGCCCTCTAACTTGGAAAGGCAGAAAGGTCCTCTCGTCTAATGGGAACTAGCCCACTCACACTGAAGCAGCTATTTCCCATTAGAGAAGCGGCCCTTCGACCTGCAGAGGCATAAAGGTCCTCTCGTCTAATGGGAACTAGTCCATTCACATTGAAGCAGCTATTTCCCATTAAAGAAGCGGCCCTCCGACCTGCAGAGGCATAAAGGTCCTCTCGTCTAATGGGAACTAGTCCATTCACACTGAAGCAGCTATTTCCCATTAGAGAAGCGGCCCTCCGACCTGCAGAGGCAGAAAGGTCCTCTCGTCTAATGGGAACTAGCCCATTCACACTGAAGCAGCTTTTTCCCATTAGAGAAATGGCCCTCTGACCTGGAAAGGCAGAAAGGTCCTCTCGCTCACACTTAAGCAGCTATTTCCCATTAGAGAAACGGCCCTCTGACCTGGAAAGGCAGAAAGGTCCTCTCGTCTAATGGGAACTAGCCCACTCACACTGAAGCAGCTATTTCCCATTAGAGAAGCGGCCCTTCGACCTGCAGAGGCAAAAAGGTCCTCTCGTCTAATGGGAACTAGCCCATTCACACTGAAGCAGCTATTTCCCATTAGAGAAACGGCCCTCCGACCTGCAGATGCAGAAAAGTCCTCTCGTCTAATGGGAACTAGCCCATTCACACTGAAGCAGCTATTTCCCATTAGATAAACGGCCCTCTGACCTTGAAAGGCAGAAAGGTCCTCTCGTCTAATGGGAACTAGCCCATTCACACTGAAGCAGCTATTTCCCATTAGAGAAGTGGTCGCCCGACCTGCAGAGGCAGAAAGGTCCTCTCGTCTAATGGGAACTAGCCCATTCACACTGAAGCAGCTATTTCCCATTAGAGAAACGGCCCTCTGACCTGGAAAGGCAGAAAGGTCCTCTCGCTCAAACTGAAGCAGCTATTTCCCATTAGAGAAACGGCACTCTGACCTGGAAAGGCAGAAAGGTCCTCTCGTCTAAGGGGAACTAGCCCACTCACACTGAAGCAACTATTTCCCATTAGAGAAACTGCCCTCTAACTTGGAAAGGCAGAAAGGTCCTCTCGTCTAATGGGAACTAGCCCACTCACACTGAAGTAGCTATTTCCCATTAGAGAAGTGGCCCTTCGATCTGCAGAGGCAAAAAGGTCCTCTCGTCTACTGGGAACTAGCCCATTCACACTGAAGCAGCTATTTCCCATTAGAGAAATGGCCCTCCGACCTGTAGAGGCAGAAAGGACCTCTTGTCTAATGGGAACTAGCCCATTCACACTGAAGCAGCTATTTCCCATTAGAGAAACGGCCCTCTGACCTGGAAAGGCAGAAAGGTCCTCTCGTCTAATGGGAACTAGCCCACTCACACTGAAGCAGCTATTTCCCATTAGAGAGGTGGCCCTCCGACCTGCAGAGGCAAAAAAGTCCTCTCGTCTAATGGGAACTAACCCACTCACACAGAAGCAGCTATTTCCCATTAGAGAAACGGCCCTCTGACCTGGAAAGGCAGAAAGGGCCTCTCGTCTAAAGGGAACTAGCCCATTCACACTGAAGCAGCTATTTCCCATTAGAGAAACGGCCCTCTGACCTGGAAAGGCAGAAAGGTCCTCTCGTCTAATGGGAACTGACAAATTCACACTGAAGCAGCTATTTCCCATTAGAGAAGCGGTCCCCTGACCTGCAGAGGCAGAAAGGTCCTCTCGTCTAATGTGACTAAACCCACACACACTGAAGCAGCTATTTGCCATTAGAGAAACGGCCCTCTAACTTGGAAAGGCTGAAAGGTCCTCTCGTCTAATGGGAACTAGCCCACTCACACTGAAGCAGCTATTTCCCATTAGAGAAACGGTCCTTCGACCTGCAGAGGCAAAAAGGTCCTCTCGTCTAATGGGAACTAGCCCACTCAGACTGAAGCAGCTATTTCCCATTGGAGAAACGGCCCTCTGACCTGCAGAGGCAGAAAGGACCTCTTGTCTAATGGGAACTAGCCCATTCACACTGAAGCATCTATTTCCCATTAGAGAAACGGCCCTCTGACCTGCAGAGGAAGAAAGGCCCTCTGGTCTAATGGGAACTAGCCCATTCACACTGAAGCAGCTATTTCCCATTAGAGAAGCGGCCCTCCGACTTGGAAAGGCAGAAAGGTCCTCTCGTCTAATGGGAACTAGCCCATCACACTGAAGCAGCTATTTCCCATTAGATAAACGGCCCTCTGACCTGGAAAGGCAGAAAGATCCTCTCGTCCAATGGGAACTAGCCCATTCACACTGAAGCAGCTATTTCCCATTAGAGAAGCAGCCCTCCGACCTGGAAAGGCAAAAAGGTCCTCTCGTCTAATGGGAACTAGCCCATTCACACTGAAGCAGCTATTTCCCATTAGAGAAGTGGCCCTCCGACCTGCAGAGGCAGAAAGCTCCTCTCGTCTAATGGGAACTAGTCCACTCACACTGAAGCAGCTATTTCCCATTAGAGAATCGGCCCTCTGACATGGAAAGGCAGAAAGGTCCTCTCGCTCACACTGAAGCAGCTATTTCCCATTAGCGAAACGGCCCTCTGACCTGGAAAGGCAGAAAGGTCCTCTCATCTAATGGGAACTAGCCCACTCACACTGAAGCAGCTATTTCCCATTAGAGAAACGGCCCTCTAACTTGGAAAGGCAGAAAGGTCCTCTCGTCTAATCGGAACTAGCCCATTCACACTGAAGCAGCTATTTCCCATTAGAGAAGCGGCCCTTCGACCTGCAGAGGCAAAAAGGTCCTCTCGTCTAATGGGAACTAGCCCATTCACACTGAAGCAGCTATTTCCCATTAGAGAAACGGCCCTCCGACCTGCAGAGGCAGAAAGGTCCTCTCGTCTAATGGGAACTAGCCCATTCACACTGAAGCAGCTATTTCCCATTAGATAAACAGCCCTCTGACCTTGAAAGGCAGAAAGGTCCTCTCGTCTAATGGGAACTAGCCCATTCACACTGAAGCAGCTATTTCCCATTAGAGAAGTGGTCGCCCGACCTGCAGAGGCAGAAAGGTCCTCTCGTCTAATGGGATCTAGCCCACTCACACTGAAGCAGCTATTTCCCATTAGAGAAACGGCCCTCTGACTGTCACGACCATTGGCGCTTGGAGGGTTTGGCGAAGGTGGAAGTTCCGTCGCCATTAGACGGTTCCGTTACGTTTTTTGTTTCAACGTACGGTGCAGTCTAGTGTTTTTCCAACATGGCCGCCCGCCGAGTATTTCTCTATTCGAATCTCAGCGGGTTGGCGCGTTGCAACTTGCTTTCCCGTTCGTTGCGTGCGCTCAGTAGCGTTATCTCCTCTTAGCAATCTTCCACCCCCCAATTCCTGCTACACTCTCTCCCGCTTGCTCTCTCCCCTTTTCCTCGCTTCCTGCTCTATCGGAGGTTCTCCCTGCTGGCCGTTTTCTCCTGTCAGTTTCTCAGGAGCTCTCTCCTCTGTGGCGCCCATTCACGCTGCTTCGTTTCCTTCTTGTGATTCCACCGCTTCTGCCTGGAGCCGATTTCTCTGGATACTGCTTCTAGTACTCCACGCTTCAACGGACCTGCTTCAGGAGTCTTCTGTCAACTTGTGGGGGTTTTTTGGGCCTCGGAGGCTTTTTCCCCCAATAACAACTGGCTGTCACGGGAGGGGGTCATCGTGAGTTTTCTCTGTTGAGATTCACGGTGGCTTCTTTTCGAGGCAGACCGTATCTGCTCTCCAAGAAGAAATCTCAAAGGGAGAAACCACGTCGAAGGAGAACCCACTACTCTTCAACATCAGGTGAGGAGGAGGACGGCATTTTGGGGGAACCATTCCTATCAAGTGAGGAGGAGGACATTACAGACCTAGTGGGCAATTCTGCAGGCCAGTCACCAATCCTTGATACTGACCTGGAAAGGCAGAAAGGTCCTCTCGCTCAAACTTAAGCAGCTATTTCCCATTAGAGAAACGGCACTCTGACCTTTAAAGGCAGAAAGGTCCTCTCGTCTAATGGGAACTAGCCCACTCACACTGAAGCAACTATTTCCCATTAGAGAAACTGCCCTCTAACTTGGAAAGTCAGAAAGGTCCTCTCGTCTAATGGGAACTAGCCCACTCACACTGAAGCAGCTATTTCCCATTAGAGAAGTGGCCCTTCGATCTGCAGAGGCAAAAAGGTCCTCTCGTCTACTGGGAACTAGCCCATTCACACTGAAGCAGCTATTTCCCATTAGAGAAACGGCCCTCTAACTTGGAAAGGCAGAAAGGTCCTCTCGTCTAATGGGAACTAGCCCATTCACACTGAAGCAGCTATTTCCCATTAGAGAAACGGCCCTCTGACCTGGAAAGGCAGAAAGGTCCTCTCGTCTAATGGGAACTATCCCATTCACACTGAAGCAGCTATTTCCCATTAGAGAAAAGGCCCTCCGACCTGGAAAGGCAGAAAAGCCCCCTCGTCTAATGGGAACTAGCCCATTCACACTGAAGAAGCTATTTCCCATTAGATAAGCAGTCCCCCGACCTGCAGAGGCAAAAAGGTCATCTCGTTTAATTGGAACTAGCCCACTCACACTGAAGCAGCTATTTCCCATTAGAGAAGCGGTCCCCTGACCTGCAGAGGCAGAAAGGTCCTCTCGTCTAATGGGAACTAGCCCACTCACACTGAACAGCTATTTCCCATTAGAGAAACGGCCCTCTGACCTTGAAAGGCAGAAAGGTCCTCTCGTCTAATGGGAACTAGCCCATTCACATTGAAGCAGCTATTTCCCATTAGAGAAACGACCCACCGACCTTGAAAGGCAGAAAGGTCCTCTCGCCTAATGGGAACTTACCCATTCACACTGAAGCAGCTATTTCCCATTAGAGAAGCGGTCCCCCGACCTGCAGAGGCAGAAAGGTCCTCTTGTCTAATGGGAACTAGCCCACTCACACTGAAGCAGCTATTTCCCATCTGAGAAACGGCCCTCTGACCTGAAAAGGCCCTCTCACTCACACTGAAACAGCTATTTCCCATTAGAGAAACGGCCCTCTGACCTGGAAAGGCAGAAAGGTCCTCTCGTGTAATGGGAACTAGCCCACTCACACTGAAGCAGCTATTTCCCATTAGAGAAGCGGCCCTTCGACCTGCAGAGGCAAAAAGGTCCTCTCGTCTAATGGGAACTAGCCCACTCAGACTGAAGCAGCTATTTCCCATTGGAGAAACGGCCCTCTGACCTGCAGAGGCAGAAAGGACCTCTTGTCTAATGGGAACTAGCACATTCACACTGAAGCAGCTATTTCCCATTAGAGAAACGGCCCTCTGACCTGCAGAGGCAGAAAGGCCCTCTTGTCTAATGGGAACTAGCCCATTCACACTGAAGCAGCTATTTCCCATTAGAGAAGTGGTCGCCCGACCTGCAGAGGCAGAAAGGTCCTCTCGTCTAATGGGAACTAGCCCACTCACACTGAAGCAGCTATTTCCCATTAGAGAAACAGCCCTCTGACCTGGAAAGGCAGAAAGGTCCTCTCGCTCAAACTGAAGCAGCTATTTCCCATTAGAGAAACGGCACTCTGACCTGAAAAGGCAGAAAGGTCCTCTCGTCTAATGGGAACTAGCCCAAGCACACTGAAGCAACTATTTCCCATTAGAGAAACTGCCCTCTAACTTGGAAAGGCAGAAAGGTCCTCTCGTCTAATGGGAACTAGCCCACTCACACTGAAGCAGCTATTTCCCATTAGAGAAGCGGCCCTTCGACCTGCAGAGGCATAAAGGTCCTCTCGTCTAATGGGAACTAGTCCATTCACATTGACGCAGCTATTTCCCTTTAAAGAAGCGGCCCTCCGACCTGCAGAGGCAAGGTCCTCTCGTCTAATGGGAACTAGTCCATTCACACTGAAGCAGCTATTTCCCATTAGAGAAGCGGCCCTCCGACCTGCAGAGGCAGAAAGGTCCTCTCGTCTAATGGGAACTAGCCCATTCACACTGAAGCAGCTATTTCCCATTAGAGAAACGGCCCTCCGACCTGCAGAGGCAGAAAGGTCCTCTCGTCTAATGGGAACTAGCCCATTCACACTGAAGCAGCTATTTCCCATTAGATAAACGGCCCTCTGACCTTGAAAGGCAGAAAGGTCCTCTCGTCTAATGGGAACTAGCCCATTCACACTGAAGCAGCTATTTCCCATTAGAGAAGTGGTTGCCCGACCTGCAGAGGCAGAAAGGTCCTCTCGTCTAATGAGAACTAGCCCACTCATACTGAAGCAGCTATTTCCCATTAGAGAAACGTCCCTCTGACCTGGAAAGGCAGAAAGGTCCTCTCGCTCAAACTGAAGCAGCTATTTCCCATTAGAGAAACGGCACTCTGACCTGGAAGGGCAGAAAGGTCCTCTCGTCTAATGGGAACTAGCCCACTCACACTGAAGCAACTATTTCTCATTAGAGAAACTGCCCTCTAACTTGGAAAGGCAGAAAGGTCCTCTCGTCTAATGGGAACTAGCCCACTCACACTGAAGCAGCTATTTCCCATTAGAGAAGCGGCCCTTCGACCTGCAGAGGCATAAAGGTCCTCTCGTCTAATGGGAACTAGTCCATTCACATTGAAGCAGCTATTTCCCATTAAAGAAGCGGCCCTCCGACCTGCAGAGGCATAAAGGTCCTCTCGTCTAATGGGAACTAGTCCATTCACACTGAAGCAGCTATTTCCTATTAGAGAAGCGGCCCTCCGACCTGCAGAGGCAGAAAGGTCCTCTCGTCTAATGGGAACTAGCCCATTCACACTGAAGCAGCTTTTTCCCGTTAGAGAAACGGCCCTCTGACCTGGAAAGGCAGAAAGGTCCTCTCGCTCACACTTAAGCAGCTATTTCCCATTAGAGAAACGGCCCTCTGACCTGGAAAGGCAGAAAGGTCCTCTCGTCTAATGGGAACTAGCCCACTCACACTGAAGCAGCTATTTCCCATTAGAGAAGCGGCCCTTCGACCTGCAGAGGCAAAAAGGTCCTCTCGTCTAATGGGAACTAGCCCATTCACACTGAAGCAGCTATTTCCCATTAGAGAAACGGCCCTCCGACCTGCAGAGGCAGAAAGGTCCTCTCGTCTAATGGGAACTAGCCCATTCACACTGAAGCAGCTATTTCCCATTAGATAAACGGCCCTCTGACCTTGAAAGGCAGAAAGGTCCTCTCGTCTAATGGGAACTAGCCCATTCACACTGAAGCAGCTATTTCCCATTAGAGAAGTGGTCGCCCGACCTGCAGAGGCAGAAATGTCCTCTCGTCTAATGGGAACTAGCCCACTCACACTGAAGCAGCTATTTCCCATTAGAGAAACGGCCCTCTGACCTGGAAAGGCAGAAAGGTCCTCTCGCTCAAACTGAAGCAGCTATTTCCCATTAGAGAAACGGCACTCTGACCTGGAAAGGCAGAAAGGTCCTCTCGTCTAATGGGAACTAGCCCACTCACACTGAAGCAACTATTTCCCATTAGAGAAACTGCTCTCTAACTTGGAAAGGCAGAAAGGTCCTCTTGTCTAATGGGAACTAGCCCACTCACACTGAAGCAGCTATTTCCCATTAGAGAAGTGGCCCTTCGATCTGCAGAGGCAAAAAGGTCCTCTCGTCTACTGGGAACTAGCCCATTCACACTGAAGCAGCTATTTCCCATTAGAGAAACGGCCCTTCGACCTGCAGAGGCAGAAAGGACCTCTTGTCTAATGGGAACTAGCCCATTCACACTGAAGCAGCTATTTCCCAATAGAGAAACGGCCCTCCGACCTGCAGAGGCAGAAAGGTCCTCTCGTCTAATGGGAACTAGCCCACTCAGACTGAAGCAGCTATTCCCCATTAGAGAAACGGCCCTCCGACCTGCAGAGACAGAAAGGTCCTCTCGTCTAATGGGAACTAGCCCATTCACACTGAAGCAGCTATTTCCCATTAGAGAAGCGGCCCTCCGACCTGGAAAGGCAGAAAGGTCCTCTCGTCTAATGGGAACTAGCCTATTCACATTGAAGCAGCTATTTCCCATTAGAGAAACGGCCCTCTGACCTGGAAAGGCAGAAAGATCCTCTCGTCCAATGGGAACTAGCCCATTCACACTGAAGCAGCTATTTCCCATTAGAGAAGCAGCCCTCCGACCTGGAAAGGCAAAAAGGTCCTCTCGTCTAATGGGAACTAGCCCATTCACACTGAAGCAGCTATTTCCCATTAGAGAAGCGGCCCTCCGACCTGCAGAGGCAGAAAGCTCCTCTCGTCTAATGGGAACTAGCCCACTCACACTGAAGCAGCTATTTCCCATTAGAGAATCGGCCCTCTGACATGGAAAGGCAGAAAGATCCTCTCGCTCACACTGAAGAAGCTATTTCCCATTAGCGAAACGGCCCTCCGACCTGGAAAGGCAGAAAGGTCCTCTCGTCTAATTCACATTGAAGCAGCTATTTCCCATTAGAGAAACGGCCCTGTGACCTGGAAAGGCAGAAAGATCCTCTCGTCCAATGGGAACTAGCCCATTCACACTGAAGCAGCTATTTCCCATTAGTGAAGCGGCCCTCCGACCTGGAAAGCCAAAAAGGTCCTCTTGTCTAATGGGATCTAGCCCTTTCACACAGAAGCAGCTATTTCCCATTAGAGAAGCGGTCCCCCGACCTGCAGAGGCAGAAAGTTCCTCTTGTCTAATGGGAAGTAGCCCACTCACACTGAAGCAGCTATTTCCCATTAGAGAAACGGCCCTCTGACCTGGAAAGGCAGAAAGGTCCTCTCATCTAATGGGAACTAGCCCACTCACACTGAAGCAGCTATTTCCCATTAGAGAAACGGCCCTCTAACTTGGAAAGGCAGAAAGGTCCTCTCGTCTAATGGGAACTAGCCCATTCACACTGAAGCAGCTATTTCCCATTAGAGAAACGGCCCTCCGACCTGGAAAGGCAGAAAGGTCCTCTCGTCTAATGGGAACTATCCCATTCACACTGAAGCAGCTATTTCCCATTAGAGAAATGGCCCTCCGACCTGGAAAGGCAGAAAGGCCCTCTCGTCTAATGGGAACTAGCCCATTCATACTGAAGAAGCTATTTCCCATTAGATAAGCAGTCCCCCGACCTGCAGAGGCAAAAAGGTCATCTCGTTTAATTGGAACTAGCCCACTCACACTGAAGCAGCTATTTCCCATTATAGAAGCGGTCCCCCGACCTGCAGAGGCAGAAAGGTCCTCTCGTCTAATGGGAACTAGCCCACTCACACTGAACAGCTATTTCCCATTAGAGAAACGGCCCTCTGACCTTGAAAGGCAGAAAGGTCCTCTCGTCTAATGGGAACTAGCCCATTCACACTGAAGCAGCTATTTCCCATTAGAGAAACGGCCCACCAACCTTGAAAGGCAGAAAGGTCCTCTCGCCTAATGGGAACTTACCCATTCACACTGAAGCAGCTATTTCCCATTAGAGAAGCGGTCCCCCGACCTGCAGAGGCAGAAAGGTCCTCTTGTCTAATGGGAACTAGCCCACTCACACTGAAGCAGCTATTTCCCATCTGAGAAACGGCCCTCTGACCTGGACAGGCCCTCTCACTCACACTGAAACAGCTATTTCCCATTAGAGAAACGGCCCTCTGACCTGGAAAGGCAGAAAGGTCCTCTCGTGTAATGGGAACTAGCCCACTCACACTGCAGCAGCTATTTCCCATTAGAGAAGCGGCCCTTCGACCTGCAGAGGCAAAAAGGTCCTCTCGTCTAATGGGAACTAGCCCACTCAGACTGAAGCAGCTATTTCCCATTGGAGAAACGGCCCTCTGACCTGCAGAGGCAGAAAGGACCTCTTGTCTAATGGGAACTAGCACATTAACACTGAAGCAGCTATTTCCCATTAGAGAAACGGCCCTCTGACCTGCAGAGGCAGAAAGGCCCTCTTGTCTAATGGGAACTAGCCCATTCACACTGAAGCTGCTATTTCCCATTAGAGAAACGGCCCTCTGACCTGGAAAGGCAGAAAGGTCCTCTCGTCTAATGGGAACTAGCCCATTCACACTGAAGCAGCTATTTCCCATTAGAGAAACGGCCCTCCGACCTGCAGAGGCAGAAAGGTCCTCTCGTCTAATGGGAACTAGCCCATTCACACTGAAGCAGCTATTTCCCATTAGAGAAGCGGCCCTCCGACCTGCAGAGGCAGAAAGGTCCTCTCGTCTAATGGGAACTAGCCCATTCACAATGAAGCAGCTATTTCCCATTAGAGAAGCGGCCCTCCGACCTGCAGAGGCAGAAAGGTCCTCTCGTCTAATGGGAACTAGCCCACTCACACTGAAGCAGCTATTTCCCATTAGAGAAGCGGTCCCCCGACCTGCAGAGGATGAAAGGTCCTCTTGTCTAATGGGAACTAGCCCATTCACACTGTAGCAGCTATTTCCCATTAGATAAACGGCCCTCTGACCTTGAAAGGCAGAAAGGTCCTCTCGTCTAATGGGAACTAGCCCATTCACACTGAAGCAGCTATTTCCCATTAGAGAAGTGGTCGCCCGACCTGCAGAGGCAGAAAGGTCCTCTCGTCTAAGGGGAACTAGCCCACTCACACTGAAGCAGCTATTTCCCATTAGAGAAACAGCCCTCTGACCTGGAAAGGCAGAAAGGTCCTCTCGCTCAAACTGAAGCAGCTATTTCCCATTAGAGAAACGGCACTCTGACCTGAAAAGGCAGAAAGGTCCTCTCGTCTAATGGGAACTAGCCCAAGCACACTGAAGCAACTATTTCCCATTAGAGAAACTGCCCTCTAACTTGGAAAGGCAGAAAGGTCCTCTCGTCTAATGGGAACTAGCCCACTCACACTGAAGCAGCAATTTCCCATTAGAGAAGCGGCCCTTCGACCTGCAGAGGCATAAAGGTCCTCTCGTCTAATGGGAACTAGTCCATTCACATTGACGCAGCTATTTCCCTTTAAAGAAGCGGCCCTCCGACCTGCAGAGGCATAAAGGTCCTCTCGTCTAATGGGAACTAGTCCATTCACACTGAAGCAGCTATTTCCCATTAGAGAAGCGGCCCTCCGACCTGCAGAGGCAGAAAGGTCCTCTCGTCTAATGGGAACTAGCCCATTCACACTGAAGCAGCTATTTCCCATTAGAGAAACGGCCCTCCGACCTGCAGAGGCAGAAAGGTCCTCTCGTCTAATGGGAACTAGCCCATTCACACTGAAGCAGCTATTTCCCATTAGATAAACGGCCCTCTGACCTTGAAAGGCAGAAAGGTCCTCTCGTCTAATGGGAACTAGCCCATTCACACTGAAGCAGCTATTTCCCATTAGAGAAGTGGTTGCCCGACCTGCAGAGGCAGAAAGGTCCTCTCGTCTAATGAGAACTAGCCCACTCACACTGAAGCAGCTATTTCCCATTAGAGAAACGTCCCTCTGACCTGGAAAGGCAGAAAGGTCCTCTCGCTCAAACTGAAGCAGCTATTTCCCATTAGAGAAACGGCCCTTTGACCTGCAGAGGAAGAAAGGCCCTCTTGTCTATTGGGAACTAGCCCATTCACACTGAAGCAGCTATTTCCCATTAGAGAAACGGCCCTCTGACCTGGAAAGGCAGAAAGATCCTCTCGTCCAATGGGAACTAGCCCATTCACACTGAAGCAGCTATTTCCCATTAGAGAAGCTGCCCTCCGACCTGGAAAGGCAAAAAGGTCCTCTCGTCTAATGGGAACTAGCCCATTCACACTGAAGCAGCTATTTCCCATTAGAGAAGAGGCCCTCCGACCTGCAGAGGCAGAAAGGTCCTCTCGTCTAAAGGGAACTAGCCCAATCACACTGAAGCAGCTATTTCCCATTAGAGAAACGGCCCTCTAACTTGGAAAGGCAGAAAGGTCCTCTCATCTAATGGAAACTAGCCCACTCACACTGAAGTAGCTATTTCCCATTAGAGAAGCGGCCCTTCGACCTGCAGAGGCAAAAAGGTCCTCCCGTCTAATGGGAACTAGCCCACTCAGACTGAAGCAGCTATTTCCCATTGGAGAAACGGCCCTCTGACCTGCAGAGGCAGAAAGGACCTCTTGTCTAATGGGAACTAGCACATTCACACTGAAGCAGCTATTTCCCATTATAGAAACGGCCCTCTGACCTGCAGAGGCAGAAAGGCCCTCTTGTCTAATGGGAACTAGCCCATTCACACTGAAGCTGCTATTTCCCATTAGAGAAACGGCCATCTGACCTGGAAAGGCAGAAAGGTCCTCTCGTCTAATGGGAACTAGCCCACTCACACTGAAGCAGCTATTTCCCATTAGAGAAACGGCCCTCTAACTTGGAAAGGCAGAAAGGTCCTCTCATCTAATGGAAACTAGCCCACTCACACTGAAGTAGCTATTTCCCATTAGAGAAGCGGCCCTTCGACCTGCAGAGGCAAAAAGGTCCTCTCGTCTAATGGGAACTAGCCCACTCAGACTGAAGCAGCTATTTCCCATTGGAGAAACGGCCCTCTGACCTGCAGAGGCAGAAAGGACCTCTTGTCTAATGGGAACTAGCCCATTCACACTGAAGCATCTATTTCCCATTAGAGAAACGGCCCTTTGACCTGCAGAGGAAGAAAGGCCCTCCTGTCTATTGGGAACTAGCCCATTCACACTGAAGCAGCTATTTCCCATTAGAGAAACGGCCCTCTGACCTGGAAAGGCAGAAAGATCCTCTCGTCTAATGGGAACTAGCCCACTCAGACTGAAGCAGCTATTTCCCATTGGAGAAACGGCCCTTCGACCTGCAGAGGCAGAAAGGACCTCTTGTCTAATGGGAACTAGCACATTCACACTGAAGCAGCTATTTCTCATTATAGAAACGGCCCTCTGACCTGCAGAGGCAGAAAGGCCCTCTTGTCTAATGGGAACTAGCCCACTCACACTGAAGCAGCTATTTCCCATTAGAGAAACGGCCCTCTGACCTGCAGAGGCAGAAAGGACCTCTTGTCTAATGGGAACTAGCACATTAACACTGAAGCAGCTATTTCCCATTAGAGAAACGGCCCTCTGACCTGCAGAGGCAGAAAGGCCCTCTTGTCTAATGGGAACTAGCCCATTCACACTGAAGCTGCTATTTCCCATTAGAGAAACGGCCCTCTGACCTGGAAAGGCAGAAAGGTCCTCTCGTCTAATGGGAACTAGCCCATTCACACTGAAGCAGCTATTTCCCATTAGAGAAACGGCCCTCCGACCTGCAGAGGCAGAAAGGTCCTCTCGTCTAATGGGAACTAGCCCATTCACACTGAAGCAGCTATTTCCCATTAGAGAAGCGGCCCTCCGACCTGCAGAGGCAGAAAGGTCCTCTCGTCTAATGGGAACTAGCCCATTCACAATGAAGCAGCTATTTCCCATTAGAGAAGCGGCCCTCCGACCTGCAGAGGCAGAAAGGTCCTCTCGTCTAATGGGAACTAGCCCACTCACACTGAAGCAGCTATTTCCCATTAGAGAAGCGGTCCCCCGACCTGCAGAGGATGAAAGGTCCTCTTGTCTAATGGGAACTAGCCCATTCACACTGTAGCAGCTATTTCCCATTAGATAAACGGCCCTCTGACCTTGAAAGGCAGAAAGGTCCTCTCGTCTAATGGGAACTAGCCCATTCACACTGAAGCAGCTATTTCCCATTAGAGAAGTGGTCGCCCGACCTGCAGAGGCAGAAAGGTCCTCTCGTCTAAGGGGAACTAGCCCACTCACACTGAAGCAGCTATTTCCCATTAGAGAAACAGCCCTCTGACCTGGAAAGGCAGAAAGGTCCTCTCGCTCAAACTGAAGCAGCTATTTCCCATTAGAGAAACGGCACTCTGACCTGAAAAGGCAGAAAGGTCCTCTCGTCTAATGGGAACTAGCCCAAGCACACTGAAGCAACTATTTCCCATTAGAGAAACTGCCCTCTAACTTGGAAAGGCAGAAAGGTCCTCTCGTCTAATGGGAACTAGCCCACTCACACTGAAGCAGCAATTTCCCATTAGAGAAGCGGCCCTTCGACCTGCAGAGGCATAAAGGTCCTCTCGTCTAATGGGAACTAGTCCATTCACATTGACGCAGCTATTTCCCTTTAAAGAAGCGGCCCTCCGACCTGCAGAGGCATAAAGGTCCTCTCGTCTAATGGGAACTAGTCCATTCACACTGAAGCAGCTATTTCCCATTAGAGAAGCGGCCCTCCGACCTGCAGAGGCAGAAAGGTCCTCTCGTCTAATGGGAACTAGCCCATTCACACTGAAGCAGCTATTTCCCATTAGAGAAACGGCCCTCCGACCTGCAGAGGCAGAAAGGTCCTCTCGTCTAATTGGAACTAGCCCATTCACACTGAAGCAGCTATTTCCCATTAGATAAACGGCCCTCTGACCTTGAAAGGCAGAAAGGTCCTCTCGTCTAATGGGAACTAGCCCATTCACACTGAAGCAGCTATTTCCCATTAGAGAAGTGGTTGCCCGACCTGCAGAGGCAGAAAGGTCCTCTCGTCTAATGAGAACTAGCCCACTCACACTGAAGCAGCTATTTCCCATTAGAGAAACGTCCCTCTGACCTGGAAAGGCAGAAAGGTCCTCTCGCTCAAACTGAAGCAGCTATTTCCCATTAGAGAAACGGCACTCTGACCTGGAAGGGCAGAAAGGTCCTCTCGTCTAATAGGAACTAGCCCACTCACACTGAAGCAACTATTTCCCATTAGAGAAACTGCCCTCTAACTTGGAAAGGCAGAAAGGTCCTCTCGTCTAATGGGAACTAGCCCACTCACACTGAAGCAGCTATTTCCCATTAGAGAAGCGGCCCTTCGACCTGCAGAGGCATAAAAGTCCTCTCGTCTAATGGGAACTAGTCCATTCACATTGAAGCAGCTATTTCCCATTAAAGAAGCGGCCCTCCGACCTGCAGAGGCATAAAGGTCCTCTCGTCTAATGGGAACTAGTCCATTCACACTGAAGCAGCTATTTCCCATTAGAGAAGCGGCCCTCCGACCTGGAAAGGCCCTCTCGTCTAATGGGAACTAGCCCACTCACACTGAAGTAGCTTTTTCCCATTAGAGAAACAGCCCTCTGACCTGGAAAGGCAGAAAGGTCCTCTCGCTCAACTTAAGCAGCTATTTCCCATTAGAGAAACGGCCCTCTGACCTGGAAAGGCAGAAAGGTCCTCTCGTCTAATGGGAACTAGCCCACTCACACTGAAGCAGCTATTTCCCATTAGAGAAGCGGCCCTTCGACCTGCAGAGGCAAAAAGGTCCTCTCGTCTAATGGGAACTAGCCCATTCACACTGAAGCAGCTTTTTCCCATTAGAGAAACGGCCCTCCGACCTGCAGAGGCAGAAAGGTCCTCTCGTCTAATGGGAACTTGCCCATTCACACTGAAGCAGCTATTTCCCATTAGATAAACGGCCCTCTGACCTTGAAAGGCAGAAAGGTCCTCTCGTCTAATGGGAACTAGCCCATTCACACTGAAGCAGCTATTTCCCATTAGAGAAGTGGTCGCCCGACCTGCAGAGGCAGAAAGGTCCTCTCGTCTAATGGGAACTAGCCCACTCACACTGAAGCAGCTATTTCCCATTAGAGAAACGGCACTCTGACCTGGAAAGGCAGAAAGGTCCTCTCGTCTAATGGGAACTAGCCCACTCACACTGAAGCAACTATTTCCCATTAGAGAAACTGCCCTCTAACTTGGAAAGGCAGAAAGGTCCTCTCGTCTAATGGGAACTAGCCCACTCACACTGAAGCAGCTATTTCCCATTAGAGAAGTGGCCCTTCGACCTGCAGAGGCAAAAAGGTCCTCTCGTCTACTGGGAACTAGCCCATTCACACTGAAGCAGCTATTTCCCATTAGAGAAACGGCCCTCCGACCTGCAGAGGCAGAAAGGACCTCTTGTCTAATGGGAACTAGCCCATTCACACTGAAGCAGCTATTTCCCAATAGAGAAACGGCCCTCCGACCTGCAGAGGCAGAAAGGTCCTCTCGTCTAATGGGAACTAGCCCACTCAGACTGAAGCAGCTATTCCCCATTAGAGAAACGGCCCTCCGACCTGCAGAGACAGAAAGGACCTCTCGTCTAATGGGAACTAGCCCATTCACACTGAAGCAGCTATTTCCCATTAGAGAAGCGGCCCTCCGACCTGGAAAG
This sequence comes from Ambystoma mexicanum, assembly GCF_040938575.1. Taxonomy (NCBI): domain Eukaryota; kingdom Metazoa; phylum Chordata; class Amphibia; order Caudata; family Ambystomatidae; genus Ambystoma; species Ambystoma mexicanum. The sequence continues at coordinate 1,347,284,323 of NC_090933.1, read as the reverse complement.
GCAGAAAGGTCCTCTCGTCTAATTCACATTGAAGCAGCTATTTCCCATTAGAGAAACGGCCCTGTGACCTGGAAAGGCAGAAAGATCCTCTCGTCCAATGGGAACTAGCCCATTCACACTGAAGCAGCTATTTCCCATTAGTGAAGCGGCCCTCCGACCTGGAAAGCCAAAAAGGTCCTCTTGTCTAATGGGATCTAGCCCTTTCACACAGAAGCAGCTATTTCCCATTAGAGAAGCGGTCCCCCGACCTGCAGAGGCAGAAAGTTCCTCTTGTCTAATGGGAAGTAGCCCACTCACACTGAAGCAGCTATTTCCCACTAGAGAAACGGCCCTCTGACCTGGAAAGGCAGAAAGGTCCTCTTGTCTAATGGGAACTAGCCCACTCACACTGAAGCAGCCATTTCCCATTAGAGAAACGGCCCTCTGACCTGGAAAGGCAGAAAGGTCCTCTCGTCTAATGGGAACTAGCCCACTCACACTGAAGCAGCTATTTCCCATTAGAGAGGTGGTCCTCCGACCTGCAGAGGCAAAAAAGTCCTCTCGTCTAATGGGAACTAGCCCACTCACACAGAAGCAGCTATTTCCCATTAGAGAAACGGCCCTCTGACCTGGAAAGGCAGAAAGGTCCTCTCATCTAAAGGGAACTAGCCCATTCACACTGAAGCAGCTATTTCCCATTAGAGAAACGGCCCTCCGACCTGGAAAGGCAGAAAGGTCCTCTCGTCTAATGGGAACTAGCCCATTCACTTTGAAGCAGCTATTTCCCATTAGAGAAATGGCCCTCTGACCTGGAAAGGCAGAAAGGTCCTCTCGTCTAAAGTTAACTAGCCCATTCACACTGAAGCAGCTATTTCCCATTAGAGAAACGGCCCTCTGACCTGGAAAGGCAGAAAGGTCCTCTCCTCTAATGGGAACTGACAAATTCACAGTGAAGCAGCTATTTCCCATTAGAGAAGCGGTCCCCTGACCTGCAGAGGCAGAAAGGTCCTCTCGTCTAATGGGACTAAACCCACACACACTGAAGCAGCTATTTGCCATTAGAGAAACGGCCCTCTAACTTGGAAAGGCTGAAAGGTCCTCTCGTCTAATGGGAACTAGCCCACTCACACTGAAGCAGCTATTTCCCATTAGAGAAACGGCCCTCTAACTTGGAAAGGCAGAAAGGTCCTCTCATCTAATGGAAACTAGCCCACTCACACTGAAGTAGCTATTTCCCTTAGAGAAGCGGTCCTTCGACCTGCAGAGGCAAAAAGGTCCTCTCGTCTAATGGGAACTAGCCCACTCAGACTGAAGCAGCTATTTCCCATTGGAGAAACGGCCCTCTGACCTGCAGAGGCAGAAAGGACCTCTTGTCTAATGGGAACTAGCCCATTCACACTGAAGCATCTATTTCCCATTAGAGAAACGGCCCTCTGACCTGCAGAGGAAGAAAGGCCCTCTTGTCTAATGGGAACTAGCCCATTCACACTGAAGCAGCTATTTCCCATTAGAGAAGCGGCCCTCCGACTTGGAAAGGCAGAAAGGTCCTCTCGTCTAATGGGAACTAGCCCATCACACTGAAGCAGCTATTTCCCATTAGAGAAACGGCCCTCTGACCTGGAAAGGCAGAAAGATCCTCTCGTCCAATGGGAACTAGCCCGTTCACACTGAAGCAGCTATTTCCCATTAGAGAAGCAGCCCTCCGACCTGGAAAGGCAAAAAGGTCCTCTCGTCTAATGGGAACTAGCCCATTCACACTGAAGCAGCTATTTCCCATTAGAGAAGCGGCCCTCCGACCTGCAGAGGCAGAAAGGTCCTCTTGTCTAATGGGAACTATCCCATTCACACTGAAGCAGCTATTTCCCATTAGAGAAGTGGCCCTCCGACCTGTAGAGGCAGAAAGCTCCTCTCGTCTAATGGGAACTAGCCCACTCACACTGAAGCAGCTATTTCCCATTAGAGAATCGGCCCTCTGACATGGAAAGGCAGAAAGGTCCTCTCGCTCACACTGAAGCAGCTATTTCCCATTAGCGAAACGGCCCTCTGACCTGTAAAGGCAGAAAGGTCCTCTCATCTAATGGGAACTAGCCCACTCACACTGAAGCAGCTATTTCCCATTAGAGAAACGGCCCTCTAACTTGGAAAGGCAGAAAGGTCCTCTCGTCTAATGGGAACTAGCCCATTCACACTGAAGCAGCTATTTCCGATTAGAGAAACGGCCCTCCGACCTGGAAAGGCAGAAAGGTCCTCTCGTCTAATGGGAACTATCCCATTCACACTGAAGCAGCTATTTCCCATTAGAGAAATGGCCCTCTGACCTGGAAAGGCAGAAAGGCCCTCTCGTCTAATGGGAACTAGCCCATTCACACTGAAGAAGCTATTTCCCATTAGATAAGCAGTCCCCCGACCTGCAGAGGCAGAAAGGTCCTCTCGTCTAATGGGAACTAGCCCACTCACACTGAAGCAGCTATTTTCCATTAGAAAAACGGCCCTCTGACCTTGAAAGGCAGAAAGGTCCTCTCGTCTAATGGGAACTAGCCCATTCACACTGAAGCAGATATTTCCCATTAGAGAAACGGCCCACCGACCTTGAAAGGCAGAAAGGTCCTCTCGCCTAATGGGAACTTACCCATTCACACTGAAGCAGCTATTTCCCATTAGAGAAGCGGTCCCCCGACCTGCAGAGGCAGAAAGGTCCTCTTGTCTAATGTGAACTAGCCTACTCACACTGAAGCAGCTATTTCCCATCTGAGAAACTGCCCTCTGACCTGGAAAGGCCCTCTCACTCACACTGAAACAGCTATTTCCCATTAGAGAAACGGCCCTCTGACCTGGAAAGGGAGAAAGGTCCTCTCGTGTAATGGGAACTAGCCCACTCACACTGAAGCAGCTATTTCCCATTAGAGAAGCGGCCCTTCGACCTGCAGAGGCAAAAAGGTCCTCTCATCTAATGGGAACTAGCCCACTCAGACTGAAGCAGCTATTTCCCATTGGAGAAACGGCCCTCTGACCTGCAGAGGCAGAAAGGACCTCTTGTCTAATGGGAACTAGCACATTCACACTGAAGCAGCTATTTCCCATTAGAGAAACGGCCCTCTGACCTGCAGAGGCAGAAAGGCCCTCTTGTCTAATGGGAACTAGCCCATTCACACTGAAGCTGCTATTTCCCATTAGAGAAACGGCCCTCTGACCTGGAAAGGCAGAAAGGTCCTCTCGTCTAATGGGAACTAGCCCATTCACACTGAAGCAGCTATTTCCCATTAGAGAAACGGCCCTCCGACCTGCAGAGGCAGAAAGGTCCTCTCGTCTAATGAGAACTAGCCCATTCACACTGATGCAGCTATTTCCCATTAGAGAAACAGCCCTCCGACCTGCAGAGGCAGAAAGGTCCTCTCGTCTAATGGGAACTAGCCCATTCACACTGAAGCAGCTATTTCCCATTAGAGAAGCAGTCCCCCGACCTGCAGAGGCAGAAAGGTCCTCTCGTCTAATGGGAACTAGCCCACTCACACTGAAGCAGCTATTTCCCATTAGAGAAGCAGCCCTCCGACCTGCAGAGGCAGAAAGGTCCTCTCGTCTAATGGGAACTAGCCCATTCACAATGAAGCAGCTATTTCCCATTAGAGAAGCAGCCCTCCGACCTGCAGAGGCAGAAAGGTCCTCTCGTCTAATGGGAACTAGCCCACTCACACTGAAGCAGCTATTTCCCATTAGAGAAGCGGTCCCCCGACCTGCAGAGGCAGAAAGGTCCTCTTGTCTAATGGGAACTAGCCCACTCACACTGAAGCAGCTATTTCCCATCTGAGACACGGCCCTCTGACCTGGAAAGGCCCTCTCGCTCACACTGAAACAGCTATTTCCCATTAGAGAAACGGCCCTCTGACCTGGAAAGGCAGAAAGGTCCTCTCGTGTAATGGGAACTAGCCCACTCACACTGAAGCAGCTATTTCCCATTAGAGAAGCGGCCCTCTGACCTGCAGAGGCAGAAAGGCCCTCTTGTCTAATGGGAACTAGCCCATTCACACTGAAGCTGCTATTTCCCATTAGAGAAACGGCCCTCTGACCTGGAAAGGCAGAAAGGTCCTCTCGTCTAATGGGAACTAGCCCATTCACACTGAAGCAACTATTTCCCATTAGAGAAACGGCCCTCCGACCTGCAGAGGCAGAAAGGTCCTCTCGTCTACTGGGAACTAGCCCATTCACAATGTAGCAGCTATTTCCCATTAGAGAAGCAGCCCTCCGACCTGCAGAGGCAGAAAGGTCCTCTCGTCTAATGGGAACTAGCCCACTCACACTGAAGCAGCTATTTCCCAATAGAGAAACGGCCCTCTGACCTGGAAAGGCAGAAAGGTCCTCTCGTGTAATGGGAACTAGCCCACTCACACTGAAGAAGCTATTTCCCATTAGAGAAGCGGCCCTTCGACCTGCAGAGGCAAAAAGGTCCTCTCGTCTAATGGGAACTAGCCCACTCAGATTGAAGCATCTATTTCCCATTGGAGAAACGGCCCTCTGACCTGCAGAGGCAGAAAGGACCTCTTGTCTAATGGGAACTAGCACATTCACACTGAAGCAGCTATTTCCCATTATAGAAAAGGCCCTCTGACCTGCAGAGGAAGAAAGGCCCTCTTGTCTAATGGGAACTAGCCCATTCACACTGAAGCTGCTATTTCCCATTAGAGAAACGGCCATCTGACCTGGAAAGGCAGAAAGGTCCTCTCGTCTAATGGGAACTAGCCCATTCACACTGAAGCAGCTATTTCCCATTAGAGAAACGGCCCTCTAACTTTGAAAGGCTGAAAGGTTCTCTCGTCTAATGGGAACTAGCCCATTCACACTGAAGCAGCTACTTCCCATTAGAGAAGCAGCCCTCCGACCTGCAGAGGCAGACAGGTCCTCTCGTCTAATGGGAACTAGCCCACTCACACTGAAGCAGCTATTTCCCATTAGAGAAACGGCCCTCTAACTTGGAAAGGCAGAAAGGTCCTCTCATCTAATGGAAACTAGCCCACTCACACTGAAGTAGCTATTTCCCATTAGAGAAGCGGCCCTTCGACCTGCAGAGGCAAAAAGGTCCTCTCGTCTAATGGGAACTAGCCCACTCAGACTGAAGCAGCTATTTCCCATTGGAGAAACGGCCCTATGACCTGCATAGGCAGAAAGGACCTCTTGTCTAATGGGAACTAGCCCATTCACACTGAAGCATCTATTTCCCATTAGAGAAACGGCCCTTTGACCTGCAGAGGAAGAAAGGCCCTCTTGTCTATTGGGAACTAGCCCATTCACACTGAAGCAGCTATTTCCCATTAGAGAAACGGCCCTCTGACCTGGAAAGGCAGAAAGATCCTCTCGTCCAATGGGAACTAGCCCATTCACACTGAAGCAGCTATTTCCCATTAGAGAAGCTGCCCTCCGACCTGGAAAGGCAAAAAGGTCCTCTCGTCTAATGGGAACTAGCCCATTCACACTGAAGCAGCTATTTCCCATTAGAGAAGAGGCCCTCCGACCTGCAGAGGCAGAAAGGTCCTCTCGTCTAAAGGGAACTAGCCCAATCACACTGAAGCAGCTATTTCCCATTAGAGAAACGGCCCTCTAACTTGGAAAGGCAGAAAGGTCCTCTCATCTAATGGAAACTAGCCCACTCACACTGAAGTAGCTATTTCCCATTAGAGAAGCGGCCCTTCGACCTGCAGAGGCAAAAAGGTCCTCCCGTCTAATGGGAACTAGCCCACTCAGACTGAAGCAGCTATTTCCCATTGGAGAAACGGCCCTCTGACCTGCAGAGGCAGAAAGGACCTCTTGTCTAATGGGAACTAGCACATTCACACTGAAGCAGCTATTTCCCATTATAGAAACGGCCCTCTGACCTGCAGAGGCAGAAAGGCCCTCTTGTCTAATGGGAACTAGCCCATTCACACTGAAGCTGCTATTTCCCATTAGAGAAACGGCCATCTGACCTGGAAAGGCAGAAAGGTCCTCTCGTCTAATGGGAACTAGCCCACTCACACTGAAGCAGCTATTTCCCATTAGAGAAACGGCCCTCTAACTTGGAAAGGCAGAAAGGTCCTCTCATCTAATGGAAACTAGCCCACTCACACTGAAGTATCTATTTCCCATTAGAGAAGCGGCCCTTCGACCTGCAGAGGCAAAAAGGTCCTCTCGTCTAATGGGAACTAGCCCACTCAGACTGAAGCAGCTATTTCCCATTGGAGAAACGGCCCTCTGACCTGCAGAGGCAGAAAGGACCTCTTGTCTAATGGGAACTAGCCCATTCACACTGAAGCATCTATTTCCCATTAGAGAAACGGCCCTTTGACCTGCAGAGGAAGAAAGGCCCTCCTGTCTATTGGGAACTAGCCCATTCACACTGAAGCAGCTATTTCCCATTAGAGAAACGGCCCTCTGACCTGGAAAGGCAGAAAGATCCTCTCGTCTAATGGGAACTAGCCCACTCAGACTGAAGCAGCTATTTCCCATTGGAGAAACGGCCCTTCGACCTGCAGAGGCAGAAAGGACCTCTTGTCTAATGGGAACTAGCACATTCACACTGAAGCAGCTATTTCTCATTATAGAAACGGCCCTCTGACCTGCAGAGGCAGAAAGGCCCTCTTGTCTAATGGGAACTAGCCCACTCACACTGAAGCAGCTATTTCCCATTAGAGAAACGGCCATCTGACCTAGAAAGGCAGAAAGGTCCTCTCGTCTAATGGGAACTAGCCCATTCACACTGAAGCAGCTATTTCCCATTAGAGAAACTGCCCTTCTGACCTGCAGAGGCAGAAATGTCCTCTCGTCTAATGGGAACTAGCCCATTCACACTGAAGCAGCTACTTCCCATTAGAGAAGCAGCCCTCCGACCTGCAGAGGCAGAAAGGTCCTCTCGTCTAATGGGAACTAGCCCACTCACACTGAAGCAGCTATTTCCCATTAGAGAAACGGCCCTCTAACTTGGAAAGGCTGAAAGGTCCTCTCGTCTAATGGAAACTAGCCCACTCACACTGAAGCAGCTATTTCCCATTAGAGAAACGGCCCTCTAACTTGGAAAGGCAGAAAGGTCCTCTCATCTAATGGAAACTAGCCCACTCACACTGAAGTAGCTATTTCCCATTAGAGAAGCGGCCCTTCGACCTGCAGAGGCAAAAAGGTCCTCTCGTCTAATGGGAACTAGCCCACTCAGACTGAAGCAGCTATTTCCCATTGGAGAAACGGCCCTTCGACCTGCAGAGGTAAAAAGGTCCTCTCGTCTACTGGGAACTAGCCCATTCACACTGAAGCAGCTATTTCCCATTAGAGAAACGGCCCTCTGACCTGCAAAGGCAGAAAGGACCTCTCGTCTAATGGGAACTAGCCCATTCACATTGAAGCAGCTATTTCCCATTAGAGAAACGGCCCTGTGACCTGGAAAGGCAGAAAGATCCTCTCGTCCAATGGGAACTAGCCCAGTCACACTGAAGCAGCTATTTCCCATTAGAGAAGCGGCCCTCCGACCTGGAAAGGCAAAAAGGTCCTCTCGTCTAAAGGGAACTAGCCCATTCACACTGAAGCAGCTATTTCCCATTAGAGAAACGGCCCTCTGACCTGGAAAGGCAGAAAGGTCCTCTCGTCTAATGGGAACTAGCCCATTCACACTGAAGCAGCTATTTCCCATTAGAGAAGCGGCCCTCCGACCTGGAAAGGCAAAAATGTCCTCTCGTCTAATGGGAACTAGCCCACTCACACTGAAGCAGCTATTTCCCATTAGAGAAACCGCCCTCTAACTTGGAAAGGCTGAAAGGTCCTCTCGTCTAATGGGAACTAGCCCACTCACACTGAAGCAGCTATTTCCCATTAGAGAAACGGCCCTCTAACTTGGAAAGGCAGAAAGGTCCTCTCTTCTAATGGAAACTAGCCCACTCACACTGAAGTAGCTATTTCCCATTAGAGAAGCGGCCCTTCGACCTGCAGAGGCAGAAAGGTCCTCTTGTCTAATGGGAACTATCCCATTCACACTGAAGCAGCTATTTCCCATTAGAGAAGCGGCCCTCCGACCTGCAAAGGCAGAAAGCTCCTCTCGTCTAATGGGAACTAGCCCACTCACACTGAAGCAGCTATTTCCCATTAGAGAAGCGGCCCTCTGACCTGCAGAGGCAGAAAGGACCTCTTGTCTAATGGGAACTAGCCCATTCACACTGAAGCATCTATTTCCCATTAGAGAAACGGCCCTCTGACCTGCAGAGGAAGAAAGACCCTCTTGTCTAATGGGAACTAGCCCATTCACACTGAAGCAGCTATTTCCCATTAGAGAAGCGGCCCTCCGACCTGGAAAGGCAGAAAGGTCCTCTCGTCTAATGGGAACTAGCCCATCACACTGAAGCAGCTATTTCCCATTAGAGAAACGGCCCTCTGACCTGGAAAGTCAGAAAGATCCTCTCGTCCAATGGGAACTAGCCCATTCACACTGAAGCAGCTATTTCCCATTAGAGAAGCGGCCCTCAGACCAGGAAAGGCAAAAAGGTCCTCGGGTCTAATGGGAACTAGCCCATTCACACTGAAGCATCTATTTCCCATTAGAGAAGCGGCCCTCCGACCTGCAGAGGCAGAAAGGTCCTCTTGTCTAATGGGAACTATCCCATTCACACTGAAGCAGCTATTTCCCATTAGAGAAGCGGCCCTCCGACCTGCAGAGGCAGAAAGCTCCTCTCGTCTAATGGGAACTAGCCCACTCACACTGAAGCAGCTATTTCCCATTAGAGAATCGGCCCTCTAACATGGAAAGGCAGAAAGGTCCTCTCGCTCACACTGAAGCAGCTATTTCCCATTAGCGAAACGGCCCTCTGACCTGGAAAGGCAGAAAGGTCCTCTCATCTAATGGGAACTGGCCCACTCACACTGAAGCAGCTATTTCCCATTAGAGAAACGGCCCTCTAACTTGGAAAGGCAGAAAGGTCCTCTTGTCTAATGGGAACTAGCCCATTCACACTGAAGCAGATATTTCCCATTAGAGAAACGGCCCTCCGACCTGGAAAGGCAGAAAGGTCCTCTCGTCTAATGGGAACTATCCCATTCACACTGAAGCAGCTATTTCCCATTAGAGACACGGCCCTCCGACCTGGAAAGGCAGAAAGGCCCTCTCGTCTAATGGGAACTAGCCCATTCACACTGAAGAAGCTATTTCCCATTAGATAAGCAGTCCCCCGACCTGCAGAGGCAAGAAGGTCATCTCGTTTAATTGGAACTAGCCCACGCACACTGAAGCAGCTATTTCCCATTAGAGAAGCGGTCCCCCGACCTGCAGAGGCAGAAAGGTCCTCTCGTCTAATGGGAACTAGCCCACTCACACTGAAGCAGCTATTTCCCATTAGAGAAACGGCCCTCTGACCTTGAAAGGCAGAAAGGTCCTCTCTTCTAATGGGAACTAGCCCACTCACACTGAAGCAGCTATTTCCCATTAGAGAAACAGCCCACCGACCTGGAAAGGCAGAAAGGACCTCGTGTCTAATGGGAACTAGGCCATTCAAACTGAATCAGCTATTTTCCATTAGATAAACGGCCCTCTGACCTTGAAAGGCAGAAAGGTCCTCTCGCCTAATGGGAACTTACCCATTCACACTGAAGCAGCTATTTCCCATTAGAGAAGCGGTCCCCCGACCTTAGAGGCAGAAAGGTCCTCTTGTCTAATGGGAACTAGCCCACTCACACTGAAGCAGCTATTTCCCATCTGAGAAACGGCCCTCTGACCTGGAAAGGCCCTCTCGCTCACACTGAAACAGCTATTTCCCATTAGAGAAACGGCCCTCTGACCTGGAAAGGCAGAAAGGTCCTCTCGTGTAATGGGAACTAGCCCACTCACACTGAAGCAGCTATTTCCCATTAGAGAAGCGGCCCTTCGACCTGCAGAGGCAAAAAGGCCCTCTCGTCTAATGGGAACTAGCCCACTCAGACTGAAGCAGCTATTTCCCATTGGAGAAACAGCCCTCTGATCTGCAGAGGCAGAAAGGACCTCTTGTCTAATGGGACCTAGCCCATTCACACTGAAGCAGCTATTTCCCATTAGAGAAGCAGCCCTCCGACCTGCAGAGGCAGAAAGATCCTCTCGTCTAATGGGAACTAGCCCATTCACTCTGAAGCAGCTATTTCCCATTAGAGAAACGGCCCTCCGACCTGGAAAGGCAGAAAGGTCCTCTTGTCTAATGGGAACTAGCCCACTCACACTGAAGCAGCTATTTCCCATTAGAGAAACGGCCCTCCGACCTGGAAAGGCAGAAAGATCCTCTCGTCCAATGGGAACTAGCCCATTCACACTGAAGCAGCTATTTCCCATTAGAGAAGCGGCCCTCCGACCTGGAAAGGCAAAAACATCCTCTCGTCTAATGGGAACTAGCCCACTCACACTGAAGCAGCTATTTCCCATTAGAGAAATGGCCCTCTGACCTGGAAAGGCAGAAAGGCCCTCTCGTCTAATGGGAACTAGCCCATTCACACTGAAGCAGCTATTTCCCATTAGAGAAAAGGCCCTCCGACCTGGAAAGGCAGAAAGGTCCTCTCGTCTAATGGGAGCTAGCCCATTCACACTGAAGCATCTATTTCCCATTAGAGAAACGGCCCTTTGACCTGCAGAGGAAGAAAGGCCCTCTTGTCTATTGGGAACTAGCCCATTCACACTGAAGCAGCTATTTCCCATTGGAGAAACGGCCCTCTGACCTGCAGAGGCAGAAAGGACCTCTTGTCTAATGGGAACTAGCACATTCACACTGAAGCAGCTATTTCCCATTATAGAAACGGCCCTCTGACCTGCAGAGGCAGAAAGGCCCTCTTGTCTAATGGGAACTAGCCCACTCACACTGAAGCAGCTATTTCCCATTAGAGAAACGGCCATCTGACCTAGAAAGGCAGAAAGGTCCTCTCGTCTAATGGGAACTAGCCCATTCACACTGAAGCAGCTATTTCCCATTAGAGAAACTGCCCTTCTGACCTGCAGAGGCAGAAATGTCCTCTCGTCTAATGGGAACTAGCCCATTCACACTGAAGCAGCTACTTCCCATTAGAGAAGCAGCCCTCCGACCTGCAGAGGCAGAAAGGTCCTCTCGTCTAATGGGAACTAGCCCACTCACACTGAAGCAGCTATTTCCCATTAGAGAAACGGCCCTCCGACCTGGAAAGGCAGAAAGATCCTCTCGTCCAATGGGAACTAGCCCATTCACACTGAAGCAGCTATTTCCCATTAGAGAAGCGGCCCTCTGACCTGGAAAGGCAGAAAGGCCCTCTCGTCTAATGGGAACTAACCCATTCACACTGAAGCAGCTATTTCCCATTAGAGAAAAGGCCCTCCGACCTGCAGAGGCAGAAAGGACCTCTTGTCTAATGGGAACTAGCCCATTCACACTGAAGCATCTATTTCCCATTAGAGAAACGGCCCTTTGACCTGCAGAGGAAGAAAGGCCCTCTTGTCTATTGGGAACTAGCCCATTCACACTGAAGCAGCTATTTCCCATTAGAGAAACGGCCCTCTGACCTGGAAAGGCAGAAAGATCCTCTCGTCCAATGGGAACTAGCCCATTCACACTGAAGCAGCTATTTCCCATTGGAGAAACGGCCCTCTGACCTGCAGAGGCAGAAAGGACCTCTTGTCTAATGGGAACTAGCACATTCACACTGAAGCAGCTATTTCCCATTATAGAAACGGCCCTCTGACCTGCAGAGGCAGAAAGGCCCTCTTGTCTAATGGGAACTAGCCCACTCACACTGAAGCAGCTATTTCCCATTAGAGAAACGGCCATCTGACCTAGAAAGGCAGAAAGAACCTCTCGTCTAATGGGAACTAGCCCATTCACACTGAAGCAGCTATTTCCCATTAGAGAAACTGCCCTTCTGACCTGCAGAGGCAGAAATGTCCTCTCGTCTAATGGGAACTAGCCCATTCACACTGAAGCAGCTACTTCCCATTAGAGAAGCAGCCCTCCGACCTGCAGAGGCAGAAAGGTCCTCTCGTCTAATGGGAACTAGCCCACTCACACTGAAGCAGCTATTTCCCATTAGAGAAACGGCCCTCTAACTTGGAAAGGCTGAAAGGTCCTCTCGTCTAATGGAAACTAGCCCACTCACACTGAAGCAGCTATTTCCCATTAGAGAAACGGCCCTCTAACTTGGAAAGGCAGAAAGGTCCTCTCATCTAATGGAAACTAGCCCACTCACACTGAAGTAGCTATTTCCCATTAGAGAAGCGGCCCTTCGACCTGCAGAGGCAAAAAGGTCCTCTCGTCTAATGGGAACTAGCCCACTCAGACTGAAGCAGCTATTTCCCATTGGAGAAACGGCCCTTCGACCTGCAGAGGTAAAAAGGTCCTCTCGTCTACTGGGAACTAGCCCATTCACACTGAAGCAGCTATTTCCCATTAGAGAAACGGCCCTCTGACCTGCAAAGGCAGAAAGGACCTCTCGTCTAATGGGAACTAGCCCATTCACATTGAAGCAGCTATTTCCCATTAGAGAAACGGCCCTGTGACCTGGAAAGGCAGAAAGATCCTCTCGTCCAATGGGAACTAGCCCAGTCACACTGAAGCAGCTATTTCCCATTAGAGAAGCGGCCCTCCGACCTGGAAAGGCAAAAAGGTCCTCTCGTCTAAAGGGAACTAGCCCATTCACACTGAAGCAGCTATTTCCCATTAGAGAAACGGCCCTCTGACCTGGAAAGGCAGAAAGGTCCTCTCGTCTAATGGGAACTAGCCCATTCACACTGAAGCAGCTATTTCCCATTAGAGAAGCGGCCCTCCGACCTGGAAAGGCAAAAAGGTCCTCTCGTCTAAAGGGAACTAGCCCATTCACACTGAAGCAGCTATTTCCCATTAGAGAAATGGCCCTCTGACCTGGAAAGGCAGAAAGGCCCTCTCGTCTAATGGGAACTAGCCCATTCACACTGAAGAAGCTATTTCCCATTAGATAAGCAGTCCCCCGACCTGCAGAGGCAGAAAGGTCCTCTCGTCTAATGGGAACTAGCCCACTCACACTGAAGCAGCTATTTTCCATTAGAAAAACGGCCCTCTGACCTTGAAAGGCAGAAAGGTCCTCTCGTCTAATGGGAACTAGCCCATTCACACTGAAGCAGATATTTCCCATTAGAGAAACGGCCCACCGACCTTGAAAGGCAGAAAGGTCCTCTCGCCTAATGGGAACTTACCCATTCACACTGAAGCAGCTATTTCCCATTAGAGAAGCGGTCCCCCGACCTGCAGAGGCAGAAAGGTCCTCTTGTCTAATGTGAACTAGCCTACTCACACTGAAGCAGCTATTTCCCATCTGAGAAACTGCCCTCTGACCTGGAAAGGCCCTCTCACTCACACTGAAACAGCTATTTCCCATTAGAGAAACGGCCCTCTGACCTGGAAAGGGAGAAAGGTCCTCTCGTGTAATGGGAACTAGCCCACTCACACTGAAGCAGCTATTTCCCATTAGAGAAGCGGCCCTTCGACCTGCAGAGGCAAAAAGGTCCTCTCATCTAATGGGAACTAGCCCACTCAGACTGAAGCAGCTATTTCCCATTGGAGAAACGGCCCTCTGACCTGCAGAGGCAGAAAGGACCTCTTGTCTAATGGGAACTAGCACATTCACACTGAAGCAGCTATTTCCCATTAGAGAAACGGCCCTCTGACCTGCAGAGGCAGAAAGGCCCTCTTGTCTAATGGGAACTAGCCCATTCACACTGAAGCTGCTATTTCCCATTAGAGAAACGGCCCTCTGACCTGGAAAGGCAGAAAGGTCCTCTCGTCTAATGGGAACTAGCCCATTCACACTGAAGCAGCTATTTCCCATTAGAGAAACGGCCCTCCGACCTGCAGAGGCAGAAAGGTCCTCTCGTCTAATGAGAACTAGCCCATTCACACTGATGCAGCTATTTCCCATTAGAGAAACAGCCCTCCGACCTGCAGAGGCAGAAAGGTCCTCTCGTCTAATGGGAACTAGCCCATTCACACTGAAGCAGCTATTTCCCATTAGAGAAGCAGTCCCCCGACCTGCAGAGGCAGAAAGGTCCTCTCGTCTAATGGGAACTAGCCCACTCACACTGAAGCAGCTATTTCCCATTAGAGAAGCAGCCCTCCGACCTGCAGAGGCAGAAAGGTCCTCTCGTCTAATGGGAACTAGCCCATTCACAATGAAGCAGCTATTTCCCATTAGAGAAGCAGCCCTCCGACCTGCAGAGGCAGAAAGGTCCTCTCGTCTAATGGGAACTAGCCCACTCACACTGAAGCAGCTATTTCCCATTAGAGAAGCGGTCCCCCGACCTGCAGAGGCAGAAAGGTCCTCTTGTCTAATGGGAACTAGCCCACTCACACTGAAGCAGCTATTTCCCATCTGAGACACGGCCCTCTGACCTGGAAAGGCCCTCTCGCTCACACTGAAACAGCTATTTCCCATTAGAGAAACGGCCCTCTGACCTGGAAAGGCAGAAAGGTCCTCTCGTGTAATGGGAACTAGCCCACTCACACTGAAGCAGCTATTTCCCATTAGAGAAGCGGCCCTCTGACCTGCAGAGGCAGAAAGGCCCTCTTGTCTAATGGGAACTAGCCCATTCACACTGAAGCTGCTATTTCCCATTAGAGAAACGGCCCTCTGACCTGGAAAGGCAGAAAGGTCCTCTCGTCTAATGGGAACTAGCCCATTCACACTGAAGCAACTATTTCCCATTAGAGAAACGGCCCTCCGACCTGCAGAGGCAGAAAGGTCCTCTCGTCTACTGGGAACTAGCCCATTCACAATGTAGCAGCTATTTCCCATTAGAGAAGCAGCCCTCCGACCTGCAGAGGCAGAAAGGTCCTCTCGTCTAATGGGAACTAGCCCACTCACACTGAAGCAGCTATTTCCCAATAGAGAAACGGCCCTCTGACCTGGAAAGGCAGAAAGGTCCTCTCGTGTAATGGGAACTAGCCCACTCACACTGAAGAAGCTATTTCCCATTAGAGAAGCGGCCCTTCGACCTGCAGAGGCAAAAAGGTCCTCTCGTCTAATGGGAACTAGCCCACTCAGATTGAAGCATCTATTTCCCATTGGAGAAACGGCCCTCTGACCTGCAGAGGCAGAAAGGACCTCTTGTCTAATGGGAACTAGCACATTCACACTGAAGCAGCTATTTCCCATTATAGAAAAGGCCCTCTGACCTGCAGAGGAAGAAAGGCCCTCTTGTCTAATGGGAACTAGCCCATTCACACTGAAGCTGCTATTTCCCATTAGAGAAACGGCCATCTGACCTGGAAAGGCAGAAAGGTCCTCTCGTCTAATGGGAACTAGCCCATTCACACTGAAGCAGCTATTTCCCATTAGAGAAACGGCCCTCTAACTTTGAAAGGCTGAAAGGTTCTCTCGTCTAATGGGAACTAGCCCATTCACACTGAAGCAGCTACTTCCCATTAGAGAAGCAGCCCTCCGACCTGCAGAGGCAGACAGGTCCTCTCGTCTAATGGGAACTAGCCCACTCACACTGAAGCAGCTATTTCCCATTAGAGAAACGGCCCTCTAACTTGGAAAGGCAGAAAGGTCCTCTCATCTAATGGAAACTAGCCCACTCACACTGAAGTAGCTATTTCCCATTAGAGAAGCGGCCCTTCGACCTGCAGAGGCAAAAAGGTCCTCTCGTCTAATGGGAACTAGCCCACTCAGACTGAAGCAGCTATTTCCCATTGGAGAAACGGCCCTATGACCTGCATAGGCAGAAAGGACCTCTTGTCTAATGGGAACTAGCCCATTCACACTGAAGCATCTATTTCCCATTAGAGAAACGGCCCTTTGACCTGCAGAGGAAGAAAGGCCCTCTTGTCTATTGGGAACTAGCCCATTCACACTGAAGCAGCTATTTCCCATTAGAGAAACGGCCCTCTGACCTGGAAAGGCAGAAAGATCCTCTCGTCCAATGGGAACTAGCCCATTCACACTGAAGCAGCTATTTCCCATTAGAGAAGCTGCCCTCCGACCTGGAAAGGCAAAAAGGTCCTCTCGTCTAATGGGAACTAGCCCATTCACACTGAAGCAGCTATTTCCCATTAGAGAAGAGGCCCTCCGACCTGCAGAGGCAGAAAGGTCCTCTCGTCTAAAGGGAACTAGCCCAATCACACTGAAGCAGCTATTTCCCATTAGAGAAACGGCCCTCTAACTTGGAAAGGCAGAAAGGTCCTCTCATCTAATGGAAACTAGCCCACTCACACTGAAGTAGCTATTTCCCATTAGAGAAGCGGCCCTTCGACCTGCAGAGGCAAAAAGGTCCTCCCGTCTAATGGGAACTAGCCCACTCAGACTGAAGCAGCTATTTCCCATTGGAGAAACGGCCCTCTGACCTGCAGAGGCAGAAAGGACCTCTTGTCTAATGGGAACTAGCACATTCACACTGAAGCAGCTATTTCCCATTATAGAAACGGCCCTCTGACCTGCAGAGGCAGAAAGGCCCTCTTGTCTAATGGGAACTAGCCCATTCACACTGAAGCTGCTATTTCCCATTAGAGAAACGGCCATCTGACCTGGAAAGGCAGAAAGGTCCTCTCGTCTAATGGGAACTAGCCCACTCACACTGAAGCAGCTATTTCCCATTAGAGAAACGGCCCTCTAACTTGGAAAGGCAGAAAGGTCCTCTCATCTAATGGAAACTAGCCCACTCACACTGAAGTATCTATTTCCCATTAGAGAAGCGGCCCTTCGACCTGCAGAGGCAAAAAGGTCCTCTCGTCTAATGGGAACTAGCCCACTCAGACTGAAGCAGCTATTTCCCATTGGAGAAACGGCCCTCTGACCTGCAGAGGCAGAAAGGACCTCTTGTCTAATGGGAACTAGCCCATTCACACTGAAGCATCTATTTCCCATTAGAGAAACGGCCCTTTGACCTGCAGAGGAAGAAAGGCCCTCCTGTCTATTGGGAACTAGCCCATTCACACTGAAGCAGCTATTTCCCATTAGAGAAACGGCCCTCTGACCTGGAAAGGCAGAAAGATCCTCTCGTCTAATGGGAACTAGCCCACTCAGACTGAAGCAGCTATTTCCCATTGGAGAAACGGCCCTTCGACCTGCAGAGGCAGAAAGGACCTCTTGTCTAATGGGAACTAGCACATTCACACTGAAGCAGCTATTTCTCATTATAGAAACGGCCCTCTGACCTGCAGAGGCAGAAAGGCCCTCTTGTCTAATGGGAACTAGCCCACTCACACTGAAGCAGCTATTTCCCATTAGAGAAACGGCCATCTGACCTAGAAAGGCAGAAAGGTCCTCTCGTCTAATGGGAACTAGCCCATTCACACTGAAGCAGCTATTTCCCATTAGAGAAACTGCCCTTCTGACCTGCAGAGGCAGAAATGTCCTCTCGTCTAATGGGAACTAGCCCATTCACACTGAAGCAGCTACTTCCCATTAGAGAAGCAGCCCTCCGACCTGCAGAGGCAGAAAGGTCCTCTCGTCTAATGGGAACTAGCCCACTCACACTGAAGCAGCTATTTCCCATTAGAGAAACGGCCCTCTAACTTGGAAAGGCTGAAAGGTCCTCTCGTCTAATGGAAACTAGCCCACTCACACTGAAGCAGCTATTTCCCATTAGAGAAACGGCCCTCTAACTTGGAAAGGCAGAAAGGTCCTCTCATCTAATGGAAACTAGCCCACTCACACTGAAGTAGCTATTTCCCATTAGAGAAGCGGCCCTTCGACCTGCAGAGGCAAAAAGGTCCTCTCGTCTAATGGGAACTAGCCCACTCAGACTGAAGCAGCTATTTCCCATTGGAGAAACGGCCCTTCGACCTGCAGAGGTAAAAAGGTCCTCTCGTCTACTGGGAACTAGCCCATTCACACTGAAGCAGCTATTTCCCATTAGAGAAACGGCCCTCTGACCTGCAAAGGCAGAAAGGACCTCTCGTCTAATGGGAACTAGCCCATTCACATTGAAGCAGCTATTTCCCATTAGAGAAACGGCCCTGTGACCTGGAAAGGCAGAAAGATCCTCTCGTCCAATGGGAACTAGCCCAGTCACACTGAAGCAGCTATTTCCCATTAGAGAAGCGGCCCTCCGACCTGGAAAGGCAAAAAGGTCCTCTCGTCTAAAGGGAACTAGCCCATTCACACTGAAGCAGCTATTTCCCATTAGAGAAACGGCCCTCTGACCTGGAAAGGCAGAAAGGTCCTCTCGTCTAATGGGAACTAGCCCATTCACACTGAAGCAGCTATTTCCCATTAGAGAAGCGGCCCTCCGACCTGGAAAGGCAAAAATGTCCTCTCGTCTAATGGGAACTAGCCCACTCACACTGAAGCAGCTATTTCCCATTAGAGAAACCGCCCTCTAACTTGGAAAGGCTGAAAGGTCCTCTCGTCTAATGGGAACTAGCCCACTCACACTGAAGCAGCTATTTCCCATTAGAGAAACGGCCCTCTAACTTGGAAAGGCAGAAAGGTCCTCTCTTCTAATGGAAACTAGCCCACTCACACTGAAGTAGCTATTTCCCATTAGAGAAGCGGCCCTTCGACCTGCAGAGGCAGAAAGGTCCTCTTGTCTAATGGGAACTATCCCATTCACACTGAAGCAGCTATTTCCCATTAGAGA
Organism: Ambystoma mexicanum; assembly: GCF_040938575.1. NCBI lineage: Eukaryota > Metazoa > Chordata > Amphibia > Caudata > Ambystomatidae > Ambystoma > Ambystoma mexicanum. Next base: position 1,347,265,812 of record NC_090933.1, on the reverse strand, counting down.
AGCGGCCCTCCGACCTGCAAAGGCAGAAAGCTCCTCTCGTCTAATGGGAACTAGCCCACTCACACTGAAGCAGCTATTTCCCATTAGAGAAGCGGCCCTCTGACCTGCAGAGGCAGAAAGGACCTCTTGTCTAATGGGAACTAGCCCATTCACACTGAAGCATCTATTTCCCATTAGAGAAACGGCCCTCTGACCTGCAGAGGAAGAAAGACCCTCTTGTCTAATGGGAACTAGCCCATTCACACTGAAGCAGCTATTTCCCATTAGAGAAGCGGCCCTCCGACCTGGAAAGGCAGAAAGGTCCTCTCGTCTAATGGGAACTAGCCCATCACACTGAAGCAGCTATTTCCCATTAGAGAAACGGCCCTCTGACCTGGAAAGTCAGAAAGATCCTCTCGTCCAATGGGAACTAGCCCATTCACACTGAAGCAGCTATTTCCCATTAGAGAAGCGGCCCTCAGACCAGGAAAGGCAAAAAGGTCCTCGGGTCTAATGGGAACTAGCCCATTCACACTGAAGCATCTATTTCCCATTAGAGAAGCGGCCCTCCGACCTGCAGAGGCAGAAAGGTCCTCTTGTCTAATGGGAACTATCCCATTCACACTGAAGCAGCTATTTCCCATTAGAGAAGCGGCCCTCCGACCTGCAGAGGCAGAAAGCTCCTCTCGTCTAATGGGAACTAGCCCACTCACACTGAAGCAGCTATTTCCCATTAGAGAATCGGCCCTCTAACATGGAAAGGCAGAAAGGTCCTCTCGCTCACACTGAAGCAGCTATTTCCCATTAGCGAAACGGCCCTCTGACCTGGAAAGGCAGAAAGGTCCTCTCATCTAATGGGAACTGGCCCACTCACACTGAAGCAGCTATTTCCCATTAGAGAAACGGCCCTCTAACTTGGAAAGGCAGAAAGGTCCTCTTGTCTAATGGGAACTAGCCCATTCACACTGAAGCAGATATTTCCCATTAGAGAAACGGCCCTCCGACCTGGAAAGGCAGAAAGGTCCTCTCGTCTAATGGGAACTATCCCATTCACACTGAAGCAGCTATTTCCCATTAGAGACACGGCCCTCCGACCTGGAAAGGCAGAAAGGCCCTCTCGTCTAATGGGAACTAGCCCATTCACACTGAAGAAGCTATTTCCCATTAGATAAGCAGTCCCCCGACCTGCAGAGGCAAGAAGGTCATCTCGTTTAATTGGAACTAGCCCACGCACACTGAAGCAGCTATTTCCCATTAGAGAAGCGGTCCCCCGACCTGCAGAGGCAGAAAGGTCCTCTCGTCTAATGGGAACTAGCCCACTCACACTGAAGCAGCTATTTCCCATTAGAGAAACGGCCCTCTGACCTTGAAAGGCAGAAAGGTCCTCTCTTCTAATGGGAACTAGCCCACTCACACTGAAGCAGCTATTTCCCATTAGAGAAACAGCCCACCGACCTGGAAAGGCAGAAAGGACCTCGTGTCTAATGGGAACTAGGCCATTCAAACTGAATCAGCTATTTTCCATTAGATAAACGGCCCTCTGACCTTGAAAGGCAGAAAGGTCCTCTCGCCTAATGGGAACTTACCCATTCACACTGAAGCAGCTATTTCCCATTAGAGAAGCGGTCCCCCGACCTTAGAGGCAGAAAGGTCCTCTTGTCTAATGGGAACTAGCCCACTCACACTGAAGCAGCTATTTCCCATCTGAGAAACGGCCCTCTGACCTGGAAAGGCCCTCTCGCTCACACTGAAACAGCTATTTCCCATTAGAGAAACGGCCCTCTGACCTGGAAAGGCAGAAAGGTCCTCTCGTGTAATGGGAACTAGCCCACTCACACTGAAGCAGCTATTTCCCATTAGAGAAGCGGCCCTTCGACCTGCAGAGGCAAAAAGGCCCTCTCGTCTAATGGGAACTAGCCCACTCAGACTGAAGCAGCTATTTCCCATTGGAGAAACAGCCCTCTGATCTGCAGAGGCAGAAAGGACCTCTTGTCTAATGGGACCTAGCCCATTCACACTGAAGCAGCTATTTCCCATTAGAGAAGCAGCCCTCCGACCTGCAGAGGCAGAAAGATCCTCTCGTCTAATGGGAACTAGCCCATTCACTCTGAAGCAGCTATTTCCCATTAGAGAAACGGCCCTCCGACCTGGAAAGGCAGAAAGGTCCTCTTGTCTAATGGGAACTAGCCCACTCACACTGAAGCAGCTATTTCCCATTAGAGAAACGGCCCTCCGACCTGGAAAGGCAGAAAGATCCTCTCGTCCAATGGGAACTAGCCCATTCACACTGAAGCAGCTATTTCCCATTAGAGAAGCGGCCCTCCGACCTGGAAAGGCAAAAACATCCTCTCGTCTAATGGGAACTAGCCCACTCACACTGAAGCAGCTATTTCCCATTAGAGAAATGGCCCTCTGACCTGGAAAGGCAGAAAGGCCCTCTCGTCTAATGGGAACTAGCCCATTCACACTGAAGCAGCTATTTCCCATTAGAGAAAAGGCCCTCCGACCTGGAAAGGCAGAAAGGTCCTCTCGTCTAATGGGAGCTAGCCCATTCACACTGAAGCATCTATTTCCCATTAGAGAAACGGCCCTTTGACCTGCAGAGGAAGAAAGGCCCTCTTGTCTATTGGGAACTAGCCCATTCACACTGAAGCAGCTATTTCCCATTGGAGAAACGGCCCTCTGACCTGCAGAGGCAGAAAGGACCTCTTGTCTAATGGGAACTAGCACATTCACACTGAAGCAGCTATTTCCCATTATAGAAACGGCCCTCTGACCTGCAGAGGCAGAAAGGCCCTCTTGTCTAATGGGAACTAGCCCACTCACACTGAAGCAGCTATTTCCCATTAGAGAAACGGCCATCTGACCTAGAAAGGCAGAAAGGTCCTCTCGTCTAATGGGAACTAGCCCATTCACACTGAAGCAGCTATTTCCCATTAGAGAAACTGCCCTTCTGACCTGCAGAGGCAGAAATGTCCTCTCGTCTAATGGGAACTAGCCCATTCACACTGAAGCAGCTACTTCCCATTAGAGAAGCAGCCCTCCGACCTGCAGAGGCAGAAAGGTCCTCTCGTCTAATGGGAACTAGCCCACTCACACTGAAGCAGCTATTTCCCATTAGAGAAACGGCCCTCCGACCTGGAAAGGCAGAAAGATCCTCTCGTCCAATGGGAACTAGCCCATTCACACTGAAGCAGCTATTTCCCATTAGAGAAGCGGCCCTCTGACCTGGAAAGGCAGAAAGGCCCTCTCGTCTAATGGGAACTAACCCATTCACACTGAAGCAGCTATTTCCCATTAGAGAAAAGGCCCTCCGACCTGCAGAGGCAGAAAGGACCTCTTGTCTAATGGGAACTAGCCCATTCACACTGAAGCATCTATTTCCCATTAGAGAAACGGCCCTTTGACCTGCAGAGGAAGAAAGGCCCTCTTGTCTATTGGGAACTAGCCCATTCACACTGAAGCAGCTATTTCCCATTAGAGAAACGGCCCTCTGACCTGGAAAGGCAGAAAGATCCTCTCGTCCAATGGGAACTAGCCCATTCACACTGAAGCAGCTATTTCCCATTGGAGAAACGGCCCTCTGACCTGCAGAGGCAGAAAGGACCTCTTGTCTAATGGGAACTAGCACATTCACACTGAAGCAGCTATTTCCCATTATAGAAACGGCCCTCTGACCTGCAGAGGCAGAAAGGCCCTCTTGTCTAATGGGAACTAGCCCACTCACACTGAAGCAGCTATTTCCCATTAGAGAAACGGCCATCTGACCTAGAAAGGCAGAAAGAACCTCTCGTCTAATGGGAACTAGCCCATTCACACTGAAGCAGCTATTTCCCATTAGAGAAACTGCCCTTCTGACCTGCAGAGGCAGAAATGTCCTCTCGTCTAATGGGAACTAGCCCATTCACACTGAAGCAGCTACTTCCCATTAGAGAAGCAGCCCTCCGACCTGCAGAGGCAGAAAGGTCCTCTCGTCTAATGGGAACTAGCCCACTCACACTGAAGCAGCTATTTCCCATTAGAGAAACGGCCCTCTAACTTGGAAAGGCTGAAAGGTCCTCTCGTCTAATGGAAACTAGCCCACTCACACTGAAGCAGCTATTTCCCATTAGAGAAACGGCCCTCTAACTTGGAAAGGCAGAAAGGTCCTCTCATCTAATGGAAACTAGCCCACTCACACTGAAGTAGCTATTTCCCATTAGAGAAGCGGCCCTTCGACCTGCAGAGGCAAAAAGGTCCTCTCGTCTAATGGGAACTAGCCCACTCAGACTGAAGCAGCTATTTCCCATTGGAGAAACGGCCCTTCGACCTGCAGAGGTAAAAAGGTCCTCTCGTCTACTGGGAACTAGCCCATTCACACTGAAGCAGCTATTTCCCATTAGAGAAACGGCCCTCTGACCTGCAAAGGCAGAAAGGACCTCTCGTCTAATGGGAACTAGCCCATTCACATTGAAGCAGCTATTTCCCATTAGAGAAACGGCCCTGTGACCTGGAAAGGCAGAAAGATCCTCTCGTCCAATGGGAACTAGCCCAGTCACACTGAAGCAGCTATTTCCCATTAGAGAAGCGGCCCTCCGACCTGGAAAGGCAAAAAGGTCCTCTCGTCTAAAGGGAACTAGCCCATTCACACTGAAGCAGCTATTTCCCATTAGAGAAACGGCCCTCTGACCTGGAAAGGCAGAAAGGTCCTCTCGTCTAATGGGAACTAGCCCATTCACACTGAAGCAGCTATTTCCCATTAGAGAAGCGGCCCTCCGACCTGGAAAGGCAAAAATGTCCTCTCGTCTAATGGGAACTAGCCCACTCACACTGAAGCAGCTATTTCCCATTAGAGAAACCGCCCTCTAACTTGGAAAGGCTGAAAGGTCCTCTCGTCTAATGGGAACTAGCCCACTCACACTGAAGCAGCTATTTCCCATTAGAGAAACGGCCCTCTAACTTGGAAAGGCAGAAAGGTCCTCTCTTCTAATGGAAACTAGCCCACTCACACTGAAGTAGCTATTTCCCATTAGAGAAGCGGCCCTTCGACCTGCAGAGGCAGAAAGGTCCTCTTGTCTAATGGGAACTATCCCATTCACACTGAAGCAGCTATTTCCCATTAGAGAAGCGGCCCTCCGACCTGCAGAGGCAGAAAGCTCCTCTCGTCTAATGGGAACTAGCCCACTCACACTGAAGCAGCTATTTCCCATTAGAGAAGCGGCCCTCTGACCTGCAGAGGCAGAAAGGACCTCTTGTCTAATGGGAACTAGCCCATTCACACTGAAGCATCTATTTCCCATTAGAGAAACGGCCCTCTGACCTGCAGAGGAAGAAAGACCCTCTTGTCTAATGGGAACTAGCCCATTCACACTGAAGCAGGTATTTCCCATTAGAGAAGCGGCCCTCCGACCTGGAAAGGCAGAAAGGGCCTCTCGTCTAATGGGAACTAGCCCATCACACTGAAGCAGCTATTTCCCATTAGAGAAACGGCCCTCTGACCTGGAGAGTCAGAAAGATCCTCTCGTCCAATGGGAACTAGCCCATTCACACTGAAGCAGCTATTTCCCATTAGAGAAGCGGCCCTCAGACCAGGAAAGGCAAAAAGGTCCTCAGGTCTAATGGGAACTAGCCCATTCACACTGAAGCATCTATTTCCCATTAGAGAAGCGGCCCTCCGACCTGCAGAGGCAGAAAGGTCCTCTTGTCTAATGGGAACTATCCCATTCACACTGAAGCAGCTATTTCCCATTAGAGAAGCGGCCCTCCGACCTGCAGAGGCAGAAAGCTCCTCTCGTCGAATGGGAACTAGCCCACTCACACTGAAGCAGCTATTTCCCATTAGAGAATCGGCCCTCTAACATGGAAAGGCAGAAAGGTCCTCTCGCTCACACTGAAGCAGCTATTTCCCATTAGCGAAACAGCCCTCTGACCTGGAAAGGCAGAAAGGTCCTCTCATCTAATGGGAACTGGCCCACTCACACTGAAGCAGCTATTTCCCATTAGAGAAACGGCCCTCTAACTTGGAAAGGCAGAAAGGTCCTCTTGTCTAATGGGAACTAGCCCATTCACACTGAAGCAGATATTTCCCATTAGAGAAACGGCCCTCCGACCTGGAAAGGCAGAAAGGTCCTCTCGTCTAATGGGAACTATCCCATTCACACTGAAGCAGCTATTTCCCATTAGAGACACGGCCCTCCGACCTGGAAAGGCAGAAAGGCCCTCTCGTCTAATGGGAACTAGCCCATTCACACTGAAGAAGCTATTTCCCATTAGATAAGCAGTCCCCCGACCTGCAGAGGCAAGAAGGTCATCTCGTTTAATTGGAACTAGCCCACGCACACTGAAGCAGCTATTTCCCATTAGAGAAGCGGTCCCCCAACCTGCAGAGGCAGAAAGGTCCTCTCGTCTAATGGGAACTAGCCCACTCACACTGAAGCAGCTATTTCCCATTAGAGAAACGGCCCTCTGACCTTGAAAGGCAGAAAGGTCCTCTCTTCTAATGGGAACTAGCCCACTCACACTGAAGCAGCTATTTCCCATTAGAGAAACAGCCCGCCGACCTGGAAAGGCAGAAAGGACCTCTTGTCTAATGGGAACTAGGCCATTCAAACTGAATCAGCTATTTTCCATTAGATAAACGGCCCTCTGACCTTGAAAGGCAGAAAGGTCCTCTCGCCTAATGGGAACTTACCCATTCACACTGAAGCAGCTATTTCCCATTAGAGAAGCGGTCCCCCGACCTTAGAGGCAGAAAGGTCCTCTTGTCTAATGGGAACTAGCCCACTCACACTGAAGCAGCTATTTCCCATCTGAGAAACGGCCCTCTGACCTGGAAAGGCCCTCTCGCTCACACTGAAACAGCTATTTCCGATTAGAGAAACGGCCCTCTGACCTGGAAAGGCAGAAAGGTCCTCTCGTGTAATGGGAACTAGCCCACTCACACTGAAGCAGCTATTTCCCCATTAGAGAAGCGGCCCTTCGACCTGCAGAGGCAAAAAGGCCCTCTCGTCTAATGGGAACTAGCCCACTCAGACTGAAGCAGCTATTTCCCATTGGAGAAACAGCCCTCTGATCTGCAGAGGCAGAAAGGACCTCTTGTCTAATGGGACCTAGCCCATTCACACTGAAGCAGCTATTTCCCATTAGAGAAGCAGCCCTCCGACCTGCAGAGGCAGAAAGATCCTCTCGTCTAATGGGAACTAGCCCATTCACTCTGAAGCAGCTATTTCCCATTAGAGAAACGGCCCTCCGACCTGGAAAGGCAGAAAGGTCCTCTCGTCTAATGGGAACTAGCCCACTCACACTGAAGCAGCTATTTCCCATTAGAGAAATGGCCCTCCGACCTGGAAAGGCAGAAAGATCCTCTCGTCCAATGGGAACTAGCCCATTCACACTGAAGCAGCTATTTCCCATTAGAGAAGCGGCCCTCCGACCTGGAAAGGCAAAAACATCCTCTCGTCTAATGGGAACTAGCCCACTCACACTGAAGCAGCTATTTCCCATTAGAGAAATGGCCCTCTGACCTGGAAAGGCAGAAAGGCCCTCTCGTCTAATGGGAACTAGCCAATTCACACTGAAGCAGCTATTTCCCATTAGAGAAAAGGCCCTCCGACCTGGAAAGGCAGAAAGGTCCTCTCGTCTAATGGGAGCTAGCCCATTCACACTGAAGCAGCTATTTCCCATTAGAGAAGCGGCCCTCCGACCTGGAAAGGCAGAAAGGTCCTCTCGTCTAATGGGAACTAGCCCATCACACTGAAGCAGCTATTTCCCATTAGAGAAACGGCCCTCTGACCTGGAAAGTCAGAAAGATCCTCTCGTCCAATGGGAACTAGCCCATTCACACTGAAGCAGCTATTTCCCATTAGAGAAGCGGCCCTCCGACCTGGAAAGGCAAAAAGGTCCTCTCGTCTAATGGGAACTAGCCCATTCACACTGAAGCAGCTATTTCCCATTAGAGAAGCGGCCCTCCGACCTGCAGAGGCAGAAAGGTCCTCTCGTCTAATGGGAACTATCCCATTCACACTGAAGCAGCTATTTCCCATTAGAGAAGCGGCCCTCTGACCTGCAGAGGCAGAAAGGTCCTCTTGTCTAATGGGAACTAGCCCACTCACACTGAAGCAGCTATTTCCCATTAGAGAAACGTCCCTCTGACCTGGAAAGGCAGAAAGGTCCTCTCGCTCAAACTGAAGCAGCTATTTCCCATTAGAGAAACAGCACTCTGACCTGAAAAGGCAGAAAGGTCCTCTCGTCTAATGGGAACTAGCCCAAGCACACTGAAGCAACTATTTCCCATTAGAGAAACTGCCCTCTAACTTGGAAAGGCAGAAAGGTCCTCTCGTCTAATGGGAACTAGCCCACTCACACTGAAGCAGCTATTTCCCATTGGAGAAACGGCCCTCTGACCTGCAGAGGCAGAAAGGACCTCTTGTCTAATGGGAACTAGCACATTCACACTGAAGCAGCTATTTCCCATTATAGAAACGGCCCTCTGACCTGCAGAGGCAGAAAGGCCCTCTTGTCTAATGGGAACTAGCCCATTCACACTGAAGCTGCTATTTCCCATTTGAGAAACGGCCATCTGACCTGGAAAGGCAGAAAGGTCCTCTCGTCTAATGGGAACTAGCCCACTCACACTGAAGCAGCTATTTCCCATTAGAGAAACGGCCCTCTAACTTGGAAAGGCAGAAAGGTCCTCTCATCTAATGGAAACTAGCCCACTCACACTGAAGTAGCTATTTCCCATTAGAGAAGCGGCCCTTCGACCTGCAGAGGCAAAAAGGTCCTCTCGTCTAATGGGAACTAGCCCACTCAGACTGAAGCAGCTATTTCCCATTGGAGAAACGGCCCTCTGACCTGCAGAGGCAGAAAGGACCTCTTGTCTAATGGGAACTAGCCCATTCACACTGAAGCATCTATTTCCCATTAGAGAAACGGCCCTTTGACCTGCAGAGGAAGAAAGGCCCTCTTGTCTATTGGGAACTAGCCCATTCACACTGAAGCAGCTATTTCCCATTAGAGAAACGGCCCTCTGACCTGGAAAGGCAGAAAGATCCTCTCGTCCAATGGGAACTAGCCCATTCACACTGAAGCAGCTATTTCCCATTGGAGAAACGGCCCTCTGACCTGCAGAGGCAGAAAGGACCTCTTGTCTAATGGGAACTAGCACATTCACACTGAAGCAGCTATTTCCCATTATAGAAACGGCCCTCTGACCTGCAGAGGCAGAAAGGCCCTCTTGTCTAATGGGAACTAGCCCACTCACACTGAAGCAGCTATTTCCCATTAGAGAAACGGCCATCTGACCTAGAAAGGCAGAAAGGTCCTCTCGTCTAATGGGAACTAGCCCATTCACACTGAAGCAGCTATTTCCCATTAGAGAAACTGCCCTTCTGACCTGCAGAGGCAGAAATGTCCTCTCGTCTAATGGGAACTAGCCCATTCACACTGAAGCAGCTACTTCCCATTAGAGAAGCAGCCCTCCGACCTGCAGAGGCAGAAAGGTCCTCTCGTCTAATGGGAACTAGCCCACTCACACTGAAGCAGCTATTTCCCATTAGAGAAATGGCCCTCTAACTTGGAAAGGCTGAAAGGTCCTCTCGTCTAATGGAAACTAGCCCACTCACACTGAAGCAGCTATTTCCCATTAGAGAAACGGCCCTCTAACTTGGAAAGGCAGAAAGGTCCTCTCATCTAATGGAAACTAGCCCACTCACACTGAAGTAGCTATTTCCCATTAGAGAAGCGGCCCTTCGACCTGCAGAGGCAAAAAGGTCCTCTCGTCTAATGGGAACTAGCCCACTCAGACTGAAGCAGCTATTTCCCATTGGAGAAACGGCCCTTCGACCTGCAGAGGTAAAAAGGTCCTCTCGTCTACTGGGAACTAGCCCATTCACACTGAAGCAGCTATTTCCCATTAGAGAAACGGCCCTCTGACCTGCAAAGGCAGAAAGGACCTCTCGTCTAATGGGAACTAGCCCATTCACATTGAAGCAGCTATTTCCCATTAGAGAAACGGCCCTGTGACCTGGAAAGGCAGAAAGATCCTCTCGTCCAATGGGAACTAGCCCAGTCACACTGAAGCAGCTATTTCCCATTAGAGAAGCGGCCCTCCGACCTGGAAAGGCAAAAAGGTCCTCTCGTCTAAAGGGAACTAGCCCATTCACACTGAAGCAGCTATTTCCCATTAGAGAAACGGCCCTCTGACCTGGAAAGGCAGAAAGGTCCTCTCGTCTAATGGGAACTAGCCCATTCACACTGAAGCAGCTATTTCCCATTAGAGAAGCGGCCCTCCGACCTGGAAAGGCAAAAATGTCCTCTCGTCTAATGGGAACTAGCCCACTCACACTGAAGCAGCTATTTCCCATTAGAGAAACCGCCCTCTAACTTGGAAAGGCTGAAAGGTCCTCTCGTCTAATGGGAACTAGCCCACTCACACTGAAGCAGCTATTTCCCATTAGAGAAACGGCCCTCTAACTTGGAAAGGCAGAAAGGTCCTCTCTTCTAATGGAAACTAGCCCACTCACACTGAAGTAGCTATTTCCCATTAGAGAAGCGGCCCTTCGACCTGCAGAGGCAGAAAGGTCCTCTTGTCTAATGGGAACTATCCCATTCACACTGAAGCAGCTATTTCCCATTAGAGAAGCGGCCCTCCGACCTGCAGAGGCAGAAAGCTCCTCTCGTCTAATGGGAACTAGCCCACTCACACTGAAGCAGCTATTTCCCATTAGAGAAGCGGCCCTCTGACCTGCAGAGGCAGAAAGGACCTCTTGTCTAATGGGAACTAGCCCATTCACACTGAAGCATCTATTTCCCATTAGAGAAACGGCCCTCTGACCTGCAGAGGAAGAAAGACCCTCTTGTCTAATGGGAACTAGCCCATTCACACTGAAGCAGCTATTTCCCATTAGAGAAGCGGCCCTCCGACCTGGAAAGGCAGAAAGGTCCTCTCGTCTAATGGGAACTAGCCCATCACACTGAAGCAGCTATTTCCCATTAGAGAAACGGCCCTCTGACCTGGAAAGTCAGAAAGATCCTCTCGTCCAATGGGAACTAGCCCATTCACACTGAAGCAGCTATTTCCCCTTAGAGAAGCGGCCCTCAGACCAGGAAAGGCAAAAAGGTCCTCAGGTCTAATGGGAACTAGCCCATTCACACTGAAGCATCTATTTCCCATTAGAGAAGCGGCCCTCCGACCTGCAGAGGCAGAAAGGTCCTCTTGTCTAATGGGAACTATCCCATTCACACTGAAGCAGCTATTTCCCATTAGAGAAGCGGCCCTCCGACCTGCAGAGGCAGAAAGCTCCTCTCGTCTAATGGGAACTAGCCCACTCACACTGAAGCAGCTATTTCCCATTAGAGAATCGGCCCTCTAACATGGAAAGGCAGAAAGGTCCTCTCGCTCACACTGAAGCAGCTATTTCCCATTAGCGAAACGGCCCTCTGACCTGGAAAGGCAGAAAGGTCCTCTCATCTAATGGGAACTGGTCCACTCACACTGAAGCAGCTATTTCCCATTAGAGAAACGGCCCTCTAACTTGGAAAGGCAGAAAGGTCCTCTTGTCTAATGGGAACTAGCCCATTCACACTGAAGCAGATATTTCCCATTAGAGAAACGGCCCTCCGACCTGGAAAGGCAGAAAGGTCCTCTCGTCTAATGGGAACTATCCCATTCACACTGAAGCAGCTATTTCCCATTAGAGACACGGCCCTCCGACCTGGAAAGGCAGAAAGGCCCTCTCGTCTAATGGGAACTAGCCCATTCACACTGAAGAAGCTATTTCCCATTAGATAAGCAGTCCCCCGACCTGCAGAGGCAAGAAGGTCATCTCGTTTAATTGGAACTAGCCCACGCACACTGAAGCAGCTATTTCCCATTAGAGAAGCGGTCCCCCGACCTGCAGAGGCAGAAGGTCCTCTCGTCTAATGGGAACTAGCCCACTCACACTGAAGCAGCTATTTCCCATTAGAGAAACGGCCCTCTGACCTTGAAAGGCAGAAAGGTCCTCTCTTCTAATGGGAACTAGCCCACTCACACTGAAGCAGCTATTTCCCATTAGAGAAACAGCCCACCGACCTGGAAAGGCAGAAAGGACCTCTTGTCTAATGGGAACTAGGCCATTCAAACTGAATCAGCTATTTTCCATTAGATAAACGGCCCTCTGACCTTGAAAGGCAGAAAGGTCCTCTCGCCTAATGGGAACTTACCCATTCACACTGAAGCAGCTATTTCCCATTAGAGAAGCGGTCCCCCGACCTTAGAGGCAGAAAGGTCCTCTTGTCTAATGGGAACTAGCCCACTCACACTGAAGCAGCTATTTCCCATCTGAGAAACGGCCCTCTGACCTGGAAAGGCCCTCTAGCTCACACTGAAACAGCTATTTCCCATTAGAGAAACGGCCCTCTGACCTGGAAAGGCAGAAAGGTCCTCTCGTGTAATGGGAACTAGCCCACTCACACTGAAGCAGCTATTTCCCATTAGAGAAGCGGCCCTTCGACCTGCAGAGGAAAAAAGGCCCTCTCGTCTAATGGGAACTAGCCCACTCAGACTGAAGCAGCTATTTCACGTTGGAGAAACAGCCCTCTGATCTGCAGAGGCAGAAAGGACCTCTTGTCTAATGGGACCTAGCCCATTCACACTGAAGCAGCTATTTCCCATTAGAGAAGCAGCCCTCCGACCTGCAGAGGCAGAAAGATCCTCTCGTCTAATGGGAACTAGCCCATTCACTCTGAAGCAGCTATTTCCCATTAGAGAAACGGCCCTCCGACCTGGAAAGGCAGAAAGGTCCTCTTGTCTAATGGGAACTAGCCCACTCACACTGAAGCAGCTATTTCCCATTAGAGAAACGGCCCTCCGACCTGGAAAGGCAGAAAGATCCTCTCGTCCAATGGGAACTAGCCCATTCACACTGAAGCAGCTATTTCCCATTAGAGAAGCGGCCCTCCGACCTGGAAAGGCAAAAACATCCTCTCGTCTAATGGGAACTAGCCCACTCACACTGAAGCAGCTATTTCCCATTAGAGAAATGGCCCTCTGACCTAGAAAGGCAGAAAGGCCCTCTCGTCTAATGGGAACTAGCCCATTCACACTGAAGCAGCTATTTCCCATTAGAGAAAAGGCCCTCCGACCTGGAAAGGCAGAAAGGTCCTCTCGTCTAATGGGAGCTAGCCCATTCACACTGAAGCATCTATTTCCCATTAGAGAAACGGCCCTTTGACCTGCAGAGGAAGAAAGGCCCTCTTGTCTATTAGGAACTAGCCCATTCACACTGAAGCAGCTATTTCCCATTAGAGAAACGGCCCTCTGACCTGGAAAGGCAGAAAGATCCTCTCGTCCAATGGGAACTAGCCCATTCACACTGAAGCAGCTATTTCCCATTGGAGAAATGGCCCTCTGACCTGCAGAGGCAGAAAGGACCTCTTGTCTAATGGGAACTAGCACATTCACACTGAAGCAGCTATTTCGCATTATAGAAACGGCCCTCTGACCTGCAGAGGCAGAAAGGCCCTCTTGTCTAATAGGAACTAGCCCACTCACACTGAAGCAGCTATTTCCCATTAGAGAAACGGCCATCTGACCTAGAAAGGCAGAAAGGTCCTCTCGTCTAATGGGAACTAGCCCATTCACACTGAAGCAGCTATTTCCCATTAGAGAAACTGCCCTTCTGACCTGCAGAGGCAGAAATGTCCTCTCGTCTAATGGGAACTAGCCCATTCACACTGAAGCAGCTACTTCCCATTAGAGAAGCAGCCCTCCGACCTGCAGAGGCAGAAAGGTCCTCTCGTCTAATGGGAACTAGCCCACTCACACTGAAGCAGCTATTTCCCATTAGAGAAACGGCCCTCCGACCTGGAAAGGCAGAAAGATCCTCTCGTCCAATGGGAACTAGCCCATTCACACTGAAGCAGCTATTTCCCATTAGAGAAGCGGCCCTCCGACCTGGAAAGGCAAAAACATCCTCTCGTCTAATGGGAACTAGCCCACTCACACTGAAGCAGCTATTTCCCATTAGAGAAATGGCCCTCTGACCTGGAAAGGCAGAAAGGCCCTCTCGTCTAATGGGAACTAACCCATTCACACTGAAGCAGCTATTTCCCATTAGAGAAAAGGCCCTCCGACCTGCAGAGGCAGAAAGGACCTCTTGTCTAATGGGAACTAGCCCATTCACACTGAAGCATCTATTTCCCATTAGAGAAACGGCCCTTTGACCTGCAGAGGAAGAAAGGCCCTCTTGTCTATTGGGAACTAGCCCATTCACACTGAAGCAGCTATTTCCCATTAGAGAAACGGCCCTCTGACCTGGAAAGGCAGAAAGATCCTCTCGTCCAATGGGAACTAGCCCATTCACACTGAAGCAGCTATTTCCCATTGGAGAAACGGCCCTCTGACCTGCAGAGGCAGAAAGGACCTCTTGTCTAATGGGAACTAGCACATTCACACTGAAGCAGCTATTTCCCATTATAGAAACGGCCCTCTGACCTGCAGAGGCAGAAAGGCCCTCTTGTCTAATGGGAACTAGCCCACTCACACTGAAGCAGCTATTTCCCATTAGAGAAACGGCCATCTGACCTAGAAAGGCAGAAAGAACCTCTCGTCTAATGGGAACTAGCCCATTCACACTGAAGCAGCTATTTCCCATTAGAGAAACTGCCCTTCTGACCTGCAGAGGCAGAAATGTCCTCTCGTCTAATGGGAACTAGCCCATTCACACTGAAGCAGCTACTTCCCATTAGAGAAGCAGCCCTCCGACCTGCAGAGGCAGAAAGGTCCTCTCGTCTAATGGGAACTAGCCCACTCACACTGAAGCAGCTATTTCCCATTAGAGAAACGGCCCTCTAACTTGGAAAGGCTGAAAGGTCCTCTCGTCTAATGGAAACTAGCCCACTCACACTGAAGCAGCTATTTCCCATTAGAGAAACGGCCCTCTAACTTGGAAAGGCAGAAAGGTCCTTTCATCTAATGGAAACTAGCCCACTCACACTGAAGTAGCTATTTCCCATTAGAGAAGCGGCCCTTCGACCTGCAGAGGCAAAAAGGTCCTCTCGTCTAATGGGAACTAGCCCACTCAGACTGAAGCAGCTATTTCCCATTGGAGAAACGGCCCTTCGACCTGCAGAGGTAAAAAGGTCCTCTCGTCTACTGGGAACTAGCCCATTCACACTGAAGCAGCTATTTCCCATTAGAGAAACGGCCCTCTGACCTGCAAAGGCAGAAAGGACCTCTCGTCTAATGGGAACTAGCCCATTCACATTGAAGCAGCTATTTCCCATTAGAGAAACGGCCCTGTGACCTGGAAAGGCAGAAAGATCCTCTCGTCCAATGGGAACTAGCCCAGTCACACTGAAGCAGCTATTTCCCATTAGAGAAGCGGCCCTCCGACCTGGAAAGGCAAAAAGGTCCTCTCGTCTAAAGGGAACTAGCCCATTCACACTGAAGCAGCTATTTCCCATTAGAGAAACGGCCCTCTGACCTGGAAAGGCAGAAAGGTCCTCTCGTCTAATGGGAACTAGCCCATTCACACTGAAGCAGCTATTTCCCATTAGAGAAGCGGCCCTCCGACCTGGAAAGGCAAAAATGTCCTCTCGTCTAATGGGAACTAGCCCACTCACACTGAAGCAGCTATTTCCCATTAGAGAAACCGCCCTCTAACTTGGAAAGGCTGAAAGGTCCTCTCGTCTAATGGGAACTAGCCCACTCACACTGAAGCAGCTATTTCCCATTAGAGAAACGGCCCTCTAACTTGGAAAGGCAGAAAGGTCCTCTCTTCTAATGGAAACTAGCCCACTCACACTGAAGTAGCTATTTCCCATTAGAGAAGCGGCCCTTCGACCTGCAGAGGCAGAAAGGTCCTCTTGTCTAATGGGAACTATCCCATTCACACTGAAGCAGCTATTTCCCATTAGAGAAGCGGCCCTCCGACCTGCAGAGGCAGAAAGCTCCTCTCGTCTAATGGGAACTAGCCCACTCACACTGAAGCAGCTATTTCCCATTAGAGAAGCGGCCCTCTGACCTGCAGAGGCAGAAAGGACCTCTTGTCTAATGGGAACTAGCCCATTCACACTGAAGCATCTATTTCCCATTAGAGAAACGGCCCTCTGACCTGCAGAGGAAGAAAGACCCTCTTGTCTAATGGGAACTAGCCCATTCACACTGAAGCAGCTATTTCCCATTAGAGAAGCGGCCCTCCGACCTGGAAAGGCAGAAAGGTCCTCTCGTCTAATGGGAACTAGCCCATCACACTGAAGCAGCTATTTCCCATTAGAGAAACGGCCCTCTGACCTGGAGAGTCAGAAAGATCCTCTCGTCCAATGGGAACTAGCCCATTCACACTGAAGCAGCTATTTCCCATTAGAGAAGCGGCCCTCAGACCAGGAAAGGCAAAAAGGTCCTCAGGTCTAATGGGAACTAGCCCATTCACACTGAAGCATCTATTTCCCATTAGAGAAGCGGCCCTCCGACCTGCAGAGGCAGAAAGGTCCTCTTGTCTAATGGGAACTATCCCATTCACACTGAAGCAGCTATTTCCCATTAGAGAAGCGGCCCTCCGACCTGCAGAGGCAGAAAGCTCCTCTCGTCGAATGGGAACTAGCCCACTCACACTGAAGCAGCTATTTCCCATTAGAGAATCGGCCCTCTAACATGGAAAGGCAGAAAGGTCCTCTCGCTCACACTGAAGCAGCTATTTCCCATTAGCGAAACGGCCCTCTGACCTGGAAAGGCAGAAAGGTCCTCTCATCTAATGGGAACTGGCCCACTCACACTGAAGCAGCTATTTCCCATTAGAGAAACGGCCCTCTAACTTGGAAAGGCAGAAAGGTCCTCTTGTCTAATGGGAACTAGCCCATTCACACTGAAGCAGATATTTCCCATTAGAGAAACGGCCCTCCGACCTGGAAAGGCAGAAAGGTCCTCTCGTCTAATGGGAACTATCCCATTCACACTGAAGCAGCTATTTCCCATTAGAGACACAGCCCTCCGACCTGGAAAGGCAGAAAGGCCCTCTCGTCTAATGGGAACTAGCCCATTCACACTGAAGAAGCTATTTCCCATTAGATAAGCAGTCCCCCGACCTGCAGAGGCAAGAAGGTCATCTCGTTTAATTGGAACTAGCCCACGCACACTGAAGCAGCTATTTCCCATTAGAGAAGCGGTCCCCCGACCTGCAGAGGCAGAAAGGTCCTCTCGTCTAATGGGAACTAGCCCACTCACACTGAAGCAGCTATTTCCCATTAGAGAAACGGCCCTCTGACCTTGAAAGGCAGAAAGGTCCTCTCTTCTAATGGGAACTAGCCCACTCACACTGAAGCAGCTATTTCCCATTAGAGAAACAGCCCACCGACCTGGAAAGGCAGAAAGGACCTCTTGTCTAATGGGAACTAGGCCATTCAAACTGAATCAGCTATTTTCCATTAGATAAACGGCCCTCTGACCTTGAAAGGCAGAAAGGTCCTCTCGCCTAATGGGAACTTACCCATTCACACTGAAGCAGCTATTTCCCATTAGAGAAGCGGTCCCCCGACCTTAGAGGCAGAAAGGTCCTCTTGTCTAATGGGAACTAGCCCACTCACACTGAAGCAGCTATTTCCCATCTGAGAAACGGCCCTCTGACCTGGAAAGGCCCTCTCGCTCACACTGAAACAGCTATTTCCGATTAGAGAAACGGCCCTCTGACCTGGAAAGGCAGAAAGGTCCTCTCGTGTAATGGGAACTAGCCCACTCACACTGAAGCAGCTATTTCCCATTAGAGAAGCGGCCCTTCGACCTGCAGAGGCAAAAAGGCCCTCTCGTCTAATGGGAACTAGCCCACTCAGACTGAAGCAGCTATTTCCCATTGGAGAAACAGCCCTCTGATCTGCAGAGGCAGAAAGGACCTCTTGTCTAATGGGACCTAGCCCATTCACACTGAAGCAGCTATTTCCCATTAGAGAAGCAGCCCTCCGACCTGCAGAGGCAGAAAGATCCTCTCGTCTAATGGGAACTAGCCCATTCACTCTGAAGCAGCTATTTCCCATTAGAGAAACGGCCCTCCGACCTGGAAAGGCAGAAAGGTCCTCTCGTCTAATGGGAACTAGCCCACTCACACTGAAGCAGCTATTTCCCAGTAGAGAAACGGCCCTCCGACCTGGAAAGGCAGAAAGATCCTCTCGTCCAATGGGAACTAGCCCATTCACACTGAAGCAGCTATTTCCCATTAGAGAAGCGGCCCTCCGACCTGGAAAGGCAAAAACATCCTCTCGTCTAATGGGAACTAGCCCACTCACACTGAAGCAGCTATTTCCCATTAGAGAAATGGCCCTCTGACCTGGAAAGGCAGAAAGGCCCTCTCGTCTAATGGGAACTAGCCAAATCACACTGAAGCAGCTATTTCCCATTAGAGAAAAGGCCCTCCGACCTGGAAAGGCAGAAAGGTCCTCTCGTCTAATGGGAGCTAGCCCATTCACACTGAAGCAGCTATTTCCCATTAGAGAAGCGGCCCTCCGACCTGGAAAGGCAGAAAGGTCCTCTCGTCTAATGGGAACTAGCCCATCACACTGAAGCAGCTATTTCCCATTAGAGAAACGGCCCTCTGACCTGGAAAGTCAGAAAGATCCTCTCGTCCAATGGGAACTAGCCCATTCACACTGAAGCAGCTATTTCCCATTAGAGAAGCGGCCCTCCGACCTGGAAAGGCAAAAAGGTCCTCTCGTCTAATGGGAACTAGCCCATTCACACTGAAGCAGCTATTTCCCATTAGAGAAGCGGCCCTCCGACCTGCAGAGGCAGAAAGGTCCTCTCGTCTAATGGGAACTATCCCATTCACACTGAAGCAGCTATTTCCCATTAGAGAAGCGGCCCTCTGACCTGCAGAGGCAGAAAGGTCCTCTTGTCTAATGGAAACTAGCCCACTCACACTGAAGCAGCTATTTCCCATTAGAGAAACGTCCCTCTGACCTGGAAAGGCAGAAAGGTCCTCTCGCTCAAACTGAAGCAGCTATTTCCCATTAGAGAAACAGCACTCTGACCTGAAAAGGCAGAAAGGTCCTCTCGTCTAATGGGAACTAGCCCAAGCACACTGAAGCAACTATTTCCCATTAGAGAAACTGCCCTCTAACTTGGAAAGGCAGAAAGGTCCTCTCGTCTAATGGGAACTAGCCCACTCACACTGAAGCAGCTATTTCCCATTAGAGAAGCCCCCCTTCGACCTGCAGAGGCATAAAGGTCCTCTCGTCTAATGGGAACTAGTCCATTCACATTGACGCAGCTATTTCCCTTTAAAGAAGCGGCCCTCCGACCTGCAGAGGCATAAAGGTCCTCTCGTCTAATGGGAACTAGTCCATTCACACTGAAGCAGCTATTTCCCATTAGAGAAGCGGCCCTCCGACCTGCAGAGGCAGAAAGGTCCTCTCGTCTAATGGGAACTAGCCCATTCACACTGAAGCAGCTATTTCCCATTAGAGAAACGGCCCTCCGACCTGCAGAGGCAGAAAGGTCCTCTCGTCTAATGGGAACTAGCCCATTCACACTGAAGCAGCTATTTCCCATTAGATAAACAGCCCTCTGACCTTGAAAGGCAGAAAGGTCCTCTCGTCTAATGGGAACTAGCCCATTCACACTGAAGCAGCTATTTCCCATTAGAGAAGTGGTTGCCCGACCTGCAGAGGCAGAAAGGTCCTCTCGTCTAATGAGAACTAGCCCACTCACACTGAAGCAGCTATTTCCCATTAGAGAAACGTCCCTCTGATCTGGAAAGGCCGAAAGGTCCTCTCGCTCAAACTGAAGCAGGTATTTCCCATTAGAGAAACGGCACTCTGACCTGGAAGGGCAGAAAGGTCCTCTCGTCTAATGGGAACTAGCCCACTCACACTGAAGCAACTATTTCCCATTAGAGAAACTGCCCTCTAACTTGGAAAGGCAGAAAGGTCCTCTCGTCTAATGGGAACTAGCCCACTCACACTGAAGCAGCTATTTCCCATTAGAGAAGCGGCCCTTCGACCTGCAGAGGCATAAAGGTCCTCTCGTCTAATGGGAACTAGTCCATTCACATTGAAGCAGCTATTTCCCATTAAAGAAGCGGCCCTCCGACCTGCAGAGGCATAAAGGTCCTCTCGTCTAATGGGAACTAGTCCATTCACACTGAAGCAGCTATTTCCCATTAGAGAAGCGGCCCTCCGACCTGCAGAGGCAGAAAGGTCCTCTCGTCTAATGGGAACTAGCCCATTCACACTGAAGCAGCTTTTTCCCATTAGAGAAACGGCCCTCTGACCTGGAAAGGCAGAAAGGTCCTCTTGCTCACACTTAAGCAGCTATTTCCCATTAGAGAAACGGCCCTCTGACCTGGAAAGGCAGAAAGGTCCTCTCGTCTAATGGGAACTAGCCCACTCACACTGAAGCAGCTATTTCCCATTAGAGAAGCGGCCCTTCGACCTGCAGAGGCAAAAAGGTCCTCTCGTCTAATGGGAACTAGCCCATTCACACTGAAGCAGCTATTTCCCATTAGATAAACGGCCCTCTGACCTTGAAAGGCAGATAGGTCCTCTCGTCTAATGGGAACTAGCCCATTCACATTGAAGCAGCTATTTCCCATTAGAGAAGTGGTCGCCCGACCTGCAGAGGCAGAAAGCTCCTCTCGTCTAATGGGAACTAGCCCACTCACACTGAAGCAGCTATTTCCCATTAGAGAAACGGCCCTCTGACCTGGAAAGGCAGAAAGGTCCTCTCGCTCAAACTGAAGCAGCTATTTCCCATTAGAGAAACGGCACTCTGACATGGAAAGGCAGAAAGGTCCTCTCGTCTAATGGGAACTAGCCCACTCACACTGAAGCAACTATTTCCCATTAGAGAAACTGCCCTCTAACTTGGAAAGGCAGAAAGGTCCTCTCGTCTAATGGGAACTAGCCCACTCACACTGAAGCAGCTATTTCCCATTAGAGAAGTGGCCCTTCGACCTGCAGAGGCAAAAAGGTCCTCTCGTCTACTGGGAACTAGCCCATTCACACTGAAGCAGCTATTTCCCATTAGAGAAAAGGCCCTCCGACCTGCAGAGGCAGAAAGGACCTCTTGTCTAATGGGAACTAGCCCATTCACACTGAAGCAGCTATTTCCCAATAGAGAAACGGCCCTCCGACCTGCAGAGGCAGAAAGGTCCTCTCGTCTAATGGGAACTAGCCCACTCATACTGAAGCAGCTATTCCCCATTAGAGAAACGGCCCTCCGACCTGCAGAGACAGAAAGGACCTCTCGTCTAATGGGAACTAGCCCATTCACACTGAAGCAGCTATTTCCCATTAGAGAAGCGGCCCTCCGACCTGGAAAGGCAGAAAGGTCCTCTCGTCTAATGGGAACTAGCCCATTCACATTGAAGCAGCTATTTCCCATTAGAGAAACGGCCCTGTGACCTGGAAAGGCAGAAAGATCCTCTCGTCCAATGGGAACTAGCCCATTCACACTGAAGCAGCTATTTCCCATTAGAGAAGCGGCCCTCCGACCTGGAAAGCCAAAAAGGTCCTCTCGTCTAATGGGAACTAGCCCTTTCACACTGAAGCAGCTATTTCCCATTAGAGAAGCGGTCCCCCGACCTGCAGAGGCAGAAAGTTCCTCTCGTCTAATGGGAACTAGCCCACTCACTCTGAAGCAGCTATTTCCCATTAGAGAAACGACCCTCTGACCTGGAAAGGCAGAAAGGTCCTCTTGTCTAATGGGAACTAGCCCACTCACACTGAAGCAGCCATTTCCCATTAGAGAAACGGCCCTCTGACCTGGAAACGCAGAAAGGTCCTCTCGTCTAATGGGAACTAGCCCACTCACACTGAAGCAGCTATTTCCCATTAGAGAGGTGGCCCTCCGACCTGCAGAGGCAAAAAAGTCCTCTCGTCTAATGGGAACTAGCCCACTCACACAGAAGCAGCTTTTTCCCATTAGAGAAAGGGCCCTCTGACCTGGAAAGGCAGAAAGGTCCTCTCGTCTAAAGGGAACTAGCCCATTCACACTGAAGCAGCTATTTCCCATTCGAGAAACGGCCCTCTGACCTGCAGAGGCAGAAAGGACCTCTTGTCTAATGGGAACTAGCACATTCACACTGAAGCAGCTATTTCCCATTATAGAAACGGCCCTCTGACCTGCAGAGGCAGAAAGGCCCTCTTGTCTAATGGGAACTAGCCCACTCACACTGAAGCAGCTATTTCCCATTAGAGAAACGGCCATCTGACCTAGAAAGGCAGAAAGGTCCTCTCGTCTAATGGGAACTAGCCCATTCACACTGAAGCAGCTATTTCCCATTAGAGAAACTGCCCTTCTGACCTGCAGAGGCAGAAATGTCCTCTCGTCTAATGGGAACTAGCCCATTCACACTGAAGCAGTTACTTCCCATTAGAGAAGCAGCCCTCCGACCTGCAGAGGCAGAAAGGTCCTCTCGTCTAATGGGAACTAGCCCACTCACACTGAAGCAGCTATTTCCCATTAGAGAAACGGCCCTCTAACTTGGAAAGGCTGAAAGGTCCTCTCGTCTAATGGAAACTAGCCCACTCACACTGAAGCAGCTATTTCCCATTAGAGAAACGGCCCTCTAACTTGGAAAGGCAGAAAGGTCCTCTCATCTAATGGAAACTAGCCCACTCACACTGAAGTAGCTATTTCCCATTAGAGAAGCGGCCCTTCGACCTGCAGAGGCAAAAAGGTCCTCTCGTCTAATGGGAACTAGCCCACTCAGACTGAAGCAGCTATTTCCCATTGGAGAAACGGCCCTCTGACCTGCAGAGGCAGAAAGGACCTCTTGTCTAATGGGAACTAGCACATTCACACTGAAGCATCTATTTCCCATTAGAGAAACGGCCCTTTGACCTGCAGAGGAAGAAAGGCCCTCTTGTCTATTGGGAACTAGCCCATTCACAATGAAGCAGCTATTTCCCATTAGAGAAACGGACCTCTGACCTGGAAAGGCAGAAAGGTCCTCTCGTCTAAAGGGAACTAGCCCATTCACACTGAAGCAGCTATTTCCCATTGGAGAAACGGCCCTCTGACCTGCAGAGGCAGAAAGGACCTCTTGTCTAATGGGAACTAGCACATTCACACTGAAGCAGCTATTTCCCATTATAGAAACGGCCCTCTGACCTGCAGAGGCAGAAAGGCCCTCTTGTCTAATGGGAACTAGCCCACTCACACTGAAGCAGCTATTTCCCATTAGAGAAACGGCCATCTGACCTAGAAAGGCAGAAAGGTCCTCTCGTCTAATGGGAACTAGCCCATTCACACTGAAGCAGCTATTTCCCATTAGAGAAACTGCCCTTCTGACCTGCAGAGGCAGAAATGTCCTCTCGTCTAATGGGAACTAGCCCATTCACACTGAAGCAGCTACTTCCCATTAGAGAAGCAGCCCTCCGACCTGCAGAGGCAGAAAGGTCCTCTCGTCTAATGGGAACTAGCCCACTCACACTGAAGCAGCTATTTCCCATTAGAGAAACAGCCCTCTAACTTGGAAAGGCTGAAAGGCCCTCTTGTCTAATGGGAACTAGCCCACTCACACTGAAGCAGCTATTTCCCATTAGAGAAACGGCCATCTGACCTAGAAAGGCAGAAAGGTCCTCTCGTCTAATGGGAACTAGCCCATTCACACTGAAGCAGCTATTTCCCATTAGAGAAACTGCCCTTCTGACCTGCAGAGGCAGAAATGTCCTCTCGTCTAATGGGAACTAGCCCATTCACACTGAAGCAGCTACTTCCCATTAGAGAAGCAGCCCTCCGACCTGCAGAGGCAGAAAGGTCCTCTCGTCTAATGGGAACTAGCCCACTCACACTGAAGCAGCTATTTCCCATTAGAGAAACGGCCCTCTAACTTGGAAAGGCTGATGAAAGGTCCTCTCGTCTAATGGAAACTAGCCCACTCACACTGAAGCAGCTATTTCCCATTAGAGAAACGGCCCTCTAACTTGGAAAGGCAGAAAGGTCCTCTCATCTAATGGAAACTAGCCCACTCACACTGAAGTAGCTATTTCCCATTAGAGAAGCGGCCCTTCGACCTGCAGAGGCAAAAAGGTCCTCTCGTCTAATGGGAACTAGCCCACTCAGACTGAAGCAGCTATTTCCCATTGGAGAAACGGCCCTCTGACCTGCAGAGGCAGAAAGGACCTCTTGTCTAATGGGAACTAGCACATTCACACTGAAGCATCTATTTCCCATTAGAGAAACGGCCCTTTGACCTGCAGAGGAAGAAAGGCCCTCTTGTCTATTGGGAACTAGCCCATTCACAATGAAGCAGCTATTTCCCATTAGAGAAACGGCCCTCTGACTTGGAAAGGCAGAAAGATCCTCTCGTCCAATGGGAACTAGCCCATTCACAATGAAGCAGTTATTTCCCATTAGAGAAGCAGCCCTCCGACCTGGAAAGGCAAAAAGGTCCTCTCGTCTAATGGGAACTAGACCATTCACACTGAAGCAGCTATTTCCCATTAGAGAAGCGGCCCTCCGACCTGCAGAGGCAGAAAGGTCCTCTTGTCTAATGGGAACTATCCCATTCACACTGAAGCAGCTATTTCCCATTAGAGAAGTGGCCCTCCGACCTGCAGAGGAAGAAAGCTCCTCTCGTCTAATGGGAACTAGCCCAATCACACTGAAGCAGCTATTTCCCATTAGAGAATCGGCCCTCTGACATGGAAAGGCAGAAAGGACTCTCGCTCACACTGAAGCAGCTATTTCCCATTAGCGAAACGGCCCTCTGACCTGGAAAGGCAGAAAGGTCCTCTCATCTAATGGGAACTAGCCCACTCACACTGAAGCAGCTATTTCCCATTAGAGAAACGGCCCTCTAACTTGGAAAGGCAGAAAGGTCCTCTCGTCTAATGGGAACTAGCCAACTCACACTGAAGCAGCTATTTCCCATTAGAGAAGCGGCCCTTCGACCTGCAGAGGCAAAAAGGTCCTCTCGTCTAATGGGAACTAGCCCACTCAGACTGAAGCAGCTATTTCCCATTGGAGAAACGGCCCTCTGACCTGCAAAGGCAGAAAGGACCTCTTGTCTAATGGGAACTAGCCCATTCACACTGAAGCAGCTATTTCCCATTAGAGAAACGGCCCTCCGACCTGCAGAGGCAAAAAGGTCCTCTCGTCTAATGGGAACTAGCCCACTCAGACTGAAGCAGCTATTTCCCATTGGAGAAACGGCCCTCTGACCTGCAAAGGCAGAAAGGACCTCTTGTCTAATGGGAACTAGCACATTCACACTAAAGCAGCTATTTCCCATTAGAGAAACGGCCCTCTGACCTGCAGAGGCAGAAAGGCCCTCTTGTCTAATGGGAACTAGCCCATTCACACTGAAGCTGCTATTTCCCATTAGAGAAACGGCCCTCTGACCTGGAAAGGCAGAAAGGTCCTCTCGTCTAATGGGAACTAGCCCATTCACACTGAAGCAGCTATTTCCCATTAGTGAAACGGCCCTCCGACCTGCAGAGGCAGAAATGTCCTCTCGTCTAATGGGAACTAGCCCATTCACACTGAATCAGCTATTTCCCATTAGAGAAGCAGCCCTCCGACCTGCAGAGGCAGAAAGGTCCTCTCGTCTAATGGGAACTAGCCCATTCACAATGAAGCAGCTATTTCCCATTAGAGAAGCAGCCCTCCGACCTGCAGAGGCAGAAAGATCCTCTCGTCTATTGGGAACTAGCCCATTCACTCTGAAGCAGCTATTTCCCATTAGAGAAACGGCCCTCTAACTTGGAAAGGCAGAAAGGTCCTCTCGTCTAATGGGAACTAGCCCACTCAAACTGAAGCAGCTATTTCCCATTAGAGAAGCGGCCCGTCGACCTGCAGAGGTAAAAAGGTCCTCTCGTCTACTGGGAACTAGCCCATTCACACTGAAGCAGCTATTTCCCATTAGAGAAACGGCCCTCTGACCTGCAGAGGCAGAAAGGACCTCTTGTCTAATGGGAACTAGCCCATTCACACTGAAGCAGCTATTTCCCATTAGAGAAACGGCCCTCCGACCTGCAGAGGCAGAAAGGTCCTCTCGTCTAATGGGAACTAGCCCACTCAGACTGAAGCAGCTATTCCCCATTAGAGAAACGGCCCTCCGACCTGCAGAGGCAGAAAGGACCTCTCGTCGAATGGGAACTAGCCCATTCACATTGAAGCAGTTATTTCCCATTAGAGAAACGGCCCTGTGACCTGGAAAGGCAGAAAGATCCTCTCGTCCAATGGGAATTAGCCCATTCACACCGAAGCAGCTATTTCCCATTAGAGAAGCGGCCCTCCGACCTGGAAAGGCAAAAAGGTCCTCTCGTCTAAAGGGAACTAGCCCATTCACACTGAAGCAGCTATTTCCCATTAGAGAAACGGCCCTCTGACCTGGAAAGGCAGAAAGGTCCTCTCGTCTAATGGGAACTAGCCCATTCACACTGAAGCAGCTATTTCCCATTAGAGAAGCGGTCCCCTGACCTGCAGAGGCAGAAAGGTCCTCTCGTCTAATGGGACTAAACCCACACACACTGAAGCAGCTATTTGCCATTAGAGAAACGGCCCTCTGACCTGGAAAGGCAGAAAGGTCCTCTCGTCTAATGGGAACTATCCCATTCACACTGAAGCAGCTATTTCCCATTAGAGAAACTGCCCTCTGACCTGGAAAGGCAGAAAGATCCTCTCGTCCAATGGGAACTAGCCCATTCACACTGAAGCAGCTATTTCCCATTAGAGAAGCGGCCCTCCGACCTGGAAAGGCAAAAAGGTCCTCTCGTCTAATGGGAACTAGCCCACTCACACTGAAGCAGCTATTTCCCATTAGAGAAACGGCCCTCTAACTTGGAAAGGCTGAAAGGTCCTCTCGTCTAATGGGAACTAGCCCACTCACACTGAAGCAGCTATTTCCCATTGGAGAAACGGCCCTCTAACTTGGAAAGGCAGAAAGGTCCTCTCATCTAATGGAAACTAGCCCACTCACACTGAAGTAGCTATTTCCCATTAGAGAAGCGGCCCTTCGACCTGCAGAGGTAAAAAGGTCCTCTCGTCTAATGGGAACTAGCCCACTCAGACTGAAGCAGCTATTTCCCATTGGCGAAACGGCCCTCTGACCTGCAGAGGCAGAAAGGACCTCTTGTCTAATGGGAACTAGCCCATTCACACTGAAGCATCTATTTCTCATTAGAGAAACGGCCCTATGACCTGCAGAGGAAGAAAGGCCCTCTTGTCTAATGGGAACTAGCCCATTCACACTGAAGCAGCTATTTCCCATTAGAGAAGCGGCCCTCCGACCTGGAAAGGCAGAAAGGTCCTCTCGTCTAATGGGAACTAGCCCATCACACTGAAGCAGCTATTTTCCATTAGAGAAACGGCCCTCTGACCTGGAAAGTCAGAAAGATCCTCTCGTCCAATGGGAACTAGCCCATTCACACTGAAGCAGCTATTTCCCATTAGAGAAGCGGCCCTCCGACCTGGAAAGGCAAAAAGGTCCTCTCGTCTAATGGGAACTAGCCCATTCACACTGAAGCAGCTATTTCCCATTAGAGAAGCGGCCCTCCGACCTGCAGAGGCAGAAAGGTCCTCTTGTCTAATGGGAACTATCCCATTCACACTGAAGCAGCTATTTCCCATTAGAGAAGCGGCCCTCCGACCTGCAGAGGCAGAAAGCTCCTCTCGTCTAATGGGAACTAGCCCACTCACACTGAAGCAGCTATTTCCCATTAGAGAAACGGCCCTCTAACTTGGAAAGGCAGAAAGGTCCTCTTGTCTAATGGGAACTAGCTCATTCACACTGAAGCAGCTATTTCACATTAGAGAAACGGCCCTCCGACCTGGAAAGGCAGAAAGGTCCTCTCGTCTAATGGGAACTATCCCATTCACACTGAAGCAGCTATTTCCCATTAGAGACACGGCCCTCCGACCTGGAAAGGCAGAAAGGCCCTCTCGTCTAATGGGAACTAGCCCATTCACACTGAAGAAGCTATTTCCCACTAGATAAGCAGTCCCCCGACCTGCAGAGGCAAGAAGGTCATCTCGTTTAATTGGAACTAGCCCACTCACACTGAAGCAGCTATTTCCCATTAGAGAAGCGGTCCCCCGACCTGCAGAGGCAGAAAGGTCCTCTCGTCTAACGGGAACTAGCCCACTCACACTGAAGCAGCTATTTCCCATTAGAGAAACAGCCCTCTGACCTTGAAAGGCAGAAAGGTCCTCTCGCCTAATGGGAACTAGCCCATTCACACTGAAGCAGCTATTTCCCATTAGAGAAAAGGCCCACCGACCTGGAAAGGCAGAAAGGTCCTCTTGTCTAATGGGAACTAGCCCATTCACACTGAAGCAGTTATTTTCCATTAGATAAACGGCCCTCTGACCTTGAAAGGCAGAAAGGTCCTCTCGCCTAATGGGAACTTACCTATTCACACTGAAGCAGCTATTTCCCATTAGAGAAGCGGTC
Source organism: Ambystoma mexicanum (assembly GCF_040938575.1). Lineage (NCBI taxonomy): Eukaryota > Metazoa > Chordata > Amphibia > Caudata > Ambystomatidae > Ambystoma > Ambystoma mexicanum. The sequence goes on along the minus strand of NC_090933.1, from coordinate 1,347,237,484 downwards.
CCCCGACCTGCAGAGGCAGAAAGGTCCTCTTGTCTAATGGGAACTAGCCCACTCACACTGAAGCAGCTATTTCCCATCTGAGAAGCGGTCCCCCGACCTGCAGAGGCAGAAAGGTCCTCTTGTCTAATGGGAACTAGCCCACTCACACTGAAGCAGCTATTTCCCATTAGAGAAGCGGCCCTCCGACCTGGAAAGGCAAAAAGGTCCTCTCGTCTAAAGGGAACTAGCCCATTCACACTGAAGCAGCTATTTCCCATTAGAGAAACGGCCCTCTGACCTGGAAAGGCAGAAAGGTCCTCTCGTCTAATGGGAACTAGCCCATTCACACTGAAGCAGCTATTTCCCATTAGAGAAGCGGTCCCCTGACCTGCAGAGGCAGAAAGGTCCTCTCGTCTAATGGGACTAAATCCACACACACTGAAACAGCTATTTCCCATTAGAGAAACAGCCCTATGACCTGGAAAGGCAGAAAGGTCCTCTCGTGTAATGGGAACTAGCCCACTCACACTGAAGCAGCTATTTCCCATTAGAGAAGCCGCCCTTCAACCTGCAGAGGCAAAAAGGTCCTCTCGTCTAATGGGAACTAGCCCATTCACAATGAAGCAGCTATTTCCCATTAGAGAAGCAGCCCTCCGACCTGCAGAGGCAGAAAGATCCTCTCGTCTAATGGGAACTAGCCCATTCACTCTGAAGCAGCTATTTCCCATTAGAGAAACGGCCCTCTGACCTGGAAAGGCAGAAATGTCCTCTCGTCTAATGGGAACTAGCCCACTCACACTGAAGCAGCTATTTCCCATTAGAGAAGCGGCCCTTCGACCTGCAGAGGTAAAAAGGTCCTCTCGTCTACTGGGAACTAGCCCATTCACACTGAAGCAGCTATTTCCCATTAGAGAAACGGCCCTCTGACCTGGAAAGGCAGAAAGATCCTCTCGTCCAATGGGAACTAGCCCATTCACACTGAAGCAGCTATTTCCCATTAGAGAAGCGGCCCTCCGACCTGGAAAGGCAAAAAGGTCCTCTCGTCTAATGGGAACTAGCCCACTCACACTGAAGCAGCTATTTCCCATTAGAGAAACGGCCCTCTAACTTGGAAAGGCTGAAAGGTCCTCTCGTCTAATGGGAACTAGCCCACTCACACTGAAGCAGCTATTTCCCATTAGAGAAACGGCCCTCTAACTTGGAAAGGCAGAAAGGTCCTCTCATCTAATGGAAACTAGCCCACTCACACTGAAGTAGCTATTTCCCATTAGAGAAGCGGCCCTTCGACCTGCAGAGGCAAAAAGGTCCTCTCGTCTAATGGGAACTAGCCCACTCAGACTGAAGCAGCTATTTCCCATTGGCGAAACGGCCCTCTGACCTGCAGAGGCAGAAAGGACCTCTTGTCTAATGGGAACTAGCCCATTCACACTGAAGCATCTATTTCTCATTAGAGAAACGGCCCTATGACCTGCAGAGGAAGAAAGGCCCTCTTGTCTAATGGGAATTAGCCCATTCACACTGAAGCAGCTATTTCCCATTAGAGAAGCGGCCCTCCGACCTGGAAAGGCAGAAAGGTCCTCTCGTCTAATGGGAACTAGCCCATCACACTGAAGCAGCTATTTTCCATTAGAGAACCGGCCCTCTGACCTGGAAAGTCAGAAAGATCCTCTCGTCCAATGGGAACTAGCCCATTCACACTGAAGCAGCTATTTCCCATTAGAGAAGCGGCCCTCCGACCTGGAAAGGCAAAAAGGTCCTCTCGTCTAATGGGAACTAGCCCATTCACACTGAAGCAGCTATTTCCCATTAGAGAAGCGGCCCTCCGACCTGCAGAGGCAGAAAGGTCCTCTTGTCTAATGGGAACTATCCCATTCACACTGAAGCAGCTATTTCCCATTAGAGAAGCGGCCCTCCGACCTGCAGAGGCAGAAAGCTCCTCTCGTCTAATGGGAACTAGCCCACTCACACTGAAGCAGCTATTTCCCATTAGAGAAACGGCCCTCTAACTTGGAAAGGCAGAAAGGTCCTCTTGTCTAATGGGAACTAGCTCATTCACACTGAAGCAGCTATTTCACATTAGAGAAACGGCCCTCCGACCTGGAAAGGCAGAAAGGTCCTCTCGTCTAATGGGAACTATCCCATTCACACTGAAGCAGCTATTTCCCATTAGAGACACGGCCCTCCGACCTGGAAAGGCAGAAAGGCCCTCTCGTCTAATGGGAACTAGCCCATTCACACTGAAGAAGCTATTTCCCACTAGATAAGCAGTCCCCCGACCTGCAGAGGCAAGAAGGTCATCTCGTTTAATTGGAACTAGCCCACTCACACTGAAGCAGCTATTTCCCATTAGAGAAGCGGTCCCCCGACCTGCAGAGGAAGAAAGGTCCTCTCGTCTAATGGGAACTAGCCCACTCACACTGAAGCAGCTATTTCCCATTAGAGAAACAGCCCTCTGACCTTGAAAGGCAGAAAGGTCCTCTCGCCTAATGGGAACTAGCCCATTCACACTGAAGCAGCTATTTCCCATTAGAGAAAAGGCCCACCGACCTGGAAAGGCAGAAAGGTCCTCTTGTCTAATGGGAACTAGCCCATTCACACTGAAGCAGTTATTTTCCATTAGATAAACGGCCCTCTGACCTTGAAAGGCAGAAAGGTCCTCTCGCCTAATGGGAACTTACCTATTCACACTGAAGCAGCTATTTCCCATTAGAGAAGCGGTCCCCCGACCTGCAGAGGCAGAAAGGTCCTCTTGTCTAATGGGAACTAGCCCACTCACACTGAAGCAGCTATTTCCCATCTGAGAAGCGGTCCCCCGACCTGCAGAGGCAGAAAGGTCCTCTTGTCTAATGGGAACTAGCCCACTCACACTGAAGCAGCTATTTCCCATTAGAGAAGCGGCCCTCCGACCTGGAAAGGCAAAAAGGTCCTCTCGTCTAAAGGGAACTAGCCCATTCACACTGAAGCAGCTATTTCCCATTAGAGAAACGGCCCTCTGACCTGGAAAGGCAGAAAGGTCCTCTCGTCTAATGGGAACTAGCCCATTCACACTGAAGCAGCTATTTCCCATTAGAGAAGCGGTCCCCTGACCTGCAGAGGCAGAAAGGTCCTCTCGTCTAATGGGACTAAACCCACACACACTGAAACAGCTATTTCCCATTAGAGAAACAGCCCTCTGACCTGGAAAGGCAGAAAGGTCCTCTCGTGTAATGGGAACTAGCCCACTCACACTGAAGCAGCTATTTCCCATTAGAGAAGCGGCCCTTCGACCTGCAGAGGCAAAAAGGTCCTCTCGTCTAATGGGAACTAGCCCATTCACAATGAAGCAGCTATTTCCCATTAGAGAAGCAGCCCTCCGACCTGCAGAGGCAGAAAGATCCTCTCGTCTAATGGGAACTAGCCCATTCACTCTGAAGCAGCTATTTCCCATTAGAGAAACGGCCCTCTGACCTGGAAAGGCAGAAATGTCCTCTCGTCTAATGGGAACTAGCCCACTCACACTGAAGCAGCTATTTCCCATTAGAGAAGCGGCCCTTCGACCTGCAGAGGTAAAAAGGTCCTCTCGTCTACTGGGAACTAGCCCATTCACACTGAAGCAGCTATTTCCCATTAGAGAAACGGCCCTCCGACCTGCAGAGGCAGAAAGGACCTCTTGTCTAATGGGAACTAACCCATTCACACTGAAGCAGCTATTTCCCAATAGAGAAACGGCCCTCCGACCTGCAGAGGCAGAAAGGTCCTCTCGTCTAATGGGAACTAGCCCACTCAGACTGAAGCAGCTATTCCCCATTAGAGAAACGGCCCTCCGACCTGCAGAGGCAGAAAGGATCTCTCGTCTAATGGGAACGAGCCCATTCACATTGAAGCAGTTATTTCCCATTAGAGAAACGGCCCTGTGACCTGGAAAGGCAGAAAGATCCTCTCGTCCAATGGGAACTAGCCCATTCACACCGAAGCAGCTATTTCCCATTAGAGAAGCGGCCCTCCGACCTGGAAAGGCAAAAAGGTCCTCTCGTCTAAAGGGAACTAGCCCATTCACACTGAAGCAGCTATTTCCCATTAGAGAAACGGCCCTCTGACCTGGAAAGGCAGAAAGGTCCTCTCGTCTACTGGAAACTAGCCCATTCACACTGAAGCAGCTATTTCCCATTAGAGAAGCGGTCCCCTGACCTGCAGAGGCAGAAAGGTCCTCTCGTCTAATGGGACGAAACCCACACACACTGAAGCAGCTATTTGCCATTAGAGAAACGGCCCTCTGACCTGGAAAGGCAGAAAGGTCCTCTCGTCTAATGGGAACTATCCCATTCACACTGAGGCAGCTATTTCCCATTAGAGAAACGGCCCTCTGACCTGGAAAGGCAGAAAGATCCTCTCGTCCAATGGGAATTAGCCCATTCACACTGAAGCAGCTATTTCCCATTAGAGAAGCGGCCCTCCGACCTGGAAAGGCAAAAAGGTCCTCTCGTCTAATGGGAACTAGCCCACTCACACTGAAGCAGCTATTTCGCATTAGAGAAACGGCCCTCTAACTTGGAAAGGCTGAAAGGTCCTCTCGTCTAATGGGAACTAGCCCACTCACACTGAAGCAGCTATTTCCCATTAGAGAAACGGCCCTCTAACTTGGAAAGGCAGAAAGGTCCTTTCATCTAATGGAAACTAGCCCACTCACACTGAAGTAGCTATTTCCCATTAGAGAAGCGGCCCTTCGACCTGCAGAGGCAAAAAGGTCCTCTCGTCTAATGGGAACTAGCCCACTCAGACTGAAGCAGCTATTTCCCATTGGAGAAACGGCCCTCTGACCTGCAGAGGCAGAAAGGACCTCTTGTCTAATGGGAACTAGCCCATTCACACTGAAGCATCTATTTCTCATTAGAGAAACGGCCCTATGACCTGCAGAGGAAGAAAGGCCCTCTTGTCTAATGGGAACTAGCCCATTCACACTGAAGCAGCTATTTCCCATTAGAGAAACGGCCCTCTGACCTGGAAAGTCAGAAAGATCCTCTCGTCCAATGGGAACTAGCCCATTCACACTGAAGCAGCTATTTCCCATTAGAGAAGCGGCCCTCCGACCTGCAGAGGCAGAAAGCTCCTCTCGTCTAATGGGAACTAGCCCACTCACACTGAAGCAGCTATTTCCCATTAGAGAAACGGCCCTCTGACCTGGAAAGGCCGTCTCGGTCACACTGAAACAGCTATTTCCCATTAGAGAAACGGCCCTCTGACCTGGAAAGGCAGAAAGGTCCTCTCGTGTAATGGGAACTAGCCCATTCACAATGAAGCAGCTATTTCCCATTAGAGAAGCAGCCCTCCGACCTGCAGAGGCAGAAAGATCCTCTCGTCTAATGGGAACTAGCCCATTCACTCTGAAGCAGCTATTTCCCATTAGAGAAACGGCCCTCTGACCTGGAAAGGCAGAAAGGTCCTCTCGTCTAATGGGAACTAGCCCACTCACACTGAAGCAGCTATTTCCCATTAGAGAAGCGGCCCTTCGACCTGCAGAGGTAAAAAGGTCCTCTCGTCTACTGGGAACTAGCCCATTCACACTGAAGCAGCTATTTCCCAGTAGAGAAACGGCCCTCCGACCTGCAGAGGCAGAAAGGACCTCTTGTGTAATGGGAACTAGCCCACTCACACTGAAGCAGCTATTTCCCATTAGAGAAGCGGCCCTTCGACCTGCAGAGGCAAAAAGGTCCTCTCGTCTAATGGGAACAAGCCCATTCACAATGAAGCAGCTATTTCCCATTAGAGAAGCAGCCCTCCGACCTGCAGAGGCAGAAAGCTCCTCTCGTCTAATGGGAACTAGCCCACTCACACTGAAGCAGCTATTTCCCATTAGAGAAACGGCCCTCTGACCTGGAAAGGCCGTCTCGGTCACACTGAAACAGCTATTTCCCATTAGAGAAACGGCCCTCTGACCTGGAAAGGCAGAAAGGTCCTCTCGTGTAATGGGAACTAGCCCATTCACAATGAAGCAGCTATTTCCCATTAGAGAAGCAGCCCTCCGACCTGCAGAGGCAGAAAGATCCTCTCGTCTAATGGGAACTAGCCCATTCACTCTGAAGCAGCTATTTCCCATTAGAGAAACGGCCCTCTGACCTGGAAAGGCAGAAAGGTCCTCTCGTCTAATGGGAACTAGCCCACTCACACTGAAGCAGCTATTTCCCATTAGAGAAGCGGCCCTTCGACCTGCAGAGGTAAAAAGGTCCTCTCGTCTACTGGGAACTAGCCCATTCACACTGAAGCAGCTATTTCCCAGTAGAGAAACGGCCCTCCGACCTGCAGAGGCAGAAAGGACCTCTTGTGTAATGGGAACTAGCCCACTCACACTGAAGCAGCTATTTCCCATTAGAGAAGCGGCCCTTCGACCTGCAGAGGCAAAAAGGTCCTCTCGTCTAATGGGAACAAGCCCATTCACAATGAAGCAGCTATTTCCCATTAGAGAAGCAGCCCTCCGACCTGCAGAGGCAGAAAGATCCTCTCGTCTAATGGGAACTAGCCCATTCACTCTGAAGCAGCTATTTCCCATTAGAGAAATGGCCCTCTGACCTGGAAAGGCAGAAAGGTCCTCTCGTCTAATGGGAACTAGCCCACTCACACTGAAGCAGCTATTTTCCATTAGAGAAACGGCCCTCTGACCTGGAAAGTCAGAAAGATCCTCTCGTCCAATGGGAACTAGCCCATTCACACTGAAGCAGCTATTTCCCATTAGAGAAGCGGCCCTCCAACCTGGAAAGGCAAAAAGGTCCTCTCGTCTAATGGGAACTAGCCCATTCACACTGAAGCAGCTATTTCCCATTAGAGAAGCGGCCCTCCGACCTGCAGAGGCAGAAAGGTCCTCTTGTCTAATGGGAACTATCCCATTCACACTGAAGCAGCTATTTCCCATTAGAGAAGCGGCCCTCCGACCTGCAGAGGCAGAAAGCTCCTCTTGTCTAATGGGAACTAGCCCACTCACACTGAAGCAGCTATTTCCCATTAGAGAATCGGCCCTCTGACATGGAAAGGCAGAAAGGTCCTCTCGCTCACACTGAAGCAGCTATTTCCCATTAGCGAAACGGCCCTCTGACCTGGAAAGGCAGAAAGGTCCTCTTGTCTAATGGGAACTAGCCCATTCACACTGAAGCAGCTATTTCACATTAGAGAAACGGCCCTCCGACCTGGAAAGGCAGAAAGGTCCTCTCGTCTAATGGGAACTATCCCATTCACACTGAAGCAGCTATTTCCCATTAGAGACACGGCCCTCCGACCTGGAAAGGCAGAAAGGCCCTCTCGTCTAATGGGAACTAGCCCATTCACACTGAAGAAGCTATTTCCCATTAGATAAGCAGTCCCCCGACCTGCAGAGGCAAGAAGGCCATCTCGTTTAATTGGAACTAGCCCACTCACACTGAAGCAGCTATTTCCCATTAGAGAAGCGGTCCCCCGACCTGCAGAGGCAGAAAGGTCCTCTCGTCTAATGGGAACTAGCCCACTCACACTGAAGCAGCTATTTCCCATTAGAGAAACAGCCCTCTGACCTTGAAAGGCAGAAAGGTCCTCTCGCCTAATGGGAACTTACCCATTCACACTGAAGCAGCTATTTCCCATTAGAGAAGCGGTCCCCCGACCTGCAGAGGCAGAAAGGTCCTCTTGTCTAATGGGAACTAGCCCACTCACACTGAAGCAGCTATTTCCCATCTGAGAAGCGGCCCTCTGACCTGGAAAGGCCGTCTCGCTCACACTGAAACAGCTATTTCCCATTAGAGAAACGGCCCTCTGCCCTGGAAAGGCAGAAAGGTCCTCTCGTGTAATGGGAACTAGCCCACTCACACTGAAGCAGCTATTTCCCATTAGAGAAGCGGCCCTTCGACCTGCAGAGGCAAAAAGGTCCTCTCGTCTAATGGGAACTAGCCCATTCACAATGAAGCAGCTATTTCCCATTAGAGAAGCAGCCCTCCGACCTGCAGAGGCAGAAAGATCCTCTCGTCTAATGGGAACTAGCCCATTCACTCTGAAGCAGCTATTTCCCATTAGAGAAACGGCCCTCTGACCTGGAAAGGCAGAAAGGTCCTCTCGTCTAATGGGAACTAGCCCACTCACCCTGAAGCAGCTATTTCCCAATAGAGAAGCGGCCCTTCGACATGCAGAGGTAAAAAGGTCCTCTCGTCTACTGGGAACTAGCCCATTCACACTGAAGCAGCTATTTCCCATTAGAGAAACGGCCCTCCGACCTGCAGAGGCAGAAAGGACCTCTTGTCTAATGGGAACTAGCCCATTCACACTGAAGCAGCTATTTCCCAATAGAGAAACGGCCCTCCGACCTGCAGAGGCAGAAAGGTCCTCTCGTCAAATGGGAACTAGCCCACTCAGACTGAAGCAGCTATTCCCCATTAGAGAAACGGCCCTCCGACCTGCAGAGGCAGAAAGGATCTCTCGTCTAATGGGAACTAGCCCATTCACATTGAAGCAGTTATTTCCCATTAGAGAAACGGCCCTGTGACCTGGAAAGGCAGAAAGATCCTCTCGTCCAATGGGAACTAGCCCATTCACACCGAAGCAGCTATTTCCCATTAGAGAAGCGGCCCTCCGACCTGGAAAGGCAAAAAGGTCCTCTCGTCTAAAGGGAACTAGCCCATTCACACTGAAGCAGCTATTTCCCATTAGAGAAACGGCCCTCTGACCTGGAAAGGCAGAAAGGTCCTCTCGTCTAATGGGAACTAGCCCATTCACACTGAAGCAGCTATTTCCCATTAGAGAAGCGGTCCCCTGACCTGCAGAGGCAGAAAGGTCCTCTCGTGTAATGGGACGAAACCCACACACACTGAAGCAGCTATTTGCCATTAGAGAAACGGCCCTCTGACCTGGAAAGGCAGAAAGGTCCTCTCGTCTAATGGGAACTATCCCATTCACACTGAGGCAGCTATTTCCCATTAGAGAAACGGCCCTCTGACCTGGAAAGGCAGAAAGATCCTCTCGTCCAATGGGAACTAGCCCATTCACACTTAAGCAGCTATTTCCCATTAGAGAAGCGGCCCTCCGACCTGGAAAGGCAAAAAGGTCCTCTCGTCTAATGGGAACTAGCCCACTCACACAGAAGCAGCTATTTCCCATTAGAGAAACGGCCCTCTAACTTGGAAAGGCTGAAAGGTCCTCTCGTCTAATGGGAACTAGCCCACTCACACTGAAGCAGCTATTTCCCATTAGAGAAACGGCCCTCTAACTTGGAAAGGCAGAAAGGTCCTCTCATCTAATGGAAACTAGCCCACTCACACTGAAGTAGCTATTTCCCATTAGAGAAGCGGCCCTTCGACCTGCAGAGGCAAAAAGGTCCTCTCGTCTAATGGGAACTAGCCCAGACTGAAGCAGCTATTTCCCATTGGAGAAACGGCCCTCTGACCTGCAGAGGCAGAAAGGACCTCTTGTCTAATGGGAACTAGCCCATTCACACTGAAGCATCTATTTCTCATTAGAGAAACGGCCCTATGACCTGCAGAGGAAGAAAGGCCCTCTTGTCTAATGGGAACTAGCCCATTCACACTGAAGCAGCTATTTCCCATTAGAGAAGCGGCCCTCCGACCTGGAAAGGCAGAAAGGTCCTCTTGTCTAATGGGAACTAGCCCATCACACTGAAGCAGCTATTTCCCATTAGAGAAACGGCCCTCTGACCTGGAAAGTCAGAAAGATCCTCTCGTCCAATGGGAACTAGCCCATTCACACTGAAGAAGCTATTTCCCATTAGAGAAACGGCCCTCCGATCTGGAAAGGCAAAAAGGTCCTCTCGTCTAATGGGAACTAGCCCATTCACACTGAAGCAGCTATTTCCCATTAGAGAAGCGGCCATCCGACCTGCAGAGGCAGAAAGGTCCTCTTGTCTAATGGGAACTATCCCATTCACACTGAAGCAGCTATTTCCCATTAGAGAAGCGGCCCTCCGACCTGCAGAGGCATAAAGCTCCTCTCGTCTAATGGGAACTAGCCCACTCACACTGAAGCAGCTATTTCCCATTAGAGAAACAGCCCTCTGACCTGGAAAGGCCGTCTCGCTCACACTGAAACAGCTATTTCCCATTAGAGAAACGGCCCTCTGACCTGGAAAGGCAGAAAGGTCCTCTCGTGTAATGGGAACTAGCCCACTCACACTGAAGCAGCTATTTCCCATTAGAGAAGCGGCCATTCGACCTGCAGAGGCAAAAAGGTCCTCTCGTCTAATGGGAACTAGCCCACTCACACTGAAGCAGCTATTTCCCATTAGAGAAACGGCCCTCTGACCTGGAAAGGCCGTCTCGCTCACACTGAAACAGCTATTTCCCATTAGAGAAACGGCCCTCTAACTTGGAAAGGCAGAAAGGTCCTCTCATCTAATGGAAACTAGCCCACTCACACTGAAGTAGCTATTTCCCATTAGAGAAGCGGCCCTTCGACCTGCAGAGGCAAAAAGGTCCTCTCGTCTAATGGGAACTAGCCCACTCAGACTGAAGCAGCTATTTCCCATTGGAGAAACGGCCCTCTGACCTGCAGAGGCAGAAAGGACCTCTTGTCTAATGGGAACTAGCCCATTCACACTGAAGCAGCTATTTCCCATTAGAGAAGCGGCCCTCCGACCTGGAAAGGCAGAAAGGTCCTCTCGTCTAATGGGAACTAGCCCACTCACACTGAAGCAGGTATTTCCCATTAGAGAAACGGCCCTCTAACTTGGAAAGGCAGAAAGGTCCTCTCATCTAATGGAAACTAGCCCACTCACACTGAAGTAGCTATTTCCCATTAGAGAAGCGGCCCTTCGACCTGCAGAGGCAAAAAGGTCCTCTCGTCTAATGGGAACTAGCCCACTCAGACTGAAGCAGCTATTTCCCATTGGAGAAACGGCCCTCTGACCTGCAGAGGCAGAAAGGACCTCTTGTCTAATGGGAACTAGCCCATTCACACTGAAGCATCTATTTCTCATTAGAGAAACGGCCCTATGACCTGCAGAGGAAGAAAGGCCCTCTTGTCTAATGGGAACTAGCCCATTCACACTGAAGCAGCTATTTCCCATTAGAGAAGCGGCCCTCCGACCTGGAAAGGCAAAAAGGTCCTCTCGTCTAATGGGAACTAGCCCACTCACACTGAAGCAGCTATTTCCCATTAGAGAAACGGCCCTCTAACTTGGAAAGGCTGAAAGGTCCTCTCGTCTAATGGGAACTAGCCCACTCACACTGAAGCAGGTATTTCCCATTAGAGAAACGGCCCTCTAACTTGGAAAGGCAGAAAGGTCCTCTCATCTAATGGAAACTAGCCCACTCACACTGAAGTAGCTATTTCCCATTAGAGAAGCGGCCCTTCGACCTGCAGAGGCAAAAAGGTCCTCTCGTCTAATGGGAACTAGCCCACTCAGACTGAAGCAGCTATTTCCCATTGGAGAAACGGCCCTCTGACCTGCAGAGGCAGAAAGGACCTCTTGTCTAATGGGAACTAGCCCATTCACACTGAAGCATCTATTTCTCATTAGAGAAACGGCCCTATGACCTGCAGAGGAAGAAAGGCCCTCTTGTCTAATGGGAACTAGCCCATTCACACTGAAGCAGCTATTTCCCATTAGAGAAGCGGCCCTCCGACCTGGAAAGGCAGAAAGGTCCTCTCGTCTAATGGGAACTAGCCCATCACACTGAAGCAGCTATTTCCCATTAGAGAAACGGCCCTCTGACCTGGAAAGTCAGAAAGATCCTCTCGTCCAATGGGAACTAGCCCATTCACACTGAAGCAGCTATTTCCCATTAGAGAAACGGCCCTCCGACCTGGAAAGGCAAAAAGGTCCTCTCGTCTAATGGGAACTAGCCCATTCACACTGAAGCAGCTATTTCCCATTAGAGAAGCGGCCCTCCGACCTGCAGAGGCAGAAAGGTCCTCTTGTCTAATGGGAACTATCCCATTCACACTGAAGCAGCTATTTCCCATTAGAGAAGCGGCCCTCCGACCTGCAGAGGCAGAAAGCTCCTCTCGTCTAATGGGAACTAGCCCACTCACACTGAAGCAGCTATTTCCCATTAGAGAAACGGCCCTCTGACCTGGAAAGGCCGTCTCGCTCACACTGAAACAGCTATTTCCCATTAGAGAAACGGCCCTCTGACCTGGAAAGGCAGAAAGGTCCTCTCGTGTAATGGGAACTAGCCCACTCACACTGAAGCAGCTATTTCCCATTAGAGAAGCGGCCCTTCGACCTGCAGAGGCAAAAAGGTCCTCTCGTCTAATGGAACTAGCCCATTCACAATGAAGCAGCTATTTCCCATTAGAGAAGCAGCCCTCCGACCTGCAGAGGCAGAAAGATCCTCTCGTCTAATGGGAACTAGCCCATTCACTCTGAAGCAGCTATTTCCCATTAGAGAAACGGCCCTCTGACCTGGAAAGGCAGAAAGGTCCTCTCGTCTAATGGGAACGAGCCCACTCACACTGAAGCAGCTATTTCCCATTAGAGAAGCGGCCCTTCGACCTGCAGAGGTAAAAAGGTCCTCTCGTCTACTGGGAACTAGCCCATTCACACTGAAGCAGCTATTTCCCATTAGAGAAACGGCCCTCCGACCTGCAGAGGCAGAAAGGACCTCTTGTCTAATGGGAACTAGCCCATTCACACTGAAGCAGCTATTTCCCAATAGAGAAACGGCCCTCCGACCTGCAGAGGCAGAAAGGTCCTCTCGTCTAATGGGAACTAGCCCACTCAGACTGAAGCAGCTATTCCCCATTAGAGAAACGGCCCTCCGACCTGCAGAGGCAGAAAGGACCTCTCGTCTAATGGGAACTAGCCCATTCACATTGAAGCAGTTATTTCCCATTAGAGAAACGGCCTTGTGACCTGGAAAGGCAGAAAGATCCTCTCGTCCAATGGGAACTAGCCCATTCACACCGAAGCAGCTATTTCCCATTAGAGAAGCGGCCCTCCGACCTGGAAAGGCAAAAAGGTCCTCTCGTCTAAAGGGAACTAGCCCATTCACACTGAAGCAGCTATTTCCCATTAGAGAAACGGCCCTCTGACCTGGAAATGCAGAAAGGTCCTCTCGTCTAATGGGAACTAGCCCATTCACACTGAAGCAGCCATTTCCCATTAGAGAAGCGGTCCCCTGACCTGCAGAGGCAGAAAGGTCCTCTCGTCTAATGGGACGAAACCCACACACACTGAAGCAGCTATTTGCCATTAGAGAAACGGCCCTCTGACCTGGAAAGGCAGAAAGGTCCTCTCGTCTAATGGGAACTATCCCATTCACACTGAAGCAGCTATTTCCCATTAGAGAAACGGCCCTCTGACCTGGAAAGGCAGAAAGATCCTCTCGTCCAATGGGAACTAACCCATTCACACTGAAGCAGCTATTTCCCATTAGAGAAGCGGCCCTCCGACCTGGAAAGGCAAAAAGGTCCTCTCGTCTAATGGGAACTAGCCCACTCACACTGAAGCAGCTATTTCCCATTAGAGAAACGGCCCTCTAACTTGGAAAGGCTGAAAGGTCCTCCCGTCTAATGGGAACTAGCCCACTCACACTGAAGAAGCTATTTCCCATTAGAGAAACGGCCCTCTAACTTGGAAAGGCAGAAAGGTCCTCTCATCTAATGGAAACTAGCCCACTCACACTGAAGTAGCTATTTCCCATTAGAGAAGCGGCCCTTCGACCTGCAGAGGCAAAAAGGTCCTCTCGTCTAATGGGAACTAGCCCACTCAGACTGAAGCAGCTATTTCCCATTGGAGAAACGGCCCTCTGACCTGCAGAGGCAGAAAGGACCTCTTGTCTAATGGGAACTAGCCCATTCACACTGAAGCATCTATTTCTCATTAGAGAAACAGCCCTATGACCTGCAGAGGAAGAAAGGCCCTCTTGTCTAATGGGAACTAGCCCATTCACACTGAAGCAGCTATTTCCCATTAGAGAAGCGGCCCTCCAACCTGGAAAGGCAGAAAGGTCCTCTCGTCTAATGGGAACTAGCCCATCACACTGAAGCAGCTATTTCCCATTAGAGAAACGTCCCTCTGACCTGGAAAGTCAGAAAGATCCTCTCGTCCAATGGGAACTAGCCCATTCACACTGAAGCAGCTATTTCCCATTAGAGAAACGGCCCTCCGACCTGGAAAGGCAAAAAGGTCCTCTCGTCTAATGGGAACTAGCCCATTCACACTGAAACAGCTATTTCCCATTAGAGAAGCGGCCCTCCGACCTGCAGAGGCAGAAAGGTCCTCTTGTCTAAAGGGAACTATCCCATTCACACTGAAGCAGCTATTTCCCATTAGAGAAGCGGCCCTCCGACCTGCAGTGGCAGAAAGCTCCTCTCGTCTAATGGGAACTAGCCCACTCACACTGAAGCAGCTATTTCCCATTAGAGAATCGGCCCTCTGACATGGAAAGGCAGAAAGGTCCTTTCGCTCACACTGAAGCAGCTATTTCCCATTAGCGAAACGGCCCTCTGACCTGGAAAGGCAGAAAGGTCCTCTCATCTAATGGGAACTAGCCCACTCACACTGAAGCAGCTATTTCCCATTAGAGAAACGGCCCTCTAACTTGGAAAGGCAGAAAGGTCCTCTTGTCTAATGGGAACTAGCCCATTCACACTGAAGCAGCTATTTCACATTAGAGAAACGGCCCTCCGACCTGGAAAGGCAGAAAGGTCCTCTCGTCTAATGGGAACTATCCCATTCACACTGAAGCAGCTATTTCCCATTAGAGACACGGCCCTCCGACCTGGAAAGGCAGAAAGACCCTCTCGTCTAATGGGAACTAGCCCATTCACACTGAAGAAGCTATTTCCCATTAGATAAGCAGTCCCCCGACCTGCAGAGGCAAGAAGGTCATCTCGTTTAATTGGAACTAGCCCACTCACACTGAAGCAGCTATTTCCCATTAGAGAAGCGGTCCCCCGACCTGCAGAGGCAGAAAGGTCCTCTCGTCTAATGGGAACTAGCCCACTCACACTGAAGCAGCTATTTCCCATTAGAGAAACAGCCCTCTGACCTTGAAAGGCAGAAAGGTCCTCTCGTCTAATGGGAACTAGCCCATTCACACTGAAGCAGCTATTTCCCATTAGAGAAACGGCCCACCGACCTGGAAAGGCAGAAAGGTCCTCTTGTCTAATGGGAACTATCCCATTCACACTGAAGCAGCTATTTCCCATTAGAGAAGCGGCCCTCCGACCTGCAGAGGCAGAAAGCTCCTCTCATCTAATGGGAACTAGCCCACTCACACTGAAGCAGCTATTTCCCATTAGAGAAACGGCCCTCTAACTTGGAAAGGCAGAAAGGTCCTCTTGTCTATTGGGAACTAGCCCATTCACACTGAAGCAGCTATTTCACATTAGAGAAACGGCCCTCCGACCTGGAAAGGCAGAAAGGTCCTCTCGTCTAATGGGAACTATCCCATTCACACTGAAGCAGCTATTTCCCATTAGAGACACGGCCCTCCGACCTGGAAAGGCAGAAAGACCCTCTCGTCTAATGGGAACTAGCCCATTCACACTGAAGAAGCTATTTCCCATTAGATAAGCAGTCCCCCGACCTGCAGAGGCAAGAAGGTCATCTCGTTTAATTGGAACTAGCCCACTCACACTGAAGCAGCTATTTCCCATTAGAGAAGCGGTCCCCCGACCTGCAGAGGCAGAAAGGTCCTCTCGTCTAATGGGAACTAGCCCACTCACACTGAAGCAGCTATTTCCCATTAGAGAAACAGCCCTCTGACCTTGAAAGGCAGAAAGGTCCTCTCGTCTAATGGGAACTAGCCCATTCACACTGAAGCAGCTATTTCCCATTAGAGAAACGGCCCACCGACCTGGAAAGGCAGAAAGGTCCTCTTGTCTAATGGGAACTATCCCATTCACACTGAAGCAGCTATTTCCCATTAGAGAAGCGGCCCTCCGACCTGCAGAGGCAGAAAGCTCCTCTCATCTAATGGGAACTAGCCCACTCACACTGAAGCAGCTATTTCCCATTAGAGAAACGGCCCTCTAACTTGGAAAGGCAGAAAGGTCCTCTTGTCTATTGGGAACTAGCCCATTCACACTGAAGCAGCTATTTCACATTAGAGAAACGGCCCTCCGACCTGGAAGGGCAGAAAGGTCCTCTCGTCTAATGGGAACTACCCCATTCACACTGAAGCAGCTATTTCCCATTAGAGACACGGCCCTCCGACCTGGAAAGGCAGAAAGGCCCTCTCGTCTAATGGGAACTAGCCCATTCACACTGAAGAAGCTATTTCCCATTAGATAAGCAGTCCCCCGACCTGCAGAGGCAAGAAGGTCATCTCGTTTAATTGGAACTAGCCCACTCACACTGAAGCAGCTATTTCCCATTAGAGAAGCGGTCCCCCGACCTGCAGAGGCAGAAAGGTCCTCTCGTCTAATGGGAACTAGCCCACTCACACTGAAGCAGCTATTTCCCATTAGAGAAACAGCCCTCTGACCTTGAAAGGCAGAAACGTCCTCTCGTCTAATGGGAACTAGCCCATTCACACTGAAGCAGCTATTTCCCATTAGAGAAACGGCCCTCCGACCTGGAAAGGCAGAAAGGTCCTCTTGTCTAATGGGAACTAGCCCATTTACACTGAAGCAGCTATTTTCCATTAGATAAATGGCCCTCTGACCTTGAAAGGCAGAAAGGTCCTCTCGCCTAATGGGAACTTACCCATTCACACTGAAGCAGCTATTTCCCATTAGAGAAGCGGTCCCCCGACCTGCAGAGGCAGAAAGGTCCTCTTGTCTAATGGGAACTAGCCCACTCACACTGAAGCAGCTATTTCCCATTAGAGAAACGGCCCTCTAACTTGGAAAGGCAGAAAGGTCCTCTTGTCTAATGGGAACTAGCCCATTCACACTGAAGCAGCTATTTCACATTAGAGAAACGGCCCTCCGACCTGGAAGGGCAGAAAGGTCCTCTCGTCTAATGGGAACTACCCCATTCACACTGAAGCAGCTATTTCCCATTAGCGAAACGGCCCTCTGACCTGGAAAGGCAGAAAGGTCCTCTCATCTAATGGGAACTAGCCCACTCACACTGAAGCAGCTATTTCCCATTAGAGAAACGGCCCTCTAACTTGGAAAGGCAGAAAGGTCCTCTTGTCTAATGGGAACTAGCCCATTCACACTGAAGCAGCTATTTCACATTAGAGAAACGGCCCTCCGACCTGGAAGGGCAGAAAGGTCCTCTCGTCTAATGGGAACTACCCCATTCACACTGAAGCAGCTATTTCCCATTAGAGACACGGCCCTCCGACCTGGAAAGGCAGAAAGGCCCTCTCGTCTAATGGGAACTAGCCCATTCACACTGAAGAAGCTATTTCCCATTAGATAAGCAGTCCCCCGACCTGCAGAGGCAAGAAGGTCATCTCGTTTAATTGGAACTAGCCCACTCACACTGAAGCAGCTATTTCCCATTAGAGAAGCGGTCCCCCGACCTGCAGAGGCAGAAAGGTCCTCTCGTCTAATGGGAACTAGCCCACTCACACTGAAGCAGCTATTTCCCATTAGAGAAACAGCCCTCTGACCTTGAAAGGCAGAAACGTCCTCTCGTCTAATGGGAACTAGCCCATTCACACTGAAGCAGCTATTTCCCATTAGAGAAACGGCCCTCCGACCTGGAAAGGCAGAAAGGTCCTCTTGTCTAATGGGAACTAGCCCATTTACACTGAAGCAGCTATTTTCCATTAGATAAACGGCCCTCTGACCTTGAAAGGCAGAAAGGTCCTCTCGCCTAATGGGAACTTACCCATTCACACTGAAGCAGCTATTTCCCATTAGAGAAGCGGTCCCCCGACCTGCAGAGGCAGAAAGGTCCTCTTGTCTAATGGGAACTAGCCCACTCACACTGAAGCAGCTATTTCCCATCTGAGAAACGGCCCTCTGACCTGGAAAGGCCGTCTCGCTCACACTGAAACAGCTATTTCCCATTAGAGAAACGGCCCTCTGACCTGGAAAGGCAGAAAGGTCCTCTCGTGTAATGGGAACTAGCCCACTCACACTGAAGCAGCTATTTCCCATTAGAGAAGCGGCCCTTCGACCTGCAGAGGCAAAAAGGTCCTCTCGTCTAATGGGAACTAGCCCACTCAGACTGAAGCAGCTATTTCCCATTGGAGAAACAGCCCTCTGACCTGCAGAGGCAGAAAGGACCTCTTGTCTAATGGGAACTAGCACATTCACACTGAAGCAGCTATTTCCCATTAGAGAAACGGCCCTCCGACCTGCAGAGGCAGAAATTTCCTCCCGTCTAATGGGAACTAGCCCATTCACACTGAAGCAGCTATTTCCCATTAGAGAAGCAGCCCTCCGACCTGCAGAGGCAGAAAGGTCCTCTCGTCTAATGGGAACTAGCCCATTCACAATGAAGCAGCTATTTCCCATTAGAGAAGCGGCCCTCCGACCTGGAAAGGCAAAAACATCCTCTCGTCTAATGGGAACTAGCCCACTCACACTGAAGCAGCTATTTCCCATTAGAGAAGCGGTCCCCCGACCTGCAGCGGCAGAAAGGTCCTCTCGTCTAATGGGAACTAGCCCACTCACACTGAAGCAGCTATTTCCCATTAGAGAAATGGCCCTCTGACCTGGAAAGGCAGAAAGGTCCTCTCGTCTAATGGGAACTAGCCCATTCACACTGAAGCAGCTATTTCCCATTAGAGAAACGGCCCTCCGACCTGGAAAGGCAGAACGGTCCTCTCGTCTAATGGGAGCTAGCCCATTCACACTGAAGCAGCTATTTCCCATTAGAGAACGGCCCTCCGACCTGGAAAGGCAGAAAGGTCCTCTTGTCCAATGGGAACGAGCCCATTCACACTGAAGCAGCTATTTCCCATTAGAGAAGCGGCCCTCTGACCTGGAAAGGCAAAAACATCCTCTCGTCTAATGGAAACTAGCCTATTCACACTGAAGCAGCTATTTCCCATTAGAGAAGCGGCCCTCCGACCTGCAGAGGCAGAAAGGTCCTCTCGGCTTATGGGAACTAGCCCACTCAGACTGAAG
Organism: Ambystoma mexicanum; assembly: GCF_040938575.1. Classification (NCBI taxonomy): domain Eukaryota; kingdom Metazoa; phylum Chordata; class Amphibia; order Caudata; family Ambystomatidae; genus Ambystoma; species Ambystoma mexicanum. The sequence goes on along the minus strand of NC_090933.1, from coordinate 1,347,218,578 downwards.
CAGCTATTTCCCATTAGAGAAACGGCCCTCTGACCTGGAAAGGCAGAAAGATCCTCTCGTCCAATGGGAACTAGCCCATTCACACTGAAGCAGCTATTTCCCATTAGAGAAGCGGCCCTCCGACCTGGAAAGGCAAAAACGTCCTCTCATCTAATGGAAACTAGCCCATTCACACTGAAGCAGCTATTTCCCATTAGAGAAGCGGCCCTCTGACCTGCAGAGGCAGAAAGGTCCTCTCGTCTAATGGGAACTAGCCCATTCACACTGAAGCAGCTATTTCCCATTAGAGAAGCGGCCCTCCGACCTGCAGAGGCAGAAAAGTCCTCTTGTCTAATGGGAACTAGCCCATTCACACTGAAGCAGCTATTTCCCATTAGAGAAACGGCCCTCCGACCTGGAAAGGCAGAAAGGTCCTCTCGTCTAATGGGAACTAGCCCATTCACATCGAAGCAGCTATTTCCCATTAGATAAGCGGTCCCCCGACCTGCAGAGGCCAAAAGGTCATCTCGTCTAATTGGAACTAGCCCACTCACACTGAAGCAGCTATTTCCCATTACAGAAGCGGTCCCCCGACCTACAGAGGCAGAAAGGTCCTCTCGTCTAATGGGAACTAGCCCACTCACACTGAAGCAGCTATTTCCCATTAGAGAAACGGCCCTCTGACCTTGAAAGGCAAAAAGGTCCTCTTGTCTAATGGGAACTAGCCCATTCACAATGAAGCAGCTATTTCCCATTAGAGAAACGGCCCTCTGACCTGGAAAGGCAGAAAGATCCTCTCGTCCAATGGGAACTAGCCCATTCACACTGAAGCAGCTATTTCCCATTAGAGAAACGGCCCTCTAACTTGGAATGGCTGAAAGGTCCTCTCGTCTAATGGGAACTAGCCCACTCACACTGAAGCAGCTATTTCCCATCTGAGACACGGCCTTCTGACCTGGAAAGGCCCTCTCGCTCACACTGAAACAGCTATTTCCCATTAGAGAAACGGCCCTCTGACCTGGAAAGGCAGAAAGGTCCTCTCGTGTAATGGGAACTAGCCCACTCACACTGAAGCAGCTATTTCCCATTAGAGAAGCGGCCCTTCGACCTGCAGAGGCAAAAAGGTCCTCTCATCTAATGGGAACTAGCCCACTCAGACTGAAGCAGCTATTTCCCATTGGAGAAACGGCCCTCTGACCTGCAGAGGCAGAAAGGACCTCTTGTCTAATGGGAACTAGCACATTCACACTGAAGCAGCTATTTCCCATTAGAGAAGCAGCCCTCCGACCTGCAGAGGCAGAAAGGTCGTCTCGTCTAATGGGAACTAGCCCATTCACAATGAAGCAGCTATTTCCCATTAGAGAAGCAGCCCTCCGACCTGCAGAGGCAGAAAGATCCTCTCGTCTAATGGGAACTAGCCCATTCACTCTGAAGCAGCTATTTCCCATTAGAGAAACGGCCCTCCGACCTGGAAAGGCAGAAAGGTCCTCTAGTCTAATGGGAACTAGCCCACTCACACTGAAGCAGCTATTTCCCATTAGAGAAACGGCCCTCCGACCTGGAAAGGCAGAAAGATCCTCTCGTCCAATGGGAACTAGCCCATTCACACTGAAGCAGCTATTTCCCATTAGAGAAGCGGCCCTCCGACCTGCAAAGGCAAAAACATCCTCTCGTCTAATGGGAACTAGCCCACTCACACTGAAGCAGCTATTTCCCATAAGAGAAGCAGTCCCCCGACCTGCAGAGGCAGAAAGGTCCTCTCGTCTAATGGGAACTAGCCCACTCACACTGAAGCAGCTATTTCCCATTAGAGAAATGGCCCTCTGACCTGGAAAGGCAGAAAGGTCCTCTCGTCTAATGGGAACTAGCCCATTCACACTGAAGCAGCTATTTAACATTAGAGAAACGGCCCTCCGACCTGGAAAGGCAGAAAGGTCCTCTCGTCTAATGGGAGCTAGCCCATTCACACTGAAGCAGCTATTTCCCATTAGAGAACGGCCCTCCGACCTGGAAAGGCAGAAAGGTCCTCTCGTCCAATGGGAACGAGCCCATTCACACTGAAGCAGCTATTTCCCATTAGAGAAGCGGCCCTCCGACCTGGAAAGGCAAAAACATCCTCTCGTCTAATGGAAACTAGCCCATTCACACTGAAGCAGCTATTTCCCATTAGAGAAGCGGCCCTCCGACCTGCAGAGGCAGAAAGGTCCTCTCGTCTAATGGGAACTAGCCCATTCAGACTGAAGCAGCTATTTCCCATTAGAGAAACGGCCCTCTGACCTGGAAAGGCAGAAAGATCCTCTCGTCCAATGGGAACTAGCCCATTCACACTGAAGCAGCTATTTCCCATTAGAGAAGCGGCCCTCCGACCTGGAAAGGCAAAAACTTCCTCTCGTCTAATAAAAACTAGCCCATTCACACTGAAGCAGCTATTTCCCATTAGAGAAGCGGCCCTCTAACCTGCAGAGGCAGAAAGGTCCTCTCGTCTAATGGGAACTAGCCCATTCACACTGAAGCAGCTATTTCCCATTAGAGAAGCGGCCCTCCGACCTGCAGAGGCAGAAAAGTCCTCTTGTCTAATGGGAACTAGCCCATTCACACTGAAGCAGCTATTTCCCATTAGAGAAACGGCCCTCCGACCTGGAAAGGCAGAAAGGTCCTCTCGTCTAATGGGAACTAGCCCATTCACACTGAAGCAGCTATTTCCCATTAGAGAAACGGCCCTCTGACCTGGAAAGGCAGAAAGGTCCTCTCGTCTAATGGGAACTAGCCCATTCACACCGAAGCAGCTATTTCCCATTAGATAAGCGGTCCCCCGACCTGCAGAGGCCAAAAGGTCATCTCGTCTAATTGGAACTAGCCCACTCACACTGAAGCAGCTATTTCCCATTAGAGAAGCGGTCCCCCGACCTACAGAGGCAGAAAGGTCCTCTCGTCTAATGGGAACTAGCCCACTCACACTGAAGCAGCTATTTCCCATTAGAGAAACGGCCATCTGACCTGGAAAGGCAGAAAGATCCTCTCGTCCAATGGGAACTAGCCCATTCACACTGAAGCAGCTATTTCCCATTAGAGAAGCGGCCCTCCGACCTGGAAAGGCAAAAAGGTCCTCTCGTCTAATGGGAACTAGCCCACTCACACTGAAGCAGCTATTTCCCATTAGAGAAACGGCCCTCTAACTTGGAAAGGCTGAAAGGTCCTCTCGTCTAATGGGAACTAGCCCACTCACACTGAAGCAGCTATTTCCCATCTGAGACACGGCCCTCTGACCTAGAAAGGCCCTCTCGCTCACACTGAAACAGCTATTTCCCATTAGAGAAACGGCCCTCTGACCTGGAAAGGCAGAAAGGTCCTCTCGTGTAATGGGAACTAGCCCACTCGCACTGAAGCATCTATTTCTCATTAGAGAAACGGCCCTATGACCTGCAGAGGAAGGAAGGCCCTCTTGTCTAATGGGAACTAGCCCATTCACACTGAAGCAGCTATTTCCCATTAGAGAAGCGGCCCTCCGACCTGGAAAGGCAGAAAGGTCCTCTCGTCTAATGGGAACTAGCCCACTCACACTGAAGCAGGTATTTCCCATTAGAGAAACGGCCCTCTAACTTGGAAAGGCAGAAAGGTCCTCTCATCTAATGGAAACTAGCCCACTCACACTGAAGTAGCTATTTCCCATTAGAGAAGCGGCCCTTCGACCTGCAGAGGCAAAAAGGTCCTCTCGTCTAATGGGAACTAGCCCACTCAGACTGAAGCAGCTATTTCCCATTGGAGAAACGGCCCTCTGACCTGCAGAGGCAGAAAGGACCTTTTGTCTAATGGGAACTAGCCCATTCACACTGAAGCATCTATTTCTCATTAGAGAAATGGCCCTATGACCTGCAGAGGAAGAAAGGCCCTCTTGTCTAATGGGAACTAGCCCATTCACACTGAAGCAGCTATTTCCCATTAGAGAAGCGGCCCTCCGACCTGGAAAGGCAGAAAGGTCCTCTCGTCTAATGGGAACTAGCCCATCACACTGAAGCAGCTATTTCCCATTAGAGAAACGGCCCTCTGACCTGGAAAGTCAGAAAGATCCTCTCGTCCAATGGGAACTAGCCCATTCACACTGAAGCAGCTATTTCCCATTAGAGAAACGGCCCTCCGACCTGGAAAGGCAAAAAGGTCCTCTCGTCTAATGGGAACTAGCCCATTCACACTGAAGCAGCTATTTCCCATTAGAGAAGCGGCCCTCCGACCTGCAGAGGCAGAAAGGTCCTCTTGTCTAATGGGAACTATCCCATTCACACTGAAGCAGCTATTTCCCATTAGAGAAGCGGCCCTCCGACCTGCAGAGGCAGAAAGCTCCTCTCGTCTAATGGGAACTATCCCATTCACACTGAAGCAGCTATTTCCCATTAGAGAAGCGGCCCTCCGACCTGCAGAGGCAGAAAGGTCCTCTCGTCTAATGGGAACTAGCCCATTCAGACTGAAGCAGCTATTTCCCATTAGAGAAACGGCCCTCTGACCTGGAAAGGCAGAAAGATCCTCTCGTCCAATGGGAACTAGCCCATTCACACTGAAGCAGCTATTTCCCATTAGAGAAGCGGCCCTCCGACCTGGAAAGGCAAAAACTTCCTCTCGTCTAATAAAAACTAGCCCATTCACACTGAAGCAGCTATTTCCCATTAGAGAAGCGGCCCTCTAACCTGCAGAGGCAGAAAGGTCCTCTCGTCTAATGGGAACTAGCCCATTCACACTGAAGCAGCTATTTCCCATTAGAGAAGCGGCCCTCCGACCTGCAGAGGCAGAAAAGTCCTCTTGTCTAATGGGAACTAGCCCATTCACACTGAAGCAGCTATTTCCCATTAGAGAAACGGCCCTCCGACCTGGAAAGGCAGAAAGGTCCTCTCGTCTAATGGGAACTAGCCCATTCACACTGAAGCAGCTATTTCCCATTAGAGAAACGGCCCTCTGACCTGGAAAGGCAGAAAGGTCCTCTCGTCTAATGGGAACTAGCCCATTCACACCAAAGCAGCTATTTCCCATTAGATAAGCGGTCCCCCGACCTGCAGAGGCCAAAAGGTCATCTCGTCTAATTGGAACTAGCCCACTCACACTGAAGCAGCTATTTCCCATTAGAGAAGCGGTCCCCCGACCTACAGAGGCAGAAAGGTCCTCTCGTCTAATGGGAACTAGCCCACTCACACTGAAGCAGCTATTTCCCATTAGAGAAACGGCCATCTGACCTGGAAAGGCAGAAAGATCCTCTCGTCCAATGGGAACTAGCCCATTCACACTGAAGCAGCTATTTCCCATTAGAGAAGCGGCCCTCCGACCTGGAAAGGCAAAAAGGTCCTCTCGTCTAATGGGAACTAGCCCACTCACACTGAAGCAGCTATTTCCCATTAGAGAAACGGCCCTCTAACTTGGAAAGGCTGAAAGGTCCTCTCGTCTAATGGGAACTAGCCCACTCACACTGAAGCAGCTATTTCCCATCTGAGACACGGCCCTCTGACCTAGAAAGGCCCTCTCGCTCACACTGAAACAGCTATTTCCCATTAGAGAAACGGCCCTCTGACCTGGAAAGGCAGAAAGGTCCTCTCGTGTAATGGGAACTAGCCCACTCGCACTGAAGCATCTATTTCACATTAGAGAAACGGCCCTATGACCTGCAGAGGAAGAAAGGCCCTCTTGTCTAATGGGAACTAGCCCATTCACACTGAAGCAGCTATTTCCCATTAGAGAAGCGGCCCTCCGACCTGGAAAGGCAGAAAGGTCCTCTCGTCTAATGGGAACTAGCCCACTCACACTGAAGCAGGTATTTCCCATTAGAGAAACGGCCCTCTAACTTGGAAAGGCAGAAAGGTCCTCTCATCTAATGGAAACTAGCCCACTCACACTGAAGTAGCTATTTCCCATTAGAGAAGCGGCCCTTCGACCTGCAGAGGCAAAAAGGTCCTCTCGTCTAATGGGAACAAGCCCACTCAGACTGAAGCAGCTATTTCCCATTGGAGAAACGGCCCTCTGACCTGCAGAGGCAGAAAGGACCTCTTGTCTAATGGGAACTAGCACATTCACACTGAAGCATCTATTTCTCATTAGAGAAATGGCCCTATGACCTGCAGAGGAAGAAAGGCCCTCTTGTCTAATGGGAACTAGCCCATTCACACTGAAGCAGCTATTTCCCATTAGAGAAGCGGCCCTCCGACCTGGAAAGGCAGAAAGGTCCTCTCGTCTAATGGGAACTAGCCCATCACACTGAAGCAGCTATTTCCCATTAGAGAAACGGCCCTCTGACCTGGAAAGTCAGAAAGATCCTCTCGTCCAATGGGAACTAGCCCATTCACACTGAAGCAGCTATTTCCCATTAGAGAAACGGCCCTCCGACCTGGAAAGGCAAAAAGGTCCTCTCGTCTAATGGGAACTAGCCCATTCACACTGAAGCAGCTATTTCCCATTAGAGAAGCGGCCCTCCGACCTGCAGAGGCAGAAAGGTCCTCTTGTCTAATGGGAACTATCCCATTCACACGAAGCAGCTATTTCCCATTAGAGAAGCGGCCCTCCGACCTGCAGAGGCAGAAAGCTCCTCTCGTCTAATGGGAACTAGCCCACTCACACTGAAGCAGCTATTTCCCATTAGAGAAATGGCCCTCTGACCTGGAAAGGCCGTCTCGCTCACACTGAAACAGCTATTTCCCATTAGAGAAACGGCCCTCTGACCTGGAAAGGCAGAAAGGTCCTCTCGTGTAATGGGAACTAGCCCACTCACACTGAAGCAGCTATTTCCCATTAGAGAAGCGGCCCTTCGACCTGCAGAGGCAAAAAGGTCCTCTCGTCTAATGGGAACTAGCCCATTCACAATGAAGCAGCTATTTCCCATTAGAGAAACGGCCCTCTGACCTGGAAAGGCAGAAAGGTCCTCTCGTCTAATGGGAACTAGCCCACTCACACTGAAGCAGCTATTTCCCATTAGAGAAGCGGCCCTTCGACCTGCAGAGGTAAAAAGGTCCTCTCGTCTACTGGGAACTAGCCCATTCACACTGAAGCAGCTATTTCCCATTAGAGAAACGGCCCTCCGACCTGCAGAGGCAGAAAGGACCTCTTGTCTAATGGGAACTAGCCCATTCACACTGAAGCAGCTATTTCCCAATAGAGAAACGGCCCTCCGACCGGCAGAGGCAGAAAGGTCCTCTCGTCTAATGGGAACTAGCCCACTCAGACTGAAGCAGCTATTCCCCATTAGAGAAACGGCCCTCCGACCTGCAGAGGCAGAAAGGACCTCTCGTCTAATGGGAACTAGCCCATTCACATTGAAGCAGTTATTTCCCATTAGAGAAACGGCCTTGTGACCTGGAAAGGCAGAAAGATCCTCTCGTCCAATGGGAACTAGCCCATTCACACCAAAGCAGCTATTTCCCATTAGAGAAGCGGCCCTCCGACCTGGAAAGGCAAAAAGGTCCTCTCGTCTAAAGGGAACTAGCCCATTCACACTGAAGCAGCCATTTCCCATTAGAGAAGCGGTCCCCTGACCTGCAGAGGCAGAAAGGTCCTCTCGTCTAATGGGACGAAACCCACACACACTGAAGCAGCTATTTGCCATTAGAGAAACGGCCCTCTGACCTGGAAAGGCAGAAAGGTCCTCTCGTCTAATGGGAACTATCCCATTCACACTGAAGCAGCTATTTCCCATTAGAGAAACGGCCCTCTGACCTGGAAAGGCAGAAAGATCCTCTCGTCCAATGGGAACTAGCCCATTCACACTGAAGCAGCTATTTCCCATTAGAGAAACGGCCTTGTGACCTGGAAAGGCAGAAAGATCCTCTCGTCCAATGGGAACTAGCCCATTCACACCAAAGCAGCTATTTCCCATTAGAGAAGCGGCCCTCCGACCTGCAGAGGAAGAAAGGCCCTCTTGTCTAATGGGAACTAGCCCATTCACACTGAAGCAGCTATTTCCCATTAGAGAAGCGGCCCTCCAACCTGGAAAGGCAGAAAGGTCCTCTCGTCTAATGGGAACTAGCCCATCACACTGAAGCAGCTATTTCCCATTAGAGAAACGTCCCTCTGACCTGGAAAGTCAGAAAGATCCTCCCGTCCAATGGGAACTAGCCCATTCACACTGAAGCAGCTATTTCCCATTAGAGAAACGGCCCTCTGACCTGGAAAGGCAAAAAGGTCCTCTCGTCTAATGGGAACTAGCCCACTCACACTGAAGCAGCTATTTCCCATTAGAGAATCGGCCCTCTGACATGGAAAGGCAGAAAGGTCCTCTCGCTCACACTGAAGCAGCTATTTCCCATTAGCGAAACGGCCCTCTGACCTGGAAAGGCAGAAAGGTCCTCTCATCTAATGGGAACTAGCCCACTCACACTGAAGTAGCTATTTCCCATTAGAGAAACACCCCTCTAACTTGGAAAGGCAGAATGGTCCTCTTGTCTAATGGGAACTAGCCCATTCACACTGAAGCAGCTATTTCACATTAGAGAAACGGCCCTCCGACCTGGAAAGGCAGAAAGGTCCTCTTGTCTAATGGGAACTATCCCATTCACACTGAAGCAGCTATTTCCCATTAGAGACACGGCCCTCCGACCTGGAAAGGCAGAAAGGCCCTCTCGTCTAATGGGAACTAGCCCATTCACACTGAAGAAGCTATTTCCCATTAGATAAGCAGTCCCCCGACCTGCAGAGGCAGAAAGGTCCTCTCGTCTAATGGGAACTAGCCCACTCACACTGAAGCAGCTATTTCCCATTAGAGAAACAGCCCTCTGACCTTGAAAGGCAGAAAGGTCCTCTCGTCTAATGGGAACTAGCCCATTCACACTGAAGCAGCTATTTCCCATTAGAGAAACGGCCCACCGACCTGGAAAGGCAGAAAGGTCCTCTTGTCTAATGGGAACTATCCCATTCACACTGAAGCAGCTATTTCCCATTAGAGAAGCGGCCCTCCGACCTGCAGCGGCAGAAAGCTCCTCTCGTCTAATGGGAACTAGCCCACTCACACTGAAGCAGCTATTTCCCATTAGAGAATCGGCCCTCTGACATGGAAAGGCAGAAAGGTCCTCTCGCTCACACTGAAGCAGCTATTTCCCATTAGCGAAACGGCCCTCTGACCTGGAAAGGCAGAAAGGTCCTCTCATCTAATGGGAACTAGCCCACTCACACTGAAGCAGCTATTTCCCATTAGAGAAACGGCCCTCTAACTTGGAAAGGCAGAAAGGTCCTCTTGTCTAATGGGAACTAGCCCATTCACACTGAAGCAGCTATTTCACATTAGAGAAACGGCCCTCCGACCTGGAAAGGCAGAAAGGTCCTCTCGTCTAATGGGAACTACCCCATTCACACTGAAGCAGCAATTTCCCATTAGAGACACGGCCCTCCGACCTGGAAAGGCAGAAAGGCCCTCTCGTCTAATGGGAACTAGCCCATTCACACTGAAGAAGCTATTTCCCATTAGATAAGCAGTCCCCCGACCTGCAGAGGCAAGAAGGTCATCTCGTTTAATTGGAACTAGCCCACTCACACTGAAGCAGCTATTTCCCATTAGAGAAGCGGTCCCCCGACCTGCAGAGGCAGAAAGGTCCTCTCGTCTAATGGGAACTAGCCCACTCACACTGAAGCAGCTATTTCCCATTAGAGAAACAGCCCTCTGACCTTGAAAGGCAGAAAGGTCCTCTCGTCTAATGGGAACTAGCCCATTCACACTGAAGCAGCTATTTCCCATTAGAGAAACGGCCCACCGACCTGGAAAGGCAGAAAGGTCCTCTTGTCTAATGGGAACTAGCCCATTCACACTGAAGCAGCTATTTTCCATTAGATAAACGGCCCTCTGACCTTGAAAGGCAGAAAGGTCCTCTCGCCTAATGGGAACTTACCCATTCACACTGAAGCAGCTATTTCCCATTAGAGAAGCGGTCCCCCGACCTGCAGAGGCAGAAAGGTCCTCTTGTCTAATGGGAACTAGCCCACTCACACTGAAGCAGCTATTTCCCATCTGAGAAACGGCCCTCTGACCTGGAAAGGCCGTCTCGCTCACACTGAAACAGCTATTTCCCATTAGAGAAACGGCCCTCTGACCTGGAAAGGCAGAAAGGTCCTCTCGTGTAATGGGAACTAGCCCACTCACACTGAAGCAGCTATTTCCCATTAGAGAAGCGGCCCTTCGACCTGCAGAGGCAAAAAGGTCCTCTCGTCTAATGGGAACTAGCCCACTCAGACTGAAGCAGCTATTTCCCATTGGAGAAACAGCCCTCTGACATGCAGAGGCAGAAAGGACTTCTTGTCTAATGGGAACTAGCACATTCACACTGAAGCAGCTATTTCCCATTAGAGAAACGGCCCTCCGACCTGCAGAGGCAGAAATGTCCTCTCGTCTAATGGGAACTAGCCCATTCACACTGAAGCAGCTATTTCCCATTAGAGAAGCAGCCCTCCGACCTGCAGCGGCAGAAAGGTCCTCTCGTCTAATGGGAACTAGCCCATTCACAATGAAGCAGCTATTTCCCATTAGAGAAGCGGCCCTCCGACCTGGAAAGGCAAAAACATCCTCTCGTCTAATGGGAACTAGCCCACTCACACTGAAGCAGCTATTTCCCATTAGAGAAGCGGTCCCCCGACCTGCAGCGGCAGAAAGGTCCTCTCGTCTAATGGGAACTAGCCCACTCACACTGAAGCAGCTATTTCCCATTAGAGAAATGGCCCTCTGACCTGGAAAGGCAGAAAGGTCCTCTCGTCTAATGGGAACTAGCCCATTCACACTGAAGCAGCTATTTCCCATTAGAGCAACGGCCCTCCGACCTGGAAAGGCAGAACGGTCCTCTCGTCTAATGGGAGCTAGCCCATTCACACTGAAGCAGCTATTTCCCATTAGAGAACGGCCCTCAGACCTGGAAAGGCAGAAAGGTCCTCTTGTCCAATGGGAACGAGCCCATTCACACTGAAGCAGCTATTTCCCATTAGAGAAGCGGCCCTCTGACCTGGAAAGGCAAAAACATCCTCTCGTCTAATGGAAACTAGCCTATTCACACTGAAGCAGCTATTTCCCATTAGAGAAGCGGCCCTCCGACCTGCAGAGGCAGAAAGGTCCTCTCGGCTTATGGGAACTAGCCCACTCAGACTGAAGCAGCTATTTCCCATTAGAGAAACGGCCCTCTGACCTGGAAAGGCAGAAAGATCCTCTCGTCCAATGGGAACTAGCCCATTCACACTGAAGCAGCTATTTCCCATTAGAGAAGCGGCCCTCCGACCTGGAAAGGCAAAAGGGTCCTCTCGTCTAATGGAAACTAGCCCATTCACACTGAAGCAGCTATTTCCCATTAGAGAAGCGGCCCTCTGACCTGCAGAGGCAGAAAGGTCCTCTCGTCTAATGGGAACTAGCCCATTCACACTGAAGCAGCTATTTCCCATTAGAGAAGCGGCCCTCCGACCTGCAGAGGCAGAAAAGTCCTCTTGTCTAATGGGAACTAGCCCATTCACACTGAAGCAGCTATTTCCCACTAGAGAAACGGCCCTCCGACCTGGAAAGGCAGAAAGGTCCTCTCGTCTAATGGGAACTAGCCCATTCACATCGAAGCAGCTATTTCCCATTAGATAAGCGGTCCCCCGACCTGCAGAGGCCAAAAGGTCATCTCGTCTAATTGGAACTAGCCCACTCACACTGAAGCAGCTATTTCCCATTAGAGAAGCGGTCCCCCGACCTACAGAGGCAGAAAGGTCCTCTCGTCTAATGGGAACTAGCCCACTCACACTGAAGCAGCTATTTCCCATTAGAGAAACGGCCCTCTGACCTTGAAAGGCAAAAAGGTCCTCTTGTCTAATGGGAACTAGCCCATTCACAATGAAGCAGCTATTTCCCATTAGAGAAACGGCCCTCTGACCTGGAAAGGCAGAAAGATCCTCTCGTCCAATGGGAACTAGCCCATTCACACTGAAGCAGCTATTTCCCATTAGAGAAGCGGCCCTCCGACCTGGAAAGGCAAAAAGGTCCTCTCGTCTTATGGGAACTAGCCCACTCACACTGAAGCAGCTATTTCCCATTAGAGAAACGGCCCTCTAACTTGGAATGGCTGAAAGGTCCTCTCGTCTAATGGGAACTAGCCCACTCACACTGAAGCAGCTATTTCCCATCTGAGACACGGCCTTCTGACCTGGAAAGGCCCTCTCGCTCACACTGAAACAGCTATTTCCCATTAGAGAAACGGCCCTCTGACCTGGAAAGGCAGAAAGGTCCTCTCGTGTAATGGGAACTAGCCCACTCACACTGATGCAGCTATTTCCCATTAGAGAAGCGGCCCTTCGACCTGCAGAGGCAAAAAGGTCCTCTCGTCTAATGGGAACTAGCCCACTCAGACTGAAGCAGCTATTTCCCATTGGAGAAACAGCCCTCTGACCTGCAGAGGCAGAAAGGACCTCTTGTCTAATGGGAACTAGCACATTCACACTGAAGCAGCTATTTCCCATTAGAGAAGCAGCCCTCCGACCTGCAGAGGCAGAAAGGTCGTCTCGTCTAATGGGAACTAGCCCATTCACAATGAAGCAGCTATTTCCCATTAGAGAAGCAGCCCTCCGACCTGCAGAGGCAGAAAGATCCTCTCGTCTAATGGGAACTAGCCCATTCACTCTGAAGCAGCTATTTCTCATTAGAGAAACGGCCCTCCGACCTGGAAAGGCAGAAAGGTCCTCTCGTCTAATGGGAACTAGCCCACTCACACTGAAGCAGCTATTTCCCATTAGAGAAACGGCCCTCCGACCTGGAAAGGCAGAAAGATCCTCTCGTCCAATGGGAACTAGCCCATTCACACTGAAGCAGCTATTTCCCATTAGAGAAGCGGCCCTCCGACCTGGAAAGGCAAAAACATCCTCTCGTCTAATGGGAACTAGCCCACTCACACTGAAGCAGCTATTTCCCATAAGAGAAGCGGTCCCCCGACCTGCAGAGGCAGAAAGGTCCTCTCGTCTAATGGGAACTAGCCCACTCACACTGAAGCAGCTATTTCCCATTAGAGAAATGGCCCTCTGACCTGGAAAGGCAGAAAGGTCCTCTCGTCTAATGGGAACTAGCCCATTCACACTGAAGCAGCTATTTAACATTAGAGAAACGGCCCTCCGACTTGGAAAGGCAGAAAGGTCCTCTCGTCTAATGGGAGCTAGCCCATTCACACTGAAGCAGCTATTTCCCATTAGAGAACGGCCCTCCGACCTGGAAAGGCAGAAAGGTCCTCTCGTCCAATGGGAACGAGCCCATTCACACTGAAGCAGCTATTTCCCATTAGAGAAGCGGCCCTCCGACCTGGAAAGGCAAAAACATCCTCTCGTCTAATGGAAACTAGCCCATTCACACTGAAGCAGCTATTTCCCATTAGAGAAGCGGCCCTCCGACCTGCAGAGGCAGAAAGGTCCTCTCGTCTAATGGGACCTAGCCCACTCAGACTGAAGCAGCTATTTCCCATTAGAGAAACGGCCCTCTGACCTGGAAAGGCAGAAAGATCCTCTCGTCCAATGGGAACTAGCCCATTCACACTGAAGCAGCTATTTCCCATTAGAGAAGCGACCCTCCGACCTGGAAAGGCAAAAACTTCCTCTCGTCTAATAAAAACTAGCCCATTCACACTGAAGCAGCTATTTCCCATTAGAGAAGCGGCCCTCTAACCTGCAGAGGCAGAAAGGTCCTCTCGTCTAATGGGAACTAGCCCATTCACACTGAAGCAGCTATTTCCCATTAGAGAAACGGCCCTCTGACCTGGAAAGGCAGAAAGGTCCTCTCGTCTAATGGGAACTAGCCCATTCACACCGAAGCAGCTATTTCCCATTAGATAAGCGGTCCCCCGACCTGCAGAGGCCAAAAGGTCATCTCGTCTAATTGGAACTAGCCCACTCAAACTGAAGCAGCTATTTCCCATTAGAGAAGCGGTCCCCCGACCTACAGAGGCAGAAAGGTCCTCTCGTCTAATGGGAACTAGCCCACTCACACTGAAGCAGCTATTTCCCATTAGAGAAACGGCCATCTGACTTGGAAAGGCAGAAAGATCCTCTCGTCCAATGGGAACTAGCCCATTCACACTGAAGCAGCTATTTCCCATTAGAGAAGCGGCCCTCCGACCTGGAAAGGCAAAAAGGTCCTCTCGTCTAATGGGAACTAGCCCACTCACACTGAAGCAGCTATTTCCCATTAGAGAAACGGCCCTCTAACTTGGAAAGGCTGAAAGGTCCTCTCGTCTAATGGGAACTAGCCCACTCACACTGAAGCAGCTATTTCCCATCTGAGACACGGCCCTCTGACCTAGAAAGGCCCTCTCGCTCGCACTGAAACAGCTATTTCCCATTAGAGAAACGGCCCTCTGACCTGGAAAGGCAGAAAGGTCCTCTCGTGTAATGGGAACTAGCCCACTCACACTGAAGCAGCTATTTCCCATTAGAGAAGCGGCCCTTCGACCTGCAGAGGCAAAAAGGTCCTCTCGTCTAATGGGAACTAGCCCACTCAGACTGAAGCAGCTATTTGCCATTGGAGAAACGGCCCTCTGACCTGCAGAGGCAGAAAGGACCTCTTGTCTAATGGGAACTAGCACATTCACACTGAAGCAGCTATTTCCCATTATAGAAACGGCCCTCTGACCTGCAGAGGCAGAAAGGCCCTCTTGTCTAATGGGAACTAACCCATTCACACTGAAGCTGCTATTTCCCATTAGAGAAACGGCCCTCTGACCTGGAAAGGCAGAAAGGTCCTCTCGTCTAATGGGAACTAGCCCATTCACACTGAAGCAGCTATTTCCCATTAGAGAAACTGCCCTCCGACCTGCAGAGGCAGAAATGTCCTCTCGTCTAATGGGAACTAGCCCATTCACACTGAAGCAGCTATTTCCCATTAGAGAAGCAGCCCTCCGACCTGCAGAGGCAGAAAGGTCCTCTCGTCTAATGGGAACTAGCCCACTCACACTGAAGCAGCTATTTCCCATTAGAGAAACGGCCCTCTAACTTGGAAAGGCTGAAAGGTCCTCTCGTCTAATGGGAACTAGCCCACTCACACTGAAGCAGGTATTTCCCATTAGAGAAACGGCCCTCTAACTTGGAAAGGCAGAAAGGTCCTCTCATCTAATGGAAACTAGCCCACTCACACTGAAGTAGCTATTTCCCATTAGAGATGCGGCCCTTCGACCTGCAGAGGCAAAAAGGTCCTCTCGTCTAATGGGAACTAGCCCACTCAGACTGAAGCAGCTATTTCCCATTGGAGAAACGGCCCTCTGACCTGCAGAGGCAGAAAGGACCTCTTGTCTAATGGGAACTAGCCCATTCACACTGAAGCATCTATTTCCCATTAGAGAAACGGCCCTCTGACCTGCAGAGGAAGAAAGGCCCTCTTGTCTAATGGGAACTAGCCCACTCACACTGAAGCAGCTATTTCCCATTAGAGAAGCGGCCCTCCGACCTGGAAAGGCAGAAAGATCCTCTCGTCCAATGGGAACTAGCCCATTCACACTGAAGCAGCTATTTCCCATTAGAGAAGCGGCCCTCCGACCTGCAGAGGCAGAAAGGTCCTCTTGTCTAATGGGAACTATCGAATTCACACTGAAGCAGCTATTTCCCATTAGAGAAGTGGCCCTCCGACCTGCAGAGGCAGAAAGCTCCTCTCGTCTAATGGGAACTAGCCCAATCACACTGAAGCAGCTATTTCCCATTAGAGAATCGGCCCTCTGACATGGAAAGGCAGAAAGGTCCTCTCGCTCACACTGAAGCAGCTATTTCCCATTAGCGAAACGGCCCTCTGACCTGGAAAGGCAGAAAGGTCCTCTCATCTAATGGGAACTAGCCCACTCACACTGAAGCAGCTATTTCCCATTAGAGAAACGGCCCTCTAACTTGGAAAGGCAGAAAGGTCCTCTTGTCTAATGGGAACTAGCCAACTCACACTGAAGCAGCTATTTCCCATTAGAGAAGCGGCCCTTCGACCTGCAGAGGCAAAAAGGTCCTCTCGTCTAATGGGAACTAGCCCACTCAGACTGAAGCAGCTATTTCCCATTGGAGAAACGGCCCTCTGACCTGCAAAGGCAGAAAGGACTTCTTGTCTAATGGGAACTAGCACATTCACACTGAAGCAGCTATTTCCCATTAGAGAAACGGCCCTCTGACCTGGAAAGGCAGAAAGGTCCTCTCGTCTAATGGGAACTAGCCCATTCACACTGAAGCAGCTATTTCCCATTAGAGAAACGGCCCTCCGACCTGCAGAGGCAGAAATGTCCTCTCGTCTAATGGGAACTAGCCCATTCACACTGAAGCAGCTATTTCCCATTAGAGAAGCGGCCCTCTGACCTGGAAAGGCAGAAAGGTCCTCTCGTCTAATGGGAACTAGCCCATTCACACTGAAGCAGCTATTTCCCATTAGAGAAACGGCCCTCCGACCTGCAGAGGCAGAAATGTCCTCTCGTCTAATGGGAACTAGCCCATTCACACTGAAGCAGCTATTTCCCATTAGAGAAGCAGCCCTCCGACCTGCAGAGGCAGAAAGGTCCTTTCGTCTAATGGGAACTAGCCCACTCAGACTGAAGCAGCTATTCCCCATTAGAGAAACGGCCCTCCGACCTGCAGAGGTAAAAAGGTCCTCTTGTCTACTGGGAACTAGCCCATTCACACTGAAACAGCTATTTCCCATTAGAGAAACGGCCCTCCGACCCCCAGAGGCAGAAAGGACTTCTTGTCTAATGGGAACTAGCCCATTCACACTGAAGCAGCTATTTCCCAATAGAGAAATGGCCCTCCGACCTGCAGAGGCAGAAAGGAGCTCTTGTCTAATGGGAACTAGCCCATTCACACTGAAGCAGCTATTTCCCATTAGAGAAACGGCCCTCTAACTTGGAAAGGCAGAAAGGTCCTCTCGTCTAATGGGAACTAGCCCACTCACACTGAAGCAGCTATTTCCCATTAGAGAAGCGGCCCTTCGACCTGCAGAGGTAAAAAGGTCCTCTCGTCTACTGGGAACTAGCACATTCACACTGAAGCAGCTATTTCCCATTAGAGAAACGGCCCACCGACCTGCAGAGGCAGAAAGGACCTCTTGTCTAATGGGAACTAGCCCATTCACACTGAAGCAGCTATTTCCCAATAGAGGAGAAACGGCCCTCCGACCTGCAGAGGCAGAAAGGTCCTCTCGTCCAATGGGAACTAGCCCACTCAGACTGAAGCAGCTATTTCCCATTAGAGAAGCGGCCCTCCGACCTGGAAAGGCAAAAAGGTCCTCTCGTCTAAAGGGAACTAGCCCATTCACACTGAAGCAGCTATTTCCCATTAGAGAGACGGCCCTCTGACCTGGAAAGGCAGAAAGGTCCTCTCGTCTAATGGGAACTAGCCCATTCACACTGAAGCAGCTATTTCCCATTAGAGAAGCGGTCCCCTGACCTGCAGAGGCAGAAAGGTCCTCTCGTCTAATGGGACTAAACCCACACACACTGAAGCAGCTATTTGCCATTAGAGAAACGGCCCTCTGACCTGGAAAGGCAGAAAGGTCTTCTCGTCTAATGGGAACTAGCCCATTCACACTGAAGCAGCTATTTCCCATTAGAGAAACGGCCCTCTGACCTGGAAAGGCAGAAAGATCCTCTCGTCCAATGGGAACTAGCCCATTCACACTGAAGCAGCTATTTCCCATTAGAGAAGCGGCCCTCCGACCTGGAAAGGCAAAAATGTCCTCTCGTCTAATGGGAACTAGCCCACTCACACTGAAGCAGCTATTTCCCATTAGAGAAACCGCCCTCTAACTTGGAAAGGCTGAAAGGTCCTCTCGTCTAATGGGAACTAGCCCACTCACACTGAAGCAGCTATTTCCCATCAGAGAAACGGCCCTCTAACTTGGAAAGGCAGAAAGGTCCTCTCATCTAATGGAAACTAGCCCACTCACACTGAAGTAGCTATTTCCCATTAGAGAAGCGCCCCTTCGACCTGCAGAGGCAAAAAGGTCCTCTCGTCTAATGGGAACTAGCCCACTCAGACTGAAGCAGCTATTTCCCATTGGAGAAACGGCCCTCTGACCTGCAGAGGCAGAAAGGACCTCTTGTCTAATGGGAACTAGCCCATTCACACTGAAGCATCTATTTCCCATTAGAGAAACGGCCCTCTGACCTGCAGAGGAAGAAAGGCCCTCTTGTCTAATGGGAACTAGCCCATTCACACTGAAGCAGCTATTTCCCATTAGAGAAGCGGCCCTCCGACCTGGAAAGGAAGAAAGGTCCTCTCGTCTAATGGGAACTAGCCCATCACACTGAAGCAGCTATTTCCCATTAGAGAAATGGCCCTCTGACCTGGAAAGTCAGAAAGATCCTCTCGTCCAATGGGAACTAGCCCATTCACACTGAAGCAGCTATTTCCCATTAGAGAAGCGGCCCTCCGACCTGGAAAGGCAAAAAGGTCCTCTCGTCCAATGGGAACTAGCCCATTCACACTGAAGCAGCTATTTCCCATTAGAGAAGCGGCCCTCCGACCTGCAGAGGCAGAAAGGTCCTCTCGTCTAATGGGAACTATCCCATTCACACTGAAGCAGCTATTTCCCATTAGAGAAGCGGCCCTCCGACCTGCAGAGGCAGAAAGCTCCTCTCGTCTAATGACAACTAGCCCACTCACACTGAAGCAGGTATTTCGCATTAGAGAATCGGCCCTCTAACATGGAAAGGCAGAAAGGTCCTCTCGCTCACACTGAAGCAGCTATTTCCCATTAGCGAAACGGCCCTCTGACCTGGAAAGGCAGAAAGGTCCTCTCATCTAATGGGAACTGGCCCACTCACACTGAAGCAGCTATTTCCCATTAGAGAAACGGCCCTCTAACTTGGAAAGGCAGAAAGGTCCTCTTGTCTAATGGGAACTAGCCCATTCACACTGAAGCAGATATTTCCCATTAGAGAAACGGCCCTCCGACCTGGAAAGGCAGAAAGGTCCTCTCGTCTAATGGGAACTATCCCATTCACACTGAAGCAGCTATTTCCCATTAGAGACACGGCCCTCCGACCTGGAAAGGCAGAAAGGCCCTCTCGTCTAATGGGAACTAGCCCATTCACACTGAAGAAGCTATTTCCCATTAGATAAGCAGTCCCCCGACCTGCAGAGGCAAGAAGGTCATCTCGTTTAATTGGAACTAGCCCACGCACACTGAAGCAGCTATTTCCCATTAGAGAAGCGGTCCCCCGACCTGCAGAGGCAGAAAGGTCCTCTCGTCTAATGGGAACTAGCCCACTCACACTGAAGCAGCTATTTCCCATTAGAGAAACGGCCCTCTGACCTTGAAAGACAGAAAGCTCCTCTCTTCTAATGGGAACTAGCCCACTCACACTGAAGCAGCTATTTCCCATTAGAGAAACGGCCCACCGACCTGCAGAGGCAGAAAGGCCCTCTTGTCTAATGGGAATTATTCCATTCACACTGAAGCAGCTATTTCCCATTAGAGAAGTGGCCCTCCGACCTGCAGAGGCAGAAAGCTCCTCTCGTCTAATGGGAACTAGCCCACTCACACTGAAGCAGCTATTTCCCATTAGAGAATCGGCCCTCTGACATGGAAAGGCAGAAAGGTCCTCTCGCTCATACTGAAGCAGCTATTTCCCATTAGCGAAATGGCCCTCTGACCTGGAAAGGCAGAAAGGTCCTCTCATCTAAAGGGAACTAGCCCACTCACACTGAAGCAGCTATTTCCCATTAGAGAAACGGCCCTCTAACTTGGAAAGGCAGAAAGGTCCTCTCGTCTAATGGGAACTAGCCCATTCACACTGAAGCTGCTATTTCCCATTAGAGAAACGGCCCTCCGATCTGGAAAGGCAGAAAGGCCCTCTCGTCTAATGGGAACTAGCCCATTCACACTGAAGAAGCTATTTCCCATTAGATAAGCCGTCCCCCGACCTGCAGAGGCAAAAAGGTCATCTCGTTTAATTGGAACTAGCCCACTCACACTGAAGCAGCTATTTCCCATTAGAGAAGCGGTCCCCCGACCTGCAGAGGCAGAAAGGTCCTCTCGTCTAATGGGAACTAGCCCACTCACACTGAAGCAGCTATTTCCCATTAGAGAAACGGCTCTCTGACCTTGAAAGGCAGAAAGGTCCTCTCGTCTAATGGGAACTAGCCCATTCACACTGAAGCAGCTATTTCCCATTAGAGAAAAGGCCCACCGACCTGGAAAGGCAGAAAGGTCCTCTTGTCTAATGGGAACTAGCCCATTCACACTGAAGCAGCTATTTTCCATTAGATAAACGGCCCTCTGACCTTGAAAGGCAGAAAGGTCCTCTCGCCTAATGGGAACTTACCCATTCACACTGAAGCAGCTATTTCCCATTAGAGAAGCGGTCCCCCGACCTGCAGAGGCAGAAAGGTCCTCTTGTCTAATGGGAACTAGCCCACTCACACTGAAGCAGCTATTTCCCATCTGAGAAACTGCCCTCTGGCCTGGAAAGGCCCTCTAGCTCACACTGAAACAGCTATTTCCCATTAGAGAAACGGCCCTCTGACCTGGAAAGGCAGAAAGGTCCTCTCGTGTAATGGGAACTAGCCCACTCACATTGAAGCAGCTATTTCCCATTAGAGAAGCGGCCCTTCGACCTGCAGAGGCAAAAAGGTCCTCTCGTCTGATGGGAACTAGCCCACTCAGACTGAAGCAGCTATTTCCCATTGGAGAAACGGCCCTCTGACCTGCAGAGGCAGAAAGGACCTCTTGTCTAATGGGAACTAGCCCATTCACACTGAAGCTGCTATTTCCCATTAGAGAAACGGCCCTCTGACCTGGAAAGGCAGAAAGGTCCTCTCGTCTAATGGGAACTAGCCCACTCACACTGAAGCAGCTATTTCCCATTAGAGAAACGGCCCTCTGACCTGGAAAGGCAGAAAGGTCCTCTCGTCTAATGGGAACTAGCCCATTCACACTGAAGCAGCTATTTCCCATTAGAGAAACGGCCCTCCGACCTGGAAAGGCAGAAAGGTCCTCTCGTCTAATGGGAACTAGCCCATTCACACGGAAGCAGCTATTTCCCATTAGAGAAACGGCCCTCCGATCTGGAAAGGCAGAAAGGTCCTCTCGTCCAATGGGAACGAGCCCATTCACACTGAAGCAGATATTTCCCATTAGAGAAGCGGCCCTCCGACCTGGAAAGGCAAAAACATCTTCTCGTCTAATGGAAACTAGCCCATTCACACTGAAGCAGCTATTTCCCATTAGAGAAGCGGCCCTCCGACCTGCAGAGGCAGAAAGGTCCTCTCGTCTAATGGGAACTAGCCCACTCAGACTGAATCAGCTATTTCCCATTAGAGAAACGGCCCTCCGACCTGCAGAGGCAGAAAGGTCCTCTCGTCTAATGGGAACTAGCCCACTCAGACTGAAGCAGCTATTTCCCATTAGAGAAACGGCCCTCTGACCTGGAAAGGCAGAAAGGTCCTCTCGTCTAATGGGAACTAGCCCATTCACACTGAAGCAGCTATTTCCCATTAGAGAAACGGCCCTCCGACCTGGAAAGGCAGAAAGGTCCTCTCGTCTAATGGGAACTAGCCCATTCACATTGAAGCAGCTATTTCCCATTAGAGAAACGGCCCTCCGACCTGGAAAGGCAGAAAGGTCCTCTCGTCCAATGGGAACGAGCCCATTCACACTGAAGCAGCTATTTCCTATTAGAGAAGCGGCCCTCGGACCTGGAAAGGCAAAAACATCCTCTCGTCTAATGGAAACTAGCCCATTCACACTGAAGCAGCTATTTCCCATTAGAGAAGCGGCCCTCCGACCTGCAGAGGCAGAAAGGTCCTCTCGTCTAATGGAAACTAGCCCATTCACACTGAAGCAGCTATTTCCCATTAGAGAAGCGGCCCTCCGACCTGCAGAGTGTAAGAGGATTCAATTCAGCACTACAGCTAAGTCAAAGCCTAGTCTAGAATACTGAATGAAAACCCTTATTGATATATCTTTATGTCCAGTTCATGCGTTCTGGATGACTACCCCTATATAACACCCCTCTGTTGGAATCCCCCTGACCCCACTGAGCCAAGAAGTAGTTCTGTTTTGCAAGTTAAAAGGTTTATTTGATAATTTAAACAATAGATATATATATCACACTTTATAATAAATTAATAATTGACTATCACACTTAATCTGATCAGTAATCAATAATGGATAGTCTGGCACTAGCACACTTCTTTATAATCAATGATGAGTGGTTATAGGATGGATAAGATAGCAACAATACTTTTATGGTTTCAAATGGATGCAATGTGGAATGAAATGCAGTACAGAAAATAACTTGATAGGATTTCAGCAAAAGACAATGTAATCACTTTCTTGGACAATTCACCCCCCCTTTTATGCAATGCAAGGAAATGGAAGGAAGGCACACAGTTCTCAGAAACCAGTCTTTTCAGTTTCTGCCAAGCTCAGAGACCCTGCCCCTCCCAGCTTCTGCCAAGAGGAAGCTGTTTTACGACACCTGCTATAAACCATCTGCCTGGGTGAAGGGGGTTGCATTGTTCAGAGCTCCTGTATTCTGTGGGGGCTCCCCTTAATTCAATTATCAGAGAGATGGCATATCCTTAGTGTGGCCAGCAGGAAACAGCCAGGCCTGGGAAGTTACTTGTGAATCAAGTTTCACTCCTGATGGGGGTAGTTGCCAGGCAAAATTGGAATCTCTTTAAGCCAGTTTTTAGCTACATGTCATTTCTGTTCCCCAGTTTTCTGCATTCAAATAAACTAACAATTTTTTACATATGCAGCTAGAATGCTGATTCTAAGTTTAAAACTATGACATTTAAACAATTGAAACCTATGTGACACTCAAAAGTAGGTCACTCAGTCAATTTAAACATTTAGATTTTTAGTGTCTTTCAGTCCAAATTTACTTAAACTGCTGAAATCCACAGCTCAGTCAGTCTTGTTATACACCTTCAAGTCACTTCAGAAATAACTTTACATTGTATCCACCTCTCAGTAAGTCTTTCTTTGGCCTGCTTTGGGTTCATTTATTCAGTTTTACAAAAAAAAAGTAAAATCTGGTGTTGTTTTAAAACGCCGGCTTTTGGATAGTGGTGAGTACTGGTAATGCACCCATTTTCGGGATTTAAGAAAAGTAATTCCCCACAATTCTAGGTTGCTTTTGGCAATCAGCATTGCCATTCCCAATGGTTTCAGGCTACTGTGTGGGTAGTCCAATGGTGGTTTTAGGCAGTGCCCTTCTGTGCACATAACATCGGCAAAAATGGGTGGCAGCCTATTCTTCATGCATTTTCCTGGGCATTTACTGGGAAGCTCTGGCCATCATGATGTTTTCAATGCCAGTACTGCACAGTGTTTGAGGTAGGGCTCGGATGCATGGGTAAAAACATCCCACAAGCCCCCCCTCTTGCGATGGCCATTCTGTTTCACTGATGGGACTCGCAAGACCTGGGATGTTTCCTCATCTTCTTCCAATAGATGGCACAGTTCAGCATCTTTTCCTCCATCCGGTACTGATCGATCGGTTCTCCTCCCCGGTCCTGATGGGAATATTGAGCAGTACACCGGGCCCCTTGCCCCTCTGCTCCCGGTCTCCGGATCGCCCTCCTTGGCCAGCCTCCAAGTTTTCTTTCTCCTAGGATGACAAAGGAAGAGCGGCAATACCTATTCATGGACATTTCTCCCCCACCATTGGTATAGTGGGGTGGCATATAAATTTATAGTCAAAACATATGAACATGCACATTTCTTTTTGCATTCAAAAACAAAAACACCCACATTGAGAAACTCAGAATTTGATAGGCGATATGTAGGATCTTATAAGTTAGAACTGAATTAATCTGAGACAGTACCCTCTAGGATTCCAGGGGATTCCTCCAGTTGTTGCAGAGGGTGCCTGGGATGGCAACACTTCAACTGGTTAATGTGGACCCACTTGTCTTCCCCCTCTGCCAAACCGCCTTTGGGGATGCGGATCTTGTAGGCCACAGGGGAGATTTTGTCTATAATCTCAAAGGGTCCCTTCCATGTAGGCAAAAATGTTCGTTGTTTTGCCTGGTTTCTTTGGAAGTTGTATAAATAGACCCGGTCCCCCACCTGATATTCCTTCCTGGAAGTTTTCAGGTCATAGTGGGTCTTCATGCTATCAGCTGATCTTTCTAGATTCCGCTGAGCATAAGCAAAAACATGTTGAAGGTGTTTCCTTAAATTCTCCACATACTCATGAGTTGTGGAGGCATTTATTAGTGTCTGCTCTTGGGTCCTGTATAGCAAATGCTGCGGAAGCACCATCTTGCGCCCAGTCATCAACTCAAATGGTGACATTTTGGTTGCAGATGAAGGGGTAGATCTGATGGCCATTAGGACGAGAGGTAATCGGATATCCCAACTTGGCCCAGAATCTGCCACAAACTTTTTTAAGATGCTCACAATTGTCCGGTTGTAGCGTTCCACTGCTCCAGAAGAAGCTGGCCTGTAAGCAATATGCAACTTCCTTTTGACCCCCAGTATCTCCCACATCTTTGTCATTACTTCACTGGTGAAGTGGCTACCTCTGTCTGACTCAATCCTTTGAGGTAGACCAAAACGGGAAAAGATGTGGTTAATCATCAAGGCAGCTGCCGTTTCTGCCTTGCAGTTTGGGGCTGGGAGACATTCCACCCACTTGGTAAACAAGCATGTCACAGTCAACATGTACTTATTCCCCCTAGCAGAGCGAATCACAGGGCCTACAAAGTCGATTTGTAAATCTGACCATGGCAGTGTCATCCCCCTCTTTTGGAGAGGCGCACGGTGCGTGAGGGATGATGGCTGAAATTGTGCACACATAAGACACCCCTTCAAGTATTGGTCGAGGTCCTGCCCCATGTGTGGCCAGTATGCAACCTCTCTTAAGATTTCCAGTGTTGTGTGAAACCCCCTATGACCGGCGGTGGCCGCATCATGGGCGTGACTTAACATCAGGCTTCGGAATGAGGTAGGAACCACCCACTGATCGTGGCCAGCTTTGGATTTCCTTACCAGCAAACCGTCTTGGATTCAGAACATTTTTGGACATTTCATCAACACTCTTAGGTCCACTTTCCCAATATAATCGGTATCCGTCAGGGGAAAGTTCTCAGGGTCCTGAAGGTGTTGGTAAAATTTACCAATTATTGGATCCCCCTTCTGAGCGGTAATCAAATCAGCATCAGGGGTCTCCTTACTCCACTGTGCAATTGAAAGGTCGTTGTGAGCATTTGTCTGGGACCTAGTGATAGCAGTGACCTGTATTTCCCCCAACAGGGACTCAATCTCAATTAGATCCCCTTGGATGGCCCCGGTTTTGGCCAGCTGATCAGCTAAGTCATTTCCAGTTTTGTCCGGTCCCTCTACTTTGGAATGACCCTTGATCTTTTTCCAGTAGATTGTCATCCCATTCGATGTGACCAGATCATCAATGTTTTGGATCAACTTCCCATGTTTCAATGTTTTGTTGTTAGCACATAACATGCCTCTGGTTTTCCAATTAACCAGGTGCTCCACGAACCCGTTCCGTACATAATCCAAATCTGTGATTATGACCAGTTCGTGGAGTTGATGCTGGACAGCAGTGAGGATGGCCTGATGCACAGCCATCAATTCTGCCACCTGACTACTTCGGGGACCAATTTTGTATCCAGCGGAGGGTTCTGGGGACTCATTCACCCATGCATTCCCTACGCCAGCCACCAGTTCTTTCTCCCCGTTGTTGTCAACATGGTAAGAGCATCCATCCACATACACAGTGGGCATTCCCTCACACTTGTCTTCTTCAAAGACTTTGTGTGGGGAATTAAGGTATGCCTCCATGTTGTCCTTGATTTTCAGACTTTCGTCCTCGAGACAGTTTTCTCTGGCACAATCATGCAAGTCAGCCAGACCTTGCGCGAGGGGACTCTTCTTGTTTTGGCCATATCGGACCTCCAAAGGAAAGCCTTGCATTGACAGAATCCAGGAAGTAATTCGGGAATTACTCACATTTCCGGCCCGGATTCTGTCACTTAGGAGATATTGCAGAGGCTGGTGTGGAGTCTCCACTATGATGTGTTCCCCCTGGATAAATGGGCGGTAATTCTTCAATGCCCACACCGTTGCCAGGAGTGCCTTCTCACAATCGTTGAATTTTTCCTCCACAGAGGATAAAGTTTTGCTCGCATAGGAGATTACTTTATTGACCTTGTCATGCTTTTGGTATAATACTGCCGTCAAGTACGTATTAGAGAACCCCGTCTCCAGGAAGAACTCCTTGTTTCTGACAGGGTAAGCTAGGCAGGGCGCTTGTGAGAGGCTTCTTTTGAGTTGTCTTACTGCCTCGGATTGTTCTGGACCCCATTCCCACTTGACCCCCCCCCTTCAGGAGATGAATCAGGGGTCTGGTGATCTCTGCGTAGCCCTCAATGAACTTTCTGCTGTAATTAGTCTGTCCAAGGAGGCTCCTTAGTTCCCGCAGAGTTGTGGGGTCTTTCAGTTTCTGAAGTGCTTCCACTTTCTTTTCCTGGGGACAGAGACCCTGAGGAGTAATCTCATGCCCCAAGAAATTAACACGGGTTCGACACCACTGTGCTTTCTGAAAGGAAAGTTTTGCTCCGGCAGCCCTCAACTGGGTCAGAACATAACGGATCTCCGCTATGTGTTCCTCCACCGATGAACTTTTGATGAGAACATCATCTACATAAGCCAGGTTACCCCTCGCACCCAGGTCGGGCATGGCCTTATGTAGGAAAATGTTAAACTCATTACCGGAGTTAAGGTATCCGAAGGGAGTCCGGGTCCATGTGTACTGCTGGCCCCCAAAGGTAAAAGCCAGTTTGTATTGGTCCTCCCTGCTGACAGGCACGGTCCAGTATCCATTGGTCAGGTCTATTGCAGTGAATACCTGTGACCCCTGAATCTGGGCCAGCCCTTGGTCAATGTAGGGAAGAGGCCATCGGGAAGTATGGACCCGTTTGTTGAGCTCCCTGAGGTCGGCGCAGAGTCTCCACTGGCCGTTTGGCTTCAATATTCCCAGCACCGGATTATTGAAGGTGCTGTGGACTGGACGGATTATTCCCCGGGACTCAAGGTTCTTAATTATTTCAGTAAGGGACTCCATTGATGCGAGAGGCAAGCGATATTGCTTCACAAACACAGGAGTCATGCCAGGGTCCGTGGGGATTGTTGTTGTGTGGATGTCGGTGCGACCACAGTCATATGAGTCTACCGCAAAGAGATCTTGGAAATCCAAGAAAACTTGTTTCAACTTTTGCTTTTGTTCCAGAGTCACACAGGCATCAGCTAGGTTGACCCTCTCTTCCACCATCTGCCTGAAGCCTGGAAAGACTTCTGGTTGGGCTATCTCCGCGGCCTCCTCCAGCTGGGTGGAGAAGTCCCTGGTCAGAGTGCTGATTTGGACCGGAGGCTTCAGGTGGGAAAGGCAGCTCTCATGGACCTGGAAAATCACCTCATCCCTCCTGAAGTCACAAGTCACATCTTCCTTACCATAAGGGCAAGAAGTGTACACCAGGAAGTTCCCCCCATGCCGGGTAAAAATCCTGTCTGGTGTTGTATTGTCCTCACTGTCACTGTCAACGCCGTCCTTGGGGATTGGCCCTTACAGTTCATTACCTAAATCAATGGAAAAATGTCGGTCATCAACCGCCATTCCAATAAGGGTGCCTGCGGCTAGAGTAATACTCTTTAAGTCGCTGTTATCCACCTCTATTAGAATGGTGTCATGTTCTATGTTGACTAATGGTGTTGGGTTTACCCCTAACCCTTGCTGTTGGAGAGAAGCATTTAGATGTATGTAAGCATCAGGGTTTTGCAAATATTGTCCTCTTTTAGCTTTCACTTCCAGAGAGAATTGTCGGGTCCTTTCCGGGATGGTGACTTCCTCTTTAATCTGAATTTCAACTGGATAAGGTAGCAATTGAGCTGACCTAAATGCTTTTTCTGGATCATCAAAGCCCATGGGATTATCCGCTAATCGGGACCAAGCTTTGAAGTTTATTAGGTCCAAACTAATGGCGAAGCGATTGAGAATGTCACTGCCTAAGTAAAAGGCGGCAGGGACGTCTCGCACGACCCAACAATTGTGGACTATGCTCTTGTTGCCAATGGAGATTTTGAGCATACACCTGCTTGGCAGGAGATGTTTGGAATTAGGTGCTTCCAGGTCCATTTCCCATTTGTCTATCAGTTTGAAGGTGGGAATGGCTGGATCTTTTGGGAGTTGGCGGAACATGGCTTCGCTGATGAAGCTCTTACCGTTGTTCACACACACTCGAGCGAGAACAGAGTCCTTCCCATCATTTAACTGAACAGGGATGAACAACTGCTCTCCAATTTGCTGAATATCAGCCAGGCTCTGAGCTGATTTCACATCTTTCTGGACTATAGGAGTGGGAGTTTCTGATTGTGGATTAGTAAGGAATTTCAGAGTGTTTCCTTACAGCGTGGAATACCACTTTAGACTGGAAGGAAGGTTGATTTTCAGAAATAGAGAGGACCCCCCATCACCAGTCTGTTGTCCTACTGCTAATACTGTCACGTCTGGAATCTGGTTGTTCTGGAAGTGAAATTCTACTTGGTCAGATTTTTGTTCAACCATGTGGCAGGTGCCGTTTAAACTAACATGGTTGACACTCTGTTTTAATTTTATTGGTCGGCTAGTCTGGGTCCAGAGGACCTTGTTTACACAATCTATTAGAGGTGACAACCTTCTCAGGAGGTCATTCCCTAGTAAACAAGGGGTGCCCTCTGGAGTCACTACTATGACCGGGTGTTTCAACTTGTGTCGCCCGATCTTAATGTCCAAGTCTGCAGTCCCCTCAACGGGAATTTCCTTCCCGTCAAAGTTCTGCAGTTGTCCAGGAAGAGAGGTGAGAGGAATTTGGTAATTCTCTCCCCTTCCTGCATTCAGTTCATCAAAGGCCCTTCTGGACAGAAGGGTAGCTTGAGATCCAGTGTCCACCAGCGCTGAGATTGTACCCTGCCCCTGTACTTGTACCGGGGCATAATATCTTCCCTCCTTCTCCTCAAGGGGGCACAGATAATGTACATTTTTGGACAACTGGTGGGCTAATTTTCTGGTTTTGGACATGGCGAGAGAAGAGATTTGGGCAGAATTCTGTGGAGAGTCTTGGGAATCTTTTTGGAGGCAGTCCCCAGGATGGGTTTGAACCAGGGGATTTTCTTGCTGTTGGTTCTGGGATGAGATGGTGGGCGGCGGTATCTCAGTCTCCACATCTCCCCAGTCTGGATTTGCATCCCTAGGGACCCATTTTTCATTGGGAGGAGTTGCCCCATCTCTGAAGGAGAAGATCCTTTTCCCAGGATCCTCTGAGGATCCCTCTCCCTCAAATTGGAAGATCTGTACCTCCTCCTCAAACTGAGTCTGTTTGGGTCTTTTGTTTCTCCTACCCCCCCTCTGCTCCTTAGGAGGCAGACTTTCAGGGGCAAGAGATTTTCTTTCCGGTTCCTGGGTTTCCAGGGGCTGTTTACAAGTGAGGAAGGAAGCTTCCTCCAAGGCTTTACACCCCCCTTCCCCTTGTGCCTCCCCCCTGGGAACCGGTGAGTTATCGGGGTGCTGCCCCCGTCATTGTTCTGGAGCACCAGGTCCAGAGTTGGGTGCGTTCTGCGCCGGCATGCCGATCTGAGGGTTCTGCTGAGCCCTCAGTATGTGACCCAGATCCCGCGCCATGTTTTGAACCTGGCACTCTAACTGGGAAACCCGCTCAGGCTGATACGGGGCCCTGTTTTCTCCCCTGGGCTGATCCCGGGAAGGGTAGCTATCCCTTCTTTGGTAGTACCCCTGGTTGGGAAGATTTGAATACCCCTCCACCCTTGGCCTCCCCTCTCCCGGATTCGGTTGTCTGGGCTCAGGGAATTGGGGAAAGAAGGGTGGAGGATTTTGGGGCTGGAAGTTGGGTGGATACCTGGGGAAGAAGTTCTGCCCAGGGTTTGGTGAGTTTCTGCCCTCCTGTGAGAAGTTGGGAGGGAAGTTCTCTGGGTTAGGTGCTTGGCTGGATCCCCCCCCCCCTTGGGCTGGAGGAGTCCACACATAACCCAGGATGGGTCTGTTTCCCTTGTAACGGGGGCTTACATAATCAGGAGAGCGAGGGACCCCATTTGTGGGGCTGCCTCCCTGGCTCCCTGTCTGTGACTGGCCCGAGGACCTTCTGGGCCTAGCATTATTAGGTGCAGATAGGTTTTTAGGCCCCCCCATCTCCAAATCTAAAATGGGGGTGACCTTTACCTCTGCCACCTTGGCAGCAGCAGGGGTGTTGTTGGCTTTGGGGTTTTTGGGCGCATTATTTTTATTTTCTATTGGCTTCTGCACCTCATAGATCCGGGTCGCCTGTTCAATGACCCAGTCTAAAGATCTTTTCTCGTGAAAATCCCTCACGAGCTGGGTCATTATGTATTTGGGCAAGGCATGGAAAAACGTTTTAATAAATTCTCTGCTATCCGTGCGCACCCTTCTTGTGGTCTGTGCAAAAGCACGCTTTAACTCCTGCACAAATTCTTGTGGGGCCTGATCCTCCCCACATTGTAAATTGTAGGCTGCCTTGCGAGCCTCTTGAGGATTTCTATGAGTAGAAAAATGTTTCAAGATGGCCGCCTTATAGGTGGACCATCTTAAATGATTTTGGTCCTCCAGCCCCGCAAAGAAACTGGAGTATTCTGGGGAGAAGGTCCACTTTACATATTGAATACAGCTTTGGCTGTCCTTCAAATGGAAAGTCTCCATCATTTGCTCAAACAACTCTAAGTGCTCCCAAACAGAATACTTAGCGTTCTTATGGTAAGGCGTGATGACGCTCCTGATCGCCTTAATCTGCTTTAAGGGGTCCTTAAGCAAGGCCCTTTTTGCCTTACTGGCCCTTTTGGTTCGGGTAACCCTGGTCCATTCATCTTCTGACTCAGAGGCACTGCTCCCAGAGGTTCCCGTCAGATTTTCCAGGTTTTCCCGGATTCTGCGAGCCTGGGAATGGCTGGCAGAATGTGGGGACCTGGTCTCCTGTTTCCTGTGGTGCTCAGAGGAGTCTTCAGATCCCTCCTTGCGGCCAGGATTTGCTGGGTACCCCCCCCACTGAACTAACTGGGCAGAGGTTTTCAGAATGCCCTTAATGGGCCTAATCTCCTGGGGTTCCCCACTAAATTGCACTGTGCTTGGGTGCCCATACCCGGATGCCCGCCCCTCCATACCTGGGTGGTACTGGCCTATGAGCCCCATACTTTTGTCTGGATAGTAGTCTGCCATCCCGGTGGCCCGGTGCTCATGTGTGCCGGGGAACATGGCGGTGGCAGAGTCCAGGGACTGAGGGGTATGAGGGCCTCTGGTACTAGGGCTCCTGAGGTTATGCTCCGGAGTTTCCCTTTCCCAGCGAACCTCATCTCTATCCGCCCCTGCTCCCTGTTGCAATGCAAGAGCCTGCATTTGTGCCTTCAGTTCCTCAGTTAAGGCCTTACTAGACTCTATCAGTCTCTCCTGCATCGCTACCTGTTGTTGGAGCCTATCATTGTGTTGAAAGAGGGCCTCATTTTCCCTCTGTGCTTCCTGGTTGGTCCTGGAGAACTGGGCCAGTCTTTGCTGCAGGAGGTTTACCTCCTGAGTCCCATCCCTACTGGCCTGCTCCTTTCTTGCCAGAGCCTCTTCCACCCTTCTGGTGTGCTCTACCAAGTTCTGGTTTTCTTTTTGGAGGTCACCCAGCCCCTGGAGGGCCAGGTGATTTTCTTCAATTTCCTTTTTTAAGTGGCAGACTTCCTGGCCTAAAGTGTCTCTTTCCTGACTGAGAGCCTGCATCTGTGCTGCCAGGTCGTCCCTTTGCCTTTGGAAGGCACCAGTTTTGTGGCGCTCCTGGTCAAACTCTGCCTGGGTATCCAGGTCTTTCAAAATCAGTTTATTGCTCTCTGCCTTCTCCCTATCTAGGTGGCTTTGCAGGATGACTACCTGCTCAGCACATGCCCTATTGAAGTCTGTTGCTCCAGCTTTTTCTGGCTCTGCAGTAGAGAGTCCAAACCTTCTTGGTACTCCTTCTGCAAGGCCAGAAATCTGGTATCCTGGTCCGCCTTTTCCTGTTGCAGCACATCCATATCCTTCTTTATTTTAATGATGTGCTGTCTACTCTCATTTTTTGACTCCTGGCTCCCCTGCAGCCTCTGCTCAGAAGAGACCAGGTCAGATTGGACCTTCTCTAACGCCATCTGTCGCTTATTCGCCGGATCTTGGCTTTCAGTACATTTATCCTGCATGTCCCCCATATATAGGTACAGGTACGCCGCTATCCTAACCATCTTGTCTTGTTCATCCTTAGCTTTAGGAGCCATGTATAGTTCACTCAGGGCCACATGTAAGGGACCCTGATCTCTCCATATATCTGACCCTGTTTCCGTGACCTGTTGCGTGATGGCCTGCAACCAGACCATGCGGTCCTGGTGAGTCCACTCACCTCTCACAAATAACTTATGTAAGAAGTGCTCTCTGGCTATTTTCATGTCTACTAAGGTCGTCATTCTAGAGATTGGTCTCTGTCCTGACTTACAGAAGTTTGTATTTTATTTTTGCAAAACAGACCTTTTCCTTAGAGCGTTCCTTTGAGGAGTGCTTTACAGCGTAACACAGCGTGGTGATCCGACCGGATATGTGTATCTGGTCAGCTGGCACACTGTATTAATCTGCACAAGTGATAGATCTAATCCGGAATCCCCGGCTACGAGCCCCCAATTTGTAAGAGGATTCAATTCAGCACTACAGCTAAGTCAACGCCTAGTCTAGAATACTGAATGAAAACCCTTATTGATATATCTTTATGTCCAGTTCATGCGTTCTGGATGACTACCCCTATATAACACCCCTCTGTTGGAATCCCCCTGACCCCACTGTGCCAAGAAGTAGTTCTGTTTTGCAAGTTAAAAGGTTTATTTGATAATTTAAACAATAGATATATATATCACACTTTATAATAAATTAATAATTGAATATCACACTTAATCTGATCAGTAATCAATAATGGATAGTCTGGCACTAGCACACTTCTTTATAATCAATGATGAGTGGTTATAGGATGGATAAGATAGCAACAATACTTTTATGGTTTCAAATGGATGCAATGTGGAATGAAATGCAGTACAGAAAATAACTTGATAGGATTTCAGCAAAAGACAATGTAATCACTTTCTTGGACAATTCACCCCCCCCTTTTATGCAATGCAAGGAAATGGAAGGGAGGCACACAGTTCTCAGAAATGCAATCAAATGTGATTCAGTTCACCCCAGCAAGCTTAGACTACAGAAGTTTGAAACACAGGCCCAAAATGCTTTTATATGTGCTGGCAATGAAGTGAAAAATATGCTAAAATGCTTTTAATTCCCTCCAGAGGTTCAGGGTGAGTGGTATCTAGTTAATATTAGTCCAGGCTCACTCTTGCAATGATTCAGGGATGATTAGCAGGTTAAACGAATTTCTGGCAAATGAAAGTAAGGAAGATGCTGTTTTCACACGTGGAGGAATTTGCAAATCGCGGCAGATTTTTCTGAGTGCGCCGGGCGCGATTACAGAGGAACTACAAGGACTAGCACTATCGTTTTGAGGTCCTAGGACAGCCTAGGATCTCAGCTTCCAGATGAAAGTTACTACAAGTCTCTAAGACAAACGGTCACGGAGATATGAGCGATATGGTAAAGGTCGTTTTTCAGATTTGAAATTTTAAAGTTCAAAGTGACAAGTGACAGTTTTGCAAAATGACAAGGTACAACTTCTAGGAGACAGTTCTGGTTAGATTAAAATAGATTGAATTATATTATTTTAACTAAGAGATTGGTTCTGCACAGTTCTACTAGGTACTCACAATATATTTTAAAATATGCCTCGCCACAGATCTGGTCAGGTTTTGGACTGGACTCTGGTTCAGCTCTCTGGTTCTGCTAACAGCGGTCTGGGTCAGCTCTACTCTGCTGGTCTGGTCTGGGTCTCTGAAGGTGGATAGATTGAAGTCTCTATGTTGGCTCTGTAGAGGTAAAGTATGGATTTTTCCGGCAGAGCGCCCCGCAGCAGATGGAAATTGAATGTCCCTATCTGTCCTGTCTGTCTGCTTTTATCTGTTTTTTAAGTGGGTGTGTGTGCAGCATCACTAGCCCCTACCCCTCTCCACTTGTCATTGGCCACTTCCTCCTCTTCCCCTTGATTGGGGGAATGAAATGAAGTGTCATCATGATGAGGTCTGTTTATGATACAGAGAACCCACCCCTGTCAACTTTACACACAATCTATATCTGACCTAAAAACATATTTGCACAGGTACACATTTGTTTAAAATTACATGAGCCCATCACATATCACAGGAGGTATACCCTGTCCGAATCTGCTCTTCCTGGGGGCTTGCATTCAGAAATGGCAATATTTTGCACTTTTTAGCTGGTTTGCAATATCGGACATTAACCCAAATTTACACACATGTGCGCAAGGAGTATGGACATTAATTGATGAAGTGTCAGATTTTTCACATGCATATATTTTGAGTAATATCCTCTTTTCCGCTAAAACCCCCCTGAACATACCACCGGGTCCTAACACGTCTTCAAATGTGCACCGAAAAATCACAAGAATTATGGTATCATTTAAATACTTATGACAAGTCCGTACTATGAGTTAGTCACCTTTTTCTAAAACCATATTCTGGCTACAGGGGTGTGTCTTTTCAGGTCACATGGTACAGAAACCAGTCTTTCCAGTTTCTGCCAAGCTCAGAGACCCTGCCCCTCCCAGCTTCTGCCAAGAGGAAGCTGTTTTACGACACCTGCTATAAACCATCTGCCTGGGTGAAGGGGGTTGCATTGTTCAGAGCTCCTGTATTCTGTGGGGGCTCCCCTTAATTCAATTATCAGAGAGATGGCATATCCTTAGTGTGGCCAGCAGGAAACAGCCAGGCCTGGGAAGTTACTTGTGAATCAAGTTTCACTCCTGATGGGGGTAGTTGCCAGGCAAAATTGGAATCTCTTTAAGCCAGTTTTTAGCTACATGTCATTTCTGTTCCCCAGTTTTCTGCATTCAAATAAACTAACAATTTTTTACATATGCAGCTAGAATGCTGATTCTAAGTTTAAAACTATGACATTTAAACAATTGAAACCTATGTGACACTCAAAAGTAGGTCACTCAGTCAATTTAAACATTTAGATTTTTAGTGTCTTTCAGTCCAAATTTACTTAAACTGCTGAAATCCACAGCTCAGTCAGTCTTGTTATACACCTTCAAGTCACTTCAGAAATAACTTTACATTGTATCCACCTCTCAGTAAGTCTTTCTTTGGCCTGCTTTGGGTTCATTTATTCAGTTTTACAAAAAAAAAGTAAAATCTGGTGTTGTTTTAAAACGCCGGCTTTTGGATAGTGGTGAGTACTGGTAATGCACCCATTTTCGGGATTTAAGAAAAGTAATTCCCCACAATTCTAGGTTGCTTTTGGCAATCAGCATTGCCATTCCCAATGGTTTCAGGCTATTGTGTGGGTAGTCCAATGGTGGTTTTAGGCAGTGCCCTTCTGTGCCCATAACATCGGCAAAAATGGGTGGCAGCCTATTCTTCATGCATTTCCCTGGGCATTTACTGGGAAGCTCTGGCCATCATGATGTTTTCAATGCCAGTACTGCACAGTGTTTGAGGTAGGGCTCGGATGCATGGGTAAAAACATCCCACAAGAGGCAGAAAGGTCCTCTCGTCTAATGGGAACTAGCCCATTCACACTGAAGCAGCTATTTCCCATTAGAGAAGCGGCCCTCGAATTGCAGAGGCAGAAAAGTCCTCTTCTCTAATGGGAACTAGCCCATTCACACTGAAGCAGCTATTTCCCATTAGAGAAACGGCCCTCCGACCTGGAAAGGCAGAAAGGTCCTCTCGTCTAATGGGAACTAGCCCATTCACACTGAAGCAGCTATTTCCCATTAGAGAAGTGGTCCCCCGACCTGCAGAGGCAGAAAGGTCCTCTCGTCTAATGGGAACTAGCCCACTCACACTGAAGCAGCTATTTCCCATTAGAGAAACTGCCCTCTGACCTTGAAAGGCAAAAAGGTCCTCTTGTCTAATGGGAACTAGCCCATTCACAATGAAGCAGCTATTTCCCATTAGAGAAGCGGCCCTCCGACCTGCAGAGGCAGAAAGGTCCTCTCGTCTAATGGGAGCTATCCCATTCACACTGAAGCAGCTATTTCCCATTAGAGAAGCGGCCCTCCGACCTGGAAAGGCAAAAACGTCCTCTCGTCTAATGGAAACTAGCCCATTCACACTGAAGCAGCTATTTCCCATTAGAGAAGCGGCCCTCCGACCTGCAGAGGCAGAAAGGTCCTCTCGTCTAATGGGAACTAGCCCATTCACACTGAAGCAGCTATTTCCCATTAGAGAAACGGCCCTCCGACCTGGAAAGGCAGAAAGGTCCTCTCGTCTAATGGGAACTAGCCCATTCACACTGAAGCAGCTATTTCCCATTAGATAAGCGGTCCCCCGACCTGCAGAGGCCAAAAGGTCATCTCGTCTAATTGGAACTAGCCCACTCACACTGAAGCAGCTATTTCCCATTAGAGAAGCGGTCCCCCGACCTGCAGAGGCAGAAAGGTCCTCTCGTCTAATGGGAACTAGCCCACTCACACTGAAGCAGCTATTTCCCATTAGAGAAACGGCCCTCTGACCTTGAAAGGCAGAAAGGTCCTCTCGTCTAATGGGAACTAGCCCATTCACACTGAAGCAGCTATTTCCCATTAGAGAAACGGCCCTCCGACCTGGAAAGGCAGAAAGGTCCTCTCGTCTAATGGGAACTAGCCCATTCACACTGAAGCAGCTATTTCCCATTAGAGAAGTGGTCCCCCGACCTGCAGAGGCAGAAAGGTCCTCTCGTCTAATGGGAACTAGCCCACTCACACTGAAGCAGCTATTTCCCATTAGAGAAACTGCCCTCTGACCTTGAAAGGCAAAAAGGTCCTCTTGTCTAATGGGAACTAGCCCATTCACAATGAAGCAGCTATTTCCCATTAGAGAAGCGGCCCTCCGACCTGCAGAGGCAGAAAGGTCCTCTCGTCTAATGGGAACTAGCCCATTCACACTGAAGCAGCTATTTCCCATTAGAGAAACGGCCCTCCGACCTGGAAAGGCAGAAAGGTCCTCTCGTCTAATGGGAACTAGCCCATTCACACTGAAGCAGCTATTTCCCATTAGATAAGCGGTCCCCCGACCTGCAGAGGCCAAAAGGTCATCTCGTCTAATTGGAACTAGCCCACTCACACTGAAGCAGCTATTTCCCATTAGAGAAGCGGTCCCCCGACCTGCAGAGGCAGAAAGGTCCTCTCGTCTAATGGGAACTAGCCCACTCACACTGAAGCAGCTATTTCCCATTAGAGAAACGGCCCTCCGACCTTGAAAGGCAGAAAGGTCCTCTCGTCTAATGGGAACTAGCCCATTCACACTGAAGCAGCTATTTCCCATTAGAGAAACGGCCCTCCGACCTGGAAAGGCAGAAAGGTCCTCTCGTCTAATGGGAACTAGCCCACTCACAATGAAGCAGCTATTTCCCATTAGAGAAACGGCCCTCTGACCTGGAAAGGCAGAAAGGTCCTCTCGTCCAATGGGAACTAGCCCATTCACACTGAAGCAGCTATTTCCCATTAGAGAGGCGGCCCTCCGACCTGGAAAGGCAAAAACATCCTCTCGTCTAATGGAAACTAGCCCATTCACACTGAAGCAGCTATTTCCCATTAGAGAAGCGGCCCTCCGACCTCCAGAGGCAGAAAGGTCCTCTCGTCTAATGGGAACTAGCCCACTCAGACTGAAGCAGCTATTTCCCATTAGAGAAACGGCCCTCTGACCTGGACAGGCAGAAAGATCCTCTCGTCCAATGGGAACTAGCCCATTCACACTGAAGCAGCTATTTCCCATTAGAGAAGCGGCCCTCCGACCTGGAAAGGCAAAAACGTCCTCTCGTCTAATGGAAACTAGCCCATTCACACTGAAGCAGCTATTTCCCATTAGAGAAGCGGCCCTCTGACCTGCAGAGGCAGAAAGGTCCTCTCGTCTAATGGGAACTAGCCCATTCACACTGAAGCAGCTATTTCCCATTAGAGAAACGGCCCTCCGACCTGGAAAGGCAGAAAGGTCCTCTCGTCTAATGGGAACTAGCCCATTCACACTGAAGCAGCTATTTCCCATTAGATAAGCGGTCCCCCGACCTGCAGAGGCCAAAAGGTCATCTTGTCTAATTGGAACTAGCCCACTCACACTGAAGCAGCTATTTCCCATTAGAGAAGCGGTCCCCCGACCTGCAGAGGCAGAAAGGTCCTCTTGTCTAATGGGAACTAGCCCACTCACACTGAAGCAGCTATTTCCCATTAGAAAAACGGCCCTCTGACCTTGAAAGGCAGAAAGGTCCTCTCGTCTAATGGGAACTAGCCCATTCACACTGAAGCAGCTATTTCCCATTAAAGAAATGGCCCTCCGACCTGGAAAGGCAGAAAGGTCCTCTTGTCTAATGGGAACTAGCCCATTCACACTGAAGCAGCTATTTTCCATTAGATAAACGGCCCTCTGACCTTGAAAGGCAGAAAGGTCCTCTCGTCTAATGGGAACTTACCCATTCACACTGAAGCAGCTATTTCCCATTAGAGAAGCAGTCCCCCGACCTGCAGAGGCAGAAAGGTCCTCTTGTCTAATGGGAACTAGCCCACTCACACTGAAGCAGCTATTTCCCATTAGAGAAACGGCCCTCTGACCTGGAAAGGCCCTGTCGCTCACACTGAAACAGCTATTTCCCATTAGAGAAACGGCACTCTGACCTGGAAAGGCAGAAAGGTCCTCTCGTCTAATGGGAACTAGCCCACTCACACTGAAGCAGCTATTTCCCATT
Organism: Ambystoma mexicanum; assembly: GCF_040938575.1. Lineage (NCBI taxonomy): Eukaryota > Metazoa > Chordata > Amphibia > Caudata > Ambystomatidae > Ambystoma > Ambystoma mexicanum. The sequence continues at coordinate 1,347,179,816 of NC_090933.1, read as the reverse complement.
AGAGAAGCGGCCATTCGACCTGCAGAGGCAAAAGGTCCTCTCGTCTAATGGGAACTAGCCCACTCAGACTGAAGCAGCTATTTCCCATTGGAGAAAAGGCCCTCTGACCTGCAGAGGCAGAAAGGACCTCTTGTCTAATGGGAACTAGCACATTCAAACTGAGGCAGCTATTTCCCATTAGAGAAACGGCCCTCTGACCTGGAAAGGCAGAAAGGTCCTCTCGTCTAATGGGAACTAGCCCATTCACACTGAAGCAGCTATTTCCCATTAGAGAAACGGCCCTCCGACCTGTAAAGGCAGAAAGGTCCTCTCGTCTAATGGGAACTAGCCCATTCACACTGAAGCAGCTATTTCCCATTAGATAAGCAGTCCCCCGACCTGCAGAGGCCAAAAGGTCATCTCGTCTAATTGGAACTAGCCCACTCACACTGAAGCAGCTATTTCCCATTAGAGAAGTGGTCCCCCGACCTGCAGAGGCAGAAAGGTCCTCTCGTCTAATGGGAACTAGCCCACTCACACTGAAGCAGCTATTTCCCATTAGAGAAGCGGCCCTCCGACCTGCGGAGGCAGAAAGCCCCTCTCGTCTAATGGGAACTAGCCCATTCACACTGAAGCAGCTATTTCCCATTAGAGAAACGGCCCTCCGACCTGGAAAGGCAGAAAGGTCCTCTCGTCTAATGGGAACTAGCCCACTCACAATGAAGCAGCTATTTCCCATTAGAGAAACGGCCCTCTGACCTGGAAAGGCAGAAAGGTCCTCTCGTCCAATGGGAACTAGCCCATTCACACTGAAGCAGCTATTTCCCATTAGAGAGGCGGCCCTCCGACCTGGAAAGGCAGAAAGATCCTCTCGTCCAATGGGAACTAGCCCATTCACACTGAAGCAGCTATTTCCCATTAGAGAAGCGGCCCTCCGACCTGGAAAGGCAAAAAAGTCCTCTCGTCTAATGGAAACTAGCCCATTCACACTGAAGCAGCTATTTCCCATTAGAGAAGCGGCCCTCCGACCTGCAGAGGCAGAAAGGTCCTCTCGTCTAATGGGAACTAGCCCATTCACACTGAAGCAGCTATTTCCCATTAGAGAAACGGCCCTCCGACCTGGAAAGGCAGAAAGGTCCTCTCGTCTAATGGGAACTAGCCCATTTACACTGAAGCAGCTTTTTCCCATTAGATAAGCGGTCCCCCGACCTGCAGAGGCCAAAAGGTCATCTCGTCTAATTGGAACTAGCCCACTCACACTGAAGCAGCTATTTCCCATTAGAGAAGCGGTCCCCCGACCTGCAGAGGCAGAAAGGTCCTCTTGTCTAATGGGAACTAGCCCACTCACACTGAAGCAGCTATTTCCCATTAGAGAAACGGCCCTCTGACCTTGAAAGGCAGAAAGGTCCTCTCGTCTAATGGGAACTAGCCCATTCACACTGAAGCAGCTATTTCCCATTAGAGAAATGGCCCTCCGACCTGGAAAGGCAGAAAGGTCCTCTTGTCTAATGGGAAGTAGCCCATTCACACTGAAGCAGCTATTTTCCATTAGATAAACGGCCCTCTGACCTTGAAAGGCAGAAAGGTCCTCTCGTCTAATGGGAACTTACCCATTCACACTGAAGCAGCTATTTCCCATTAGAGAAGCAGTCCCCCGACCTGCAGAGGCAGAAAGGATCTCTTGTCTAATGGGAACTAGCCCACTCACACTGAAGCAGCTATTTCCCATTAGAGAAACGGCCCTCTGACCTGGAAAGGCCCTCTCGCTCACACTGAAACAGCTATTTCCCATTAGAGAAACGGCACTCTGACCTGGAAAGGCAGAAAGGTCCTCTCGTCTAATGGGAACTAGCCCACTCACACTGAAGCAGCTATTTCCCATTAGAGAAGCGGCCCTTCGACCTGCAGAGGCAAAAAGGTCCTCTCGTCTAATGGGAACTAGACCGCTCAGACTGAAGCAGCTATTTCCCATTGGAGAAACGGCCCTCTGACCTGCAGAGGCAGAAAGGACCTCTTGTCTAATGGGAACTAGCACATTCACACTGAGGCAGCTATTTCCCATTAGAGAAACGGCCCTCTGACCTGCAGAGGCAGAAAGGCCCTCTTGTCTAATGGGAACTAGCCCATTCACACTGAAGCTGCTATTTCCCATTAGAGAAACGGCCCTCTGACCTGGAAAGGCAGAAAGGTCCTCTCGTCTAATGGGAACTAGCCCATTCACACTGAAGTAGCTATTTCCCATTAGAGAAACGGCCCTCCGACCTGCAGAGGCAGAAATGTCCTCTCGTCTAATGGGAACTAGCCCATTCACACTGAAGCAGCTATTTCCCATTAGAGAAGCGGCCCTTCGACCTGCAGAGGCAGAAAGGTCCTCTTGTCTAATGGGAACTAGCCCATTCACACTGAAGCAGCTATTTCCCATTAGAGAAAGGGCCCTCAGACCTGCAGAGGCAGAAAGGTCCTCTCGTCTAATGGGAACTAGCCCATTCACACTGAAGCAGCTATTTCCCATTAGAGAACCGGCCCTCCGACCTGGAAAGGCAGAAAGGTCCTCTCGTCTATTGGGAACTAGCCCACTCACACTGAAGCAGCTATTTCCCATTAGAGAAACGGCCCTCTGACCTGGAAAGGCCCTCTCGTCTAATGGGAACTAGCCCATTCACACTGAAGCAGCTATTTCCCATTAGAGAAACGGCCCTCCGACCTGGAAAGGCAGAAAGGTCCTCTCGTCTAATGGGAACTAGCCCATTCACACTGAAGCAGCTATTTCCCATTAGATAAGCGGTCCCCCGACCTGCAGAGGCCAAAAGGTCCTCTCGTCTAATGGGAACTAGCCCATTCACACTGAAGCAGCTATTTCCCATTAGATAAGCGGTCCCCCGACCTGCAGAGGCCAAAAGGTCATCTCGTCTAATTGGAACTAGCCCACTCACACTGAAGCAGCTATTTCCCATTAGAGAAACGGCCCTCTGACCTTGAAAGGCAAAAAGGTCCTCTTGTCTAATGGGAACTAGCCCATTCACAATGAAGCAGCTATTTCCCATTAGAGAAGCGGCCCTCCGACCTGCAGAGGCAGAAAGGTCCTCTTGTCTAATGGGAACTAGCCCATTCACACTGAAGCAGCTATTTCCCATTAGAGAAGCGGCCCTCCGACCTGCAGAGGCAGAAAGGTCCTCTCGTCTAATGGGAGCTATCCCATTCACACTGAAGCAGCTATTTCCCATTAGAGAAGCGGCCCTCCGACCTGCAGAGGCAGAAAGCCCCTCTCGTCTAATGGGAACTAGCCCATTCACACTGAAGCAGCTATTTCCCATTAGAGAAACGGCCCTCCGACCTGGAAAGGCAGAAAGGTCCTCTCGTCTAATGGGAACTAGCCCACTCACACTGAAGCAGCTATTTCCCATTAGAGAAACGGCCCTCTGACCTGGAAAGGCCCTCTCGTCTAATGGGAACTAGCCCACTCACACTGAAGCAGCTATTTCTCATTAGAGAAACTGCCCTCCGACCTGCAGAGGCAGAAAGGTCCTCTCGTCTAATGGGAACTAGCCCATTCACACTGAAGCAGCTATTTCCCATTAGAGAAACGGCCCTCCGACCTGGAAAGGCAGAAAGGTCCTCTCGTCTAATGGGAACTAGCCCATTCACACTGAAGCAGCTATTTCCCATTAGATAAGCGGTCCCCCGACCTGCAGAGGCCAAAAGGTCATCTCGTCTAATTGGAACTAGCCCACTCACACTGAAGCCGCTATTTCCCATTAGAGAAGTGGTCCCCCGACCTGCAGAGGCAGAAAGGTCCTCTCGTCTAATGGGAACTAGCCCACTCACACTGAAGCAGCTATTTCCCATTAGAGAAACGGCCCTCTGACCTTGAAAGGCAAAAAGGTCCTCTTGTCTAATGGGAACTAGCCCATTCACAATGAAGCAGCTATTTCCCATTAGAGAAGCGGCCCTCCGACCTGCAGAGGCAGAAAGGTCCTCTCGTCTAATGGGAGCTATCCCATTCACACTGAAGCAGCTATTTCCCATTAGAGAAGCGGGCCTCCGACCTGCAGAGGCAGAAAGCCCCTCTCGTCTAATGGGAACTAGCCCATTCACACTGAAGCAGCTATTTCCCATTAGAGAAACGGCCCTCCGACCTGGAAAGGCAGAAAGGTCCTCTCGTCTAATGGGAACTAGCCCACTCACAATGAATCAGCTATTTCCCATTAGAGAAACGGCCCTCTGACCTGGAAAGGCAGAAAGGTCCTCTCGTCCAATGGGAACTAGCCCATTCACACTGAAGCAGCTATTTCCCATTAGAGAGGCGGCCCTCCGACCTGGAAAGGCAAAAACATCCTCTCGTCTAATGGAAACTAGCCCATTCACACTGAAGCAGCTATTTCCCATTAGAGAAGCGGCCCTCCGACCTGCAGAGGCAGAAAGGTCCTCTCGTCTAATTGGAACTAGCCCACTCAGACTGAAGCAGATATTTCCCATTAGAGAAACGGCCCTCTGACCTGGACAGGCAGAAAGATCCTCTCGTCCAATGGGAACTTGCCCATTCAAACTGAAGCAGCTATTTCCCATTAGAGAAACGGCCCTCCGACCTGGAAAGGCAAAAACGTCCTCTCGTCTAATGGAAACTAGCCCATTCACACTGAAGCAGCTATTTCCCATTAGAGAAGCGGCCCTCCGACCTGCAGAGGCAGAAAGGTCCTCTCGTCTAATGGGAACTAGCCCATTCACACTGAAGCAGCTATTTCCCATTAGAGAAACGGCCCTCCGACCTGGAAAGGCAGAAAGGTCCTCTCGTCTAATGGGAACTAGCCCATTTACACTGAAGCAACTATTTCCCATTAGATAAGCGGTCCCCCGACCTGCAGAGGCCAAAAGGTCATCTTGTCTAATTGGAACTAGCCCACTCACACTGAAGCAGCTATTTCCCATTAGAGAAGCGGTCCCCCGACCTGCAGAGGCAGAAAGGTCCTCTCGTCTAATGGGAACTAGCCCACTCACACTGAAGCAGCTATTTCCCATTAGAGAAATGGCCCTCTGACCTTGAAAGGCAGAAAGGTCCTCTCGTCTAATGGGAACTAGCCCATTCACACTGAAGCAGCTATTTCCCATTAGAGAAATGGCCCTCCGACCTAGAAAGGCAGAAAGGTCCTCTTGTCTAATGGGAACTAGCCCATTCACACTGAAGCAGCTATTTTCCATTAGATAAACGGCCCTCTGACCTTGAAAGGCAGAAAGGTCCTCTCGTCTAATGCGAACTTACCCATTCACACTGAAGCAGCTATTTCCCATTAGAGAAGCAGTCCCCCGACCTGCAGAGGCAGAAAGGATCTCTTGTCTAATGGGAACTAGCCCACTCACACTGAAGCAGCTATTTCCCATTAGAGAAACGGCCCTCTGACCTGGAAAGGCCCTCTCGCTCACACTGAAACAGCTATTTCCCATTAGAGAAACGGCACTCTGACCTGGAAAGGCAGAAAGGTCCTCTCGTCTAATGGGAACTAGCCCACTCACACTGAAGCAGCTATTTCCCATTAGAGAAGCGGCCCTTCGAACTGCAGAGGCAAAAAGGTCCTCTCGTCTAATGGGAACTAGCCCACTCAGACTGAAGCAGCTATTTCCGATTGGAGAAACGGCCCTCTGACCTGCAGAGGCAGAAAGGACCTCTTGTCTAATGGGAACTAGCACATTCACACTGAGGCAGCTATTTCCCATTAGAGAAACGGCCCTCTGACCTGCAGAGGCAGAAAGGCCCTCTTGTCTAATGGGAACTAGCCCATTCACACTGAAGCTGCTATTTCCCATTAGAGAAACGGCCCTCTGACCTGGAAAGGCAGAAAGGTCCTCTCGTCTAATGGGAACTAGCCCATTCACACTGAAGTAGCTATTTCCCATTAGAGAAACGGCCCTCCGACCTGCAGAGGCAGAAATGTCCTCTCGTCTAATGGGAACTAGCCGATTCACACTGAAGCAGCTATTTCCCATTAGAGAAGCGGCCCTCCGAACTGGAAAGGCAAGAAAATGCCTCTCGTCTAATGGGAAGTAGCCCATTCACACTGAAGCAGCTATTTCCCATTAGAGAAACGGCCCTCCTACCTGGAAAGGCAGAAAGGTCCTCTTGTCTAATGGGAACTAGCCCATTCACACTGAAGCAGCTATTTCCCATTAGAGAAGTGGTCCCCCGACCTGCAGAGGCAGAAAGGTCCTCTCGTCTAATGGGAACTAGCCCACTCACACTGAAGCAGCTATTTCCCATTAGAGAAACTGCCCTCTGACCTTGAAAGGCAAAAAGGTCCTCTTGTCTAATGGGAACTAGCCCATTCACAATGAAGCAGCTATATCCCATTAGAGAAGCGGCCCTCCGACCTGCAGAGGCAGAAAGGTCCTCTCGTCTAATGGGAACTAGCCCATTCACACTGAAGCAGCTATTTCCCATTAGAGAAACGGCCCTCCGACCTGGAAAGGCAGAAAGGTCCTCTCGTCTAATGGGAACTAGCCCATTCACACTGAAGCAGCTATTTCCCATTAGATAAGCGGTCCCCCGACCTGCAGAGGCCTAAAGGTCATCTCGTCTAATTGGAACTAGCCCACTCACACTGAAGCAGCTATTTCCCATTAGAGAAGCGGTCCCCCGACCTGCAGAGGCAGAAAGGTCCTCTCGTCTAATGGGAACTAGCCCACTCACACTGAAGCAGCTATTTCCCATTAGAGAAACGGCCCTCTGACCTTGAAAGGCAGAAAGGTCCTCTCGTCTAATGGGAACTAGCCCATTCACACTGAAGCAGCTATTTCCCATTAGAGAAACGGCCCTCCGACCTGGAAAGGCAGAAAGGTCCTCTCGTCTAATGGGAACTAGCCCACTCACAATGAAGCAGCTATTTCCCATTAGAGAAACAGCCCTCTGACCTGGAAAGGCAGAAAGGTCCTCTCGTCCAATGGGAACTAGCCCATTCACACTGAAGCAGCTATTTCCCATTAGAGAGGCGGCCCTCCGACCTGGAAAGGCAAAAACATCCTCTCGTCTAATGGAAACTAGCCCATTCACACTGAAGCAGCTATTTCCCATTAGAGAAGCGGCCCTCCGACCTCCAGAGGCAGAAAGGTCCTCTCGTCTAATGGGAACTAGCCCACTCAGACTGAAGCAGCTATTTCCCATTAGAGAAACGGCCCTCTGACCTGGACAGGCAGAAAGATCCTCTCGTCCAATGGGAACTAGCCCATTCACACTGAAGCAGCTATTTCCCATTAGAGAAGCGGCCCTCCGACCTGGAAAGGCAAAAACGTCCTCTCGTCTAATGGAAACTAGCCCATTCACACTGAAGCAGCTATTTCCCATTAGAGAAGCGGCCCTCTGACCTGCAGAGGCAGAAAGGTCCTCTCGTCTAATGGGAACTAGCCCATTCACACTGAAGCAGCTATTTCCCATTAGAGAAACGGCCCTCCGACCTGGAAAGGCAGAAAGGTCCTCTCGTCTAATGGGAACTAGCCCATTCACACTGAAGCAGCTATTTCCCATTAGATAAGCGGTCCCCCGACCTGCAGAGGCCAAAAGGTCATCTTGTCTAATTGGAACTAGCCCACTCACACTGAAGCAGCTATTTCCCATTAGAGAAGCGGTCCCCCGACCTGCAGAGGCAGAAAGGTCCTCTTGTCTAATGGGAACTAGCCCACTCACACTGAAGCAGCTATTTCCCATTAGAGAAACGGCCCTCTGACCTTGAAAGGCAGAAAGGTCCTCTCGTCTAATGGGAACTAGCCCATTCACACTGAAGCAGCTATTTCCCATTAAAGAAATGGCCCTCCGACCTGGAAAGGCAGAAAGGTCCTCTTGTCTAATGGGAACTAGCCCATTCACACTGAAGCAGCTATTTTCCATTAGATAAACGGCCCTCTGACCTTGAAAGGCAGAAAGGTCCTCTCGTCTAATGGGAACTTACCCATTCACACTGAAGCAGCTATTTCCCATTAGAAAAGCAGTCCCCCGACCTGCAGAGGCAGAAAGGTCCTCTTGTCTAATGGGAACTAGCCCACTCACACTGAAGCAGCTATTTCCCATTAGAGAAACGGCCCTCTGACCTGGAAAGGCCCTGTCGCTCACACTGAAACAGCTATTTCCCATTAGAGAAACGGCACTCTGACCTGGAAAGGCAGAAAGGTCCTCTCGTCTAATGGGAACTAGCCCACTCACACTGAAGCAGCTATTTCCCATTAGAGAAGCGGCCCTTCGACCTGCAGAGGCAAAAGGTCCTCTCGTCTAATGGGAACTAGCCCACTCAGACTGAAGCAGCTATTTCCCATTGGAGAAAAGGCCCTCTGACCTGCAGAGGCAGAAATGACCTCTTGTCTAATGGGAACTAGCACATTCAAACTGAGGCAGCTATTTCCCATTAGAGAAACGGCCCTCTGACCTGGAAAGGCAGAAAGGTCCTCTCGTCTAATGGGAACTAGCCCATTCACACTGAAGCAGCTATTTCCCATTAGAGAAACGGCCCTCCGACCTGGAAAGGCAGAAAGGTCCTCTCGTCTAATGGGAACTAGCCCATTCACACTGAAGCAGCTATTTCCCATTAGATAAGCAGTCCCCCGACCTGCAGAGGCCAAAAGGTCATCTCGTCTAATTGGAACTAGCCCACTCACACTGAAGCAGCTATTTCCCATTAGAGAAGTGGTCCCCCGACCTGCAGAGGCAGAAAGGTCCTCTCGTCTAATGGGAACTAGCCCACTCACACTGAAGCAGCTATTTCCCATTAGAGAAGCGGCCCTCCGACCTGCAGAGGCAGAAAGCCCCTCTCGTCTAATGGGAACTAGCCCATTCACACTGAAGCAGCTATTTCCCATTAGAGAAACGGCCCTCCGACCTGGAAAGGCAGAAAGGTCCTCTCGTCTAATGGGAACTAGCCCACTCACAATGAAGCAGCTATTTCCCATTAGAGAAACGGCCCTCTGACCTTGAAAGGCAGAAAGGTCCTCTCGTCCAATGGGAACTAGCCCATTCACACTGAAGCAGCTATTTCCCATTAGAGAGGCGGCCCTCCGACCTGGAAAGGCAGAAAGATCCTCTCGTCCAATGGGAACTAGCCCATTCACACTGAAGCAGCTATTTCCCAATAGAGAAGCGGCCCTCCGACCTGGAAAGGCAAAAACGTCCTCTCGTCTAATGGAAACTAGCCCATTCACACTGAAGCAGCTATTTCCCATTAGAGAAGCGGCCCTCCGACCTGCAGAGGCAGAAAGGTCCTCTCGTCTAATGGGAACTAGCCCATTCACACTGAAGCAGCTATTTCCCATTAGAGAAACGGCCCTCCGACCTGGAAAGGCAGAAAGGTCCTCTCGTCTAATGGGAACTAGCCCATTTACACTGAAGCAGCTTTTTCCCATTAGATAAGCGGTCCCCCGACCTGCAGAGGCCAAAAGGTCATCTCGTCTAATTGGAACTAGCCCACTCACACTGAAGCAGCTATTTCCCATTAGAGAAGCGGTCCCCTGACCTGCAGAGGCAGAAAGGTCCTCTTGTCTAATGGGAACTAGCCCACTCACACTGAAGCAGCTATTTCCCATTAGAGAAACGGCCCTCTGACCTTGAAAGGCAGAAAGGTCCTCTCGTCTAATGGGAACTAGCCCATTCACACTGAAGCAGCTATTTCCCATTAGAGAAATGGCCCTCCGACCTGGAAAGGCAGAAAGGTCTTCTTGTCTAATGGGAACTAGCCCATTCACACTGAAGCAGCTATTTTCCATTAGATAAATGGCCCTCTGACCTTGAAAGGCAGAAAGGTCCTCTCGTCTAATGGGAACTTACCCATTCACACTGAAGCAGCTATTTCCCATTAGAGAAGCAGTCCCCCGACCTGCAGAGGCAGAAGGGATCTCTTGTCTAATGGGAACTAGCCCACTCACACTGAAGCAGCTATTTCCCATTAGAGAAACGGCCCTCTGACCTGGAAAGGCCCTCTCGCTCACACTGAAACAGCTATTTCCCATTAGAGAAACGGCACTCTGACCTGGAAAGGCAGAAAGGTCCTCTCGTCTAATGGGAACTAGCCCACTCACACTGAAGCAGCTATTTCCCATTAGAGAAGCGGCCCTTCGACCTGCAGAGGCAAAAAGGTCCTCTCGTCTAATGGGAACTAGACCGCTCAGACTGAAGCAGCTATTTCCCATTGGAGAAACGGCCCTCTGACCTGCAGAGGCAGAAAGGACCTCTTGTCTAATGGGAACTAGCACATTCACACTGAGGCAACTATTTCCCATTAGAGAAACGGCCCTCTGACCTGCAGAGGCAGAAAGGCCCTCTTGTCTAATGGGAACTAGCCCATTCACACTGAAGCTGCTATTTCCCATTAGAGAAACGGCCCTCTGACCTGGAAAGGCAGAAAGGTCCTCTCGTCTAATGGGAACTAGCCCATTCACACTGAAGTAGCTATTTCCCATTAGAGAAACGGCCCTCCGACCTGCAGAGGCAGAAATGTCCTCTCGTCTAATGGGAACTAGCCCATTCACACTGAAGCAGCTATTTCCCAGTAGAGAAGCGGCCCTTCGACCTGCAGAGGCAGAAAGGTCCTCTTGTCTAATGGGAACTAGCCCATTCACACTGAAGCAGCTATTTCCCATTAGAGAAAGGGCCCTCAGACCTGCAGAGGCAGAAAGGTCCTCTCGTCTAATGGGAACTAGCCCATTCACACTGAAGCAGCTATTTCCCATTAGAGAACCGGCCCTCCGACCTGGAAAGGCAGAAAGGTCCTCTCGGCTAATGGGAACTAGCCCACTCACACTGAAGCAGCTATTTCCCATTAGAGAAACGGCCCTCTGACCTGGAAAGGCCCTCTCGTCTAATGGGAACTAGCCCATTCACACTGAAGCAGCTATTTCCCATTCGATAAGCGGTCCCCCGACCTGCAGAGGCCAAAAGGTCATCTCGTCTAATTGGAACTAGCCCACTCACACTGAAGCAGCTATTTCCCATTAGAGAAGTGGTCCCCCGACCTGCAGAGGCAGAAAGGTCCTCTCGTCTAATGGGAACTAGCCCACTCACACTGAAGCAGCTATTTCCCATTAGAGAAACGGCCCTCTGACCTTGAAAGGCAAAAAGGTCCTCTTGTCTAATGGGAACTAGCCCATTCACAATGAAGCAGCTATTTCCCATTAGAGAAGCGGCCCTCCGACCTGCAGAGGCAGAAAGGTCCTCTCGTCTAATGGGAGCTATCCCATTCACACTGAAGCAGCTATTTCCCATTAGAGAAGCGGCCCTCCGACCTGCAGAGGCAGAAAGCCCCTCTCGTCTAATGGGAACTAGCCCATTCACACTGAAGCAGCTATTTCCCATTAGAGAAACGGCCCTCCGACCTGGAAAGGCAGAAAGGTCCTCTCGTCTAATGGGAACTAGCCCACTCACACTGAAGCAGCTATTTCCCATTAGAGAAACGGCCCTCTGACCTGGAAAGGCCCTCTCGTCTAATGGGAACTAGCCCACTCACACTGAAGCAGCTATTTCTCATTAGAGAAACTGCCCTCCGACCTGCAGAGGCAGAAAGGTCCTCTCGTCTAATGGGAACTAGCCCATTCACACTGAAGCTGCTATTTCCCATTAGAGAAACGGCCCTCTGACCTGGAAAGGCAGAAAGGTCCTCTCGTCTAATGGGAACTAGCCCATTCACACTGAAGTAGCTATTTCCCATTAGAGAAACGGCCCTCCGACCTGCAGAGGCAGAAATGTCCTCTCGTCTAATGGGAACTAGCCCATTCACACTGAAGCAGCTATTTCCCATTAGAGAAGCGGCCCTTCGACCTGCAGAGGCAGAAAGGTCCTCTTGTCTAATGGGAACTAGCCCATTCACACTGAAGCAGCTATTTCCCATTAGAGAAAGGGCCCTCAGACCTGCAGAGGCAGAAAGGTCCTCTCGTCTAATGGGAACTAGCCCATTCACACTGAAGCAGCTATTTCCCATTAGAGAACCGGCCCTCCGACCTGGAAAGGCAGAAAGGTCCTCTCGGCTAATGGGAACTAGCCCACTCACACTGAAGCAGCTATTTCCCATTAGAGAAACGGCCCTCTGACCTGGAAAGGCCCTCTCGTCTAATGGGAACTAGCCCATTCACACTGAAGCAGCTATTTCCCATTAGAGAAACGGCCCTCCGACCTGGAAAGGCAGAAAGGTCCTCTCGTCTAATGGGAACTAGCCCATTCACACTGAAGCAGCTATTTCCCATTAGATAAGCGGTCCCCCGACCTGCAGAGGCCAAAAGGTCATCTCGTCTAATTGGAACTAGCCCACTCACACTGAAGCAGCTATTTCCCATTAGAGAAGTGGTCCCCCGACCTGCAGAGGCAGAAAGGTCCTCTCGTCTAATGGGAACTAGCCCACTCACACTGAATCAGCTATTTCCCATTAGAGAAACGGCCCTCTGACCTTGAAAGGCAAAAAGGTCCTCTTGTCTAATGGGAACTAGCCCATTCACAATGAAGCAGCTATTTCCCATTAGAGAAGCGGCCCTCCGACCTGCAGAGGCAGAAAGGTCCTCTCGTCTAATGGGAGCTATCCCATTCACACTGAAGCAGCTATTTCCCATTAGAGAAGCGGCCCTCCGACCTGCAGAGGCAGAAAGCCCCTCTCGTCTAATGGGAACTAGCCCATTCACACTGAAGCAGCTATTTCCCATTAGAGAAACGGCCCTCCGACCTGGAAAGGCAGAAAGGTCCTCTCGTCTAATGGGAACTAGCCCACTCACACTGAAGCAGCTATTTCCCATTAGAGAAACGGCCCTCTGACCTGGAAAGGCCCTCTCGTCTAATGGGAACTAGCCCACTCACACTGAAGCAGCTATTTCTCATTAGAGAAACTGCCCTCCGACCTGCAGAGGCAGAAAGGTCCTCTCGTCTAATGGGAACTAGCCCATTCACACTGAAGCAGCTATTTCCCATTAGATAAGCGGTCCCCCGACCTGCAGAGGCCAAAAGGTCATCTCGTCTAATTGGAACTAGCCCACTCACACTGAAGCAGCTATTTCCCATTAGAGAAGTGGTCCCTGTTAAGACGGATTTCTGAACTCTGTCCTGGTGGCGCAGAAGTTCAGAAGGCCAACCTAATTACTTGGAACAGGGTAACCTCTGGACAAGCCAGACCAATCAAGGTAGCGATCGCGGCGGTCAAGACTAGGTCTCAAGAGGGGTGAGGGTGACTGAAAGCCCGCAGTGAGCACACAAAGCAAGAGCGCTGACAAACTACTCCAAACAGTTGTTATATCAAAAATAGATACACATTTATTTTAAGGCCTTTAAAACAATGACCGTAGCGAGAAAATCACACTATAACAATATTAAACCAACACATACCATATCAACACAATATATATACAAATACACAGTCGCAAGCGTTTAAAGCACGAAATATGTAGTCCACCTGAAAGGAAAGGAAAACAGGCAGTGCGATAACGCTTTAGACTCAGTTCGCCTTCAGAGGCACCTAACTAGATGGAAGTCCGAGCCCTGCGAAGAGTGGAGCCTTGTGCTCAAAGTACCTGCCACGCCGGTGCCAACGGGCAAAAGGGGAAGCTCTTCGGAGGAAGTCAGGCAGTTCGGGTTAGTGCACAGCAGAAGGAGAACAGGTTCCGCAACTCAAGCGCAGCCTCCACAGCGAGCAGAAGCAGAGCGCGAGTACGGCAAAAGGGTGCTGTTTTTACACAGCAGGGAAAAGCAATGGGATACTGCAGGAGGGCGACCAGATCCTAGCTAAACTACTCACCGGTCCCCGAAGCAAGCAGACCCAGGCTTCTCCACGTTTGTTTCAGCAGCTGGCAGGTTCAGAAGAGCAGGGAACGCCTCGTAGTCGTGTAGAGCAAAAAGACGTCCCAATCGACGAAACCAGCACAGTTTTGTTGCCGCACAGGACAACGGAGCGGCCGTGTGTATTCGAGCCAAATGAACCCTCCTCCCTTCAGACCTGGGAACGCCAAGCGTACGAAGCGTGGGAGAGGGTCAAGGACTCGCAATACAACACAACCTGGCGGCGGTTGCAGAGCCAAACCCCTTTGTAAGCTGGTCAGTCAACTGGATGGCCCAGAGACGCTTCCGAAGGCTTACTTGGCAGGAGATGGTTGAAGATGCCGGGAATAGCTGTTCCTGCTATTCCAAAGGTCGAAGCACCAGTACAGGCCTTCTGGTTCGATCAAAGGAGGACAGGGGCTCTCCGGACGACAGCAGTGCAAAGGAGGATTCCTTCAGCGGGTCACCAGCGATTCCTCGGTCCAGCCTCGTAGTTGCAGGATACTTGGCTCCTGTATTCCTTCGTTCGTGAGAACTCAGGAGATCGACCTGGCAGTGGTGTTTCCAGGTCCCTCTTATCCACGGTTCCCTTCGCGCCAAAACGGAGGGGAGCCAATGGGAGATCCGCTCATCAACACACATACCATACGTGGACCAATCACGGACCACGGTGGTCCCAGGCATTCACACCACCCCAGACTCTCTGGCACCCAGGATGTGTATTGGGACCAGACATCCCAGCCCACACCCTGGAGGCACACAAACGACATGTAGAAGCCCGCGAAAGCAACCACGTTTCGCGGGAAAGTACATGCCCAAATAAGGAAGGCCCCGGGTCGCCGGACCTGGGGAAGGTGAAGGGAGCAAGACGGTCAGTGGACAAGACAAAGGAGCCTCGCGGCCTGGCCATTTTGGGAGCCAGGCCACCATTTTGGGTTCAGTGCAAAAACGTGCTCAGAACGCCAAAAGGAGCTCAAAATAAACAATACGATCGCTGCCACCATTCGAGTCCCTGAATGACTTGCACCGATCAAATACCATCCTAAAAGAGTATCTAGGGTCTGTAGAAGGCTAGAGACCCAAGAGAGCAGTAACTTAGCTTACAGTGCCCTCTTGTGTCGTGTTGCACTAAAATGGCGACACGATTAAAGAAACTACGGGAAACCACGTTCCCCGGTACTGACTGTCTTAAGGGCATGTCAGTTTCCCCATAAGAAAGGAGCGAAAGCCCAGAGAAGTGCGGCAGAAGGCTGTACTTCTCTGGCAAAGTCAACAACAAGGTTAAAAACAATAGCAAAAAGTTTAGGGGTTGCCACATGGAAGGAAAATTCCCTACAATTACGAAATCTTTCCTAACACTCGCCCCTCCCAGACTATGGACAGGGGGAACTAATCCACCCCTGGATGAGTCTCTTGTTCAGGTCGGTAAAACATTCTGGACAACCCATCAGCATTGCTATGTTGGACACCTGGCCTATGCTCAATAGTGAAGTCGAAGCCTTGTAGACTTATGGACCACCTAAGCAACTTTGGATTCTCCCCCTTCATGTTCATTAGCCACTTTAACGGCTTATGGTCAGTCTGCACAGTGAAGTGGGTCCCATAGAGGTAGGGCCTCAGCTTCCTTAGGGCCCACACAACAGAGAAACATTCTTTCTCTACCGTGGACCATCTGAGCTCTCTGTCCTTAAGCTGGCGACTAATAAAACCGATAGGGTGTTCCTTACCCTTCTCATCTACTTGTGATAGTACAGCTCCTATCCCAGTGTCAGAGGCATCCGTCTGCACGATAAAAGGTCTTTGATAATCAGGGGCCCTGAGCACAGGGGCCTGGCACAAGGAGTCTTTTAAGCCATTGAAGGCCTTCTCACACTCGTCGGTCCAAGTTACCTTCTTGGGTTTCTTCGGAGTTGTGAGGGCAGTCAGAGGAGCAGCTATGGTGCCATAGTCTGCCACAAAATTGCGATAATACCCCGTGAGTCCTAAGAAGGCTCTCACTTGGGTTTGCGTAGTGGGGGTAGGCCAGTCTTTTACTGCTTGTACTTTACTGGGTAGAGGCTGTATCCTCCCTCCACCTACTTCATGTCCAAGGTAAACCACTGAGCCTTGTCCAATCTGGCATTTACTAGCCTTTATGGTCAAGTGGGCTTTCTGAAGAGCCTGGAGCACAATCCTGAGGTGTTTCACATGGTCTTCCCAGGTGGCACTGAAAACTGCTATATCGTCCAGATATGCAAGACAGAATTCGTCCAACCCATTCAACACATGATTCACAAGCCTCTGGAAAGTGGCAGGTGCATTCTTCAACCCGAACGGCATTACCCGGAATTGGTAAAGGCCGTCTGGAGTAGAAAATGCTGTCTTCTCCTTGGCATGTTCTGCTAAAGCTATTTGCCAATAGCCAGCAGTGAGGTCAAACGTGCTGAGGTACTTGGAGGCACCCAAAGTATCCACCAGCTCATCTGTTCGAGGCAAGGGGTGTGCGTCTGTCTTGGTGACAGCATTCAGAGCCCTGTAATCCACGCAGAACCTCAATTCAGAAGTGCCTGCTTTTGGAACCAAAACCACAGGACTGGACCAAGGACTACTAGAGGGTTCAATCACCCCAAGGTCTAACATCTTGTTGACCTCGGTCTTAATATAAGACCGTACTTTATCCGACATCCTGTATCCCCTACTTTTGGTAGGTACACTGTCTCCTGTGTCAATGTTATGTTTGCACCAAGGTGTCAAACCAGGGGACTGTGAAAACAGGGGGGAAAACTGCCTAAGCAAACTTTTCACCTCAGCCTGCTGATCAGAAGTCAGGTGAGGGGCCACTCGGACACCCTCAACGGAGCTATCTGAAGTACCGCTTTGGAACAGGTCGGGGAGAGGTTCTGACTCCTCTTCCTCAACATCTGAAGCCAGTAGCAGTGCTGCGATTTCGACTCTTGGGACGAAAGCCTTCAGCCTATTCACGTGGAACACTTTTGGAGCCTGTCCAGGCCTTCCAAGGTCCACTAAATAGTTCACCTCACCCAGGGGCTCCACCACTGTGTAAGGGCCTGACCATTTGTCCTGTAAAGCTCGAGGCCTTATTGGATTCATGATCAGGACTTGCTGACCAGGTGTAAAGTTGATGAGGGAAGCTTTCTGGTCGTACCAATGTTTCACCAGCGCCTGCCCTGCCTTCAATTTATCACTAGCCAAGCCCATCAGAAGTACCATCCGTTTTCTGAGCCCTAGCACATAGTCAACTACATTGGTAGTAACAGGGGGAGTGGGCATCTCCCATCCCTCTTTGACGATGGCTAGGGGTCCCCGTACGGGATGACCGAACAGAAGTTCGAAGGGGCTGAAGCCAACACCCTCCTGTGGTACCTCTCGGTAGGCAAACAGTAGGCATGGTAAAAGAAGATCCCATTTTCTTCTCTGAGGCTCCTCCAGAGCCCCAATCATGCTCTTTAACGTTCTGTTGAAACGTTCCACCAGACCATTGGTCTGGGGGTGATATGCAGAAGAGAACTTGTAGGTGACCCCACATTCTTTCCACATAGCCTGCATATACTTCGACATAAAGTTGCTGCCACGATCTGACACAACTTCTTTAGGGAAGCCAACCCTAGTAAATATGCCGAGTAAAGCTTTTGCAACTGACTTGGCAGTTACAGTCTTCAATGGGATGGCCTCAGGATACCTGGTTGCATGGTCGACCAGCACCAGGATAAACCTATTGCCCGAGGATGTTTGTGGGTCAAGGGGACCAACGATGTCGATCCCTACCCTTTCAAATGGTACCCCCAC
This sequence comes from Ambystoma mexicanum, assembly GCF_040938575.1. NCBI lineage: Eukaryota > Metazoa > Chordata > Amphibia > Caudata > Ambystomatidae > Ambystoma > Ambystoma mexicanum. The sequence continues at coordinate 1,347,162,298 of NC_090933.1, read as the reverse complement.
AACTGGGAGCGGTACCAACGGAGCTTGGATTGTCTCGCCAACCTTACCAGACAACTGGCAGGAGGCACAACTCCTGCAGTGACTTTCTACTTGCACCCCCATCTTGGGCCAGTAGAAGTGCATGGATAACCTTTGCTTGGTCCTCTTCATACCAAGGTGACCAGCAAGGGGAACTTCATGCGCCAACTGCAGGAGGAAGGGTCTAACAGCAAGGGGAACCACCAACCTCCTATGGTCTCCTTCTGTAGACTCTGTGGGCTCACTATACAGGAGTCCACCTTCCCAATAAATCCTATGCTTCCCAGGAGGTTCACCCTCAAGCTGGGAGCAGGCCTGTCTCCTTAGGCCTTCCAGAGATGGGCACTCACGTTGGCCTTTACTGAATTCGTCCCTATCAGGACCTCCTTCAACTAACAAGTCTTTTAGTTCAGGATGATCGTTGGGGTCGAATACTTCAGGCATCGCCACCTCCTCGTCAGGCCCGGGCGATTGACCAACTTCCTCCACCGCAGTGGTAGGCGAGCTCGGGGGAATATTCTCTTTCCCTCGTCTTGACTTGTAGACTCCTTTCGCCTTGGGTTTCCCCTTCGGCTGGGGCGGCGTATTGGACTTGGCCAAGGCTGCCCGTGCTTGAGACCGTGTGTAGGGTCGTTCGGCAGTGTCTCCTACGAGCCCTAAAGCTCTGAGATCATTGCCCAACAAGACCTTTCCCGGGACGTTTCTCTGAATGCTCACTGGAATCCTGACTGCTGTACCATTTAAAGTAAGATTTACAGGGATCACGGGAAACATACGGAGGGGGCCGTCAGCCAACTTAGTGGGCATCAGAGTAGCTCTGGCAACTTCCTCTGAGTCTACCAAGGTAGAATCCACTACAGTTCGACTGCACCCACTATCCCTAAGAGCTGGAGTATCCACTCCATTGATCAGCACACTGTCTTTAAAGTAGTGCTTGGTATTATCCGGAATCCTAGCATAAGCCTCTGCGACTTTAGGCTCCCAGGAACCCAGGGACACTAAAACTACCTCAGCCTCTATTCCGCTGGGAAATGAGTCTGAGGAGAAGGATGCTCCTGTAATCTCTTCTTCCTCGTAGGAGGAGAAGGCCAGATTAGCGGAGTGGACCCCCAAAGGTCTAACCTTACAACGGGGATCCCCCTTCACATGGTCAGTTGCTCCACAAGAAAAACAAGCCCCAGTGGGTCTGTTTACGTAGGGAGGCTTATTGTAACCAGAGTTCTGTTTCGGAGGCTGACCTCCACTACCCTGTGAGTTCTCTTGTGTCTTACCCTTGTTTTTCTTTTTGTGGCCCTTATGGGAAGAAGATTTAGCAGATTCCCCACCCTCCATATCTTTGGACTTTTTCCCTTCCTCCTGCTTACCAGGATGAGTTTTGTCCTTATGGGACACTCGATGTGACACCCATAAGTCTGCTGCAATGGCCAGCTTCTTAGGATCTATCTCCTTCGAATCGGCCAAATGCTGCTTAAGCTCCTGGGAAGAAGAAGCAAAAATATGTTCTAGCATGACAAGATTTATCATGCCTTCGAAGGTAGAAACCTTATAACCTTCAACCCAGCCAGTTAAGTTTTTCAAAGATTCAGCGACATAAGATACCCAAGTACCACCTTCCTTTTTCTTATACTCTCGAAAACGCTTTAAATATTGGGCCGGAGTCTTCCCAAACTTTAAAATGAGAGTTTGGTTTAACATTGCGAAATCAGCCCGCTCAGCCTTCGACATTTCCATAATGGCACTACAGCCAGAATGGGGCAGTCTACTGAGCAACCACGCAATCTTATCAGCATTGTCAACTTCCTGGACCTCGCATGCATACTCAAACGCATTCAGCCAGTCCATAATGTCATTCCTCTCTTCATACACACTGAGCAGATCTTTTGGAAACCGTGGATGAGAGGAAGCCCCAGACCCATGTCTAGGACCCTTGGATCCATTTGCAACCTGAAGCTTGGCCAGTTCCAACTGGTGATCCCTGTCTTTCTGTTTTTCTGCCTGTTCGATTTTTAGTTTGGCTATGCTGAATTCAAGCTCCTGCTGCCTAAACCGCAGCTCTTGCTTCTTGAATTCAAGCATAGCCTCCCCATCAACACTGGCAGAGGAAACATTAGACATTACATCCTCCCTGTCCTCGTGGTCGCGATGGATCAGTGCAGCGGCAGAACCGTCGGTTCTGCCAGTGAGAGCAGCCCCACCACCTTCTGCACTGTCCTCGGAAGTTATAGCGTCAAGCTGCGCTTCTTGCCACGCCACGATTCTTTGGATCATTTCCAATTTAGTGTCTTGAGAGGAAACACCTCTCTCTGCACACATCTTTTTCAGCGTTTCTGATTTGGAAGCATTTAAAGTTAACAAGGTATTTGTTTCCATACTGTTTGATAGGACTATGGCCTTTTTAAAGTTATATTACAACAATTCACTACGTGTACTGTTTGGAATAACCCGAAATGCCTTAGTTCGAGCGCAACACTGGATACCTTCAGTCGTATCCCACCGCTGTACACCAATTTGTTAAGACGGATTTCTGAACTCTGTCCTGGTGGCGCAGAAGTTCAGAAGGCCAACCTAATTACTTGGAACAGGGTAACCTCTGGACAAGCCAGACCAATCAAGGTAGCGATCGCGGCGGTCAAGACTAGGTCTCAAGAGGGGTGAGGGTGACTGAAAGCCCGCAGTGAGCACACAAAGCAAGAGCGCTGACAAACTACTCCAAACAGTTGTTATATCAAAAATAGATACACATTTATTTTAAGGCCTTTAAAACAATGACCGTAGCGAGAAAATCACACTATAACAATATTAAACCAACACATACCATATCAACACAATATATATACAAATACACAGTCGCAAGCGTTTAAAGCACGAAATATGTAGTCCACCTGAAAGGAAAGGAAAACAGGCAGTGCGATAACGCTTTAGACTCAGTTCGCCTTCAGAGGCACCTAACTAGATGGAAGTCCGAGCCCTGCGAAGAGTGGAGCCTTGTGCTCAAAGTACCTGCCACGCCGGTGCCAACGGGCAAAAGGGGAAGCTCTTCGGAGGAAGTCAGGCAGTTCGGGTTAGTGCACAGCAGAAGGAGAACAGGTTCCGCAACTCAAGCGCAGCCTCCACAGCGAGCAGAAGCAGAGCGCGAGTACGGCAAAAGGGTGCTGTTTTTACACAGCAGGGAAAAGCAATGGGATACTGCAGGAGGGCGACCAGATCCTAGCTAAACTACTCACCGGTCCCCGAAGCAAGCAGACCCAGGCTTCTCCACGTTTGTTTCAGCAGCTGGCAGGTTCAGAAGAGCAGGGAACGCCTCGTAGTCGTGTAGAGCAAAAAGACGTCCCAATCGACGAAACCAGCACAGTTTTGTTGCCGCACAGGACAACGGAGCGGCCGTGTGTATTCGAGCCAAATGAACCCTCCTCCCTTCAGACCTGGGAACGCCAAGCGTACGAAGCGTGGGAGAGGGTCAAGGACTCGCAATACAACACAACCTGGCGGCGGTTGCAGAGCCAAACCCCTTTGTAAGCTGGTCAGTCAACTGGATGGCCCAGAGACGCTTCCGAAGGCTTACTTGGCAGGAGATGGTTGAAGATGCCGGGAATAGCTGTTCCTGCTATTCCAAAGGTCGAAGCACCAGTACAGGCCTTCTGGTTCGATCAAAGGAGGACAGGGGCTCTCCGGACGACAGCAGTGCAAAGGAGGATTCCTTCAGCGGGTCACCAGCGATTCCTCGGTCCAGCCTCGTAGTTGCAGGATACTTGGCTCCTGTATTCCTTCGTTCGTGAGAACTCAGGAGATCGACCTGGCAGTGGTGTTTCCAGCTCCCTCTTATCCACGGTTCCCTTCGCGCCAAAACGGAGGGGAGCCAATGGGAGATCCGCTCATCAACACACATACCATACGTGGACCAATCACGGACCACGGTGGTCCCAGGCATTCACACCACCCCAGACTCTCTGGCACCCAGGATGTGTATTGGGACCAGACATCCCAGCCCACACCCTGGAGGCACACAAACGACATGTAGAAGCCCGCGAAAGCAACCACGTTTCGCGGGAAAGTACATGCCCAAATAAGGAAGGCCCCGGGTCGCCGGACCTGGGGAAGGTGAAGGGAGCAAGACGGTCAGTGGACAAGACAAAGGAGCCTCGCGGCCTGGCCATTTTGGGAGCCAGGCCACCATTTTGGGTTCAGTGCAAAAACGTGCTCAGAACGCCAAAAGGAGCTCAAAATAAACAATACGATCGCTGCCACCATTCGAGTCCCTGAATGACTTGCACCGATCAAATACCATCCTAAAAGAGTATCTAGGGTCTGTAGAAGGCTAGAGACCCAAGAGAGCTGTAACTTAGCTTACAGTGCCCTCTTGTGTCGTGTTGCACTAAAATGGCGACACGATTAAAGAAACTACGGGAAACCACGTTCCCCGGTACTGACTGTCTTAAGGGCATGTCAGTTTCCCCATAAGAAAGGAGCGAAAGCCCAGAGAAGTGCGGCAGAAGGCTGTACATCTCTGGCAAAGTCAACAACAAGGTTAAAAACAATAGCAAAAAGTTTAGGGGTTGCCACATGGAAGGAAAATTCCCTACAATTACGAAATCTTTCCTAACAGTCCCCCGACCTGCAGAGGCAGAAAGGTCCTCTCGTCTAATGGGAACTAGCCCACTCACACTGAAGCAGCTATTTCCCATTAGAGAAACGGCCCTCTGACCTTGAAAGGCAAAAAGGTCCTCTTGTCTAATGGGAACTAGCCCATTCACAATGAAGCAGCTATTTCCCATTAGAGAAGCGGCCCTCCGACCTGCAGAGGCAGAAAGGTCCTCTCGTCTAATGGGAGCTATCCCATTCACACTGAAGCAGCTATTTCCCATTAGAGAAGCGGGCCTCCGACCTGCAGAGGCAGAAAGCCCCTCTCGTCTAATGGGAACTAGCCCATTCACACTGAAGCAGCTATTTCCCATTAGAGAAACGGCCCTCCGACCTGGAAAGGCAGAAAGGTCCTCTCGTCTAATGGGAACTAGCCCACTCACAATGAAGCAGCTATTTCCCATTAGAGAAACGGCCCTCTGACCTGGAAAGGCAGAAAGGTCCTCTCGTCCAATGGGAACTAGCCCATTCACACTGAAGCAGCTATTTCCCATTAGAGAGGCGGCCCTCCGACCTGGAAAGGCAAAAACATCCTCTCGTCTAATGGAAACTAGCCCATTCACACTGAAGCAGCTATTTCCCATTAGAGAAGCGGCCCTCCGACCTGCAGAGGCAGAAAGGTCCTCTCGTCTAATTGGAACTAGCCCACTCAGACTGAAGCAGATATTTCCCATTAGAGAAACGGCCCTCTGACCTGGACAGGCAGAAAGATCCTCTCGTCCAATGGGAACTTGCCCATTCAAACTGAAGCAGCTATTTCCCATTAGAGAAACGGCCCTCCGACCTGGAAAGGCAAAAACGTCCTCTCGTCTAATGGAAACTAGCCCATTCACACTGAAGCAGCTATTTCCCATTAGAGAAGCGGCCCTCCGACCTGCAGAGGCAGAAAGGTCCTCTCGTCTAATGGCAACTAGCCCATTCACACTGAAGCAGCTATTTCCCATTAGAGAAACGGCCCTCCGACCTGGAAAGGCAGAAAGGTCCTCTCGTCTAATGGGAACTAGCCCATTTACACTGAAGCAACTATTTCCCATTAGATAAGCGGTCCCCCGACCTGCAGAGGCCAAAAGGTCATCTTGTCTAATTGGAACTAGCCCACTCACACTGAAGCAGCTATTTCCCATTAGAGAAGCGGTCCCCCGACCTGCAGAGGCAGAAAGGTCCTCTCGTCTAATGGGAACTAGCCCACTCACACTGAAGCAGCTATTTCCCATTAGAGAAATGGCCCTCTGACCTTGAAAGGCAGAAAGGTCCTCTCGTCTAATGGGAACTAGCCCATTCACACTGAAGCAGCTATTTCCCATTAGAGAAATGGCCCTCCGACCTGGAAAGGCAGAAAGGTCCTCTTGTCTAATGGGAACTAGCCCATTCACACTGAAGCAGCTATTTTCCATTAGATAAACGGCCCTCTGACCTTGAAAGGCAGAAAGGTCCTCTCGTCTAATGGGAACTTACCCATTCACACTGAAGCAGCTATTTCCCATTAGAGAAGCAGTCCCCCGACCTGCAGAGGCAGAAAGGATCTCTTGTCTAATGGGAACTAGCCCACTCACACTGAAGCAGCTATTTCCCATTAGAGAAACGGCCCTCTGACCTGGAAAGGCCCTCTCGCTCACACTGAAACAGCTATTTACCATTAGAGAAACGGCACTCTGACCTGGAAAGGCAGAAAGGTCCTCTCGTCTAATGGGAACTAGCCCACTCACACTGAAGCAGCTATTTCCCACTAGAGAAGCGGCCCTTCGAACTGCAGAGGCAAAAAGGTCCTCTCGTCTAATGGGAACTAGCCCACTCAGACTGAAGCAGCTATTTCCGATTGGAGAAACGGCCCTCTGACCTGCAGAGGCAGAAAGGACCTCTTGTCTAATGGGAACTAGCACATTCACACTGAGGCAGCTATTTCCCATTAGAGAAACGGCCCTCTGACCTGCAGAGGCAGAAAGGCCCTCTTGTCTAATGGGAACTAGCCCATTCACACTGAAGCTGCTATTTCCCATTAGAGAAACGGCCCTCTGACCTGGAAAGGCAGAAAGGTCCTCTCGTCTAATGGGAACTAGCCCATTCACACTGAAGCAGCTATTTCCCATTAGAGAAGCGGCCCTTCGACCTGCAGAGGCAGAAAGGTCCTCTTGTCTAATGGGAACTAGCCCATTCACACTGAAGCAGCTATTTCCCATTAGAGAAACGGCCCTCCGACCTGCAGAGGCAGAAAGGTCCTCTCGTCTAATGGGAACTAGCCCACTCACACTGAAGCAGCTATTTCCCATTAGAGAAACGGCCCTCTGACCTGGAAAGGCCCTCTCGTCTAATGGGAACTAGCCCATTCACACTGAAGCAGCTATTTCCCATTAGAGAAACGGCCCTCCGACCTGGAAAGGCAGAAAGGTCCTTTCGTCTAATGGGAACTAGCCCACTCACACTGAAGCAGCTATTTCCCATTAGAGAAACGGCCCTCTGACCTGGAAAGGCCCTCTCGTCTAATGGGAACTAGCCCACTCACACTGAAGCAGCTATTTCTCATTAGAGAAACTGCCCTCCGACCTGCAGAGGCAGAAAGGTCCTCTCGTCTAATGGGAACTAGCCCATTCACACTGAAGCAGCTATTTCCCATTGGAGAAACGGCCCTCTGACCTGCAGAGGCAAAAAGGTCCTCTCGTCTAATGGGAACTAGCCCACTAACACTGAAGTAGCTATTTCCCATTTGAGAAGCAGCCCTTCGACCTGCAGAGGCAAAAAGGTCCTCTCGTCTAATGGGAACTAGCCCATTCACACTGAAGCAGCTATTTCATATTAGAGAAACTGCCCTCCGACCTGCAGAGGCAGAAAGGTCCTCTCGTCTAATGGGAACTAGCCCATTCACACTGAAGCAGCTATTTCCCATTGGAGAAACGGCCCTCTGACCTGCAGAGGCAAAAAGGTCCTCTCGTCTAATGGGAACTAGCCCACTAACACTGAAGCACCTATTTCCCATTAGAGAAGCAGCACTTCGACCTGCAGAGGCAAAAAGGTCCTCTCGTCTAATGGGAACTAGCCCACTAACACTGAAGCAGCTATTTCCCATTAGAGAAGCAGCCCTCCGACCTGCAGAGGCAGAAAGGTCCTCTCGTCTAATGGGAACTAGCCCATTCACACTGAAGCAGCTATTTCCCATTAGAGAAACGGCCCTCTGACCTGGAAAAGCAGAAAGGTCCTCTCGTCTAATGGGAACTAGCCCACTCACACTGAAGCAGCTATTTCCCATTAGAGTAACGGCCCTCCGACCTGGAAAGGCAGAAAGGTCCTCTCGTCTAATGGGAACTAGCCCACTCAGACTGAAGCAGCTATTTCCCATTAGAGAAACTGCCCTCCGACCTGCAGAGGCAGAAAGGTCCTCTCGTCTAATGGGAACTAGCCCACTCACACTGAAGCAGCTATTTCCCATTAGAGAAACGTCCCTCTAACTTGGAAAGGCAGAAAGGTCCTCTCATCTAATGGAAAATAGCCCACTCACACTGAAGTAGCTATTTCCCATTAGAGAAGCGGCCCTTCGACCTGCAGAGGCAAAAAGGTCCTCTCGTCTAATGGGAACTAGCCCACTCAGACTGAAGCAGCTATTTCCCATTGGAGAAACGGCCCTCTGACCTGCAGAGGCAGAAAGGACCTCTTGTCTAATGGGAACTATCCCATTCACACTGAAGCAGCTATTTCCCATTAGAGAAACGGCCCTCTGACCTGCAGAGGAAGAAAGGCCCTCTTGTCTAATGGGAACTAGCCCATTCACACTGAAGCAGCTATTTCCCATTAGAGAAGCGGCCCTCCGACCTGGAAAGGCAGAAAGGTCCTCTCGTCTAATGGGAACTAGCCCATCACACTGAAGCAGCTATTTCCCATTAGAGAAACGGCCCTCTGACCTGGAAAGTCAGAAAGATCCTCTCGTCCAATGGGAACTAGCCCATTCACACTGATGCAGCTATTTCCCATTAGAGAAGCGGCCCTCCGACCTGGAAAGGCAAAAAGGTCCTCTCGTCTAATGGGAACTAGCCCATTCACACTGAAGCAGCTATTTCCCACTAGAGAAGCGGCCCTCCGACCTGCAGAGGCAGAAAGGTCCTCTTGTCTAATGGGAACTATCCCATTCACACTGAAGCAGCTATTTCCCATTAGAGAAGCGGCCCTCCGACCTGCAGAGGCAGAAAGCTCCTCTCGTCTAATGGGAACTAGCCCACTCACACTGAAGCAGCTATTTCCCATTAGAGAATTGGCCCTCTGACATGGAAAGGCAGAAAGGTCCTCTCGCTCACACTTGTTAAGACGGATTTCTGAACTCTGTCCTGGTGGCGCAGAAGTTCAGAAGGCCAACCTAATTACTTGGAACAGGGTAACCTCTGGACAAGCCAGACCAATCAAGGTAGCGATCGCGGCGGTCAAGACTAGGTCTCAAGAGGGGTGAGGGTGACTGAAAGCCCGCAATGAGCACACAAAGCAAGAGCGCTTACAAACTACTCCAAACAGTTGTTATATCAAAAATATAAACACATTTATTTTAAGGCCTTTAAAATAATGACCGTAGCGAGAAAATCACAATATCACAATATTAAACCAACACATACCATATCAACACAATATATATACAAATACACAGTCGCAAGCGTTTAAAGCACGAAATATGTAGTCCACCTGAAAGGAAAGGAAAACAGGCAGTGCGATAACGCTTAAGACTCAGTTCGCCTTCAGAGGCACCTAACTAGATGGAAGTCCGAGCCCTGCGAAGAGTGGAGCCTTGTGCTCAAAGTACCTGCCACGCCGGTGCCAACGGGCAAAAGGGGAAGCTCTTCGGAGGAAGTCAGGCAGTTCGGGTTAGTGCACAGCAGAAGGAGAACGGGTTCCGCAACTCAAGCGCAGCCTCCACAGCGAGCAGAAGCAGAGCGCAAGTACGGCAAAAGGGTGCTGTTTTTACACAGCAGGAAAAGCAATGGGATACTGCAGGAGGGCGACCAGATCCTAGCTAAACTACTCACCGGTCCCCGAAGCAAGCAGACCCCGGCTTCTCCACGTTAGTTACAGCAGCTGGCAGGTTCAGAAGAGCAGGGAACGCCTTGTAGTCGTGTAGAGCAAAAAGACGTCCCAATCGACGAAACCAGCACAGTTTTGTTGCCGCAGCAGGACAACGGAGCGGCCGTGTGTATTCAAGCCAAATGTACACTCCTCCCTTCAGACTTGGGAACGCCAAGTGTACGAAGCGTGGGAGAGTGACAAGGACTCGAAATACAACACAACCTGGCGGCAGTTACAGAGCAGGACTCCCTTGTAAGCTGGTCAGTCAACTGGATGGCCCAGAGACACTTCCGAAGGCTTACTTGGTAGGAGATGATGAAGTCGCCGGGAATAGCTGTTCCTGCTATTCCAAAGGTCGAAGCACCAGTACAGGCCTTCTGGTTCGATCCAAGGAGGAAAGGGTTTCACAGGACGACAGCAGTGCAAAGGAGGATTCCTTCAGCGGGTCACCAGCGATTCCTCGGTCCAGCCTCTTGGTTGCAGGATACTTGGCTCCTGTATTCCTTCGTTCGTGAGAACTCAGGAGATCGACCTGGCAGTGGTGTTTCCAGCTCCCTCTTATCCACGGTTCCCTTCGCGCCAAAACGGAGGGGAGCCAATGGGAGATCCGCACATCAACACACATACCATACGTGGACCAATCACGGACCACGGTGGTCCCAGGCATTCACACCACCCCAGACTCTCTGGCACCCAGGATGTGTATTGGGACCAGACATACCAGCCCACACCCTGGAGGCACACAAACGACATGTAGAAGCCCGCGAAAGCAACCACGTTTCGCGGGAAAGTACATGCCCAAATAAGGAAGGCCCCGGGTCGCCCGACCTGGGGAAGGTGAAGGGAGCAAGACGGTCAATGGACAAGACAAAGGAGCCTCGCGGCCTGGCCATTTTGGGAGCCAGGCCACCATTTTGGGTTCAGTGCAAAAACGTGCTCAGAACGCCAAAAGGAGCTCAAAATAAACAAAACGATCGCTGCCACCATTCGAGTCCCTGAATGACTTGCACCGATCAAATACCATCCTAAAAGAGTATCTAGGGCCCGTAGAAGGCTAGAGACCCAAGAGAGCTGTAACTTAGCTTACAGTGCCCTCTTGTGTCGTGTTGCACTAAAGCTGCGACACGATAAAAGAAACTACGGGAAACCACGTTCCCCGGTACTGACTGTCTTAAGGGCATGTCAGTTTCCCCGTAAGAAAGGAGCGAAAGCCCAGAGGAGTGCGGCAGAAGGCTGCACTTCTCTGGCAAAGTCAAGAACAAGGTTAAAAACAATAGCAAAAAGTTTAGGGGTTGCCACATGGAAGGAAAATTCCCTACAATTACGAAATCTTTCCTAACAACACTGAAGCAGCTATTTCCCATTAGCGAAACGGCCCTCTGACCTGGAAAGGCAGAAAGGTCCTCTCATCTAATGGGAACTAGCCCACTCACACTGAAGCAGCTATTTCCCATTAGAGAAACGGCCCTCTAACTTGGAAAGGCAGAAAGGTCCTCTTGTCTAATGGGAACTAGCCCATTCACACTGAAGCAGCTATTTCCCATTAGAGAAACGGCCCTCCGACCTGGAAAGGCAGAAAGGTCCTCTCGTCTAATGGGAACTATCCCATTCACACTGAAGCAGCTATTTCCCATTAGAGACACGGCCCTCCGACCTGGAAAGGCAGAAAGGCCCTCTCGTCTAATGGGAACTAGCCCATTCACACTGAAGAAGCTATTTCCCATTAGATAAGCAGTCCCCCGACCTGCAGAGGCAAGAAGGTCATCTCGTTTAATTGGAACTAGCCCACTCACACTGAAGCAGCTATGTCCCATTAGAGAAGCGGTCCCCCGACCTGCAGAGGCAGAAAGGTCCTCTCGTCTAATGGGAACTAGCCCACTCACACTGAAGCAGCTATTTCCCATTAGAGAAACGGCCCTCTGACCTTGAAAGGCAGAAAGGTCCTCTCGCCTAATGGGAACTAGCCCATTCACACTGAAGCAGCTATTTCCCATTAGAGACACGGCCCACCGACCTGGAAAGGCAGAAAGGTCCTCTTGTCTAATGGGAACTAGCCCATTCACACTGAAGCAGCTATTTTCCATTAGATAAACGGCCCTCTGACCTTGAAAGGCAGAAAGGTCCTCTCGCCTAATGGGAACTTACCCATTCACACTGAAGCAGCTATTTCCCATTAGAGAAGCGGTCCCCCGACCTGCAGAGGCAGAAAGGTCCTCTTGTCTAATGGGAACTAGCCCACTCACACTGAAGCAGCTATTTCCCATCTGAGAAACGGCCCTCTGACCTGGAAAGGCCCTCTCGCTCACACTGAAACAGCTATTTCCCATTAGAGAAACGGCCCTCTGACCTGGAAAGGCAGAAAGGTCCTCTCGTGTAATGGGAACTAGCCCACTCACACTGAAGCAGCTATTTCCCATTAGAGAAGCGGCCCTTCGACCTGCAGAGGCAAAAAGGTCCTCTTGTCTAATGGGAACTAGCCCACTCAGACTGAAGCAGCTATTTCCCATTGGAGAAACAGCCCTCTGACCTGCAGAGGCAGAAAGGACCTCTTGTCTAATGGGAACTAGCACATTCACACTGAAGCAGCTATTTCCCATTAGAGAAACGGCCCTCTGACCTGCAGAGGCAGAAAGGCCCTCTTGTCTAATGGGAACTAGCCCATTCACACTGAAGCTGCCATTTCCCATTAGAGAAACGGCCCTCTGACCTGGAAAGGCAGAAAGGTCCTCTCGTCTAATGGGAACTAGCCCATTCACACTGAAGCAGCTATTTCCCATTAGAGAAACGGCCCTCCGACCAGCAGAGGCAGAAATGTCCTCTCGTCTAATGGGAACTAGCCCATTCACTCTGAAGCAGCTTTTTCCCATTAGAGAAACGGCCCTCCGACCTGGAAAGGCAGAAAGGTCCTCTCGTCTAATGGGAACTAGCCCACTCACACTGAAGCAGCTATTTCCCATTAGAGAAACGGCCCTCCGACGTGGAAAGGCAGAAAGATCCTCTCGTCCAATGGGAACTAGCCCATTCACACTGAAGCAGCTATTTCCCATTAGAGAAGCGGCCCTCCGACCTGGAAAGGCAAAAACATCCTCTCGTCTAATGGGAACTAGCCCACTCACACTGAAGCAGCTATTTCCCATTAGAGAAGCGGTCCCCCGACCTGCAGAGGCAGAAAGGTCCTCTCGTCTAACGGGAACTAGCCCACTCACACTGAAGCAGCTATTTCCCATTAGAGAAATGGCCCTCTGACCTGGAAGGCAGAAAGGTGCTCTCGTCTAATGGGAACTAGCCCATTCACACTGAAGCAGCTATTTCCCATTAGAGAAACGGCCCTCCGACCTGGAAAGGCAGAAAGGTCCTCTCGTCTAATGGGAGCTAGCCCATTCACACTGAAGCAGCTATTTCCCATTAGAGAACGGCCCTCCGACCTGGAAAGGCAGAAAGGTCCTCTCGTCCAATGGGAACGAGCCCATTCACACTGAAGCAGCTATTTCCCATTAGAGAAGCGGCCCTCCGACCTGGAAAGGCAAAAACATCCTCTCGTCTAATGGAAACTAGCCCATTCACACTGAAGCAGCTATTTCCCATTAGAGAAGCGGCCCTCCGACCTGCAGAGGCAGAAAGGTCCTCTCGTCTAATGGGAACTAGCCCACTCAGACTGAAGCAGCTATTTCCCATTAGAGAAACGGCCCTCTGACCTGGAAAGGCAGAAAGATCCTCTCGTCCAATGGGAACTAGCCCATTCACACTGAAGCAGCTGTTTCCCATTAGAGAAGCGGCCCCCCGACCTGCAGAGGCCAAAAGGTCATCTCGTCTAATTGGAACTAGCCCACTCACACTGAAGCAGCTATTTCCCATTAGAGAAGCGGTCCCCCGACCTACAGAGGCAGAAAGGTCCTCTCGTCTAATGGGAACTAGCCCACTCACACTGAAGCAGCTATTTCCCATTAGAGAAACGGCCCTCTGACCTTGAAAGGCAAAAAGGTCCTCTTGTCTAATGGGAACTAGCCCATTCACAATGAAGCAGCTATTTCCCATTAGAGAAACGGCCCTCTGACCTGGAAAGGCAGAAAGATCCTCTCGTCCAATGGGAACTAGCCCATTCACACTGAAGCAGCTATTTCCCATTAGAGAAGCGGCCCTCCGACCTGGAAAGGCAAAAAGGTCCTCTCGTCTAATGGGAACTAGCCCACTCACACTGAAGCAGCTATTTCCCATCTGAGACACGGCCCTCTGACCTGGAAAGGCCCTCTCGCTCACACTGAAACAGCTATTTCCCATTAGAGAAACGGCCCTCTGACCTGGAAAGGCAGAAAGGTCCTCTCGTGTAATGGGAACTAGCCCACTCACACTGAAGCAGCTATTTCCCATTAGAGAAGCGGCCCTTCGACCTGCAGAGGCAAAAAGGTCCTCTCGTCTAATGGGAACTAGCCCACTCAGACTGAAGCAGCTATTTCCCATTGGAGAAACGACCCTCTGACCTGCAGAGGCAGAAAGGACCTCTTGTCTAATGGGAACTAGCACATTCACACTGAAGCAGCTATTTCCCATTATAGAAACGGCCCTCTGACCTGCAGAGGCAGAAAGGCCCTCTTGTCTAATGGGAACTAGCCCATTCACACTGAAGCTGCTATTTCCCATTAGAGAAACTGTCCTCCGACCTGCAGAGGCAGAAATGTCCTCTCGTCTAATGGGAACTAGCCCATTCACACTGAAGCAGCTATTTCCCATTAGAGAAGCAGCCCTCCGACCTGCAGAGGCAGAAAGGTCCTCTCGTCTAATGGGAACTAGCCCACTCACACTGAAGCAGCTATTTCCCATTAGAGAAACGGCCCTCTAACTTGGAAAGGCTGAAAGGTCCTCTCGTCTAATGGGAACTAGCCCACTCACACTGAAGCAGCTATTTCCCATTAGAGAAACGGCCCTCTAACTTGGAAAGGCAGAAAGGTCCTCTCATCTAATGGAAACTAGCCCACTCACACTGAAGTAGCTATTTCCCATTAGAGAAGCGGCCCTTCGACCTGCAGAGGCAAAAAGGTCCTCTCGTCTAATGGGAACTAGCCCACTCAGACTGAAGCAGCTATTTCCCATTGGAGAAACGGCCCTCTGACCTGCAGAGGCAAAAAGGACCTCTTGTCTAATGGGAACTAGCCCATTCACACTGAAGCATCTATTTCCCATTAGAGAAACGGCCCTCTGACATGCAGAGGAAGAAAGGCCCTCTTGTCTAATGGGAACTAGCCCATTCACACTGAAGCAGCTATTTCCCATTAGAGAAGCGGCCCTCCGACCTGGAAAGGCAGAAAGGTCCTCTCGTCTAATGGGAACTAGCCCATCACACTGAAGCAGCTATTTCCCATTAGAGAAACGGCCCTCTGACCTGGAAAGGCAGAAAGATCCTCTCGTCCAATGGGAACTAGCCCATTCACACTGAAGCAGCTATTTCCCATTAGAGAAGCGGCCCTCCGACCTGCAGAGGCAGAAAGGTCCTCTTGTCTAATGGGAACTATCCCATTCACACTGAAGCAGCTATTTCCCATTAGAGAAGTGGCCCTCCGACCTGCAGAGGCAGAAAGCTCCTCTCGTCTAATGGGAACTAGCCCAATCACACTGAAGCAGCTATTTCCCATTAGAGAATCGGCCCTCTGACATGGAAAGGCAGAAAGGTCCTCTCGCTCACACTGAAGCAGCTATTTCCCATTAGCGAAACGGCCCTCTGACCTGGAAAGGCAGAAAGGTCCTCTCATCTAATGGGAACTAGCCCACTCACACTGAAGCAGCTATTTCCCATTAGAGAAACGGCCCTCTAACTTGGAAAGGCAGAAAGGTCCTCTCGTCTAAAGGGAACTAGCCAACTCACACTGAAGCAGCTATTTCCCATTAGAGAAGCGGCCCTTCGACCTGCAGAGGCAAAAAGGTCCTCTCGTCTAATGGGAACTAGCCCACTCAGACTGAAGCAGCTATTTCCCATTGGAGAAACGGCCCTCTGACCTGCAGAGGCAGAAAGGACCTCTTGTCTAATGGGAACTAGCACATTCACACTGAAGCAGCTATTTCCCAAAAGAGAAATGGCCCTCTGACCTGCAGAGGCAGAAAGGCCCTCTTGTCTAATGGGAACTAGCCCATTCACACTGAAGCTGCTATTTCCCATTAGAGAAACGGCCCTCTGACCTGGAAAGGCAGAAAGGTCCTCTCGTCTAATGGGAACTAGCCCATTCACACTGAAGCAGCTATTTCCCATTAGAGAAACGGCCCTCCGACCTGCAGAGGCAGAAATGTCCTCTCGTCTAATGGGAACTAGCCCATTCACACTGAAGCAGCTATTTCCCATTAGAGAAGCAGCCCTCCGACCTGCAGAGGCAGAAAGGTCCTCTCCTCTAATGGGAACTAGCCCACTCAGACTGAAGCAGCTATTCCCCATTAGAGAAACGGCCCTCCGACCTGCAGAGGCAAAAAGGTCCTCTCGTCTACTGGGAACTAGCCCATTCACACTGAAGCAGCTATTTCCCATTAGAGAAACGGCCCTCCGACCTGCAGAGGCAGAAAGGACCTCTCGTCTAATGGGAACTAGCCCATTCACACTGAAGCAGCTATTTCCCAATAGAGAAACGGCCCTCCGACCTGCAGAGGCAGAAAGGTCCTCTCGTCTAATGGGAACTAGCCCACTCAGACTGAAGCAGCTATTCCCCATTAGAGAAACGGACCTCCGACCTGCAGAGGCAGAAAGGACCTCTCGTCTAATGGGAACTAGTCCATTCACATTGAAGCAGCTATTTCCCATTAGAGAAACGGCCCTGTGACCTGGAAAGGCAGAAAGATCCTCTCGTCCAATGGGAACTAGCCCATTTACACTGAAGCAGCTATTTCCCATTAGAGAAGCGGCCCTCCGACCTGGAAAGGCAAATAGGTCCTCTCGTCTAAAGGGAACTAGCCCATTCACACTGAAGCAGCTATTTCCCATTAGAGAAACGGCCCTCTGACCTGGAAAGGCAGAAAGGTCCTCTCGTCTAATGGGAACTAGCCCATTCACACTGAAGCAGCTATTTCCCATTAGAGAAGCGGTCCCCTGACCTGCAGAGGCAGAAAAGTCCTCTCGTCTAATGGGACTAAACCCACACACACTGAAGCAGCTATTTGCCATTAGAGAAACGGCCCTCTGACCTGGAAAGGCAGAAAGATCCTCTCGTCCAATGGGAACTAGCCCATTCACACTGAAGCAGCTATTTCCCATTAGAGAAGCGGCCCTCCGACCTGGAAAGGCAAAAAGTTCCTCTCGTCTAATGGGAACTAGCCCACTCACACTGAAGCAGCTATTTCCCATTAGAGAAACGGCCCTCTGACCTTGAAAGGCAAAAAGGTCCTCTTGTCTAATGGGAACTAGCCCATTCACAATGAAGCAGCTATTTCCCATTAGAGAAACGGCCCTCTGACCTGGAAAGGCAGAAAGATCCTCTCGTCCAATGGGAACTAGCCCATTCACACTGAAGCAGCTATTTCCCATTAGAGAAGCGGCCCTCCGACCTGGAAAGGCAAAAAGGTCCTCTCGTCTAATGGGAACTAGCCCACTCACACTGAAGCAGCTATTTCCCATCTGAGACACGGCCCTCTGACCTGGAAAGGCCCTCTCGCTCACACTGAAACAGCTATTTCCCATTAGAGAAACGGCCCTCTGACCTGGAAAGGCAGAAAGGTCCTCTCGTGTAATGGGAACTAGCCCACTCACACTGAAGCAGCTATTTCCCATTAGAGAAGCGGCCCTTCGACCTGCAGAGGCAAAAAGGTCCTCTCGTCTAATGGGAACTAGCCCACTCAGACTGAAGCAGCTATTTCCCATTGGAGAAACGACCCTCTGACCTGCAGAGGCAGAAAGGACCTCTTGTCTAATGGGAACTAGCACATTCACACTGAAGCAGCTATTTCCCATTATAGAAACGGCCCTCTGACCTGCAGAGGCAGAAAGGCCCTCTTGTCTAATGGGAACTAGCCCATTCACACTGAAGCTGCTATTTCCCATTAGAGAAACTGTCCTCCGACCTGCAGAGGCAGAAATGTCCTCTTGTCTAATGGGAACTAGCCCATTCACACTGAAGCAGCTATTTCCCATTAGAGAAGCAGCCCTCCGACCTGCAGAGGCAGAAAGGTCCTCTCGTCTAATGGGAACTAGCCCACTCACACTGAAGCAGCTATTTCCCATTAGAGAAACGGCCCTCTAACTTGGAAAGGCTGAAAGGTCCTCTCGTCTAATGGGAACTAGCCCACTCACACTGAAGCAGCTATTTCCCATTAGAGAAACGGCCCTCTAACTTGGAAAGGCAGAAAGGTCCTCTCATCTAATGGAAACTAGCCCACTCACACTGAAGTAGCTATTTCCCATTAGAGAAGCGGCCCTTCGACCTGCAGAGGCAAAAAGGTCCTCTCGTCTAATGGGAACTAGCCCACTCAGACTGAAGCAGCTATTTCCCATTGGAGAAACGGCCCTCTGACCTGCAGAGGCAAAAAGGACCTCTTGTCTAATGGGAACTAGCCCATTCACACTGAAGCATCTATTTCCCATTAGAGAAACGGCCCTCTGACATGCAGAGGAAGAAAGGCCCTCTTGTCTAATGGGAACTAGCCCATTCACACTGAAGCAGCTATTTCCCATTAGAGAAGCGGCCCTCCGACCTGGAAAGGCAGAAAGGTCCTCTCGTCTAATGGGAACTAGCCCATCACACTGAAGCAGCTATTTCCCATTAGAGAAACGGCCCTCTGACCTGGAAAGGCAGAAAGATCCTCTCGTCCAATGGGAACTAGCCCATTCACACTGAAGCAGCTATTTCCCATTAGAGAAGCGGCCCTCCGACCTGCAGAGGCAGAAAGGTCCTCTTGTCTAATGGGAACTATCCCATTTACACTGAAGCAGCTATTTCCCATTAGAGAAGTGGCCCTCCGACCTGCAGAGGCAGAAAGCTCCTCTCGTCTAATGGGAACTAGCCCAATCACACTGAAGCAGCTATTTCCCATTAGAGAATCGGCCCTCTGACATGGAAAGGCAGAAAGGTCCTCTCGCTCACACTGAAGCAGCTATTTCCCATTAGCGAAACGGCCCTCTGACCTGGAAAGGCAGAAAGGTCCTCTCATCTAATGGGAACTAGCCCACTCACACTGAAGCAGCTATTTCCCATTAGAGAAACGGCCCTCTAACTTGGAAAGGCAGAAAGGTCCTCTCGTCTAAAGGGAACTAGCCAACTCACACTGAAGCAGCTATTTCCCATTAGAGAAGCGGCCCTTCGACCTGCAGAGGCAAAAAGGTCCTCTCGTCTAATGGGAACTAGCCCACTCAGACTGAAGCAGCTATTTCCCATTGGAGAAACGGCCCTCTGACCTGCAGAGGCAGAAAGGACCTCTTGTCTAATGGGAACTAGCACATTCACACTGAAGCAGCTATTTCCTAAAAGAGAAATGGCCCTCTGACCTGCAGAGGCAGAAAGGCCCTCTTGTCTAATGGGAACTAGCCCATTCACACTGAAGCTGCTATTTCCCATTAGAGAAACGGCCCTCTGACCTGGAAAGGCAGAAAGGTCCTCTCGTCTAATGGGAACTAGCCCATTCACACTGAAGCAGCTATTTCCCATTAGAGAAACGGCCCTCCGACCTGCAGAGGCAGAAATGTCCTCTCGTCTAATGGGAACTAGCCCATTCACACTGAAGCAGCTATTTCCCATTAGAGAAGCAGCCCTCCGACCTGCAGAGGCAGAAAGGTCCTCTCCTCTAATGGGAACTAGCCCACTCAGACTGAAGCAGCTATTCCCCATTAGAGAAACGGCCCTCCGACCTGCAGAGGCAAAAAGGTCCTCTCGTCTACTGGGAACTAGCCCACTCACACTGAAGCAGCTATTTCCCATTAGAGAAACGGCCCTCCGACCTGCAGAGGCAGAAAGGACCTCTCGTCTAATGGGAACTAGCCCATTCACACTGAAGCAGCTATTTCCCAATAGAGAAACGGCCCTCCGACCTGCAGAGGCAGAAAGGACCTCTCGTCTAATGGGAACTAGCCCATTCACACTGAAGCAGCTATTTCCCATTAGAGAAACGGCCCTCTAACTTGGAAAGGCAGAAAGGTCCTCTCGTCTAATGGGAACTAGCCCACTCACACTGAAGCAGCTATTTCCCATTAGAGAAGCGGCCCTTCGACCTGCAGAGGTAAAAAGGTCCTCTCGTCTACTGGGAACTAGCCCATTCACACTGAAGCAGCTATTTCCCAATAGAGAAACGGCCCTCCGACCTGCAGAGGCAGAAAGGTCCTCTCGTCTAATGGGAACTAGCCCACTCAGACTGAAGCAGCTATTCCCCATTAGAGAAACGGACCTCCGACCTGCAGAGGCAGAAAGGACCTCTCGTCTAATGGGAACTAGTCCATTCACATTGAAGCAGCTATTTCCCATTAGAGAAACGGCCCTGTGACCTGGAAAGGCAGAAAGATCCTCTCGTCCAATGGGAACTAGCCCATTTACACTGAAGCAGCTATTTCCCATTAGAGAAGCGGCCCTCCGACCTGGAAAGGCAAATAGGTCCTCTCGTCTAAAGGGAACTAGCCCATTCACACTGAAGCAGCTATTTCCCATTAGAGAAACGGCCCTCTGACCTGGAAAGGCAGAAAGGTCCTCTCGTCTAATGGGAACTAGCCCATTCACACTGAAGCAGCTATTTCCCATTAGAGAAGCGGTCCCCTGACCTGCAGAGGCAGAAAAGTCCTCTCGTCTAATGGGACTAAACCCACACACACTGAAGCAGCTATTTGCCATTAGAGAAACGGCCCTCTGACCTGGAAAGGCAGAAAGATCCTCTCGTCCAATGGGAACTAGCCCATTCACACTGAAGCAGCTATTTCCCATTAGAGAAGCGGCCCTCCGACCTGGAAAGGCAAAAAGTTCCTCTCGTCTAATGGGAACTAGCCCACTCACACTGAAGCAGCTATTTCCCATTAGAGAAACGGCCCTCTGACCTGGAAAGGCAGAAAGATCCTCTCGTCCAATGGGAACTAGCCCATTCACACTGAAGCAGCTATTTCCCATTAGAGAAGCGGTCCCCCGACCTGCAGAGGCAGAAAGGTCCTCTTGTCTAATGGGAACTAGCCCACTCACACTGAAGCAGCTATTTCCCATCTGAGAAACGGCCCTCTGACCTGGAAAGGCCCTCTCACTCACAGTGAAACAGCTATTTCCCATTAGAGAAACGGCCCTCTGACCTGGAAAGGCAGAAAGGTCCTCTCGTGTAATGGGAACTAGCCCACTCACACTGAAGCAGCTATTTCCCATTAGAGAAGCGGCCCTTCGACCTGCAGAGGCAAAAAGGTCCTCTCGTCTAATGGGAACTAGCCCACTCAGACTGAAGCAGCTATTTCCCATTGGAGAAACAGCCCTCTGACCTGCAGAGGCAGAAAGGACCTCTTGTCTAATGGGAACTAGCACATTCACACTGAAGCAGCTATTTCCCATTAGAGAAACGGCCCTCTGACCTGCAGAGGCAGAAAGGCCCTCTTGTCTAATGGGAACTAGCCCATTCACACTGAAGCTGCTATTTCCCATTAGAGAAACGGCCCTCTGACCTGGAAAGGCAGAAAGGTCCTCTCGTCTAATGGGAACTAGCCCATCACACTGAAGCAGCTATTTCCCATTAGAGAAACGGCCCTCTGACCTGGAAAGGCAGAAAGATCCTCTCGTCTAATGGGAACTAGCCCACTCACACTGAAGCAGCTATTTCCCATTAGAGAAACGGCCCTCTGACCTGGAAAGGCAGAAAGATCCTCTCATCCAATGGGAACTAGCCCATTCACACTGAAGCAGCTATTTCCCATTAGAGAAGCGGTCCCCCGACCTGCAGAGGCAGAAAGGTCCTCTTGTCTAATGGGAACTAGCCCACTCACACTGAAGCAGCTATTTCCCATCTGAGAAACGGCCCTCTGACCTGGAAAGGCCCTCTCGTTCACACTGAAACAGCTATTTCCCATTAGAGAAACGGCCCTCTGACCTGGAAAGGCAGAAAGGTCCTCTCGTGTAATGGGAACTAGCCCACTCACACTGAAGCAGCTATTTCCCATTAGAGAAGCGGCCCTTCGACCTGCAGAGGCAAAAAGGTCCTCTCGTCTAATGGGAACTAGCCCACTCAGACTGAAGCAGCTATTTCCCATTGGAGAAACAGCCCTCTGACCTGCAGAGGCAGAAAGGACCTCTTGTCTAATGGGAACTAGCACATTCACATTGAAGCAGCTATTTCCCATTAGAGAAACAGCCCTCTGACCTGCAGAGGCTGAAAGGCCCTCTTGTCTGATGGGAACTAGCCCATTCACACTGAAGCTGCTATTTCCCATTAGAGAAACGGCCCTCTGACCTGGAAAGGCAGAAAGGTCCTCTCGTCTAATGGGAACTAGCCCATTCACACTGAAGCAGCTATTTCCCATTAGAGAAACGGCCCTCCGACCTGCAGAGGCAGAAATGTCCTCTCGTCTAATGGGAACTAGCCCATTCACTCTGAAGCAGCTATTTCCCATTAGAGAAACGGCCCTCCGACCTGGAAAGGCAGAAAGGTCCTCTCGTCTAATGGGAACTAGCCCACTCACACTAAAGCAGCTATTTCCCATTAGAGAAACGGCCCTCCGACCTGGAAAGGCAGAAAGATCCTCTCGTCCAATGGGAACTAGCCCATTCACACTGAAGCAGCTATTTCCCATCAGAGAAGCGGCCCTCCGACCTGGAAAGGCAAAAACATCCTCTCGTCTAATGGGAACTAGCCCACTCACACTGAAGCAGCTATTTCCCATTAGAGAAGCGGTCCCCCGACCTGCAGAGGCAGAAAGGTCCTCTCGTCTAATGGGAACTAGCCCACTCACACTGAAGCAGCTATTTCCCATTAGAGAAATGGCCCTCTGACCTGGAAAGGCAGAAAGGTCCTCTTGTCTAATGGGAACTAGCCCATTCACACTGAAGCAGCTATTTCCCATTAGAGAAACGGCCCACCGACCTGGAAAGGCAGAAAGGTCCTCTCGTCTAATGGGAGCTAGCCCATTCACACTGAAGCAGCTATTTCCCATTAGAGAAGCGGCCCTCCGACCTGGAAAGGCAAAAACATCCTCTCGTCTAATGGAAACTAGCCCATTCACACTGAAGCAGCTATTTCCCATTAGAGAAGCGGCCCTCCGACCTGCAGAGGCAGAAAGGTCCTCTCGTCTAATGGGAACTAGCCCACTCAGACTGAAGCAGCTATTTCCCATTAGAGAAACGGCCCTCTGACCTGGAAAGGCAGAAAGATCCTCTCGTCCAATGGGAACTAGCCCATTCACACTGAAGCAGCTATTTCCCATTAGAGAAGCGGCCCCCCGACCTGCAGAGGCCAAAAGCTCATCTCGTCTAATTGGAACTAGCCCACTCACACTGAAGCAGCTATTTCCCATTAGAGAAGCGGTCCCCCGACCTACAGAGGCAGAAAGGTCCTCTCGTCTAATGGGAACTAGCCCACTCACACTGAAGCAGCTATTTCCCATTAGAGAAACGGCCCTCTGACCTTGAAAGGCAAAAAGGTCCTCTTGTCTAATGGGAACTAGCCCATTCACAATGAAGCAGCTATTTCCCATTAGAGAAACGGCCCTCTGACCTGGAAAGGCAGAAAGATCCTCTCGTCCAATGGGAACTAGCCCATTCACACTGAAGCAGCAATTTCCCATTAGAGAAGCGGCCCTCCGACCTGGAAAGGCAAAAAAAGGTCCTCTCGTCTAATGGGAACTAGCCCACTCACACTGAAGCAGCTATTTCCCATTAGAGAAACGGCCCTCTAACTTGGAAAGGCTGAAAGGTCCTCTCGTCTAATGGGAACTAGCCCACTCACACTGAAGCAGCTATTTCCCATCTGAGACACGGCCCTCTGACCTGGAAAGGCCCTCTCGCTCACACTGAAACAGCTATTTCCCATTAGAGAAACGGCCCTCTGACCTGGAAAGGCAGAAAGGTCCTCTCGTGTAATGGGAACTAGCCCACTCACACTGAAGCAGCTATTTCCCATTAGAGAAGCGGCCCTTCGACCTGCAGAGGCAAAAGGTCCTCTCGTCTAATGGGAACTAGCCCCCTCAGACTGATGCAGCTATTTCCCATTGGAGAAACGGCCCTCTGACCTGCAGAGGCAGAAAGGACCTCTTGTCTAATGGGAACTAGCACATTCACACTGAAGCAGCTATTTCCCATTATAGAAACGGCCCTCTGACCTGCAGAGGCAGAAAGGCCCTCTTGTCTAATGGGAACTAGCCCATTCACACTGAAGCTGCTATTTCCCATTAGAGAAACGGCCCTCCGACCTGCAGAGGCAGAAAGGTCCTCTCGTCTAATGGGAACTAGCCCATTCACACTGAATCAGCTATTTCCCATTAGAGAAACGGCCCTCCGACCTGCAGAGGCAGAAATGTCCTCTCGTCTAATGGGAACTAGCCCATTCACACTGAAGCAGCTATTTCCCATTAGAGAAGCAGCCCTCCGACCTGCAGAGGCAGAAAGGTCCTCTCGTCTAATGGGAACTAGCCCACTCACACTGAAGCAGCTATTTCCCATTAGAGAAACGGCCCTCTAACTTGGAAAGGCTGAAAGGTCCTCTCGTCTAATGGGAACTAGCCCACTCACACTGAAGCAGCTATTTCCCATTAGAGAAACGGCCCTCTAACTTGGAAAGGCAGAAAGGTCCTCTCATCTAATGGAATCTAGCCCACTCACACTGAAGTAGCTATTTCCCATTAGAGAAGCGGCCCTTCGACCTGCAGAGGCAAAAAGGTCCTCTCGTCTAATGGGAACTAGCCCACTCAGACTGAAGCAGCTATTTCCCATTGGAGAAACGGCCCTCTGACCTGCAGAGGCAAAAAGGACCTCTTGTCTAATGGGAACTAGCCCATTCACACTGAAGCATCTATTTCCCATTAGAGAAACGGCCCTCTGACATGCAGAGGAAGAAAGGCCCTCTTGTCTAATGGGAACTAGCCCATTCACACTGAAGCAGCTATTTCCCATTAGAGAAGCGGCCCTCCGACCTGGAAAGGCAGAAAGGTCCTCTCGTCTAATGGGAACTAGTCCATCACACTGAAGCAGCTATTTCCCATTAGAGAAACGGCCCTCTGACCTGGAAAGGCAGAAAGATCCTCTCGTCCAATGGGAACTAGCCCATTCACACTGAAGCAGCTATTTCCCATCAGAGAAGCGGCCCTCCGACCTGGAAAGGCAAAAACATCCTCTCGTCTAATGGGAACTAGCCCACTCACACTGAAGCAGCTATTTCCCATTAGAGAAGCGGTCCCCCGACCAGCAGAGGCAGAAAGGTCCTCTCGTCTAATGCGAACTAGCCCACTCACACTGAAGCAGCTATTTCCCATTAGAGAAATGGCCCTCTGACCTGGAAAGGCAGAAAGGTCCTCTCGTCTAATGGGAACTAGCCCATTCACACTGAAGCAGCTATTTCCCATTAGAGAAACGGCCCACCGACCTGGAAAGGCAGAAAGGTCCTCTCGTCTAATGGGAGCTAGCCCATTCACACTGAAGCAGCTATTTCCCATTAGAGAAGCGGCCCTCCGACCTGGAAAGGCAAAAACATCCTCTCGTCTAATGGAAACTAGCCCATTCACACTGAAGCAGCTATTTCCCATTAGAGAAGCGGCCCTCCGACCTGCAGAGGCAGAAAGGTCCTCTCGTCTAATGGGAACTAGCCCACTCAGACTGAAGCAGCTATTTCCCATTAGAGAAACGGCCCTCTGACCTGGAAAGGCAGAAAGATCCTCTCGTCCAATGGGAACTAGCCCATTCACACTGAAGCAGCTATTTCCCATTAGAGAAGCGGCCCCCCGACCTGCAGAGGCCAAAAGCTCATCTCATCTAATTGGAACTAGCCCACTCACACTGAAGCAGCTATTTCCCATTAGAGAAGCGGTCCCCCGACCTACAGAGGCAGAAAGGTCCTCTCGTCTAATGGGAACTAGCCCACTCACACTGAAGCAGCTATTTCCCATTAGAGAAACGGCCCTCTGACCTTGAAAGGCAAAAAGGTCCTCTTGTCTAATGGGAACTAGCCCATTCACAATGAAGCAGCTATTTCCCATTAGAGAAACGGCCCTCTGACCTGGAAAGGCAGAAAGATCCTCTCGTCCAATGGGAACTAGCCCATTCACACTGAAGCAGCTATTTCCCATTAGAGAAGCGGCCCTCCGACCTGGAAAGGCAAAAAGGTCCTCTCGTCTAATGGGAACTAGCCCACTCACACTGAAGCAGCTATTTCCCATTAGAGAAACGGCCCTCTAACTTGGAAAGGCTGAAAGGTCCTCTCGTCTAATGGGAACTAGCCCACTCACACTGAAGCAGCTATTTCCCATCTGAGACACGGCCCTCTGACCTGGAAAGGCCCTCTCGCTCACACTGAAACAGCTATTTCCCATTAGAGAAACGGCCCTCTGACCTGGAAAGGCAGAAAGGTCCTCTCGTGTAATGGGAACTAGCCCACTCACACTGAAGCAGTTATTTCCCATTAGAGAAGCGGCCCTTCGACCTGCAGAGGCAAAAGGTCCTCTCGTCTAATGGGAACTAGCCCACTCAGACTGATGCAGCTATTTCCCATTGGAGAAACGGCCCTCTGACCTGCAGAGGCAGAAAGGACCTCTTGTCTAATGGGAACTAGCACATTCACACTGAAGCAGCTATTTCCCATTATAGAAACGGCCCTCTGACCTGCAGAGGCAGAAAGGCCCTCTTGTCTAATGGGAACTAGCCCATTCACACTGAAGCTGCTATTTCCCATTAGAGAAACGGCCCTCCGACCTGCAGAGGCAGAAAGGTCCTCTCGTCTAATGGGAACTAGCCCATTCACACTGAAGCAGCTATTTCCCATTAGAGAAACGGCCCTCCGACCTGCAGAGGCAGAAATGTCCTCTCGTCTAATGGGAACTAGCCCATTCACACTGAAGCAGCTATTTCCCATTAGAGAAGCAGCCCTCCGACCTGCAGAGGCAGAAAGGTCCTCTCGTCTAATGGGAACTAGCCCACTCACACTGAAGCAGCTATTTCCCATTAGAGAAACGGCCCTCTAACTTGGAAAGGCTGAAAGGTCCTCTCGTCTAATGGGAACTAGCCCACTCACACTGAAGCAGCTATTTCCCATTAGAGAAACGGCCCTCTAACTTGGAAAGGCAGAAAGGTCCTCTCATCTAATGGAAACTAGCCAACTCACACTGAAGTAGCTATTTCCCATTAGAGAAGCGGCCCTTCGACCTGCAGAGCCAAAAAGGTCCTCTCGTCTAATGGGAACTAGCCCACTCAGACTGAAGCAGCTATTTCCGATTGGAGAAACGGCCCTCTGACCTGCAGAGGCAAAAAGGACCTCTTGTCTAATGGGAACTAGCCCATTCACACTGAAGCATCTATTTCCCATTAGAGAAACGGCCCTCTGACATGCAGAGGAAGAAAGGCCCTCTTGTCTAATGGGAACTAGCCCATTCACACTGAAGCAGCTATTTCCCATTAGAGAAGCGGCCCTCCGACCTGGAAAGGCAGAAAGGTCCTCTCGTCTAATGGGAACTAGTCCATCACACTGAAGCAGCTATTTCCCATTAGAGAAACGGCCCTCTGACCTGGAAAGGCAGAAAGATCCTCTCGTCCAATGGGAACTAGCCCATTCACACTGAAGCAGCTATTTCCCATTAGAGAAGCGGCCCTCCGACCTGCAGAGGCAGAAAGGTCCTCTTGTCTAATGGGAACTATCCCATTCACACTGAAGCAGCTATTTCCCATTAGAGAAGTGGCCCTCCGACCTGCAGAGGCAGAAAGCTCCTCTCGTCTAATGGGAACTAGCCCAATCACACTGAAGCAGCTATTTCCCATTAGAGAATCGGCCCTCTGACATGGAAAGGCAGAAAGGTCCTCTCGCTCACACTGAAGCAGCTATTTCCCATTAGCGAAACGGCCCTCTGACCTGGAAAGGCAGAAAGGTCCTCTCATCTAATGGGAACTAGCCCACTCACACTGAAGCAGCTATTTCCCATTAGAGAAACGGCCCTCTAACTTGGAAAGGCAGAAAGGTCCTCTCGTCTAATGGGAACTAGCCAACTCACACTGAAGCAGCTATTTCCCATTAGAGAAGCGGCCCTTCGACCTGCAGAGGCAAAAAGGTCCTCTCGTCTAATGGGAACTAGCCCACTCAGACTGAAGCAGCTATTTCCCATTGGAGAAACGGCCCTCTGACCTGCAGAGGCAGAAAGGACCTCTTGTCTAATGGGAACTAGCACATTCACACTGAAGCAGCTATTTCCCATTAGAGAAACGGCCCTCTGACCTGCAGAGGCAGAAAGGCCCTCTTGTCCAATGGGAACTAGCCCATTCACACTGAAGCTGCTATTTCCCATTAGAGAAACGGCCGTCTGACCTGGAAAGGCAGAAAGGTCCTCTCGTCTAATGGGAACTAGCCCATTCACACTGAAGCAGCTATTTCGCATTAGAGAAACGGCCCTCCGACCTGCAGAGGCAGAAATGTCCTCTCGTCTAATGGGAACTAGCCCATTCACACTGAAGCAGCTATTTCCCATTAGAGAAGCAGCCCTCCGACCTGCAGAGGCAGAAAGGTCCTCTCGTCTAATGGGAACTAGCCCACTCAGACTGAAGCAGCTATTCCCCATTAGAGAAACGGCCCTCCGACCTGCAGAGGCAAAAAGGTCCTCTCGTCTACTGGGAACTAGCCCATTCACACTGAAGCAGCTATTTCCCATTAGAGAAATGGCCCTCCGACCTGCAGAGGCAGAAAGGACCTCTCGTCTAATGGGAACTAGCCCATTCACACTGAAGCAGCTATTTCCCAATAGAGAAATGGCCCTCCGACCTGCAGAGGCAGAAAGGACCTCTTGTCTAATGGGAACTAGCCCATTCACACTGAAGCAGCTATTTCCCATTAGAGAAACGGCCCTCTAACTTGGAAAGGCAGAAAGGTCCTCTCGTCTAATGGGAACTAGCCCACTCACACTGAAGCAGCTATTTCCCATTAGAGAAGCGGCCCTTCGACCTGCAGAGGTAAAAAGGTCCTCTCGTCTACTGGGAACTAGCCCATTCACACTGAAGCAGCTATTTCCCATTAGAGAAACGGCCCTCCGACCTGCAGAGGCAGAAAGGACCTCTTGTCTAATGGGAACTAGCCCATTCACACTGAAGCAGCTATTTCCCATTAGAGAAGCGGCCCTCCGAACTGGAAAGGCAAATAGGTCCTCTCGTCTAAAGGGAACTAGCCCATTCACACTGAAGCAGCTATTTCCCATTAGAGAAACGGCCCTCTGACCTGGAAAGGCAGAAAGGTCCTCTCGTCTAATGGGAACTAGCCCATTCACACTGAAGCAGCTATTTCCCATTAGAGAACGGTCCCCTGACCTGGAGAGGCAGAAAAGTCCTCTCGTCTAATGGGACTAAACCCACACACACTGAAGCAGCTATTTGCCATTAGAGAAACGGCCCTCTGACCTGGAAAGGCAGAAAGATCCTCTCGTCCAATGGGAACTAGCCCATTCACATTGAAGCAGCTATTTCCCATTAGAGAAGCGGCCCTCCGACCTGGAAAGGCAAAAGTTTCCTCTCGTCTAATGGGAACTAGCCCACTCACACTGAAGCATCTATTTCCCATTAGAGAATTGGCCCTCTGACCTTTGAAAGGCAGAAAGATCCTCTCATCCAATGGGAACTAGCCCATTCACACTGAAGCAGCTATTTCCCATTAGAGAAGCGGCCCTCCGACCTGGAAAGGCAAAACGTTCCTCTCGTCTAATGGGAACTAGCCCACTCACACTGAAGCAGCTATTTCCCATTAGAGAAACTGCCCTCTAACTTGGAAAGGCTGAAAGGTCCTCTCGTCTAATGGGAACTAGCCCACTCACACTGAAGCAGCTATTTCCCATTAGAGAAACGGCCCTCTAACTTGGAAAGGCAGAAAGGTCCTCTCATCTAATGGAAACTAGCCCACTCACACTGAAGTAGCTATTTCCCATCTGAGACACGGCCCTCTGACCTGGAAAGGCCCTCTCGCTCACACTGAAACAGCTATTTCCCATTAGAGAAACGGCCCTCTGACCTGGAAAGGCAGAAAGGTCCTCTCGTGTAATGGGAACTAGCCCACTCACACTGAAGCAGCTATTTCCCATTAGAGAAGCGGCCCTTCGACCTGCAGAGGCAAAAAGGTCCTCTCGTCTAATGGGAACTAGCCCACTCAGACTGAAGCAGCTATTTCCCATTGGAGAAACGGCCCTCTGACCTGCAGAGGCAGACAGGACCTCTTGTCTAATGGGAACTAGCACATTCACACTGAAGCAGCTATTTCCCATTATAGAAACGGCCCTCTGACCTGCAGAGGCAGAAAGGCCCTCTTGTCTAATGGGAACTAGCCCATTCACACTGAAGCTGCTATTTCCCATTAGAGAAACGGCCCTCTGACCTGGAAAGGCAGAAAGGTCCTCTTGTCTAATGGGAACTAGCCCATTCACACCGAAGCAGCTATTTCCCATGAGAGAAACTGCCCTCCGACCTGCAGAGGCAGAAATGTCCTCTCGTCTAATGGGAACTAGCCCATTCACACTGAAGCAGCTATTTCCCATTAGAGTAGCAGCCCTCTGACCTGCAGAGGAAGAAAGGCCCTCTTGTCTAATGGGAACTAGCCCATTCACACTGAAGCACCTATTTCCCATTAGAGAAGCGGCCCTCCGACCTGGAAAGGCAGAAAGGTCCTCTCGTCTAATGGGAACTAGCCCATCACACTGAAGCAGCTATTTCCCATTAGAGAAACGGCCCTCTGACCTGGAAAGGCAGAAAGATCCTCTCGTCCAATGGGAACTAGCCCATTCACACTGAAGCAGCTATTTCCCATTAGAGAAGCGACCCTCCGACCTGCAGAGGCAGAAAGGTCCTCTTGTCTAATGGGAACTATCCCTTTCACACTGAAGCAGCTATTTCCCATTAGAGAAGTGGCCCTCCGACCTGCAGAGGCAGAAAGCTCCTCTCGTCTAATGGGAACTAGCCCATTCACACTGAAGCAGCTATTTCCCATTAGAGAAACGGCCCTCTAACTTGGAAAGGCAGAAAGGTCCTCTCGTCTAATGGGAACTAGCCCACTCACACTGAAGCAGCTATTTCCCATTAGAGAAGCGGCCCTTCGACCTGCAGAGGTAAAAAGGTCCTCTCGTCTACTGGGAACTAGCCCATTCACACTGAAGCAGCTATTTCCCATTAGAGAAACAGCCCTTCGACCTGCAGAGGCAGAAAGGACCTCTTGTCTAATGGGAACTAGCCCATTCACACTGAAGAAGCTATTTCCCAATAGAGAAACGGCCCTCCGACCTGCAGAGGCAGAAAGGTCCTCTCGTCTAATGGGAACTAGCCCACTCAGACTGAAGCAGCTATACCCCATTAGAGAAACGGACCTCCGACCTGCAGAGGCAGAAAGGACCTCTCGTCTAATGGGAACTAGCCCATTCACATTGAAGCAGCTATTTCCCATTAGAGAAACTGCCCTGTGACCTGGAAAGGCAGAAAGATCCTCTCGTCCAATGGGAACTAGCCCATTCACACTGAAGCAGCTATTTCCCATTAGAGAAGCGGCCCTCCGACCTGGAAAGGCAAATAGGTCCTCTCGTCTAAAGGGAACTAGCCCATTCACACTGAAGCAGCTATTTCCCATTTGAGAAACGGCCCTCTGACCTGGAAAGGCAGAAAGGTCCTCTCGTCTAATGGGAACTAGCCCATTCACACTGAAGCAGCTATTTCCCATTAGAGAAGCGGTCCCCTGACCTGCAGAGGCAGAAAAGTCTTCCGTCTAATGGGACTAAACCCACACACACTGAAGCAGCTATTTGCCATTAGAGAAACGGCCCTCTGACCTGGAAAGGCAGAAAGGTCCTCTCGTCTAATGGGAACTAGCCCATTCACACTGAAGCAGCTCTTTCCCATTAGAGAAACGGCCCTCTGACCTGGAAAGGCAGAAAGATCCTCTCGTCCAATGGGAACTAGCCCATTCACACTGAAGCAGCTATTTCCCATTAGAGAAGCGGCCCTCCGACCTGGAAAGGCAGAAAGGTCCTCTCGTCTAATGGGAACTAGCCCATCACACTGAAGCAGCTATTTCCCATTAGAGAAACGGCCCTCTGACCTGGAAAGGCAGAAAGATCCTCTCGTCCAATGGGAACTAGCCCATTCACACTGAAGCAGCTATTTCCCATTAGAGAAGCGGCCCTCCGACCTGCAGAGGCAGAAAGGTCCTCTTGTCTAATGGGAACTATCCCATTCACACTGAAGCAGCTATTTCCCATTAGAGAAGTGGCCCTCCGACCTGCAGAGGCAGAAAGCTCCTCTTGTCTAATGGGAACTAGCCCAATCACACTGAAGCAGCTATTTCCCATTAGAGAATCGGCCCTCTGACATGGAAAGGCAGAAAGGTCCTCTCGCTCACACTGAAGCAGCTATTTCCCATTAGCGAAACGGCCCTCTGACCTGGAAAGGCAGAAAGGTCCTCTCGTCTAATGGGAACTAGCCAACTCACACTGAAGCAGCTATTTCCCATTAGAGAAGCGGCCCTTCGACCTGCAGAGGCAAAAAGGTCCTCTCGTCTAATGGGAACTAGCCCACTCAGACTGAAGCAGCTATTTCCCATTGGAGAAACGGCCCTCTGACCTGCAGAGGCAGAAAGGACCTCTTGTCTAATGGGAACTAGCACATTCACACTGAAGCAGCTATTTCCCATTAGAGAAACGGCCCTCTGACCTGCAGAGGCAGAAAGGCCCTCTTGTCTAATGGGAACTAGCCCATTCACACTGAAGCTGCTATTTCCCATTAGAGAAACGGCCCTCTGACCTGGAAAGGCAGAAAGGTCCTCTCGTCTAATGGGAACTAGCCCATTCACACTGAAGCAGCTATTTCCCATTAGAGAAACGGCCCTCCGACCTGCAGAGGCAGAAATGTCCTCTCATCTAATGGGAACTAGCCCATTCACACTGAAGCAGCTATTTCCCATTAGAGAAGCAGCCCTCTGACCTGCAGAGGCAGAAAGGTCCTCTCGTCTAATGGGAACTAGCCCACTCAGACTGAAGCAGTTATTCCCCATTAGAGAAACGGCCCTCCGACCTGCAGAGGCAAAAAGGTCCTCTCGTCTACTGGGAACTAGCCCATTCACACTGAAGCAGCTATTTCCCATTAGAGAAATGGCCCTCCGACCTGCAGAGGCAGAAAGGACCTCTCGTCTAATGGGAACTAGCCCATTCACACTGAAGCAGCTATTTCCCAATAGAGAAACGGCCCTCCGACCTGCAGAGGCAGAAAGGACCTCTTGTCTAATGGGAACTAGCCCATTCACACTGAAGCAGCTATTTCCCATTTGAGAAACGGCCCTCTAACTTGGAAAGGCAGAAAGATCCTCTCATCTAATGGGAACTAGCCCACTCACACTGAAGCAGCTATTTCCCATTAGAGAAGCGGCCCTTCGACCTGCAGAGGTAAAAAGGTCCTCTCGTCTACTGGGAACTAGCCCATTCACACTGAAGCAGCTATTTCCCATTAGAGAAACGGCCCTCCGACCTGCAGAGGCAGAAAGGACCTCTTGTCTAATGGGAACTAGCCCATTCACACTGAAGCAGCTATTTCCCAATAGAGAAACGGCCCTCTGACCTGAAGAGGCAGAAAGGTCCTCTCGTCTAATGGGAACTAGCCCACTCAGACTGAAGCAGCTATTCCCCATTAGAGAAACGGACCTCCGACCTGCAGAGGCAGAAAGGACCTCTCGTCTAATGGGAACTAGCCCATTCACACTGAAGCAGCTATTTCCCATTAGAGAAGCGGCCCTCCGACCTGGAAAGGCAAATAGGTCCTCTCGTCTAAAGGGAACTAGCCCATTCACACTGAAGCAGCTATTTCCCATTAGAGAAACGGCCCTCTGACCTGGAAAGGCAGAAAGGTCCTCTCGTCTAATGGGAACTAGCCCATTCACACTGAAGCAGCTATTTCCCATTAGAGAAGCGGTCCCCTGACCTGCAGAGGCAGAAAAGTCCTCTCGTCTAATGGGACTAAACCCACACACACTGAAGCAGCTATTCGCCATTAGAGAAACGGCCCTCTGACCTGGAAAGGCAGAAAGATCCTCTCGTCCAATGGGAACTAGCCCATTCACACTGAAGCAGCTATTTCCCATTAGAGAAGCGGCCCTCCGACCTGGAAAGGCAAAAAGTTCCTCTCGTCTAATGGGAACTAGCCCACTCACACTGAAGCAGCTATTTCCCATTAGAGAAACGGCCCTCTGACCTGGAAAGGCAGAAAGATCCTCTCGTCCAATGGGAACTAGCCCATTCACACTGAAGCAGCTATTTCCCATTAGAGAAGCGGCCCTCCGACCTGGAAAGGCAAAAAGTTCCTCTCGTCTAATGGGAACTAGCCCACTCACACTGAAGCAGCTATTTCCCATTAGAGAAACTGCCCTCTAACTTGGAAAGGCTGAAAGGTCCTCTCGTCTAATGGGAACTAGCCCACTCACACTGAAGCAGCTATTTCCCATTAGAGAAACGGCCCTCTAACTTGGAAAGGCAGAAAGGTCCTCTCATCTAATGGAAACTAGCCCACTCACACTGAAGTAGCTATTTCCCATTAGAGAAGCGGCCCTCCGACCTGGAAAGGCAAAAAGGTCCTCTCGTCTAATGGGAACTAGCCCACTCACACTGAAGCAGCTATTTCCCATTAGAGAAACGGCCCTCTAACTTGGAAAGGCTGAAAGGTCCTCTCGTCTAATGGGAACTAGCCCACTCACACTGAAGCAGCTATTTCCCATCTGAGACACGGCCCTCTGACCTGGAAAGGCCCTCTCGCTCACACTGAAACAGCTATTTCCCATTAGAGAAACGGCCCTCTGACCTGGAAAGGCAGAAAGGTCCTCTCGTGTAATGGGAACTAGCCCACTCACACTGAAGCAGCTATTTCCCATTAGAGAAGCGGCCCTTCGACCTGCAGAGGCAAAAA
Organism: Ambystoma mexicanum; assembly: GCF_040938575.1. Taxonomy (NCBI): domain Eukaryota; kingdom Metazoa; phylum Chordata; class Amphibia; order Caudata; family Ambystomatidae; genus Ambystoma; species Ambystoma mexicanum. The sequence goes on along the minus strand of NC_090933.1, from coordinate 1,347,127,598 downwards.
GGTCCTCTCGTCTAATGGGAACTAGCCCACTCAGACTGAAGCAGCTATTTCCCATTGGAGAAATGGCCCTCTGACCTGCAGAGGCAGAAAGGACCTCTTGTCTAATGGGAACTAGCACATTCACACTGAAGCAGCTATTTCCCATTATAGAAACGGCCCTCTGACCTGCAGAGGCAGAAAGGCCCTCTTGTCTAATGGGAACTAGCCCATTCACACTGAAGCTGCTATTTCCCATTAGAGAAACGTCCCTCTGACCTGGAAAGGCAGAAAGGTCCTCTTGTCTAATGGGAACTAGCCCATTCACACTGAAGCAGCTATTTCCCATGAGAGAAACTGCCCTCCGACCTGCAGAGGCAGAAATGTCCTCTCGTCTAATGGGAACTAGCCCATTCACACTGAAGCAGCTATTTCCCATTAGAGTAGCAGCCCTCTGACCTGCAGAGGAAGAAAGGCCCTCTTGTCTAATGGGAACTAGCCCATTCACACTGAAGCAGCTATTTCCCATTAGAGAAGCGGCCCTCCGACCTGGAAAGGCAGAAAGATCCTCTCGTCTAATGGGAACTAGCCCATCACACTGAAGCAGCTATTTCCCATTAGAGAAACGGCCCTCTGACCTGGAAAGGCAGAAAGATCCTCTCGTCCAATGGGAACTAGCCCATTCACACTGAAGCAGCTATTTCCCATTAGAGAAGCGACCCTCCGACCTGCAGAGGCAGAAAGGTCCTCTTGTCTAATGGGAACTATCCCATTCACACTGAAGCAGCTATTTCCCATTAGAGAAGTGGCCCTCCGACATGCAGAGGCAGAAAGCTCCTCTCGTCTAATGGGAACTAGCCCATTCACACTGAAGCAGCTATTTCCCATTAGAGAAGCGGCCCTCCGACCTGGAAAGGCAAATAGGTCCTCTCGTCTAAAGGGAACTAGCCCATTCACACTGAAGCAGCTATTTCCCATTAGAGAAACGGCCCTCTGACCTGGAAAGGCAGAAAGATCCTCTCGTCTAATGGGAACTAGCCCATTCACACTGAAGCAGCTATTTCCCATTAGAGAAGCGGTCCCCTGACCTGCAGAGGCAGAAAAGTCCTCTCGTCTAATGGGACTAAACCCACACACACTGAAGCAGCTATTCGCCATTAGAGAAACGGCCCTCTGACCTGGAAAGGCAGAAAGATCCTCTCGTCCAATGGGAACTAGCCCATTCACACTGAAGCAGCTATTTCCCATTAGAGAAGCGGCCCTCCGACCTGGAAAGGCAAAAAGTTCCTCTCGTCTAATGGGAACTAGCCCACTCACACTGAAGCAGCTATTTCCCATTAGAGAAACGGCCCTCTGACCTGGAAAGGCAGAAAGATCCTCTCGTCCAATGGGAACTAGCCCATTCACACTGAAGCAGCTATTTCCCATTAGAGAAGCGGCCCTCCGACCTGGAAAGGCAAAAAGTTCCTCTCGTATAATGGGAACTAGCCCACTCACACTGAAGCAGCTATTTCCCATTAAAGAAACTGCCCTCTAACTTGGAAAGGCTGAAAGGTCCTCTCGTCTAATGGGAACTAGCCCACTCACACTGAAGCAGCTATTTCCCATCTGAGACACGGCCCTCTGACCTGGAAAGGCCCTCTCGCTCACACTGAAACAGCTATTTCCCATTAGAGAAACGGCCCTCTGACCTGGAAAGGCAGAAAGGTCCTCTCGTGTAATGGGAACTAGCCCACTCACACTGAAGCAGCTATTTCCCATTAGAGAAGCGGCCCTTCGACCTGCAGAGGCAAAAAGGTCCTCTCGTCTAATGGGAACTAGCCCACTCAGACTGAAGCAGCTATTTCCCATTGGAGAAATGGCCCTCTGACCTGCAGAGGCAGAAAGGACCTCTTGTCTAATGGGAACTAGCACATTCACACTGAAGCAGCTATTTCCCATTATAGAAACGGCCCTCTGACCTGCAGAGGCAGAAAGGCCCTCTTGTCTAATGGGAACTAGCCCATTCACACTGAAGCTGCTATTTCCCATTAGAGAAACGTCCCTCTGACCTGGAAAGGCAGAAAGGTCCTCTTGTCTAATGGGAACTAGCCCATTCACACTGAAGCAGCTATTTCCCATGAGAGAAACTGCCCTCCGACCTGCAGAGGCAGAAATGTCCTCTCGTCTAATGGGAACTAGCCCATTTACACTGAAGCAGCTATTTCCCATTAGAGTAGCAGCCCTCTGACCTGCAGAGGAAGAAAGGCCCTCTTGTCTAATGGGAACTAGCCCATTCACACTGAAGCAGCTATTTCCCATTAGAGAAGCGGCCCTCCGACCTGGAAAGGCAGAAAGGTCCTCTCGTCTAATGGGAACTAGCCCATCACACTGAAGCAGCTATTTCCTATTAGAGAAACGGCCCTCTGACCTGGAAAGGCAGAAAGATCCTCTCGTCCAATGGGAACTAGCCCATTCACACTGAAGCAGCTATTTCCCATTAGAGAAGCGACCCTCCGACCTGCAGAGGCAGAAAGGTCCTCTTGTCTAATGGGAACTATCCCATTCACACTGAAGCAGCTATTTCCCATTAGAGAAGTGGCCCTCCGACATGCAGAGGCAGAAAGCTCCTCTCGTCTAATGGGAACTAGCCCAATCACACTGAAGCCGATATTTCCCATTAGAGAATCGGCCCTCTGACATGGAAAGGCAGAAAGGTCCTCTCGCTCACACTGAAGCAGCTATTTCCCATTAGCGAAACGGCCCTCTGACCTGGAAAGGCAGAAAGGTCCTCTCATCTAATGGGATCTAGCCCACTCACACTGAAGCAGCTATTTCCCATTAGAGAAACGGCCCTCTAACTTGGAAAGGCAGAAAGGTCCTCTCGTCTAATGGGAACTAGCCAACTCACACTGAAGCAGCTATTTCCCATTAGAGAAGCGGCCCTTCGACCTGCAGAGGCAAAAAGGTCCTCTCGTCTAATGGGAACTAGCCCACTCAGACTGAAGCAGCTATTTCCCATTGGAGAAACGGCCCTCTGACCTGCAAAGGCAGAAAGGACCTCTTGTCTAATGGGAACTAGCACATTCACACTGAAGCAGCTATTTCCCATTAGAGAAACGGCCCTCTGACCTGCAGAGGCAGAAAGGCCCTTTTGTCTAATGGGAAATAGCCCATTCACACTGAAGCTGCTATTTCCCATTAGAGAAACGGCCCTCTGACCTGGAAAGGCAGAAAGGTCCTCTCGTCTAATGGGAACTAGCCCATTCACACTGAAGCAGCTATTTCCCATTAGAGAAACGGCCCTCCGACCTGCAGAGGCAGAAATGTCCTCTCGTCTAATGGGAACTAGCCAACTCACACTGAAGCAGCTATTTCCCATTAGAGAAACGGCCCTCTGACCTGGAAAGGCAGAAAGGTCCTCTTGTCTAATGGGAACTAGCCCATTCACACTGAAGCAGCTATTTCCCATGAGAGAAACTGCCCTCCGACCTGCAGAGGCAGAAATGTCCTCTCGTCTAATAGGAACTAGCCCATTCACACTGAAGCAGCTATTTCCCATTAGAGTAGCAGCCCTCTGACCTGCAGAGGAAGAAAGGCCCTCTTGTCTAATGGGAAATAGCCCATTCACACTGAAGCTGCTATTTCCCATTAGAGAAACGGCCCTCTGACCTGGAAAGGCAGAAAGGTCCTCTCGTCTAATGGGAACTAGCCCATTCACACTGAAGCAGCTATTTCCCATTAGAGAAACGGCCCTTCGACCTGCAGAGGCAGAAATGTCCTCTCGTCTAATGGGAACTAGCCAACTCACACTGAAGCAGCTATTTCCCATTAGAGAAACGGCCCTCTGACCTGGAAAGTCAGAAAGGTCCTCTTGTCTAATGGGAACTAGCCCATTCACACTGAAGCAGCTATTTCCCATGAGAGAAACTGCCCTCCGACCTGCAGAGGCAGAAATGTCCTCTCGTCTAATAGGAACTAGCCCATTCACACTGAAGCAGCTATTTCCCATTAGAGTAGCAGCCCTCTGACCTGCAGAGGAAGAAAGGCCCTCTTGTCTAATGGGAACTAGCCCATTCACACTGAAGCAGCTATTTCCCATTAGAGAAACGGCCCTCTAACTTGGAAAGGCAGAAAGGTCCTCTCGTCTAATGGGAACTAGCCCACTCACACTGAAGCAGCTATTTCCCATTAGAGAAGCGGCCCTTCGACCTGCAGAGGTAAAAAGGTCCTCTCGTCTACTGGGAACTAGCCCATTCACACTGAAGCAGCTATTTCCCATTAGAGAAACGGCCCTCCGACCTGCAGAGGCAGAAAGGACCTCTTGTCTAATGGGAACTAGCCCATTCACACTGAAGCAGCTATTTCCCAATAGAGAAACGGCCCTCCGACCTGAAGAGGCAGAAAGGTCCTCTCGTCTAATGGGAACTAGCCCACTCAGACTGAAGCAGCTATTCCCCATTAGAGAAACGGACCTCCGACCTGCAGAGGCAGAAAGGACCTCTCGTCTAATGGGAACTAGCCCATTCACACTGAAGCAGCTAATTCCCATTAGAGAAGCGGCCCTCCGACCTGGAAAGGCAAATAGGTCCTCTCGTCTAAAGGGAACTAGCCCATTCACACTGAAGCAGCTATTTCCCATTAGAGAAACAGCCCTCTGACCTGGAAAGGCAGAAAGGTCCTCTCGTCTAATGGGAACTAGCCCATTCACACTGAAGCAGCTATTTCCCATTAGAGAAGCGGTCCCCTGACCTGCAGAGGCAGAAAAGTCCTCTCGTCTAATGGGACTAAACCCACACACACTGAAGCAGCTATTTCCCATTAGAGAAACGGCCCTCTAACTTGGAAAGGCTGAAAGGTCCTCTCGTCTAATGGGAACTAGCCCACTCACACTGAAGCAGCTATTTCCCATCTGAGACACGGCCCTCTGACCTGGAAAGGCCCTCTCGCTCACACTGAAACAGCTATTTCCCATTAGAGAAACGGCCCTCTGACCTGGAAAGGCAGAAAGGTCCTCTCGTGTAATGGGAACTAGCCCACTCACACTGAAGCAGCTATTTCCCATTAGAGAAGCGGCCCTTCGACCTGCAGAGGCAAAAAGGTCCTCTCGTCTAATGGGAACTAGCCCACTCAGACTGAAGCAGCTATTTCCCATTGGAGAAATGGCCCTCTGACCTGCAGAGGCAGAAAGGACCTCTTGTCTAATGGGAACTAGCACATTCACACTGAAGCAGCTATTTCCCATTATAGAAACGGCCCTCTGACCTGCAGAGGCAGAAAGGCCCTCTTGTCTAATGGGAACTAGCCCATTCACACTGAAGCTGCTATTTCCCATTAGAGAAACGTCCCTCTGACCTGGAAAGGCAGAAAGGTCCTCTTGTCTAATGGGAACTAGCCCATTCACACTGAAGCAGCTATTTCCCATGAGAGAAACTGCCCTCCGACCTGCAGAGGCAGAAATGTCCTCTCGTCTAATGGGAACTAGCCCATTCACACTGAAGCAGCTATTTCCCATTAGAGAAACGGCCCTCCGACCTGCAGAGGCAGAAAGGACCTCTTGTCTAATGGGAACTAGCCCATTCACACTGAAGCAGCTATTTCCCAATAGAGAAACGGCCCTCCGACCTGAAGAGGCAGAAAGGTCCTCTCGTCTAATGGGAACTAGCCCACTCAGACTGAAGCAGCTATTCCCCATTAGAGAAACGGACCTCCGACCTGCAGAGGCAGAAAGGACCTCTCGTCTAATGGGAACTAGCCCATTCACACTGAAGCAGCTAATTCCCATTAGAGAAGCGGCCCTCCGACCTGGAAAGGCAAATAGGTCCTCTCGTCTAAAGGGAACTAGCCCATTCACACTGAAGCAGCTATTTCCCATTAGAGAAACGGCCCTCTGACCTGGAAAGGCAGAAAGATCCTCTCGTCTAATGGGAACTAGCCCATTCACACTGAAGCAGCTATTTCCCATTAGAGAAGCGGTCCCCTGACCTGCAGAGGCAGAAAAGTCCTCTCGTCTAATGGGACTAAACCCACACACACTGAAGCAGCTATTCGCCATTAGAGAAACGGCCCTCTGACCTGGAAAGGCAGAAAGATCCTCTCGTCCAATGGGAACTAGCCCATTCACACTGAAGCAGCTATTTCCCATTAGAGAAGCGGCCCTCCGACCTGGAAAGGCAAAAAGTTCCTCTCGTCTAATGGGAACTAGCCCACTCACACTGAAGCAGCTATTTCCCATTAGAGAAACGGCCCTCTGACCTGGAAAGGCAGAAAGATCCTCTCGTCCAATGGGAACTAGCCCATTCACACTGAAGCAGCTATTTCCCATTAGAGAAGCGGCCCTCCGACCTGGAAAGGCAAAAAGTTCCTCTCGTATAATGGGAACTAGCCCACTCACACTGAAGCAGCTATTTCCCATTAAAGAAACTGCCCTCTAACTTGGAAAGGCTGAAAGGTCCTCTCGTCTAATGGGAACTAGCCCACTCACACTGAAGCAGCTATTTCCCATCTGAGACACGGCCCTCTGACCTGGAAAGGCCCTCTCGCTCACACTGAAACAGCTATTTCCCATTAGAGAAACGGCCCTCTGACCTGGAAAGGCAGAAAGGTCCTCTCGTGTAATGGGAACTAGCCCACTCACACTGAAGCAGCTATTTCCCATTAGAGAAGCGGCCCTTCGACCTGCAGAGGCAAAAAGGTCCTCTCGTCTAATGGGAACTAGCCCACTCAGACTGAAGCAGCTATTTCCCATTGGAGAAATGGCCCTCTGACCTGCAGAGGCAGAAAGGACCTCTTGTCTAATGGGAACTAGCACATTCACACTGAAGCAGCTATTTCCCATTATAGAAACGGCCCTCTGACCTGCAGAGGCAGAAAGGCCCTCTTGTCTAATGGGAACTAGCCCATTCACACTGAAGCTGCTATTTCCCATTAGAGAAACGTCCCTCTGACCTGGAAAGGCAGAAAGGTCCTCTTGTCTAATGGGAACTAGCCCATTCACACTGAAGCAGCTATTTCCCATGAGAGAAACTGCCCTCCGACCTGCAGAGGCAGAAATGTCCTCTCGTCTAATGGGAACTAGCCCATTTACACTGAAGCAGCTATTTCCCATTAGAGTAGCAGCCCTCTGACCTGCAGAGGAAGAAAGGCCCTCTTGTCTAATGGGAACTAGCCCATTCACACTGAAGCAGCTATTTCCCATTAGAGAAGCGGCCCTCCGACCTGGAAAGGCAGAAAGGTCCTCTCGTCTAATGGGAACTAGCCCATCACACTGAAGCAGCTATTTCCCATTAGAGAAACGGCCCTCTGACCTGGAAAGGCAGAAAGATCCTCTCGTCCAATGGGAACTAGCCCATTCACACTGAAGCAGCTATTTCCCATTAGAGAAGCGACCCTCCGACCTGCAGAGGCAGAAAGGTCCTCTTGTCTAATGGGAACTATCCCATTCACACTGAAGCAGCTATTTCCCATTAGAGAAGTGGCCCTCCGACATGCAGAGGCAGAAAGCTCCTCTCGTCTAATGGGAACTAGCCCAATCACACTGAAGCCGATATTTCCCATTAGAGAATCGGCCCTCTGACATGGAAAGGCAGAAAGGTCCTCTCGCTCACACTGAAGCAGCTATTTCCCATTAGCGAAACGGCCCTCTGACCTGGAAAGGCAGAAAGGTCCTCTCATCTAATGGGATCTAGCCCACTCACACTGAAGCAGCTATTTCCCATTAGAGAAACGGCCCTCTAACTTGGAAAGGCAGAAAGGTCCTCTCGTCTAATGGGAACTAGCCAACTCACACTGAAGCAGCTATTTCCCATTAGAGAAGCGGCCCTTCGACCTGCAGAGGCAAAAAGGTCCTCTCGTCTAATGGGAACTAGCCCACTCAGACTGAAGCAGCTATTTCCCATTGGAGAAACGGCCCTCTGACCTGCAAAGGCAGAAAGGACCTCTTGTCTAATGGGAACTAGCACATTCACACTGAAGCAGCTATTTCCCATTAGAGAAACGGCCCTCTGACCTGCAGAGGCAGAAAGGCCCTTTTGTCTAATGGGAAATAGCCCATTCACACTGAAGCTGCTATTTCCCATTAGAGAAACGGCCCTCTGACCTGGAAAGGCAGAAAGGTCCTCTCGTCTAATGGGAACTAGCCCATTCACACTGAAGCAGCTATTTCCCATTAGAGAAACGGCCCTCCGACCTGCAGAGGCAGAAATGTCCTCTCGTCTAATGGGAACTAGCCAACTCACACTGAAGCAGCTATTTCCCATTAGAGAAACGGCCCTCTGACCTGGAAAGGCAGAAAGGTCCTCTTGTCTAATGGGAACTAGCCCATTCACACTGAAGCAGCTATTTCCCATGAGAGAAACTGCCCTCCGACCTGCAGAGGCAGAAATGTCCTCTCGTCTAATAGGAACTAGCCCATTCACACTGAAGCAGCTATTTCCCATTAGAGTAGCAGCCCTCTGACCTGCAGAGGAAGAAAGGCCCTCTTGTCTAATGGGAAATAGCCCATTCACACTGAAGCTGCTATTTCCCATTAGAGAAACGGCCCTCTGACCTGGAAAGGCAGAAAGGTCCTCTCGTCTAATGGGAACTAGCCCATTCACACTGAAGCAACTATTTCCCATTAGAGAAACGGCCCTCCGACCTGCAGAGGCAGAAATGTCCTCTCGTCTAATGGGAACTAGCCAACTCACACTGAAGCAGCTATTTCCCATTAGAGAAACGGCCCTCTGACCTGGAAAGGCAGAAAGGTCCTCTTGTCTAATGGGAACTAGCCCATTCACACTGAAGCAGCTATTTCCCATGAGAGAAACTGCCCTCCGACCTGCAGAGGCAGAAAGGTCCTCTCGTCTAATGGGAACTAGCCCACTCACACTGAAGCAGCTATTTCCCATTAGAGAAGCGGCCCTTCGACCTGCAGAGGTAAAAAGGTCCTCTCGTCTACTGGGAACTAGCCCATTCACACTGAAGCAGCTATTTCCCATTAGAGAAACGGCCCTCCGACCTGCAGAGGCAGAAAGGACCTCTTGTCTAATGGGAACTAGCCCATTCACACTGAAGCAGCTATTTCCCAATAGAGAAACGGCCCTCCGACCTGAAGAGGCAGAAAGGTCCTCTCGTCTAATGGGAACTAGCCCACTCAGTCTGAAGCAGCTATTCCCCATTAGAGAAACGGACCTCCGACCTGCAGAGGCAGAAAGGACCTCTCGTCTAATGGGAACTAGCCCATTCACACTGAAGCAGCTATTTCCCATTAGAGAAGCGGCCCTCCGACCTGGAAAGGCAAATAGGTCCTCTCGTCTAAAGGGAACTAGCCCATTCACACTGAAGCAGCTATTTCCCATTAGAGAAACAGCCCTCTGACCTGGAAAGGCAGAAAGGTCCTCTCGTCTAATGGGAACTAGCCCATTCACACTGAAGCAGCTATTTCCCATTAGAGAAGCGGTCCCCTGACCTGCAGAGGCAGAAAAGTCCTCTCGTCTAATGGGACTAAACCCACACACACTGACGCAGCTATTTGCCATTAGAGAAACGGCCCTCTGACCTGGAAAGGCAGAAAGATCCTCTCGTCCAATGGGAACTAGCCCATTCACACTGAAGCAGCTATTTCCCATTAGAGAAGCGGCCCTCCGACCTGGAAAGGCAAAAAGTTCCTCTCGTCTAATGGGAACTAGCCCACTCACACTGAAGCAGCTATTTCCCATTAGAGAAACGGCCCTCTGACCTGGAAAGGCAGAAAGATCCTCTCGTCCAATGGGAACTAGCCCATTCACACTGAAGCAGCTATTTCCCATTAGAGAAGCGGCCCTCCGACCTGGAAAGGCAAAAAGTTCCTCTTGTCTAATGGGAACTAGCCCATTCACACTGAAGCACCTATTTCCCATTAGAGAAGCGGCCCTCCGACCTGGAAAGGCAGAAAGGTCCTCTCGTCTAATGGGAACTAGCCCATCACACTGAAGCAGCTATTTCCCATTAGAGAAACGGCCCTCTGACCTGGAAAGGCAGAAAGATCCTCTCGTCCAATGGGAACTAGCCCATTCACACTGAAGCAGCTATTTCCCATTAGAGAAGCGACCCTCCGACCTGCAGAGGCAGAAAGGTCCTCTTGTCTAATGGGAACTATCCCTTTCACACTGAAGCAGCTATTTCCCATTAGAGAAGTGGCCCTCCGACCTGCAGAGGCAGAAAGCTCCTCTCGTCTAATGGGAACTAGCCCATTCACACTGAAGCAGCTATTTCCCATTAGAGAAACGGCCCTCTAACTTGGAAAGGCAGAAAGGTCCTCTCGTCTAATGGGAACTAGCCCACTCACACTGAAGCAGCTATTTCCCATTAGAGAAGCGGCCCTTCGACCTGCAGAGGTAAAAAGGTCCTCTCGTCTACTGGGAACTAGCCCATTCACACTGAAGCAGCTATTTCCCATTAGAGAAACAGCCCTTCGACCTGCAGAGGCAGAAAGGACCTCTTGTCTAATGGGAACTAGCCCATTCACACTGAAGAAGCTATTTCCCAATAGAGAAACGGCCCTCCGACCTGCAGAGGCAGAAAGGTCCTCTCGTCTAATGGGAACTAGCCCACTCAGACTGAAGCAGCTATACCCCATTAGAGAAACGGACCTCCGACCTGCAGAGGCAGAAAGGACCTCTCGTCTAATGGGAACTAGCCCATTCACATTGAAGCAGCTATTTCCCATTAGAGAAACTGCCCTGTGACCTGGAAAGGCAGAAAGATCCTCTCGTCCAATGGGAACTAGCCCATTCACACTGAAGCAGCTATTTCCCATTAGAGAAGCGGCCCTCCGACCTGGAAAGGCAAATAGGTCCTCTCGTCTAAAGGGAACTAGCCCATTCACACTGAAGCAGCTATTTCCCATTTGAGAAACGGCCCTCTGACCTGGAAAGGCAGAAAGGTCCTCTCGTCTAATGGGAACTAGCCCATTCACACTGAAGCAGCTATTTCCCATTAGAGAAGCGGTCCCCTGACCTGCAGAGGCAGAAAAGTCTTCCGTCTAATGGGACTAAACCCACACACACTGAAGCAGCTATTTGCCATTAGAGAAACGGCCCTCTGACCTGGAAAGGCAGAAAGGTCCTCTCGTCTAATGGGAACTAGCCCATTCACACTGAAGCAGCTCTTTCCCATTAGAGAAACGGCCCTCTGACCTGGAAAGGCAGAAAGATCCTCTCGTCCAATGGGAACTAGCCCATTCACACTGAAGCAGCTATTTCCCATTAGAGAAGCGGCCCTCCGACCTGGAAAGGCAGAAAGGTCCTCTCGTCTAATGGGAACTAGCCCATCACACTGAAGCAGCTATTTCCCATTAGAGAAACGGCCCTCTGACCTGGAAAGGCAGAAAGATCCTCTCGTCCAATGGGAACTAGCCCATTCACACTGAAGCAGCTATTTCCCATTAGAGAAGCGGCCCTCCGACCTGCAGAGGCAGAAAGGTCCTCTTGTCTAATGGGAACTATCCCATTCACACTGAAGCAGCTATTTCCCATTAGAGAAGTGGCCCTCCGACCTGCAGAGGCAGAAAGCTCCTCTTGTCTAATGGGAACTAGCCCAATCACACTGAAGCAGCTATTTCCCATTAGAGAATCGGCCCTCTGACATGGAAAGGCAGAAAGGTCCTCTCGCTCACACTGAAGCAGCTATTTCCCATTAGCGAAACGGCCCTCTGACCTGGAAAGGCAGAAAGGTCCTCTCGTCTAATGGGAACTAGCCAACTCACACTGAAGCAGCTATTTCCCATTAGAGAAGCGGCCCTTCGACCTGCAGAGGCAAAAAGGTCCTCTCGTCTAATGGGAACTAGCCCACTCAGACTGAAGCAGCTATTTCCCATTGGAGAAACGGCCCTCTGACCTGCAGAGGCAGAAAGGACCTCTTGTCTAATGGGAACTAGCACATTCACACTGAAGCAGCTATTTCCCATTAGAGAAACGGCCCTCTGACCTGCAGAGGCAGAAAGGCCCTCTTGTCTAATGGGAACTAGCCCATTCACACTGAAGCTGCTATTTCCCATTAGAGAAACGGCCCTCTGACCTGGAAAGGCAGAAAGGTCCTCTCGTCTAATGGGAACTAGCCCATTCACACTGAAGCAGCTATTTCCCATTAGAGAAACGGCCCTCCGACCTGCAGAGGCAGAAATGTCCTCTCATCTAATGGGAACTAGCCCATTCACACTGAAGCAGCTATTTCCCATTAGAGAAGCAGCCCTCTGACCTGCAGAGGCAGAAAGGTCCTCTCGTCTAATGGGAACTAGCCCACTCAGACTGAAGCAGTTATTCCCCATTAGAGAAACGGCCCTCCGACCTGCAGAGGCAAAAAGGTCCTCTCGTCTACTGGGAACTAGCCCATTCACACTGAAGCAGCTATTTCCCATTAGAGAAATGGCCCTCCGACCTGCAGAGGCAGAAAGGACCTCTCGTCTAATGGGAACTAGCCCATTCACACTGAAGCAGCTATTTCCCAATAGAGAAACGGCCCTCCGACCTGCAGAGGCAGAAAGGACCTCTTGTCTAATGGGAACTAGCCCATTCACACTGAAGCAGCTATTTCCCATTTGAGAAACGGCCCTCTAACTTGGAAAGGCAGAAAGATCCTCTCATCTAATGGGAACTAGCCCACTCACACTGAAGCAGCTATTTCCCATTAGAGAAGCGGCCCTTCGACCTGCAGAGGTAAAAAGGTCCTCTCGTCTACTGGGAACTAGCCCATTCACACTGAAGCAGCTATTTCCCATTAGAGAAACGGCCCTCCGACCTGCAGAGGCAGAAAGGACCTCTTGTCTAATGGGAACTAGCCCATTCACACTGAAGCAGCTATTTCCCAATAGAGAAACGGCCCTCTGACCTGAAGAGGCAGAAAGGTCCTCTCGTCTAATGGGAACTAGCCCACTCAGACTGAAGCAGCTATTCCCCATTAGAGAAACGGACCTCCGACCTGCAGAGGCAGAAAGGACCTCTCGTCTAATGGGAACTAGCCCATTCACACTGAAGCAGCTATTTCCCATTAGAGAAGCGGCCCTCCGACCTGGAAAGGCAAATAGGTCCTCTCGTCTAAAGGGAACTAGCCCATTCACACTGAAGCAGCTATTTCCCATTAGAGAAACGGCCCTCTGACCTGGAAAGGCAGAAAGGTCCTCTCGTCTAATGGGAACTAGCCCATTCACACTGAAGCAGCTATTTCCCATTAGAGAAGCGGTCCCCTGACCTGCAGAGGCAGAAAAGTCCTCTCGTCTAATGGGACTAAACCCACACACACTGAAGCAGCTATTCGCCATTAGAGAAACGGCCCTCTGACCTGGAAAGGCAGAAAGATCCTCTCGTCCAATGGGAACTAGCCCATTCACACTGAAGCAGCTATTTCCCATTAGAGAAGCGGCCCTCCGACCTGGAAAGGCAAAAAGTTCCTCTCGTCTAATGGGAACTAGCCCACTCACACTGAAGCAGCTATTTCCCATTAGAGAAACGGCCCTCTGACCTGGAAAGGCAGAAAGATCCTCTCGTCCAATGGGAACTAGCCCATTCACACTGAAGCAGCTATTTCCCATTAGAGAAGCGGCCCTCCGACCTGGAAAGGCAAAAAGTTCCTCTCGTCTAATGGGAACTAGCCCACTCACACTGAAGCAGCTATTTCCCATTAGAGAAACTGCCCTCTAACTTGGAAAGGCTGAAAGGTCCTCTCGTCTAATGGGAACTAGCCCACTCACACTGAAGCAGCTATTTCCCATTAGAGAAACGGCCCTCTAACTTGGAAAGGCAGAAAGGTCCTCTCATCTAATGGAAACTAGCCCACTCACACTGAAGTAGCTATTTCCCATTAGAGAAGCGGCCCTCCGACCTGGAAAGGCAAAAAGGTCCTCTCGTCTAATGGGAACTAGCCCACTCACACTGAAGCAGCTATTTCCCATTAGAGAAACGGCCCTCTAACTTGGAAAGGCTGAAAGGTCCTCTCGTCTAATGGGAACTAGCCCACTCACACTGAAGCAGCTATTTCCCATCTGAGACACGGCCCTCTGACCTGGAAAGGCCCTCTCGCTCACACTGAAACAGCTATTTCCCATTAGAGAAACGGCCCTCTGACCTGGAAAGGCAGAAAGGTCCTCTCGTGTAATGGGAACTAGCCCACTCACACTGAAGCAGCTATTTCCCATTAGAGAAGCGGCCCTTCGACCTGCAGAGGCAAAAAGGTCCTCTCGTCTAATGGGAACTAGCCCACTCAGACTGAAGCAGCTATTTCCCATTGGAGAAATGGCCCTCTGACCTGCAGAGGCAGAAAGGACCTCTTGTCTAATGGGAACTAGCACATTCACACTGAAGCAGCTATTTCCCATTATAGAAACGGCCCTCTGACCTGCAGAGGCAGAAAGGCCCTCTTGTCTAATGGGAACTAGCCCATTCACACTGAAGCTGCTATTTCCCATTAGAGAAACGTCCCTCTGACCTGGAAAGGCAGAAAGGTCCTCTTGTCTAATGGGAACTAGCCCATTCACACTGAAGCAGCTATTTCCCATGAGAGAAACTGCCCTCCGACCTGCAGAGGCAGAAATGTCCTCTCGTCTAATGGGAACTAGCCCATTCACACTGAAGCAGCTATTTCCCATTAGAGTAGCAGCCCTCTGACCTGCAGAGGAAGAAAGGCCCTCTTGTCTAATGGGAACTAGCCCATTCACACTGAAGCAGCTATTTCCCATTAGAGAAGCGGCCCTCCGACCTGGAAAGGCAGAAAGATCCTCTCGTCTAATGGGAACTAGCCCATCACACTGAAGCAGCTATTTCCCATTAGAGAAACGGCCCTCTGACCTGGAAAGGCAGAAAGATCCTCTCGTCCAATGGGAACTAGCCCATTCACACTGAAGCAGCTATTTCCCATTAGAGAAGCGACCCTCCGACCTGCAGAGGCAGAAAGGTCCTCTTGTCTAATGGGAACTATCCCATTCACACTGAAGCAGCTATTTCCCATTAGAGAAGTGGCCCTCCGACATGCAGAGGCAGAAAGCTCCTCTCGTCTAATGGGAACTAGCCCATTCACACTGAAGCAGCTATTTCCCATTAGAGAAGCGGCCCTCCGACCTGGAAAGGCAAATAGGTCCTCTCGTCTAAAGGGAACTAGCCCATTCACACTGAAGCAGCTATTTCCCATTAGAGAAACGGCCCTCTGACCTGGAAAGGCAGAAAGATCCTCTCGTCTAATGGGAACTAGCCCATTCACACTGAAGCAGCTATTTCCCATTAGAGAAGCGGTCCCCTGACCTGCAGAGGCAGAAAAGTCCTCTCGTCTAATGGGACTAAACCCACACACACTGAAGCAGCTATTCGCCATTAGAGAAACGGCCCTCTGACCTGGAAAGGCAGAAAGATCCTCTCGTCCAATGGGAACTAGCCCATTCACACTGAAGCAGCTATTTCCCATTAGAGAAGCGGCCCTCCGACCTGGAAAGGCAAAAAGTTCCTCTCGTCTAATGGGAACTAGCCCACTCACACTGAAGCAGCTATTTCCCATTAGAGAAACGGCCCTCTGACCTGGAAAGGCAGAAAGATCCTCTCGTCCAATGGGAACTAGCCCATTCACACTGAAGCAGCTATTTCCCATTAGAGAAGCGGCCCTCCGACCTGGAAAGGCAAAAAGTTCCTCTCGTATAATGGGAACTAGCCCACTCACACTGAAGCAGCTATTTCCCATTAAAGAAACTGCCCTCTAACTTGGAAAGGCTGAAAGGTCCTCTCGTCTAATGGGAACTAGCCCACTCACACTGAAGCAGCTATTTCCCATCTGAGACACGGCCCTCTGACCTGGAAAGGCCCTCTCGCTCACACTGAAACAGCTATTTCCCATTAGAGAAACGGCCCTCTGACCTGGAAAGGCAGAAAGGTCCTCTCGTGTAATGGGAACTAGCCCACTCACACTGAAGCAGCTATTTCCCATTAGAGAAGCGGCCCTTCGACCTGCAGAGGCAAAAAGGTCCTCTCGTCTAATGGGAACTAGCCCACTCAGACTGAAGCAGCTATTTCCCATTGGAGAAATGGCCCTCTGACCTGCAGAGGCAGAAAGGACCTCTTGTCTAATGGGAACTAGCACATTCACACTGAAGCAGCTATTTCCCATTATAGAAACGGCCCTCTGACCTGCAGAGGCAGAAAGGCCCTCTTGTCTAATGGGAACTAGCCCATTCACACTGAAGCTGCTATTTCCCATTAGAGAAACGTCCCTCTGACCTGGAAAGGCAGAAAGGTCCTCTTGTCTAATGGGAACTAGCCCATTCACACTGAAGCAGCTATTTCCCATGAGAGAAACTGCCCTCCGACCTGCAGAGGCAGAAATGTCCTCTCGTCTAATGGGAACTAGCCCATTTACACTGAAGCAGCTATTTCCCATTAGAGTAGCAGCCCTCTGACCTGCAGAGGAAGAAAGGCCCTCTTGTCTAATGGGAACTAGCCCATTCACACTGAAGCAGCTATTTCCCATTAGAGAAGCGGCCCTCCGACCTGGAAAGGCAGAAAGGTCCTCTCGTCTAATGGGAACTAGCCCATCACACTGAAGCAGCTATTTCCCATTAGAGAAACGGCCCTCTGACCTGGAAAGGCAGAAAGATCCTCTCGTCCAATGGGAACTAGCCCATTCACACTGAAGCAGCTATTTCCCATTAGAGAAGCGACCCTCCGACCTGCAGAGGCAGAAAGGTCCTCTTGTCTAATGGGAACTATCCCATTCACACTGAAGCAGCTATTTCCCATTAGAGAAGTGGCCCTCCGACATGCAGAGGCAGAAAGCTCCTCTCGTCTAATGGGAACTAGCCCAATCACACTGAAGCCGATATTTCCCATTAGAGAATCGGCCCTCTGACATGGAAAGGCAGAAAGGTCCTCTCGCTCACACTGAAGCAGCTATTTCCCATTAGCGAAACGGCCCTCTGACCTGGAAAGGCAGAAAGGTCCTCTCATCTAATGGGATCTAGCCCACTCACACTGAAGCAGCTATTTCCCATTAGAGAAACGGCCCTCTAACTTGGAAAGGCAGAAAGGTCCTCTCGTCTAATGGGAACTAGCCAACTCACACTGAAGCAGCTATTTCCCATTAGAGAAGCGGCCCTTCGACCTGCAGAGGCAAAAAGGTCCTCTCGTCTAATGGGAACTAGCCCACTCAGACTGAAGCAGCTATTTCCCATTGGAGAAACGGCCCTCTGACCTGCAAAGGCAGAAAGGACCTCTTGTCTAATGGGAACTAGCACATTCACACTGAAGCAGCTATTTCCCATTAGAGAAACGGCCCTCTGACCTGCAGAGGCAGAAAGGCCCTTTTGTCTAATGGGAAATAGCCCATTCACACTGAAGCTGCTATTTCCCATTAGAGAAACGGCCCTCTGACCTGGAAAGGCAGAAAGGTCCTCTCGTCTAATGGGAACTAGCCCATTCACACTGAAGCAGCTATTTCCCATTAGAGAAACGGCCCTCCGACCTGCAGAGGCAGAAATGTCCTCTCGTCTAATGGGAACTAGCCAACTCACACTGAAGCAGCTATTTCCCATTAGAGAAACGGCCCTCTGACCTGGAAAGGCAGAAAGGTCCTCTTGTCTAATGGGAACTAGCCCATTCACACTGAAGCAGCTATTTCCCATGAGAGAAACTGCCCTCCGACCTGCAGAGGCAGAAATGTCCTCTCGTCTAATAGGAACTAGCCCATTCACACTGAAGCAGCTATTTCCCATTAGAGTAGCAGCCCTCTGACCTGCAGAGGAAGAAAGGCCCTCTTGTCTAATGGGAAATAGCCCATTCACACTGAAGCTGCTATTTCCCATTAGAGAAACGGCCCTCTGACCTGGAAAGGCAGAAAGGTCCTCTCGTCTAATGGGAACCTAGCCATTCACACTGAAGCAGCTATTTCCCATTAGAGAAACGGCCCCTCCGACCTGCAGAGGCAGAAATGTCCTCTCGTCTAATGGGAACTAGCCAACTCACACTGAAGCAGCTATTTCCCATTAGAGAAACGGCCCTCTGACCTGGAAAGTCCAGAAAAGGTCCTCTTGTCTAATGGGAACTAGCCCATTCACACTGAAGCAGCTATTTCCCATGAGAGAAACTGCCCTCCGACCTGCAGAGGCAGAAATGTCCTCTCGTCTAATAGGAACTAGCCCATTCACACTGAAGCAGCTATTTCCCATTAGAGTAGCAGCCCTCTGACCTGCAGAGGAAGAAAGGCCCTCTTGTCTAATGGGAACTAGCCCATTCACACTGAAGCAGCTATTTCCCATTAGAGAAACGGCCCTCTAACTTGGAAAGGCAGAAAGGTCCTCTCGTCTAATGGGAACTAGCCCACTCACACTGAAGCAGCTATTTCCCATTAGAGAAGCGGCCCTTCGACCTGCAGAGGTAAAAAGGTCCTCTCGTCTACTGGGAACTAGCCCATTCACACTGAAGCAGCTATTTCCCATTAGAGAAACGGCCCTCCGAACCTGCAGAGGCAGAAAGGACCTCTTGTCTAATGGGAACTAGCCCATTCACACTGAAGCAGCTATTTCCCAATAGAGAAACGGCCTCCGACCTGAAGAGGCAGAAAGGTCCTCTCGTCTAATGGGAACTAGCCCACTCAGACTGAAGCAGCTATTCCCCATTAGAGAAACGGACCTCCGACCTGCAGAGGCAGAAAGGACCTCTCGTCTAATGGGAACTAGCCCATTCACACTGAAGCAGCTAATTCCCATTAGAGAAGCGGCCCTCCGACCTGGAAAGGCAAATAGGTCCTCTCGTCTAAAGGGAACTAGCCCATTCACACTGAAGCAGCTATTTCCCATTAGAGAAACAGCCCTCTGACCTGGAAAGGCAGAAAGGTCCTCTCGTCTAATGGGAACTAGCCCATTCACACTGAAGCAGCTATTTCCCATTAGAGAAGCGGTCCCCTGACCTGCAGAGGCAGAAAAGTCCTCTCGTCTAATGGGACTAAACCCACACACACTGAAGCAGCTATTTCCCATTAGAGAAACGGCCCTCTAACTTGGAAAGGCTGAAAGGTCCTCTCGTCTAATGGGAACTAGCCCACTCACACTGAAGCAGCTATTTCCCATCTGAGACACGGCCTCTGACCTGGAAAGGCCCTCTCGCTCACACTGAAACAGCTATTTCCCATTAGAGAAACGGCCCTCTGACCTGGAAAGGCAGAAAGGTCCTCTCGTGTAATGGGAACTAGCCCACTCACACTGAAGCAGCTATTTCCCATTAGAGAAGCGGCCCTTCGACCTGCAGAGGCAAAAAGGTCCTCTCGTCTAATGGGAACTAGCCCACTCAGACTGAAGCAGCTATTTCCCATTGGAGAAATGGCCCTCTGACCTGCAGAGGCGGAAAGGACCTCTTGTCTAATGGGAACTAGCACATTCACACTGAAGCAGCTATTTCCCATTATAGAAACGGCCCTCTGACCTGCAGAGGCAGAAAGGCCCTCTTGTCCTAATGGGAACTAGCCCATTCACACTGAAGCTGCTATTTATTAGAGAAACGTCCCTCTGACCTGGAAAGGCAGAAAGGTCCTCTTGTCTAATGGGAACTAGCCCATTCACACTGAAGCAGCTATTTCCCATGAGAGAAACTGCCCTCCGACCTGCAGAGGCAGAAATGTCCTCTCGTCTAATGGGAACTAGCCCATTCACACTGAAGCAGCTATTTCCCATTAGAGAAACGGCCCTCCGACCTGCAGAGGCAGAAAGGACCTCTTGTCTAATGGGAACTAGCCCATTCACACTGAAGCAGCTATTTCCCAATAGAGAAACGGCCCTCCGACCTGAAGAGGCAGAAAGGTCCTCTCGTCTAATGGGAACTAGCCCACTCAGACTGAAGCAGCTATTCCCCATTAGAGAAACGGACCTCCGACCTGCAGAGGCAGAAAGGACCTCTCGTCTAATGGGAACTAGCCCATTCACACTGAAGCAGCTAATTCCCATTAGAGAAGCGGCCCTCCGACCTGGAAAGGCAAATAGGTCCTCTCGTCTAAAGGGAACTAGCCCATTCACACTGAAGCAGCTATTTCCCATTAGAGAAACGGCCCTCTGACCTGGAAAGGCAGAAAGATCCTCTCGTCTAATGGGAACTAGCCCATTCACACTGAAGCAGCTATTTCCCATTAGAGAAGCGGTCCCCTGACCTGCAGAGGCAGAAAAGTCCTCTCGTCTAATGGGACTAAACCCACACACACTGAAGCAGCTATTCGCCATTAGAGAAACGGCCCTCTGACCTGGAAAGGCAGAAAGATCCTCTCGTCCAATGGGAACTAGCCCATTCACACTGAAGCAGCTATTTCCCATTAGAGAAGCGGCCCTCCGACCTGGAAAGGCAAAAAGTTCCTCTCGTCTAATGGGAACTAGCCCACTCACACTGAAGCAGCTATTTCCCATTAGAGAAACGGCCCTCTGACCTGGAAAGGCAGAAAGATCCTCTCGTCCAATGGGAACTAGCCCATTCACACTGAAGCAGCTATTTCCCATTAGAGAAGCGGCCCTCCGACCTGGAAAGGCAAAAAGTTCCTCTCGTATAATGGGAACTAGCCCACTCACACTGAAGCAGCTATTTCCCATTAAAGAAACTGCCCTCTAACTTGGAAAGGCTGAAAGGTCCTCTCGTCTAATGGGAACTAGCCCACTCACACTGAAGCAGCTATTTCCCATCTGAGACACGGCCCTCTGACCTGGAAAGGCCCTCTCGCTCACACTGAAACAGCTATTTCCCATTAGAGAAACGGCCCTCTGACCTGGAAAGGCAGAAAGGTCCTCTCGTGTAATGGGAACTAGCCCACTCACACTGAAGCAGCTATTTCCCATTAGAGAAGCGGCCCTTCGACCTGCAGAGGCAAAAAGGTCCTCTCGTCTAATGGGAACTAGCCCACTCAGACTGAAGCAGCTATTTCCCATTGGAGAAATGGCCCTCTGACCTGCAGAGGCAGAAAGGACCTCTTGTCTAATGGGAACTAGCACATTCACACTGAAGCAGCTATTTCCCATTATAGAAACGGCCCTCTGACCTGCAGAGGCAGAAAGGCCCTCTTGTCTAATGGGAACTAGCCCATTCACACTGAAGCTGCTATTTCCCATTAGAGAAACGTCCCTCTGACCTGGAAAGGCAGAAAGGTCCTCTTGTCTAATGGGAACTAGCCCATTCACACTGAAGCAGCTATTTCCCATGAGAGAAACTGCCCTCCGACCTGCAGAGGCAGAAATGTCCTCTCGTCTAATGGGAACTAGCCCATTTACACTGAAGCAGCTATTTCCCATTAGAGTAGCAGCCCTCTGACCTGCAGAGGAAGAAAGGCCCTCTTGTCTAATGGGAACTAGCCCATTCACACTGAAGCAGCTATTTCCCATTAGAGAAGCGGCCCTCCGACCTGGAAAGGCAGAAAGGTCCTCTCGTCTAATGGGAACTAGCCCATCACACTGAAGCAGCTATTTCCCATTAGAGAAACGGCCCTCTGACCTGGAAAGGCAGAAAGATCCTCTCGTCCAATGGGAACTAGCCCATTCACACTGAAGCAGCTATTTCCCATTAGAGAAGCGACCCTCCGACCTGCAGAGGCAGAAAGGTCCTCTTGTCTAATGGGAACTATCCCATTCACACTGAAGCAGCTATTTCCCATTAGAGAAGTGGCCCTCCGACATGCAGAGGCAGAAAGCTCCTCTCGTCTAATGGGAACTAGCCCAATCACACTGAAGCCGATATTTCCCATTAGAGAATCGGCCCTCTGACATGGAAAGGCAGAAAGGTCCTCTCGCTCACACTGAAGCAGCTATTTCCCATTAGCGAAACGGCCCTCTGACCTGGAAAGGCAGAAAGGTCCTCTCATCTAATGGGATCTAGCCCACTCACACTGAAGCAGCTATTTCCCATTAGAGAAACGGCCCTCTAACTTGGAAAGGCAGAAAGGTCCTCTCGTCTAATGGGAACTAGCCAACTCACACTGAAGCAGCTATTTCCCATTAGAGAAGCGGCCCTTCGACCTGCAGAGGCAAAAAGGTCCTCTCGTCTAATGGGAACTAGCCCACTCAGACTGAAGCAGCTATTTCCCATTGGAGAAACGGCCCTCTGACCTGCAAAGGCAGAAAGGACCTCTTGTCTAATGGGAACTAGCACATTCACACTGAAGCAGCTATTTCCCATTAGAGAAACGGCCCTCTGACCTGCAGAGGCAGAAAGGCCCTTTTGTCTAATGGGAAATAGCCCATTCACACTGAAGCTGCTATTTCCCATTAGAGAAACGGCCCTCTGACCTGGAAAGGCAGAAAGGTCCTCTCGTCTAATGGGAACTAGCCCATTCACACTGAAGCAGCTATTTCCCATTAGAGAAACGGCCCTCCGACCTGCAGAGGCAGAAATGTCCTCTCGTCTAATGGGAACTAGCCAACTCACACTGAAGCAGCTATTTCCCATTAGAGAAACGGCCCTCTGACCTGGAAAGGCAGAAAGGTCCTCTTGTCTAATGGGAACTAGCCCATTCACACTGAAGCAGCTATTTCCCATGAGAGAAACTGCCCTCCGACCTGCAGAGGCAGAAATGTCCTCTCGTCTAATAGGAACTAGCCCATTCACACTGAAGCAGCTATTTCCCATTAGAGTAGCAGCCCTCTGACCTGCAGAGGAAGAAAGGCCCTCTTGTCTAATGGGAAATAGCCCATTCACACTGAAGCTGCTATTTCCCATTAGAGAAACGGCCCTCTGACCTGGAAAGGCAGAAAGGTCCTCTCGTCTAATGGGAACTAGCCCATTCACACTGAAGCAACTATTTCCCATTAGAGAAACGGCCCTCCGACCTGCAGAGGCAGAAATGTCCTCTCGTCTAATGGGAACTAGCCAACTCACACTGAAGCAGCTATTTCCCATTAGAGAAACGGCCCTCTGACCTGGAAAGGCAGAAAGGTCCTCTTGTCTAATGGGAACTAGCCCATTCACACTGAAGCAGCTATTTCCCATGAGAGAAACTGCCCTCCGACCTGCAGAGGCAGAAAGGTCCTCTCGTCTAATGGGAACTAGCCCACTCACACTGAAGCAGCTATTTCCCATTAGAGAAGCGGCCCTTCGACCTGCAGAGGTAAAAAGGTCCTCTCGTCTACTGGGAACTAGCCCATTCACACTGAAGCAGCTATTTCCCATTAGAGAAACGGCCCTCCGACCTGCAGAGGCAGAAAGGACCTCTTGTCTAATGGGAACTAGCCCATTCACACTGAAGCAGCTATTTCCCAATAGAGAAACGGCCCTCCGACCTGAAGAGGCAGAAAGGTCCTCTCGTCTAATGGGAACTAGCCCACTCAGTCTGAAGCAGCTATTCCCCATTAGAGAAACGGACCTCCGACCTGCAGAGGCAGAAAGGACCTCTCGTCTAATGGGAACTAGCCCATTCACACTGAAGCAGCTATTTCCCATTAGAGAAGCGGCCCTCCGACCTGGAAAGGCAAATAGGTCCTCTCGTCTAAAGGGAACTAGCCCATTCACACTGAAGCAGCTATTTCCCATTAGAGAAACAGCCCTCTGACCTGGAAAGGCAGAAAGGTCCTCTCGTCTAATGGGAACTAGCCCATTCACACTGAAGCAGCTATTTCCCATTAGAGAAGCGGTCCCCTGACCTGCAGAGGCAGAAAAGTCCTCTCGTCTAATGGGACTAAACCCACACACACTGACGCAGCTATTTGCCATTAGAGAAACGGCCCTCTGACCTGGAAAGGCAGAAAGATCCTCTCGTCCAATGGGAACTAGCCCATTCACACTGAAGCAGCTATTTCCCATTAGAGAAGCGGCCCTCCGACCTGGAAAGGCAAAAAGTTCCTCTCGTCTAATGGGAACTAGCCCACTCACACTGAAGCAGCTATTTCCCATTAGAGAAACGGCCCTCTGACCTGGAAAGGCAGAAAGATCCTCTCGTCCAATGGGAACTAGCCCATTCACACTGAAGCAGCTATTTCCCATTAGAGAAGCGGCCCTCCGACCTGGAAAGGCAAAAAGTTCCTCTCGTCTAATGGGAACTAGCCCACTCACACTGAAGCAGCTATTTCCCATTAGAGAAACTGCCCTCTAACTTGGAAAGGCTGAAAGGTCCTCTCGTCTAATGGGAACTAGACCACTCACTCTGAAGCAGCTATTTCCCATTAGAGAAACGGCCCTCTAACTTGGAAAGGCAGAAAGGTCCTCTCATCTAATGGAAACTAGCCCACTCACACTGAAGTAGCTATTTCCCATTAGAGAAGCGGCCCTCCGACCTGGAAAGGCAAAAAGGTCCTCTCGTCTAATGGGAACTAGCCCACTCACACTGAAGCAGCTATTTCCCATTAGAGAAACGGCCCTCTAACTTGGAAAGGCTGAAAGGTCCTCTCGTCTAATGGGAACTAGCCCACTCACACTGAAGCAGCTATTTCCCATCTGAGACACGGCCCTCTGACCTGGAAAGGCCCTCTCGCTCACACTGAAACAGCTATTTCCCATTAGAGAAACGGCCCTCTGACCTGGAAAGGCAGAAAGGTCCTCTCGTGTAGTGGGAACTAGCCCACTCACACTGAAGCAGCTATTTCCCATTAGAGAAGCGGCCCTTTGACCTGCAGAGGCAAAAAGGTCCTCTCGTCTAATGGGAACTAGCCCACTCAGACTGAAGCAGCCATTTCCCATTGGAGAAACGGCCCTCTGACCTGCAGAGGCAGAAAGGACCTCTTGTCTAATGGGAACTAGCACATTCACACTGAAGCAGCTATTTCCCATTATAGAAACGGCCCTCTGACCTGCAGAGGCTGAAAGGCCCTCTTGTCTAATGGGAACTAGCCCATTCACACTGAAGCTGCTATTTCCCATTAGAGAAACGGCCCTCTGACCTGGAAAGGCAGAAAGGTCCTCTTGTCTAATGGGAACTAGCCCATTCACACTGAAGCAGCTATTTCCCATGAGAGAAACTGCCCTCCGACCTGCAGAGGCAGAAATGTCCTCTCGTCTAATGGGAACTAGCCCATTCACACTGAAGCAGCAATTTCCCATTAGAGTAGCAGCCCTCTGACCTGCAGAGGAAGAAAGGCCCTCTTGTCTAATGGGAACTAGCCCATTCACACTGAAGCAGCTATTTCCCATTAGAGAAGCGGCCCTCCGACCTGGAAAGGCAGAAAGGTCCTCTCGTCTAATGGGAACTAGCCCATCACACTGAAGCAGCTATTTCCCATTAGAGAAACGGCCCTCTGACCTGGAAAGGCAGAAAGATCCTCTCGTCCAATGGGAACTAGCCCATTCACACTGAAGCAGCTATTTCCCATTAGAGAAGCGGCCCTCCGACCTGGAAAGGCAGAAAGGTCCTCTCGTCTAATGGGAACTAGCCCATCACACTGAAGCAGCTATTTCCCATTAGAGAAACGGCCCTCTGACCTGGAAAGGCAGAAAGATCCTCTCGTCCAATGGGAACTAGCCCATTCACACTGAAGCAGCTATTTCCCATTAGAGAAGCGACCCTCCGACCTGCAGAGGCAGAAAGGTCCTCTTGTCTAATGGGAACTATCCCATTCACACTGAAGCAGCTATTTCCCATTAGAGAAGTGGCCCTCCGACATGCAGAGGCAGAAAGCTCCTCTCGTCTAATGGGAACTAGCCCAATCACACTGAAGCCGATATTTCCCATTAGAGAATCGGCCCTCTGACATGGAAAGGCAGAAAGGTCCTCTCGCTCACACTGAAGCAGCTATTTCCCATTAGCGAAACGGCCCTCTGACCTGGAAAGGCAGAAAGGTCCTCTCATCTAATGGGATCTAGCCCACTCACACTGAAGCAGCTATTTCCCATTAGAGAAACGGCCCTCTAACTTGGAAAGGCAGAAAGGTCCTCTCGTCTAATGGGAACTAGCCAACTCACACTGAAGCAGCTATTTCCCATTAGAGAAGCGGCCCTTCGACCTGCAGAGGCAAAAAGGTCCTCTCGTCTAATGGGAACTAGCCCACTCAGACTGAAGCAGCTATTTCCCATTGGAGAAACGGCCCTCTGACCTGCAAAGGCAGAAAGGACCTCTTGTCTAATGGGAACTAGCACATTCACACTGAAGCAGCTATTTCCCATTAGAGAAACGGCCCTCTGACCTGCAGAGGCAGAAAGGCCCTTTTGTCTAATGGGAAATAGCCCATTCACACTGAAGCTGCTATTTCCCATTAGAGAAACGGCCCTCTGACCTGGAAAGGCAGAAAGGTCCTCTCGTCTAATGGGAACTAGCCCATTCACACTGAAGCAGCTATTTCCCATTAGAGAAACGGCCCTCCGACCTGCAGAGGCAGAAATGTCCTCTCGTCTAATGGGAACTAGCCAACTCACACTGAAGCAGCTATTTCCCATTAGAGAAACGGCCCTCTGACCTGGAAAGGCAGAAAGGTCCTCTTGTCTAATGGGAACTAGCCCATTCACACTGAAGCAGCTATTTCCCATGAGAGAAACTGCCCTCCGACCTGCAGAGGCAGAAATGTCCTCTCGTCTAATAGGAACTAGCCCATTCACACTGAAGCAGCTATTTCCCATTAGAGTAGCAGCCCTCTGACCTGCAGAGGAAGAAAGGCCCTCTTGTCTAATGGGAAATAGCCCATTCACACTGAAGCTGCTATTTCCCATTAGAGAAACGGCCCTCTGACCTGGAAAGGCAGAAAGGTCCTCTCGTCTAATGGGAACTAGCCCATTCACACTGAAGCAGCTATTTCCCATTAGAGAAACGGCCCTCCGACCTGCAGAGGCAGAAATGTCCTCTCGTCTAATGGGAACTAGCCAACTCACACTGAAGCAGCTATTTCCCATTAGAGAAACGGCCCTCTGACCTGGAAAGGCAGAAAGGTCCTCTTGTCTAATGGGAACTAGCCCATTCACACTGAAGCAGCTATTTCCCATGAGAGAAACTGCCCTCCGACCTGCAGAGGCAGAAATGTCCTCTCGTCTAATAGGAACTAGCCCATTCACACTGAAGCAGCTATTTCCCATTAGAGTAGCAGCCCTCTGACCTGCAGAGGAAGAAAGGCCCTCTTGTCTAATGGGAACTAGCCCATTCACACTGAAGCAGCTATTTCCCATTAGAGAAACGGCCCTCTAACTTGGAAAGGCAGAAAGGTCCTCTCGTCTAATGGGAACTAGCCCACTCACACTGAAGCAGCTATTTCCCATTAGAGAAGCGGCCCTTCGACCTGCAGAGGTAAAAAGGTCCTCTCGTCTACTGGGAACTAGCCCATTCACACTGAAGCAGCTATTTCCCATTAGAGAAACGGCCCTCCGACCTGCAGAGGCAGAAAGGACCTCTTGTCTAATGGGAACTAGCCCATTCACACTGAAGCAGCTATTTCCCAATAGAGAAACGGCCCTCCGACCTGAAGAGGCAGAAAGGTCCTCTCGTCTAATGGGAACTAGCCCACTCAGACTGAAGCAGCTATTCCCCATTAGAGAAACGGACCTCCGACCTGCAGAGGCAGAAAGGACCTCTCGTCTAATGGGAACTAGCCCATTCACACTGAAGCAGCTATTTCCCATTAGAGAAGCGGCCCTCCGACCTGGAAAGGCAGAAAGGTCCTCTCGTCTAATGGGAACTAGCCCATCACACTGAAGCAGCTATTTCCCATTAGAGAAACGGCCCTCTGACCTGGAAAGGCAGAAAGATCCTCTCGTCCAATGGGAACTAGCCCATTCACACTGAAGCAGCTATTTCCCATTAGAGAAGCGACCCTCCGACCTGCAGAGGCAGAAAGGTCCTCTTGTCTAATGGGAACTATCCCATTCACACTGAAGCAGCTATTTCCCATTAGAGAAGTGGCCCTCCGACATGCAGAGGCAGAAAGCTCCTCTCGTCTAATGGGAACTAGCCCAATCACACTGAAGCCAATATTTCCCATTAGAGAATCGGCCCTCTGACATGGAAAGGCAGAAAGGTCCTCTCGCTCACACTGAAGCAGCTATTTCCCATAAGCGAAACGGCCCTCTGACCTGGAAAGGCAGAAAGGTCCTCTCATCTAATGGGATCTAGCCCACTCACACTGAAGCAGCTATTTCCCATTAGAGAAACGGCCCTCTAACTTGGAAAGGCAGAAAGGTCCTCTCGTCTAATGGGAACTAGCCCACTCAGACTGAAGCAGCTATTTCCCATTGGAGAAACGGCCCTCTGACCTGCAAAGGCAGAAAGGACCTCTTGTCTAATGGGAACTAGCACATTCACACTGAAGCAGCTATTTCCCATTAGAGAAACGGCCCTCTGACCTGCAGAGGCAGAAAGGCCCTTTTGTCTAATGGGAAATAGCCCATTCACACTGAAGCTGCTATTTCCCATTAGAGAAACGGCCCTCTGACCTGGAAAGGCAGAAAGGTCCTCTCGTCTAATGGGAACTAGCCCATTCACACTGAAGCAGCTATTTCCCATTAGAGAAACGGCCCTCCGACCTGCAGAGGCAGAAATGTCCTCTCGTCTAATGGGAACTAGCCAACTCACACTGAAGCAGCTATTTCCCATTAGAGAAACGGCCCTCTGACCTGGAAAGGCAGAAAGGTCCTCTTGTCTAATGGGAACTAGCCCATTCACACTGAAGCAGCTATTTCCCATGAGAGAAACTGCCCTCCGACCTGCAGAGGCAGAAATGTCCTCTCGTCTAATAGGAACTAGCCCATTCACACTGAAGCAGCTATTTCCCATTAGAGTAGCAGCCCTCTGACCTGCAGAGGAAGAAAGGCCCTCTTGTCTAATGGGAAATAGCCCATTCACACTGAAGCTGCTATTTCCCATTAGAGAAACGGCCCTCTGACCTGGAAAGGCAGAAAGGTCCTCTCGTCTAATGGGAACTTGCCCATTCACACTGAAGAAGCTATTTCCCATTAGAGAAACGGCCCTCCGACCTGCAGAGGCAGAAATGTCCTCTCGTCTAATGGGAACTAGCCAAATCACACTGAAGCAGCTATTTCCCATTAGAGAAACGGCTCTCTGACCTGGAAAGGCAGAAAGGTCCTCTTGTCTAATGGGAACTAGCCCATTCACACTGAAGCAGCTATTTCCCATGAGAGAAACTGCCCTCCGACCTGCAGAGGCAGAAATGTCCTCTCGTCTAATAGGAACTAGCCCATTCACACTGAAGCAGCTATTTCCCATTAGAGTAGCAGCCCTCTGACCTGCAGAGGAAGAAAGGCCCTCTTGTCTAATGGGAACTAGCCCATTCACACTGAAGCAGCTATTTCCCATTAGAGAAACGGCCCTCTAACTTGGAAAGGCAGAAAGGTCCTCTCGTCTAATGGGAACTAGCCCACTCACACTGAAGCAGCTATTTCCCATTAGAGAAGCGGCCCTTCGACCTGCAGAGGTAAAAAGGTCCTCTCGTCTACTGGGAACTAGCCCATTCAACTGAAGCAGCTATTTCCCATTAGAGAAACGGCCCTCCGACCTGCAGAGGCAGAAAGGACCTCTTGTCTAATGGGAACTAGCCCATTCACACTGAAGCAGCTATTTCCCAATAGAGAAACGGCCCTCCGACCTGAAGAGGCAGAAAGGTCCTCTCGTCTAATGGGAACTAGCCCACTCAGACTGAAGCAGCTATTCCCCATTAGAGAAACGGACCTCCGACCTGCAGAGGCAGAAAGGACCTCTCGTCTAATGGGAACTAGCCCATTCACACTGAAGCAGCTATTTCCCATTAGAGAAGCGGCCCTCCGACCTGGAAAGGCAAATAGGTCCTCTCGTCTAAAGGGAACTAGCCCATTCACACTGAAGCAGCTATTTCCCATTAGAGAAACAGCCCTCTGACCTGGAAAGGCAGAAAGGTCCTCTCGTCTAATGGGAACTAGCCCATTCACACTGAAGCAGCTATTTCCCATTAGAGAAGCGGTCCCCTGACCTGCAGAGGCAGAAAAGTCCTCTCGTCTAATGGGACTAAACCCACACACACTGAAGCAGCTATTTGCCATTAGAGAAACGGCCCTCTGACCTGGAAAGGCAGAAAGATCCTCTCGTCCAATGGGAACTAGCCCATTCACACTGAAGCAGCTATTTCCCATTAGAGAAGCGGCCCTCCGACCTGGAAAGGCAAAAAGTTCCTCTCGTCTAATGGGAACTAGCCCACTCACACTGAAGCAGCTATTTCCCATTAGAGAAACGGCCCTCTGACCTGGAAAGGCAGAAAGATCCTCTCGTCCAATGGGAACTAGCCCATTCACACTGAAGCAGCTATTTCCCATTAGAGAAGCGGCCCTCCGACCTGGAAAGGCAAAAAGTTCCTCTCGTCTAATGGGAACTAGCCCACTCACACTGAAGCAGCTATTTCCCATTAGAGAAACTGCCCTCTAACTTGGAAAGGCTGAAAGGTCCTCTCGTCTAATGGGAACTAGACCACTCACACTGAAGCAGCTATTTCCCATTAGAGAAACGGCCCTCTAACTTGGAAAGGCAGAAAGGTCCTCTCATCTAATGGAAACTAGCCCACTCACACTGAAGTAGCTATTTCCCATTAGAGAAGCGGCCCTCCGACCTGGAAAGGCAAAAAGGTCCTCTCGTCTAATGGGAACTAGCCCACTCACACTGAAGCAGTTATTTCCCATTAGAGAAACGGCCCTCTAACTTGGAAAGGCTGAAAGGTCCTCTCGTCTAATGGGAACTAGCCCACTCACACTGAAGCAGCTATTTCCCATCTGAGACACGGCCCTCTGACCTGGAAAGGCCCTCTCGCTCACACTGAAACAGCTATTTCCCATTAGAGAAACGGCCCTCTGACCTGGAAAGGCAGAAAGGTCCTCTCGTGTAGTGGGAACTAGCCCACTCACACTGAAGCAGCTATTTCCCATTAGAGAAGCGGCCCTTCGACCTGCAGAGGCAAAAAGGTCCTCTCGTCTAATGGGAACTAGCCCACTCAGACTGAAGCAGCTATTTCCCATTGGAGAAACGGCCCTCTGACCTGCAGAGGCAGAAAGGACCTCTTGTCTAATGGGAACTAGCACATTCACACTGAAGCAGCTATTTCCCATTATAGAAACGGCCCTCTGACCTGCAGAGGCTGAAAGGCCCTCTTGTCTAATGGGAACTAGCCCATTCACACTGAAGCTGCTATTTCCCATTAGAGAAACGGCCCTCTGACCTGGAAAGGCAGAAAGGTCCTCTTGTCTATTGGGAACTAGCCCATTCACACTGAAGCAGCTATTTCCCATGAGAGAAACTGCCCTCCGACCTGCAGAGGCAGAAATGTCCTCTCGTCTAATGGGAACTAGCCGATTCACACTGAAGCAGCAATTTCCCATTAGAGTAGCAGCCCTCTGACCTGCAGAGGAAGAAAGGCCCTCTTGTCTAATGGGAACTAGCCCATTCACACTGAAGCAGCTATTTCCCATTAGAGAAGCGGCCCTCCGACCTGGAAAGGCAGAAAGGTCCTCTCGTATAATGGGAACTAGCCCATCACACTGAAGCAGCTATTTCCCATTAGAGAAACGGCCCTCTGACCTGGAAAGGCAGAAAGATCCTCTCGTCCAATGGGAACTAGCCCATTCACACTGAAGCAGCTATTTCCCATTAGAGAAGCGGACCTCCGACCTGGAAAGGCAAATAGGTCCTCTCGTCTAAAGGGAACTAGCCCATTCACACTGAAGCAGCTATTTCCCATTTGAGAAACGGCCCTCTGACCTGGAAAGGCAGAAAGGTCCTCTCGTCTAATGGGAACTAGCCCATTCACACTGAAGCAGTTATTTCCCATTAGAGAAGCGGTCCCCTGACCTGCAGAGGCAGAAAAGTCCTCCCGTCTAATGGGACTAAACCCACACACACTGAAGCAGCTATTTGCCATTAGAAAAACGGCCCTCTGACCTGGAAAGGCAGAAAGGTCCTCTCGTCTAATGGGAACTAGCCCATTCACACTGAAGCAGCTATTTCCCATTAGAGAAAAGGCCCTCTGACCTGGAAAGGCAGAAATATCCTCTCGTCCAATGGGAACTAGCCCATTCACACTGAAGCAGCTATTTCCCATTAGAGAAGCGGCCCTCCGACCTGGAAAGGCAGAAAGGTCCTCTCGTCTAATGGGAACTAGCCCATCACACTGAAGCAGCTATTTCCCATTAGAGAAACGGCCCTCTGACCTGGAAAGGCAGAAAGATCCTCTCGTCCAATGGGAACTAGCCCATTCACACTGAAGCAGCTATTTCCCATTAGAGAAGCGGCCCTCCGACCTGCAGAGGCAGAAAGGTCCTCTTGTCTAATGGGAACTATCCCATTCACACTGAAGCAGCTATTTCCCATTAGGAGAAGTGGCCCTCCGACCTGCAGAGGCAGAAAGCTCCTCTCGTCTAATGGGAACTAGCCCAATCACACTGAAGCAGCTATTTCCCATTAGAGAATCGGCCCTCTGACATGGGAAGGCAGAAAGGTCCTCTCGCTCACACTGAAGCAGCTATTTCCCATTAGCGAAACGGCCCTCTGACCTGGAAAGGCAGAAAGGTCCTCTCATCTAATGGGAACTAGCCCACTCACACTGAAGCAGCTATTTCCCATTAGAGAAACGGCCCTCTAACTTGGAAAGGCAGAAAGGTCCTCTCGTCTAATGGGAACTAGCCAACTCACACTGAAGCAGCTATTTCCCATTAGAGAAGCGGCCCTTCGACCTGCAGAGGCAAAAAGGTCCTCTCGTCTAATGGGAACTAGCCCACTCAGACTGAAGCAGCTATTTCCCATTGGAGAAACGGCCCTCTGACCTGCAGAGGCAGAAAGGACCTCTTGTCTAATGGGAACTAGCACATTCACACTGAAGCAGCTATTTCCCATTAGAGAAACGGCCCTCTGACCTGCAGAGGCAGAAAGGCCCTCTTGTCTAATGGGAACTAGCCCATTCACACTGAAGCTGCTATTTCCCATTAGAGAAACGGCCCTCTGACCTGGAAAGGCAGAAAGGTCCTCTCGTCTAATGGGAACTAGCCCATTCACACTGAAGCAGCTATTTCCCATTAGAGAAACGGCCCTCCGACCTGCAGAGGCAGAAATGTCCTCTCGTCTAATGGGAACTAGCCCATTCACACTGAAGCAGCTATTTCCCATTAGAGAAGCAGCCCTCCGACCTGCAGAGGCAGAAAGGTCCTCTCGTCTAATGGGAACTAGCCCACTCAGACTGAAGCAGCTATTCCCCATTAGAGAAACGGCCCTCCGACCTGCAGAGGCAAAAAGGTCCTCTCGTCTACTGGGAACTAGCCCATTCACACTGTAGCAGCTATTTCCCATTAGAGAAATGGCCCTCCGACCTGCAGAGGCAGAAAGGACCTCTCGTCTAATGGGAACTAGCCCATTCACACTGAAGCAGCTATTTCCCAATAGAGAAACGGCCCTCCGACCTGCAGAGGCAGAAAGGACCTCTTGTCTAATGGGAACTAGCCCATTCACACTGAAGCAGCTATTTCCCATTAGAGAAACGGCCCTCTAACTTGGAAAGGCAGAAAGGTCCTCTCGTCTAATGGGAACTAGCCCACTCACACTGAAGCAGCTATTTCCCATTAGAGAAGCGGCCCTTCGACCTGCAGAGGTAAAAAGGTCCTCTCGTCTACTGGGAACTAGCCCATTCACACTGAAGCAGCTATTTCCCATTAGAGAAACGGCCCTCCGACCTGCAGAGGCAGAAAGGACCTCTTGTCTAATGGGAACTAGCCCATTCACACTGAAGCAGCTATTTCCCATTAGAGAAGTGGCCCTCCGACCTGCAGAGGCAGAAAGGTCCTCTTGTCTAATGGGAACTATCCCATTCACACTGAAGCAGCTATTTCCCATTAGAGAAGTGGCCCTCCGACCTGCAGAGGCAGAAAGCTCCTCTCGTCTAATGGGAACTAGCCCAATCACACTGAAGCAGCTATTTCCCATTAGCGAAACGGCCCTCTGACCTGGAAAGGCAGAAAGGTCCTCTCGTCTAATGGGAACTAGCCCACTCACACTGAAGCAGCTATTTCCCATTAGAGAAACGGCCCTCTAACTTGGAAAGGCAGAAAGGTCCTCTCGTCTAATGGGAACTAGCCAACTCACACTGAAGCAGCTATTTCCCATTAGAGAAGCGGCCCTTCGACCTGCAGAGGCAAAAAGGTCCTCTCGTCTAATGGGAACTAGCCCACTCAGACTGAAGCAGCTATTTCCCATTGGAGAAACGACCCTCTGACCTGCAAAGGCAGAAAGGACCTCTTGTCTAATGGGAACTAGCACATTCACACTGAAGCAGCTATTTCCCATTAGAGAAACGGCCCTCTGACCTGCAGAGGCAGAAAGGCCCTCTTGTCTAATGGGAACTAGCCCATTCACACTGAAGCTGCTATTTCCCATTAGAGAAACGGCCCTCTGACCTGGAAAGGCAGAAAGGTCCTCTCGTCTAATGGGAACTAGCCCATTCACACTGAAGCAGCTATTTCCCATTAGAGAAACGGCCCTCCGACCTGCAGAGGCAGAAATGTCCTCTCGTCTAATGGGAACTAGCCAACTCACACTGAAGCAGCTATTTCCCATTAGAGAAACGGCCCTCTGACCTGGAAATGCAGAAAGGTCCTCTTGTCTAATGGGAACTAGCCCATTCACACTGAAGCAGCTATTTCCCATGAGAGAAACTGCCCTCCGACCTGCAGAGGCAGAAATGTCCTCTCGTCTAATGGGAACTAGCCCATTCACACTGAAGCAGCTATTTCCCATTAGAGTAGCAGCCCTCTGACCTGCAGAGGAAGAAAGGCCCTCTTGTCTAATGGGAACTAGCCCACTCACACTGAAGCAGCTATTTCCCATTAGAGAAGCGGCCCTTCGACCTGCAGAGGTAAAAAGGTCCTCTCGTCTACTGGGAACTAGCCCATTCACACTGAAGCAGCTATTTCCCATTAGAGAAACGGCCCTCCGACCTGCAGAGGCAGAAAGGACCTCTTGTCTAATGGGAACTAGCCCATTCACACTGAAGCAGCTATTTCCCAACAGAGAAACGGCCCTCCGACCTGAAGAGGCAGAAAGGTCCTCTCGTCTAATGGGAACTAGCCCACTCAGACTGAAGCAGCTATTCCCCATTAGAGAAACGGACCTCCGACCTGCAGAGGCAGAAAGGACCTCTCGTCTAATGGGAACTAGCCCATTCACACTGAAGCAGCTATTCCCTATTAGAGAAACGGCCCTCTGACCTGGAAAGGCAGAAAGGTCCTCTCGTCTAATGGGAACTAGCCCATTCACACTGAAGCAGCTATTTCCCATTAGAGAAGCGGTCCCCTGACCTGCAGAGGCAGCAAAGTCTTCTCGTCTAATGGGACTAAACCCACACACACTGAAGCAGCTATTTGCCATTAGAGAAACGGCCCTCTGACCTGGAAAGGCAGAAAGATCCTCTCGTCCAATGGGAACTAGCCCATTCACACTGAAGCAGCTATTTCCCATTAGAGAAGCGGCCCTCCGACCTGGAAAGGCAAAAAGTTCCTCTCGTCTAATGGGAACTAGCCCACTCACACTGAAGCAGCTATTTCCCATTAGAGAAACGGCCCTCTGACCTGGAAAGGCAGAAAGATCCTCTCGTCCAATGGGAACTAGCCCATTCACACTGAAGCAGCTATTTCCCATTAGAGAAGCGGCCCTCCGACCTGGAAAGGCAAAAAGTTCCTCTCGTCTAATGGGAACTAGCCCACTCACACTGAAGCAGCTATTTCCCATTAGAGAAACGGCCCTCTGACCTGGAAAGGCAGAAAGATCCTCTCGTCCAATGGGAACTAGCCCATTCACACTGAAGCAGCTATTTCCCATTAGAGAAGCGGCCCTCCGACCTGGAAAGGCAAAAAGTTCCTCTCGTCTAATGGGAACTAGCCCACTCACACTGAAGCAGCTATTTCCCATTAGAGAAACTGCCCTCTAACTTGGAAAGGCTGAAAGGTCCTCTCGTCTAATGGGAACTAGCCCACTCACACTGAAGCAGCTATTTCCCATTAGAGAAACGGCCCTCTAACTTGGAAAGGCAGAAAGGTCCTCTCATCTAATGAAAACTAGCCCACTCACACTGAAGTAGCTATTTCCCATTAGAGAAGCGGCCCTCCGACCTGGAAAGGCAAAAAGGTCCTCTCGTCTAATGGGAACTAGCCCACTCACACTGAAGCAGCTATTTCCCATTAGAGAAACGGCCCTATAACTTGGAAAGGCTGAAAGGTCCTCTCGTCTAATGGGAACTAGCCCACTCACACTGAAGCAGCTATTTCCCATCTGAGACACGGCCCTCTGACCTGGAAAGGCCCTCTCGCTCACACTGAAACAGCTATTTCCCATTAGAGAAACGGCCCTCTGACCTGGAAAGGCAGAAAGGTCCTCTCGTGTAGTGGGAACTAGCCCACTCACACTGAAGCAGCTATTTCCCATTAGAGAAGCGGCCCTTCGACCTGCAGAGGCAAAAAGGTCCTCTCGTCTAATGGGAACTAGCCCACTCAGACTGAAGCAGCTATTTCCCATTGGAGAAACGGCCCTCTGACCTGCAGAGGCAGAAAGGACCTCTTGTCTAATGGGAACTAGCACATTCACACTGAAGCAGCTATTTCCCATTATAGAAACGGCCCTCTGACCTGCAGAGGCAGAAAGGCCCTCTTGTCTAATGGGAACTAGCCCATTCACACTGAAGCTGCTATTTCCCATTAGAGAAACGGCCCTCTGACCTGGAAAGGCAGAAAGGTCCTCTTGTCTAATGGGAACTAGCCCATTCACACTGAAGCAGCTATTTCCCATGAGAGAAACTGCCCTCCGACCTGCAGAGGCAGAAATTTCCTCTCGTCTAATGGGAACTAGCCCATTCACACTGAAGCAGCTATTTCCCATTAGAGTAGCAGCCCTCTGACCTGCAGAGGAAGAAAGGCCCTCTTGTCTAATGGGAACTAGCCCATTCACACTGAAGCAGCTATTTCCCATTAGAGAAGCGGCCCTCCGACCTGGAAAGGCAGAAAGGTCCTCTCGTCTAATGGGAACTAGCCCATCACACTGAAGCAGCTATTTCCCATTAGAGAAGCGGCCCTCCGACCTGCAGAGGCTGAAAGGTCCTTTTGTCTAATGGGAACTATCCCATTCACACTGAAGCAGCTGTTTCCCATTAGAGAAGTGGCCCTCCGACCTGCAGAGGCAGAAAGCTCCTCTCGTCTAATGGGAACTAGCCCAATCACACTGAAGCTGATATTTCCCATTAGAGAAACGGCCCTCTGACATGGAAAGGCAGAAAGGTCCTCTCGCTCACACTGAAGCAGCTATTTCCCATTAGCGAAACGGCCCTCTGACCTGGAAAGGCAGAAAGGTCCTCTCATCTAATGGGATCTAGCCCACTCACACTGAAGCAGCTATTTCACATTAGAGAAACGGCCCTCTAACTTGGAAAGGCAGAAAGGTCCTCTCGTCTAATGGGAACTAGCCAACTCACACTGAAGCAGCTATTTCCCATTAGAGAAGCGGCCCTTCGACCTGCAGAGGCAAAAAGGTCCTCTCGTCTAATGGGAACTAGCCCACTCAGACTGAAGCAGCTATTTCCCATTGGAGAAACGGCCCTCTGACCTGCAAAGGCAGAAAGGACCTCTTGTCTAATGGGAACTAGCACATTCACACTGAAGCAGCTATTTCCCATTAGAGAAACGGCCCTCTGACCTGCAGAGGCAGAAAGGCCCTCTTGTCTAATGGGAACTAGCCCATTCACACTGAAGCTGCTATTTCCCATTAGAGAAACGGCCCTCTGACCTGGAAAGGCAGAAATGTCCTCTCGTCTAATGGGAACTAGCCCATTCACACTGAAGCAGCTATTTCCCATTAGAGAAGCAGCCCTCCGACCTGCAGAGGCAGAAAGGTCCTCTCGTCTAATGGGAACTAGCCCACTCAGACTGAAGCAGCTATTCCCCATTAGAGAAACGGCCCTCCGACCTGCAGAGGCAAAAAGGTCCTCTCGTCTACTGGGAACTAGCCCATTCACACTGAAGGAGCTATTTCCCATTAGAGAAACGGCCCTCCGACCTGCAGAGGCAGAAAGGACCTCTCGTCTAATGGGAAATAGCCCATTCACACTGAAGCAGCTATTTCCCAATAGAGAAACGGCCCTCCGACCTGCAGAGGCAGAAAGGACCTCTTGTCTAATGGGAACTAGCCCATTCACACTGAAGCAGCTATTTCCCATTAGAGAAACGGCCCTCTAACTTGGAAAGGCAGAAAGGTCCTCTCGTCTAATGGGAACTAGCCCACTCACACTGAAGCAGCTATTTCCCATTAGAGAAGCGGCCCTTCGACCTGCAGAGGTAAAAAGCCTCTACAGGTCGGTCCTCTCGTCTACTGGGAACTAGCCCATTCACACTGAAGCAGCTATTTCCCATTAGAGAAACGGCCCTTCGACCTGCAGAGGCAGAAAGGACCTCTTGTCTAATGGGAACTAGCCCATTCACACTGAAGAAGCTATTTCCCAATAGAGAAACGGCCCTCCGACCTGCAGAGGCAGAAAGGTCCTCTCGTCTAATGGGAACTAGCCCACTCAGACTGAAGCAGCTATTCCCCATTAGAGAAACGGACCTCCGACCTGCAGAGGCAGAAAGGACCTCTCGTCTAATGGGAACTAGCCCATTCACATTGAAGCAGCTATTTCCCATTAGAGAAACGGCCCTGTGACCTGGAAAGGCAGAAAGATCCTCTCGTCCAATGGGAACTAGCCCATTCACACTGAAGCAGCTATTTCCCATTAGAGATGCGGCCCTCCGACCTGGAAAGGCAAATAGGTCCTCTCGTCTAAAGGGAACTAGCCCATTCACACTGAAGCAGCTATTTCCCATTTGAGAAACGGCCCTCTGACCTGGAAAGGCAGAAAGGTCCTCTCGTCTAATGGGAACTAGCCCATTCACACTGAAGCAGCTATTTCCCATTAGAGAAGCGGTCCCCTGACCTGCAGAGGCAGAAAAGTCCTCCCGTCTAATGGGACTAAACCCACACACACTGAAGCAGCTATTTGCCATTAGAGAAACGGCCCTCTGACCTGGAAAGGCAGAAAGGTCCTCTCGTCTAATGGGAACTAGCCCATTCACACTGAAGCAGCTATTTCCCATTAGAGAAACGGCCCTCTGACCTGGAAAGGCAGAAAGATCCTCTCGTCCAATGGGAACTAGCCCATTCACACTGAAGCAGCTATTTCCCATTAGAGAAGCGGCCCTCCGACCTGGAAAGGCCGAAAGGTCCTCTCGTCTAATGGGAACTAGCCCATCACACTGAAGCAGCTATTTCCCATTAGAGAAACGGCCCTCTGACCTGGAAAGGCAGAAAGATCCTCTCGTCCAATGGGAACTAGCCCATTCACACTGAAGCAGCTATTTCCCATTAGAGAAGCGGCCCTCCGACCTGCAGAGGCAGAAAGGTCCTCTTGTCTAATGGGAACTATCCCATTCACACTGAAGCAGCTATTTCCCATCAGAGAAGTGGCCCTCCGACCTGCAGAGGCAGAAAGCTCCTCTCGTCTAATGGGAACTAGCCCAATCACACTGAAGCAGCTATTTCCCATTAGAGAATCGGCCCTCTGACATGGAAAGGCAGAAAGGTCCTCTCGCTCACACTGAAGCAGCTATTTCTCATTAGCGAAACGGCCCTCTGACCTGGAAAGGCAGAAAGGTCCTCTCATCTAATGGGAACTAGCCCACTCACACTGAAGCAGCTATTTCCCATTAGAGAAACGGCCCTCTAACTTGGAAAGGCAGAAAGGTCCTCTCGTCTAATGGGAACTAGCCAACTCACACTGAAGCAGCTATGTCCCATTAGAGAAGCGGCCCTTCGACCTGCAGAGGCAAAAAGGTCCTCTCGTCTAATGGGAACTAGCCCACTCAGACTGAAGCAGCTATTTCCCATTGGAGAAACGGCCCTCTGACCTGCAGAGGCAGAAAGGACCTCTTGTCTAATGGGAACTAGCACATTCACACTGAAGCAGCTATTTCCCATTAGAGAAACGGCCCTCTGACCTGCAGAGGCAGAAAGGCCCTCTTGTCTAATGGTAATGGGAACTAGCCCATTCACACTGAAGCTGCTATTTTCCATTAGAGAAACGGCCCTCTGACCTGGAAAGGCAGAAAGGTCCTCTCGTCTAATGGGAACTAGCCCATTCACACTGAAGCAGCTATTTCCCATTAGAGAAACGGCCCTCCGACCTGCAGAGGCAGAAATGTCCTCTCGTCTAATGGGAACTAGCCCATTCACACTGAAGCAGATATTTCCCATTAGAGAAGCAGCCCTCCGACCTGCAGAGGCAGAAAGGTCCTCTCGTCTAATGGGAACTAGCCCACTCAGACTGAAGCAGCTATTCCCCATTAGAGAAACGGCCCTCCGACCTGCAGAGGCAAAAAGGTCCTCTCGTCTACTGGGAACTAGCCCATTCACACTGAAGCAGCTATTTCCCATTAGAGAAATGGCCCTCCGACCTGCAGAGGCAGAAAGGACCTCTCGTCTAATGGGAACTAGCCCATTCACACTGAAGCAGCTATTTCCCAATAGAGAAACGGCCCTCTAACTTGGAAAGGCAGAAAGGTCCTCTCGTCTAATGGGAACTAGCCCACTCACACTGAAGCAGCTATTTCCCATTAGAGAAGCGGCCCTTCGACCTGCAGAGGTAAAATGGTCCTCTCGTCTACTGGGAACTAGCCCATTCACACTGAAGCAGCTATTTCCCATTAGAGAAACGGCCCTCCGACCTGCAGAGGCAGAAAGGACCTCTTGTCTAATGGGAACTAGCCCATTCACACTGAAGCAGCTATTTCCCAATAGAGAAAAGGCCCTCCGACCTGAAGAGGCAGAAAGGTCCTCTCGTCTAATGAGAACTAGCCCACTCAGACTGAAGCAGCTATTCCCCATTAGAGAAACGAACCTCCGACCTGCAGAGGCAGAAAGGACCTCTCGTCTATTGGGAACTAGCCCATTCACACTGAAGCAGCTATTTCCCATTAGAGAAGCGGCCCTCCGACCTGGAAAGGCAAAAAAGTTCCTCTCGTCTAATGGGAACTAGCCCACTCACACTGAAGCAGCTATTTCCCATTAGAGAAACGGCCCTCTGACCTGGAAAGGCAGAAAGATCCTCTCGTCCAATGGGAACTAGCCCACTCACACTGAAGCAGCTATTTCCCATTAGAGAAACGGCCCTCTAACTTGGAAAGGCAGAAAGGTCCTCTCATCTAATGGAAACTAGCCCACTCACACTGAAGTAGCTATTTCCCATTAGAGAAGCGGCCCTCCGACCTGGAAAGGCAAAAAGGTCCTCTCGTCTAATGGGAACTAGCATATTCACACTGAAGCAGCTATTTCCCATTATAGAAACGGCCCTCTGACCTGCAGAGGCAGAAAGGCCCTCTTGTCTAATGGGAACTAGCCCATTCACACTGAAGCTGCTATTTCCCATTAGAGAAACGGCCCTCTGACCTGGAAAGGCAGAAAGGTCCTCTTGTCTAATGGGAACTAGCCCATTCACACTGAAGCAGCTATTTCCCATGAGAGAAACTGCCCTCCGACCTGCAGAGGCAGAAATGTCCTCTCGTCTAATGGGAACTAGCCCATTCACACTGAAGCAGCTATTTCCCATTAGAGTATCAGCCCTCTGACCTGCAGAGGAAGAAAGGCCCTCTTGTCTAATGGGAACTAGCCCATTCACACTGAAGCAGCTATTTCCCATTAGAGAAGCGGCCCTCCGACCTGGAAAGGCAGAAAGGTCCTCTCGTCTAATGGGAACTAGCCCATCACACTGAAGCAGCTATTTCCCATTAGAGAAACGGCCCTCTGACCTGGAAAGGCAGAAAGATCCTCTCGTCCAATGGGAACTAGCCCATTCACACTGAAGCAGCTATTTCCCATTAGAGAAGCGACCCTCCGACCTGCAGAGGCAGAAAGGTCCTCTTGTCTAATGGGAACTATCCCATTCACACTGAAGCAGCTATTTCCCATTAGAGAAGTGGCCCTCCGACCTGCAGAGGCAGAAAGCTCCTCTCGTCTAATGGGAACTAGCCCATCACACTGAAGCAGCTATTTCCCATTAGAGAAACGGCCCTCTGACCTGGAAAGGCAGAAAGGTCCTCTCATCTAATGGGATCTAGCCCACTCACACTGAAGCAGCTATTTCCCATTAGAG
This sequence comes from Ambystoma mexicanum, assembly GCF_040938575.1. Classification (NCBI taxonomy): domain Eukaryota; kingdom Metazoa; phylum Chordata; class Amphibia; order Caudata; family Ambystomatidae; genus Ambystoma; species Ambystoma mexicanum. The sequence continues at coordinate 1,347,085,606 of NC_090933.1, read as the reverse complement.
AAACGGCCCTCTAACTTGGAAAGGCAGAAAGGTCCTCTCGTCTAATGGGAACTAGCCAACTCACACTGAAGCAGCTATTTCCCATTAGAGAAGCGGCCCTTCGACCTGCAGAGGCAAAAAGGTCCTCTCGTCTAATGGGAACTAGCCCACTCAGACTGAAGCAGCTATTTCCCATTGGAGAAACGGCCCTCTGACCTGCAAAGGCAGAAAGGACCTCTTGTCTAATGGGAACTAGCACATTCACACTGAAGCATCTATTTCCCATTAGAGAAACGGACCTCTGACCTGCAGAGGCAGAAAGGCCCTCTTGTCTAATGGGAACTAGCCCATTCACACTGAAGCTGCTATTTCCCATTAGAGAAACGGCCCTCTGACCTGGAAAGGCAGAAAGGTCCTCTCGTCTAATGGGAACTAGCCCATTCACACTGAAGCAGCTATTTCCCATTAGAGAAACGGCCCTCCGACCTGCAGAGGCAGAAATGTCCTCTCGTCTAATGGGAACTAGCCCATTCACACTGAAGCAGCTATTTCCCATTAGAGAAGCAGCCCTCCGACCTGCAGAGGCAGAAAGGTCCTCTCGTCTAATGGGAACTAGCCCACTCAGACTGAAGCAGCTATTCCCCATTAGAGAAACGGCCCTCCGACCTGCAGAGGCAAAAAGGTCCTCTCGTCTACTGGGAACTAGCCCATTCACACTGAAGCAGCTATTTCCCATTAGAGAAACGGCCCTCCGACCTGCAGAGGCAGAAAGGACCTCTCGTCTAATGGGAACTAGCCCATTCACACTGAAGCAGCTATTTCCCAATAGAGAAACGGCCCTCCGACCTGCAGAGGCAGAAAAGACCGCTTGTCCAATGGGAACTAGCCCATTCACACTGAAGCAGCTATTTCCCATTAGAGAAACGGCCCTCTAACTTGGAAAGGCAGAAAGGTCCTCTCGTCTAATGGGAACTAGCCCACTCACACTGAAGCAGCTATTTCCCATTAGAGAAGCGGCCCTTAGACCTGCAGAGGCAAAAAGGTCCTCTCGTCTAATGGGAACTAGCCCACACACACTGAAGCAGCTATTTGCCATTAGAGAAACGGCCCTCTGACCTGGAAAGGCAGCAAGGTCCTCTCGTCTAATGGGAACTAGCCCATTCACACTGAAGCAGCTATTTCCCATTAGAGAAACGGCCCTCTGACCTGGAAAGGCAGAAAGATCCTCTCGTCCAATGGGAACTAGCCCATTCACACTGAAGCAGCTATTTCCCATTAGAGAAGCGGCCCTCCGACCTGGAAAGGCAAAAAGTTCCTCTCGTCTAATGGGAACTAGCCCACTCACAATGAAGCAGCTATTTCCCATTAGAGAAACGGCCCTCTAATTTGGAAAGGCTGAAAGGTCCTCTTGTCTAATGGGAACTAGCCCACTCACACTGAAACAGCTATTTCCCATTAGAGAAACGGCCCTCTAACTTGGAAAGGCAGAAAGGACCTCTTGTCTAATGGGAACTAGCACATTCACACTGAAGCAGCTATTTCCCATTAGAGAAACGGCCCTCTGACCTGCAGAGGCAGAAAGGCCCTCTTGTCTAATGGGAACTAGCCCATTCACACTGAAGCTGCTATTTCCCATTAGAGAAACGGCCCTCTGACCTGGAAAGGCAGAAAGGTCCTCTCGTCTAATGGGAACTAGCCCATTCACACTGAAGCAGCTATTTCCCATTAGAGAAACGGCCCTCCGACCTGCAGAGGCAGAAATGTCCTCTCGTCTAATGGGAACTAGCCAACTCACACTGAAGCAGCTATTTCCCATTAGAGAAACGGCCCTCTGACCTGGAAATGCAGAAAGGTCCTCTTGTCTAATGGGAACTAGCCCATTCACACTGAAGCAGCTATTTCCCATGAGAGAAACTGCCCTCCGACCTGCAGAGGCAGAAATGTCCTCTCGTCTAATGGGAACTAGCCCATTCACACTGAAGCAGCTATTTCCCATTAGAGTAGCAGCCCTCTGACCTGCAGAGGAAGAAAGGCCCTCTTGTCTAATGGGAACTAGCCCACTCACACTGAAGCAGCTATTTCCCATTAGAGAAGCGGCCCTTCGACCTGCAGAGGTAAAAAGGTCCTCTCGTCTACTGGGAACTAGCCCATTCACACTGAAGCAGCTATTTCCCATTAGAGAAACGGCCCTCCGACCTGCAGAGGCAGAAAGGACCTCTTGTCTAATGGGAACTAGCCCATTCACACTGAAGCAGCTATTTCCCAACAGAGAAACGGCCCTCCGACCTGAAGAGGCAGAAAGGTCCTCTCGTCTAATGGGAACTAGCCCACTCAGACTGAAGCAGCTATTCCCCATTAGAGAAACGGACCTCCGACCTGCAGAGGCAGAAAGGACCTCTCGTCTAATGGGAACTAGCCCATTCACACTGAAGCAGCTATTCCCTATTAGAGAAACGGCCCTCTGACCTGGAAAGGCAGAAAGGTCCTCTCGTCTAATGGGAACTAGCCCATTCACACTGAAGCAGCTATTTCCCATTAGAGAAGCGGTCCCCTGACCTGCAGAGGCAGCAAAGTCCTCTCGTCTAATGGGACTAAACCCACACACACTGAAGCAGCTATTTGCCATTAGAGAAACGGCCCTCTGACCTGGAAAGGCAGAAAGATCCTCTCGTCCAATGGGAACTAGCCCATTCACACTGAAGCAGCTATTTCCCATTAGAGAAGCGGCCCTCCGACCTGGAAAGGCAAAAAGTTCCTCTCGTCTAATGGGAACTAGCCCACTCACACTGAAGCAGCTATTTCCCATTAGAGAAACGGCCCTCTGACCTGGAAAGGCAGAAAGATCCTCTCGTCCAATGGGAACTAGCCCATTCACACTGAAGCAGCTATTTCCCATTAGAGAAGCGGCCCTCCGACCTGGAAAGGCAAAAAGTTCCTCTCGTCTAATGGGAACTAGCCCACTCACACTGAAGCAGCTATTTCCCATTAGAGAAACGGCCCTCTGACCTGGAAAGGCAGAAAGATCCTCTCGTCCAATGGAAACTAGCCCATTCACACTGAAGCAGCTATTTCCCATTAGAGAAGCGGCCCTCCGACCTGGAAAGGCAAAAAGTTCCTCTCGTCTAATGGGAACTAGCCCACTCACACTGAAGCAGCTATTTCCCATTAGAGAAACTGCCCTCTAACTTGGAAAGGCTGAAAGGTCCTCTCGTCTAATGGGAACTAGCCCACTCACACTGAAGCAGCTATTTCCCATTAGAGAAACGGCCCTCTAACTTGGAAAGGCAGAAAGGTCCTCTCATCTAATGAAAACTAGCCCACTCACACTGAAGTAGCTATTTCCCATTAGAGAAGCGGCCCTCCGACCTGGAAAGGCAAAAAGGTCCTCTCGTCTAATGGGAACTAGCCCACTCACACTGAAGCAGCTATTTCCCATTAGAGAAACGGCCCTATAACTTGGAAAGGCTGAAAGGTCCTCTCGTCTAATGGGAACTAGCCCACTCACACTGAAGCAGCTATTTCCCATCTGAGACACGGCCCTCTGACCTGGAAAGGCCCTCTCGCTCACACTGAAACAGCTATTTCCCATTAGAGAAACGGCCCTCTGACCTGGAAAGGCAGAAAGGTCCTCTCGTGTAGTGGGAACTAGCCCACTCACACTGAAGCAGCTATTTCCCATTAGAGAAGCGGCCCTTCGACCTGCAGAGGCAAAAAGGTCCTCTCGTCTAATGGGAACTAGCCCACTCAGACTGAAGCAGCTATTTCCCATTGGAGAAACGGCCCTCTGACCTGCAGAGGCAGAAAGGACCTCTTGTCTAATGGGAACTAGCACATTCACACTGAAGCAGCTATTTCCCATTATAGAAACGGCCCTCTGACCTGCAGAGGCAGAAAGGCCCTCTTGTCTAATGGGAACTAGCCCATTCACACTGAAGCTGCTATTTCCCATTAGAGAAACGGCCCTCTGACCTGGAAAGGCAGAAAGGTCCTCTTGTCTAATGGGAACTAGCCCATTCACACTGAAGCAGCTATTTCCCATGAGAGAAACTGCCCTCCGACCTGCAGAGGCAGAAATTTCCTCTCGTCTAATGGGAACTAGCCCATTCACACTGAAGCAGCTATTTCCCATTAGAGTAGCAGCCCTCTGACCTGCAGAGGAAGAAAGGCCCTCTTGTCTAATGGGAACTAGCCCATTCACACTGAAGCAGCTATTTCCCATTAGAGAAGCGGCCCTCCGACCTGGAAAGGCAGAAAGGTCCTCTCGTCTAATGGGAACTAGCCCATCACACTGAAGCAGCTATTTCCCATTAGAGAAGCGGCCCTCCGACCTGCAGAGGCTGAAAGGTCCTCTTGTCTAATGGGAACTATCCCATTCACACTGAAGCAGCTGTTTCCCATTAGAGAAGTGGCCCTCCGACCTGCAGAGGCAGAAAGCTCCTCTCGTCTAATGGGAACTAGCCCAATCACACTGAAGCTGATATTTCCCATTAGAGAAACGGCCCTCTGACATGGAAAGGCAGAAAGGTCCTCTCGCTCACACTGAAGCAGCTATTTCCCATTAGCGAAACGGCCCTCTGACCTGGAAAGGCAGAAAGGTCCTCTCATCTAATGGGATCTAGCCCACTCACACTGAAGCAGCTATTTCACATTAGAGAAACGGCCCTCTAACTTGGAAAGGCAGAAAGGTCCTCTCGTCTAATGGGAACTAGCCAACTCACACTGAAGCAGCTATTTCCCATTAGAGAAGCGGCCCTTCGACCTGCAGAGGCAAAAAGGTCCTCTCGTCTAATGGGAACTAGCCCACTCAGACTGAAGCAGCTATTTCCCATTGGAGAAACGGCCCTCTGACCTGCAAAGGCAGAAAGGACCTCTTGTCTAATGGGAACTAGCACATTCACACTGAAGCAGCTATTTCCCATTAGAGAAACGGCCCTCTGACCTGCAGAGGCAGAAAGGCCCTCTTGTCTAATGGGAACTAGCCCATTCACACTGAAGCTGCTATTTCCCATTAGAGAAACGGCCCTCTGACCTGGAAAGGCAGAAATGTCCTCTCGTCTAATGGGAACTAGCCCATTCACACTGAAGCAGCTATTTCCCATTAGAGAAGCAGCCCTCCGACCTGCAGAGGCAGAAAGGTCCTCTCGTCTAATGGGAACTAGCCCACTCAGACTGAAGCAGCTATTCCCCATTAGAGAAACGGCCCTCCGACCTGCAGAGGCAAAAAGGTCCTCTCGTCTACTGGGAACTAGCCCATTCACACTGAAGGAGCTATTTCCCATTAGAGAAACGGCCCTCCGACCTGCAGAGGCAGAAAGGACCTCTCGTCTAATGGGAAATAGCCCATTCACACTGAAGCAGCTATTTCCCAATAGAGAAACGGCCCTCCGACCTGCAGAGGCAGAAAGGACCTCTTGTCTAATGGGAACTAGCCCATTCACACTGAAGCAGCTATTTCCCATTAGAGAAACGGCCCTCTAACTTGGAAAGGCAGAAAGGTCCTCTCGTCTAATGGGAACTAGCCCACTCACACTGAAGCAGCTATTTCCCATTAGAGAAGCGGCCCTTCGACCTGCAGAGGTAAAAAGCCTCTACAGGTCGGTCCTCTCGTCTACTGGGAACTAGCCCATTCACACTGAAGCAGCTATTTCCCATTAGAGAAACGGCCCTTCGACCTGCAGAGGCAGAAAGGACCTCTTGTCTAATGGGAACTAGCCCATTCACACTGAAGAAGCTATTTCCCAATAGAGAAACGGCCCTCCGACCTGCAGAGGCAGAAAGGTCCTCTCGTCTAATGGGAACTAGCCCACTCAGACTGAAGCAGCTATTCCCCATTAGAGAAACGGACCTCCGACCTGCAGAGGCAGAAAGGACCTCTCGTCTAATGGGAACTAGCCCATTCACATTGAAGCAGCTATTTCCCATTAGAGAAACGGCCCTGTGACCTGGAAAGGCAGAAAGATCCTCTCGTCCAATGGGAACTAGCCCATTCACACTGAAGCAGCTATTTCCCATTAGAGATGCGGCCCTCCGACCTGGAAAGGCAAATAGGTCCTCTCGTCTAAAGGGAACTAGCCCATTCACACTGAAGCAGCTATTTCCCATTTGAGAAACGGCCCTCTGACCTGGAAAGGCAGAAAGGTCCTCTCGTCTAATGGGAACTAGCCCATTCACACTGAAGCAGCTATTTCCCATTAGAGAAGCGGTCCCCTGACCTGCAGAGGCAGAAAAGTCCTCCCGTCTAATGGGACTAAACCCACACACACTGAAGCAGCTATTTGCCATTAGAGAAACGGCCCTCTGACCTGGAAAGGCAGAAAGGTCCTCTCGTCTAATGGGAACTAGCCCATTCACACTGAAGCAGCTATTTCCCATTAGAGAAACGGCCCTCTGACCTGGAAAGGCAGAAAGATCCTCTCGTCCAATGGGAACTAGCCCATTCACACTGAAGCAGCTATTTCCCATTAGAGAAGCGGCCCTCCGACCTGGAAAGGCAGAAAGGTCCTCTCGTCTAATGGGAACTAGCCCATCACACTGAAGCAGCTATTTCCCATTAGAGAAACGGCCCTCTGACCTGGAAAGGCAGAAAGATCCTCTCGTCCAATGGGAACTAGCCCATTCACACTGAAGCAGCTATTTCCCATTAGAGAAGCGGCCCTCCGACCTGCAGAGGCAGAAAGGTCCTCTTGTCTAATGGGAACTATCCCATTCACACTGAAGCAGCTATTTCCCATCAGAGAAGTGGCCCTCCGACCTGCAGAGGCAGAAAGCTCCTCTCGTCTAATGGGAACTAGCCCAATCACACTGAAGCAGCTATTTCCCATTAGAGAATCGGCCCTCTGACATGGAAAGGCAGAAAGGTCCTCTCGCTCACACTGAAGCAGCTATTTCTCATTAGCGAAACGGCCCTCTGACCTGGAAAGGCAGAAAGGTCCTCTCATCTAATGGGAACTAGCCCACTCACACTGAAGCAGCTATTTCCCATTAGAGAAACGGCCCTCTAACTTGGAAAGGCAGAAAGGTCCTCTCGTCTAATGGGAACTAGCCAACTCACACTGAAGCAGCTATGTCCCATTAGAGAAGCGGCCCTTCGACCTGCAGAGGCAAAAAGGTCCTCTCGTCTAATGGGAACTAGCCCACTCAGACTGAAGCAGCTATTTCCCATTGGAGAAACGGCCCTCTGACCTGCAGAGGCAGAAAGGACCTCTTGTCTAATGGGAACTAGCACATTCACACTGAAGCAGCTATTTCCCATTAGAGAAACGGCCCTCTGACCTGCAGAGGCAGAAAGGCCCTCTTGTCTAATGGTAATGGGAACTAGCCCATTCACACTGAAGCTGCTATTTTCCATTAGAGAAACGGCCCTCTGACCTGGAAAGGCAGAAAGGTCCTCTCGTCTAATGGGAACTAGCCCATTCACACTGAAGCAGCTATTTCCCATTAGAGAAACGGCCCTCCGACCTGCAGAGGCAGAAATGTCCTCTCGTCTAATGGGAACTAGCCCATTCACACTGAAGCAGATATTTCCCATTAGAGAAGCAGCCCTCCGACCTGCAGAGGCAGAAAGGTCCTCTCGTCTAATGGGAACTAGCCCACTCAGACTGAAGCAGCTATTCCCCATTAGAGAAACGGCCCTCCGACCTGCAGAGGCAAAAAGGTCCTCTCGTCTACTGGGAACTAGCCCATTCACACTGAAGCAGCTATTTCCCATTAGAGAAATGGCCCTCCGACCTGCAGAGGCAGAAAGGACCTCTCGTCTAATGGGAACTAGCCCATTCACACTGAAGCAGCTATTTCCCAATAGAGAAACGGCCCTCCGACCTGCAGAGGCAGAAAGGACCTCTTGTCTAATGGGAACTAGCCCATTCACACTGAAGCAGCTATTTCCCATTAGAGAAACGGCCCTCTAACTTGGAAAGGCAGAAAGGTCCTCTCGTCTAATGGGAACTAGCCCACTCACACTGAAGCAGCTATTTCCCATTAGAGAAGCGGCCCTTCGACCTGCAGAGGTAAAAAGGTCCTCTCGTCTACTGGGAACTAGCCCATTCACACTGAAGCAGCTATTTCCCATTAGAGAAACGGCCCTCCGACCTGCAGAGGCAGAAAGGACCTCTTGTCTAATGGGAACTAGCCCATTCACACTGAAGCAGCTATTTCCCAATAGAGAAAAGGCCCTCCGACCTGAAGAGGCAGAAAGGTCCTCTCGTCTAATGAGAACTAGCCCACTCAGACTGAAGCAGCTATTCCCCATTAGAGAAACGAACCTCCGACCTGCAGAGGCAGAAAGGACCTCTCGTCTAATGGGAACTAGCCCATTCACACTGAAGCAGCTATTTCCCATTAGAGAAGCGGCCCTCCGACCTGGAAAGGCAAAAAAGTTCCTCTCGTCTAATGGGAACTAGCCCACTCACACTGAAGCAGCTATTTCCCATTAGAGAAACGGCCCTCTGACCTGGAAAGGCAGAAAGATCCTCTCGTCCAATGGGAACTAGCCCATTCACACTGAAGCAGCTATTTCCCATTAGAGAAGCGGCCCTCCGACCTGGAAAGGCAAAAAGTTCCTCTCGTCTAATGAGAACTAGCCCACTCACACTGAAGCAGCTATTTCCCATTAGAGAAACTGCCCTCTAACTTGGAAAGGCTGAAAGGTCCTCTCGTCTAATGGGAACTAGCCCACTCACACTGAAGCAGCTATTTCCCATTAGAGAAACGGCCCTCTAACTTGGAAAGGCAGAAAGGTCCTCTCATCTAATGGAAACTAGCCCACTCACACTGAAGTAGCTATTTCCCATTAGAGAAGCGGCCCTCCGACCTGGAAAGGCAAAAAGGTCCTCTCGTCTAATGGGAACTAGCATATTCACACTGAAGCAGCTATTTCCCATTATAGAAACGGCCCTCTGACCTGCAGAGGCAGAAAGGCCCTCTTGTCTAATGGGAACTAGCCCATTCACACTGAAGCTGCTATTTCCCATTAGAGAAACGGCCCTCTGACCTGGAAAGGCAGAAAGGTCCTCTTGTCTAATGGGAACTAGCCCATTCACACTGAAGCAGCTATTTCCCATGAGAGAAACTGCCCTCCGACCTGCAGAGGCAGAAATGTCCTCTCGTCTAATGGGAACTAGCCCATTCACACTGAAGCAGCTATTTCCCATTAGAGTATCAGCCCTCTGACCTGCAGAGGAAGAAAGGCCCTCTTGTCTAATGGGAACTAGCCCATTCACACTGAAGCAGCTATTTCCCATTAGAGAAGCGGCCCTCCGACCTGGAAAGGCAGAAAGGTCCTCTCGTCTAATGGGAACTAGCCCATCACACTGAAGCAGCTATTTCCCATTAGAGAAACGGCCCTCTGACCTGGAAAGGCAGAAAGATCCTCTCGTCCAATGGGAACTAGCCCATTCACACTGAAGCAGCTATTTCCCATTAGAGAAGCGACCCTCCGACCTGCAGAGGCAGAAAGGTCCTCTTGTCTAATGGGAACTATCCCATTCACACTGAAGCAGCTATTTCCCATTAGAGAAGTGGCCCTCCGACCTGCAGAGGCAGAAAGCTCCTCTCGTCTAATGGGAACTAGCCCATCACACTGAAGCAGCTATTTCCCATTAGAGAAACGGCCCTCTGACCTGGAAAGGCAGAAAGGTCCTCTCATCTAATGGGATCTAGCCCACTCACACTGAAGCAGCTATTTCCCATTAGAGAAACGGCCCTCTAACTTGGAAAGGCAGAAAGGTCCTCTCGTCTAATGGGAACTAGCCAACTCACACTGAAGCAGCTATTTCCCATTAGAGAAGCGGCCCTTCGACCTGCAGAGGCAAAAAGGTCCTCTCGTCTAATGGGAACTAGCCCACTCAGACTGAAGCAGCTATTTCCCATTGGAGAAACGGCCCTCTGACCTGCAAAGGCAGAAAGGACCTCTTGTCTAATGGGAACTAGCACATTCACACTGAAGCATCTATTTCCCATTAGAGAAACGGACCTCTGACCTGCAGAGGCAGAAAGGCCCTCTTGTCTAATGGGAACTAGCCCATTCACACTGAAGCTGCTATTTCCCATTAGAGAAACGGCCCTCTGACCTGGAAAGGCAGAAAGGTCCTCTCGTCTAATGGGAACTAGCCCATTCACACTGAAGCAGCTATTTCCCATTAGAGAAACGGCCCTCCGACCTGCAGAGGCAGAAATGTCCTCTCGTCTAATGGGAACTAGCCCATTCACACTGAAGCAGCTATTTCCCATTAGAGAAGCAGCCCTCCGACCTGCAGAGGCAGAAAGGTCCTCTCGTCTAATGGGAACTAGCCCACTCAGACTGAAGCAGCTATTCCCCATTAGAGAAACGGCCCTCCGACCTGCAGAGGCAAAAAGGTCCTCTCGTCTACTGGGAACTAGCCCATTCACACTGAAGCAGCTATTTCCCATTAGAGAAACGGCCCTCCGACCTGCAGAGGCAGAAAGGACCTCTCGTCTAATGGGAACTAGCCCATTCACACTGAAGCAGCTATTTCCCAATAGAGAAACGGCCCTCCGACCTGCAGAGGCAGAAAAGACCGCTTGTCCAATGGGAACTAGCCCATTCACACTGAAGCAGCTATTTCCCATTAGAGAAACGGCCCTCTAACTTGGAAAGGCAGAAAGGTCCTCTCGTCTAATGGGAACTAGCCCACTCACACTGAAGCAGCTATTTCCCATTAGAGAAGCGGCCCTTAGACCTGCAGAGGCAAAAAGGTCCTCTCGTCTAATGGGAACTAGCCCACACACACTGAAGCAGCTATTTGCCATTAGAGAAACGGCCCTCTGACCTGGAAAGGCAGCAAGGTCCTCTCGTCTAATGGGAACTAGCCCATTCACACTGAAGCAGCTATTTCCCATTAGAGAAACGGCCCTCTGACCTGGAAAGGCAGAAAGATCCTCTCGTCCAATGGGAACTAGCCCATTCACACTGAAGCAGCTATTTCCCATTAGAGAAGCGGCCCTCCGACCTGGAAAGGCAAAAAGTTCCTCTCGTCTAATGGGAACTAGCCCACTCACAATGAAGCAGCTATTTCCCATTAGAGAAACGGCCCTCTAATTTGGAAAGGCTGAAAGGTCCTCTTGTCTAATGGGAACTAGCCCACTCACACTGAAACAGCTATTTCCCATTAGAGAAACGGCCCTCTAACTTGGAAAGGCAGAAAGGTCCTCTCATCTAATGGAAACTAGCCCACTCACACTGAAGTAGCTATTTCCCATTAGAGAAGCGGCCCTCCGACCTGGAAAGGCAAAAAGGTCCTCTCGTCTAATGGGAACTAGCCCACTCACACTGAAGCAGCTATTTCCCATTAGAGAAACGGCCCTCTAACTTGGAAAGGCTGAAAGGTCCTCTCGTCTAATGGGAACTAGCCCACTCACACTGAAGCAGCTATTTCCCATCTGAGACACGGCCCTCTGACCTGGAAAGGCCCTCTCACTCACACTGAAACAGCTATTTCCCATTAGAGAAACGGCCCTCTGACCTGGAAAGGCAGAAAGGTCCTCTCGTGTAATGGGAACTAGCCCACTCACACTGAAGCAGCTATTTCCCATTAGAGAAGCGGCTCTTCGACCTGCAGAGGCAAAAAGGTCCTCTCGTCTAATGGGAACTAGCCCACTCAGACTGAAGCAGCTATTTCCCATTGGAGAAACGGCCCTCTGACCTGCAGAGGCAGAAAGGACCTCTTGTCTAATGGGAACTAGCACATTCACACTGAAGCAGCTATTTCCCATTATAGAAACGGCCCTCTGACCTGCAGAGGCAGAAAGGCCCTCTTGTCTAATGGGAACTAGCCCATTCACACTGAAGCTGCTATTTCCCATTAGAGAAACGGCCCTCTGACCTGGAAAGGCAGAAAGGTCCTCTCGTCTAATGGGAACTAGCCCATTCACACTCAAGCAGCTATTTCCCATTAGAGAAACTGCCCTCCGACCTGCAGAGGCAGAAATGTCCTCTCGTCTAATGGGAACTAGCCCATTCACACTGAAGCAGCTATTTCCCATTAGAGAAGCAGCCCTCCGACCTGCAGAGGCAGAATGGTCCTCTCGTCTAATGGGAACTAGCCCACTCACACTGAAGCAGCTATTTCCCATTAGAGAAACGGCCCTCTAACTTGGAAAGGCTGAAAGGTCCTCTCGTCTAATGGGAACTAGCCCACTCACACTGAAGCAGCTATTTCCCATTAGAGAAACGGCCCTCTAACTTGGAAAGGCAGAAAGGTCCTCTCATCTAATGGAAACTAGCCCACTCACACTGAAGTAGCTATTTCCCATTAGAGAAGCGGGCCTTCGACCTGCAGAGGCAAAAAGGTCCTCTCGTCTAATGGGAACTAGCCCACTCAGACTGAAGCAGCTATTTCCCATTGGAGAAACGGCCCTCTGACCTGCAGAGGCAGAAAGGACTTATTGTCTAATGGGAACTAGCCCATTCATACTGAAGCATCTATTTCCCATTAGAGAAACGGCCCTCTGACCTGCAGAGGAAGAAAGGCCCTCTTGTCTAATGGGAACTAGCCCATTCACACTGAAGCAGCTATTTCCCATTAGAGAAGCGGCCCTCCGACCTGGAAAGGCAGAAAGGTCCTCTCGTCTAATGGGAACTAGCCCATCACACTGAAGCAGCTATTTCCCATTAGAGAAACAGCCCTCTGATCTGGAAAGGCAGAAAGATCCTCTCGTCCAATGGGAACTAGCCCATTCACACTGAAGCAGCTATTTCCCATTAGAGAAGCAGCCCTCCGACCTGGAAAGGCAAAAAGGTCCTCTCGTCTAATGGGAACTAGCCCATTCACACTGAAGCAGCTATTTCCCATTAGAGAAGCGGCCCTCCGAACTGCAGAGGCAGAAAGGTCCTCTTGTCTAATGGGAACTATCCCATTCACACTGAAGCAGCTATTTCCCATTAAAGAAGTGGCCCTCCGACCTGCAGAGGCAGAAAGCTCCTCTCGTCTAATGGGAACTAGCCCAATCACACTGAAGCAGCTATTTCCCATTAGAGAATCGGCCCTCTGACATGGAAAGGCAGAAAGGTCCTCTCGCTCACACTGAAGCAGCTATTTCCCATTAGCGAAACGGCCCTCTGACCTGGAAAGGCAGAAAGGTCCTCTCATCTAATGGGAACTAGCCCACTCACACTGAAGCAGCTATTTCCCATTAGAGAAACGGCCCTCTAACTTGGAAAGGCAGAAAGGACCTCTTGTCTAATGGGAACTAGCCCATTCACACTGAAGCAGCTATTACCCATTAGAGAAACGGCCCTCTAACTTGGAAAGGCAGAAAGGTCCTCTTGTCTAATGGGAACTAGCCCACTCACACTGAAGCAGCTATTTCCCATTAGAGAAGCGGCCCTTCGACCTGCAGACGTAAAAAGGTCCTCTCGTCTACTGGGAACTAGCCCATTCACACTGAAGCAGCTATTTCCCATTAGAGAAACGGCCCTCCGACCTGCAGAGGCAGAAAGGACCTCTTGTCTAATGGGAACTAGCCCATTCACACTGAAGCAGCTATTTCCCAATAGAGAAACGGCCCTCCGACCTGCAGAGGCAGAAAGGTCCTCTCGTCTAATGGGAACTAGCCCACTCAGACTGAAGCAGCTATTCCCCATTAGAGAAACGGACCTCCGACCTGCAGAGGCAGAAAGGACCTCTTGTCTAATGGGAACTAGCCCATTCACATTGAAGCAGCTATTTCCCATTAGAGAAACGGCCCTGTGACCTGGAAAGGCAGAAAGATCCTCTCGTCCAATGGGAACTAGCCCATTCACACTGAAGCAGCTATTTCCCATTAGAGAAGCGGCCCTCCGACCTGGAAAGGCAAAAAGGTCCTCTCGTCTAAAGGGAACTAGCCCATTCACACTGAAGCAGCTATTTCCCATTAGAGAAACGGCCCTCTGACCTGGAAAGGCAGAAAGGACCTCTCGTCTAAAGGACCTCTTGTCTAATGGGAACTAGCACATTCACACTGAAGCAGCTATTTCCCATTAGAGAAACGGCCCTCTGACCTGCAGAGGCAGAAAGGCCCTCTTGTCTAATGGGAACTAGCCCATTCACACTGAAGCTGCTATTTCCCATTAGAGAAACGGCCCTCTGACCTGGAAAGGCAGAAAGGTCCTCTCGTCTAATGGGAACTAGCCCATTCACACTGAAGCAGCTATTTCCCATTAGAGAAACGGCCCTCCGACCTGCAGAGGCAGAAATGTCCTCTCGTCTAATGGGAACTAGCCCACTCAGACTGAAGCAGCTATTCCCCATTAGAGAAACAGCCCTCCGACCTGCAGAGGTAAAAAGGTCCTCTCGTCTACTGGGAACTAGCCCATTCACACTGAAGCAGCTATTTCCCATTAGAGAAACGGCCCTCCGACCTGCAGAGGCAGAAAGGACCTCTTGTCTAATGGGAACTAGCCCATTCACACTGAAGCAGCTATTTCCCAATAGAGAAATGGCCCTCTGACCTGCAGAGGCAGAAAGGACCTCTTGTCTAATGGGAACTAGCCCATTCACACTGAAGCAGCTATTTCCCATTAGAGAAACGGCCCTCTAACTTGGAAAGGCAGAAAGGTCCTCTCGTCTAATGGGAACTAGCCCACTCACACTGAAGCAGCTATTTCCCATTAGAGAAGCGGCCCTCCGACCTGCAGAGGCAAAAAGGTCCTCTTGTCTACTGGGAACTAGCCCATTCACACTGAAGCAGCTATTTCCCATTAGAGAAACGGCCCTCCGACCTGCAGAGGCAGAAAGGACCTCTCGTCTAATGGGAAATAGCCCATTCACACTGAAGCAGCTATTTCCCAATAGAGAAACGGCCCTCCGACCTGCAGAGGCAGAAAGGACCTCTTGTCTAATGGGAACTAGCCCATTCACACTGAAGCAGCTATTTCCCATTAGAGAAACGGCCCTCTAACTTGGAAAGGCAGAAAGGTCCTCTCGTCTAATGGGAACTAGCCCACTCACACTGAAGCAGCTATTTCCCATTAGAGAAGCGGCCCTTCGACCTGCAGAGGTAAAAAGCCTCTGCAGGTCGGTCCTCTCGTCTACTGGGAACTAGCCCATTCACACTGAAGCAGCTATTTCCCATTAGAGAAACGGCCCTTCGACCTGCAGAGGCAGAAAGGACCTCTTGTCTAATGGGAACTAGCCCATTCACACTGAAGAAGCTATTTCCCAATAGAGAAACGGCCCTCCGACCTGCAGAGGCAGAAAGGTCCTCTCGTCTAATGGGAACTAGCCCACTCAGACTGAAGCAGCTATTCCCCATTAGAGAAACGGACCTCCGACCTGCAGAGGCAGAAAGGACCTCTCGTCTAATGGGAACTAGCCCATTCACATTGAAGCAGCTATTTCCCATTAGAGAAACGGCCCTGTGACCTGGAAAGGCAGAAAGATCCTCTCGTCCAATGGGAACTACCCCATTCACACTGAAGCAGCTATTTCCCATTAGAGAAGCGGCCCTCCGACCTGGAAAGGCAAATAGGTCCTCTCGTCTAAAGGGAACTAGCCCATTCACACTGAAGCAGCTATTTCCCATTTGAGAAACGGCCCTCTGACCTGGAAAGGCAGAAAGGTCCTCTCGTCTAATGGGAACTAGCCCATTCACACTGAAGCAGCTATTTCCCATTAGGGAAGCGGTCTCCTGACCTGCAGAGGCAGAAAAGTCCTCCCGTCTAATGGGACTAAACCCACACACACTGAAGCAGCTATTTGCCATTAGAGAAACGGCCCTCTGACCTGGAAAGGCAGAAAGGTCCTCTCGTCTAATGGGAACTAGCCCATTCACACTGAAGCAGCTATTTCCCATTAGAGAAACGGCCCTCTGACCTGGAAACGCAGAAAGATCCTCTCGTCCAATGGGAACTAGCCCATTCACACTGAAGCAGCTATTTCCCATTAGAGAAGCGGCCCTCCGACCTGGAAAGGCAGAAAGGTCCTCTCGTCTAATGGGAACTAGCCCATCACACTGAAGCAGCTATTTCCCATTAGAGAAACGGCCCTCTGACCTGGAAAGGCAGAAAGATCCTCTCGTCCAATGGGAACTAGCCCATTCACACTGAAGCAGCTATTTCCCATTAGAGAAGCGGCCCTCCGACCTGCAGAGGCAGAAAGGTCCTCTTGTCTAATGGGAACTATCCCATTCACACTGAAGCAGCTATTTCCCATCAGAGAAGTGGCCCTCCGACCTGCAGAGGCAGAAAGCTCCTCTTGTCTAATGGGAACTAGCCCAATCACACTGAAGCAGCTATTTCCCATTAGAGAATCGGCCCTCTGACATGGAAAGGCAGAAAGGTCCTCTCGCTCACACTGAAGCAGCTATTTCCCATTAGCGAAACGGCCCTCTGACCTGGAAAGGCAGAAAGGTCCTCTCATCTAATGGGAACTAGCCCACTCACACTGAAGCAGCTATTTCCCATTAGAGAAACGGCCCTCTAACTTGGAAAGGCAGAAAGGTCCTCTCGTCTAATGGGAACTAGCCAACTCACACTTAAGCAGCTATTTCCCATTAGAGAAGCGGCCCTTCGACCTGCAGAGGCAAAAAGGACCTCTTGTCTAATGGGAACTAGCACATTCACACTGAAGCAGCTATTTCCCATTAGAGAAACGGCCCTCTGACCTGCAGAGGCAGAAAGGCCCTCTTGTCTAATGGTAATGGGAACTAGCCCATTCACACTGAAGCTGCTATTTCCCATTAGAGAAACGGCCCTCTGACCTGGAAAGGCAGAAAGGTCCTCTCGTCTAATGGGAACTAGCCCATTCACACTGAAGCAGCTATTTCCCATTAGAGAAACGGCCTTCCGACCTGCAGAGGCAGAAATGTCCTCTCGTCTAATGGGAACTAGCCCATTCACACTGAAGCAGATATTTCCCATTAGAGAAGCAGCCCTCCGACCTGCAGAGGCAGAAAGGTCCTCTCGTCTAATGGGAACTAGCCCACTCAGACTGAAGCAGCTATTCCCCATTAGAGAAACGGCCCTCCGACCTGCAGAGGCAAAAAGGTCTTCTCGTCTACTGGGAACTAGCCCATTCACACTGAAGCAGCTATTTCCCATTAGAGAAATGGCCCTCCGACCTGCAGAGGCAGAAAGGACCTCTCGTCTAATGGGAACTAGCCCATTCACACTGAAGCAGCTATTTCCCAATAGAGAAACGGCCCTCCGACCTGCAGAGGCAGAAAGGACCTCTTGTCTAATGGGAACTAGCCCATTCACACTGAAGCAGCTATTTCCCAATAGAGAAACGGCCCTCCGACCTGAAGAGGCAGAAAGGTCCTCCCGTCTAATGGGAACTAGCCCACTCAGACTGAAGCAGCTATTCCCCATTAGAGAAACGGACCTCCGACCTGCAGAGGCAGAAAGGACCTCTCGTCTAATGGGAACTAGCCCATTCACACTGAAGCAGCTATTTCCCATTAGAGAAGCGGCCCTCCGACCTGGAAAGGCAAAAAGTTCCTCTCGTCTAATGGGAACTAGCCCACTCACACTGAAGCAGCTATTTCCCATTAGAGAAACGGCCCTCTGACCTGGAAAGGCAGAAAGATCCTCTCGTCCAATGGGAACTAGCCCATTCACACTGAAGCAGCTATTTCCCATTAGAGAAGCGGCCCTCCGACCTGGAAAGGCAAAAAGTTCCTCTCGTCTAATGAGAACTAGCCCACTCACACTGAAGCAGCTATTTCCCATTAGAGAAACTGCCCTCTAACTTGGAAAGGCTGAAAGGTCCTCTCGTCTAATGGGAACTAGCCCACTCACACTGAAGCAGCTATTTCCCATTAGAGAAACGGCCCTCTAACTTGGAAAGGCAGAAAGGTCCTCTCATCTAATGGAAACTAGCCCACTCACACTGAAGTAGCTATTTCCCATTAGAGAAGCGGCCCTCCGACCTGGAAAGGCAAAAAGGTCCTCTCGTCTAATGGGAACTAGCACATTCACACTGAAGCAGCTATTTCCCATTATAGAAACGGCCCTCTGACCTGCAGAGGCAGAAAGGCCCTCTTGTCTAATGGGAACTAGCCCATTCACACTGAAGCTGCTATTTCCCATTAGAGAAACGGCCCTCTGACCTGGAAAGGCAGAAAGGTCCTCTTGTCTAATGGGAACTAGCCCATTCACACTGAAGCAGCTATTTCCCATGAGAGAAACTGCCCTCCGACCTGCAGAGGCAGAAATGTCCTCTCGTCTAATGGAAACTAGCCCATTCACACTGAAGCAGCTATTTCCCATTAGAGTATCAGCCCTCTGACCTGGAAAGGCAGAAAGGTCCTCTCGTCTAATGGGAAGTAGCCCATCACACTGAAGCAGCTATTTCCCATTAGAGAAACGGCCCTCTGACCTGGAAAGGCAGAAAGATCCTCTCGTCCAATGGGAACTAGCCCATTCACACTGAAGCAGCTATTTCCCATTAGAGAAGTGACCCTCCGACCTGCAGAGGCAGAAAGGTCCTCTTGTCTAATGGGAACTATCCCATTCACACTGAAGCAGCTATTTCCCATTAGAGAAGTGGCCCTCCGACCTGCAGAGGCAGAAAGCTCCTCTCGTCTAATGGGAACTAGCCCATCACACTGAAGCAGCTATTTCCCATTAGAGAAACGGCCCTCTGACCTGGAAAGGCAGAAAGGTCCTCTCATCTAATGGGATCTAGCCCACTCACACTGAAGCAGCTATTTCCCATTAGAGAAACGGCCCTCTAACTTGGAAAGGCAGAAAGGTCCTCTCGTCTAATGGGAACTAGCCAACTCACACTGAAGCAGCTATTTCCCATTAGAGAAGCGGCCCTTCGACCTGCAGAGGCAAAAAGGTCCTCTCGTCTAATGGGAACTAGCCCACTCAGACTGAAGCAGCTATTTCCCATTGGAGGAACGGCCCTCTGACCTGCAAAGGCAGAAAGGACCTCTTGTCTAATGGGAACTAGCACATTCACACTGAAGCAGCTATTTCCCATTAGAGAAACGGCCCTCTGACCTGCAGAGGCAGAAAGGCCTTTTTGTCTAATGGAAACTAGCCCATTCACACTGAAGCTGCTATTTCCCATTAGAGAAACGGCCCTCTGACCTGGAAAGGCAGAAAGGTCCTCTCGTCTAATGGGAACTAGCCCATTCACACTGAAGCAGCTATTTCCCATTAGAGAAACGGCCCTCACACCTGCAGAGGCAGAAATGTCCTCTCGTCTAATGGGAACTAGCCCATTCACACTGAAGCAGCTATTTCCCATTAGAGAAGCAGCCCTCCGACCTGCAGAGGCAGAAAGGTCCTCTCGTCTAATGGGAACTAGCCCACTCAGACTGAAGCAGCTATTCCCCATTAGAGAAACGGCCCTCCGACCTGCAGAGGCAAAAAGGTCCTCTCGTCTACTGGGAACTAGCCCATTCACACTGAAGCAGCTATTTCCCATTAGAGAAACGGCCCTCCGACCTGCAGAGGTAGAAAGGACCTCTCGTCTAATGGGAACTAGCCCATTCAAACTGAAGCAGCTATTTCCCAATAGAGAAATGGCCCTCCGACCTGCAGAGGCAGAAAGGACCGCTTGTCTAATGGGAACTAGCCCATTCACACTGAAGCAGCTATTTCCCATTAGAGAAACGGCCCTCTAACTTGGAAAGGCAGAAAGGTCCTCTCGTCTAATGGGAACTAGCCCACTCACACTGAAGCAGCTATTTCCCATTAGAGAAGCGGCCCTTCGACCTGCAGAGGCAAAAAGGTCCTCTCGTCTAATGGGAACTAGCCCACACACACTGAAGCAGCTATTTGCCATTAGAGAAACGGCCCTCTGACCTGGAAAGGCAGCAAGGTCCTCTCGTCTAATGGGAACTAGCCCATTCACACTGAAGCAGCTATTTCCCATTAGAGAAACGGCCCTCTGACCTGGAAAGGCAGAAAGATCCTCTCGTCCAATGGGAACTAGCCCATTCACACTGAAGCAGCTATTTCCCATTAGAGAAGCGGCCCTCCGACCTGGAAAGGCAAAAAGTTCCTCTCGTCTAATGGGAACTAGCCCACTCACAATGAAGCAGCTATTTCCCATTAGAGAAACGGCCCTCTAACTTGGAAAGGCTGAAAGGTCCTCTCGTCTAATGGGAACTAGCCCACTCACACGGAAGCAGCTATTTCCCATTAGAGAAACGGCCCTCTAACTTGGAAAGGCAGAAAGGTCCTCTCATCTAATGGAAACTAGCCCACTCACACTGAAGTAGCTATTTCCCATTAGAGAAGCGGCCCTCCGACCTGGAAAGGCAAAAAGGTCCTCTCGTCTAATG
This sequence comes from Ambystoma mexicanum, assembly GCF_040938575.1. Lineage (NCBI taxonomy): Eukaryota > Metazoa > Chordata > Amphibia > Caudata > Ambystomatidae > Ambystoma > Ambystoma mexicanum. The sequence continues at coordinate 1,347,065,392 of NC_090933.1, read as the reverse complement.
GGAACTAGCCCACTCACACTGAAGCAGCTATTTCCCATTAGAGAAACGGCCCGCCGACCTGCAGAGGCAGAAATGTCCTCTCGTCTAATGGGAACTAGCCCATTCACACTGAAGCAGCTATTTCCCATTAGAGAAGCAGCCCTCCGACCTGCAGAGGCAGAAAGGTCCTCTCGTCTAATGGGAACTAGCCCACTCAGACTGAAGCAGCTATTCCCCATTAGAGAAACGGCCCTCCGACCTGCAGAGGCAAAAAGGTCCTCTCGTCTACTGGGAACTAGCCCATTCACACTGAAGCAGCTATTTCCCATTAGAGAAACGGCCCTCCGACCTGCAGAGGTAGAAAGGACCTCTCGTCTAATGGGAACTAGCCCATTCACACTGAAGCAGCTATTTCCCAATAGAGAAATGGCCCTCCGACCTGCAGAGGCAGAAAGGACCGCTTGTCTAATGGGAACTAGCCCATTCACACTGAAGCAGCTATTTCCCATTAGAGAAACGGCCCTCTAACTTGGAAAGGCAGAAAGGTCCTCTCGTCTAATGGGAACTAGCCCACTCACACTGAAGCAGCTATTTCCCATTAGAGAAGCGGCCCTTCGACCTGCAGAGGCAAAAAGGTCCTCTCGTCTAATGGGAACTAGCCCACACACACTGAAGCAGCTATTTGCCATTAGAGAAACGGCCCTCTGACCTGGAAAGGCACTAAGGTCCTCTCGTCTAATGGGAACTAGCCCATTCACACTGAAGCAGCTATTTCCCATTAGAGAAACGGCCCTCTGACCTGGAAAGGCAGAAAGATCCTCTCGTCCAATGGGAACTAGCCCATTCACACTGAAGCAGCTATTTCCCATTAGAGAAGCGGCCCTCCGACCTGGAAAGGCAAAAAGTTCCTCTCGTCTAATGGGAACTAGCCCACTCACAATGAAGCAGCTATTTCCCATTAGAGAAACGGCCCTCTAACTTGGAAAGGCTGAAAGGTCCTCTCGTCTAATGGGAACTAGCCCACTCACACTGAAGCAGCTATTTCCCATTAGAGAAACGGCCCTCTAACTTGGAAAGGCTGAAAGGTCCTCTCGTCTAATGGGAACTAGCCCATTCACACTGAAGCAGCTATTTCCCAATAGAGAAACGGCCCTCCGACCTGCAGAGGCAGAAAGGTCCTCTCGTCTAATGGGAACTAGCCCACTCAGACTGAAGCAGCTATTCCCCATTAGAGAAACGGACCTCCGACCTGCAGAGGCAGAAAGGACCTCTCGTCTAATGGGAACTAGCCCATTCACATTGAAGCAGCTATTTCCCATTAGAGAAACGGCCCTGTGACCTGGAAAGGCAGAAAGATCCTCTCGTCCAATGGGAAGTAGCCCATTCACACTGAAGCAGCTATTTCCCATTAGAGAAGCGGCCCTCCGACCTGGAAAGGCAAAAAGGTCCTCTCGTCTAAAGGGAACTAGCCCATTCACACTGAAGCAGCTATTTCCCATTAGAGAAACGGCCTTCTGACCTGGAAAGGCAGAAAGGTCCTCTCGTCTAAAGGACCTCTTGTCTAATGGGAACTAGCACATTCACACTGAAGCAGCTATTTCCCATTAGAGAAACGGCCCTCTGACCTGCAGAGGCAGAAAGGCCCTCTTGTCTAATGGGAACTAGCCCATTCACACTGAAGCTGCTATTTCCCATTAGAGAAACGGCCCTCTGACCTGGAAAAGCAGAAAGGTCCTCTCGTCTAATGGGAACTAGCCCATTCACACTGAAGCAGCTATTTCCCATTAGAGAAACGGCCCTCCAACCTGCAGAGGCAGAAATGTCCTCTCGTCTAATGGGAACTAGCCCACTCAGACTGAAGCAGCTATTCCCCATTAGAGAAACGGCCCTCCGACCTGCAGAGGTAAAAAGGTCCTCTCGTCTACTGGGAACTAGCCCATTCACACTGAAGCAGCTATTTCCCATTAGAGAAACAGCCCTCCGACCTGCAGAGGCAGAAAGGACCTCTTGTCTAACGGGAACTAGCCCAAGCCCATTCACACTGAAGCAGCTATTTCCCAATAGAGAAATGGCCCTCCGACCTGCAGAGGCAGAAAGGACCTCGTCTAATGGGAACTAGCCCATTCACACTGAAGCAGCTATTTCCCATTAGAGAAACGGCCCTCTAACTTGGAAAGGCAGAAAGGTCCTCTCGTCTAATGGGAACTAGCCCACTCATACTGAAGCAGCTATTTCCCATTAGAGAAACGGCCGTCCGACTTTTCTGCCTCTCCAGGTCAGTGGGCCGTTTCTCTAATGGGAAATAGCTGCTTCAGTGTGAGTGGGCTAGTTCCCATTAGACAAGGGGACCACTTGATCTCATGTTGATCATCAACTTGTCCTGAATGTCCTCTTTCTGATAATGTTCAAAACAACACTTTATAGCCAACCCTCACAGTGCTGTAACAAACTCCTCAATGGTCTCACAATATTTCTGTTTTCTGATGGAAAATTGATAACAAGCCAAAATGTTATTCCCCTTCACCTCGTAATGCTTGTCCATCTTGGCTATGCATACATCAAACTGGTTGCCCGTCTTGATACATTCAGCTAGTTTTAAGAAATTGTTGTCCAGCCCGACCTCGACAAAGAAACAGTGCCTCTTTCTTTTTACTCAAATAATTAGGACCATACACAGCTAAAATATACTTCTGGAATCTTTCTTGCTTCCCTATTTTTGTGCTCTTGGTATTTGTCACCTTGTTCACAGGGACAAATGTCTGTAATCTCCCTTTTAAGGTGTAATGAAAAAAAACCTCTCAGAGTAACAGCCAGTTGTGCTACGGCATGCTCCCTTCTTTATGTGTGCAAGTGTTTCTTTCAGTCGCTACAGTGCATGTGGGACTGGCACAGCACGGAGCGCAGTGCCCGCAGTGAAGGCCTTCAGCTTGTTACATAGCTAAGCAACAGACATGTCAACTCCTTATCATGTCTAAAATTGCCAGTTAACAACTTGCATCACCGGACGATGCGTCCTTGAATCACGTGTTCTGTCGTCTGCATGCACGGCTATGCTGCTAGGGTGCTTCCTGTGTCCTCATAGGTTCACGCCCAGCCCAGATAATCCCCAATACATGCCCGGAGAGTCCCACTGAGCCAGCATTTTGACTGTGCAACTAACCCTGTACCTGTTCAGCCAGGGCAACCACACTCAATGGCAAGTGCACGCTCTTTGTCATTGCCGTAACTCATCACCAGTTAAGGAAGTGAACAAGAACACAGCCAGTATGTGTGACTTCATTTCTTTTAAATTCATCTTTATGCTGTAACAACTCTCTCTGTCCCCACCCTTACACCAACCACCATACAACTTGCCTTGCATTCTCTTCTAGTGTTCTCTGTTCACATTCCACACCCATAAGATTCCCTCTGCTGACATTCCTAACACTGTAAGGAGTCCCCCTTTCTTCTAGAGGACTTTAATCCCATGGCCACTTTCCGTATTCTAATATTACTCAACTAGAGTTGTATTGCCAAGTGGGAATGGTTCAGTTAGTCCCCCTCTAGTGCTCTATATGAGCATGGGTTGGACCTCCTCGGATTGACGACACGTTGGCCCTATTGGGCATGAAGATTTGTTTGCTCTCCTGGCCATAAAGACCATTTGTCTGTCCTGGGCTTGAAGACAAAGATAGGCCCAGAAACTGATGATGTGATGCATAGGCAGGGCCAGAAACCGAAGAGAGGCCCACTCAGCTTGGTGTTGAGAGTTAAACCACGGTCAGCTTTCCAATACCCCTCTCTACTTTTGATGGGCTAGGTATTAGGTTAAGATGTACAACCAGGCACCGGCTAGCATACTACTTAATGGACACAGGCCTTCGTCCACCGCATTTACCTTATTTTCAGGGTCCACCTTCTGCACTTCTTCCTTCCTCCACCTTCCTTTTCTTCCTCAGTACCTTTCCAAAAATGTTCCTCCATCGGTGGCCCTCATCTTCCTACACCGATTTTGTCTGTACCTTTTAAACTGTTCTCCAAGTAATGTCTTCCTTTCTCTTGTGTCTCACCTTCCATCTCTGCTTTTCCCCCTTGCTAGTTTTCCCCTCTTCACGCTGCTCTCCCCTTTCCCTTCTTTTGACGAATCTTCACCTTCCTCTCCCATCCACCTCAAGTCTTATTCTCCTTCAACTCCCTTCTTCCTCTTTTACCGCCGCTCTTTACTGCAACGCTTGTTTCCAAACTCCCATACTAGGCCTTCTACCAAAGCCTCCCTGTATAGTCCTGCCCCTTTTTATACTGGAAAAGGAAGGGTGTTCATTAATGTGCCCAACTCATTGTGTGTACGTGACAAAGTGATTGGCTCTTCTGAGTAACTCACCATCTTCAGATCTAGTGATTTGTATCAGTTATAAATTGTCAGCTGCTAACTTGAAGTCAAGCAGCGCTGTCATGGTAGCTGCCTGACCCCACCATGGTGCCTCCTGCAGGCAGCTGCACAATAACTCTGCCAACCTTGAACCTCCTCATATACCAACTTCATTGCATACCCAAGCTCGAGTAGGTATTTTCCACAGTCCATCCTGCAGACTGTGTATTCAAATGTACTTTTAGTGGGATCAAAGACGATACCCACAGATCTTTTGTCCTTCTAATGCAGAGTTGTTCATTCTTCAACACTGTACCAGGTCTTGAATTACAGACTGGTACCTGGCAAAGGATAAAGTGGATAGGGTAGACGCCTTGGGAATACCTTATATACTGGCTATTATCTTTCTGAAAGTACAGGCCCCTCCAGGGTCTCGTAGCTCCATTCCCATATGTCCACCTAGAAACATGGTCACGGTTCTCTCCTTTTTTATGCTGTCACTCAGTTCATTGTTGTACTCAATATGTAATTCTTTTCATTGACAGTTTCATATTTTAAGTCATTTATAGTCCATGAAAGTATTTATATTGTTAAAGTAGGCCTAATTTTTATTTATTTTATTACTCGAGTTATCAGTTCATGGTTCTTACATTTTTATCATATTCAAGATTTATTGTAACCATTTAATTGGACCAAAGTTTGAAATATCTTAGCCATTGGCATAATTATGGATCTATGTGTTGAAATTGAACCTGAAGTAGTTGCATTTTTTACAAATGTGTTGTACCAATTTTTTTAAATGTCAGATTTTGGGGTAGGTCGCTGCCACTGCACTTGGGGATGGTGGACTCACACGGGAGACAGATGCCGAAGGCCGGGGACATCACCTCCAGCCGTCCTTGAGTTTTGGCTGGGCTACATTACAGCTTTTCCCTTTGTGGATGTTTTGGCACACTACCGGGGCTCCCTGGTGGGGGAAAGCTGTAACATAGGCCATCCAGAGCTCCAAGATGGTTGCAGGTAAAGTGCTGGCCTTGGGCGGCTGTCTCCCATGTGAGTTGACCATCCCGCAGCCCAGCAGCGGTTCCAGGAAGCCCCAGAAGGGTGCCACTCCGTCAGGGAAGGTGACCCTGTCAGGGCTCCCTGGGACAGCCGCTGCACTTGGAGATGGTCACTCCATATGGGAGACAGCTGCCCAAGGCCAGGAACAAACTATCCTGGAGTTCTGGCTGGCCTGTGTTACAGCTTCTCCCTCTGGGAAAGGTCGGGGAACCTGCTGGGGCTCCCTGGGAGTCCTACTGCACTTGGGGATGGTGGACCCACATGATAGACACTTTTTCAACCAGGTAGGTACACCCACACGAGGTACTGTTCTCATCCAGACACCTTTGGGAAGGTAGACCATGTGTTGGCAGTATGTTTCAGTAGTTTCCAGGTTTGAAATGTCTGAACATTGTGTTTATTTTCCCTAAATTTCAGACTTTGCCGGGCTTTTGGGTAATAAATTCTAGGGAAATTTGCACAAGTCAGACCTCTGTGGGTTCCTACGGGAGTCTACTCTCCTGAAACATTTGGGTTACCAGTGGTTTAGCCTTTTCCATTTGCACCCAGGTAGTTGCACCGACACATGAGGCACAGTTTTCGTCAGGACATGTGTGGGTATGTAGGATAGTAGGACATTTGTGTTTTCTCTTGGTTTAACATTTTCATACATTTGCTACTGCACTTTGTTACACAACCCTTTAATTTCCCAAATGTGAACTACATGTAGTTGCCGATTAAGCACTGTATGCTTTTGTAACCTGCTCATGTCACCTACCCTTCAAAAGGGCTGCCTGTGCTCTTTCAGAAATTGTATGCTTGCCATTCCTCACATTTATTTTCCTTATTTACACATGCTAAGTATGTCTGTTTAGGCCGTCAGCATAAAATTCCTGTGTACTATGGCTCCGTTTTTGGCTTATGGTACATGCGATTTCCTAACTGGAAAAGTCAGAGGAATGTAGCGGGGCACTGCTTTTCTCAATATTCATAGAAGCCATTACGTTACAGGTCCAACCATGTCCAGCACATACCCTTTTTAACTGTCATTTTTCAAATCTTTCCCCAAAATATGGGCATTTTCCCTACATAGATGTTGCCTGACCTGCGCGAATCACCCTTTCCTAAACTTGGAATTTTGTCTACTTTTCAGAAATGTATGCCTTGGTCTTCCCTTTTCAGCTTTCCTACCCTCCTCTTCCATTCTGTCCACGCATGGACTATTGAGGGGGGGGAAAAAAGGGGTAAACTCGCATAGCTCTCACAAAATTGATGGTAACCTTATTTTTTTGGTTTTCACTCAACCTGTTCTTGAAATCCTGGAAAATGGCAAATTCAGCACAGCAAACCATTTGTTCCTAGCTCTTACAAGGAAACACCCACAGGCTTCTTTGTACATAATTTTATTGGCATTTTCTGAAAAAACACGAAATGTGCTCCGTTTTCAGTTATTTTCTCTCACCCCCATACAGCAAACTAGGATTCCTAGGAGGCGTTATGATCACATACATGTGGGAAGAAAGGGGGCCAAATTTGAGCGAGATATCACATATAAATAAAGCATTACAAGGGATTGAAAGGCGACATACCGAAACCACCAAAAAAAAGGGCTTGGCAGTTAAGGGGTTAAAAACAAATAACACATTAGCTTAAAGAAATAGACAATTGGGTAATTGACGTGTTTTTATTATCACAAGTGCTTACACTGTAAAGCAACAAATAATACATATACATGTGTAAAGCAAAGATCAAATTGGTGGAGCCATATGAAGTGAACCCGTTTACCTGGGGGATTGGAAGGAAAAAGAAGCCGAATGGTGAAACATATGGAAAAACAGTTCTCATAACTGCACATGAGTCGCTGCAAGAATTGGATAAAAGAAAAAGCAAACTTTATTATTGCAAATGTTCACAATCTTTTGTCACAATATTTCCTGTAAGGGCTCAACAGATATCACGACTTCACACCTTCAGCAGGGGCACAATGATACACAGTGCCGGAGGTTTGTAACGCAATTATCGATCTATAAATTATTTGCTTTTCATAATGGTGCTGTAGTGTGAACAAGTACAGGTAAACTATAGACAACTAAACGTCTCAGAACATTTCCAAGTAAAAAATGTCACTCGAAATATGGATTTATAGGACAGTGAGCTAAAATAACATGAAAAGCAACTCACACTGCCTAAAATTAAAAATTTGATTAGAGTGGAAGGAACTCAGAAACACTGACACTTTTCTCAAGCGCACCTGACACTTTTTGAATCTGTTATACTCTTTGCACTTTAATCAGGCATTTCTAATAGTTACGATTTGCCTTGAAGTAATATGGTTCTGCTTTGACTTTACGACGCATTTGCACACAGCACTTTTATGTGGATGTATAATGGATTTATATGTACAAGGCAGTTTTGTCAGTATTTAATATCAGGCATTCCAAGCGGAGTGGCTGAGCACGAATGAACAAACAGAATTTGGCCTGTACATATTCTGCCCCAGTTCCATAAAAGGCATGGTGTACTAGACATTAGCCCTTGGCCATGGGTAGCCAATGAAGATGGTGCACACATGGAGTAATCTGAGCACAACTAGGTGTGTAAGTGTTCTGCAGGACTTGAAGGTGCCATAAGAAGTAGCCAGTTTGAGCCAGAAATGGGGCGTTGCAGTGTTCCATGGGGGACATAACAAGTAAGGACACCACAGGGGCACGTAACTGAGAAAGGATGGCCCCCCTGACATACTGGACTTAGCTTTTCTGTCTGCGGAATCTCAGATGACATATTTACCCCTAAAGATGGCCAAAAAGAGGGGGTCCAAAAGGCAGTAGAGGAAGGAGGGCCCACCACCAACACCTCATTTTTTCCCCTTGAACCAGCTATTACACATCCATGCACCCACAGCTTCGAGACAGGACCTAAATCTGGTCGCTGTCTCGACAAGAGAGAGATATAAACGGACCAGGATCTGTGTGATCTGTTAAGAATAACAGTGGAAGCCGTGAGAGCAGATAAGCTTGGTAAGAGGTTACATGTACATGTTAAACAAAACCTGGAAGATGGAGGAAACCTGAGGGAATCCACATCTCAAGGCAGACGGTACAGAGTGAAAAGGGGGGATGGAAATGGACTGTTCGGTTAGAGAGAAAAAAGAAAACCAGGAAATAACGGCACCAGAAAGGCCGGCCCAGACGAGCAAGGCGGCATGGTCAACGGTATCAAAGGCGGCAGATAAGTCAAGTAATAAGCACCCGACGCTGCCAGAGTTGTGCAGCCAAACCGCATCAACGTTGGAGACCAGCACCCCCTCTGTGCCACTTCCTGGATGAAAAGTGGATTGAAAAGTGTGGAAGAAAGATTATTCAAGAAAGGGCAGATGAAGGCTTCAAAAAGCTTCATAAGAAGATTTCAAAAGAGCCCCCGGGACCACCCCACCGTGAGGAGTGCACTCCTCCCCGGCCATCCGAAAAAGGAGTAATAAGCGGCGCTACAAGACCCCAGGGCAGCAAAAGCAAAGGGGATGACCCATGAAGCGAGCGGTCCCCAAGAAAACTCCAACTGGAGTGTTTGTGGGCAGAGTTAGTGGACCTGAGACCGCCAGCACGATGCCTGTGTGGAGACTGGCAGCCCCACGCGGGTGGTGCAGAAGATGCAGGGTGCCCATTCAGCCAAGGAAACATAGGCGAGACTGGGGAGTGTGAGCAGACTACCGCGGATCGCCTGGCAATACAGCAGAGCCGGCGCAGCCCAGACACCCAGCTACAAATGAGAGGGAGCGGGTAGTATTCCCCTGAAATCCTGCGCCTGCCTCTGCCCCATACAGCAAGCCTGGCTCCACGCAGTGCAGGGCCTCCACGAACCACGTGGCGCAGGGCCCCCATGAACTGTGATGCACCCAGGCTGGCGCAGGGTAAGTAGGCATAATTAAGGGAGTTGGCAGCCATGAAGCAGGCGCACGCAAGACGCTCCCCTCCCAAACAACGGACATGGAGGTTTATGAAAGCATCTGCCCCAGCGCACCATAACCTACACTTGGAAGAGGACCCCCCTATGGCAGGAGAGCCGCAGCATACCCGGACCCCGTCAAAGGCCCAAGCCCATACCATTCAGCAACATCAGAGGCAAACTGCAGTAATAGAAGGGTGACAGCACTAAGTCTCCTGCAGCATCCCCCCCGCTAACAGCCAAGTAAGGAACCCGGGGGCGAGGGGTGGGGACGGTGCGTGCCCCCAACCCCCAGCATTTGACTCTGCAGGAGAGCACTGCTTCGCTAAACCTCCCACCCTTATGAAAACTAACCCTGCCATGCAAGATTAACCGAGAAGGAACCTCCATGGGTTCAAGAGCATAATTAGAGGCTCAGGAGTGGTGGGACACTGCAACCATAACCACTTTCACCTTTGAGCGTACTAGCCCCACGGCCCCTAGGGGGCAACCAACCCAGGCTATAAAGGGGAGCTAGACCCCTGCTGTGCACAGGAGGGAGAGAGAAGCATCCCCTTCCTACAGAACAACTGGCCAATACCCCGGGATCAAGAGCAACCTCAGAGGCCTGGGAAGAAGCCCCCTACAGTAAGGTGCAGGTAGGCACTCGCCATCACCAGGCAATGTTGCGCAACAAGGCCAAGGAGCCCAAAAAAAGGCCCCTCAAGGGCCAAGATCTCAAGAAAACAGAAGGGACCCTCCAAAAGCTATGGTGAAATGAGGGGGAAGCCCCGGAGGAAGAGGATCCATCGGTGACAGAGAGGTAGCAGTCGGAGGAACCCCTGACGCTGCCACAGGGGAAAGCGGTCACGAGCAAGGGGCTGCAACAGTGCTTTAAGGCATTCAGTGACCAAATGACTGCTACCCTTCAGACACAATTAAGCCTAATACGCACAGAACTTGCACAATCCCTGCAGGAAATCAAAGGGGACAGTTGAATTGATACAAATGAAAACGCCATTCAAGAACTCACTTAAAACACCCGGAAGATAGATGCATTAGCGAAGCAGCAGGCGGTAGCGACACAACCTGGAGCTCCAAGCCAAGGACTTGGAGAACCGCTCGGGAAGGTCCAACATCAGGGTGAAGGGGCTGCCAGAAAGTGTGAGCGATGCTGACCTCAGGGAAACAATGCAGCACGTGTTCAAAGATTTGCTGGACATGGCTGGGGGAGAAATTCTCAGATAGAAGGTCCGCAGCGAGAAGAACCTGGGGCCAGGCCAAGAGAAGTGGCGATGGCTTTACAGCGATACGACCGAAACAAATGGATCCTCCAAGCGGCGAGGAAAGCAACCCTGATAAAAGTGAACAGCGCCGTCAGAACTTTTCCAGGACCTGGCCAAATCCATACTAACAACGAGGAGGCAAATGGGCCCGGTGACCAAAGCCCAGATGAGATCCAGGTGGACATTGCCCTTTGGAATGGTCTTCAAGTGGGAAGGGTGCCAACACCACATCACTATGTTGGATGAGGGACCCACGATCCTGAATATTGAAGAAGGGGATGCAGGGGGAGGACCTAATAAGAGGCCAGAACATGAGACACCAAGAGAAGCCATGGGAGTGGAGAAGAGTAGAGAGGTCAGAGACAAGACACAAATAATTGTGGGGTCTGGGGGGGGAGAGGTAACAACCGAAGCCCCAGGCTGAATAGGTTGTCCACTTAGCAGCAGCGGGGTGGGGAGGGTGAAATCACGAGACATGGGTTAAGACCCGGTGGGGTTACACAGGGAATGTGAGCTTAAGGGTCGGCTCCAGGAGACGGGGAGGTGGGGGGGTGACGGATCCTGGAAACAGGGGAGAGCAGAGGAATGGCTCTCCCTGCACAGTTATTCTATGGGATGGGAACGAGATCCAGCAACCTAGGAAGACGTTACGACTTGGGGAAGTTGAGCCGAGTCCAGCCGGAGGGGGCGATGTTACGGCCTGGGGAAGTTGAGCCAAGTCCAGCCGGAGGGGGGATCGTTTCGACATCGTTACTCTCAGGACGTAACGGGGTATGGGTAGGGATCCAAATACTAAAACTCAATGTTAGAGGACTAAACACACCGACTAAAGAGACAGAAACTGGAGAACCTCCTCCAGGATACCAAGTCCGAGATTGTGATGCTCCAGGGGAACGATAGCCGTAAGCAAGACAGATACAGAATGAAGTTGAGGATAACCCCGCCACATTCTATAAAGCATTCCATACCACATTAGTCCTGTTAATGATATCCTTCCTCCTGGGGCCTGCGGGGCGCACAGGAAAATACCACCCACCCTAGGGGCGCACCCCCTGAGACAGGATGTGCACCATCCCTCAGCCCAGATCCACACCAAGATGCCCCGTCCAACTTCGCAACCCACACCTAGATGACCCATGCTACCCTTTAGAACCACTCCCACTGTGCCCCATCTCTCCCTCCAGAAACACACCCATGTGCCCCATCCCTCCACCAAGATGCACACCAATGTGCCCCCACCACCTCCCTCCAGAGCCACACCAATGTGCCCCCACCACCTCCCTCCAGAGCCACACCAAAATGCCCCGTCCCACTTCCCAACCCATACCTAGATGACCCATGCCACCCTTCAGATCCACTGTGCCCCATCTTTCCCTTTAGAAACACACCTATGTCCTCCATCCCTCACCCAGACCCACACCACTATGTCCTATCCATCCGTCTAGATCCACACCAATGTGCCCCTTTTCTCCAGAGCCACACTAAAGTGCCCCACCCCACCAGACCTACCCCTATCCAACCATTGAGATCCCAGCAAGATGCCGAATCCCTCCCTCTAGTCCAATACTATAATGCCTGCTCCTTCTCCCTTGCAACAGATGCCTGGGTGCCATTCCGAATCACACCCAGATAGCCCCAGCCAACCCCCTCTAAAAGCACGCATCCTAATAATCACACCCTCACAAAACATGAAATCACTCTATTGGCCCCCGTTACTATGCTCCTTTTCTCAGTTGCAACCTCTCGCTCACAGAACGTGCTCCGGAAGCGCTTCACTGCTCCGGAAAGCACACGGATGACATCAGAGGTCACGTGACGGCGAGGGGGCGGACGTTGCTATGGTCCTTTTCTCAGTCGCAACCTCTCGCGCACAGAACGTGCTCCGGAAGCGCTTCACTGCTCCGGAAAGCACACGGATGACATCAGAGGTCACGTGACGGCGAGGGGGCGGACGTTGCTATGGTCCTTTTCTCAGTCGCAACCTCTCGCGCACAGTACGTGCTCCGGAAGCGCTTCACTGCTCCGGAAAGCACACGGATGACATCAGAGGTCAGGGGGCGGCCGTTGCAAGGGTCCTTTTCTCGGATGCGAACTTGTCGCTCCCCTACTCTACAGCCCAGCCAGCCAGCGTGCCAGTCCAGGCCGGCGCCTTCTTCCAGGTGAGCCCCGGCGGTGAGTCAGTCTGTCTCGTGTGCGTGTGTGTGACCGAGGTGGGTACAGCCCAGGCCGCGCTCTTGTGCTGTCCCCCGCGGCCGCCAGGAGCAGCTGGAGCCGAGGTGGCGCGTGTGTCGCCTGCTACTCGCCTGCTTGCCACCTCAGGCGCTCCCGACATGTGGGCTGATCTTTAGCGCTGCTTTGCTTCATCGCGCAGGAACTCTGAATGAGGACACGCACGGGGTGCTTCCCGTCTTCCTCGCTGGCCTCCGCTGGCTCTACTGCTCTTCTTCAGGGCCATTGCGAATGCAGCGTCAGCATGCGAAGGGCCTGGAAGGCAACACATCCTCACACATCGCCATACCTGCCTAACCTCTGGAAAAGTCCCTGGGCTGGAATCTCAGGAATTGTGACATTCTTTCCGGGTCCCGTCCTATTCTCCACCTGATTGGCTGCCGCCGCCGGCAGCCAATCAGGTGGAGAATAGGACCGGACCCGGAAACGCCGGCAGCCAATCAGGTGGAGAATAGGACGGGACCCGGAAACGCCGGCAGCCAATCAGGTGGAGAATAGGACGGACCCGGAAACGCCGGCAGCCAATCAGGTGGAGAATAGGACGGGACCCGGAAACGCCGGCAGTTGAAAGCACCATTATTTCGGCGGCTCTGCTTACTATAGCATTGAATGAATTATTTTCAATGCTATAGGTAGCAGAATGAAGGCTACAACAATCGGGTTTACCTTTTTGACAGGTGGGCGGAGTCTTGTGTTGACGTGGGCGGGGCTTAAATCTCAGGAATTTTGATTTTCAAATGTAGGCAGGTATGCACATTGCTGTCTAAAGATTCTTTTCAAATCAGGATGTTGAAGGTGAGCAAGGACCATTTGTCTATATGCAGTAGTGTGCATAGAAAGGGGAATGGAGAGCCTGCTTTGCCACGTGACGCGCAGCGGCAGCATTGCAGCAGATGCTGCCAGGATCTAGGCTGGCTATGCGCCATTCTGCAGGCTGCGCTAGACGCTGGCAGTGGCTCTGCTGGAAGGTGACACCGGAAAGTGGATGATTTCCTTCCGACATTCGTTTTCTTATTGGCGGTCATTTATATTGTTTCGGGGGTGGGGCGATTTCAACTTTCGGTGGAGCAGTCGAGGACCGGCTAGTTCTTGACGTGCTGTGTGCTGCACCGTTGTCGCTAATTACCGTATGGGTACGAAGGTCTGACTTTTGCCTAATGGTAGAACTGTCAGCAGGTCCCTCAAATGTACACATGGATATATTTTGGTCGGTGGAATTTGCAAGTGCCAGCCATATATCTCTTGAACTGGGTCTCCAAAATCTTTGCTAGTGGACTGGATTAAAGTGTGGAGATGGGGGGGCAGAAATTGACTGCTAGATTCTATTGGTTCTCAGAAATATGCTAGCAGGATTAAAGCAGGACCTTTTCACATAATGTAGGTAGGTCTGCTGTTATGATATAATTGGTTCTTTATTATTATATTATGATTGGTTCTTGCTTAATACCTCGAGGTTTCTAAGCGTGGACCCGGGGATCGAACCTGTGTTGCTCCCGCGTCGTCCTGCTTCCAGTTGCCCCAGAGCTAGGAATCTGCCCCACGGACTGTCGAGTTGCTCAGGTTTAGCCACCCCAGTTTCTCCCCATTAGAGTCCCAAGAATCTAGACAATGGCCCCGATTTATAAAGCATCATGTGTGACCCGGCCTTGCAATATTCTAAAATTTCATTGGCAAGGAATGTCAACATATGATATACTATGGCATTTATAACGCGCCTATACACAAAGTAAAGTCGTGAAGGATAAGGGTAGGTCTCTCACATCCGACAATTAAATACATTCAGTGTACCCCGGCATAAGAATAACAAAACAAGGCAGGGGTCATTTGAAGTTTCAGCACCCATTGCATGGAATGCCCTCCCCACGGCATTAAGAACGCTGGCTTCAACAGAACTCTTTAAAAAGAAACTGAAAACACTGCTCTTTGCATAAACCCCCCCAATGGTGACTCGGTTTAGATAACTTCTGCTGTATTTGTGGTCTGTTTTGTGTTTGTCAGTCTGCGCCCATCAGCCTTCGGGTACCAGGTGCGCAATATAAAACATTTAACATAACAACAAAACACAGTACCATTGGAGAATGATGAAACTTCTCGCTGCCTCTTTCCATAGAATTGGGGGTTTTGTGAATTTACCTCATTGGCGAAAGAGCATGCATTCAATACAGCAACTTAACTGGAGTGTTACGGGCTGCGCTCTCAGCCCCCTAGGTGTGTGGTCTGTGCGCTCCCTGGTATCTGGAAGGGACCCCTCTGCCTGGGGTGCTTCTCTTGCCCCTGGGTCCGTGCTGTGGAGGTGTCCGGAGTGCAGGGTTCACTGTCTCTGTGGCCTCCCTTCTCTCACGCCTCCTTGACTGGGCAAGTGTGGCGGGAGTCATGGAACCCTGCAGGTCCCTCACACAATGGGGACAACATGTAGACTTTTCAACAGTCACCTCGCAGCACAATCGCTCCTTACCGGAGACAACTGTCCTTCCTGCATCTTCATTGAAACGCCTCCTATGCAGCAGAGATATTGAGTTGCTCAGTGCTCGCTGGATCCAGCTCTGTGCATTCAAATTATCATCATCATGAAAATAACGGGTCAATGAATATCTTCCACAACAATCAGTTATTCATCTGGGTAAATAGTGAAGGGTTATGCTGCACGCCCCAGTTTCCCAGTGTATGGCCTCACATGGTGATGGGACGTCACCATCCACCTCTTCCCAGCCACATTAGGGTTACTGGGTGTAGGGTATTCAGTTTCAGGATTATAATTCGATAATATCACATCACTCTAAGTGCTCATGCGAGTAAGGGGAGGCTAGATGTGCCAGGATGAGAGGTACCACAGGCTCCAGGGATGGTGGGAAACGGACGGTGGAATAGGCTGCTGGGTGGCCGGATTGCAAGGTCAGAAGCAGGGCACTGCAGTTAATGGCAGTCTGGAAAGCACACCCCTCATTGCGTTCAGTGTCTTTTCTCTATGATAAATGATAATCTGGTGTGGTGTTGTACAAATTATTCTTCCATTCTGATAATTTGTTTTTGTCAGACCTGCATCTTCATGTGGAGTTCCTTCCTTTCTGTGTCAGAATCTTCGCCTTACATGCCATTGAAACTGCAGCCTCGGACACATCTGTCAAGCCACTTTTCTGCCCAATCTGGTAAGAAACTACATTTTAAATCTTATGATCAGAGTGAAGGGCTGGGCATTATTCCAAAATCTATACAATAGTACTAATTGTTGGCATGTGTACCATTATGGAGAGGTGAGGGGTGTGGAGGACAATGAACATGTAGGAACAGAAACCTAGGCATATAAAGAGTGTTGGTGAGTGTGGGAGTAATGCAAAATGCAGCCAGGATTTTTTCCCCCCCATAAAATATGGGGACAGTACTTATGAGGCTTTTGGTACTGAAGTTGGCATCGCTCAGTAATGCACTGTATACCTTGAACACATTTTGAACTCCTCTTTTGGCAGCTAAAATAACACAAGAAGAAGAATTATTAAAAACTGTGGATGCCATACATTTTTTCTGGTGAAATATTCTCCCTATCCCCTTTTATCCTGGCTTTCCCCTATCCCCATGCCCAACTATCCGTCCCTGTCCCCTCAGAATGTGATTTCGCTCTGTAGTCCTGTTGAAATAACAGGGCGGATCCACATAAAGAGGGGATTTGGGTTCATACACTTCGCGTGGCAACATGGACCTTGACACTGCTACATATGATGATCCATTCTTGTATGAAATGTCACAATACACTGATATCGTAACCATATATTTCTTAGTGTACTGATGGGATAATGCTTTATGCGGCCACTTCCTGTGATGTCATGTGGAGGGTGTGGTCAAATGACATCACTTCCTGTGGGGCTTGGTCAAATGACATCACTTCCTGCGATATCGATTGGGTTCAGGTCAATCTTGTGGGTGTGGCACTGTCACTTCCGCCACCCCTGGCATTTTGGTGAAATGACGTCCCTGGGTAAGGGGCTGCCAGATGGCCACCGCCCTCTGGGGAACCATCAACCCCCCCCCCCCAAAACTTCTTCTTTTGTCAGATGCCGCAGACAACATTGCTCCCTCGGAAAACTTATCGTGTGGTGGATGCCACAGGCGGGGGAGTGTCCAGGCGAACTCCCACCCGGCCGCACAAGCACCCTCCTCAGGGCCGCGGCCGGGGAAGACTCGCCGGCAGGGCTCCCCTCATTCATTTGCGGCATGGATGCTGCATGCATCTCACCTCTGACCGCCACATGTAGCTGTGTCGGTGTTCATCCTGCCTCATGCGTGGTGATGGATGCCGCATCTTGCTCCCTTCCCTCTTTCTTCCAAACGAAGGGAAGAGAGAAATAACCCCTCAAGTGGGGGAAAAACGTACCAAACAAAAAAAAAAGAAACCGGGATAATGAGCCCCTCTGGGTTCTGTCCTCGTTACCAATGTTGTGGGAGGCCTGCCATTGACATCCGGCAGGCCCCCATAGTGCTATATGGCAATAGCACCATCAGCAGTGGGGGCAGCGCGTGCCATGCCCCTGACCATGCAGACCTCTGCCACCGTGCTGGCACGAGAATCCCCACGTGTAGGCCTTCAGGCCTACATAAAGGAGACACAGACTCAGTCGTTCCTCCTGGGAGTCTGCAGCCGTTCTGGTGCACGTGTCTGCAGAGACTCTTTTTATTAGCTTGGGCCCATGTTAAAAGGGCAATACACAGGGGGGGGGGCACATTCCCTTAAAGGGGCAACGCCTTTAGGTGGGTCACACACCACAATAAACGATTTTAAGATGTTGAAACCAATTGGCTGGCATCCCGTGTGCATTCCGGAAGATGTGGCTCCATCGTCTGCATCGAGTCCTCACAGCTCATGGCCTGCAGATATCGGTGCTAACAGGAGCGTGGTTCAGTCAGACCGTGGACCATGTGTGCATGATGTGCTATGAGGGAGATCTAAAATCATGATCTCGTACCATCCTGGGAGGAGGGGTCAGGGATGGGACTTGTATATTAAGATCTCAATCACCAATGTAGTCACGCAGCCTTTGTGTAAGAGTACATTGTTAAGTGTTTTCGTATTTGGCCTCTGTGTTATGATGCCACACACTGGGGAGGAACTTGGATATTTTCACCGGAGTGTGGTACACTGTAAAACCATGATGTAGCTAATCACACGAGAGAGCGGGCAGCAGCCATAGGTAACCCTACTCATTCCAAGGAGGATAAACGCAGCTTTTCATTTTGGAAAATGAGGATAAAGGTGAAGTCACACGGTCTTGTTCGAGGTCATGGAGGGGTGCACACCGATCCGAGGAGAGATCCCCCCCCCCCTCAACAGGGAAAGTTGAAAGAGAAAAAGAAGCACCACAGCAAAAGGTACCTCTCCCACTCATTCCTGCACCCACGGAGGACTGGAAAAAATGCCTCCTGGCTTTGGCCTCAGCGCTGATGTACCACCCCGGTATAGCAATCTTATCAGCTGTATCCTATCATATTATGACGGGTGCGGCAAGTACCCCACTTAAGAAATGTTCATAGTATATTGTCAACCTTGGGGAAGAGGAAAGTTTGTACTGGCGGATTTTTAACCATGCAGGTAAAGCACGTTTGGATCACGTTTCTTTCCTTGAAGCATCGAGAGGTTCGAGAAAACTAGGCTGCTGCTACACAGGGACTCGGAAAGGCCAGGGGGGACCCCTGGATTGTGACCCAGTGAGGCTGTTTTCTTTGATAAGCATCTCCCTAACTGCATGGGGGCATGTTTGTAAGCATTGCCACTTTGGGAGGTGAGGGTGGGGGTGCCTTCTCAGTGCAGTTTATCACAGCGTATTCTTTCCACTCTATACGCCATGAAGAAATATTACCATTGTGATTGTTGAGACTCACTACAGCACAGGTTCTGTCTGTAGCGTGGAGAGGCAGGCGTGCAATT
Organism: Ambystoma mexicanum; assembly: GCF_040938575.1. Taxonomy (NCBI): domain Eukaryota; kingdom Metazoa; phylum Chordata; class Amphibia; order Caudata; family Ambystomatidae; genus Ambystoma; species Ambystoma mexicanum. The sequence continues at coordinate 1,347,046,674 of NC_090933.1, read as the reverse complement.
GCAGGAACTCACTCGAATAGTAGTATTGGCTTAAAGGGTTGAGCATGAATGGGTAGACTAGTACTCCCACCAACTCTTCACTACTGATGCGCTGTAGCAGTTCTACCCTATCCTCTTAGCTTGTGGTTCCTGCATTACCATCCAATGGTTTCACTCTCTCTGCATTCTCTCAGTTGCACCCTCCATCATTAGACAAACCATCTGCTCTGTGGTCTGTTCTGCTGCCACTCCCACTTCACCTCCCAGCCCCTGTTCTACTCTGTGTGAGGAGCCAGGAATAAGACCCGGACGCAGAGAGCTTGTGGTCTGTTCTGCTGCCTCTCCCACTTCACCTCCCAGACCCTGTTCTACTCTGTGTGAGGAGTCCGGAATAAGACCCGGACACAGGGAGCTTATATATTTTTTTTATTTTTTGTTATTTAATTGGCTTTTTATTACACACTTAATACGAGTTTGCTTTCTAAGTGAGGAACCTCTGTTGCTCTGCATAATCTTGCTTCCAAGACCAGCATGCTGCACCTGTGCTATCCTCTGTTCACCAATTGGGGTCATAGATTGGGGTCATAAACCTTTTATTAAATCAAAAAGGGTTTGGAAAATGCCTTACTAACTCAATTCCTAGCGGGTATTACCCTACCTCAACCGAAACTAAGGGGTCTGTCCTTTGTCAAGATGTCCAAAGCGAAATCTGTCCAATGTTCACAGTTCCAGGGAATGACTCCCCTCCCCAGATGCATTTTTACCAATATGAAAAAGTTCAAACAAAGAATAACCACTTTTTTTGTAACCCAAGATAACTCCCTCCTTGTGTGTTCACAGGCAAATGGCTCCCTTCCATGGGTTTCTCTTCACATTCAAGAATGGTAGTTTACAATCCTAAGCGCATGTGTCCTCCTGGGATTCTCTTTTCACTACATTACAATTATTGGGTTCAGGTCCCAGACTCGCAGGTCACCTGGTTGTTCACAGTTCCCAGGACAATGGCTCATTTCCCCAGGTTTCTCTTCACATTCAAAATACTTTAAAGATCCTAAGGGCATGTGTCTTCCTTGACATTCTTTTCTACTGTATTTGTATTTGTACACTCCCCTGCCAGGCTCTTTTCCACATTTACAACAACTCAAACGTTCAAGCGCTGGAATCTTCCTTGAGGTTCTCCTCTTACTGTAATTACACACCCTTGATTTTGCCTAGCATACTCTCCAGCCAGGACCTTTATGCTATTAATTTTGAGCACTTGGCTTTACCTGGTATACTCTCCTGCCAGGACATCGAGTTACTTTTCCTTTTATCCATGAAATGATATTTGCACAACGTAGGCTTATCGAGCCATGTTTGCTAGAGTTTTTCAATATTCGCTTCTTCACTCATACTTTGGGTCTCTGCCCCTTTTCCAAGACCATTTGCTTTAACTTTGATCTTTCTCCTGCGATATGGGTTCAGTGACCCACTCATAGAATGGTTCACAAATATGTTAATCTCTTCACAGGCTTCACTTTGTGTCACTCATGTTAGTTTCAGAAAACGGCACACACTTTCAGGCAACCTTTACCCCTCCGTCTTACCTGTCATTATCGGGTATTTTAAGTGTCTCTCGCGTCCTGTTAGCCGATATGCCTTTGCCGTGGTCTTCTCTACCGTGCCCAGTTCCCACTGTCTCGCATTCTCAGGCAGCAGGCTTTCTCCACACTAGCTTCTGTTGCCACTATCTGGATTTGGCTCCACACGGCTTCCCACAGCGTGCTTTCTCCGAGCTTTCGGACCAGTGTTAGCACAGGTCGCGGCACAACTCAGCCTCTGCAGTTCTCCCTCCTGTCTGTCAGCTGTGGCAGATTTAAATTTCCCGACAAAATTGAAGAACTTCCAAAGACTAGACTGCTGTGTTGGTTTACCGGTCTTGGTCATCTTGATTACTCCATCTGTCTTTCTCGTCCCAATTTTTACTGTGCTGTGTCTTGTGTGATTTCGAGGAAGCTGATGTTGGTGCTCATTCGGAGTGATCAACACTACTCCTACCTCTTCCTCATCTCAGTTGTTGACTCACTGTTTCTTGTGTGATATCGGTGAACACTTGAACTAGACCTAGCAAGTGGTTGAGGGAGGGTGTTACAATATGCCATAAGGGCATGATGAATGGAGGGAACATCCCTAAAAGGGAATGGGAGTATGTGACTTTCATCTTCCTGGGGGTCACCTCTCCCCAGGGTCAGGATCAAGCAGCAGCTGCTGTCCCCTGGACACATGGGGAGAGGCTATCCCAGGAAAACGAGTGATGACATCATCGGGTTCATCACATATGCCAAACACACTGCTACCATCACACATTGCCCTGCTCTTTTGCTGCTGCCATCACACATTGTCCTGCTCTTTTGCTGCTGTCATCACACATTTCGTATCTTCCCTCCCAGTTGTGCAAATGATCTGCGGGAGATCTAGTAATTGTCAGAACAATGGAAGAGCCTTCAATCTTCAAACTGGCGGTGTTTACACATCACTAACTTCTGATGTTGTGTTGTTTGTCTAGGTGAGCCACAAAGCGGCAACATGTCACTGTACAGCCACTTTTGAGAGCTGAAACGCTGTAGCATGCGGAAAGGAAGGTATGTATCTCCTCCCTGAACCTAAACTACGTTAAGCGTTCATAACGTGGGGGCAAGGGATATTTTCTTTGGGAGTTTGCAAGTACTGTCAAAATGTGAAGTGTGTCTAATATGTATTCACTATTCAGAATACATATTACGTACGTAAATCGTAAAACTGAGCTGTAGGCTTTCCGTAATTTTGCATATCTGTTGCATTTTTGAGTGTAAGATTCAGTGAGTTATCAAGTGACGTTATCGTTAAACTGAAACATTGTTGGAAAATCAATTTTTTGTGGGCCACTATTCAGCACTTTCACCACATATTCTAGGACTGTAGGATGTTTATAGCCATCGTAAGGCGATAGTGGAGAGAAGCACAACCATTGTGCTCCAGAAACCCTGCTGCTCTTAGACTACTACTACTCTGTAAACAGTGCTTACATAGTTGGCCTCTGAGTTAAGTGTGCTATCCACCATTGCGATACGCTTCATAGTCGGCGATTGCGATACGCTTCATAGTTAGCCATTGAGTGTTGCTAAGGTGAGAAAGTGACATGGCAACTGTTTGCTCCCTTTCTGCAATTTACGATCACTGGACCGTTGTATATTGTAACATCATTGGGTACTAAATATAAAGTTCATATGTATATAGTTTATTTTGTTAAGGGAGGGGGGTGTGTTATGATAATGTCTCAGTCTGCACTGAGACCGTGTGCAATGGTATTAGAATGTTTAGTGTGAAGGATGCCATGACATCACTGTTGGTTACATTGGAATGTTATGGGACGTCTTATAAAGAATGTTATCCTTTGAGGATTAATGTTGTGAAGAGGGTTGGGGGTCTCTACCGTATAACTTGTATACCTGCAATAAAATACGTCTTCAACCCATCGCTGGTGTGGTGTTGTGACTCTTAACCATCCCCTCTTCCTTGCGCTCCCTCGAGGGACAAATAGTCTGCCTTTTAATCCACCCACACCTGTGATGATTTTGGAGCATACATTCCACTAAAACTGCCCTCGCCCACGTCATCAACTTTCTTACTAGTGCTCACCTCTCACTTAACTTATCCTACATGATAATCCTGTAGCCTCTGACGATATTGACAATCCCACTGTGTGCCCACCCCGTCTTACTACATGAGAGAGAAAAAAGACAAATAATGGAGGCTACCCCTGACGGGGAATAAGGCACCTGAGAACCGGCTGCGAGAGTGTCAAAAAGGGGTGGTTTTATTCAAAGGCCAAGAAGAAACCACAAGACAGATCTAACACATTGACATCATTACATGCTTTTATATCATACACAATTGTTATAACAAAAAAATAGTCCATCTCATTGGTTGAGCGGTGTGGTGCTGTAGGGGTGGGTGGTGTCCTCTTTCAACTGATTGGTTGAGTGGCTGATGAAGGCGATGGACGTCACGTTTCTTTGACTTCTCACGGGAAGGATAAGTCAAAGATGTGGTCACTACCTAAACTAACATTTTTATAAATACTAAATAACAATTTATCTAAGACATTTTATATTTGTTTATTATTACACCACTTTCACATGAGACTCTTGCTTAGGTCATTCATGGCTTTATTCAAAAAGGCCTTGACCGTTATTGTGCAGAGGAAGAGTTACTGTGGTTCACATCTTGCAACTATCAATATAAATTCTGTTAGTCTAAAAAATGTGCTGCGACAGAGGCCTTAAAGTTAGTCGTGGGTGTGTAAGATGAGTTTCGCAGCACAGGCAAGGGTCTGGCACTTGAAAGGGATACCTTACAGGGGGCGCGAGGTCAGCAAGACAGTAAATTACTCTAGGGCGAGGGTGGGCGCCTTGCATTGCTCTGGGGTCGAACAAGAGGAAATGTGCTGAGTTCATCTTGGTTCTCAGGCGCGGCAGTGGAATGAAACTGTATCGTATTTATTGTTGCGATTTCTCCAGCTTTAGTGTTAGAATGGACGCGCAGAGCTTTCTTTTGCGAAAAGGGAGTGCAAGAGTGGGGGTACAGCTGCCTGCGCGCTTTGTGTGTGTATATCAGTGTTCGTCCTTGGCTGCTGCGGTGGACAGGGAGGAGGGGGGAAGCTGAGCCTGTCTGTGCTATCACAGCGAGGCCTGGTTACCAAGATGGAGTTGAAAAGGGGGTACAAAGATGGATGCCCCGTGTTCTGCTCGGTGGTCCCATCTGTGCTGCTGTTACCAGCAGCACATAAGGGCAAAGGGCGAACCCACCACGGAGGCACGTGGTCCAAACTTTGTACTAAGAAGTATGTGGCTCGAGGGGGCCTGGTGGCCCCTCGCTCCCATACACCACCCTCCTTCTGACCCACTCCTTGGTTGGCTTCAAGGACCCCGCACTTGGCATGTTCTCCTCCATTCCAATGGTTGGATAGGTGTAAAGACTGGAAGGGGGTGTCTGTACTCCTGTTCTATATATGGCAGAAGAGGGGCACAGAGGACCCCATCCAAGATAGGGTAGCTGTGGTCGAGCAATCAAAGTCTAGCTTCTCAGGGGGTGATGCAGGCTGGTTCTTAAGTACATTGTAGTCGCCAAGCACCCGCAAAGGAATGTCCACATGGTGTATTAGTGAAAATGGTCTTTATTTAATTAAGGTTCAAGGTTATATACACAATCATAATAACTCACTTTGTGCTCAATCTACAATGGCAAATAGTAATTGTGGTACCACATAGAAATGTATATCTATCAGAGTGCATGAACTGTACTGTGGTCAAATGTCACACAAATCGATCAATAAAGGGAACCAACAATAGACGTAGGAGGAAAGCAGTTGGTTCAAACCATAGGCAGAATAATGGCCCCTAACACTAGGCACAGTTCTGTATGAGGATGCCCCCACCTGGGCAACCTGTAAATAAAGATATATCGTACCAGCCACGTCCATAGATTGTTCACAAGATTCTTATTTCCTTCTAAATATAGAAATAGTTCTACCACCCCAATGTACCTGGAATAGCCAAGTTTGATGTCTGGTTCGGCGACGGATCCTTCTTGAGCAGTTCCCTTTAAGGCAGGAGCCATGGACGTCGAGATCCCAGGAGTAAAAGGGTGAACCACGGCGATGAGGCGGCAGCTTCGTTCCTAGTGGTGCTCGTTGACGATTGAGCGTAGACATCCTGCGAGGAAGAGGCGTGTGCAGCACCCCGATGACGATAGTTCAGGACCTCAAAGAGTCTATGAAGAACTTTGCCCAGCAAGGGTGTCGGTTGTTGGCGTCTCTGTGGTCAGGTGGCGGGAAACCCACCGGTGGATGTTTCTCGGCGTGTCGGCAGCCTCCACTTTCTCCGGTGAGGCAGCCTTTCGTAGGTCTGTCTACCCGTGGAGCTTTGGCCAAGACCAGCTGGTGCACGATGGTCCCTCGTAGCTCCGGGAGAGGTTTCCTAGTCGGGTCCTCTCTTGGATCAGTTCTTGGAGACACAACAGCTTTTAGATTGACAAAGTAGAGCAGCAGCAATCCTTCTCTTCCAGCAGGGCTTCAAGGTTAAGCTTCAGTTTCAACTCCGTTTCACTTCAGCTTCTGAACGATTTCTAGCAGTGAGAGGCCGCCAGATATACTCGTTGGTCTATCATTCATTCTGCTGGGTCACACTCGGGCGACCAATCACTCAGAAGGGCATTCATGCAGGCAGGCAGCCAATCGGGTGCATAGTGCATTCAGGCCATTCCCATCCCTCCAGACACTCACAACAAGTAATGTGTATTGTGACAAGTACCCAGTCACACACCAGATACTGGCCATCCACAACAAGAAGTGCATATTGGTCACACTCCATTCACCCAGGTCCCACTCCAAGGGCGTACCCACAATTTACGGTCGTTGGGAAGGCTCCAGCCAGTCTGGACGGCACTTTCCCACACTACCATAAATGGAACTTCCACCCAACAGCCAGTCGGGGGAGGGACAGAGTTAGGGCTTCCCGGGACTTCAGGAAAACAAAGGTAACAGGCAACGGATGGCAAGAGGCCATGGGGGCCATTTTGTCTCCATCAGGAATCTACTGATTCCAATGACAGGGCCTGGGCATCCCAAAATGGACCAGCCCATACCCTGCTCTGTTGGCCACACACGGGTGCCTATAAACATACACTAGGAGTACAGGGTTGTACTCCCACCCATGGGTGCTATAAGGGTATCCCAAGGGTCTGTTCACCAAACCAAAAGGAGAGAGCTGCACCGCCAGGAGTCCCACATGAACTCCTGTGCGGAAAACACGACAGAGCACACATCAAAAAGCAATGAAGGACAAGGATACGGAGGCCCTGTCCCTCCGATGCATTTCCAGCATCACAGTCACCCCCCAGACTGAGGTTAGGGCGTCTAATCTCCCACGAGATTGACGCTCTCATCCAGACGGTCAACATACCTTCTGGAAAGGCCATCTTCATTATTGTGACTCTTCCCTGGTCTATGCTCAATGGTGATGTCTAGCCCTTGCAGGCTAATGGACCACCTGAGCATTTTCTGGTTTTCACCCTTCATCTGCATAAGCCATTTTAAGGGCTTATGATCTGTTTGGATCTTGAAGGTAGACCCTGTAAGGTAGGGCCTAAAACGCCTAAGGCTCCAAACCATACTAAAACATTTCCTTTTCAACAGTAGCCCACCTAAGTTCCCTACCCTTAAGTTGTCTACTGATGAATAGGATCTAACTGGGACAAGACAGCTCCAATTCTGGTGTCACAGGCGTCAGTTTGAACGATAAAGGGCTTGCTGTAGTCGAGCGCACACAACAGGTGCCCTACACAGACTTTCCTTCAAGCCATCGAAGGCTCTATGACAATCTTCAGTCCAATTAACCTTCCTAGGCTGTTTGGGTGAAGTCAGTTGTCCGAGGTGCAGCTATGGTTCCATAGTCTGCTATGAAGTTGCGACTCAGTGAGGCCCAAAAATGCTCTCATCTGGGTTTGTGTAGTGGGAGTCTCCCGATCATGTACATCCTGTACTTTACTGGGGAGAGGTTGGATTTGACCCCCTCCTACCTCATGACCAAGACACGTGATGTTCCCCTGAGCGATCTGGCACTTGGTGGCCTTGATAGTGAGGTTAGCCGTTTTCAAGGCCTGCAACACCTTATCCAGATGTGCCAAATGCTCTTCCCATGTGGAACCGTAGACGACCATGTCGTCTAAATAGGCCACACAAAAGGACTCCAGCCCACTGAGCGCATGATTGACCAATCTCTGGAAGGTGGCAGGGTCATTCTTCAACCCAAACGTCATGACCCTAAACTGGTAGAGTCCCTCGGGTGTTGAGAACGCTGTCTTTTCCTTGGCATGGTCCGTCAGAGCTATTTGCCAATAGCCTGAGGTAAGGTCGAAGGTGCTCACAAATTTGGCAGCACCTATGGTGTCCACAAGCACATCAGCCCTGGGCAATGGGTGCGCATCAATTTTGGTGATGGCATTGACTCGGCTGCTCAGAAGCGAGTCGGAGACACAAGACTTCTGTTCACCTGTCGAAAGGCTTGAGCCTGTTGACATGGATTACCTCAGGGGCTACCCCAGGGACTCCCAAGTCAACCAGACAATTGACTTTGCCCATCTTGGAGATAATCCTGAAGGGTCCAGTCCACTTGTCTGCCAAATCCTGAGGCTTGGTAGGCTCCATCACAAGGATTTCCTGTCCCGGAGTCCAATCCATTTGCAACGCTTTAAGGTCATGCCAGTACTTATTCAATTCCTGGCTGGCCTTGAGATTCGCTGTCACCTGACCCATCATCTGTGTCATCCTCCGTCTGAGGCCTAACACATAGTCCCCCACTTGCTTGGTGGGACCTGCAGGGGCGGCTTTCAAACCTTCTCTGATCAAGGCAAGGGGCCTTTTCATGGGATGTCCACAGAGTAACTCAAAGGGGCTGAAACAAACACCCTCTTGTGGTACCTCTCTGTAAGCAAACAGCAGGCATGGCAGGAGGAGATCCCATTTCCTCCTTAGGGGCTCTTCCAAAGCCTCTAGCATGCTCTTGAGTTTTATTAAATCTCTCGACCAGACCATTGGTCTGGTGATGGTAAGAGGTAGAGAACTTGTAGGTTACCCCCACACTCTTTCCACATGGTTTTCATGTAATTTAACATGAATATGGATCCTCTGTCCGAGACCACCTCCTTAGGGACTCAACACAGGTGAAAATGCCCAGGAGAGCCCTGGCAACCACCTTGGCAGTAATAGTCCGAAGGGGTATAGCCTCAGGGTACTTGGTAGCATGATCAACCAAGACCAGGATGAATAGATGTCCACCTGAAATGGGAGAGTCAAGGGGACCGACGATGGCCATGCTCACCCTCTCAAATGGTGTGCCCACTACTGGCAATGGCTGTAGTGGAGCAATAACACTGCCTCCCATCTTGCCAGACAACTGACGAGTGGGGCAGGTCTTGCAGTGTGACTCCACTTCTACTTCCATCCGGGGCCAGTAGAAATGGGCAGAGAGCCTTTGCTTAGTCTTCTTGGTACCAAGATGACCAGCCAATGGCACCTCATGTGCCAACTGCAGTAGGAAGGGCCTGTAAACTTAGGGTCCCACCAACCACTTGAGGGCACCAGGTTCAGACTTGGTGGGCTCACTAACACAGAGCTCACCCTCCCAATAGATCCGGAAAGTCCTAGGCACTTCTCCCTGTGTCTGGGACATGGCCTGTTTCCTCAGACCCTTGAGAGTGAGTGGCACTCTCTCTGACCCTTGCAGAAGCCCGCCCAGGAGGGTCCCCCTTCAGCCATCAGGCATTGAAGGTCGGGGTGGTCCTCCGGATTGAGTACCTCTCCCACAGGAGTCTTCTGGCTCTTCTCCCACAGGAGTTGCGACGGGGGTCACCGCTGGACACAGCCCGTCCGGAGCATGAGTCCCAGCGGATGCTGCAGCAGGAAGAGAAGGGGTCCCTTTCGCAGAGGCGGCCTTCTTGCTCTTCTTTCTTCGTTGGGTTTCCCCGTCGTTGAGGGTACCAGACTCACAGCCGGATCTGGTGGGGCCTGTGATCGGGTGACCGCCGCAGCAGCCATGGGTAGACCATCTGAGATCATCCCCCCAATTCTACCAAATTGTTGCCTAACAAAATGTTAGCAGGCACGTTGTCCTGAACCGGAAGCTTTGCTGTCTAGTCTCCAATCGTAATGTTGACTAAGGCTATAGGTGATAATTTGGGAGGCCCACCAGCTAACCTGGTGGTTCTCAGAGGAGCATCTACATAGTCCTCTGGCAGGAGCAGGGTCCTGTCCACCACTGTCATACTTGCCCCAGTGTCTCTCAAGCCAGTAGAAGGCTGGCCATTCAAGGGGACACTTCTCAAAATCCTATGGGTGTTCTGTGGGATTGTTGCCAGTACTTCTGTGTACTTTTCCCAGGCCCCTAGGGAAATCTCTACAGGGGCACCGAATGTGATCCCGGTAGAGGAGGGGAGGACAGTGGCCTCCACCTCAGGCATGGGGTAAGGGTAGCTCAGGCTGACAGCCTGGACTCCGAGTGCCTTACTGTTAGGGAGAATTCTCAAAATGTGCTAATTTCCCTTACCTTTTGAGACCCCCAACAAATTTCTGCAATTTGATTTTTCTACCAGGGAAGAATGTGAGCCTGTTTTCCCACTCTTCTATGTATTTTGATGTGTGTTTTACTGTTGTGTTCTCTGTGGTTATGGAGTTTTAAAACAACTCCATGGGCATCATCTTTTTCTTTCACACAGCACCTTCAGTGCGGTGGCAGACTACCGTCTCCCAGAGCATGTAAAGTTAAATTGACTATCTTCCTATAGAGTGCTGGAGGGGTAGCCTAGCGTCCCCCGAGTTAAAACACTCATGTAACAGTCAAATGTTACCCATGCCTACTTTAAATGGCTGGTGGCAGTGGTTTAGATCAAACTACCATGAATTTTCCCGACCGCTAACAGTAGCTAAAAATCGGGTCAGCCATGTTTTCAATATGGCGCCCCAGAGCGATCTGCAAAAACAGACGCCGGTCGATTTTGTTTTTCGCCATTTCCTTTGGGAAATGTCCTTCTTGTTTGTCTATGCGCACCAAACCAGGTTTGGTCCCTTTGTTCGTTGGCCTTTGGCTGGCTTCAGTGCTGAAGCCCTCCTCTGGCGCCTGAGTATCTGGGGTGGACAGGATGTGAGGGAGGTGCCCAAAACTCCATGTGCTTAGTCTCCTAGGAGACCTGAATGCACTTTGGCGTGATTGGCCGGCTGGCTGTCCGGCAAGGACAGCCACCCTGCTGTGTGAGTGACAGCCAGGCTGGAATGAATGGGGAACAGCTGTTTAAAAGCAGGTCTCTGGGACTTGGAAAGCAGAGTCGACCACTGGAGCGAAAGAACCGAAGTCGAGAGGACTGCTGCAACTCCTGGATAACCGGTTAATGCCTGCTGCAGGTCCGAATTGCCTGAAACTCCATCGACGGAGAAGCCCTTCAAGGTTAACGTCTTCCCTTGAGTTTGGTGGGAACAACCAACTCGTAAGCCACCTGGACACCGTCCCCATCTGGTCGAATTTTCATCAGAGTGCTGTTGAAAACCGGATAGCCAGAGGGAAGGAAACCAGCTAGTGGACTTCAAGGCACTCACACCTTAAACCGCCATCTTGCTAAGCTTTTGGCCTCATCCCTGGCCAGTGCAGGAACCTCCCAACGTCCTCCTTGTCCCCACGACTGAAGTTCAGGAACAGCGAGATCTTCTCGAACTGCCAGGAACAACTGCCTCAGCTACAGCTCTTCTTCAATACAAAGGTACTTGTCCTTCCCTAAACATTCGTCAAACTTTTCACCTAGCCAAATTCTTCTAAACTCTGTGGCAAAGATTTAACCGTTTACTAGCAGAACTGTGCTATCCTATACAAAGACTCTGAACCATTGACTTTGTCCCAGGCCTATGAACTGAATTGCTGGTTGTAGTTTACTGAAACCCTTTGCCCTGCCTATGCAATTATTTGTGCTGTCTTTTCTTATAACCTTGTCTTTATACCCCTTTTGAAAGTATCTGAAGTGCCATTTTGCTCTCATTTCAGGGGAGCTAAACTTTTACTTATCGGTTGTGTATTTGTGCTTTATTAGCGTGTGATATTGAGCTGCTCTTGCTAGTGTAATGCTTTCAAACTGACTGTGTAAATAAATGTATATTCTTTTACCAGGAAACCATCCTTAAGTGTTTATTTGAATCACTGTAATTGTTGGTCCTTTGTGTAACTTGTTCTACTGCTTACTTTACTCTTGAGATAAGTCTGACTGCTCAGCCATCGCTACCACTTTACTGTGTAGTACAGGCTTGTACCAAAGTTGAAATTATACTTACACTTGTAGTCTTAATTGTGTGTAGTGTTCCCAAAGGGTACTGCACATGATTCTGGCTAACACTTACCTTTACACTTGGGGGATGGGGAGGTCACCCTTCTTTTGATCCAGAGCCCAACAGTCCCAACTAGTGCCAGGAATGGGGGTTACGGTACTGGAACCACTGGGAGCCTGCTTTGCAGCAGGTGGACCACTAGCCTTACTCCCACCCACCCACATAGGACTTATCCCCACTACATCTTTGGGTCTTAGGAGAGGAAGGTTTTGGTTTACCCGACTGTGAATGCTTTTGGAACTCCTCAGCTTTCTGAGAGGTCCCCTTTTCTTTGTCCTTGTCCTTCCCACTGGAATCCTTAGGGGACCCACTTGTCAGCCAGCTTAAAGGGATCCAAAATGTTCTGGTCAGCAACATACTGACGCAGCTCTGGTGAACAGACTTCCGAAAAATGCTCAAAAACAAAAGGTGGGACACAAACGTTTTCACTTTGAACCATCAATGCACCCCATCATTTTCATGTGCGCAGCACTCACCCAGTCAACCCAAGACACATTCTCGTTTTTTAAATTCCCTGAACCTTTTAAGGTATCAAAGCAGACTTTATGCCCTCGTACTGACCCCTTTCCTCCACACTCAGTTTCAGAATACAGTCATATCCAGTCTGAGGCACTCTGCTTAACAAACACTTAGCCCGATCTCTCTTGCCAACATCATGGATTCCACAAGCTATCTCAAACGCTTCGATCCATTGGAGGATATCTGAACCCTCCACAAACACACCTACCAAATCGTTCATAAACTTGGTGGCTGGGGACCTGACACCTCAACTGGTTTTGCTAAAGTCTCCACTCTAGTTTTCTCTAGCTGGATTTGCTGACATTCAGTGTCCTTGTCTTTGATTTCAAGATCCCTATTCTTGAGTTCCACTTGCTGTGCCAACTCCTCTTTCTTAAGCTCAGCTTCTATTTCCAACTTTCGGTATTCCAAGAATACCGTTCCAAGGAATTCCCTGAAGAAACATTGCTGGAGGTCGGAACGGAGGCAGCAGGGATGGTGGCATTCCCAGAAACCGATTCGACAACATCCCCAGAGGCATAGGCCTCAATGGTTACATCTTCCCCTTCAAGAGTTTAACCGTCTGTCTGGTAGTCCACCAGGGCAGCTATCAGCTCAGCGGTAGACTTATCCTCAAAGTTTAATTCCCTAGCTGCACAAGCATTTGGGAGAGCCTCTAAGCTCATCCTAGTTAATTTACCATTCACAATAGACTCAATTGCTTGTAATGTCGTTATCTTGTACACAACTAAACCTCAATTCACAAAGTGTAGATATTTTGTAAGTGGCAAGGTTACACACTGATTCTTAAAACCATGAGCATCCCACCGCTGCCACCAGTGTGAAGGATCGGAGGGGGGTGTCTGTACTCCTGCTCTCTATACAGCAGAGGAGAGGCACCGAGGACACCAGCCAAGATTCTCTATAGGGTATCTATGGTCTGACAATCAAGGCCTAGCTTCTTAGGAGGTGATGCAGACTGGTTCCTCAGTACAGTGTAGTCCCCAAGCACCCACAAAGGAATATCTACACACTGTATTTATGAAAACAGTCTTTATATAATTAAGGTTCAAGGTTATATACACAATCACAATAACTCACTTTGTGCTCAGTTAATCTACAATGGTAAATATATATACAGTTCTACGTGGTACGACAATTACTATCAGATTCTATTTAAGTGCATCAACTGTACGGTGGTCAAATGTCACACAAATCGATCAATAAAGGGAACTGTGCCGAAGTGCCTAGGAAGTGCCTGATAGCATGAGAGGATTGTGATGCGCGGGTAACTTTTCTTGTTCTGTTCAGTCTTGCAGCACGCTGAATGATTACTCTGTGTTTGCACTGGTAACTGGCTCCTCTGCTTTGTATTGTTATATGAAGGTGGGGCACTTTATCAAACTGGCTGTTCCCGTGCTGTACTCACTTGTTGCATACAACCGGCATAATCTGGATTTTAAATGGGCGGCTTTACCGATTTCAATGTCGCAGGGCTATGCACGCGCTCCATGATTCTGTCAGTTTAGCTTGTTTGTACCAATTGTTCTGACGGACTATGTGGTCTAGAATCTGTTGTCTGCTGTACCCTTATACATAGCCCAACGCATTTAACTTAATCAGCCTAAGAGTACCGACATGCGTTTTTACACCTCTTGCCGCTATTCTTTTCTCAGTTGCTCATTTACTCCTATAGATTTTAACTCTCTTCTGCTTGGCTCTCGCCTGACGCATACGCTCCCGGGGCAACCTTTTCTCACACTTAGTGACTACCGAATAATATGATCTCTGGTGTTCAGTAGGAACTGATTTGTGAACCCTTGTGTACTGTCTCCTGTCTTTCTCTGAGGCTTACACAATAGCTTTCGAGAAACGTTGGCGATGTTCACGGTTTCCCCTCTCACTTTGATTTTTTCCCCATTTGTTTTGCTATAATGGACATCAGCCTCAGAAGTGGCAAGCGCCTAGGGGAAAGCGGGTTAAGTCTACGTCCACCTCCTCTATAGCATGTTCCTCAAAATGAGTTGCCAGTGCCCCTACAAGGCAAGCGTTCATTGCTTTCACTATCATTTGAAATCCCTGATACTCATGTTGCCTTTAAACCAGGCGACAATTCACCCTCAGCTTCTGGAGTTGCGCCCCTGATGCCACCACCTCCTTATGAGAGGACCAATCCACCTCCTTCCCAAAGCATATTTTTGCTCAAAGATGTAAATGAACCCAATTCGAGTTTTACTTTTCCATCAACAGATTTGCCGAAACTCGGTATGGAAATCACAGATATTGTAGAAGATGGTAATTGTGTTCCTCTGTTTGATACATCTCTTCTCGCCCCAGTTGTGATGGCCGAATTAGATAAACTGGTGCACCTGTCCATGGGTCCTTCTACGCCAGTCTCCAAATCTAATAAGCAATGTCAACAGGTGCACTTCCACAAATCGGACACACCCTCCCTTCCTGGTGCCTCCTCTCCTTTCTCACTGCCATTTATCCATAATACCTTAATCCTTAATCAGCTCCTTTGACTGCGAGTTCTCCTTTTGCTTCAACTCTTGCTTTCTGCTCCAGAGTTGCCACTTCCTTCCTCTTCCTATGATAACTTTCCTGTGGATTTGCCGAAAGAGGCAAAAAATTACTGCCCGCCATAAAATGGATCTTAAAAAAATTTGCTTTCATAAACCCAATCAAGAAAATCAACATATGGTGCAGCTGTTGTGTAAACGCAACACTAAAGACATCTGGGCAATTTTGAGGAAGCCCACAGGGGTAGCTCGCTCCGTATTAGTTACAGGGATTGATGGCCAGACTTGGCAAAACTTCAAATCTAAATACATCTTACCTTTACCTCACATGCCCTTCGAAGTGGATACTTTGTCATCAAATTCCACCAGTATGTCTGTGGTCCACAAAAGACATCATTTGGGCCATACACAAATTACAATTCTCAAAGGATGCGGGCCCTGATGGCCTACCTCCCTGTGTGATAAAAGATGACCCGCTTTATTGGGCGACGTTCTTCTTACAAATCTTTCAGAATATATTTCACTTCAAAAAAATTCCCTGCTCATGGCTCAGTTCCATTATTATTCCTCTTCATAAAAAGGGACCTATACTTCAGGCCTATCACCTTAATTGATGTAGCAGCTAAGATCTTTGCCTTACTCATACTTAATGAATTGGAAACATTTATGGCGCGGAACTCCGTTCTGTCTAAAGCACAGGTTGGCTTTAGAAAGGCCATGGGGACACAACTGAATGCTACTATACTTGCTCATCACTCCTCCTGTGGACCCATCTTCATGGCCGCGCTGGATATATCGTCCGCTTTTGACAGTGTCATTAGAGGGCGCCTATTCCCACAGAGATCGGTGTCAAGCAGGGCTGCAATCTTGCAGCCACGCTCTTCAACCTCTTATCTTGCTGACGTTTTCCCAGTCAGACTGGGAGACTTGCGACTGCAGTGGCTAGCGTTCGCGGATGATGTGCTTCTCTTTGACCAAACTCATTTCGGCCTTCAAAATAAGCTTAATCTTTTCTTTTCCTATTGTTCACTTAACAATCTTGCCATAAGCTCATCCAAATCAAATATCTTATTTTTTCATCTAAAAAAAAAAAACTTTGCTCCTTCAAATGGACTATCAACTATAATTTAATTAATCTCTCTCTTGCTATGTCCTACTTAGGGTACAATTTATCGAATTCCACATCACTGATAAAATGGCAGGCATCTCTTTCGACTAAAGTTACACATCTAACAGCAGCACAAATGCATATCATATTTCACAAACATTGTACATTTTCTCTAGTTCCTCTCCTAGACTTCTATCAGATGAAGGTGAAGGCAGTGATTCTTTACGGCGTAGATCTATGTCTTGCTGAGAGAGTCCCTTATTTTAATAAAATTCAGGTAAAAGTTTGGAAGTCAGTGTTGGGTCTTCCCAACTACTTACCTAACGCTATCTTGAGACATGAACTAGGTCTTTTTTCAATGGCCTCCAAATTCACTTGGTGTATGTTATCAAACTTCGCCAAAATGTCCTTTCCACCTCCAAATTCTCTCTATGAAGATCTTGCCATCATGTTAATGCTTCGATAGCACAATTTCATGCACGCATATAGAGCTTACTTGCATCTATAAATTTAGCAACTGAACATCTTAAATGGTGCCCCGCTTTGGCCAAAAAAAGACACTTCCGAAATGACTGGGCAGCAACCTCGGATCTCATCGCTACCTATTCCTCATTTAAGGAATATGCAACATTTGGACACAATCGGGCTCTGTGCCTTCCATATCTCATCATGTTTCCATGCAAGAACCTTATCGATGAGATTTCGTTTGGACTTACTCTACACAAAAACTCGTACTAGGAACTGGTCTCAGGATCTTGAGGCACGGCTTGACATTGTCGCTTTTGCCGCACTAATGGGGTTGAAGAATCCCTCAAACATCTTTTTTTCCTTATCTGTCCCCAGTTTGAAACTTCTAGAATACATTTCATGAATTTTTCTCTGCATCATCACCTCTGTCCCGGAACCTCATTTGGATGAGATGTATGTGGGGCAGATCCAATGCGATAAGTTTTGCATCTTCTCGTATGAGAACGGGTGCACCTGGGACTCCCTCTAATTCGGAGGTCTCTCTGCTTCCCTGCACTATGTTGTGTTCTGGCCTAGTCACCTGTCTTGCCATTTGTGTGTTCATTCCTTAAACCATCAAATTGTAAAGGAGATAGCTTCCCAGCACACCTAGTTAAACTTTGTGCCCCCACGCTAACTCTGATTACCACCAAATTCGTCAACGCCTCTTAGTACCAATACGGTTCCCACTGGTATCGAGGAAGCTTGAGTCACCCCTCTCTTTAAAACAAAATCATTCGATGCCACAGTCCCTACAAATGATCACCCTATAACTAAATGGCCTATTCACAAATCCAATCCCACCTTGAACAAAATCTTCTCGGAGCCAGGCAATCTGGATTTGGGCCCAACCACAGCACCGAAACGGCACTCTTGGACTTAAAATCCAGATGGATCCCATAAGAGATGCTGGAAAAGTATGTATCCTGCTGCTATCTGTCCGCAGAATTCGACCTAGTCGGCCATGGCAAACTATGTGACACCCTAGCCCATGACTTCCAATTCTCACAAGTAGCCACTTCTTGGATTAAATCTTTCCTCGCGGAGCAAACCTCCCAAGTCGCTATTGGCAAGGAAGCAGCAGGGCCTATACCATGTACCACAAGGTGCCTCTCACCAACGCTATACAACGCTTACACGAAGCTCCTATTCGCTGCCCTAGATGCCATGGGTGTAATCTACACAAACTTTGCAGATGACGCCCAGATTCTTATCCCCATTACGGGCGACTATGACCTTGACACCATCACGATCAATAAAATCTATGCCATAATTCAAAATTGGATGGCAATCAACAGTCTCTGCCTTAACGAGGAGAAAACAGAGATACTCATTGTGGGCTCCCCAGCCAAAATCAAATCCTTACACTCTGACTATTCAGCCATCAATATTGATGGCTCCTCCATCTCGTACTAAAACAGGTCAAAACGCTGGGTGTAGAACTAGATGCCAACCTCGGTGGTCAAACAAGTGAATGCCCTATCCTCAGCCACCTCCTAAACTGCCAAAATAATTGCGCTAAGTAGAAAAATGTTCACGCCCAAGAACTGTACCACACTAGCGAGAGCTCTCATCCTACCAAAGCTAGACTATTGCAACATACTCATGTTAGGCACCTCTAATGCTCACTAAACTGCAACTGTTTCAAAATAAAGCGCTGCGTGCAGCCCTTGGACTCAAAAAATCATCAGGCCACAGCTCCAGCATCGGGAGAGAAGGCCACTGACTACTTATAAAAGCCAGAATCAGTTCCGGAAGCACCTCAAGACCTTCCTCTTTGCCTCTGCTTTTTCTCCTCCCCCCCTGCTGACCTCCTGGCTGAAACTGCACTGGTTACCTGGCTATCCTCTGATCTCGGGCCCAGGTCCCCTCCCCGCCAGTTGCACACCTGCACTGCCCCCCTGGCAAGCCTTGCGCTCAGGGACTGTTTCTGTATCCCCTCAGCCCCTACTAGTACTTGACACCTGATGTCTGCACTTACCCGTGTACTTGCCACCAGCTGGCCGCACTTTATTTATTGTCTTTATTTATCTTACTGTTATCCTATGTACTGCACTGTCCCCTCCCCTGTCACCCTGCACCGTTTCCCTTCCCCCTCCCCTCGCGCGATCTCAATGTCACCTGGCCTAGTAGGATCGCTGTCTGTCCTCCCTCTTTCCCCCCCCCCCCTTGCCTCGTCACGCCTTGAAACACTTGTGTATAGGCACGTTATACATGCCGTATCGTATCATATATAATTTAAAAAACACTTTGTGTCACCCACAAATTCCTAGCAAAAAAAGCACCCAGCTACCTCAACAATACTGTATCACCATGTAAGACCTCAAAAACACTTAGGTCCAGCAAACACTCCTGTCCACACCACGCTTCAAATGTTCTAGAGCAGGGGGAAGCAGTTTTCCAGTGATGGCACCCAAATTCTGGAACACACTTTGTTACAATCTAGACTGGAGCCTTCACATCACCTCTTCAAGAAATCCATAAAAACATGGTTATTTAATAAATATTAGCTTACCAACCACCACTGCCATGGTCGCCACTCTCCATTCTGTGAATCTATCACACCCTTGCACCAGGAACTCTCTCTGCAAATATATATAGTGTAAATTGTGTATTATTCTATCTTGTTCATACTGGTATATTGCACTCTTGTTCTACCTCATGGTTGTAAACTGTAAATATTTATACTGTTCCCATTGTTTCATGCATTGAATGAAATGCAAACATGTCTGTAACTACACCGCGACACCCAAGGGCTTGGGTGTATTATAAATTACATAAATAAATTCCTTGTGGTGAGGTTGTTGCTCATTGTTTTTTTTTTTTGTGTATTTTTGTGTCCAGTTGTGAACTGAGGAGGCAGGTTTTGAGGAGTTTGTTGAATTTTAGATGGTTTGTATTTCTCTCGGGAGGGACTTGCATATTTTAGTGGCTCTGCAAGAGAATGCTGATCCACCACGTTTTTTCCTCGTGTATGGTTTAGGTTCCATATGGATATTGTCGCTGGATAGGAGAGGTCTGGTCGGCTGGTAAATGGCGATTTTCTTTTGTAAGAATTCTGCCGCTTGGCCGTGGATTGCTCTGTGTATTATGCACATTGTTTTGAATGTAATTCATTTTTGACTGGCAGCCAATGTAGCATCTTTAGTGCTGAAGTGATGTGGTCCCTTCGTGAGAGTTTGAGGGGAAGTCTGGCCGCTGCATTATGCGAATGTTGCAGTTTCTTCAGTAGATAGTCTGTCATTCTGAGGTATAGACTGGCGTAGTCTATCCTGGATATGATGAGGGAGATGAAGGCCAGTGTTTTGTGCGTGAAGGAGAGGAATGGTGGAATCTTTTTGATTGTGTGCAGGTAAAAGAAGCGTTTCTTGATTATCGGGTTTGTGTTTCTAGGTTGGCTCATTGTTCATTAGGATTCCAAGGTTTTGACAATTGTGGATGGTGTGGGCACTGTTCTAGTTCTGTGGGCCATTGGGTGTATTGTTGGCTTCATTGGTTTTTGGATATATTCATGATTTCCATCTTTCCCAGGTTGACTTTGAGGCTGTTTGTGTTCATCCATTCGTAGAGTTCTTTGAGACAGTCTATTAGCGTTGTATTCTCCTCTTGTACATTTTCGATTTTGTAGATGATTTGGGTGTCCTTTGCATGGTTGTAGCAGGTGAAGCTGTGTCTTTTGATGAGGTTTATTAGTGGAGCTGTGTAGATGTTGAAGAGGAGTAGCAATAGGGAGGATCCTTGTGGAGAACTCCACAGTTGGTGCCCTGCGGCAGGGATTTGAATTGTTTTATCCATACTGTTTCTGTTCTTTCAGATAGGAAAGATTTAATCCAGAGCAGCACTGTCGATGATCCCTATTTCTTCCAGTCTCTTGATGAGGATGTTGTGGCTTACTGTGTCCAATGCTGTGGAGAGGTCGAGTAGCATCAGTGCTGAGTTTGTGTTGGAATCTGCGTTGGTCTTTAGGTCATCCTAGATAGAGAGAAGTGTCGTCTCTGTCCCTCTCATGGGTCTGAAGCCGACTTCTGCCTTGTCCAATAGTTGGTGGTTTCTTTACGTGTTCCAGTGTCTGGTCATAGTAGTTTGTCCGGATAGGGAATGTTTGATATTGGTCTGTAGAGAGGTTGTCCACATCGCCCGTTGTATCTTTTAGTGGTTTCATATACACAGATTTGAAAGCCTGCTGTACTCTCCTGTAAGGAAACAGAACTCTAGTACTGCTAAGCGTCCATGTCAGACTGCCACAAGAATTAGGAAATGTCAGCCTGGTAATGCCATGACTCGGCGTACCACCTCGAGCCTCTCCTGGCACCGCTCCTACCCATTTTGCATCAGGTTTACCTCCCGGGACGAACCTGATTATTGGAACGCTGCCAGTTACCATGGAAACTGTGGCAGTCTCTTCGAACATGTGGTCACGTGACGCGTAACTGTCACGTGACCAATTGGGCTCTTAAGCCGTTTCAGATTTGGGGGTGGCGATTCTGCTTGAGCTGTTTTGCTACCTTGTATCCTACCTCGCTTCCCTGTATTCTGACCTCAGCTACGTTTGTTCTGGATTGCTTAGGAATTCCCTCGTCTGTTTTTGTTCTTGCCCGCAAGTTGCCAACCTCGGCTAACGATCTTCGGACTGCTTTTGCCTCTCCCTGACATACCAAGTTGCCTGCACCCATTCGACCCTGCTTACGTCCCTACTGGCAGTTTAGTGTAGATGCATTGGCGCAGTGCAGAGCCTGGTGTTGTCTCACGCTCTTGCAAAGCGCATTCCATTCGCAACACTGGAGGGGCGAGGGGGAAGTGAACTTCCGTGAGAACGGGGCTGTGCGGATCCATTCTGTGTAATGAGATTGGGATTAGTGAGCTGGGTTATGCAAGCTCCTACTGTTTTTTGGGCCTAATACAAAAATGTTGTGTGCTATTTTGTTTTAGTGCCACCCATCCACTCTAGGCAGTACAGTACCTCTTCATGGTGCTTAATAGTGCGGATTACTACCCCCTTCTACACTACATCACTTCATATGTTCACCTGAACACACTTGGATGGGTGGGATAGGCTCATTTCCATCCCAGCAAACTTAAAAGAACTGGCATCCAGACAACCATCTACTGCAACCCCGGACGGAACTGACCTAGACGAAAAACCAGACCTAATCCAGAAATGGATCGCCGAAACAATAGGTATAATCTCCCCGAAAAAATCTTCATCCCATCACAAAAGAAAACAGTGGCAAGCTGCTTTACACCCCATCTCAATACAATGAAAATAAAAGCGGAAACTTGAACTAGAATGGAGGAAAACTACGACCAGGCAACTATCAAAAACAAATCTGAGCATACAAAAAGGAAACTCTCAAGCCAAAATGAAATACTATGACAATTGAGTCACACAAGCACCAACATCCAGAAAGAACTATTCAACATTGTAAATGAGATGAGAAATCCACTTGGATGCAACAACACAAGGGTACCTTCACAAAAACTATGTGATGATCTCGTAGACTACTTTAAAAATAAAATCACTGACATACACCAGATCATACAAAGTAGATCAATTGCCAGACTGTGCACCAACACCTACCTACCCTGGAACCACAGAACAAGCTGCAAAGCTTCACCCAAATATTAGGAGAGAGATTTGTCAATCTGGTGAAACTTCAACAAAGCAGGCTCCCCAATCAACCCCTGCCTACCAGACATATACAAGTCAATCCTTACACAGGGCACGCCATTGGAATGCCCCTGAAATCTCTTCTACCAATCGCTCTCGACGTGGAGTGTCAGAATCCAGCGGCTCTTGACCATGTGGTTTAGCCGTAGAATTCTTCAAGATAATGTTTCCTTGAGCAGTAGGAAAAAACGCCCAAAGAATGCGATAACAAGAAGAGGAACACCAGTTGTAGGCCTCCGATGAGTTGGAACTGCACAAGGACACACCAATGATAACTCAGCAGGCGTTCAATACCTGCAGATAAAGCCATACAGGCATCAGAGGAGTATTTATTTCAGACAAAATGATATCAAAGAAATACGTGAGCTAACCTGCGCTAGTTAGGAACTGCAGACCACAGGCAGAAAGGCTTTGTCATGGTTGGGATGTATCCCCTGCAAGACGATGAGTTTGGCTATGAGAAACCCTAATGAATAGGCAAAACAAACAGTGACAGAACTTTGTAAAAGGCTTATCAGCAGGTGCGGTTGACAGGAGGTGGAGTCTCGGATCTGGATAGAAGGGAGGACCAGAGTCTGAACGAGAAGGTGGGGACTGCTGAAAGAGAGGCAGAGGCATGTCTGTGCAATAGGAAACTGGACTTGACAGAGTGAGAAGACCAGATCCTGAGAACGTAGGCACTGCACTGCGCCAACTCATCTCCACTAACAATTCATATCCACTAAACCTCTAGTAGGTCCCCAAACCCCACCCAGCCAGTCCAGAGCCAGCCCCACACCACTGACCCATCCACCACACATTTGCCTTCCCCGATAAGCATATCACCCCCCTGTTCCAACACAAATCAAGGGTTCACAGAATATCTAAGCATGTGCGGCTATATATCGTCAAGCATGAAAACACATCTCTTGTAACGCGAGGTACAGGGAGGGATAAATTAAAGATCAAATGCCCGGGTGGAGACCTTTAGTGCAGGAACTGCAGTATCAACGAAGCCATGAATTTGTGGGTCATCGTGACTGTATTTTATCCTCCCTTCCACCTGGCACCATTTCCTGTGCTGGCCAGGGTCCCGCCACAATGATATAATAACCAGACTTAGCATGTTTAGTTTAGTTTAGAAGGAAACCATGTAGTATATGTGTGCCCTGACCTTCACCGCGAGGTTGAGCCCAGCTGACCCACGTGGATCCTGACTGATGGGGAAAGAACCAACCAATTACAGTCTGGCATCCCCAATGGAACAGGCCCCTGTGTAGGGTGCCGCCAATCAGTGGCACCAATTAGTAATGTATGTAATGACGTTTTCTGGGCTTTTAAGCCCTTGTTTGTAGCCGGGCAAGTCTGAGTGCTCTTGAGCAGCAGAGTCCTTTGCTGATATTTGTATTCTGTACAATTAAACCTTATTATGCTTGCAATGCTATCTCCTGGCCTATTTGTCCCTAGCGTGTTGACTTTATTCTGGAATGTGCGTAAAAAGTGACTTGCCTTCAAGTTGCTGCTTTTGGTGGTATACCAGTTTTTTTTCCAGATGGCAGGTAGCTTTTGGGGCTGTTTGGGGGCTTTAGCTGGTAGTTTCATCATGAACGGTATGATGAGGTGGTCCCTGCATAGTATTTGTTTTTGTGGCGCAGTTGAGATCAGATTATTTGTTAAAGATTTTATCAAGAGTGTGTCCTGCTGTGTGTGTGTGTGTGTCGCTTCCATCTGGCATAGATTCATTGTCTCGAGATGCTTGATTAGTATTGTTGCGAGTTTGTGTTTTCTTCTAACCATATGTTGAAATCCCAGAGGATTATCAGCTGATCGTATTTTTTTTTTAAACAGTTTTTATTATTTTCAATGATAACAGAAAAAAAACACTCCAACAGTGCATGTCTTAATTATCAAGCATCAAACATCCTACCATAAGTTAGCTAATGCTTTCCCTTTACCCTCCCCCCTTAACTCGCGCTTTGCTCTCCCACGCCCTCCACTTTAGTGTCTTTTAGCGGTTCCTATTCCTCTGCCTCCCCAGAGGAGTCTTGTTCATTTGGCCAGCCTTGGGTAGACCCATACAGTGAGGCCACTAGGTGTCTCCAGGCCATCAGAGTTTCAGTTTCTCCCCCCCCCCCCCCTTACTAGTTGCTTCATACCATACTGCTGTTTCCGCCTCTGCCCATTTCTGGAGATCATGCCACCACACCTCTCTTTTGGGCCTTTGGCTCGCTTTCCAGCCCATTGCTATTCTACTCTTGGCTAGTATGTAAACCAGGTCCTTATGTTTACTGGCGTGTCTCAGGTTGCGAGGTCTTGAGAAGCCCCCCACCATACATGCCCACACTAATTCCACATCCAACTTCAGTCCTTTCTCAGTCAATCGGTGGGCGATCTCCAGAACATGTGCACCATCCTGGCATTCTCCTCCCCACATTTAGGGCATGTTTGTGTTACTGAACTCTTGAATCTGGTGATCCTCTGGGGGGGGGGGGGGGGGTCATATACGCCCTGTTACGTATAATTGGATCTGCTGCAACCTTGCATTCCTGGACACTTTTTTTTTGTGATATCCCTGGGCCTTTTCCCATAGTCCATCATGCATGGGTGCTCCCACTTCTTCCTCCCAGTCCCGTCTCAACTGTTACCTCCTTGCCCACCCTGGAAATCAAAACTTCATAAATTCGGGAGACTTTGTGCCCCTCCTCTGAGATGTCATAGATTGTTTCTATGGCTTCATCGGGTTTCTCTTCAAGCGCTGTTCCTGGCCATAGTTCTCTCACCCGCCGTACCACCCGGTTGTAGTTCGGTTTCGTCTATCAGCACATCAAGTTCTATGACCTTCCCCCTCTTGCCACAGGTCTCCCAGTATTACGATGCCCACCGGTTCCCAGTGTTTGCGAAATCGTCTTTCATAGTTGTTCATCCACCCCCAATAGTGCCACTAGCGGCATCTGCGGGGAACATGGAGTCGGGTTTTCCATGGCCCGACAAGCCTTGCGCCATACCCCCATCCCAGTTCCAGCAACCTTAATCGCCCACTTGGTTCTGACTTTGGCACCCATATCACCTCTTTCAGGAAAAACAGGGCACATTCAGACCGTAGCAGTCTAGACTCAGCTGTGGGATCGTCCGTCAGCCATTTAGCCACATACTGTAATTGGCTAGCCAGGTGGTAGATCTCGAAGTTCGGCAATTTTATAACCCCTCTATCGTATGTGTCTGCAGTTTCCATAATGCTATCCTGTTCCTAGTATTATGCCATATGAAACCTCTGCATAAGCTCTGTATTTTCCCAAAGAGTCGCTTAGGTATCATATAGGGGATGTTCACAAAGAAGTATAGCAGCCTGGGTAGTGCTACCATCTTCAACAGCGCCACCCTCCCTAACATTGCCTGGGGGAGCTTTGCCCAGAATCTCATGCTCTTACCCAAATTAGCCACTGCCCTCTCTGTGTTGTGTGTATGTTCATCTTCCACCTATGATAAATATCCACACCCAAGTACCTGAAGGTACTAGTCTTCCAGGGTATCTGCAATCCTGACTTCATGGCGTTTACTGCTATCCCGGAGAGTGAAGCAAATCGCTCCATCACTTCCAAGACATATTGCGGGATTTTCTCTGGGTATCTTAGGTGTAGCAGTATGTCATCAGCATACAGTGAAATAAGGTGTGGACCCCCCCTTAGTATGAATTCCCACTGTTTAGTATTGTTGTCTGAGGTATATCGCCAGGGGTTCTAATGCGAAGATGTACAGCATTAGGGACCAAGGGCATCCCTGTCTGGTGCCCTTGCCAAGCTTCCATTTGTCCGAAATAATCGCCCCTGTCTTGACTCTGGCCAGCGGGGAGCAATACAACAATTCTACCCATTTCAGGTACACGGGTGCTATTCAGTATTCCTTCAAGGCCGCCATCAGCCATGGCCGTCTGACTGAGTCAAATGCCTTCACTGCGTATAGTGAGTCAATGGCCACTTCTTGCGTATCCCCTTCTGTTTGTTCTATGATGCGGTGGAGCCTCCTAAAATTATCGGATATGCATCTATGTGGTATGTATCCGGTCTGGTCTGGATGTATGAGTTTGCCTATGACTTGTCTCAGTCTGTTTGCCAGCACAGCCGTAAGGATCTTGATATTGTGGTTTAACTGGATAGCAGTCTATATGATCCGCAATCTGTGCTAGACTTATTGGGCTTGAGGTGGGATAATAATGGCCTCTCTGAGGAACTCTGGTAACTCTGTCGGGGGGGGGGGGGGGGCGGACGAGAGAATCACAGTTTCTGATGTTCAACGGCTCATCTGTTTTTATTTTCAGGTGTTCTTTGTAGGCTATTCAAAGTCCTCTTTTTCCTTTTCTGTTTGCCTGTGTGCATTTGAAGTTGTCAGGTAGATAGCTGTGTAGTGTGACTTTGTAGTTGTCATCGAACCAGGTTTCTGTGAAGAACGGGATGTCTATTCCACCGTCGTACATCGAAGATCTCTGTAGCATATTTGGACATTGATCTTGCTTTGATTAGATTGCAGTGTATTTATTTTAACAGTACTTTGTTTTGTTCTTGGTTTTGTCTTATGGTGGTCGGCGAGTTTTCTCGTTACTCTCAGGATGTGAGGTGTGTTTTTTGTCATTGAGTAGATCAGCTAGGTCTCGTATTGGATTCCTAACTTCTTCTGGTTCCTCTTCTGTATCTCGTTGTTGGTGCCCTACAGTTTTGGAGATATATGGAGTGAGTGTGTTTTGCCTCTTGTTACATCCAGAAGTTTCTGCTAGTTTTCTGTGTGACCCTGGGATCTTGCTCAAGTGTCTAGAATCGTTGCTGGTTGTAAAATTGCTCTGGTGGGTGGTTCGTCATGAGGTATTGTGTTGGGTATAAAGGTTTTTGCCTACTTTTCGAGTTTGTTCTATTTTCTGTCGTGCGTATGGGTGTGTGTTCCGTTGCTTTGTTTGTTTGTTGGTGTGGTGGTATGGTGTGGTTCCATTTTATGTATTCTTTCTCCTAGTTTTCTCTCGCATCGTCCCGTTCTGTGTTCTGGCATGTTGTGGTCCTTTTGAAGTCTTCTAGTTTAATGAGTTTGCATTATTGTGTTTGGGTCACAGTGGCTCTTGCCCACCCGTAACAGTTCCTGAGTTTAGTTGGGGTTGTAGTTGTGCTTCGGCTTCTCTGTGGTTTTAGCATTCTGTGGTTATGGACATGGGGAGCTCTGTCGAGGCCGGGTGGGTTTACGGTCTGATAGCTAGCAGATTGGGTTGAATGGAGATTTTAAGGCAGAGGTGGATAGTGCTTTCTTTATCTTTTGGGCTGTCTGTGAAGTCTACATTCCTTGATTTGTTAGACCGCTAGCAGTTTGTGGATGCCTTTCTCCTTCCAGCTAGCTATCCCTAGCTGCCCTTACATCTTGAGTATTGTGGTGATAGTGGCGCACTTAAAGTTGCAGTCCCTTACAATGCGGATACTTAGTTCTGCAGGTATTTCACTGGGAGCACAGCTGTGATTCTAGAGAGTCTCGAACTGGACCCAGCAGAGAGGGTGGAGCACCCAGAACTGGGAGCATGATGCTGTATATGGGGAGGATGTCTAGATTCCTGGATAGAGGGAAAAATGCCTACATTTCAAACGCAACAGCAAATGCGAAAACGCCCAGATTCGAGATTCGTCTATAGAGTGAAAAATGCACTTTCAAATGTGGGCAAGTGGGAGAAAAGGCAAGATTGCGGACACAACAGCATACGGTAACACTTAGATCAGGAACACAAAGCAAGTGGGTAAGTTGAGGATACAACAGTGAAAACGGCAACACCCAGACCTGGGATACCTGGCAAAACAGTAATACCTAGATTTGGGATACCTGGAAAGTGGGAGAGAAGCCCAGATATGGCTGATACAGTTGTCCTAAATGCCAGATATGGCTGACTAATAGAATTGGCCTAAATGCGATTTATCACTGCCATGGGCTATGTGCAGCAGACTACAAGCTTTTAGGTTATGAGAGAGGTAGGACAGTTTAATGGGGAGCAGTAATAGTTTTCCCCCCTGCCCAGACCTTGCTTAACTTATTAATGATAATGATTACCTTATTAGTTGGTGCTTGATGACTGCTCTGTAGGCTCCACTAGCGAACACTGGCAAACACCATGCTTCTGCAGGAGCTGCCCTTTGCCTCAGGCCCTTAGCTGGAGGGGCTACCTGGCCACCCTATGTGGCGGTCCTAAGTGAGGCCCAATACGGAGAGAGAGGTGGGTGGGCAGGGAAGGAGAAAACAAGGGAAAAGGTTTGGTTTGTCAATCTTGTTGTACAGAAATGTTCTGTACTCTTGATAGAAGTTGTAGCTGACCATAAGTGCAGGTATTACCTGGATGGTGCAGACAAGTTACACACACACTCCCTCTCACACAAACATTTCACGCACGCACACACACACGTTCACTTTCACGCACACACACTTTTGCTCGCGCACGCACTTTCGCTCTCAAACACACACACACACTTTCGCTCTCAAACACACACACACACACACTTTCGCTCTCAAACACCCACACCCACACTTTCTCTCTCAAACACACACATACTTGAAATCCACAAGGGAACCAGGCAGGACCTGCATCTAGGCGCATGTGTCAAATTACATGGCAAGCAGGCGTGACTGAGTGGTCAGAGAGTGGGAGAGTTATTGGCAGAGATCCGTTTTCAGCTTCTTTCTAAATAGAGATGGAGAATTTATTTTCTGAAGATCAGCAGGCAGTAGATACTAGGCCCGAGGATCACATATGTAAAAACATCTATCTCTGCAGTGTAGAAAGTGAGAGGAATGGATCTGCAAGAGATTTTGACCTGCGGATCGAAGTGAGCGAGTTGGACAATGTAGAGAAATGTTAGAAACAAGGTAGCTGGTAGCTCGGCCTTGGACAGTTAAAAGGGATCCTCTGTTGTACTGGACGCCAAGTAAGGATCTTGCAAAAAGGAGGCATACATGCAGATTTGGGAAGGCTTTATGGGAAGTCTGGCGGTCGCATTTTGACGGTGGTGCATCTGGCTGACCAAAATGTCTGTAAGAATGGTCCAGTTTAGAATTTACCAGAGTTCCAACAACAACTGGGCTGTATTTTTCAATAATAAGGGGCAGAACTAGCTGCAGGAGTTAAAGTTGAAAATAGATTGTTGTTAAATCATGTAGGCTACAATTTTTAAGTTTGGTTGCCATATGCAGCCGAGGTTTTTAACTTTAGCAGAGAAGATGGTTGGAACCTCAAATAGGGCAGGGTAAGGGACAGAAGAATGAAAGTAAACCTGCTGAAATGTTTTAACCAAAAACAATAATGAGTCTTAGAGCAGTTTAGTTAGTCTATTTTCCATCATCCAGCTTTTTATCTTTTGGGCGCAAGTTAATACTAGATTAATTGCTTCAGGAGGATTCTTGATCCTAACATCAACTTGAGTGTCTTTGGGGTAAGACTGTTAGCTTAAATTGATTTGTGAGAAAATGTGTAATAGTGGCCGAACGTAAATGATGAATAATACCGGGAAGAAAGAGGAAACCTGCGGTTCACCACAAAGAACAAGCAATGAATCGGAGTAATATGTTCCCAGTTTAACTTGTTGGATTTGAAAGAAAGGAGATGAACCACTTGAGTGATTCCTCAGATACCATAGCCACCTTGCTCAGTTTGTCAAATGCTGCCGATAAGTCAAGCATGACCAGCATGCTAAGATCCCCGTTGTCGGCAGCCCTCAAGAACTCATCCCAGACATCCTCAAGAGCAGTTTCAGTGCCATGATGAGGCCAATCCAGACTGATTTCTGTCAAGAATTCCATGATCTTCAAGAAGGTTTCAGAGTTGTACTGTGACTATCTTCTCGAGTAGCTTAGAGGGCCAGCGATGGGTCAGTAGATGGAAAGCAGATTATGATCCAATTATGTTTTTTTTTTTTTTAGTGGGGTTAAATGGGATCTTTTAAGGTCAGATGGAACACACTCTTGAGCCAAGGAGGCATTAACAAAATCACTCGATAAAATTGCATGCTCTTTAGCAAGACAGGCCAGGATTGGGTGAGAATTGTGATTTGTCGATTTTCTGTTTTAAAATCGGTGTCCTAATTTCCTCTGAAGTAAATGGGGTGAAAGTGAAACTGGGTGACAATGATTCAAATGGTAAGGCAGAGTCAATGTTTGACATAGAGGTTTGAGGATTAACAAGATGAAAATCAATATTCATTCAGATAGAACTGTCTTCATAAAAAAACTCATTGAATGTATTAGTCAATTTGGGCGAAGGATGGAGGTTGAGGGAAATACATGGAGAGGTACCTATGTTTTTTTATCACTGTGAAAAGTTCTTTGGGTCTATTATCAGCAAGATAATCTGCACAGTTAAAATCAGGGGGAAAAGGAATTGGTCCAGAAGATAATTGTGAGCCTGTGATTGTATTGGTTTTTTTTACTACGTGATCGAGTGACAGTGGCTGGAGACGCTTTATGAGGACCTACATGGTCTGTCTGAACGGAAATAGTTACAAGGTAATTGTCGGACCATCAGACTGGTGTATTATCCTGATGTGAGATAGTTTTACCTCTGAACATTACTAAGTACAAACAATGGGCATATTTGTGGGAAGTTGAGGCTGTAAGTAGCAGGAGGTCATTAAGTTTAACACAGTCTGGATTATAGAGGGTGTCGCACCAGATATTGAAATCTCCAAGAATTAGCAGGTTGGAGTAATGAACAGCTTCTGTGCTCAGGAAGAGCTAGACATTTTCTAAAAAAGCACCAGTTAACTGGAAGGGTGGTAGCAAATAACTACCTTTTATAAGAATCATTAGGAGATAGAGAGGGTACACGCATCAATTTGGGATGTCTCATCCCGATTCAAAGAAGGTAGATTGGACAATACCAAGGATGAATGGCCAATACTGGCGAATTGATTGTATTTGGGCCCCATACTGGAATGCCAATGATTCTTGGTTGTACTATTTTGAAGGCTGCCTCCACTAGACACAAAATACATTCAATAACCTGGGTCTGTCTGTCTGACAGATAGGTGGATGGTTGGTGGCTCCTGGGGTGACTATACATACTATTCACACATAGATAAATAATATTCCAGGATCAGTGCCTTTTGTGTGACAAACAACTCTGTAGATTTGCAAAAGATGTTGACATAGGAGTTGGTGCCCTTTCAGGCCCTGGGTCTGTTGGATTATGTTGAGCTAATTCCCCTTGAGTAGTGGTGTGGAATGTCCACAGTAGACCAGCGGGAATAATGTGTGTATTCATCAGTAAATGGTGGCAAGAGTTAGTCCTTGACTATTAACAATGATCGGGCCAAATCCCCACTGTTTACTAGAGGGGTGATGACAGCAGTTCTGATGGTAAAATCTAGTGATTTCTGGGTACAGGGGCATGCTGAGGCTGAACCGAGGGTGAAATCATCAGAATCCATAAAAAGAAGAGGTCTAGATCAGGTTACAGGAAACTGGCAAGTCATAGTACTATTTACATCCACTCCTTAACAATAAAGCAGAACCTGCCAGCCCACTCCTGAAAACTACCCAGTGGTATTTTGAACAGGGAAATAAGTGACATCCCTTTGGTCAATTATCTTCAGTCCAATGCAATAGGGTATTGCCACAAACATTTATGAAAGCAAATAGGACGATAGTGGGAAGTTTGGGGATTCTCCCATAAACTTTGTCTCATTGCCTCACTGGCTCCCACTGCAACGCCTTTTCATTTTTAAATCCTGTTGCCTCACTGAGAAACCCGGCATCTCTGGAGGCATATGATCCACCAGAATTATGGAAATATGCATGTAAAGACTGGAGGGGGGTATCTGTACTCCTGCTCTCTATATGGCAGAGTCTAAGCACAGAGCACCCCAGACAAGATTCTTTAAGTGTTAAAACGTGGCAAGCAATCAAGGCTTAGCTCTCAGGAGGTGATGCAGGCTGGTTATTAAGTACAGTGAGTCCCCAAGCCCCCCCACCCCCCAAGGAATGTCCACACACTGTTAGTTAAAAGTCAGTCTTTATATAAATAAGGTTCACCTTATATACACAAGCACAATAATGCACTTTGTACTGTGGCAATACAATAATGGCAAATATATACAGGTCTATGTGGTACCACTCTTTCTATCGATTCCTTTAAAATGCATCCATGGCTAACAGCCCCTAACAGCATACGAATCGGATTATAAAATGAATCAACGATAGACACAGAAAGAAGGCAAGTTAAATCAAGCAATGGCACAAAAGTCCCCCGTCTACCTAGAGACAGTTCCGTACGAGGATCCCCCCACCTGGGCAATTTGTAAATTAAGCGTATTGACAAGCTCAGTCCAATTATGCTTAATATAGTCTCGATTCCATCTAAAGGTTCTATACCAAGTACCTGGTTTCGTAGAGCTCTTCGGTGAGTCATCAACGGGCCCTTCTTGAGTGCACTCCCTTTAAGGCAGGAGCCATGGGTCGTCGAGAGTCGGTGAAGAAAAGGGTAAACACTTTTGTTGCGGCAGCAGCTTCTGTTCTTGCAGTGCTCATTGACATTCGGTCGAAAACGTCCTGCAAGCTGAGGCGTGCGGTGCACCTCGACGATGAGTGTTCATTGCCGCAGAGAGGTAATGAAGATCTTTGGCCCAGCAAGGGCGTCGGGTAGTCAGCGTCTTCGGGTGGTGGGAAACCCACCTGTGGATCCTCCTCAGTCGGCAGCGGCCTTGACTTTCTCCAGCAGGACAAAAGCGGTCGACGGTGATGAGCAAGGGAATCTTTGGATCAAATGTCTTGGGCAAAGGATCACTGCGGCTCCGGTCGGCGACTGTGATGGACTTCAATGTTGGGGTGCTTCGCTTTGTGATTCTGCAGTGGTTCCAGTCTCCGGTCGGCAGCCTTTCGAGGGTCTGACGTCCAGGGAGCTTTGGCAAAGAGCAGCTGGTGCGCAATGGTCCCTTGTACCTCGGGAAGAGGTCTCCTAGCCAGGTCTTCTCTTGGATCAGTTCTTTGAAGGGACAGCAGCTTTCAGATTAGCGAAGGACAGCAGCAGCAATTCTTCTTCCAGTGGGCTTCAAGGTTAGGCATCAAGTATCAACTTCAGTTTCTGAACGATTTCTAGCTGTGAGAGGCCCCCAGGTATACTGTTCTGTATATCATTCACCCTGATGGGTCACACTCAGGCAACCAATCACTCAGAAGGGGATTCAGGTAGCCAGGCCGCCAATCAGGCTCAAAGTGCATTCAGGCCATTCTCCTCCCTCCAGACACTCACAACAAGTAATGCGTATTGGGACAAGTACCAAGCCATTCAGCACTCCACGCTGCATTCATACCAGTTTTGGGCAGGGCTCTCTGTCATTGAATTACATACCAGAAATCAGACACCCATAAAATGAAGTGCATATTGGTCACGCACTCCATTCACCCAGGTCCCACCCACAGGGTGTATCCACAACATACAGTCACTGTGAAGGCTCCAGCCAGTCTGGCCTGGAGTTCTCCACAATACCATATATGGAACTTCCACCTAACAGCCAATCAGGGGGAAGGGACAGAGTCAGGGCTTCCCAGGACTTTGAGAAAAACAACGTAACAGGCAATAGAAAGCAAGAGGCCACAAGGGCCATCTTGTCTTCTATTAGGAATCAACTAATGCCAATGGCCGGGCCTGGGCATCCCAAAATGGAG
The DNA here is from genome assembly GCF_040938575.1 of Ambystoma mexicanum. Lineage (NCBI taxonomy): Eukaryota > Metazoa > Chordata > Amphibia > Caudata > Ambystomatidae > Ambystoma > Ambystoma mexicanum. The sequence goes on along the minus strand of NC_090933.1, from coordinate 1,347,012,802 downwards.
GATACTCGAAGCACCTGTCAAATTCAGCGTGGAGCTGCCACCAGCCCATACCCTGCTCTGTGGGGCACACACAGGTGCCCAAAAACATACACTAGGGCTACTGGGTTGTACCCCCACCCATGGGTGCCAATGGTCTGTACACCAAACCAAAAAGAGGACGAGCTGCACTGCCAGGAGTCCCACATGGACTCCTGGGCAGAAAAAACCATGAAAAAGGACTACAGAACAAGGACAACAAAGCCATGTCCCTCCAATTGATTTCCAGCATCACAGTGCAGAATTGAATTATGACAGTGCAGGAAGGAAAGAATCAGAAGACAGGCCTTCTCTGTCTAGGCCCCAAGACTCTGGAACCTCCTCCCGTGAACATCATCCTTGCCCCATCACTTCTACAGTTTGAAAAAAGCTCAGGACCTTCCTCTTCAAGGAATGTCTCCTCCTTAATACTTATGTCCGCACATCCTGTACTGCCCACCCTACCAGAGACTCTGCAATCTGCTTCCGACTTGCTGTCAATTGCCCACCCTCCCATTAGCTTCCTGCTTCTTTTTTTCCTCTGATTCCCTTATTGTGTTTTCCCCCTATGATTGTAAAGTGCTCTGTTGCTTCCTGAAGCTAGATCTGCACTCAATAAATAATTGCCAAACATGTCATTCTATCAGTCTCTGACACAAGCTTGTTTGTTCTGTCAATCGTGTGGGGATGTGTTTGGTGTTTAGCTGAGTTTAAAGTTAATGTTAGATTGTAGTGTCTGCATGGTCTCTGCCATTCTCACTCTGGTAAGTGACTGGTGCTTTTTCTTTCAACTCAGTCTTCTTCCCACAATAGTGTTGTTGGTTATATATTTGTGGCAATATACATTTGCCCAAATGTATTGAACTTCTCAGTGATTACATAATAGACAAACACGTGTCTGAATGGAATGGGGAGACATCATTTACTAGTTTAGTCATTTGTGAGGAAGTATAATTGTATAACGTGTATGCACAACAACCCTGATGGTTACAATATCCATTTATTTTGTTTGTTCACCCAGCGTGTTTTACTTTCCTCCTTATGCTCTTGGAGTTGGATGATAACGGTTCTAAATATAAATGCATCGTTCTATTCCTGCTGCATGTCACTCTGTCAAATTACATGTTAACATTAGGGCACTACTACTCTGCCACCGGGTCGCCTGTTCCCAATAGATGACATCCATGTGAATGATTAACCTATGCACATAAGTAATACTGAGAACCAGTCGTCCTCTTTATTGTGAAGCCTGCGATAGTGAACCTGTTAAAACTAATACTGGGCATCTCCTTTTATTTCAATAGGTGACGGATGCCCCAGAAATGCAACAGTGATTTATCCATTCTCTGGACTAACGCAGTGCAAAGCTTCATTCGTAGAATATGCAATTCCCAAACATCTTGGAAGTATGCAGGTCTGGGGTCCACTTTCCTTTTCACAATTGAACTGAGATTGAGGCGCGTGATAGATGCATGGTGGCTTCCGTCCATGCAACCTCTTCGTGATGACATCTAGTGCTTTCTGTCAGTCCTGGGATCTAACATCAAAACCACAGTGTTTGAAGTGTAGTAAGAAACGCATTGTTGTTGTTATTCATGATAGAACCCATGTGAGTGCTATTTCATTTCCATTCTGATTGTATGGGTAGTTTGTCAAGAGCATTTTGCGAAAAGCCTGTAAATGCAAATGGACAAACCATATCCATGCACTGAATGTTTCAATTCCTTCAGTCAGAGGAATATGCTTGTTTGTCACCAGAAATGACCCACACATGAGAAACCTCATCTTTACCCGGAATTTAGGACAAGATTCAGTGGAAAGGGTCCTTTAATTTAGCACTGACAGCATAAACTCGGGAGAACCTTAAACGTGCACAGGATGAGGGAAATGGTGCCATTTCAAGAACTTACTTATTGCCCACATGAGGACATAGGTGAAACACCTCATCCGCATGCTGCATTTGGGAATAACGCTTATTTGCATGATACACTCATCTGCCACAAGCAAATAATTACAATTGAGAAACCCCATGTGTGCATAGAATGTGGGAAAGGGTTTGCTCATAAGGGAGGTCTTATTAACCACCAGAGAACACATACAGGTGAGAAACCCCATGCGTGTGCCGAATGTGGGAAAGGGTTTGCTCAGAAGGGAGCTCTTATTAACCACCAGAGAACACATACAGGTGTGAAACCCCATGAGTGCGGTGAATGTGGGAAAGGGTTTGCTCGGAAGGGAGGTCTTATTTACCACCAGAAAATACATACAGGTGAGAAACCTTATGAGTGCAGTGAATGTGGGAAAGGGTTTGCTCGGAAGGGAGGTCTTATTTACCACCAGAAAATACATACAGGTGAGAAACCTTATGAGTGCTGTGAATGTGGGAAAGGGTTTGCTGAGAAGAGAGCGCTTACTAGCCACCAGAGAACACATACAGGTGAGACACCTCATGTGTGCACTGAATGTGGGAAAGGTTTTGTTCGGAAGGGGGATCTTATTCGCCATCAGAGAAGACATACAGGTGTGAAACCTCATGAGTGCACTGAATGTGGGAAAGGGTTCATTCAAAAGGGTGATCTTAATCACCACCAGAGAACACATACAGGTGAGAAACCCCATGCGTGCGCCGAATGTGGGAAAGGTTTTGTTTGTAAGGGGGAACTTATTTGCCATCAGAGAACACATACAGGTGTGAAACCTCATGAGTGCACAGAATGTGGGAAAGGGTTTGCTCGGAAGGGAGGTCTTATTAACCACCAGAGAATACATACAGGTGAGAAACCTTATGAGTGCACAGAATGTGGGAAAGGGTTTGCTCGGAAGGGAGGTCTGATTCAACACCAGAGAACACATTCATGTGAGAAACCTTATGAGTGCACAGAATGTGGGAAAGGGTTTGTTAGGAAGGGGGATCTTATTCGCCACCAGAGAACACATACAGGTGTGAAACCTCATGAGTGCACTGAATGTGGGAAAGGGTTTGCTCAGAAGGGAGCTCTTATTAACCACCAGAGAATACATACAGGTGAGAAACCTTATGAGTGCACAGAATGTGGGAAAGGGTTTGCTCGGAAGGGAGGTCTGATTCAACACCAGAGAACACATACAGGTGAGAAACCTCATGAGTGCATTGAATGTGGGAAAGGGTTTGCTGTGAAGGGAGCGCTTATTAGCCACCAGAGAACACATACAGGTGAGAAACCTCATGAGTGCAGTGAATGTGGGAAAGGGTTTGCTTGGAAGGGAGCTCCTATTGACCACCAGAGAATACATACAGGTGAGAAACCTCATGAGTGCAGTGAATGTGGGAAAGGGTTTGTTCAGAAGGGAGGTCTTATTTACCACCAGCAAACACATACAGGTGAGAAACCTCATGTGTGCACTGAATGTGGGAAAGGGTTTGTTCAGAAGGGAGGTCTTATTTACCACCAGCAAACACATACAGGTGAGAAACCTTATGAGTGCACAGAATGTGGGAAAGGGTTTGCTCGGAAGGGAGGTCTGATTTACCACCAGCAAACACATACAGGTGAGAAACCTCATGTGTGCACTGAATGTGGGAAAGGGTTTGTTCAGAAGGGAGGTCTTATTTACCACCAGCAAACACATACAGGTGAGAAACCTCATGTGTGCACTGAATGTGGGAAAGGGTTTGCTTGGAAGGGACCACTTATTCGCCACCAGAGAACACATACAGGTGAGAAACCTCATGTGTGCACTGAATGTGGGAAAGGTTTTGTTAGGAAGGGGGATCTTATTCGCCACCAGAGAACACATACAGGTGAGAAACCTCATGAGTGCATTGAATGTGGGAAAGGGTTTGCTCAGAAGGGAGCTCTTATTGACCACCAGAGAACACATTCATGTGAGAAACCTTAAGTGCTCTGATTGTGGAGAAGGTTTACACAGAAAAGATGTCTTACTATCCACCAGAGAACACATACCAGTGAGAACCCACACATGTGCACAGAATGTGGAAAAATGCTTTACTAGTGAGGGAGGTCTTATTTGCCATCAGTCCTCACATACAGAGGAATCCCTGATAAGTGTAATGAGTGTAGGAAGAACTTCTCTTTTAGGAGAAATCTTATTTGCCAGCAGAGAACACACACAGGTGTAAAACCTTAGGAGTGCATTGCATGTGAAAAAGGATTCATTCTAGGAAGTCCTCTTATTAGGTGGCAGGCAAAACATCCACAGATATTATCTTCCATGAGAGAACATGCAGGAGGGGACATTTCCTCTGCAATTGAGTCTTCAGAATGGAGGAGGTGCTTCTTCAATGGACTGTGTCCTGGATATTGACTAAAACTGTGAAGGACCTGCCTACACAATTGTTCCCAATTTCCTTTGGCACACAGATGGTGACATATTATGATTGGTTAAAGCGCTGCTGTTTGGAATTCATCCCTTCTGGAACATTGTAAAAGGAGAATGTACCTTCTTTGTTGAGGCTCACCTCCTAAGGACTACTTTACCTGAGAACCTTAGGCAAATGAATGGGCGCCATCACTTTGAAAAAGCTTAGACTGAGCGCTCGAATCAGTGGGTGAAACTGCCCTATGAATTAATTGCCAAGAGGCTGCCTATCAGTAAATGAATAATCATTTGTGTTGATGGTGCCAGAGAACATATACAGATGAGAAACCACATTGGGTCAAGTGAATGTGGGAGACCTTTAGTATTCTCCTGGATCTCTCAGTTGCCTTCAACAACCTTGACCATTGGATCCTACTTAGTCTAAGAGACACCTGCATCAGGGACTCGGTCTGCTTCTTTGTACAATCCTCCCAGGCTGGAACATATGCAGTTATGATGCCTCATTTGATATCGGCCCTTGGTTAACAGGATGTGGCATGCTCCAGCGTTCCACCTTATCCCCTTTATCTAACATTTTATGTTCTGCCCCTGGTCTAACAATCACCTACAGATTCAGATTCTGCAATCACAACATTCAGATCCTCTTGCACTTTTTTGGGAACTTAGCAAAAGCATCACTTTATTTTCAGAGCCGTCTGATAACCATGAACTCATAAATTGTTTTCATGGCTGCAGTGGGCAAAACTTTATATTGGATGTTGGGGTTGCACCAGGCAATTGGTGTGGTTCCTTGGCCTTCCTCTGAGCTTAGAGCTCATGCCTTATACCTGGGTGCCAAAAGTGACCGTGAGCTTTCATTTGTCTCTGAGCCGTGGTTGGCAAATCTTTATTTCCACATTAAGTTGTTGCAGAATAACCTCCCTCTTGCATTGACTATGGCAATGCCATTTTATCTGTGCCCCCTGTCACATGTGACTAACTTCAGCTGGCACACAAAGTTCGAACCAGGCATTCTGAATTTTGACCATATCACTCTGGTTCGTTGCAATCTGCACAGGCTTCCTGCGATGTCTGAGGTTGGGTTTAAGGTGCTTTGTCAAACTGATTGTGCCTTTTATTGCACAGGTCCTGCGTCCGCCCCCCCCCCTCTTCAGTCCACACTTTCACCCATGACCACCCTGTACCTTTACTGCTAGCCCTCCAGATGAGGATTTCAAGTTTCAGAAGGTAGCCGGGTGGCGTAACCTATTAGATTAAAGCTCCCTATATCTGGAATGCTCTCTGCCTAAGATTGCACGTGACCTTCGGGTGCTTGCTGAAGACCTATTTTTTCTGGTTTCCCTTTCCTTCATTTTGCTGGATGCTGTTATGTTGTAATGCCCACCTGCTGTTACAACCCATAAACCTGTGCATGAACAATGCATTTTATTGTTAAAGAAGGCAGCTCTTAATACCATCCTTACAGAAGAACTGTGTTTTGACTGCATTTATTCCACAAGAATTGGCAAATACTCTCATTAAAATAAGTAGCACATGGGTGCCAGCCTTCCTGCATTTACCCACTCGGCTCCATGGATATGCTCATCCCAGTGACATAATTTTACTTTCAACTTCACAACATCTGTGAAAAGGCAATACTCATCAATGGGAAGTCGGTTTCCAACACATGCATGCCACATCTGGGACACCCTGCTGGCTGAACGCTGCAACGTTTACACCTTTGCAGCAAATTCTTCAACACTTCAGTCTCCAATTCTCCTAAGGATCCCATGTAGTACCTTACACTATTGCCAATCTCTATTGGAGCATGGACGATTAGTAGATCGCTTCCTGCCCTAGGATGCAAATTGAGGTACCATTGCATAAGGGATGATGCATGTCCACTGTTAAAGCGCTACTTTGTAAGAAATTGTTTTGGTGTGAAGGGCATGGAGAATATGTCAAGTAATCCATGAAATGGTTTGGAAATGCATTTAAAGAAAGGACCTTTGTCAATAGACTAGAAAGGGTAAATGGAATAGAAGTGTTCGCTGAGCTGTAAGGCAATAAAGCTCATGCACATTTTGAAATTTAAAGGCACCTTTTTGGCTAACATGAAAGTGTTATATTATAGCTCTTCCCTCTGAATTTTAAGAAGGAATAGAGGACACAAATGTTTACCAAATGAAAATAATCCTGGATAAGCTGGCATGTCAAATGTAAACCTTATCCAACTGAGTCAATAAAGTTACTGATTAAAAGAATATTACTCTTCAGCCAATATGTCACTGTGTTAGATTACAAATAAACTGTTGGTAGTAGCTCCATTTGTATGTTAAATCTATTTCTCGTTTCTGGCTTTTCATTGTTGTAAACTGCTTTCTGGAACAGAGGTGATTGTGTTCTATGTAGTGGGGTGACTTTCTTTCAGCTTTGTTATAATTAATGTTATTTCCAACTTCCTAAACCGTCTTATGTTTGTATTCCTCTGAATTCTCCTGGATGTTACACAATTCTGACCACAACATTAGTAATGGGATATGCACATGATCCTGATTTAGTTAATGAATTCAGATGTTTATTTCATAAATCGTATATTCAATCCATATTTAGATGATAATGCTGTCTGCCATGAGCTGTGATGGTCGTGCTATCCGTAGTTATCAGAAGCTGCCTGTGTGAGGGAAGGAAATCTCAAAAAATAATCTCAAGGAAAAAAGAAAGAGGCAGTCTGCAACATGGTTAGAATATGATTTGGGTCACTCTTTTCTTGATCTCACAATGGATGGAAAATATGTTCAAATTCCTTGGAGCCCTGATCATGTTGGTGTTGCTTGGATTCTGTGTAATCAAGATAATTACACAATGCAAGAAGACAGCAAAGAAAGCTATAGGAATGAAGATCATGATTGATGTCAAATCAGAATGGAAGGCCAAAGACTTGACAGATGAGGAAATCCAAGACTCTATGAAGGCTAGTATCCATGCACCTGAGGGAATGAAATTCCTGTATCCTAAGAACCATAAGAAGTAGGTGGGAAGGTGGATATACTTCAATCCAAGTGGACAGTGCATGCTCATGACTTGGAACAAAGATGAGCATGTTAAATCAGCTGGATGCCTGAAAGGAGTCATAAAGATATGAGTCCCAAAGAACCATTTCTTCAGACACAAATGACTAGATGTGAAGGATGGTGGGAGAGTGGTCGATGGATTGCCCAGAGGGAGGCGGGGGGGAGTGTAGAGGAGTAGCCAAGTACCCCCACCTCAACCACTTCATCATATTTCCTATATGTTGGGAGCCAGAGTGTGAGACATGTGGGGGTACCAATAAGAATACCAAAATCGAAGAGAATCCTGGAAGCAAGGTTCTTATTGAGAAAACCATACCTGCATACAAGACGATATGATGGCCATTTGAATGAAATCCCAGAAAAAGCAGACCAAATGAATGGCCACAATGAATGGTGACGTCATGCAGAATCAAGCTGACATGCATATAAGAGATGCACAGACAAGAGAATGAAGATATTCTTACAAGTCATCAAGAAGTGGTATCTTGGGATCATGGTGACTACGCTTATGCCACAGAAATGATGAAGATATCAGGTTGTTTTACATGTGTACAGATGCAGAGAAACGCAAGTAAACGAAGTATTCTTAAGGCTAGGTAAGTAGTGAATAAATTGCGGAATGTGACAATATATACATACATTCATAAAGAATAAAGGATGGATGTTTCTACTGCATGTTATAGCAGAATTAGGCTGAAAAAAGGAAGGCCTTATTTTCAGTGTATCGCAGTAGGCAAACAAATGAATTAAAAGTGAATCTCGGAAAGGCGAAGTTGGATGAACTATGACACCAAGCCAGGAAAGTCAAGGTCTTATCAGGCTGGAATAAGCAGGCAATGGATACAAAATAGTGTGAAAGAACAAACTCTTGTTCTACAGGCATGAACAAAACGAGGAAGACGTCAGAGGTCTATTAGAAAATAGTGTTTTAATAACACAAGAAGCTAAAAATCATGATCTACAGTCACGTGGACAGTTGAAGTTGGACGGACAAGATGGTCACACCTACGCATGAGGGCAGAGTGTGCCTTCACTCCCCTGAATTCTCCAGAGCTAAGAACACTCCCAAGGACAAGTTCAAAGTCTTAATTGCCAGCAGACCACTGAGGTGATGATAGATGGATATGCTAATTGGTGGGAAGCTCTGTTTTAGACGAGCTCACCAGCACCCGGAAGTCCAATCTGCGTGCTGCTAGATGTAGGTGAAAAAGTACAGACGAAGGTTAGAGTGCCAGCCAATTGTAGGCGACCTGAATGTAATTAGGGGTCCTATAGTTGTGTAGCTAATGGGACATTGTGTATTAAGTGACGTTCATAGTGGCCATTTTGAAAGGAGGGCTTAGTTGCCCCTCCTGATGTTAAGAAACCTATCACTTTCACTTATTGTCCCATACTAGTATAGAGTCTCTATTTAGATAGTTCCTTGGAGCCAATCACTTTTCTCATAAGGTTTTTGTAAGTTTGCCACGTAGGATGACATTAGTAATAAATTGGTTAAACGTCACCTATGATGATTTTTTTGCTATAAAAGTATAATATTTTTTAAATGCATTGAGAGATTTGCTTTGCGACATCGGATGATGTCCGTTGTACTCCCTGTTTTAGATCATTGATATTAAAACAGTTATCCTTTCGCCAACTACCTGAGTCATTTAGATTATTGATGTCTGAATAAATTCTGCCTCCCCATCCATCTCAAGGGTATTGCTACTCATCTTAAAGATGCAAATTGACAAGGGGGGGTCCTGGCAGTCTCTCTGCCAGACATTAGTCCTGGTTATGAGAGACTTACCCAGAGTCTTTAGCTCACTATCTTTCACAGAGAAGAAATATCCCAAACATATCAGTCTTTGTCCTGCCCTGGGGCAGTCCAGCACTGAAATGCTAGGCAATTCTCCTCTGAACAAGAGTACCAACAGCATCCCCAGACACGTGTTTCGGTCTGGTTGGACCTCATCAGCAGGGAGGAGCTGTGCCTCTCTAAGAATAGTGAGCAAGGGGTCCACGTCTGGATTCCCCATCTTAAAGGGCTGGAGATATACCAGTTCAACAGTGAATCCCGACAGTCTTGTGAATGACCCCAGGGCTTCTAACAAGTCTGGTAAGTGTTCTCTCGGGTTCCCGACATAAATGAGCATGTCATCTGCGTATATCAAGATTTGGTGTAGCACCCCGTCTATCTCTATTTCAGCATCCTTGTACTCTGCCCTGAGGAAAGCCGTGAACGGTTCCAGGGCCAGTATATGTAACATCGGGGAAAGTGGGCATCCTTACTTTGTGCCCTGCCAATTTTCCACCCTTCGAAATGTGACTACCCCTTTTCACCCTTGCTCCAGGATCCTTGTAAATGAGTTTTATCCAGCGGAGATATTCCTCCCCATCCCAAAATGGGCGAGCGCACCCAGGAACCAGTTTGAATGAACGGAATCAAATGCTTTTAGAGCATCAAGTGCCACCACCGCGCATTCTCCCGGACTCTGATTCGTGCTGTCTATCACATGGTGGAGTCTTTGCAGATTTCATGTTGTGTTCCTCCCCGGTACATATCCCACTTGATCTGGGTGGACCAGCGTAGGTATGACTCACTTGAGTTGATTTGCCAAGGATGCGGTCAGGATCTTCAAGTCCTGGTTTATCAGGGAGATCGGTCTGTAGGAGCCACACTCGAGAGGCGGCTTCCCTGGTTTTAATATGGGTAGTATAACCGATTCTAACAAGCTCTGTGGTCACCGTTCTCGCTTATACGCCTCCTCATACATCTATAGCAAACGCAGGCAATGGTATCTTTGTATTTCTTATAAAATTCCCCGGGTAAACCGTCAGGTCCTGGGGATTTGCCTTTTGGGAGGTCGGCTATTACGGCCGCCAGCTCCTCTACTGTGAGGGGTGCTCCTCTACCGTGAGGGGTGCTTCCAGTGCAGTATCTGTGCTTGCTCCTTCGTTAGCTTGGGAAGATTGATCTCCGCCAGGGCATCGGCTATGTCACCTGCCTCAGCCGCTGGTTCTGGGAGTACAACCGTTTTTATAACGGTGAGAATACCTCATTTATCCCTTCCTGGGTCCTCCCTTCCTCCTCCAGCTCATTTATAATGGCATTTATTGGTTGGTGTCTGCTCTTCTGCCTGGTGAGCCAGGCTAAGACCCTAATGGGCCTTCCAAATGTCTCTATATATACTTCCCATAGTCCAGTCTCACCAATTTCTCCCAAATAGCTCTACACTGCAGCCGCAGCGTAGGGAGTTCCCTCGGTTCTTCTCCCTTCATGCCCGCTTGTGCCTCTACTCGTTCTATCTCCCTTTCTATTTCCCCCAGTTCTGCCAGGATGCTTCCCCTGAGTCTTCCTGCCTTCCAAATCGCTGCTCCCCTGACCACCACCTTAAAGGCTTCCCACACCGTTCTGGTGCTGTCCATATTATGGTCAAAATAGTTATCTATCGTGTCCCTGATGTGCTCTTGGAAATCCACGTCCATTAGCGCCTCTGCCCTCAGTCGCCATATGGGCATGGGGGCCCCCCCTGTATGTATATGCCCATGTTGCTACCAATGGGGCGTGGTCAGACAGCGTTCGTGCCTTGATATGTATCCCTGTGAATTCCCTGAGAGATTCCCTGCCCGTGAATAGGTAGTCTATTCGGGTGTATATCCCATGTGGAGCGATATTTGTGTGTATTCCCTCGTGTCTGCATGTACCATCCTCCAGATGTCGTCCTGTTCCAGCTGATCCAGGAATTTCAGCAGAGCCCTGGCCGGCGGTGCCGGCTTTCTTAGCTTGGTGCCAGATATGTCCACCTATGGGTTCAGTGTGCATTTGAAATCTCCTGCCCAGATGAATGACGCTCCCCTGTATGGGGCCAGCTGAGGTGTAATTGTCCTGAAGAACTCTGTCGCATCATGATTAGGGGCGTACGTGTTTATCAGACACACCTCTTTGTTCTCCAACATTCTGTGTACAATTACCATTCTGTCCTCCAAGTCACTCTCTCTTGTCTATTGAGCTGGAATGGTACTCCTGGGGCAATCCACATCTATACTCCCCTGGCATAGTTCAAGTATGTTGAGCTGTACATTTGTCCTCCCCATTTCTTGGCAATCTTTGTTTGATTTTTGTCTGTCAGATGCGTGTCTTGCAACATTGCGATTTGAACCTTCGCCCTGTTCAGCCAGGCATATACCCTTAGTCTCTTGACTTGGGTGTTCAGTCCCCTGACGTTCCAGATAGCTATGATGGCTTTTTCCTGGCCCATTTGGTTACTGTGTCCCTCGGCCCTTCTGTTCCCATGGGCCTGTGTGCTGTCCTATGTCTGGCGACAGGCGCTCTCGTGTCGTCCTTTTCCGAGCTCCTCCATTTGGGGTGGCTCTGGCCCTTCCCATCCATGTTGATTCTTGTCTACGTGGATTTCTTGCGGGTCCGCCACCTCACTGTACTTCCTTGGCTGCCCCCGTCGGGGTATGTCTCTGTTAGCCTGCCACTTGCTCTTCGTCCTTGTTCATGTTGTTTGGTGCTTCCTCCTCCACTTGTGCCTTCTCTCAACCAACCTAACCACACACCTACAACTAATAACAAACGCTCAGCCACCCTCCCCCTGCTCGGGCTTCGCTGCTTTTCTTGCGCCACCCTCCTTTCCGTGGGTTCACTTGCTGCAGCGGGATGCCTCAGCACTGGCATCTTGAGTTCGGTTCCTCTAGGGTTCCTTTGTGGCAACTGCCGGTCTGCTCCAGGAGATTGCGGGCTTCCGCCTGTCAGACTGCTGGTTCATGTCTCTTTAATATAGTCTGTTCATCTTTATCGCTCTCTGTGCCTCATTGGGGTGCATTTCCATTGTTTTGCTTGTTCCCTTCTCTCGGTTGTGGTATCCCCTGCTGATCCATCTACTCGTGAGCATCAGCTGTGGTCCCGAAAATGTGTGACCTGCCATTATGTAGCACCTTCAGTTTAGCAGGGTATAGTAGCATGAATCGCACACCGGCGGCCCGAAGGCGCTCCTTAGTCGGTCAATATTGTGCCCGTTGCTTTGGCACTAGTGCTGTATAGTCTGGATAGATGGTTATTCTGGCAGGATTTCTCATTATCACTCCTCCCCCCTTGAGAATGCCAAGATCTTATCCCAATCCTTGTAGTTCATAATCTTTGCAATCATGGGCCTTAGCGGTGCCACTGGCCGGGATCTGCTGGTCAGAGCTCTGTGTGCCCTCTACTGCAAAGCCCCACCCCCTCTTCCTGGAGCAATACGTTTTCTATGTAGTTTTTGGGGTCCCTGCCTTCCTCCCCTTCTGGCAGTCCCACTATGCGTACGTTGTTTGCGTCAAGCTCTCCCTTCCGCATCTTCTGCTCTATGATCCAGGGTATGAATGCGATCAAGCGCCTCTGTCATTTGGAACTGGGTAGTCGTGATTTTCGCTGTGTTACTTTGCACCTGTTGTTCCACCATGGTCACCTTCTCCGCCAGATTCATTACTTCTTGCCTGAGGAGCCCCACGTCTACGATCACTGCATCCATTTGGCCCTCCAGCGATGCTTTCAGGGCCGCTATGGCTTCAGGTATGGGGCCCTCCTCCTGTCATTTTCCCAACTATTTGGAGTTGAGTGTGCTTGTGCCAGCCTCTCTGTATCTCGGGCTGAGGCTCATCTTTTTTCCGGGCGAACACCTCCACGCTGATTTGCCTTCCTTTGCCACCTTTGTTTGTCCAGCATACCGGCGCCTTTGGCTCTTGTGCGTTTGTTTCGTGCCCCAGATTCTTCCCCTGCAAGAGGCGCTGTTGTTGTTGGCTGGAGTCCTGACCTTCTCCTGCTCTGTTCACTGCTTCGACCTTCTTCTCCACTGTCATTGCTGGGGATTCACGTCAACTTATCTCCGGTGTGGTCTGGGTCGGCCCCGTCCCGAGGGTATCTCTAGCATTTGCTGTAGTGGGTTAACTAGCTAGTCCCGTGCCCCACTCAGCACCCATAACTGTCTCTTCTGGAGCATCCCCTGGTATCCCTTCTTCTGCCTTTGTATGCTTCACGATTCTCTTCCTGTTATCCCCTGTATGTTCCGGGTCTGCCCCGTCTCGAGGGTATCTCACGCCTCCCCTGTGGTGGGGTAACTGGCTAGTCCTGCGACCCTGACCAGTGCTCCTCCAAGACTTAGTTACAACATTCTTCTGTTGCTCCCCTCAGGTGTATATTCTTCCGCCTATGTGTGCTCTCGCTGTACACTTCCCTCACTTTGTGTCTTGACTCTCCGGCGCCATGCTTGGGCTTCCACACTGCCAGTGGCGCTTCACTGTCTCCTCTTGCCGCCTACGCAGTCTAGAGGGTTGCAATTCTGCAATGGTTCAGTTTGTGTGCTGGTGCATACACAAAGTAAAGCGCCCACTTGCTTCTTTACTTATGTTCCCATCATGCCGTCTTGCCGTGTGCCGTTCCTGCTTTGGTGCTAAGCGTCAGGGCCATGCTTGTTCAACTGAGTTCAGTTCTATCCCTTTGTGTCCGTGTCCACTCAATACTGAGAACCGGCGTGCACCCTTCATCTTGTGTTGTACACAGGCTACTCTGTACAAGTGCTTGAAGGAGAACACCACCTGAGCTGCCAGGTATACTGAGAACCGGCGTGCGCCCTTCATCTTGTGTGGCACACAGGTTACTCTGTACATGCGCTTGAAGGAGAACACCACCCGAGTTGCCAGGTATACTGAGAACCAGCATGCGCCATTTATCTTGTGTGGCACACAGGTTACTCTGTACATGTGCTTGAAGGAGAACGCCACCTGAGTTGCCAGGTATACTGAGAACCGGCATGCGCCCTTCATCTTGTGTGGCACACAGGTTACTCTGTACATGCGGTTGAAGGAGAACACCGCCTGAGTTGCCAGGTATACTGAGAACCGGCGTGCGTCCTTCATCTTGTGTGGCACACAGGTTACTCTGTACATGCGGTTGAAGGAGAACACCACCCGAGTTGCCAGGTATACTGAGAACCGGCGTGCGCCCTTCATCTTGTGTGGCACACAGGTTACTCTGTACATGCGGTTGAAGGAGAACACCGCCTGAGTTGCCAGGTATACTGAGAACCGGCATGCGCCCTTCATCTTGTGTGGCACACAGGTTACTCTGTACATGTGCTTGAAGGAGAACACCACCCGAGTTGCCAGGTATACTGAGAACCGGCATGCGCCCTTCATCTTGTGTGGCACACCGGTTACTCTGTACATGTGCTTGAAGGAGAACACCACCCGAGTTGCCAGGTATACTGAGAACCGGCATGCGCCCTTCATCTTGTGTGGCACACAGGTTACTCTGTACATGCGCTTGAAGGAGAACGCCACCTGAGTTGCCAGGTATACTGAGAACCGGCGTGCGCCCTTCATCTTGTGTGGCACACAGGTTACCCTGTACATGCGGTTGAAGGAGAACACCGCTTGAGTTGCCAGGTATACTCCGTCTTTTGTGGTGTGGCACACAGTGTACTTTGTATATTCCATGCGGTCAAAATCTTTCTCCATAGGATTGGTCATGTCATGTATGCCCCATTCTGTTGTCTATGTGCCCGCCACTACTTCTCTTATTCAAACGTTAAGGCGCCCACGCATGGCACTGCCCAGGACCCATATTTGCTTATGTACAGAGTTTCTCATCAAGATGTCCTTGCTATCCTTATAATAACTAAGATTTTTTTTTAAATGCCATATTGCCTATCCCACCAGTAGAATGGAGTAGAACATGTCAAGTGTGGGGTCCTTCAAGTCAAGTGAGGAGTGCGTCAGAAGGAGGGAGGGGTTGTCAATACAGTCACAGGGTACAGGATTATCAAGCAAAACAAGTTCAGTGAGTGGGAAACACTAGTAAGAAAGTTGATGACGTGGGTGAGGGCAGGTGAAGTGGAATGTATGCTCCGGAATCATCAAAGGTGTGGGTGGGTCAAAAGGCAGGGAGAGCGGGGAGGAGGGCAGGGTGAAGAGTCTTCAAAGGGTTTCTCTGTTATGGGGAGGAAAGATGCAAGAAGGGAGGAGAGGTAGAATGAGGTGACGGGTGCAAGCGCCTTCATAATTTGTGAGGTGAAGTTGATGGGAGAACTGGATGGGCCAGCTGAGAGCTGGTAGAGGGCACTTGAAAGGGTAGTAGGTGGTCGGAGGGACTGAGAAATAATAGGGTGGGCATGGTGTCACATAGGCAGTGAGAAGGAGGAGAGACCAACCCTTGCACCAGCAGTGAGGGTGGAGATGCAAATGGCCATATTCCTCAAAGGCTAATTTCTGGCAGGCGGCCTTGTTGGAAACCCACCCTTTCGGGACTACAGCATGCACTTCCCAGCATGGCCCTGGTGAGCAGGAACTGGTTCAAGGTCGTGCCGGAGCAGCCAGAGCTAAGGAGTGTGAGATGGGTGGTGGTGGTGAGGCCCCAAGGGGAATCCCTCACATTGGGGGTGCCAGACCCATGTCCAGAGCTGGCCTGCAGGGATCCTGGAGCCTCTTCAGCTGTTGGCTGGCTGGATCCATGATTGGAGGAGGGGAATGTATCCGCGAGCAGGACAGGTGGTCTGCAGAGGGAGTAAGCACCTTATGGAAGTCTGCAAAGGCTCCCTCATCTTTGACGGGGAAAGACAAGTGTGTTCCATGTCATATCCCCTAGAGGACCCCCAAAGGCATGAAGCCATTAAGCAACTTCTCATCTTTGCCCCATTAGATTTTCTATACCAGTTTCTTTTTTTTGTATTATTTGTGCTTGGTTTATTTCAAACCTTCAGATACAAAATTCACAAAATACAAATAAATCGATCTTCACATCAATTTCATCATCATTATTACTTCAATTCAAATACAAAGAATAATGGACCAATCCAGTAAATAGTCCTTATCTGAGCTTAAAAACCTCATCTGAGAATGTTATCCCTCCGGCCAGAGAAGCTAATTAGGGAGTGCAGTGAGCTGGGCAGGCATTGCCAAGAGTCTAAGAACTCACTATCCTGACCCTGCCACCAGTCGCTCTGGTAACGCTTTACTCAGCCAGAGAAGCTAATTAGGGAGTGCGGTGAGATGGCCAGGCATTGCCAAGAGTCTAAGAACTCAATATCCTGAGCCAGCCAGCAAGTGGCATCCAGTCGCTCTGGAAATGCTTTACCCATCCAGAGAAGCTAATCAGGGAGTGCAGTGAGATGGGCAGGCATTGTCAAGGGTCTAAGAACTCAATATCCTGACGCTGCCAACAGGTGGCATCCAGTCGCTCTGGTAACGCTTTACCCAGCCAGAGAAGCTAATTAGGGAGTCCAGTGAGATGGGCAGGCATTGTCAAGAGTCTAAGAACTCAATATCCTGACCCAGCAACAGGTGGCATCCAGTCGCTCTGGTAACGCTTTACACGGCCAGAGAAGCTAAATTAGGGAGTGCAGTGAGAACTCAATATCCTGACCCTGCCAGTAGGTGGCATCCTGTCGCTCTGGTAACGCTTTACCCATCCAGAGAAGCTAATTAGGGAGTGCAGTGAGATGGGCAGGGATTGCCAAGAGTCTAAGAACTCAATATCCTGACCCAGCCAGCCGGTGGCATCCAGTCTCTCTGGTAACGCTTTACACGGCCAGAGAAGCTAATTAGGGAGTGCAGCGAGATGGGCAGGCATTGCCAAGAGTTTAAGAACTCAATATCCTGACCCTGCCAGCAGGTGGCATCCAGTCGCTCTGGTCATGCTTTACCCATCCAGAGAAGCTAATTAGGGAGTGCAGTGAGATGGGCAGGCATTGCCAAGAGTCTAAGAACTCAATATCCTGACCCAGCCAACAGGTGGCATCCAGTCGCTCTGGTAACGCTTTACACGGCCAGAGAAGCTAATTAGGGAGTGCAGCGAGATGGGCTGGCATTGCCAAGAGTCTCAAAATCCTGAGCCTGCCAACAGGTGGCATCCAGTCTCTCTGGTAATGCTTTACCCGGCCAGAGAAGCTAATTAGGGAGTGCAGCGAGATGGGCAGGCATTGCCAAGAGTCTAAGAACTCAATATCCTGACCCTGCCAGCAGGTGGCATCCAGTCGCTCTGGTCATGCTTTACCCATCCAGTGAAGCTAATTAGGGAGTGCAGTGAGATGGGCAGGCATTGCCACGAGTCTAAGAACTCAATATCCTTGTCGTGACTTGCCGCGTAGTGAAGAGTAATGGGCCTCTGTCCACAAATCACCCACAGGGAAAGAGTAAATAAACTCCCTGTGCGAGCTTTGAGGCCACAGGTGGTTTGATGGTTCGCCGGATCTGATGACGCCAAGGACCCCAGATGCTGTTGAATGAAAGTTAACGTTAGCACAGGCAAACACAGTACTTTGGTATGAAGAAGTGCGTAATAATCGCTTACCTAAACCCAGCAGGGATGATACTGGGGTATCTGGGGTCTGGTGCGAGGGAGCGCCGTAGATCCGGATAGCCGTGTCCCAGATGGTAGGTACCGGCTGTACCTGTAGCCCTGCCGTACTTGAAGGGCACTTGGAATTAAACACGTAGAGCCAATGGCCGAAGATCGTAGAGTCAAGAAGGGGCAATCCGAAAACAATCCGTTAAGCAAAGCAAAGTGTCCAGAGTACCAGTATCCGTGCAGTTCCGAGCGACAAGATCCGAGGAGTAAGCAAGCCAGTCCGTGTTCATGAGCCAAAGTCCAACTCCGAAGTAACAAAGTAACGTGATTTCTGCAAGTGCCGAACAGAGTCGTGAAACAGCTGTGAAGCGGTAAGAACTCGAACTTCCTGGCTTTTATGTGCGTCGGCTCCCGGTCACGGCAGCGGAACTCTGGGCACGTGATCGGGAAGTCGTTGCGGAACCAGGAAGCAACCGCGATCGGGTGTTCCAGCCCGAACGCAGCCTCCATGGGAGTTGCCAATGGAAACGAGGCAACAAACCGGGCCGGCCTCTACGCACGGCCTGCACTCGCTGATGATGGCGACTCCCTCGCACCCTAGGTGAGGAGATGTCTCGGGAGGTGGGCTGCAAACCGGGGAAAGTACCAGTGTGTGCTGGGGTATCAATCGAAGAGGTGCATGGTGGCGAGACTGGTATGTTGTGCATGACAGAGCCCCCCCTCAATGGCCCACGACCACGTGGGCAGGAAGGGTGATCCCGGTGGAAACGCGAAACAAGTCTCGGGCATGGACATCCCCTGCAGGGACCCAACAACGCTCCTCGGGGCCAAAACCCACCCAGTCTACGAGATACTGGAGTCCACCCCTAATCACACGAGAACCCAATATAGCTGACACCTCATACTCCACTGAGTCACCCACCGCAATAGGGCCAGGCGTAGACCGGAGACGAGTAGGGGCCGGACAAGGTTTCAACAAAGAGGTGTGGAAGACGGGGTGAATGCGCCAAGAAGCAGGGACTGATAGGCGATAGGCTACAGGGTTGATCACAGCGGAGATCTTATACGGGCCCACAAAACGGGGAAGTAGCTTGCGACAACCAGGAAGCCTAAGGTGATGAGAAGAGAGCCAAACCCTGTCCCCCACGACATAGGAAGGTGCCACTGCCCTCCTTCGGTCCGCTGCAGCCTTCATAGATTCCCAGGCTTCCTGAAGATGAGTAAGGGTTTGGGCCTGAACGGCCGCCAAGTCGCGGGCACAGGCGACAGCAGCCGGATTGTCAGAGGGTGCCAGGTCCGGGATAGGTAAGGTGCGGGGGTGTTGACCATACAAAACATAAAAGGGAGAAGAGCCAGTGGAGGAATGTGTGGAGTTGTTGTATGAGAACTCAGCGAGATGTAGCAAGCCCAGCCAGGACTGCTGGTGTTGCAAAATCAGACAACGCAAGTATTGTTCCATGGCCTGGTTCACCCTCTCAGTCTGGCCGTCCGTCTCCGGGTGGTACGCGGAGGAAAAGCGGGAATCGATACCCAGGAGGGCCGTGAGAACACGCCAGAACCGAGAAGTGAATTGGGGCCCCCTATCCGAGACAATAATCGTGGGTAACCCAAAGAGACAAAAGACCGACTTAAAGAAGAGATCGGCCAAAGCTGGGGCAGAAGGGATACCAGAACAAGGTATGAAGCGAGCCATTTTGGAAAACGAGTCGACCACCACCCATATGGTGTCGAATCCCTTAGTCCGGGGTAGGTTTGTTACAAAATCCATGGAAACCGTGTGCCAGGGTCTGGGAGGTACAGGTAACGGAAGCAGGAGCCCGACCGGACGCCCTCTGCGGTGCTTACACTGGGCGCATATAGCACAGGTGTTAACATACCCTTCTACATCGTGTTTCATGGAGGGCCACCAACACCAACGTCTGAGAATATCCAACGTGCGTTTTTGTCCGGGATGGCCATTGATGGCGCTATCGTGGGACCATTCCAGGGCGAGATTGCGAGCGTCGGTCGTAGGTAACCACAATCTGTTTTGGATATACGGCAGCCCTTCATGAAACGCCGGATCCCACTCGGTGACCTGATCAGGATGTAGCGAAACCCATGTGCGAATCGAGTCTAACAGAGACAAAGGAGGGGTGCACAGACAAATGACATGTTAGTTTAATAGGCTTTCTGGGAAAACAGGTAAGGATACCCCACCCGGAGAGCGAGACAATGCGTCCGCCTTCCCATGGGACAGACCGGAACGATGTTTGATCTGGAAGTCAAAGGCTGCGAAGAATAAATGCCACCGCACCTGCCGACTGTTAATTCACCTCAGCGAGGCCAGATCCTGGAGGTTGCGGTGGTCAGTGAACACCGTGACTGTGTGCCTCGCCCCCAACAGGTGATGCCGCCAGACCAAGAAAGCGTCCTTGATGGCCAACAGTTCTTTCTCCGTGACGGTGTAATGCAGCTCTGTAGCAGAGAATTTCCGGGAATGAAACGCCACTGGATGCAACTGCCCCGAATGAGGGCATCGTTGGGACAAGACCGCCCCAAGAGCGAAAGAGGACGCATCAGCCTCCACAATGAACGGGAGTTCAGGGTCGGGATGCTTCAGGACAGGAGCAGTAGTAAATGCAGACTTCAGGGCGTCAAAAGCCGCTTGGTGTTTTTCCAACCAGACAAAAGGCGATTTGGGGCTGGTTAGGGCAGTAAGGGGAGCTACCAGAGACGAGAAGTCCTGGATGAAGCGCCTGTAGAAATTCGAGAACCCAAGGAATGATTGCAAGGACTTGATGTTGCTGGGTTTAGGCCAGTCCAAAACCGCACGGACCTTGGACTGGTTCATGGCTAAACCCCCAGGGGTAATATGGAATCCCAGGAATTCAACGCTTTCAGTGTGGAACTGGCATTTCTCGGGTTTGGCGTAGAGTGAGTGTTGGCGGAGGCGGGACAGTACCTCGCGGACGTGCACTATATGTGTTTTTATGTCCTGCGAGTAGATCAGGATATCGTCAAGGTATACTGCCACACATACGTCCAACAAATCGTGAAATACTTCGTTCATAAAACGTTGGAAGGTAGCAGGGGCGTTACAAAGCCCGAAGGGCATGACCACGTATTCAAACAATCCGTAGCGAGTGCAGAAGGCTGTTTTCCACTCGTCCCAGGAGCGGATTCGGACCAGGTTATAGGCCCCACGGAGATCGAGTTTTGTGAAGATGGTAGCGTGGCTTAACCTGTCCAGCAATGGGGTAATCAACGGTATCGGGTATCGATTTTTTATGGTGATAGAATTCAGTCGGCGGTAGTCCACACAAGGACACAGATCGCCCTCCTTTTTAGGGACAAAGAATATAGGGCTAGCAGCCGGAGAGGTGGAGGGACGTATATGACCGACCTTTAATGCTACATGGATGTACTCCTTTAATGCCTGTTCCTCCGAGGGAGATAAGGAGTAGATGCGGCCTGAGGGAATCACAGAATCAGGAACTAGGTCAATGGGGCAGTCGTAGGATCGGTGCGGTGGGAGCACCTCCGAGGAACCCTTGTCAAAGACCTCATGGAAATCGCCGTATTCCGAAGGGAAACCAACGGCAACCGCCCCCACTACATGAGGCTCTAGAGCCATAGGGATCTCCTCGTGCAGCGTGAGCTGTGCTATGGCCCCTAGGGCTTGTGGAGGTGATTCTGTGTCGTCAGGTGCGGTGAGGCAATAATACTGACACGTCTCAGATTCAAAATGGACCTGCCCCGACTTCCAGTCAATCAAGGGATTGTGTTGATGCAACCAAGGAAGACCCAGGATGATTCCGAACTGTGGCATCGTAATCAAATCGAATGTGATGGTTTCCTGATGCGTGTTCTGTATAGTGAGGGTGATCGGGGCGGTTTGTTGCATGATTGGGCCCGATATTAATGATGTACCATCCACCGCTTGTACTGGCTCTGGATGCTGCTTGGTGATCAGAGGTAGGTTTAAAGATCCGGCCAAGGTGATGTCGGTGTAGTTGCCCGTGGCGCCTGAATCGATGTAAATCGAGACGACGTGGGCAATGTCGGGTGTAGGGTTAAGTGTGGCCTGTACCAACACTGGCCTGATCCTGCCAAAGGTGGGGTTCCTGTCCGGGGAAACGGAAGTACTGCTCGAGCCGGTCCCCGGGTCTAGGGTCGAGCATTCGGAAAAACCGGAATCTTGAGCTTAGGGCGTCTGGGACATGACTTTACAAAATGGCCATTTAGGCCGCAGTAGAAACAAGCATGGTCGGTTCTTCTGCGATCCCTTTCCAGTTGCGTGATGGGACTGCGAATGCCACCTATTTGCATGGGTTCGATGCCCGCACCAGAGGAAGAGGAAGGGGAAGTGGCAATGGGGATTCCTGTTTCAAACCGACGTTCGGAACGCCATACGTCAATTTGCAATGCGAGGTCCACTAACTCAGTATGGGTCGTGGGCAAGGATGGGACAACGGCCATAGCATCTTTCATGGTGTTATTGAGCCCCCTATAGATAACGACTGCCCTTTTTGGTTCAGGCCAGGATGTTTCAGCGGCTAGCTGATTGAAACGGGCAATGTATTCCAGGAGAGAACCCTTCCCTTGAGTCAATTCTAACAGCTCGAGGTCCCTAGATTGGGCCTTGTGACGCGTGTCGAACACATGGGACATTTCTGTGACTAGTAGCTCAAAGTCGTACAGGACAGGGTTGTCGTTTTCCAACAAAGGGTTGGCCCATTCGGCCGCGGTGCCGGCCAGATGGGATAAGGTGAACGCCGCTTTAGTGGTAGCGTCAGGAAAAGCCTGAGGTCTACAGAGGAAATGTAATTTACACTGATTAATAAAGGTGCGAAACTTTCTGGGGTCACCGTGGAACCTCTCTGGGGCGGCCAAGGGAAAAGGCGTGGGCATGAGTACTGGTAACTGAGGTGCTGCAGGGGCAATAGGAGGCTGGGGAACAATCGGCTGAGCAGTTGGGGGTTGCGCTGCGGCAGCGGCCTCCCCGAACTCGGCATCAGTGGGCAAAGGATGTTGTGTGCTTTGAATCAAGTCTAGCCTCTGGTGTATCGTAGCAGTAGCTGCAACCATATCTGCTCTTAGCAATGTGAGTGCCTGTACCAAGGCAGCCACGGGGTCCTCAGCCGCAGGCTCCATACTCTCCACAACGCAAACGGCTTCACAGTCTGTCGTGACTTGCCGCGTAGTGAAGAGTAATGGGCCTCTGTCCACAAATCACCCACAGGGAAAGAGTAAATAAACTCCCTGTGCGAGCTTTGAGGCCACAGGTGGTTTGATGGTTCGCCGGATCTGATGACGCCAAGGACCCCAGATGCTGTTGAATGAAAGTTAACGTTAGCACAGGCAAACACAGTACTTTGGTATGAAGAAGTGCGTAATAATCTCTTACCTAAACCCAGCAGGGATGATACTGGGGTATCTGGGGTCTGGTGCGAGGGAGCGCCGTAGATCCGGATAGCCGTGTCCCAGATGGTAGGTACCGGCTGTACCTGTAGCCCTGCCATACTTGAAGGGCACTTGGAATTAAACACGTAGAGCCAATGGCCGAAGATCGTAGAGTCAAGAAGGGGCAATCCGAAAACAATCCGTTAAGCAAAGCAAAGTGTCCAGAGTACCAGTATCCGTGCAGTTCCGAGCGACAAGATCCGAGGAGTAAGCAAGCCAGTCCGTGTTCATGAGCCAAAGTCCAACTCCGAAGTAACAAAGTAACGTGATTTCTGCAAGTGCCGAACAGAGTCGTGAAACAGCTGTGAAGCGGTAAGAACTCGAACTTCCTGGCTTTTATGTGCGTCGGCTCCCGGTCACGTGAGCGGAACTCTGGGCACGTGATCGGGAAGTCGTCGCGGAACCAGGAAGCAACCGCGATCGGGTGTTCCAGCCCGAACGCAGCCTCCATGGGAGTTGCCAATGGAAACGAGGCAACAAACCGGGCTGGCCTCTACGCACGGCCCGCACTCGCTGATGATGGCGACTCCCTCGCACCCTAGGTGAGGAGATGTCTCGGGAGGTGGGCTGCAACCCGGGGAAAGTACCAGTGTGTGCTGGGGTATCAATCGAAGAGGTGCATGGTGGCGAGACTGGTATGTTGTGCATGACAATCCTGGCCCTGCCAGCAAGTGGCATCCAGTCCCTCTGGTAATGCTTTACCCATCCAGAGAAGCTAATTAGGGAGTGCAGTGAGATGGGCAGGGATTGCCAAGAGTCTAAGAACTCAATATCCTGACCTAGCCAACAGGTGGCATCCAGTCGCTCTGGTAACGCTTTACACGGCCAGAGATGCTAATTAGGGAGTGCAGCGAGATGGGCAGGCATTGCCAAGAGTCTAAGAAATCAATATCCTGACCCTGCCAGCAGGTGGCATCCAGTCACCCTGGTAACGCTTTACCCATCCAAAGATACTAATTAGGGAGTGCAGTAAGATGGGCAGGCATTGCCAAGAGTCTAAGAACTCACTATCCTGACCCTGCCAGCAGGTGGGATCCAGTCGCTCTGGTAATGATTTACCCATCCAGAGAAGCTAACTAGGGAGTGCAGTGAGATGGGCAGGCATTGCCAAGAGTCTAGGAACTCACTATCCTGACCCTGCCAGCAGGTGGGATCGAGTCGCTCTGGTAATGCTTTACCCATCCAGAGAAGCTAACTAGGGAGTGCAGTGAGATGGGCAGGCATTGCTAAGAGTCTAGGAACTCACTATCCTGACCCTGCCAGCAGGTGGGATCCAGTCGCTCTGGTAATGCTTTACCCATCCAGAGAAGCTAACTAGGGAGTGCAGTGAGATGGGCAGGCATTGCCAAGAGTCTAGGAACTCAATATTGTGAGCCTGCCAGCAGGTAGGATCCAGTCGCTCTGGTAACGCTTTACTCGGCCAGAGAAGCTAATTAGGGAGTGCAGTGAGATGGGCAGGCATTGCCAAGAGTCTAGGAACTCAATATCCTGACCCTGCCAGCAAGTGGCATTCAGTCGCTCGGGTAACGCTTTACTCGGCCAGACAAGCTAATTAGGGAGTGCAGTGAGATGGGCAGGCATTGCCAAGAGTCTAAGAACTCAATATCCTGAGCATGCCAGCAAATGGCATCCAGTCGCTCTGGTAACGCTTTATCCAGCCAGAGAAGCTAATTAGGGAGTGCAATGAGATGGGCATTCATTGCCAAGAGTCTGAGAATTCAATATCCTGAGTTTACCAGATGGGGGGGATCCGGTCGCTCTGGAACACTATACTCTGCCAGAGATGTTAATTCGAGAGTGCAGTGACATGGCCAGGCATTGCCAAGAGTCTGAGAACTCACTATCTTAAGCCTGCCGGCAAGTGGGATCCAGTCTCTCGGGTAACGCTTTACTCAGCCAGAGAAGCTAATTAGGGAGTGCAGCGAGATGGGCAGGCATTGCCAAGAGTCTAAGAACTCAATATCCTGACCCTGCAAGCAGGTGGCATCCAGTCGCTCTGGTTTTGCCCATTTTGCTTTTCCACCAAACAAATGGGCACAGTTGCCACTTCTGGATGGATAGATGACAGGGCTGGGCTGGAGACCATGGACATGTTTTTCAAAGTGGCTCCATATTGCATCATGCTAGGAAGCTAAACCACTCTACCGCTCTGTGTGCCCCCAACAAGGGGGTGATAGCTGTTTGCATCCCGTGGATTCGTGCCGGGTTGGGGGGATACTTTAAAAAACATGCTTGAACCAGAGATGGGCTGCGGCTGTCTTGCATGTGTGCAATCTCAAGTTATAAACAAGAAAAAAAGATGGCCGCCACCAAAGTAAATAGAAAAAGGACCATGTCCCTTTTCTATGTCCAATGCGGCGGCCAGGTGAAGATGAGAAGGAACCCGGCAACTTCCAGTGCCAGCAGCTAAGTGGGGGTGGCGGGGTGCTAGTGGGGTGTTGACGATGACCTGGGGCCTGTGGGAACGATTGAAGGCCCCGTTGTTGAAACGCTAAAACTAAGAAGGAAGGGGCACGGTGGGCTAGTGGAATGCAGGCGGGCACTGGTAGTCTCTGCCCGTATTTCCAGCCACCCGATTGGCTAAACGCTCTTTCCCTAGGAAGAGAAGATATATGGGTCCTGTTACTGGAAGAAAATATTACAACAAGGAACATATATTGTTAGTCGGGGTGACAAGAAGTATCAGGCCAATCACACAAACATGATCCTACACCAAAACCAGTTCCTACACTTACACTACTTTATAATTATGGCATTTTGCACGTGGTCCCACAGTACTGCGCACAGGCGCGAGCGCGCCCACACACACAGGTTCTTGAATTCTCTGAGTTGTACCAAATAAAAAGAGACCACAATTCAACTCGGGCTTGAAATGTGTCTGCCCCAACCTGGATCCAGTAAAGGAAAATCTATAGAACACAGAAAGTCAACATTTAATGACAAGGGCTCTTGCTGCTCTGTGAGCGAAGGGCATGGCACGGTGTGCAACCCAATATGTAGACATAGTGCCCAACTGAATGCGCAGTAAGTCTATTCTCTTGTCACCTAGTCACAAAATGTCACCCGGGGCAAGTTTCAACATCCTGTGTGGGTCTGCGCCATTGAACTGAGCAACACAACCGCAGAGTGAAGCGACGGGATCATACTTCTAGCTGGGCAGGATGCCCCCTGCGGCATGCCTGGCGGCGGTCTGCATGGGCACGCTGTCCTTCACCCTTTCTAGAATCTGAATAACGATTACAAGGCATTTCAAGGGCAGCAGCATCAGTCCACAAGAAAGGCGCGTGTATCCTTACTTAATACGGGTAACTTTTAAACTAAAGCAGTTCAAGGAGGCTGCAGAGTCTATATCTAGGATAGCTGCAGGGCGAGGAGCTCGCATCAGCAGCCTCACAGAAATGGAATTCCAAAAAGGAACCTGTTACCTAGTGTCCAACAAGCAGACCTGAGTGCAGGCTCCCCCGAGGCCTGCAGCACTCAGTCACTCTCTCCTGTCTGGGACCCCTCCCACACGAAGGGCCTACAAAGCAAGGTCCCAGCATGTGAGAAGCCAAACCTTTCCCCAGATTCACTTCTAAGTGATATTTCTCCCGAGCAGCCAATGGGCAAAGCAGGGCCCCAGCATGTGAGAAGCTAAATCTTTCCACAGATGCGCTTCTATGTGATATTTCCCCTGAGCAGGCAATAGGCAAAGCAAGGCCACAGCAGGTGAGAAGCCAAACCTTTCCACATATTTGCTTCTAAGTGATATTTCCCCTGAGCAGGCAATGGGCAAAACAGGGTCCCAGCATGCGAGAAGCCAAACCTTTCCACAGATGCGCTTCTATGTGATATTTCCCCTGAGCAGGCAATGGGCAAAGCAAGGCCCCAGCATGCGAGAAGCCAAACCTTTCCACAGATGCGCTTCTATGTGATATTTCCCCTGAGCAGGCAATGGGCAAAGCAAGGCCCAGCATGCGAGAAGCCAAACCTTTCCACAGATGCGCTTCTGAGTGATATTTCCCCTGAGCAGGCAATTGGCAAAGCAAGGCCCCAGCATGTGAAAAGCCAAACCTTTCCACAGCTGCGCTGCTATGTGATATTTCCCCTGAGCAGGCAATGGGCAAAGCAATACCCCCAGCATGCGAGAAGCTGAACCTTTCCACCGATGCACCTCTATGTGATATTTCCACTGAGCAGGCAATGGGCAAAGCAAGGCCCCAGCATGTGAGAAGCCGAACCTTTCCCCAGATGCGCTTCTATGTGATATTTCCCCTGAGCAGGCAATGGGTGTTAAGACGGATTTCTGAACTCTGTCCTGGCGGCGCAGAAGTTCAGAAGGCCAACCTAATTACTTGGAACAGGGTAACCTCTGGACAAGCCAGACCAATCAGGGTAGCGATCGCGGCGGTCAAGACTAGGTCTCAAGAGGGGTGAGGGTGACTGAAAGCCCGCAATGAGCACACAAAGCAAGAACACTTACAAACTACTCCAAACAGGTGTTATATTAAAAATATATACACATTTATTCCAAGGCCTTTGCAATAATGACCGTAGCGAGAAATCACAATAAAACTCTAGTAAACCAACACATACCAAACCAATACAATATATATACAAATACAAACGAGTCTAAAGCGTTAGATGCACGAAATGTGTAGTCCACCTAGAAGGGAAGGAAAACAGGCAGTGCGAAATATTGCTTAGACCCAGTCCGCCTTCAGAGGCACCTAACTAAAAGGAAGTCCAAGCCCTACGAAGAGTGGAGCCTTGTGCTCAAAAGTACCTGCACACGCTGGTGCCAACGGGCAAAAAGGGGAGTCTGTTCGAGGGAATCAGGCAGTTCAGTTTGGTGCACGAATGAAGAACAGAGTTCCGCGACTCAAGCGCAGCCTCCACTGTGGGCAGAAGCAGAGCGTGAGTACGGAAAAGCGTGCTGTTTTGACACAGCGGGGAAAAGCTATGGGCTCCTGCAGGAGGGCGACCAGTTCCTAGCTATGCTACTCACCGGCCCCGATGCAAGCAGACCCAGGCTTCTCCGCGTCAGTTTCAGTGCTGGCAGGTTCAGGAGAGCAGGGGGACGTCTCGTCGTCGTGTAGATTCTGCAGCAGCAGAGTTGAGTTAAAGATGTCCCAAACCAAGTGAACCCGCACAGATTGTTGCCACAGCAGGGCAACGGAGCGGCCGTGTGTATCTCAGCCAAATGTACACTACTCACTTCAGACCTGGGAACGCCAAGTGTACGAATCGTGTGAGAGTGACAAGGACTAGAAATACAACACAACCTGGCGGCGGTTACAGAGCAAGACTCCTGGGTAGGCTGGTCAGTCTGCTGGATGGCCCAGAGGCACTTCCGAAGGCTTACGTGCAGGAGATGGTGTAGATGCTCAGAATAGCTGTCCCGCTATTCCAAGGGTTGAAGTACCAGTACAGGCCTTCTGGTTCGATCAGAGGTAGAAAGGGTTTCACAAGGCGACAGCAGTGCAGAGGAGGAGTCCTTCAGCGGGTCACCAGCGATTCCTCGGTTCAGCCTCGTGGTTGCAGGACACTTGGCTCCTGTATTCCTTTGTTCGTGAGAACTCAGGAGATCGACATGGTAGTGGCGTTTCCAGCCCCCTCTTATCCACGGTTCCCTTCGCGCCAAAACGGAGGGGACCCAATGGGAGATCCGCTCATCAACACTCACACCATACGTGGACCTATCATGGACCACGGTGGTCCCAGGCATTCACACCACCCTAGACTCTCTGGCACCCAGGATGTGTATTGGGACCAGACATCCCAGCCCACATCCTGGAGGCACACACAAGGTTTGTAGAAGCCAGCGAAAGCATCTGTGTTTCGTGGGAAAGTACATGCCCAAATAAGGAAGGCCCCGGGTCGGCTCGACCTAGGGAAGGTGAAGGGAGCAAGACGGTCAGCGGACAGGACAAAGGAGCCTCGTGGTCTGGCCATTTTGGGAGCCAGGCCACCATTTTGGGCTAAGCATGAGAAACGCGCTTAAAACGCCAAAAGGAGCTCAAAACACAAGAAACGATCGCTGCCACCATTCCCGTCCGTGAGTCACTTGCACCGATCAGTTACAATCCAAAAAGAGTATCTAGGGCCTGCAGAAGGCTAGAGACCCAAGAGAGCAGTAACTTAATTTACAGTGCCCTCTTGTGTCCTGTTGCACGAAAGCTGCAACATGATAAAGAAACTACAGAAAACAGCGTTTCCCGGTACTGACTGTTTTAAGGGCCTGTCAGTTTCCCCGTAAGAAAGGAGCGAAAGCCCAGAGGAGTGCGGCAGAAGGCTGCACTTCTCTGGCAAAGTCGAGAACAAGGTGAAAAACAACAGAAAAAAGTTTAGGGGTTGCCACATGGAAGGAAAATTACCCACAATTACGAAATCTTTCCTAACACCTGCTCAGGGGAAATATCACTTAGAAGCGCATCTGTGGAAAGGTTTGGCTCCTACATGCTGGGGCTTTGCTTTGCTTTGCCCATTGCCTGCTCAGGGGAAATATCACTTAGAAGCGCATCGGTTCTACCAGTGAGAGCAGCCCCACCTCCTTCCGCACTGTCCTCAGAAGTTATAGCGTCAAGCTGCGCTTCTTGCCACGCCACGATTCTTTGGATCATATCCAA
Source organism: Ambystoma mexicanum (assembly GCF_040938575.1). Classification (NCBI taxonomy): domain Eukaryota; kingdom Metazoa; phylum Chordata; class Amphibia; order Caudata; family Ambystomatidae; genus Ambystoma; species Ambystoma mexicanum. Next base: position 1,346,983,052 of record NC_090933.1, on the reverse strand, counting down.
TTTGGTGCCTTGAGAGGAAACATCTCTCTCCGCACACATCTTTTTCAATGTTTCTGATTTGGAAGCATTTAAAGTTAACAAGGTATTTGTTTCCATACTGTTAGATAGGACTATGGCCTTTTTAAAGTTATACTATAACAATTCACTACGTGTCCTGGTAGGAATAACTTGAAATGCCTTAGTTCGTGCGCAACACTGGATACCTTCAGTCGTATCCCACCGCTGTACACCAACTTGTTAAGACGGATTTCTGAACTCTGTCCTGGCGGCGCAGAAGTTCAGAAGGCCAACCTAATTACTTGGAACAGGGTAACCTCTGGACAAGCCAGACCAATCAGGGTAGCGATCGCGGCGGTCAAGACTAGGTCTCAAGAGGGGTGAGGGTGACTGAAAGCCCGCAATGAGCACACAAAGCAAGAACACTTACAAACTACTCCAAACACGTGTTATATTAAGAATATATACACATTTATTCCAAGGCCTTTGCAATAATGACCGTAGCGAGAAATCACAATAAAACTCTAGTAAACCAACACATACCAAACCAATACAATATATATACAAATACAAACGAGTCTAAAGCGTTAGATGCACGAAATGTGTAGTCCACCTAGAAGGGAAGGAAAACAGGCAGTGCGAAATAATGCTTAGACCCAGTCCGCCTTCAGAGGCACCTAACTAAAAGGAAGTCCAAGCCCTATGAAGAGTGGAGCCTTGTGCTCAAAAGTACCTGCACACGCTGGTGCCAACGGGCAAAAAGGGGAGTCTCTTCGAGGGAATCAGGCAGTTCAGTTTGGTGCACAAATGAAGAACAGAGTTCCGCGACTCAAGCGCAGCCTCCACTGTGGGCAGAAGCAGAGCGCGAGTACGGAAAGGCGTGCTGTTTTGACACAGTGGGGAAAAGCTATGGGCTCTCGCAGGAGGGCGACCAGTTCCTAGCTATGCTACTCACCAGTCCCCGATGCAAGCAGACCCAGGCTTCTCCGCGTCAGTTTCAGTGCTGGCAGGTTCAGGAGAGCAGGGGACGTCTCGTCGTGTAGATTCTGCAGCAGCAGAGTGGAGTTAAAGATGTCCCAAACAAAGTGAACCGGCACAGATTGTTGCCACAGCAGGGCAACGGAGCGGCCTTGTGTATCTCAGCCAAATGTACACTACTCACTTCAGACATGGGAACGCCAAGTATACGAATCGTGTGAGAGTGACAAGGACTAGAAATACAACACAACCTGGCGGCGGTTACAGAGCAAGACTGCTGGGTAGGCTGGTCAGTCTGCTGGATGGCCCAGAGACACTTCCGAAGGCTTACGTGCAGGAGATGGTGAAGATGCCGAGAATAGCTGTCCCCGCTATTCCAAGGGTCGAAGTACCAGTACAGGCCTTCTGGTTCGATCAGAGGTAAAAAGGGTTTCACAAAGCGACAGCAGTGCAGAGGAGGAGTCTTTCAGCGGGTCACCAGTGATTCCTCGGTTCAGTCTCGTGGTTGCAGGATACTTGGCTCCTGTATTCCTTCGTTCGTGAGAACTCAGGAGATCGACATGGTAGTGGCTTTTACAGCCCCCTCTTATCCACGGTACCCTTCACGCCAAAACGGAGGGGACCCAATGGGAGATCCGCTCATCAACACTCGCACCATACATGGACCTATAACGGACCACGGTGGTCCCAGGCATTCACACCACCCTAGACTCTGGCACCCAGGATGTGTATTGGGACCAGACATCCCAGCCCACATCCTGGGGCACACACAAGGCCTGTAGAAGCCCACGAAAGCATCTGTGTTTCGCGGGAAAGTACATGCCCAAATAAGGAAGGCCCCGGGTCGGCTCGACCTGGGGAAGGTGAAGGGGGCAAGACTGTCAGCGGACAGGACAAAGGAGCCTCGTGGTCTGGCCATTTTGGGAGCCAGGCCACCATTTTGGGCTAAGCGCGAGAAATGCGCTTAAAACGCCAAAAGGAGCTCAAAACACAAACGATCGCTGCCACCATTCCCGTCCGTGATTCACTTGCACCGATCAGTTACAATCCAAAAAGAGTATCTAGGGTCTGTAGAAGGCTAGAGACCCAAGAGAGCATTAACTTAGCTTACAGTGCCCTCTTGTGTCATATTGCACGAAAGCCGCAACATGATAAAGAAACTACGGAAAACAGCGTTTCCCGGTACTGACTGTCTTAAGGGCATGTCAGTTTCCCCGTAAGAATGGAGCGAAAGCCCAGAGGAGTGCGGCAGAAGGCTGCACTTCTCAAAGTCTAGATCATGATGAAAACAGCAAAAAGTTTAGGGGTTGCCACATGGAAGGAAAATTACCCACAATTAAGAAATCTTTCCTAACAACACAGAAAGAAGGCAAGTTAAATCAAGCAATGGCACAACTGTCCCCCGTTTACCTAGAGACAGTTCTGTATGAGGATCCCCCCCCCCCCACCTGGGAAATTTGTAAATTAAGCGTATTGACCCGCCCAGTCCAATTATGCTTATTATAGTTCCGATTCTGTTTTAAGGTTCTATAACCCCAAAGTACCTGGTTTCGTAGAGCTCTTTGGTGAGTCATCAACGGGCCCTTCTTGAGTGCACTCCATTTAAGGCAGGAGCCATGGGTTGTCGAGAGTCGGTGAAGAAAAGGGTAACACTTTCGTTGCGGCAGCAGCTTGACAATCGGTCGAAAACTTCCTGCAAGCTGAGGCGTGAGGTGCACCTTGACGATGAGTGTTCATTGTCGCAGAGAGGTAATGAAGATCTTTGGCCCAGCAAGGTCGTCGGCGTCTCTGTGGTCTTCGGGTGGTGGGAAACCCACCTGTGGATTCTCCTCAGTCGTCGGCGGCCTTGACTTTCTCCAGCAGGACGAAAGCGGTCGACGGTGATGAGCAAGGGAATCTTTGGATGAAATGTCTTGGGCAAAGGATCACTGTGGCTCCGGTCGGCGACGTTGATGGACTTCAATGTCGGGGCGCTTCATTTTGTGATTCCGCAGCGGTTCCAGTCTCCGATCGGCAGCCTTTCGAGGGTCTGATGTCCAGGGAGCTTTGGCAAAGAGCAGCTGGTGCGCAATGGTCCCTCGTAGCTCGGGAAGAGGTCTCCTAGCCTGGTCTTCTCTTGGATCAGTTCCTTGAAGGGACAGCAGCTTTCAGATTGGCGAAGGACAGCAGCAGCAATTCTTCTTCTTCCAGTGGGCTTCAAGGTTAAGCATCAAGTATCAACTTCAGCTTCTGAACGATTTCTAGCTGTGAGAGGTCCCCAGATATACTGTAATGTATATCATTCACTGATGGGGTCACACTCAGGCAACCAATCACTCAGATGGGTATTCATACCGGTTTTGGGCAGGGCTCTCTGTCATTGAATTACATACCAGAAACCAGACACCCATAAAATGAAGTGCATATTGGTCACACACTCCATTCACCCAGGTCCCACCCACAGGGTGTATCCACAACATAGTCACTGGGAAGGCTCCAGCCAGTCTGGACTGGACTACACAACACACCATATTTGGAACTTCCACCCAACAGCCAGTCGGGGGTGGGGGGGAGGGACAGAGTCAGGGCTTCCCAGGACTTTGGGAAAACAAGGTAAGAGACAATAGAAAGCAAGAGGCCACAGGGGCTAGTTTCCTATCAGGAATCAACTGATTCCCATGGCAGGGCCTGGGTGTCCCAAAATGGAGGATACTCAAAGCACCTGTCAAATTCAGCATGGAGCAACCACCAGCCCATACCCTGCTCTGTGGGCCACCCACAGGTGCCCAAAAACATACACTAGTGGTACAGGGTTGTACCCCACCCATGGGTGCCATTAGGGTATCCCAATGGTCTGTACACCAAACCAAAAAGAGGGCGAGCTGCACTGCTAGGAGTCCCACATGGACTTCTGGGCAGAAAAATAACATGAAAAGGGACTACAGAACAAGGACAACGAAGCCATGTCCCTCCAATTGATTTCCAGCATTGCGGTGCAGAATTGAATTATGACAGTGCAGGGAGGACCAAATCAGAAGACAGGCCTTCTCGGTCTAGGCCCCAAGACTCTGGAACCTCCTCCCGTGAACATCAGACTTGCCCCATCACTTTTACAGTTTGGAAAAAAGCTCAGGACCTTCCTCTTCAAGGAATGTCTCCCTCTTAACACCTATGTTCACACACCCTGTACTGCCCCCCCTACCAGAGCTTCGCAATCTGCTTCCCACTTGCTGTCAATTGTCCACCCTCCCATTAGCTTCCTGCTTCTTTTGTTTTCTGCTTCCCTTACTGTGTTTTCCCCCTATGATTGTAAAGCGCTCCGTCTCTGACACAAGCTTGTTTGTTCTGTCAATCGTGTGGGGATGTGTTTGGTGTTTAGCTGAGTTTAAAGTCAATGTTAGATTGTGGTGTCTGCATGGTCTCTGCCATTCTCGCTCTGGTAAGTGACTGGTGCTTTTTCTTTCAACTCAGTCTTCTTCCCACAATAGTGTTGTTGGTTATATATTTGTGGCAATATACATTTGCCCAAATGTATTGAACTTCTCAGTGATTACATCATAGACAAACACGTGTCTGAATGGAATGGGGAGACATCATTTACTAGTTTAGTCATTTGTGAGGAAGTATAATTGTATAACGTGTATGCACAACAACCCTGATGGTTACAATATCCATTTATTTTGTTTGTTCACCCAGCGTGTTTTACTTTCCTCCTTATGCTCCTGGAGTTGGATGATAACGGTTTCTAAATATAAATGCATCGTTCTATTCCTGCTGCATGTCACTCTGTCAAATTACATTTTAACATTAGGGCACTACTACTCTGCCACCGGGGCGCCTGTTCCCAATAGATGACATCCATGTGAATGATTAACCTATGCACATAAGTAATACTGAGAACCAGTCTTCCTCTTTATTGTGAAGCCTGCGATAGTGAACTGTTAAAACTAATACTGGGCATCTCCTTTTATTTCAATAGGTGACGGATGCCCCAGAAATGCAACAGTGATTTATCCATTCTCTGGACTAACGCAGTGCAAAGCTTCATTCGTAGAATATGCAATTCCCAAACATCTTGTAAGTATGCAGGTCTGGGGGCCACTTTCCTTTTCACAATTGAACTGAGATTGAGACGCGTGATTGATACATGGTGGCTTCCGACCATGCAACCTCCTTGTGATGACATCTAGTGCTTTCTGTCAGTCCTGGGATCTAACATCAAAACCACAGTGTTTGAAGTGTGGTAAGAAACGCATTGTTGTTGTTATTCATGATAGAACCCATGTGAGTGCTATTTCATTTCCATTCTGATTGTATGGGTAGTTTGTCGAGGGCATTTTGCGAAAAGCATGTAAATGCAAATGGACAAACCATATCCATGCACTGAATATTTCAATTCCTTCAGTCAGAGGAATATGCTCGTTTGTCACCAGAAATGACCCACACATGAGAAACCTCATCTTTACCCGGAATCTAGGACAAGATTCAGTGGAAAGGGTCCTTTTATTTAGCACCTGACATCATAAACTGGGGAGAAACCTTAAACGTGCACAGGATGAGGGAAATGGTGCCATTTCAAGAACTTACTTATTGCCCACATGAGAATATAGGTGAAACACCCAATCAGCATGCTGCATTTGGGAATAACGCTTATTTGCATGATACACTCATCTGCCACAAGCAAATAATTACAATTGAGAAACCCCATGTGTGCATAGAATGTGGGAAAGGGTTTGCTCAGAAGGGAGGTCTTAATCACCACCAGAGAACACATACAGGTGAGAAACCCCATGCGTGTGCCGAATGTGGGAAAGGTTTTGTTCGGAAGAGGAATCTTATTCACCATCAGAGAAGACCTACAGGTGTGAAACCTCATGAGTGCACTGAATGTGGGGAAGGGTTTGCTGTGAAGGGAGAGCTTATTAGCCACCAGAGAACACATACAGGTGAGAAACCTTATGAGTGCATTGAATGTGGGAAAGGGTTTGCTCAGAAGGGAGCTCTTATTTACCACCAGAGAACACATACAGGTGAGAAACCTTAAAAGTGCTCTGATTGTGGAGAAGGTTTACACAGAAAAGATGTCTTACTATCCACCAGAGAACACATACCAGTGAGAACCCACACATGTGCACAGAATTTGGAAAAATGCTTTACTAGTGAGGGAGGTCTTATTTGCCATCAGTCCTCACATACAGAGGAATACCTGATAAGTGTAATGAGTGTAGGAAGAACTTCTCTTTTAGGAGAAATCTTATTTGCCAGCAGAGAACACACATGGGTGTAAAACCTCAGGAGTGCATTGTATGTGAAAAAGGATTCATTCTAGGAAGTCCTCTTATTAGGTGGCAGGCAAAACATCCACAGATATTATCTTCCATGAGAGAACATGCAGGAGGGGACATTTCCTCTGCAATTGAAGCTTCAGAGAGGAGGAGGTGCTTCTTCAATGGACTGAGTTTGTCCTGGATATTGACTAAAACTGTGAAGGACTTGCCTATATACAGTTATTCCCAATTTCCTTTGGCACACAGATGGTGACAGATTATGATTGGTTAAAGCGCTGCTGTTTGAAATTCATCCCTTCTGGAACATTGTAAGAGGAGAATGTACCTTCTTTGTTGAGGCTCCCCTCCTATGGAACACTTTACCTAAGAACTTTAGGCAAATGAATGGGCGCCATCACTTTGAAAAAGCTTAGACTGAGTGCTCGAATCAGTGGGTGAAACTGCCCTATGAATTAATTGCCAAGAGGCCGCCTATCAGTAAATGAATAATCATTTGTGTTGATGGTGCCAGAGAACATATACAGATGAGAAACCACATTGGGGCAAGTGAATGTGGGAGACCTTTAGTATTCTCCTGGATCTCCAACACCCTTGACCATTAGATCCTACTTGGTCTAAGAGACACCTGCATCAGGGATTCAGCCTGCTTCTTTTTACAATCCTCCCAGGCTGGCAGTTATGATGCCTCATTTGATATCAACCCTTGGTTAACAGGATGTGGCATGCTCCAGCGTTCCACCTTATCCCCTTTACCTAACATTTTATGTTCTGCCCCTGGTCTAACAATCACCTACAGATTCAGATTCTGTGATCACAACATTCAGATCCTCTTGTGCTTTTTTGGGAGCTTAGCAAAAGCATCACTTTACTTTCAGAGCTGTCTGAAAACCATGAACTCATAAATTGTTTCTCACGACTGCAGTGGGCAAAACTGTATATTGGATGTTGGGGTTGCACTTGGTGTGGTTCCTTGGCCTTCCTCTGAGCTTAGAGGTCATGCCTTATACCTGGGTGCCAAAAGTGACCGTGAGCTTTCATTTGTCTCTGAGCCGTGGTTGGCAAAGGTTTATTTCCACATTAAGTTGTTGCAGAATAACCTCCCTCTTCCATGGACTATGGCAATGCCATTTTATCTGTGCCCCCTGTCACATGTGACTAACTTCAGCTGGCACACAAAGTTCTAACCAGGCATTCTGAATTTTGACCATATCACTCTGGTTCATTGCAATCTGCACAGGCTTCCTGCGATGTCTGAGGTTGGGTTTAAGGTGCTTTGTCGAGCTGATTGTGTCTTTTATTGCACAGGTCCTGCCCCCCCCCCCCCCATCTTCAGTCCACACTTGACCCATGACCACCCTGTACCTTTACTTCTAGCCCTCCAGAAGAGGATTTCCTGTTTCAGAAGGTAGCCGGGTGGCGTAACCTATTAGGTTGAAGCTCTCTAAATCTGGAATGCTCTCTGCCTAAGATTGCACGTGACCTTCGGATGCTTGCTGAAGACCTATTCTTTTTTTTCTGGTTTCCCTTTCCTTCATTTTGCTGGATGCTGTTATGTTGTAATGCCCACCTGCTGTTAAAACCCATTAACCTGTGCATGAACAATGCATTTTCTTTTTAAAGAAGGCAGCTCTTATACCATCCTTACAGAAAAACTGTGTTTTGACTGCATTTATTCCACAAGAATTGGCAAATACTCTCATTAAAAAAAAAAAAAAAAAGTAGCACATGGGTGCCAGCCTTCCTGCATTTACCCACTCGGCTCCATGGATATGCTCAGAGTGACGTCATTTTACTTTCAACTTCGCAACATAGGGTTTAAAAATATCACAAATGTAATACACCGGGAGAAAGTTGTATTCTCACATGGCTAGTTAGCCTAAACTTGGCACAACATCTGTGAAAAGGCAATACTCATCAATGGGAAGTCGGTTTCCAACACATGCATGCTACATCTGGGACGCCCACCTTGCTGAACGCTGCCACGTTTCCACTTTTGCAGCAAATCAGTCTCCAATTCTCCTAAGGATCCCATCTAGTATCTTACACTATTGCTGATCTCTATTGGAGCATGGACGATTAGATCGCTTCTTGGCCTAGGATCAGCATATTGAGGTACCATTGCATAAGGGATGATGCATGTCCACTGTTAAAGAACTACTTTGTAAGAAATTGTTTTGATGTGAAGGGCATGGAGATTATGTCAAGTAATCCATAAAATGATTTGGAAATGCATTTAAAGAAAGGAACTTTGTGAAAAGACTAGAAAGGGCAAATGGAATAGAAGTATTCGCTGAGCTGTGAGGCAATAAAGCTCATGCAATTTTGGAAATGTAAAGGCACCTTTTTGGCTAACATGAAAGTGTTATATTATAGCTCTTCTCTCTGAATTTTAAGAAGGAATAGTGGACACAAATGTTTACCAAATCAAATTGACGCTGGATAAGCTGGCATATCAAATGTAAACCTTACCCAACCGAGTCAATAAAGTTACTGATTAAAAGAATATTGCTCTTCAGCCAATATGTCGCTGTGTTAGATTACAAATAAACTGTTAGTAGTACCTCCATTTGTATGTTAAATCTATTTCTTGTTTCTGGCTTTTCGTTGTAAACTGCTTCTCTGATTTCTCCTGGATGTTACACAATTCTGACCACAACATAAGTAATGGTATATGCACATGATCCTGATTTAGTTAATGAATTCAGACAACGTTTATTTCATACATCATATATTCAATCCATATTTAGACGATCATGCTGTCTGCCATGAGCTGCGATGGTCGTGCTATCCGCAGTTATCAGAAGCTGCCTGTGTGAGGGAAGGACAGCTCAAAAAAGAATCTAAACCTGGTTAGAATATGATTTGGGTCACGCTTTTCTTGATCCCACAATGGATGGCAAATATGTTCAAATTACGTGGAGCCCTGATCATGTTGGTGTTGCTTGGATTCTGTGTACACAAGATAATACTTACACAATGCAAGAAGACCGCAAAGAAAGCCATAGGAATGAAGATCATGAGTGATGTCAAATCAGAATGCAAGGCCAAAGACTTGACAGATGAGGAAATCCAAGACTCTGTGAAGGCCAGCATCCATAGATCTGAGGGAATGAAATTCCTATATCCTAAGAACCATAAGAAGTCGGTGGGAAGGTGGATATACTTCAATCCAAGTGGACAGTGCATGCTCATGACTTGGAACAAAGATGAGCATGTTAAATCAGCTGGATGCCTGAAAGGAGTCATAAAGATATGAGTCCCAAAGAAGCATTTCTTCAGACACAAATGACTAGATGTGAAGGATGGTGGGAGAGTGGTCGATGAATTGCCCGGGTGGGGGGTGGGGGGGGGAGTGTAGAGGAGCAGCCAAGTACCCCCACCTCAACCGCTTCATTATATTTCCTATATGTTGGGAGCCACAGAGTGTGAGACATGTGGGGGTACCAGTAAGAATACCAAAATCGAAGAGGAAGCAAGGTTCCCATTGACAAAACCATACCTGCATACGAGATGGTATGATGGCCATTTGAATGAAATCCCAGAAAAACAGAGTAAATGAATGGCCAAGATGACTGGCGATGTCATGCAGAATCAAGCTGACGTTCATATAAGAGATGCAGAGACAAGAGAATAAAGATATTCTAACAAGTCATCAAGAAAGAATCAAGGATAAGTGGCATCTTGGGATTAAGGTGATGAAGCTTATTCCACAGAAATGATGATGAAGATGCAGAGAAACGCAAGTAGATGAAGTATTCTTAAGGCTAGCTAAGTAGTGAATAAATTGCGGAATGTGCCAACATATACATACATTCGTAAAGAATAAAGGATGGATATTTCTACTGCGTACTAAAGCAGAATTGGACTGAAAAAAGGAAGGCCTTATTTTTAGTGTGTCGGAGTAGGCAAATAAATGAATTAAAAGTGAATCTCAGAAAGGCGAAGTTGGATGAAGCCAAGCCAAGCAAGTAAAGGTCTTATCAGGCTGGAATGAGCAGGCAATGGATACAAAATCGTGTGAAAGAACAAACTCTGGTTCTAAAGGCATGAACAAAACAAGGAAGATGTCGGAGGTCTATTAGAAAATAGTGTTTTAATAACACAAGAAGCTAAAAATCATGATCTACAGTCACGTGGACAGATGAAGTTGGACGGACAAGATGGTCACACCTACGCATGAGGGCAGAGCGTGCCTTCACTCCCCTGAATTCTCCAGAGCTAAGAACACTCCCAAGGACAAGTTCAAAGTCTTAATTGCCAGCAGACCACTGAGGTGATGATAGATGATATGCTAATTGGTGGGAAGCTCTGTTTTAGACGAGATCACCAGCACCCGGAAGTCCAATCTGTGTGCTGCTAGATATAGGTGGAAAAGTACAGACGAAGGTTAGAGTGCCAGCAATTGTAGGGGGCCATGTAATAATGGGCCATTGTGTATTTAGTGACGTTCAGAGTGGCCATTTTGAAGGGAGGGCTTAATTGCCCCTCCTGATGTTAAGAAACCTATCACTTTCACTCATTGTCCCATACTAGTATAGAGTGTATATTTAGATAGTTCCTTAGACCAATCACTTTTGTCAATAGGTTTTTGTAAGTTTGCCACGTAGGATGACATTAGTAATAAATTGGTTAAATGTCACCTATGATGATTTTTCACTATAAAAGTATAATTTTGTTTATATGCAATGAGAGATTTGCTTTGCAACGTCGGATGATGTCCGTTGTGCTCCCTGTTTTAGATAATTGGTATTAAAACAGTCGTCCTTTTGCCAACGACCTGAGTCATTTCGATTATTGATGTATGAATTAACTCTGCCTCCCCATCCATCTCAAGGATATTGCTACTCATCTTAAAGGGCTAGAGATCACCCAGTTCAACAGTGAATCCCTACAGTCTGGCGAATGACCCCAGTGCTTCTAACAAGTCTGGTAAGTGTTCTCTCGGGTTCCCGACATAAATGAGCATGTCATCTGCGTATATCGAGATTTGGTGTACCACCCCGTCTATCTCTATTCCAGCATCCTTGTACTCTGCCCTGAGGAAAGCCGCAAATGGTTCCAGGGCCAGTACATGTAGCATCAGGGATAGTGGGCATCCTTACTTTGTGCCACTGCCAAATTTCCACCCCTTCGAAAATGTGCCTACCCATTTTCACCTTACTCTAGGATCCTTGCAAATGAGTTTTATCCATCGGAGATATCCCTTCCCTATCCCAAAATGGGCGAGCGCACTCAGGAACGAATTAACAGAATCAAATGCCTTTATAGCATCAAGTGATACCACTGTGCATTCTCCCGGACTCTGATTCGTGCTGTCTACCACATGGTGGAGTCTTTGCAGATTCCATGTTGTGTTCCTCCCTGGTACATATCCCACTTGATCTGGGTGGACCAGCGTAGGTTTGACTCGATTGAGTTGATTCGCCAAGGCTGCGGTCAGGATCTTCGAGTCCTGGTTTATCAGGGAGATTGGTCTGTAGGAGCCTCACTTGAGAGCCGGCTTCCCTGGTTTTAATATGGGTAGTATAACCGATTATAACAAGCTCTGTGGTCACCGTCCTCTCTCATACGCCTCCTCATACATCTCTATCAATCGCGGGCCAGGGTGTCTTTGTATTTCTTATTAAATTCCCTGTGTAAACAGTCAGGTCCGGGGCATTTGCCTGTTGGGAGGTCGGCTATTACGGCCGTCAGCTCCACTAGTGTGAGGGGTGCTTCCAGTGTCTATGCTTGCTCCTTCGTTAGCTTGGGAAGATTGATCTCCGCCAGGGCATTGGCTATGTCACCTGCCTCAGACTCCTGGTTTCGGGAGTACAACATTTCATAGAACCATGAAAATACCTCATTTATCCCTTCCTGGGTCCTCACTTCCTCCCCCAGCTCATTTATTGGTTTGTGTCTGCTCTCCTGCCTGGTGAGACCCTAATGGGCCTTCCACATGTTGTTTCTGTATATACTTCCCAGTCAAGTCTCACCAATTTCTCCCAAATAGCTCTACACTGCAGCCGCAGCGTAGCAAATCCCCCCAGTTCTTCTCCCTTCATGCCCGCTTGTGCCTCTACTCGTTCTATCTCCTTTTCTATTTCCCCCAGTTCTGCCAGGATGCTTCCCCTGAGTCCTCTTGCCTTCTGAATCACTGCTCCCCTGACCACGTTAAAGGCTTCTCACACCGTTCTGGTGCTGTCCACATTATGGTCAAAATAGTCATCTATCGTGTCCCTGATGTGCTCTTGTAGATCCATGTCCATTAGCACCTCCGCCCTCAGTCGCCATATGGGTATGGGGGCCCCCCTGTATGTATGCCATGCCCATGTCGCTACGTGATCAGACAGCGTTTGTGCCTTGATATGTATCCCTGTGAATTCCCGGAGAGATTCCCTGCCCGTGAATAGGTAGTCTATTCGGGTGTATATCCCATGTGGAGCGCTATAGTGTGTGTATTCCCTCGTGTCTGCATGTACCATTCTCTAGATGTCGTCCAGTTCCAGGTGATCCAGGATCTTCTGCAGAGCCCTGGCTGGCGGTGCCGGCTTTCTTAGTGCCAGATATGTCCACCTGCGGGTTCAGTGTGCAGTTGAAATCTCCTGCCCAGATGAATGACGCTGCCCTGTATGGGGCCAGCCGAGGTGTAATTGTCCTAAAGAACTCTGTTGCATCATGATTAGGGCCGTGCGTGTTTATCAGACGCACCTTTGTTCTCCAACATTCTGTGTACAATTACCATTCTGCCCTCTGAGTCACTCTCTCTTGTCTTATGAGCTGGAATGTTACTCCCGGGGCAATCCACGTCTATACTCCCCTGGCATAGTTTGAGTAAGTTGAGCTGTACATTTGTCCTCCCCATTTCTTGGCAATCTTTGTTTGCTTTTTGTCTGTCAGATGCGTGTCTTGCAGCATTGTGATTTGAACCTGTTGTCCTGTTCAGCCAGGCATATACCCTTAGTCTCTTGTCTTTGGTGTTCAGTCCCCTGGCATTCCAGGTAGCTATGATGGCTTTTTCCGGCCCATTTGGCTACTGTGTCCCTTGGCCCTTTTGTTCCCATGGGCCTATGTGCTGGGCCTTTGCAGAGCTCCTCCATTTGGGGTGGCTCTGGCCCTTCCCTTCCATGTTGATTCTTGTCTGCATGTATTTCTTGCGGGTCCGCCACCTCACTGTACTTCCTTGGCTGCCCCCTTCGGGGTATGTCCCTGTTAGCCTGTCACTTGCTCTTCATCCTTGTTCATGGTGCTTGGTGCTTCCTCCTCCACTCGTGCCTTCTCTCAACCAACCTAACCACACACTAACTACAACTATTAACAAGCGCCCAGCCACCCTCCCTTGCCCGGGCTTCGTTGCTTTTCTTGCGCCACCCTCCTTTCTGTGAGTTCAATCGCTGCGGCGGGTTGCCTCAGAACTGGCATCTCAAGTTCTCGAATTTGGTTCCTCAGTGGGGTTTCTTTGTGGCAACTGGCGGTCTGCTCCAGGAGATTGTGGGCTCCCACCTGTCGGACTGCTGGTTCATGTCTCTTTAATGTAGTCAGTTCATCTTTATCGCTCTCTGTGCCTCATATTTTTCCATTGTTTTGCTCGTTCCCTTCTCTTTGTTGTGGTATCCCCTGCTGATCCATCTACTCGTGAGCATCAGCTGTGGTCCTGAAAATGTGTGACCTGCCATTATATCGCACCTTCAGTTTAACAGGGTATAGTAGCATGAATCGCACACCGGCAGCCCAAAGGCGCTCCTTAGTTGGCAAATATTGTGCCTGTTGCTTTCGCACTAGTGTTGTATAGTCTGGATAGATGGTTATTCTGGCAGGATTTCTCATTATCATTCCTCGATATCCCTCCCCCCCCCCCCCCCGGAGAATGCCAAGAAGATCGTCTCCCGACCCATCAATAGACATACGAGGAAAGCAGTTGGTTCGAACCATAGGAAGAATAATGACCCCTAACACTAGGCACAGTTCTGTATGAGGATGCCCCCACCTGGGCAACCTGTAAATAAAGATATATCGTACCAGCCAAGTCCATAGATTGTTCACAAGATTCTTATTTCCTTCTAAATATAGAAATAGTTCTACCACCCCAATGTACCTGGAATAGCCAAGTTCGATGTCTGGTTCGGCGACGGATCCTTCTTGAGCGGTTCCCTTTAAGGCAGGAGCCATGGACGTCGAGATCCCAGGAGTAAAAGGGTGAACCACGGCGATGAGGCGGTAGCTTCGTTCCTAGTGGTGCTCATTGACGATTGAGCGTAGACATCCTGCGAGGAAGAGGCGTGTGCAGCACCCCGATGACGATAGTTCAGGACCTCAAAGAGTCTATGAAGAACTTTGCCGTCGGGTCGTTGGCGTCTCTGCGGTCAGGTGGCGGGAAACCCACCGGTGGATGTTTCTCTGCGTGCCGGCAGCCTCCACTTTCTCCGGTGAGACAAAACGGTCGATGGTGCAGGCGAGTACGCCCTTGGATCAAATGTTCTTAGTCAAAGGGAGCACTGCGGCTCCGGTCAGCGACGGCAGTCATCGACGGTGATGGACTTCAATGTCTGGGCGCTTATCTTCGTGATTCCACGGCGGTCCCGGTCTCCAGTCGGCAGCCTTTCGTAGGTCTGTCTACCATGGAGCTTTGGCCAAGACCAGCTGGTGCACGATGGTCCCTCGTAGCTCCGGGAGAGGTTTCCTAGTCGGGTCCTCTCTCGGATCAGTTCTTGGAGACCCAATAGCTTTTAGATCGACAAAGTAGAGCAGCAGCAATCCTTCTCTTCCAGCAGGGCTTCAAGGTTAAGCTTCAGTTTCAACTCAGTTTCACTTCAGCTTCTGAACAATTTCTAGCAGCGAGAGGCTGCCAGATATACTCATTGGTCTATTGTTCATTTTGCTCGGTCACACTCAGGCAACCAGTCACTCAGAAGGGCATTCATGCAGGCAGGCAGCCAATCGGGTGCATAGTGCATTCAGGCCATTCCCATCTCTCCAGACACTCACAACAAGTAATGTGTATTGGGACAAGTACCCAGCCATTCAACACTCCACTCTGCATTCATACCAGTTTCGAGCAGGGCTGCCTCAGTCTTTGTGTCACACACCAAATAACAACCCTGATCTGTGGGCCACACACGGGTGCCCAAAAACATACACTAGGGGCACAGGGTTGTACTCCCACCCATGGGTGCCAGAAGTGTATCCCAAGGGTCTGTTAACCAAAACAAAAGGAGAGCGCTGCACCGCCAGGAGTCCCACATGAACTCCTGGTGGAAAGAGAGAATACACGATAAAAGCAATAAAGGATAAGGATACGGAGGTCCTGTCCCTCAGATGCATTTCCGGCATCATAATAGCCAGTATGGAATTTTCTTTATCTTAGTTTTTATTAGGATAGCAAGGACACCTTTAAGAAACTTGTACATAAGCAAATATGGGTCCTGGGCAGTGCCGTGCCTGGGTGCCTTAAGTTTGAACAAGAGAAGTCGTGGCGGGCACATAGACAAGACAATGGGGCAGAAATCACATGAGCAATGATGAATGGTGCCAGTGCATCCAACCTCCTCATTCCCATTGAGCCCTATAGAGCTCAAATGGGAATGGGGAGCATTTTATTCTGGTGCCTGCGAATGGGCAATTACTGGGTCCGGCGCTGCTGTAATGACCTGGTAATTGCCTATTTGCAGGTGCCGGAAAAATAATGATACCACCGGTCTCATAATGAGGCTCACTGTGTTTCTAATAGCGGGACCTCGTGAGGTACAAACACTTTGGGAGTCCCTGAGGGATTGGGAATCAATGGACACACAACTTCCGTTGGTAGCTTGCCTTCCTGTGGCACTCCTATCGGAATACCGGCTATTGGACTGGCCTGGATGATTAACTTCTTCTAGTTTATCCAGTCTCAGCCTGTGATGAGCATCATACCTATGTGGGCGTATGTCCCTTCTCTTCCTCCTAATTCGCAAGAAAGGTGGATTTCTTTCTGCCATTATTTTACACCATTAACTCTGTCACATAACATTGTTTCTGATGTTTGTTAATCTGCTTAGAATCACATGCTGTGCATAGGTCCGACATCCAGTGGTCACTGCGGAGTATTGCATTTTGTTTTTCGTAGTCGAAAAGGGACGTCGACAAGGCGTGTCTGAAACACTATCCCTATAGTGACCTGCGTTATACCCCCAATCCCTCACGCGTCGAGGTCCCTCAGATTGTTTTTTTCCGCCCAGCTACTGGTCGCCTTTACGCGGAGCTCCTCGAGAGACATTGCAGATTTCATCTCCTCGACCTTTGGTCGTTTTCTTATTAATATATAAACACATAGATCCCTCCCTCGACGCAGTTGTGAAGCTGTTCTCCGCCCAGCAAGATCTTCGACGGAGGGGACGAGCGGAGGAGATCCTTCGGCGTTGCCGAACACGTGGCCCGGCCTCGCAGGCCATATACAGTAGGGAGAGTGGGGTCGTGGGACATCTCTGGTTCTTTTCTGAGAATGCCTTTCTTTTTCCCCTTCTTTTCCCTTGGGGTGGTGTTAGGAAAGATTTCGTAATTGTAGGTAATTTTCCTTCCATGTGGCAACCCCTAAACTTTTTGCTGTTGTTTTTCACCTTGTTCTTGACTTTGCCAGAGAAGTGCAGCCTTCTGCCGCACTCCTCTGGGCTTTCGCTCCTTTCTTACGGGGAAACTGACATGCCCTTAAGACAGTCAGTACCGGGGAACGCTGTTTCCCGTAGTTTCTTTTATCATGTTGCGGCTTTAGTGCAACATGACACAAGAGGGCACTGTAAGCTAAGTTACAGCTCTCTTGGGTCTCTAGCCTTCTACAGGCCCTAGATACTCGTTTAGGATTGTATTTGATCGGTGCAAGTAATTCAGGGACGGGACTGGTGACAGCGATCGATTCTTTATATTTTGAGCTCCTTTTGGCGTTCTAAGCACGTTTTCTTTGCTTAACCCAAAATGGTGGCCTGGCTCCCAAAATGGCCAGACCACGAGGCTCCTTTGTCGAGCTGACCCGGGGCCTTCCTTATTTGGGCATGTACTTTCCCGCGAAACACAGATGCTTTCGCGGGTTTCTACATGCCGTGTGTGTGCCTCCAGGGTGTGGGCTGGGATGTCTGGTCCCAATACACATCCTGGGTGCCAGAGAGTCTAGGGTGGTGTGAATGCCTGGGACCACCGTGGTCCGTGATTGGTCCACGTATGGTGTGTGTGTTGATGAGCGGCTCTCCCATTGGGTCCCCTCCGTTTTGGCGCGAAGGAAACCGTGGATAAGAGGGGGCTGCAAACACCACTACCATGTCGATCTCCTGAGTTCTCACGAACGAAGGAATACAGGAGCCAAGTATCCTGCAACCAAGAGGCTGGACCGAGGAATCGCTGGTGACCCGCTGAAGGATTCCCCCTTTGCACTGCTGTCGTCCTGTGAAACCCTTTCCTCCTTGAATCGAACCAGAAGGCCTGTATTGGTGCTTCGACCTTTGGAATAGCAGGAACAGCTATTCCCGGCAACTTCATCATCTCCTGCCAGTAAGCCTTCGGAAGCGTCTCTGGGCCATCCAGTTGACTGACCAGCTTACACGGGAGTCCTGCTCTGTAACCGCCGCCAGGTTGTGTAGTATCTCGAGTCCTTGTCCCTCTCCCACGCTTCGTACACTTGGCGTTCCCAGGTCTGAAGGGAGGAGTGTACATTTGGCTCAGATACACACGGCCGCTCCGTTGTCCTGCTGCGGCAACAAACTGTGCAGGTTTCTTCGATTGGGACGTCTTTTTGCTCTACACGACGACGAGGCATTCCCGGCTCTTCTGAACCTGCCAGCTGCTGAAACGAACGTGGAGAAGCCTGGGTCTGCTTGCTTCGGGGACCGGTGAGTAGCATAGCTAGGATCTGGTCGCCCTCCTGCAGTAGCCCATTGCTTTTCCCCGCTGTGTAAAAACAGCACCCTTTTGTCCGTACTCGCGCTCTGCTTCTGCTCACTGTGGAGGCTGCGCTTGAGTCGCGGAACCTGTTCTTCTTCTGTTGTGCACTAACCCGAACTGCCTGACTTCCTCCGAAGAGCTTCTCCTTTTGCCCGTTGGCACCAGCGCGTGCAGGTACTTTGAGCACAAGGCTCCACTCTTCGCAGGGCTCGGACTTCCATCTAGTTAGGTGCCTCTGAAGGCGAACTGAGTCTAAAGCATTATCGCACTGCCTGTTTTCCTTCCCTTTCAGGTGGACTACACATTTCGTGCATATAACGCTTGCGACTGTCGTATTTGTATATATGTTGTGTGGATATGGTATGTGTTGGTTTAATATTGTGATATTGTGATTTTCTTGCTACGGTCATCGTTTTAAAGGCCTTAAAATAAATGTGTATATATTTTTGATATAACCCCTGTTTGGAGTAGTTTGTAAGTGATCTTGCTTTGTGTGCTCACCCTCACCCCTCTTGAGACCTAGTCTTGACCGCCGCGATCGCTACCTTGATTGGTCTGGCTCGTCCAGAGGTTACCCTGTTCCAAGTAATTAGGTTGGCCTTCTGAACTTCTGCGCCGCCAGGACAGAGTTCAGAAATCCGTCTTAACAGGTGGTTTTCACGATTTATTGCCTCGGCTATCGAGAGGACACCCTTTAGGTTTTGCCCGCTTTGCAAAGGCAAGTTTACTTGGAAGGACAAGCATTCACGGTGTAACCGCTGCTTGCCCCTCGATCACAAGGAGGAAGGTTGCGCGGCTTGTCGGCTTCTTAAGCCTAAGACTCTAAAAGACCGTAGGGTTAAAAGGTGGGCGGCCTACGCGATGTCGAAGGCCGAGGGTTCACCCGCCGCTGCTACCACCGACCGTGACGAGGAACGTGATAACACGACCTCCGCTACGGAAGTCGAAAACCCCTCTAAGGAGCGCTCGCACGCTTCGTCGGCTATCCCCTGCCCCGACGGGCTCGGCTCACGCCCTGCTTATGGGGATGAACAACCCGGCGACATTGACGCACACAAGAACTCACATAAGCACACAACCCACGGCTCTTCTTCATCGAAGACGAAGAGAGCATCAGCGCCCAAGGAGACGAAGGTTCCACCGGCGGCCTCCTCGGACCGTTCGGGTTCGAAGCCCCTCTCGCAGCCGCGACCAGCGACTGGGCTTTCGGCAATTAAGGGCGCCGCCCCCAAATCATCGGCCGGCGCGCATCAGCAGAAAGCGCATGCCGCCGTAGAGCGATCGACACCCGTAGCGTCGAAACCGCAGCCCTCCGCTGACAAACGAGTCGCTGAGAGCTTGGCGAGGATCGTTGTAGCCGACGCCCAGAAGCGTACGCCGAAGGACACGTCGAGCGCTACGCAGAGGTCGAAAGACATGCAGAAAAAGCCCGAAGAAAGGCAGGGACTACCCCCTTCAGTCGGGGGGGACACCCAGCACACCTGAAGGCTTTTCGGAGGGTGACGGGACACTTTCCTCAACGCTTTGGGAGAGGTCGAGCCGTTTTCAGCTAGATGACTCTACTTTTCCCCCGCTAGACCGCTCAGGGGTACCCCATGAAACCATGGAAAGGCTCCATCTCTGTATGGAGAGGTTTATGAATACCCAGACCCCTCAAACTCCCAAGAGAACAAGAGAAGGGCCTCAGGAGGACCCCAGGGCCAAATATCCGAGGCTAGTCAATCCCCAGCATGACACAGCCTCAGACTTCCATAATGTGTATGACCTCACTGGGGAGGAACATTACTTGGAGGAGGATGATTTTATGGACGACGAAGAGGGACAGAACCAGGAGGAAGGTCTGGAAGACAGTCCAGACATTATAGGAGAAGGCTTCGGAGAAAACCCAGAAGAAGGACCTTCGCACCCCTGGCAATCCCCATCAGTATATTCCGACACTGATGTCCTGAACCTAAATCCTCCTGACAATTCACCTGTTAGGAACACGTCTCCCATTGACGATCAGCCCACTTTCAATGCCCTGTTGCGCAGAGCAGCAGCACATTTCGAACTGGACACTGGGGAGCTCTCTCCTGAATTAGACTTTGTGGAAAGAGTAATTAAGGAGAAACCCCCGGTCAGCCAGACCATTCCCCTCCTCGCTTCAGTGAAGAGAAGAATCATCCCTTCGCTGTCCACTCCCGCATTGATCAGAGGGGTCAATCCAAGAATTGAAAAACGTTTCACTCCTTCACCCTCAGACCCGCTATACATTAGGGGACATTCCATTCCGGATTCCCTGGTAGTAACTAATACAAGGAAGAGGGCAGGGGTACCACTTTCCACCAGTGAGGCACCTCCTGACAAGGAGGGCAAGAGGTTATATGCCCTTGCAAAAAGAGTAACTTCCTTGGCTGCCTTTTCGGCAAGAATTGCGAACAACAATTCTTTGCTCGCTAGCTATGCAGACGCGCAGTGGGCCAAACTGCGCAAAGACGCCGAAGAGGCACCGGAGCCATTACGTACACGCCTGCTTTCAACTATTGGCGAAGGAACCCAGGTCAACCAGAGTATTGTAAAGAACTCTCTGGATGCGGCAGAAACAGCGGGACGTTCCCTGGTGCAGGGAATACTCCTAAAACACCATGTATGGCTGCGCAACTCAGGGTTTATACCGGAGACACAGGCGTCTTTAATAAATAAACCTGTGGAAGACTCTAACCTCTTCGGGAAAGCGGTGGATGAAGCTCTAGAGATGGCTAAAAAGAGTTCGATACTATCAAGACTCTTGACCAAATCTCTAAGCCCACTACCAGACGCGGCTACGGCAACAAACGCTTTTTTCGTGGCCAACGCCAACAACAAAATCAGCAGCAACAGTACCCTGCCACCAATTACCAGACCAATAGTGGGCAGTACAGCCAAAGAGGCCAGCGTCGGGGTAAAGGGAGAGGTCGGGGGTCCACCCCCAGAGGCTCCCAAGCCCCCAAAAACTCCAAGTGACGCGAAGATTCGCGTCCCCTCCCATGCAACACCGGTCGGGGGCCGGATAACATCCTTTCTTCCTGCATGGGAGGGTATAACGTCAGACCGTTGGGTACTTTCCACCATAGCCCACGGATACTGCATCGAATTCAACAGTTCCCCATCCTACAGACCCCCGAGGGGACGACGCATGACACCGGAACATCTTGCCATCCTTCTCCAAGAAGTACAACAACTGCTGGAAAAAGGAGCCATAGAGGTCGTGCCTCTATCTCAGGTAACGGAAGGTATTTATTCAGTGTACTTCCTTGTACCCAAAAAGGATCTAACCATGCGCCCTGTATTAGATCTGCGCCCAGCGAACAAGTTTATCAAACCCCAAAAGTTTCGTATGGTAACCTTACAGGAAGTGATCCCACTGCTTTCACAGGGAGATTACATGACAACATTGGACATGAAAGATGCATACTTTCATATTTTAATGTTGCCAGCGCACAGAAGATACCTCAGGTTCATGATAGAGGGCAAACACTACCAGTTCAGAGTGCTACCCTTCGGCATAGCATCAGCACCAAGGGTATTCACGAAGGTGCTGGCAGTGGCAGCGGCCCACCTGCGCAGGTTGTCCATCCCAGTTTACCCATACCTCGACGACTGGCTCATAACAGGGGATTCTTACGAAACATGCTTCTCCAATACCCAAAAGACGGTAGACCTTTTGTTCCAGTTGGGCTTCTCCATCAACGAAAAGAAGTCCAGTTTAGACCCCAGTCAAATCAAGCAATTCCTAGGGGCTCTAATTCAAACAAGGGACGGCCTCGTCTTCCCCTCCAAAGAGAGGGTCCAAAACATGCTGTTTCAGATCCCTCAATATGTGACCGGTCGAGAGGTGACGGTACGCAAAGCAATGCGCTTGCTAGGAATGATGGCGTTGTGTATTTATTTGGTACCTCACGCGCGCCTGCGCATGCGCCCAATGCAAGAGTGGCTCAACAGCCAGTGGTGTCAGGCCAGCGGACTATGGGACGATCTAGTGGTGGTCTCGCAAGCCTTGGTTCTCTCGCTACGGTGGTGGACAAAGGAAAACATGGAAAAAGGGAAACCCTTTGCCACACCCGCGGCGGAAGCCACTCTAACCACAGACGCATCCCTCACAGGATGGGGGTCGCACCTATCCCATCAGACTGCTCACGGAGTGTGGACTCCGAACGTAGCATCCAAACACATAAATCTACTGGAGCTACTAGCTGTGTTCAAGGCGCTAAAAGCCTTCCAGGAACACCTACAAGGCAAGACAGTGATGGTCCTTACAGGCAGCACCACAGCCATGTACTACATCAACAAGCAGGGGGGCACCCACTCTCCAGGACTGTCCAAACTGGCCCAGAATATATGGAAGTGGGCTCTCAAACAGGACATGTTCCTACTGTCACAACATGTACCAGGGGAACTCAATCTGCTGGCAGACAAACTCAGCAGAGATTTCCCCCTGCCCGAAGAGTACGAATGGCGCCTGCACGAAGACATCGTCTTCGACGTCTTCACACAATGGGGATTCCCAGAAATAGACCTGTTCGCAACCCTGGAGAACTCACAATGCCTAAGTTATGCCTCCAGGTACCCCCAGAACCAATCCAAGGGGAACGGTCTGTCGATGCAATGGTCAGGGAAATTTGTTTACGCTTTTCCCCCGACTCCCCTTCTCAACAGGGTGGTGCACAAGATGCACCAGGAACAAGTGACCATGATACTAGTGGCCCCAATGTGGGCCTGACAGCCATGGTTCGCTCACTTGATGGAGATGTCTCTATCTCCCCCAGTGAAACTCCCCTGCACGTACAACATGCTGTCTCAGGACAAGGGCAGGACTCTGCATCCATGCCCCCAGAACATGAATTTAGCAGCTTGGCTCCTGAGATCATAGAGTTCAGACATCTACAGCTCCCGCAGAGATGCATGGACATCCTCAGGGAAGCCAGAAAACCTAACACTCGCCACTGCTATTCTAGCAAGTGGAAAAGATTTGTCATCTGGTGCAGGAGTAAAAGTATCAACCCTATTGACTGCTCTCCCACAAATATTGTTCTATACTTGACCCACCTATTGGATTCAGGTCTAGTGTTTAACTCCATTAAAGTCCACCTAGCGGCACTTTCTGCATACACCACTTCCCAACTCGGTGTCGTGGTGGAGGATCCCTGTTATAAAGGCCTTCATGGAGGGAGTAAAGAGAATACACCCCCGATAGCTGACCCAGCTCCCGGATGGGACCTTAATGTGGTACTTACCAGACTCATGGGCTCACCATTCGAACCCATGCACAAAGCATCTCTTAAACACCTCACTCTTAAGACTGCTTTTTTAATAGCTATCACTTCCATCAGGAGAGTAAGTGAACTTCAGGCTCTTTCTATTCTAGACCCCTTCGTTACAGTTCACAGAGATAAGGTGGTTCTACGCACTCACCCTAGGTTTGCTCCGAAATTTATTTTTAAATTCCACGTAAACCAATCTATATAACTACCAACGTTCTTTCAAAATCCTTCCAATTTGGGAGAAAGGACTCTGCACACACTAGATGTATGCAGAGCGGTCATGTTCTACATGGAAAGAACCAGACCACTGAGGAAGACTAATCAGTTCTTCGTCTCGGTGACAGCAGGAAGAGAAGGAGATGCAGTTTCAAAGTCCACTATTTCTAGATGGATTGTTCAATGCATCACTCTCTGCTATACTCTTGCTAAGAGAGAACTGCCCTTTAGGCCAAGAGCACACTCTACTCGAGGCACGGGGGCGTCCATAGCATTCATTGCAAATGTTCCCCTTGAGTCCATCTGCAAAGCGGCTACCTGGAGTTCTGTGCACACCTTTACAAAATACTGTCTAGATGCACACTCTAGATCTGACTCCCAGGTGGGACAGGCAGTATTAAGACCTTTTCTCTACTGTTCCTTCTCATAACCCACCGCCAACTCCGGGTACTGCTCGCTAGTCTATGCACAGCATGTGATTCTAAGCAGATTAACAAACATCAGAAGACAATGCATTACTTACCGTAAAAGCATTTCTGATGGTTGTATCTGCTTAGATTCACATGGGCCCACCCTTCCTCCCCGCTCGGATGGAAGGAACATAGACTTCCTTTTATATCTCTCTTTTCTGTACTCACTCACGTCTAGAAGGCTCCCTCAGGGCAGAAAAATACAAACAGAGGGACCTCGACGCGTGAGGGATTGTGGGTACAACGCATGTCACTATAGGGATAGTGTTTCAGACACGCCTTGTCGACGTCCCTTTTCGACTACGAAAAAACAAATGCAATACTCCGCTTTGACCACTGGATGTCAGATCTATGCACAGCATGTGAATCTAAGCAGATACAACCATCAGAAATGCTTTTACGGTAAGTAATGCATTGTCATACACATTGTCTGGTAGCAAATAAACTTTCTTTCTGCAAATACTTGCTTGAGTAGTATTACATGGGACATTAGTATCATTCACTCTTAAATATTGCATGTTATACTCTGGGGGCTTGGTCGGTTGAGCAGTAAGCCCTGTATGCATATTTCCTGGTTCATACATCGCAATAGAGGTAGAGGGGGCAGTTGGCAGGTTCAGTAATCGTAGAGGTAGGCATTCTAATAAGCATTTCACTTTGTTCTGAGTTAGGTAACGCGTTAGGTTGTACAGTTATTTGTTCACTTGAACCCAGTTTGAGGAGGACTGGCAAAATGGTGGCAGCTAGCAACGTTATGTTTGGTGCATATGTAATACTTTTAGTTATGTTGTCCACCAGTGATACATTTTCCAATACTGATAATGCAAGCACTGGGGGTCTGTCTAGTCACATTTTTGTGCAATGTAGTTAAATTTAAAGGGGCATTACCATTTCCTCTCCATACGACCCCCCCCCCCTCTCTTTTATATGGGATCCTCGGATAAAAGCAGCACTCCAAAAAATTCCTAAAATAAGCATCACCATAGTGAAAATAATTGCTACACAATTCAAGCCGCACACTCATAACTATAGGCTCTTGTGGCACTAATTCTATTCCTGCTGCTGTCTCTCTGAACAGTTGCATTGAGAGGCGCTAGCTCCATCGTTGTAGCACCTGCAGAGAAAAGATAAAAATGGGGTGGTTTAATTAGTCATAGATGGGTGTGACAGCAGGGTGGAAAATTGAAAGCTTAAAAAAGTATGGTGATATATGAAGAAATGGATAGACACGTGAGATAGTAGTTGAGAAAGAAATGATACGAAATTTAGAGAGAGAGTACTTTCTTAAGTCTATATAATTATACTTTTAACTTTGTTCTGATTATATACATTATACTTGATACAGGCTTAACTTTATATTGTTGTATACATAACTGTAACCTGCAGTTCTTTTCTATGGTTTTGCTGCATATTTTTCATTGTCATTAGTATCTGATACTACACTGTCGTGTGCATTCCTGATATCTGATAGGTGAATCCAGTACCTTAATACCTTCTCTTTTACAGCTAAGGGGGTACTGTGAAAATGCAGCGAATTCTACTTTCTTACAAAGCTCCGCACATTAGGGATGTAACGGTATTACAGTATACCGTTAAAGATACCGTGAACCACTTAATTGAAAAATAATAACCGTCACATTGTTTATGCCGGTATACCGTTCATACCGTTAAGTGTGCTTTTCAATCTGATTTGGAAAGGCAGCAGTAAGCAAGTGCTGCGCAGTCTTGGTCTTGCACTGTTGGATGTGCCGTCTGCCAAGTAGTTTCAGTTGGAGCAGTTTTTAATGCCATTCCATAAACCACACGCGCCTGACACAAAATCAATATGTTAGCAATAGGAAGAATAAATACAGTGCCAAGAAGGAAAAGGGTTTACTTTGGTTTGGCGGCTTTGGGGCTTATATATTTATAATGGATAATGTTTTCTAAACATATGACAATGGGGGATTTCCCTGGTTCTATCATTGAATTTACATATAGTAAGTCACACTGCGAAATTTACTCATCTCTGTGGGTATTCCCTGCTGCCATACCAAAGGGTAACATGTCCGTGATTACTGAACACCTTTTGGCCCGCAAGTAAACTAAAGGATGCAACCTAAAGAGAGAGTGTGTGTCTGCGCGCGTGTTTGTGTGTATGCGCACAAGCGTATACTACCATCCGACTCCATTGATCTGTGGCATGCAGATTATCAAGATGGCAGCATGTTCATCTTCACCAGTAGCCACTGGGGGAGCTAAAAGCCTGAATGACCACTTAAGAAAAGCTATTCAGTTTGCTTTGCCAGTCGCAGCAGGGCCTTACTGGCCTTCAGGCACTGCCGCAGCCGCTTCCAAACAGTCATGAGGCCATGTCCCATGGTTCGCTGGTTGGGGGCAGACTGTCTCAGCATCTCGAAGAGTGGCGGGCCATTACTTCAGATGCGTTGGTTCTGGATACCATAGCCCACGGCTACTGCATTCCCTTCCTTCAGCGGCCTCACGACAATCCACCGGGGAAACTCTCTTTGAAGCTTCTGGATCCGCTCCTTGCGCAGGAGATCTTGTCCCTGCTGGAGAAAGGCGCTATAGAACTGGTGCCTGTAGCAGAGAGGAACAAGGGATGGTATTCCCCCTTATTTTCTGATCCCAAAGAAAGACGAGGGATTGAGACCCATCATGGACTGGTTGGTTGAACAAACTTCTCCGGAAGGACTAGTTCAAGATGGTCACTCTTTCTCAAGTCCTCCAGGCCCTTCAACTTCAGGATTGGTTGGTGTCTCTGGACCTCAAGAATCCTTAATTTCATGTGCCGATCCATCCCGCGCACTGAAAGTAGTTGAGGTTTGCGGCTGGTGACTCGCACTTTCAGTTTCGGTTCCTGCCGTTCGGGTTGACCTCCGCCCGAGGGTCTTCACCAAGCTAATGGTGGTGGTGGCAGCGTACCTCAGACGTGGGGGGGGATTCACGTTACCCCTACCTGGACGACTGGCTGATCTGGGCACGCTCTCATGAGCAAGCGTTGGATCATCTCGGTCTCAGCTTCCGCACCCTCCACAGGCTGGGCTTCTCCCTGAATTTCAAGAAGTCACATCTGACACCTTCCCAAAAGCTCCAGTACTTCGGACTGTGTTACAAACGTCCTTGGAAGTTTTCGCCTCCCAAGCTAAGGGCTCATCACATTGTGCAGATGGTGCCCAGAGTCTCCCGGCTTTCGAATTCTTAAGGTTGCTCGGCCTCATGGCATCCTGCATTTTTCTGGTGCCAGAGGCCAGGCTGCGGATGAGATCCCTGCAGTGGGTCCTCAAGATGTAGTGGTCACAGTTCTCCGGCAAGATGTCAGATCCCGTTCAGATTCCACTCTTGATCTCCCAGGATCTTCTGTGGTGGGCCAACGAAGGGAACCTGATGAGGGGAGACCCGTTTGGGCAACTGTGGCTGGAGGTGACTGTAGTGATGGATGCTTCCCTCACAGGGTGGGGTGCTCATGCCAACGAGTTGACAGCCAGCAGCCATCGGTCTCCTTCGGAGTCCAAACTCCACATCAATCTGTTAGAGCTGGCTAGCCCTGAAGGCTTTTCTGCCTTCTGTACGGGGGAAGAGTGTCCTGATCATGACGGACAAGAGAGTGGCCATGCATTACCTCAACAGAAAAGGGGGTCGGGGGTAGGGTCACTTCCGTTGTGCAGAGAGGCAATGCAGCTCTGGTTCTGGGCCATCCGGCCGGAAATTTGGATCTCGGCAGTTCATCTGGCCAGAAATGAAAATGCAGCAGCAGACTCTCTGAGCAGGCAGAGCACAATCTCTCAAGAGTGGAAGTTGGCTCAGGAAGTCCTTCAGGAGATCTTCACCCTTTGGGGAACCCCGCAAGTGGATCTCTTCGCCGCCGGAAGTGCGATAGATTCTGCTCAAGGGAATTTCATCCAATGTCATGCCTTAGGAGACACGTTTGTGGTGGATTGGTAATTCTCACTGTTTTACGTGTTTCCTCCAGTCCCCATCATTCCTCGTGTTGCAGAGGTTATGGAGGTTCGGTTCCCACATGATCCTCATTGCTCCAGATTGAGCCAGGAGTGTGTGGTACCCGGACCTTCTAGAAATGTCCATCTGCTCTCCACGCCGTCTTCCCTACCGAGTGGATCTGCTCTCGAGCGCGTGGGCCGGGGGGGGTCAGGTTCTCCATCCAGAGGTCAAGACTCTCAATCTTCATGCTTGGTATCTGAAAGTTTGAGATCTAAGGATTGGGACCTCCCGGATGACGTGATGGAGGAGTTGCTTTTGGCCAGGCGGCCTGCAACAAAATCCCTGTACCGTTGGCGTAAGTTCTGCGACTGGTGCAGAGATCACAATGTTGATCCTTTTCAGTGCTCTATTCCTATGGCTTTGTCTCTTACTTTCTTTGGCCCACAGGGGTCTTCAAGTGGGAACCATTAAAGGTTACCTGGCGGCGCTGACCATCTTTAAGCGCTTGTCCGAAGAATGTTCTTACTTTAAGATTCCTTTGATTTCCCAGTTTCTTAAAGGATTGACTAATGTATTCCCTCTGTCCCCTTTCCAGGTGCTGGTTTGGGATTTAAATTTGGTTTTGAAATTTCTCATGGGTGCTCCGTTTGAACCTTTGCACTCTTGTCTTTTGAGATTACTGTCCTTGAAGACTGTGTTCTTGGTTGCAGTTACTTCCGCTCGCAGAGTGAGTGAATTGCAGGCACTTTCATCTAAGCCACCCTTTACTGCGTTTCACAAGGACAGGGTTGTACTGTGAGTACATCCCTCTTTTCTACCTAAGGTGGTATCTGAATATCATTTGAGTCATAAGGTGGTTCTCCCATATTTCTACCCTCCTCCTCATCGTGGTAAGGAAGAGGAGCAACTCCATAGGTTGGATCCTAGGAGAGCTCTGAGCTTTTACATTTCTAGGATGTCCAGGATCAGAGTGGACGATCATCTCTTTGTAGGATATACTGGACACCGATTTGGCTGTTACCAAACAGACCTTGCCCAAGTGGATTATCCTTACCATTATGGAGTGTTAGCGGGTAAGGACCCTCCTGAAGGGTTGCAAGCTCATTCCACTAGGGGCGTGGCTACTTCCACCGACCTCCAACGGGGAGTTCCTATTAGGAACATTTGCGATGCAGCCACATGGGCTTCACTTCACACCTTTGTTAAACATTATTCCCTGGATACAATTCATGGTCAGGATATTGCCTTTGGTAAGGTGGTTCTTTATTCCGCAATCTAATTGGGTACTCTAAATTCTTTTCCCTCCTCCGTTTACTGGTGCTGCTTTGGGAGTCTGTCAAAGATGTGTAATACTTTGGAGGACACAATCCATTCGAAGAACAAGTTACTTACCAACTGGTAACGTTCTTTCGACAGGATGTTCCTCCAAGGTATTCCACATCACCCTCCCAGCCTGCCCCTCTGGAGAATTTCCTATGCGATTGCAGCTTAAGTTTCCGCAAGTCTACGTGCAGTAAAGCAGGCATGAGACTGGTGCCACACGTTCTGAGGGGAAAAACTTAAACTGAGCCTATGGGCACCGTGCGTCCTATTTATAACATCTGGTGACCTCGCCTTCGACCCAGGCCTTTGAGGGACATTGACCCGACGTCATCGACGCAGGACGCCCTCTGCTGAAAACGTTTCCGAAGTGCACAGCTGTGGACATTACATGTCAAAGATGTAGAATGCGTAGGAGGAACATCCAATCGAAAGAACGTTACCAGTTGGTAAGTAACTTGTTCCTCTCCATAAAAGGGTGCATTTCTTTGTTTCCAGTGTGATCCCGTGTGTGGGATAGGAGATGTGTTGTGCTGTGTTATGTGCCGGTGTGTATGTTGTGTATTAGTAAGGGTAGGAGATGTGTTGTATAGTGCTTGTCTGTGTTTGCTGTAGGCTGGTGATGTCATGTGTGTTAAGACAGATTTCTGAACTCTGTCCTGGAGACGCAGAGGTTCAGAAGGCCAGCCTAGTTTCTTGGAACAGGGTAACCTCTGGACAAGCCAGACCAATCAAGGTAGCGATCGCGGCGGTCAAGACTAGGTCTCAAGAGGGGTGAGGGTGACTGAAAGCCCGCAATGAGCACACGAAGCACGGACACGTACAAATTACTTCAAACAGGTGTTATATCAAAAATATAGACACATTTATCACAAGGCCTTTGTAATATTGACCATAGTAAAGAATCACAATAACACTCTTGTAAGCCAACGCATCACAATCAGAATACAATATATATACAAAACCAAACTGGTCTAAAGAGTTGGGCGCACAAAATATGCAGACCACCTAGATGGGGAGGAAAACGGGCAGTGCGAATAAGTAGACCCAGTCCGCCTTCAGGGGCACCTAACTAGAAGGAAGTCCGAGCCCTACGAAGAGTGGAGCCTTGTGCTCAAAAGTACCTGCACATGCTGGTGCTGACGGGCAAAAGGGAGTCTCTTCGAAGACGTCGGGCTATTCAGATTGGTGAACAAATATCCGTGACTCAAGCGCAGCCTCCAATGTGGGCAGAAGCAGAGCGCGAGTCCGGATGGCATGCTGTTTTGACACAGCGGGGAAAAGCTATGGGCTACTGCAGGAGGGCGACCAGTTCCTAACGATGCTACTCACCGGTCCCCGATGCAGGCAGACCCAGGCTTTTCCGTGTCAGTTTCGGTGCTGGCAGGTTCAGATACGAGCAGGGAACGTCTCGTCGTCATGTAGATTCCGCGGCAGCAGAAGTCGGAGTAGAGGATGTCCCAAACATGATGAACCCGCACAGTTTACCACAGCAGGGCAACAGAGCGGCCGTGTGTATTACAGCCCAATGTACACTACTCAATTCAGACCTGGGAACGCCAAGTGTACGAATCGTGTGAGTGTGTCAGGGACTCTGGATACAGCAGTAACCTGACGGCGGTTACAGAGCAAGACTCCTGGTTAGGCTGGTCAGTCAACTGGTTGGCCCAGAGACACTTCCGAAGGCTTACGTGCAGGAGATGGTGAAGATGCCGAGAATAGTTGTTCCCACTATTCCAAAGGTCGAAGTACCAGTACAGGCCTTCTCGTTCGATCAGAGGTAGAAAGGGTTTCACAAGCGACAGCAGTGCAGAGGAGTAGTCCTTCAGCGGGTCACCAGCGATTCCTCGGTCCAGCCTCGTGGTTGCAGGATACTTGACTCCTGTATCCCCTTGTTCGTGAGAACTCAGGATATCGACATGGTAGTGGTGTTTTCAGCCTCCTCTTATCCAGGTTTCCCTTCGCGCCAAAACGGAGAGGACCCAATAGGAGATCTGCTCATAAAACACTTGCACCATACGTGGACCTATCACGGACCACGGTGGTCTCAGGCATTCAAGACACACTAGATTCTCTGGCACCCAGGATGTGTATTGGGACCAGGCATCCCAGCCCACATCCTGGAGGCTCACACCGGGCATGCAGAAGCCCGCGAAAGCATCTGTGTTTCGCGGGAAAGTAATAAGGAAGGCCCGGGTCGGCTCGACCTGGGGAAGGTGAAGGGGCAAGGCGGACAGGACCAAGAACCTTTTGTCATGGCCATCTTGGAAGCCAGACCACCTATTTGAGCCAAACACGGGAGCGCAGATTTACAGGGCAAGAAAGGGTTCAAACATAAGAGAAACGATCGCTGCCACCAATCCCGTCCGTGATTCACTTGCACCGAACAATCCAGGAGAGTATCTAGGGCCCAAAAAGGACTAGAGACCCAAGAGAGCAGTAATTTGCTTACATGGCTCTCTTGTGCCATGTTGCGTGAAAGCTGCAACACGAGCGAAAGAACTACGGAAAACGTTTCCTGGTACTGACTGTCTTAAGGGCATGTCGGTATCCCCGTAAGAATGGAGCGAAAGCCCAGAGGAGTATGGCAGGAGGCCGTGCTTCTCTGGCAAAGTCTAGATCAGAGTGTAAAACAGCTAAAAGTTTAGGGGTTGCCACATGGAAGGAAAATTACCTACAATTTGAAATCTTTCCTAACAATGTGGAATGTTGATGTGTGAATGTTTACAGGAATATTCCACATTCAGGCAGTTAACCCTGCCTGGGTGATGCGTTGCCAGTATTTTATGTCCATATAACCTAACTGTAACTTAATAAGTTGATGACAAAGCTATAGGAGCCCAAGAAGAAGCGTGAAAGACACTATTCTACCTAAGGCATTCCTCTTCTCCTCTTTCTTCTCTCTTCCTCTACCCTGCTAACCTATCTCTCTGCTCTATTCCTTCCCACCTTCCTTCTCCGTACTAGATGCTGACTGGCCTCCTGGTGTACCGCAGAGTCTCGCAGGTCCCTGGCACCCCCGCCAGTCCTCCCGCACTTTGCCTCCGGTCCTTCACCTCATCATTACTGCACTTGGTCAATGACCCAAGAGAGTGGCATCTCTCTGTGCTTACCCAATCACTACCGACTGGGTGCACTTGTACCCCCCCACCCCCGCATCCCCATTGTCTCCTCTCCCCCCCCGCGGTTGTAACCGTCTGTGCGCTTGCGCAAATCCAAATGTTGCTAATGTTTCATGTTTCCCCCTGTCTTCCCTCCCTGCATGGTGATGCCCTAAGGCACTTGGAAAAGATGCAAAATTGTCGTCGGACATATTTGCTGTTACCTCTACTGTTAAATGTATTATATGCCATCGTCTCAGAATTTCAAGGACTCTGTTTTTTTCCCCTTGTTCCCTCCCACCTTGAGCACTTTGAAACACTTTCCTTGTGTATAAGCGCTATACAAATTAAACATTACCATTACCATCCTCTCTCCAATCCCAGAGACCCTCCACTCAGGTGATCCTTCCTCGCTTTTCAATCCCTAGGGTCGGGGATCCAAAAGCGATGGACCTTCCCTGGCCACCTGGATGGAAGATCCCTTGGGAGTAGGTTAGAGAACACCTTCAGATTTCTCACACTTCCCTAATATCGCATGCATGACAAGCTGGAAATACGCTGCTACTGACACCAACCCAAATGGCATGCATCTAAATCTGAAAGTACCTACATGAGTGGCAAAGGTGATATAATCTCACCATTCTGGATGTAAGACAACCTGATGATGGGCAAATCAAGTGTGCCAAAGACATTTGCACCAGCAGACAAAGTGAATCTCACCAATGTTGGGTAGCGGGAACCTATCAAACACTACACACTTGTTTAGCCCTCACAAGTTATGTTATGTTAAAGGATCTTTATACCGCACACTATCACCTCCTGAGTGGTCCCCTGGCGGATCTGAAAAGCAAGAGGGTAAGATACGTTAGGAGGTGAGTGGGGAAAAAGCACAAGAGAACTATGATCTGCTGTTGGCAGCTTCAGTTCAGTTTACACTGTTCGCGGAGCGTTGGTGCGAATGTTCAGTCCGTTGTTTTGTGCGTGTGGTTTGTTTCGTTGTTACTGTATAGTGAAGTGCATGCAGTTTTTTGTGCTGTACCGGTATGGTTGAGTCTAAGCGGTGTAAACAGATGGATGAGTTTCTTTTAGTGGGCTTGGTTACTGGTGATATTTTATCCTACCCCGTCCGTTTTTGCCACAGGTGGACATATCCCTGCCAGTGGCATGCATTGTGCTGTGTTGGGGGTCTCGCTCTTATTTTCTGCTGAGAGTTGTTAGCAGTGCTATTTAGTGGTGATACTGCCTCCACCCCTCCTGTGATGTCTACTTATCACCTGGCACATGCTGGTGTGCAGCCACCATCATCTTCCTGTCCCACTTGCAGGGCGAGGGGGGGCTCTTCTCTGTGCGCTTGAGCTCCCTGGGCCCTGTGGTTTATTTGTCCGGTCGCCACTATTTCTCCTTCCATTCTAATGCCCTCTGTCTGTGGTGTGACTTAGTTTCCGGTGGGGCCCTATATGAGAACGGGTGCACCTGGGACTCCCTCTAATTCGGAGGTCTCTCTGCTTCCCTGCACTATGTTGTGTTCTGGCCTAGTCACCTGTCTTGCCATTTGTGTGTTCATTCCTTAAACCACCAAATTGTAAAGGAGATAGCTTCCCAGCACACCTAGTTAAACTTTGTGCCCCCACGCTAACTCTGATTATCACCAAATTCGTCAACGCCTCTTAGTACCAATACTGTTCCCGCTGGTATCTCCTTAAAAAAACATCATTGGATGCCACAGTCCCTACAAATGATCACCCTATAACTAAATGGCCTATTCACAAATCCAATCCCACCTTGAACAAAATCATCTTCTCGGAGCCAGGCAATCTGGATTTAGGCCCAACCACAGCACCGAAACGGCACTCTTGGACTTAAAAATCCAGATGGATGCCATAAGAGATGCTGGAAAAGTATGTATCCTGCTGCAGAATTCGAACTTGACAAAATATGTGACACCCTAGCCCATGACTTCCAATTCTCACAAGTAGCCACTTCTTGAATTAAATCGTTGCTCGCGGAGCGAACCTCCTAAGTTGCTATTGGCAAGGAAGCAGCAGGCCCTATACCATGTACCACAAGGTGTTCCACAAGGTTCCTGCCTCTCACCAACGCTATACAACGCTTACACGAAGCTCCTATTCGCTGCCCTAGATGTTTATCTACACAAACTTTGCAGATGACACCCAGATTCTTATCCCCATTACGGGCGACTATGACCTTGACACCATCACGATCAATAAAATCTATGCCGTAATTCAAAATTGGATGGCAATCAACAGTCTCTGCCTTAACGAGGAGAAAACAGAGATACTCATTGTGGGCTCCCCAGCCAAAATCAAATCCTTACTCTCTGACTATTCAGCCATCAATATTGATGGCACCTCCATCCCGTACTAAAACAGGTCAAAACGTCGGGTGTAGAACTAGATGCCAACCTCGGTGGTCAAACAAGTGAATGCCCTATCCTCAGCCACCTCCTAAACTGCTTAAATAATTGCACTAGGTAGAAAATTGTTCACGCCCAAGAACTGTACCACACTAGCGAGAGCTCTCATCCTACCAAAGCTAGACTATTGCAACATACTCATGTTAGGCACCTCTAATGCCAACCTCACTAGACTACAACTGTTTCAAAATAAAGCGCTGCGTGCAGCCCTTGGACTCAAAAAATCATCAGGCCACAGTTCCAGCATCGGGAGAGAAGCCCACTGGCTACTTATAAAAGCCAGAATCGGTTCCGGAAGCACCTCAAGACCTTCCTCTTTGCCTCTGCTTTCTCTCCTCCTCTCCCATGCTGACCTCCTGGCTGAAACTGTACTGGTTACCTGGCTACCCTCTGATCTCGGGCCCAGGTCCCCTCCCTGCCAGTTGCACACCTGCACTGCCCCCCTGGCAAGCCTTGCGCTCAGGGACTGTTTCTGTATCCCCTCAGCCCCTACTAGTACTTGACACCTGATGTCTGCACTTACCCGTGTACTTGCCACCAGCTGGCCGCACTTTATTTATTGTCTTTATTTATCTTACTGTTATGCTATGTACTGCACTGTCCCCTCCCCTGTCACCCTGCACCGTTTCCCTTCCCCCCCCCTCCACTTGCGCGATCTCAATGTCACCTGGCCTAGTAGGATCGCTGTCTCTGTCCTCCCTCTGTTCCCCCCCCTTGCCTCGTCGCGCCTTGAAACACTTGTGTATAGGCACGTTATAAATGCCATATCGTATCATATCATATAATTTACAAAACACTTTGTGTCACCCACAAATTCCTAGCAAAAAAAAGCACCCAGCTACCTCAACAATACTGTATCACCATGTAAGACCTCAAGAACACTTAGGTCCAGCAAACAAACACTCCTGTCCACACCACGCTTCAAATTTTCTAGAGCAGGGGGAAGCAGTTTTCCAGTGATGGCACCCAAATTCTGGAACACACTTTGTTACAATCTAGACTGGAGCCTTCACATCACCTCTTCAAGAAATCCATAAAAACATGGTTATTTAATAAATATTAGCTTACCAACCACCGCTGCCATGGTCGCCACTCTCCATTCTGTGAATCTATCGTACCCTTGCACCAGGAACTCTCTCTGCAAATATATATAGTGTAAATTGTGTATTCTTCTATCTTGTTCATACTGGTATATTGCACTCTTGTTCTACCTCATGGTTGTAAACTGTAACTATTTATACTGTTCCCATTGTTTCATGCATTGAATGAAATGCAAACATGTCTGTAACTACACCGCGACACCCAAGGGTTTGGGTGTATTATAAATTACATAAATTCCTTGTGGTGAGGTTGTTGCTCATTGTTTTTTTTTTTGTATTTTTTTGTCCAGTTGTGAACTGAGGAGGCAGGTTTTGAGGAGTTTGTTGAATTTTAGATGGTTCGTATTTCTCTCGGGAGGGACTTGCATATTTTAGTGGCTCTGCAAGAGAATGCTGATCCACCACGTTTTTTCCTCGTGTATGGTTTAGGTTCCATATGGATATTGTCGCTGGATTGGAGAGGTCTGGTCGGCTGGTAAATGGCGATTTTCTTTTGTAAGAATTCTGCCGCTTGGCCGTGGATTGCTCTGTGTATTATGCACATTGTTTTGAATGTAATTCATTTTTGACTGGCAGCCAATGTAGCATCTTTAGTGCTGAAGTGACGTGGTCCCTTCGTGAGAGTTTGAGGGGAAGTCTGGCCGCTGCATTCTGCGAATGTTGCAGTTTCTTCAGTAGATAGTCTGGCATTCTGAGGTATAGACTGGCATAGTCTATCCTGGATATGATGAGGGAGATGAAGGCCAGTGTTTTGTGCGTGAAGAAGAGGAATGGTGGAATCTTTTTTGATTGTGTGCAGGTAGAAGAAGCATTTCTTGATTATCGTGTTTATTGTGTTTCTAGGCTGGCTCATTGTTCATTAGGATTCCAAGGTTTTGACAATTGTGGATGGTGTGGGCGCTGTTCCTAGTTCTGTGGGCCATTGGGTGTATTGTTTGCTTCATTGGTTTTTGGATATATTCATGATTTCCATCTTTCCCAGGTTGACTTTGAGGCTGTTTGTGTTCATCCATTCGTAGAGTTCTTTGAGACAGTCTATTAGCGTTGTATTGTCCTCTTGTACATTTTCGATTTTGTAGATGATTTGGGTGTCCTTTGCATGGTTGTAGCAGGTGAAGCTGTGTCTTTTGATGAGGTTTATTAGTGGAGCTGTGTAGATGTTGAAGAGGAGTAGCAATAGGGAGGATCCTTGTGGAGTACTCCACAGTTGGTGCCCTGCGGCAGGGATTTGAATTGTTTTATCCATACTGTTTCTGTTCTTTCAGATAGGAAAGATTTAATCCAGAGCAGCACTGTGTCGATGATCCCTATTTCTTCCAGTCTCTTGATGAGGATGTTGTGGCTGACTGTGTCCAATGCTGTGGAGAGGTCGAGTAGCATCAGTGCTGAGTTTGTGTTGGAATCTGCGTTCGTCTTTAGGTCATCCTAGATAGAGAGAAGTGTCGTCTCTGTCCCTCTCATGGGTCTGAAGCCGACTTCTGCCTTGTCCAATAGTTGGTGGCTTCTTTACGTGTTCCAGTGTCTGGTCATAGACCTAGGTCTCTAGTAGTTTGTCGGGATAGGGAATGTTTGATATTGGTCTGTAGACAGGTTGTCCACATCGCCCGTTGTATCTTTTAGTGGTTTCATATACATAGATTTGAAAGCCTGCTGTACTCTCCTGTAAGGAAACAGAACTCTAGTACTGCTAAGCGTCCATGTCAGACTGCCACAAGAATTAGGAAATGTCAGCCTGGTAATGCCATGACTCGGCGTACCACCTCGAGCCTCTCCTGGCACCGCTCCTACCCATTTTGCATCGGGTTTACCTCACGGGACGAACCTGATTATTGGAACGCTGCCAGTTACCATGGAAACTGTGGCGGTCTCTTCGAGCATGTGGTCACGTGACACGTAACTGTGTTACGTGACCACTGTGCTCTTAAGCCGTTTCAGATTTGGGGGTGGCGCTTCTGCTTGAGCTGTTTTGCTACCTTTTGTTCTACCTCGCTTCCCTGTATTCTGACCTCCCCTACGTTTTTGTTCTGGATTGCTTAGGAATTCCCTCGTCTGTTTTTGTTCTTGCCCGCAAGTTGCCAACCTCGGCTAACGATCTTCAGACTGCTTTTGCCTCTCCATGACCTACCAAGTTGCCTGCACCCATTCGACCCTGCTTACGTCCCTACTGGCAGTTTAGTGGAGATGCATTGGCGCAGTGCAGAGCCTGGTGTTGTCTCACACTCTTGCAAAGCGAATTCCTTTGGAAAGTACTAAATATTCGCAACACTGGAGGGACGAGGGGGAAGTGAACTTCCGTGGGAACGGGGCTGTGCGGATCCATTCTGTGTAATGAGATTGGGATTAGTGAGCTGGGTTATGCAAGCTCCTACTGTTTTTTGGGCCTAATACAAACATTTTGTTGTGTGCTATTTTGTTTTAGTGCCACCCATCCACTCTAGGCAGTACAGTGCCTCTTCATGGTGCTTAATAGTGCGGATTACTACCCCCTTCTACACTAAATCACTTCATATGTTCACCTGAACACACTTGGATGGGTGGGATAGGCTCATTTCCATCCCAGCAAACTTAAAAGAACTGGCATCCAGACAACCATCTACTGCAACCCCGGACGGAACTGACCTAGACGAAAAACCAGACCTAATCCAGAAATGGATCGCCGAAACAATAGGTATAATCTCCCCGAAAAATTCTTCATCCCATCACAAAAGAAAACAGTGGCAAGCTGCTTTACACCCCATCTCAATACAATGAAAATAAAAACGGAAACTTGAACTAGAATGGAGGAAAACTACGACCAGGCAAGAAGAATAAACTATCAAAAACAAATCTGAGCATACAAAAAGGAAACTCTCAAAGCCAAAATGAAATACTATGACAATTGAGTCACACAAGCACCAACATCCAGAAAGAACTATTCAACATTGTAAATGAGATGAGAAATCCACTTGGATGCAACAACACAAGGGTACCTTCACAAAAACTATGTGATGATCTCGCAGACTACTTTAAAAATAAAATCACTGACATACACCAGATCATACAAAGTAGATCAATTGCCAGACCGTGCACCAACATCTACCTACCCTGGAACCACAGAACAAGCTGCAAAGCTTCACCCAAATATTAGGAGAGAGATTTGTCAATCT
The DNA here is from genome assembly GCF_040938575.1 of Ambystoma mexicanum. Classification (NCBI taxonomy): domain Eukaryota; kingdom Metazoa; phylum Chordata; class Amphibia; order Caudata; family Ambystomatidae; genus Ambystoma; species Ambystoma mexicanum. Next base: position 1,346,943,919 of record NC_090933.1, on the reverse strand, counting down.
GGTGAAACTTTTCAACAAAGCAGGCTCCCCAATCAACCCCTGCCTACCAGACATATACAAGTCAATCCTTACACAGGGCACGCCATTGGAATGCCCCTGAAATCTCTTCTACCAATCGCTCTCAACGTGGAGTGTCAGAATCCAGCAGCTCTTAACCATGTGGTTTAGCCGTAGAATTCTTCAAGATAATACGTTTCCTTGAGCAGTAGGAAAAAAACACCCAAAGAATGCGATTAACCAGAAGAGGAACACCAGTTGTAGGCCTCAGATGAGTTGGAACTGCACAAGGACACACCAATGATAACTCAGCAGGCGTTCAATACCTGCAGATAAAGCCATACAGGCATCAGAGGAGTATTTATTTCAGACAAAATGATATCAAAGAAATACGTGAGCTAACCTGCGCTAGTTAGGAACTGCAGACCGCAGGTAGAAAGGCTTTGTCATGGTTGGGGTGTATCCCCTGCAAGACGATGAGTTTGGCTATGAGAAACCCTAATGAATAGGCAAAACAAACAGTGACATAGAACTTTGTAAAAGGCTTATCAGCAGGTGCGGTTGACAGGAGGTGGAGTCTCGGATCTGGATAGAAGGGAGGACCAGAGTCTGAACGAGAAGGTGGGGACTGCTGAAAGAGAGAGAGAGGCATGTCTGTGCAATAGGAAACTGGGCTAGAGTGAGAAGGCCAGATCCTGAGAACGTAGGCACTGCACTGCGCCAACTCATCTCCACTAACCATTCATATCCACTAAACCTCTAGTAGGTCCCCAACCCCCACCCAGCCAGTCCAGAGCCAGCACCACACCACTGACCCATCCACCACACATTTGCCTTCCCCGATAAGCATATCACCCCCCTGTTCCAACACAAATCAAGGGTTCACAGAATATCTAAGCATGTGCGGCTATATATCGTCAAGCATGAAAACGCATCTCTTGTAACACGAGGTACAGGGAGGGATACATTAAAGATCAAACGCCTGGGTGGAGACCTTGAGTGCAGGAACTGCAGTATCAACGAAGCCATGAATTTGTGGGTCATCGTGACTGTATTTTATCCTCCCTGCCACCTGGCACCATTTCCTGTGCTGGCCAGGGTCCCGCCACAATGATATAATAACCAGACTTAGCATGTTTAGTTTAGAAGGAAACAATGTAGTATATGTGTGCCCTGACCTTCACCGCGAGGTTGAGCCCAGCTGACCAATGTGGATCCTGACTGATGGGAAAGAACCAACCAATTGCAGTCTGGCATGGAACAGGCCCCTGTGTAGGGTGCCTCCAATCAGTGGCACCAATTAGTAATGTATGTAAGGATGTTTTCTGGGCTTTTAAGCCCTTGTTTGTAGCCGGGCAAGTCTGAGTGCTCTTGAGCAGCAGAGTCCTTTGCTGATATTTGTATTCTGTACAATTAAACCTTATTATGCTTGCAATGCTATCTCCTGGCCTATTTGTCACTAGCGTGTTGACTTTATTCTGGAATGTGCGTAAAAAGTGACTTGCCTTCAAGTTGCTGCTTTTGGTGGTATACCAGTTTTTTCTCCAGGTGGCAGGTAGCTTTTGGGGCTGTTTGGGGGCTTTAGCTGGTAGTTTCATCATGAACGGTATGATGAGGTGGTCCCTGCATAGTATTTGTTTTTGTGGCGCAGTTGAGATCAGATTATTTGTTGGCAAAGATTTTATCAAGAGTGTGTCCTGCTGTGTGGATGTGTCGCTTCCATCTGGCATAGATTCATTGTCTCGAGATGCTTGATTAGTATTGTTGTGAGTTTGTGTTTTCTTCTTCTAACCATATGTTGAAATCCCAGAGGATTATCAGTTGATCGTATTTTTTTTTAAAACAGTTTTTATTATTTTCAATGATAACAGAAAAAAAACACTCCAACAGTGCATGTCTTAATTATCAAGCATCAAACATCCTAACATAAATTGGCCAATGCTTTCCCTTTACCCTCCCCCCTTAACTCGAGCTTTACTCTCCCACGCCCTCCACTTTAGTGTCTTTTAGCGGTTCCTATTCCTCTGCCTCCCCAGAGGAGTCTTGTTCATTTGGCCAGCCTTGGGTAGACCCATACAGTGAGGCCACTAGGTGTCTCCAGGCCATCAGAGTTTGTTTCTTCCTCTTCCCCCTTACTAGTTGCTTCATACCATACTGCTGTTTCCGCCTCTGCCCATTTCTGGAGATCATGCCACCACACCTCTCTTTTGGGCCTTTGGCTCGCTTTCCAGCCCATTGCTATTCTACTCTTGGCTAGTATGTAAGCCAGGTCCTTATATTTACTGGCGTGTCTCAGGTTGCGAGGTCTTGAGAAGCCCCCCACCATACATGCCCACACTAATTCCACATCCAACTTCATTCCTTTCTCAGTCAATCGGTGGGCGATTTCTCCCCATAATTTCGCTATCTCCAGGCACGCCCAGAACATGTGTACCATCCCGGCATTCTCCTCCTCAAATTTAGGGCATGTTTGTGTTACTGAACTCTTGAATCTGGTGATCCTCTGGGTGGGGGGGGGGTCATATATGCCCTGTGAGTTACGTATAATTGGATCTGCTGCAACCTTGCATTCCTGGACACTTTTTTTGTGATGTCCCTGGGCCTTCTCCCATAGTCCATCATGCATGGGTGCTCCCACTTCTTCCTCCCAGTCCCGTCTCAACTGTTACCTCCTTGCCCACCCTGGAAATCAAAACTTCATAAATTCGGGAGACTTTGTGTCCCTCCTCTGAGATGTCATAGATTGTTTCTATGGCTTCATCGGGTTTCTCTTCAAGCGCCGTTCCTGGCCATAGTTCTCTCACCCGCCGTACCACCCGGGTGTAGTCCGGTTTCGTCTATCAGCACATCAAGTTCTATGACCTTCCCCTCTTGCCACAGGTCTCCCAGTGTTACGATGCCCACCGGTTCCCAGTGTTTGCGAAATCGTCTTTCATAGTTCATCCACCCCCAATAGTGCCACTAGCGGCATCTGCGGGGAACATGGAGTCGGGTTTTCCATGGCCCGACAAGCCTTGCACCATACCCCCATCCCAGTTCCAGTAACCTCAATCGCCCACTTGGTTCTGACTTTGGCACCCATATCATCTCTTTCAGGAAAAACAGGGCACATTCAGACCGTAGCAGTCTAGACTCAGCTGTGGGATCGTCTGTCAGCCATTTAGCCACATACTGTAATTGGCTAGCCAGGTGGTAGATCTATAAGTTCGGCAATTTTATAACCCCTCTATCGTACGTGTCTGCAGTTTCCATAATGCTATCCTGTATCTAGTATTATGCCATATGAAACCTCTGCATAAGCTCTGTATTTTCCCAAAGAGTCGCTTAGGTATCATATAGGGGATGTTCACAAAGAAGTGTAGCAGCCTGGGTAGTGCTACCATCTTCAACAGCGCCACCCTCCCTAACATGGCCAGGGGGAGCTTTGCCCAGAATCTCATGCTCTTACCCAAATTAGCCACTGCCCTCTCTGTGTTGTGTGTATGTTCATCTTCCACCTATGATAAATATCCACACCCAAGTACCTGAAGGTACTAGTCTTCCAGGGTATCTGCAACACTGACTTCATGGGGTTTACTGCTATCTCGGAGAGCGACGCAAATCGCTCCATCACTTCCAAGACATATTGCAGGATTTTCTCTGGGTATCTTAGGTGTAGCAGTATGTCATCAGCATACAGTGAAATAAGGTGCGGACCCACCTTAGTATGAATTCCCGCTGTTTAGTATTGTTGTCTGAGGTATATCGCCAGGGGTTCTAATGCGAAGATGTACAGCATCAGGGACCAAGGGCATCCCTGTCTGGTGCCCTTGCCAAGCTTCCATTTGTCCGAAATAATCGCCCCTGTCTTGACTCTGGCCAGCGGGGAGCAATACAACAATTCTACCCATTTCAGGTACACGGGTGCTATTCAGTATTCCTTCAAGGCCGCCATCAGCCATGGCCGCCTGACTGAGTCAAATGCCTTCACTGCGTATAGTGAGTCAATGGCCACTTCTTGCGTATCCCCTTCTGTTTGTTCTATGATGCGGTGGAGCCTCCTAAAATTATCGGATATGCTTCTATGTGGTATGCATCCGGTCTGGTCTGGATGTATGAGTTTGCCTATGACTTGTCTCAGTCTGTTTGCCAGCACAGCTGTAAGGATCTTGATATTGTGGTTTAACTGGATAGCAGTCTATATGATCCGCAATCCGTGCTAGGCTTATTGGGCTTGAGAAGTGGGATAATAATGGCCTCTCTGAGGACCTCTGGTAGTCTCCCTGCCTCCAACGCTTCATTCAGCTGATCATATTTGACGGTTCTATGAAGAGGTCTATGTTGTGTTTGCTGTCGGGGAGGGGGGTGTGGGGGGGGGGTTGGGCGCGGACGAGAGAATCACAGTTTCTGATGTTCAACGGCTCATCTGTTTTTATTTTCAGGTGTTCTTTGTAGGCTATTCAAAGTCCTCCTCTTTTTCCTTTTCTGTTTGCCTGTGTGCATTTGAAGTTGTCAGGTAAATAACTGTAGTGTGACTTTGTAGTTGTCATCGAACCAGGTTTCTGTGATGAATGGGATGTCTATTCCACCGTCGTAGAGTACATCGAAGATCTCTGTAGCATATTTGGACATTGATCTTGCATTAATTAGATTGCAGTGTATTTTTTTTAACAGTGCTTTGTTTTGTTCTTGGTTTTGTCTTATGGTGGTCTTGTTGGCGAGTTTTCTCGTTACTCTCAGGATGTGAGGTGTGTTTTTTGTCATTGAGTAGATCCGCTAGGTCTCGTATTGGATTCCTAACTTCTTCCGGTTCCTCTTCTGTATGTTGTTGTTGGTGCCCTACAGTTTTGGAGATATATGGAGTGAGTGTGTTGTTTTGCCTCTTGTTACATCCAGAAGTTTCTGCTTGTTTTCTGTGTGACCCTGGGATCTTGCTCGAGTGTCTAGAATCGTTGCTGGTTGTAAATTGTTCTGGTGGGTGGTTTGTCATGAGGTATTGTGTTGGGTATAAAGGTTTTTGCCTACTTTTCGAGTTTGTTCTATTTTCTGTCATGCGTATGGGTGTGTGTTCCATTGCTTTGTTTGTTTGTTGGTGTGGTGCTATGGTGTGGTTCCATTTTATGTATTCTTTCTCCTAGTTTTCTCTCCCATCGTCCCGTTCTGTGTTCTGGCATGTTATGGTCCTATGAAGTCTTAATGAGTTTGCGTTATTGTGTTTGGTTCACAGTGGCTCTTGCCCACCAGTAACAGTTCCCGGAGTTTAGTTGGGGTTGTAGTTGTGCTTCGGCTTCTCTGTGGTTTTAGCTTTCTGTTGTTATGGACATGGGGAGCTCTGTCGAGGCCGGGGGGGGGGGGGTGGGCTTACGGTCTGATAGCTAGCAGATTGGGTTGAATGGAGATTTTAAGGCAGAGGTGGATAGTGCTTTCTTTAGGTGGCCTTATCCTTTGGGCTGTCTGTGAAGTCTACATTCCTTGATTTTTTTAGACCGCTAGCAGTTTGTGGATGCCTTTTTTCCTTCCTGCTAGCTATCCCTAGCTACCCTTACATCTTGAGTATTGTGGTGGTAGTGGCGCTCCTAAAGTTGCGGTCCCTTACAATGCGGAAACTTAGTTCTGCAGTTATTTCACTGGGAGCACAGCTGTGATTCTAGAGAGTCTCGAACTGGACCCAGCAGAGAGGGTGGAGCACCCAGAGCTGGGAGCATGATGCTGTATGGGTGGGGAGGATGTCTAGATTCCTGGATAGGGGAAAAAACGCCTACATTTCAAACACAACAGCAAATGCAGAGCACCTAGACTAGAGGTTCCTCGATAAAGGGAAGAAAACGCTTAGATTGCAGACATAACAGCCAATGCAAAGCACCCAGTTTGAGAATCCTGGATAGGGGGAAAAACGCCTACATTTCAAACGCAACAGCAAATGCGAAAACACCCAGATTCGAGATTCGTCTATAGAGTGAAAAATGCACTTTCAAATGTGGGCAAGTGGGAGAAAAGGCCAGCTTGCGGACAAAACAGCATACGGTAACACCTAGATCAGGAACACACAGCAAGTGGGTAAGTTGAGGATACAACAGTAACGGCAACACCCAGACCTGGGATACCTGGCAAAACAGTAATACCTAGATTTGGGATACCTGGAAAGTGGGAGAGAAGCCCAGATATGGCTGACTAATAGAATTGGCCTAAATGCGATTTATCACTACCATGGGCTATGTGCAGCAGACTGCAAGCTTTTAGGTTATAAGAGAGGTAGGACAGTTTAATGGGGAGCAGTAATGGTTTTTCCCCCTGCCCAGACCTTGCTTAACTTATTAATGATAATGATTACCTTATTAGTTGGTGCTTGATGACTGCTCAGTAGGCTCCACTAGCAAACACCATCAAGAGCTGTTTTTGCAGGAGCTGCCCTTTGCCTCAGGCCCTTAGCTGGAGGGGCTACCTGGGCTGAGTGGCTACCCTATGTGGCGGTCCTAAGTGAGGCCCAATATGGAGAGAGGTGGGTGGGTGGGCGGGCAGGGAAGGAGAAAACAAGGTTTGGTTTGTCAATCTTGTTGTACAGAAATGTTCTGTACTCTTGATAGAAGTTGTAGCTGACCATAAGTGCAGGTATGACCTGGATGGTGCAGACAAGTCACACACACACTTGCACACACTTTCTCTCTCTAACACACACACCCACTTCAACACACACACACACTTTCACACGCACACACACCCCTTCACACACACACACACACACACACACACACACGCACACACGCACACGCACACGCACGAAATCCACAAGGGAACCAGGCAGGACCTGCATCTAGGCGCATGTGTCAAATTACATGGCAAGCAGGCGGGACTGAGTGGTCAGAGTGGGAGAGTTATTAGCAGAGATCCGTTTTCAGCTTCTTTCTAAATAGTGATGGGGAATTTATTTTCTGAAGATCAGCAGGCAGTAGATTCTAGGCCTGCGGATCACATATGTAAAAACATCTATCTCTGCGGTGTAGAAAGAGAGAGGAATGGATCTGCAAGAGATTTTGACTTGCGGATCGAAGTGAGCGAGTTGGACAATGAAGAGAAATGTTAGAAACAAGGTAGCTGGTAGCTAGGCCATGGACACAGTTAAAAGGGATCCTCTGTTGTACTGGACGCCAAGTAAGGATCTTGCAAAAAAGGAGGTATAGACGCAGATTTGGGAAGGCTTTAGGGAAGTATGGCGGTCGCAATTGGAAGGTGGTGCATCTAGCTGACCAAAATGTCTGTAAGAATGCTACAGTAGTCCAGTTTAGAATTTACCAGAGTTCCAACAACTGGGCTGTATTTTTCTGATATAAGGGGCAGAACTAGCTGCAGGAGTTAAAATTGAAAATAGATTGATTTAACAATTTCGCGAACATGTAGGTTACAATTTAAGTTCGGTTGCCAGATGCAGCCGAGGTTTTTAACTTTAGCAGAGAAGATGGTTGGAACTTCAAATAGGGCTGGGCAAGGGACAGAAGAATGAAAGTAAACCTGCTGAAATGTTTTAACCAAAAACAGTAATCTGAGTCTTAGAGCAGTTTAGTTACAGTCTATTTTCTATCATCCAGCTTTTTATCTTTGGGGCGCAAGTTAATACTCGATTAATTGCTTCAGGAGGATTCTTGATCCTGATATCAACGGGAGTGTCTTTGGGGTAAGACTGTTAACTTAAATTGATTTGTGAGAAAATGTGTAATAGTGGCCGAACGTAAATGATGAATAATACCGGGAAGAAAGAGGAAACCTCCGGTTCACCACAAAAAACAAGCAATGAATCAGAGTAATATGTTCCCATTTTAACTTGTTGGATTTGAAAGAAAGGAGATGAACCACTTGAGTGATTCCTCAGATACCATAGCCACCTTGGTCAGTTTGTCAAATGCTGCCGATAAGTCAAGCATGACCAGCATGCTAAGATCCCCTTCGTCGGCAGCCCTCAAGAATTCATCCCAGACAGCCTCAACAGCAGTTTCAGTGCCATGATGAGGCCGATCCAGACTGATTTCTGTCAAGAATTCCATGATCTTCAAGAAGGTTTCAGAGTTGTACTGTGACTATCTTCTCGAGTAGCTTAGAGGGCCTGCGATGGGTCAGTAGATGGAAAGCAGATTATGATCCAATTATGTTTTTTTTTTTTAACAGAGGGTTAATGGGATCTTTTAAGGTCAGATGGAACACACTCTTGAGCCAAGGAGGCATTAACAAATGTAGTAACAAAATCACTCAATAAAATTGCATGCTGTTTAGCAAGACAGGCCAGCATTGGGTGATAATTGTGATTTGTCGATTTCTGTTTAAAAAACAGTGTCCTAATTTCCTCTGAAGTAATTGGGGTGAAAGTGAAACTGGGTGACATTGATTCAAATGGTAAGGCAGAGTCAATGTTTGACATAGAGGTTTGAGGATTAACAAGATGAAAATCAATATTCATTCAGATAGAACTGACTTCATAAAAAACTCATTGAATTTATTAGTCAATTTGGGCAAAGGAGGGAGGTTGAGTGAAATAGATGGAGAGACATAACTTTTTTATCACTGTGAAAAGGTCTTTGGGTCTATTATCAGCGAGATAATCTGCACCGTTAAAATCAGGGGGAAAAGGAATCGGTCCAGAAGATAATTGTGAGCCTGTGATTGTATTGGTTTTTTTTACTACGTGATCGAGTGACAGTGGCTGGAGACGCTTTATGAGGACCTACATGGTCTGTCTGAACGGAAATAGTTACAGGGTAATTGTCGGACCATCAGACTGGTGTATTATCCTGATGAGATATAGTTTTACCTCTGAACATTACTAAGTGCAAACAATGGGCATATTTGTGGGAAGTTGAGGCTGTAAGTAGCAGGAGGTCATGAGACTGTAGAATTTCATTAGGTTTAACACAGTCTGGATTATAGAGGGTGTCACACCAGATATTGAAATCTCCAAGAATTAGCAGGTTGGAGTAATGAACAGCTTCTGTGCTCAGGAAGAGCTAGACATTTTCTAAAAAAGCACCAGTTTAACTGTAAAGGTGGTAGCAAATAACTACCTTATAAGAATCATTAGGAGATAGAGAGGGTACACGCATCAATTTGGGATGTCTCATCCCGATTCAAAGAAGGGAGATTGGACAATACCAGGAAACTGGCAAGTCATAGTACTATTTGCATCCACTCCTTAACAATAAAGCAGAACTGCCAGCCCACTCCTGAAAACTACCCAGTGGTATTTTGAACAGGAAAATAAAATTGACATCCCTTTGGCCAATTGTCTTCAGTCCAAGGGAATAGGGTATTGCCACAAACAATATGGCGGCAAATAGGACGATAGTGGGAAGTTTGGGGATTCTCCCATAAACTTCTTCTCATTGCCTCACTTGCTCCCACTGCAACCCCTTTTTGTTTTTAAATCCCGTTGCCTCACTGAGAAACCCAGCATCTCTGGAGGCATATGATCCACCAGAATTATGGAAATATGCATGTAAAGACTGGAGGGGGGTATCTGTACTCCTGCTCTCTATATGGCAGAGTCTAAGCACAGAGCACCCCAGCCAAGATTCTGTAAGTGTTAAAACGTGGCAAGCAATCAAGGCTTAGCTCTCAGGAGGTGATGCAGGCTGGTTATTAAGTACAGTGAGTCCCCAAGCCCCCCCCGCCCCAAGGAATGTCCACACACTGTTAGTTAAAAGTCAGTCTTTATATAAATAAGGTTCACCTTCTATACACAAGCACAATAATGCACTTTGTACTGTGGCAATACAATAATGGCAAATATATACAGGTCTATGTGGTACCACTCTTTCTATCGATTCCTTTAAAATGCATCCATGGCTAACAGCCCCTAACAGCATACGAATCAGATTATAAAATGAATCAACGATAGACACAGAAAGAAGGCAAGTTAAATCAAGCAATGGCACAAAAGTCCCCCGTCTACCTAGAGACAGTTCTGTACGAGGATCCCCCCACCTGGGCAATTTGTAAATTAAGCGTATTGACAAGCTCAGTCCAATTATGCTTAATATAGTCTCGATTCCGTCTAAAGGTTCTATACCAAGTACCTGGTTTCGTAGAGCTCTTCGGTGAGTCATCAACGGGCCCTTCTTGAGTGCACTCCCTTTAAGGCAGGAGCCATGGGTCGTCGAGAGTCGGTGAAGAAAAGGGTAAACACTTTTGTTGCAGCAGCAGCTTCTGTTCTTGCAGTGCTCATTGACATTCGGTCGAAAACGTCCTGCAAGCTGAGGCGTGCGGTGCACCTCGACGATGAGTGTTCATTGCCGCAGAGAGGTAATGAAGATCTTTGGCCCAGCACGGGCGTCGGGTGTCGGCGGGTGGTGGGGAAACCCACCTGTGGATCCTCCTCAGTCGGCGGCGTCCTTGACTTTCTCCAGCAGGACAAAAGCGGTCGACGGTGATGAGCAAGGGAATCTTTGGATCAAATGTCTTGGGCAAAGGATCACTGCGGCTCCGGTCGGCGACTGTGATGGACTTCAATGTCGGGGTGCTTCGCTTTGTGATTCTGCAGTGGTTCCAGGCTCCGGTCGGCAGCCTTTCGAGGGTCTGACGTCCAGGGAGCTTTGGCAAAGAGCAGCTGGTGCGCAATGGTCCCTTGTACCTCGGGAAGAGGTCTCCTAGCCAGGTCTTCTCTTGGATCAGTTCTTTGAAGGGACAGCAGCTTTCAGATTAGCGAAGGACAGCAGCAGCAATTCTTCTTCTTCCAGTGGGCTTCAAGGTTAGGCATCAAGTATCAACTTCAGTTTCTGAACGATTTCTAGCTGTAAAAGGCCCCCAGGTATACTGTTCTGTATATCATTCACCCTGATGGGTCACACTCAGGCAACCAATCACTCAGAAGGGGATTCAGGTAGCCAGGCCGCCAATCAGGCTCACAGTGCATTCAGGCCATTCTCCTCCCTCCAGACACTCGCAACAAGTAATGTGTATTGGGACAAGTACCAAGCCATTCAGCACTCCACGCTGCATTCATACCAGTTTTGGGCAGGGCTCTCTGTCATTGAATTACATACCAGAAATCAGACACCCATAAAATGAAGTGCATATTGGTCACACACTCCATTCACCCAGGTCCCACCCATGGTGTGTATCCACAACATACAGTCACTGTGAAGGCTCCAGCCAGTCTGGCCTGGAGTTCTCCACAATTCCATATATGGAACTTCCACCTAACAGCCAATCAGGGGGAAGGGACAGAGTCAGGGCTTCCCAGGACTTTGAGAAAAACAACGTAACAGGCAATAGAAAGCAAGAGGCCACAAGGGCCATCTTGTCTTCTATTAGGAATCAACTAATTCCAATGGCCGGGCCTGGGCATCCCAAAATGGAGGATACTCGAAGCACCTGTCAAATTCAGCATGGAGCTGCCACCAGCCCATACCCTGCTCTGTGGGGCACACACAGGTGCCCAAAAACATACACTAGGGCTACTGGGTTGTACCACCACCCATGGGTGCCAATGGTCTGTACACCAAACCAAAAAGAGGACGAGCTGCACTGCCAGGAGTCCCACATGGACTCCTGGGCAGAAAAATAACATGAAAAAGGACTACAGAACAAGGACAACAAAGCCATGTCCCTCCAATTGATTTCCAGCATCACAGTGCAGAAATGAATTATGACAGTGCAGGAAGGAAAGAATCAGAAGACAGGCCTTCTCTGTCTAGGCCCCAAGACTCTGGAACCTCCTCCCGTGAACATCATACTTGCCCCATCACTTCTACAGTTTGAAAAAAGCTCAGGACCTTCCTCTTCAAGGAATGTCTCCTCCTTAACACCTATGTCCTCACATCCTGTACTGCCCACCCTACCAGAGACTCTGCAATCTGCTTCCGACTTGCTGTCAATTGCCCACCCTCCCATTAGCTTCCTGCTTCTTTTTTTTCCTCTGATTCCCTTATTGTGTTTTCCCCTTATGATTGTAAAGTGCTCTGTTGCTTCCTGAAGCTAGGTCTGCACTCAATAAATAATTGCCAAAAATATCATTCTATCAGTCTCTGACACAAGCTTGCTTGTTCTGTCAATCGTGTGGGGATGTGTTTGGTGTTTAGCTGAGTTTAAAGTCAATGTTAGATTGTAGTGTCTGCATGGTCTCTGCCATTCTCACTCTGGTAAGTGACTGGTGCTTTTTCTTTCAACTCAGTCTTCTTCCCACAATAGTGGTGTTGGTTATATATTTGTGGCAATATACATTTGCCCAAATGTATTGAACTTCTCAGTGATTACATAATAGACAAACATGTGTCTGAATGGAATGGGGAGAGATCATTTACTAGTTTAGTCATTTGTGAGGAATTATAATTGTATAACGTATATGCACAACAACCCTGATGGTTACAATATCCATTTATTTTGTTTGTTCACCCAGCGTGTTTTACTTTCCTCCTTATGCTCTTGGAGTTGGATGATAACGGTTCTAAATATAAATGCATCGTTCTATTCCTGCTGCATGTCACTCTGTCAAATTACATTTTAACATTAGGGCACTACTACTCTGCCACCGGGGCGCCTGTTCCCAATAGATGACATCCATGTGAATGATTAACCTATGCACATAAGTAATACTGAGAACCAGTCGTCTTCTTTATTGTGAAGCCTGCGATAGTGAACCTGTTAAAACTAATACTGGGCATCTCCTTTTATTTCAATAGGTGACGGATGCCCCAGAAATGCAACAGTGATTTATCCATTCTCTGGACTAACGCAGTGCAAAGCGTCATTCGTAGAATATGCAATTCCCAAACATCTTGGAAGTATGCAGGTCTGGGGTCCACTTTCCTTTTCACAATTGAACTGAGATTAAGACACGTGATTGATACGTGGTGGCTTCCGTCCATGCAACCTCTTCGTGATGACGTCTAGTGCTTTCTGTCAGTCCTGGGATCTAACATCAAAACCACAGTGTTTGAAGTGTAGTAAGAAACGCATTGTTGTTGTTGTTATTCATGATTGAACCCGTGTCTGTGCTATTTCATTTCCATTCTGGTTGTATGGGTAGTTTGTCAAGAGCATTTTGCGAAAAGCCTGTAAATGCAAATGGATAAACCATATCCATGCACTGAATATTTCAATTCCTTCAGTCAGAGGAATATGCCTGTTTGTCACCAGAAATGACCCACACATGAGAAACCTCATCTTTACCCGGAATCTAGGACAAGATTCAGTGGAAAGGGTCCTTTTATTTAGCACCTGACATCATAAACTGGGGAGAAACCTTAAACGTGCACAGGATGAGGGAAATTATGCCATTTCAAGAACTTACTTATTGCCCACATGAGAATATAGGTGAAACACCCAATCAGCATGCTGCATTTGGGAATAACGCTTATTTGCATGATACACTCATTTTCCACAAGCAAATAATTACAATTGAGAAAACCCATGTGTGCATAGAATGTGGAAAAGGGTTTGCTCAGAAGGGAGGTCTTATTCAACACCAGAGAACACATACAGGTGAGAAACCCCATGCGTGTGCCGAATGTGGGAAAGGTTTTGTTCGGAAGAGGAATCTTATTCACCATCAGAGAAGACATACAGGTGTGAAACCTCATGAGTGCACTGAATGTGGGAAAGGGTTTGCTGTGAAGGGAGAGCTTATTAGCCACCAGAGAACACATACAGGTGAGAAACCTCATGAGTGCAGTGAATGTGGGAAAGGGTTTGCTCAGAAGGGAGGTCTTATTTACCACCAGAAAATACATACAGGTGAGAAACCTTATGAGTGCTGTGAATGTGGGAAAGGGTTTGCTGAGAGGAGAGCGCTTACTAGCCACCAGAGAACACATACAGGTGAGAAACCTCATGAGTGCAGTGAATGTGGGAAACGGTTTGCTCAGAAGGGAGGTCTTATTTACCATCAGAAAATACATACAGGTGAGAAACCTTATGAGTGCTGTGAATGTGGGAAAGGGTTTGCTGAGAGGAGAGCGCTTACTAGCCACCAGAGAACACATACAGGTGAGAAACCTCATGTGTGCACTGAATGTGGGAAAGGTTTTGTTAGGAAGGGGGATCTTATTCGCCACCAGAGAAGACATACAGGTGTGAAACCTCATGTGTGCACTGAATGTGGGAAAGGTTTTGTTAGGAAGGGGGATCTTATTCGCCACCAGAGAACACATACAGGTGAGAAACCTTATGAGTGCACAGGATGTGGGAAAGGGTTTGCTCAGAAGGGAGCTCTTATTGACCACCAGAGAATACATACAGGTGAGAAACCTTATGAGTGCACAGAATGTGGGAAAGGGTTTGCTCAGAAGGGACAACTTATTCACCACCAGAGAACACATACAGGTGAGAAACCTCATGAGTGCAGTGAATGTGGGAAAGGGTTTGTTCAGAAGGGAGGTCTTATTTACCACCAGCAAACACATACAGGTGCGAAACCTCATGTGTGCACTGAATGTGGGAAAGGGTTTGCTCAGAAGGGAGCTCTTATTGACCACCAGAGAATACATACAGGTGAGAAACCTTATGAGTGCATTGAATGTGGGAAAGGGTTTGCTCAGAAGGGAGGTCTTATTAACCACCAGAGAACACATACAGGTGAGAAACCTCATGAGTGCAGTGAATGTGGGAAAGGGTTTGCTGAGAAGAAAGCGCTTACTAGCCACCAGAGAACACATACAGGTGAGAAACCTCATGTGTGCACTGAATGTGGGAAAGGGTTTGCTTGGAAGGGACCACTTATTCACCACCAGAGAAGACATACAGGTGGGAAACCTCATGAGTGCATTGAATGTGGGAAAGGGTTTGTTAGGAAGGGGGATCTTATTCGCCACCAGAGAACACATACAGGTGAGAAACCTTATGAGTGCACTGAATGTGGGAAAGGGTTTGCTCAGAAGGGAGCTCTTATTGACCACCAGAGAACACATTCATGTGAGAAACCTTAAGTGCTCTGATTGTGGAGAAGGTTTACACAGAAAAGATGTCTTACTATCCACCAGAGAACACATACCAGTGAGAACCCACACATGTGCACAGAATGTGGAAAAATGCTTTACTAGTGAGGGAGGTCTTATTTGCCATCAGTCCTCACATACAGAGGAATCCCTGATAAGTGTAATGAGTGTAGGAAGAACTTCTCTTTTAGGAGAAATCTTATTTGCCAGCAGAGAACACACACGGGTGTAAAACCTTAGGAGTGCATTGCATGTGAAAAAGGATTCATTCTAGGAAGTCCTCTTATTAGGTGGCAGGCAAAACATCCACAGATATTATCTTCCATGAGAGAACATGCAGGAGGGGACATTTCCTCTGCAATTGAAGCTTCAGAGAGGAGGAGGTGCTTCTTCAATGGACTGTGTCCTGGATATTGACTAAAACTGTGAAGGACCTGCCTACACAATTGTTCCCAATTTCCTTTGGCACACAGATAGTGACAGATTATGATTGGTTAAAGCACTGCTGTTTGGAATTCATCCTTTCTGGAACATTGTAAAAGGAGAATGTACCTTCTTTGTTGAGGCTCACCTCCTAAGGACTACTTTACCTGAGAACCTTAGGCAAATGAATGGGCGCCATCACTTTGAAAAAGCTTAGACTGAGCGCTCGAATCAGTGGGTGAAACTGCCCTATGAATTAATTGCCAAGAGGCCGCCTATCGGTAAATGAATAATCATTTGTGTTGTTGGTACCAGAGAACATATACAGATGAGAAACCACATTGGGGCAGTGAATGTGGGAGACCTTTAGTATTCTCCTGGACCTCTCAGTTGCCTTCAACAACCTTGACCATTGGATCCTACTTAGTCTAAGAGACACCTGCATCAGGGACTCAGTCTGCTTCTTTGTACAATCCTCCCAGGCTGGAACATATGCAGTTATGATGCCTCATTTGATATCGGCCCTTGGTTAACAGGATGTGGCATGCTCCAGCGTTCCACCTTATCCCCTTTACCTAACATTTTATGTTCTGCCCCTGGTCTAACAATCACCTACAGATTCAGATTCTGCAATCACAACATTCAGATCCTCTTGCACTTTTTTGGGAACTTAGCAAAAGCATCACTTTATTTTCAGAGCCGTCTGATAACCATGAACTCATAAATTGTTTCTCACGGCTGCAGTGGGCAAAACTTTATATTGGATGTTGGGGTTGCACCAGGCACTTGGTGTGGTTCCTTGGCCTTCCTCTGAGCTTAGAGCTCATGCCTTATACCTGGGTGCCAAAAGTGACCGTGAGCTTTCATTTGTCTCTGAGCCGTGGTTGGCAAATCTTTATTTCCACATTAAGTTGTTGCAGAATAACCTCCCTCTTGCATTGACTATGGCAATGCCATTTTATCTGTGCCCCCTGTCACATGTGACTAACTTCAGCTGGCACACAAAGTTCGAACCAGGTATTCTGAATTTTGACCATATCACTATGGTTCGTTGCAATCTGCACAGGCTTCCTGCGATGTCTGAGGTTGGGTTTAAGGTGCTTTGTCAAACTGATTGTGCCTTTTATTGCACAGGTCCTGCGTCCGCCCCCCCCCCCTCTTCAGTCCACACTTTCACCCATGACCACCCTGTACCTTTACTGCTAGCCCTCCAGATGAGGATTTCAAGTTTCAGAAGGTAGCCGGGTGGCGTAACCTATTAGATTAAAGCTCCCTATATCTGGAATGCTCTCTGCCTAAGATTGCACGTGACCTTCGGGTGCTTGCTGAAGACCTATTTTTTCTGGTTTCCCTTTCCTTCATTTTGCTGGATGCTGTTAAGTTGTAATGCCCACCTGCT
This sequence comes from Ambystoma mexicanum, assembly GCF_040938575.1. Taxonomy (NCBI): domain Eukaryota; kingdom Metazoa; phylum Chordata; class Amphibia; order Caudata; family Ambystomatidae; genus Ambystoma; species Ambystoma mexicanum. The sequence goes on along the minus strand of NC_090933.1, from coordinate 1,346,927,206 downwards.
GTTACAACCCATAAACCTGTGCATGAACAATGCATTTTATTTTTAAAGAAGGCAGCTCTTAATACCATCCTTACAGAAGAACTGTGTTTTGACTGCATTTATTCCACAAGAATTGGCAAATACTCTCATTAAAATAAGTAGCACATGGGTGCCAGCCTTCCTGCATTTACCCACTCGGCTCCATGGATATGCTCATCCCAGTGACATAATTTTACTTTCAACTTTACAACATCTGTGAAAAGGCAATACTCATCAATGGGAAGTCGGTTTCCAACACATGCATGCCACATCTGGGACACCCTGCTGGCTGAACGCTGCAACGTTTACACCTTTGCAGCAAATTCTTCAACACTTCAGTCTCCAATTCTCCTAAGGATCCCATGTAGTACCTTACACTATTGCCAATCTCAATTGGAGCATGGACGATTAGTAGATCGCTTCCTGCCCTAGGATGCAAATTGAGGTACCATTGCATAAGGGATGATGCATGTCCACTGTTAAAGAGCTACTTTGTAAGAAATTGTTTTGGTGTGAAGGGCATGGAGAATATGTCAAGTAATCCATGAAATGGTTTGGAAATGCATTTAAAGAAAGGACCTTTGTCAATAGATTAGAAAGGGTAAATGGAATAGAAGTGTTCGCTGAGCTGTAAGGCAATAAAGCTCATGCACATTTTGAAATTTAAAGGCACCTTTTTGGCTAACATGAAAGTGTTATATTATAGCTCTTCCCTCTGAATTTTAAGAAGGAATAGAGGACACAAATGGTTTACCAAATGAAAATAATCCTGGATAAGCTGGCATGTCAAATGTAAACCTTATCCAACTGAGTCAATAAAGTTACTGATTAAAAGAATATTACTCTTCAGCCAATACGTCACTGTGTTAGATTACAAATAAACTGTTGGTAGTAGCTCCATTTGTATGTTAAATCTATTTCTCGTTTCTGGCTTTTCATTGTTGTAAACTGCTTTCTGGAACAGAGGTGATTGTGTTCTATGTAGTGGGGTGACTTTCTTTCAGCTTTGTTATAATTAATGTTATTTCCAACTTCCTAAACCGTCTTATGTTTGTATTCCTCTGAATTCTCCTGGATGTTACACAATTCTGACCACAACATTAGTAATGGGATATGCACATGATCCTGATTTAGTTAATGAATTCAGATGTTTATTTCATAAATCGTATATTCAATCCATATTTAGATGATAATGCTGTCTGCCATGAGCTGTGATGGTCGTGCTATCCGTAGTTATCAGAAGCTGCCTGTGTGAGGGAAGGAAATCTCAAAAAATAATCTCAAGGAAAAAAAGAAAGAGGCAGTCTGCAACATGGTAAGAATATGATTTGGGTCACTCTTTTCTTGATCTCACAATGGATGGAAAATATGTTCAAATTCCTTGGAGCCCTGATCATGTTGGTGTTGCTTGGATTCTGTGTAATCAAGATAATAATTACACAATGCAAGAAGACAGCAAAGAAAGCTATAGGAATGAAGATCATGATTGATGTCAAATCAGAATGGAAGGCCAAAGACTTGACAGATGAGGAAATCCAAGACTCTATGAAGGCTAGTATCCATGCACCTGAGGGAATTAAATTCCTGTATCCTAAGAACCATAAGAAGTAGGTGGGAAGGTGGATATACTTCAATCCAAGTGGACAGTGCATGCTCATGACTTGGAACAAAGATGAGCATGTTAAATCAGCTGGATGCCTGAAAGGAGTCATAAAGATATGAGTCCCAAAGAACCATTTCTTCAGACACAAATGACTAGATGTGAAGGATGGCGGGAGAGTGGTCGATGAATTGCCCAGAGGGAGGCGGGGGGGAGTGTAGAGGAGTAGCCAAGTACCCCCACCTCAACCACTTCATCATATTTCCTATATGTTGGGAGCCAGAGTGTGAGACATGTGGGGGTACCAATAAGAATACCAAAATCGAAGAGAATCCTGGAAGCAAGGTTCTTATTGAGAAAACCATACCTGCATACAAGACGATATGATGGCCATTTGAATGAAATCCCAGAAAAAGCAGACCAAATGAATGGCCACAATGAATGGTGACGCATGCAGAATCAAGCTGACATGCATATAAGAGATGCACAGACAAGAGAATGAAGATATTCTTACAAGTCATCAAGAAGTGGTATCTTGGGATCATGGTGACTACGCTTATGCCACAGAAATGATGAAGATATCAGGTTGTTTTACATGTGTACAGATGCAGAGAAACGCAAGTAGATGAAGTATTCTTAAGGCTAGGTAAGTAGTGAATAAATTGCGGAATGTGACAATATATACATACATTCATAAAGAATAAAGGATGGATGTTTCTACTGCATGTTATAGCAGAATTAGGCTGAAAAAAGGAAGGCCTTATTTTCAGTGTATCGCAGTAGGCAAACAAATGAATTAAAAGTGAATCTCAGAAAGGCGAAGTTGGATGAACTATGACACCAAGCCAGGAAAGTCAAGGTCTTATCAGGCTGGAATAAGCAGGCAATGGATACAAAATAGTGTGAAAGAACAAACTCTTGTTCTACAGGCATGAACACAACGAGGAAGACGTCAGAGGTCTATTAGAAAATAGTGTTTTAATAACACAAGAAGCTAAAAATCATGATCTACAGTCACGTGGACAGTTGAAGTTGGACGGACAAGATGGTCACACCTACGCATGAGGGCAGAGCGTGCCTTCACTCCCCTGAATTCTCCAGAGCTAAGAACACTCCCAAGGACAAGTTCAAAGTCTTAATTGCCAGCAGACCACTGAGGTGATGATAGATGGATATGCTAATTGGTGGGAAGCTCTGTTTTAGACGAGCTCACCAGCACCCGGAAGTCCAATCTGCGTGCTGCTAGATGTAGGTGAAAAAGTACAGACGAAGGTTAGAGTGCCAGCCAATTGTAGGCGACCTGAATGTAATTAGGGGTCCTATAGTTGTGTAGCTAATGGGACATTGTGTGTTAAGTGACGTTCATAGTGGCCATTTTGAAAGGAGGGCTTAGTTGCCCCTCCTGATGTTAAGAAACCTATCACTTTCACTTATTGTCCCATACTAGTATAGAGTCTCTATTTAGATAGTTCCTTGGAGCCAATCACTTTTCTCATAAGGTTTTTGTAAGTTTGCCACGTAGGATGACATTAGTAATAAATTGGTTAAACGTCACCTATGATGATTTTTTTGCTATAAAAGTATAATATTTTTTAAATGCATTGAGAGATTTGCTTTGCGACATCGGATGATGTCCGTTGTACTCCCTGTTTTAGATCATTGATATTAAAACAGTTATCCTTTTGCCAACTACCTGAGTCATTTAGATTATTGATGTCTGAATAAATTCTGCCTCCCCATCCATCTCAAGGGTATTGCTACTCATCTTAAAGATGCAAATTGACAAGGGGGGGTCCTGGCAGTCTCTCTGCCAGACATTAGTCCTGGTTATGAGAGACTTACCCAGAGTCTTTAGCTCACTATCTTTCACAGAGAAGAAATATCCCAAACATATCAGTCTTTGTCCTGCCCTGGGGCAGTCCAGCACTGAAATGCTAGGCAATTCTCCTCTGAACAAGAGTACCAACAGCATCCCCAGACACGTGTTTCGGTCTGGTTGGACCTCATCAGCTGGGAGGAGCTGTGCCTCTCTAAGAATAGTGAGCAAGGGGTCCACGTCTGGATTCCCCATCTTAAAGGGCTGGAGATATACCAGTTCAACAGTGAATCCCGACAGTCTTGTGAATGACCCCAGGGCTTCTAACAAGTCTGGTAAGTGTTCTCTCGGGTTCCCGACATAAATGAGCATGTCATCTGCGTATATCAAGATTTGGTGTAGCACCCCGTCTATCTCTATTTCAGCATCCTTGTACTCTGCCCTGAGGAAAGCCGTGAACGGTTCCAGGGCCAGTATATGTAACATCGGGGAAAGTGGGCATCCTTACTTTGTGCCCTGCCAATTTTCCACCCTTCGAAATGTGACTACCCCTTTTCACCCTTGCTCCAGGATCCTTGTAAATGAGTTTTATCCAGCGGAGATATTCCTCCCCATCCCAAAATGGGCGAGCGCACCCAGGAACCAGTTTGAATGAACGGAATCAAATGCTTTTAGAGCATCAAGTGCCACCACCGCGCATTCTCCCGGACTCTGATTCGTGCTGTCTACCACATGGTGGAGTCTTTGCAGATTTCATGTTGTGTTCCTCCCCGGTACATATCCCACTTGATCTGGGTGGACCAGCGTAGGTATGACTCACTTGAGTTGATTTGCCAAGGATGCGGTCAGGATCTTCAAGTCCTGGTTTATCAGGGAGATCGGTCTGTAGGAGCCACACTCGAGAGGCGGCTTCCCTGGTTTTAATATGGGTAGTATAACCGATTCTAACAAGCTCTGTGGTCACCGTTCTCGCTTATACGCCTCCTCATACATCTATAGCAAACGCAGGCAAGGGTATCTTTGTATTTCTTATAAAATTCCCCGGGTAAACCGTCAGGTCCTGGGGATTTGCCTGTTGGGAGGTCGGCTATTACGGCCGCCAGCTCCTCTACTGTGAGGGGTGCTCCTCTACTGTGAGGGGTGCTTCCAGTGCAGTATCTGTGCTTGCTCCTTCGTTAGCTTGGGAAGATTGATCTCCGCCAGGGCATCGGCTATGTCACCTGCCTCAGCCGCTGGTTCCGGGAGTACAACCTTTCTTATAACCATGAGAATACCTCATTTATCCCTTCCTGGGTCCTCCCTTCCTCCTCCAGCTCATTTATAATGGCATTTATTGGTTGGTGTCTGCTCTTCTGCCTGGTGAGCCAGGCTAAGACCCTAATGGGCCTTCCAAATGTCTCTATATATACTTCCCATAGTCCAGTCTCACCAATTTCTCCCAAATAGCTCTACACTGCACCCGCAGCGTAGTGAGTTCCCTCGGTTCTTCTCCCTTCATGCCCGCTTGTGCCTCTACTCGTTCTATCTCCCTTTCTATTTCCCCCAGTTCTGCCAGGATGCTTCCCCTGAGTCTTCCTGCCTTCCAAATCGCTGCTCCCCTGACCACCACCTTAAAGGCTTCCCACACCGTTCTGGTGCTGTCCATATTATGGTCAAAATAGTTATCTATCGTGTCCCTGATGTGCTCTTGGAAATCCACGTCCATTAGCGCCTCTGCCCTCAGTCGCCATATGGGCATGGGGGCCCCCCTGTATGTATATGCCCATGTCGCTACCAATGGGGCGTGGTCAGACAGCGTTCGTGCCTTGATATGTATCCCTGTGAATTCCCTGAGAGATTCCCTGCCCGTGAATAGGTAGTCTATTCGGGTGTATATCCCATGTGGAGCGATAGTTGTGTGTATTCCCTCGTGTCTGCATGTACCATCCTCCAGATGTCGTCCTGTTCCAGCTGATCCAGGAATTTCAGCAGAGCCCTGGCCGGCGGTGCCGGCTTTCTTAGCTTGGTGCCAGATATGTCCACCTATGGGTTCAGTGTACATTTGAAATCTCCTGCCCAGATGAATGACGCTCCCCTGTATGGGGCCAGCTGAGGTGTAATTGTCCTGAAGAACTCTGTCGCATCATGATTAGGGGCGTACGTGTTTATCAGACACACCTCTTTGTTCTCCAACATTCTGTGTACAATTACCATTCTGTCCTCCAAGTCACTCTCTCTTGTCTATTGAGCTGGAATGGTACTCCTGGGGCAATCCACATCTATACTCCCCTGGCATAGTTCAAGTATGTTGAGCTGTACATTTGTCCTCCCCATTTCTTGGCAATCTTTGTTTGATTTTTGTCTGTCAGATGCGTGTCTTGCAACATTGCGATTTGAACCTTCGTCCTGTTCAGCCAGGCATATACCCTTAGTCTCTTGACTTGGGTGTTCAGTCCCCTGACGTTCCAGATAGCTATGATGGCTTTTTCCTGGCCCATTTGGTTACTGTGTCCCTCGGCCCTTCTGTTCCCATGGGCCTGTGTGCTGTCCTATGTCTGGCGACAGGCGCTCTCGTGTCGTCCTTTTCCGAGCTCCTCCATTTGGGGTGGCTCTGGCCCTTCCCTTCCATGTTGATTCTTGTCTACGTGGATTTCTTGCGGGTCCGCCACCTCACTGTACTTCCTTGGCTGCCCCCGTCGGGGTATGTCTCTGTTAGCATGCCACTTGCTCTTCGTCCTTGTTCATGTTGTTTGGTGCTTCCTCCTCCACTTGTGCCTTCTCTCAACCAACCTAACCACACACCTACAACTAATAACAAACGCTCAGCCACCCTCCCCCTGCTCGGGCTTCGCTGCTTTTCTTGCGCCACCCTCCTTTCCGTGGGTTCACTTGCTGCAGCGGGATGCCTCAGCACTGGCATCTCGAGTTCGGTTCCTCTAGGGTTCCTTTGTGGCAACTGCCGGTCTGCTCCAGGAGATTGCGGGCTTCCGCCTGTCAGACTGCTGGTTCATGTCTCTTTAATGTAGTCTGTTCATCTTTATCGCTCTCTGTGCCTCATTGGGGTGCATTTCCATTGTTTTGCTTGTTCCCTTCTCTCGGTTGTGGTATCCCCTGCTGATCCATCTACTCGTGAGCATCAGCTGTGGTCCCGAAAATGTGTGACCTGCCATTATGTAGCACCTTCAGTTTAGCAGGGTATAGTAGCATGAATCGCACACCGGCGGCCCGAAGGCGCTCCTTAGTCGGTCAATATTGTGCCCGTTGCTTTGGCACTAGTGCTGTATAGTCTGGATAGATGGTTATTCTGGCAGGATTTCTCATTATCACTCCTCCCCCCTTGAGAATGCCAAGATCTTCTCCCAATCCTTGTAGTTCATAATCTTTGCAATCATGGGCCTTAGCGGTGCCACTGGCTGGGATCTGCTGGTCAGAGCTCTGTGTGCCCTCTACTGCAAAGCCCCACCCCCTCTTCCTGGAGCAATACGTTTTCTATGTAGTTTTTGGGGTCCCTGCCTTCCTCCCCTTCTGGCAGTCCCACTATGCGTACGTTGTTTGCGTCAAGCTCTCCCTTCCGCATCTTCTGCTCTATGATCCAGGGTATGAATGCGATCAAGCGCCTCTGTCATTTGGAACTGGGTAGTCGTGATTTTCGCTGTGTTACTTTGCACCTGTTGTTCCACCATGGTCACCTTCTCCGCCAGATTCATTACTTCTTGCCTGAGGAGCCCCACGTCTACAATCACTGCATCCATTTGGCCCTCCAGCGATGCTTTCAGGGCCGCTATGGCTTCAGGTATGGGGCCCTCCTCCTGTCATTTTCCCAACTATTTGGAGTTGAGTGTGCTTGTGCCAGCCTCTCTGTATCTCGGACTGAGGCTCATCTTTTTTCCGGGCGAACACCTCCACGCGGATTTGCCTTCCTTTGCCACCTTTGTTTGTCCAGCATACCGGCGCCTGTGGCTCTTGTGCGTTTGTTTCGTGCCCCAGATTCTTCCCCTGCAAGAGGCGCTGTTGTTGTTGGCTGGAGTCCTGACCTTCTCCTGCTCTGTTCACTGCTTCGACCTTCTTCTCCACTGTCATTGCTGGGGATTCACGTCAACTTATCTCCGGTGTGGTCTGGGTCGGCCCCGTCCCGAGGGTATCTCTAGCATTTGCTGTAGTGGGTTAACTAGCTAGTCCCGTGCCCCACTCAGCACCCATAACTGTCTCTTCTGGAGCATCCCCTGGTATCCCTTCTTCTGCCTTTGTATGCTTCACGATTCTCTTCCTGTTATCCCCTGTATGTTCCGGGTCTGCCCCGTCTCGAGGGTATCTCACGCCTCCCCTGTGGTGGGGTAACTGGCTAGTCCTGCGACCCTGACCAGTGCATCTCCAAGACTTAGTTACTACCTTCTTCTGTTGCTCCCCTCAGGTGTATATTCTTCCGCCTTTGTGTGCTCTCGCTGTACACTTCCCTCACTTTGTGTCTTGACTCTCTGGCGCCATGCTTGGGCTTCCACACTGCCAGTGGCGCTTCACTGTCTCCTCTTGCCGCCTACGCAGTCTTGAGGGTTGCAATTCTGCAATGGTTCAGTTTGTGTGCTGGTGCATACACAAAGTAAAGCGCCCACTTGCTGCTTTACTTATGTTCCCATCATGCCGTCTTGCCGTGTGCCGTTCCTGCTTTGTTGCTAAGCGTCAGGGCCATGCTTGTTCAACTGAGTTCAGTTCTATCCCTTTGTGTCCGTGTCCACTCAATACTGAGAACCGGCGTGCACCCTTCATCTTGTGTTGTACACAGCTACTCTGTACAAGTGCTTGAAGGAGAACACCACCTGAGCTGCCAGGTATACTGAGAACCGGCGTGCGCCCTTCATCTTGTGTGGCACACAGGTTACTCTGTACATGCGCTTGAAGGAGAACACCACCCGAGTTGCCAGGTATACTGAGAACCAGCGTGCGCCATTTATCTTGTGTGGCACACAGGTTACTCTGTACATGTGCTTGAAGGAGAACGCCACCTGAGTTGCCAGGTATACTGAGAACCGGCATGCGCCCTTCATCTTGTGTGGCACACAGGTTACTCTGTACATGCGGTTGAAGGAGAACACCGCCTGAGTTGCCAGGTATACTGAGAACCGGCGTGCGTCCTTCATCTTGTGTGGCACACAGGTTACTCTGTACATGCGGTTGAAGGAGAACACCACCCGAGTTGCCAGGTATACTGAGAACCGGCGTGCGCCCTTCATCTTGTGTGGCACACAGGTTACTCTGTACATGCGGTTGAAGGAGAACACCGCCTGAGTTGCCAGGTATACTGAGAACCGGCATGCGCCCTTCATCTTGTGTGGCACACAGGTTACTCTGTACATGTGCTTGAAGGAGAACACCACCCGAGTTGCCAGGTATACTGAGAACCGGCATGCGCCCTTCATCTTGTGTGGCACACCGGTTACTCTGTACATGTGCTTGAAGGAGAACACCACCCGAGTTGCCAGGTATACTGAGAACAGGCATGCGCCCTTCATCTTGTGTGGCACACAGGTTACTCTGTACATGCGCTTGAAGGAGAACGCCACCTGAGTTGCCAGGTATACTGAGAACCGGCGTGCGCCCTTCATCTTGTGTGGCACACAGGTTACCCTGTACATGCGGTTGAAGGAGAACACCGCTTGAGTTGCCAGGTATACTCCGTCTTTTGTGGTGTGGCACACAGGGTACTTTGTATATTCCATGCGGTTAAAATCTTTCTCCATAGGATTGGTCATGTCATGTATGCCCCATTCTGTTGTCTATGTGCCCGCCACTACTTCTCTTATTCAAACGTTAAGGCGCCCACGCATGGCACTGCCCAGGACCCATATTTGCTTATGTACAGAGTTTCTCATCAAGATGTCCTTGCTATCCTTATAATAACTAAGATTTTTTTTTAAATGCCATATTGCCTATCCCACCAGTAGAATGGAGTAGAACATGTCAAGTGTGGGGTCCTTCAAGTCAAGTGAGGAGTGCGTCAGAAGGAGGGAGGGGTTGTCAATACAGTCACAGGGTACAGGATTATCAAGCAAAACGAGTTCAGTGAGTGGGAAACACTAGTAAGAAAGTTGATGACGTGGCTGAGGGCAGGTGAAGTGGAATGTATGCTCCGGAATCATCAAAGGTGTGGGTGGGTCAAAAGGCAGGGAGAGCGGGGAGGAGGGCAGGGTGAAGAGTCTTCAAAGGGTTTCTCTGTTATGGGGAGGAAAGATGCAAGAAGGGAGGAGAGGTAGAATGAGGTGACGGGTGCAAGCGCCTTCATAATTTGTGAGGTGAAGTTGATGGGAGAACTGGATGGGCCAGCTGAGAGCTGGTAGAGGGCACTTGAAAGGGTAGTAGGTGGTCGGAGGGACTGAGAAATAATAGGGTGGGCATGGTGTCACATAGGCAGTGAGAAGAAGGAGAGACCAACCCTTGCACCAGCAGTGAGGGTGGAGATGCAAATGGCCATATACCTCAAAGGCTAATTTCTGGCAGGCGGCCTTGTTGGAAACCCACCCTTTCGGGACTACAGCATGCACTTCCCAGCATGGCCCTGGTGAGCAGGAACTGGTTCAAGGTCGTGCCGGAGCAGCCAGAGCTAAGGAGTGTGAGATGGGTGGTGGTGGTGAGGCCCCAAGGGGAATCCCTCACATTGGGGGTGCCAGACCCATGTCCAGAGCTGGCCTGCAGGGATCCTGGAGCCTCTTCAGCTGTTGGCTGGCTGGATCCATGATTGGAGGAGGGGAATGTATCCGCGAGCAGGACAGGTGGTCTGCAGAGGGAGTAAGCACCTTATGGAAGTCTGGAAAGGCTCCCTCATCTTTGACGGGAAAAGACAAGTGTGTTCCATGTCATATCCCCCAGAGGACCCCCAAAGGCATGAAGCCATTAAGCAACTTCTCATCTTTGCCCCATTAGATTTTCTATACCAGTTTCTTTTTTTTGTATTATTTGTGCTTGGTTTATTTCAAACCTTCAGATACAAAATTCACAAAATACAAATAAATCGATCTTCACATCAATTTCATCATCATTATTACTTCATCAATTCAAATACAAAGAATAATGGACCAATCCAGTAAACAGTCCTTATCTGAGCTTAAAAACCTCATCTGAGAATGTTATCCCTCCGGCCAGAGAAGCTAATTAGGGAGTGCAGCGAGATGGGCAGGCATTGCCAAGAGTCTAAGAACTCAATATCCTGACCCTGCCAGCAGGTGGCATCCAGTCGCCCTGGTAACGCTTTACCCATCCAAAGATGCTAATTAGGGAGTGCAGTGAAATGAGCAGGGATTGCCAAGAGTCTAAGAACTCAAAATCCTGAGCCTGCCAACAGGTGGCATCCAGTTGCTCTGGTAATGCTTTACCCGGCCAGAGAAGCTAATTAGGGAGTGTAGTGAGATGGGCAGGCATTGCCAAGAGTCTAAGAACTCAATATCCTGACCCAGCCAACAGGTGGCATCCAGTCGCTCTGGTAACGCTTTACCCAGCCAGAGAAGCTAATTAGGGAGTGCAGTGAGATGGGCAGGCATTGTCAAGAGTCTAAGAACTCACTATCCTGACCCTGCCACCAGTCGCTCTGGTAACGCTTTACCCGGCCAGAGAAGCTAATTAGGGAGTGCAGTGAGATGGGCAGGCATTGCCAAGAGTCTAAGAACTCAATATCCTGACCCAGCCAACAGGTGGCATCCAGTCGCTCTGGTAACGCTTTACACGGCCAGAGAAGCTAAATTAGGGAGTGCAGTGAGAACTCAATATCCTGACCCTGCCAGTAGGTGGCATCCTGTCACTCTGGTAACGCTTTACCCATCCAGAGAAGCTAATTAGGGAGTGCAGTGAGATGGGCAGGGATTGCCAAGAGTCTAAGAACTCAATATCCTGACCCAGCCAGCCGGTGGCATCCAGTCGCTCTGGTAACGCTTTACACGGCCAGAGAAGCTAATTAGGGAGTGCAGCGAGATGGGCAGGCATTGCCAAGAGTCTAAGAACTCAATATCCTGACCCTGCCAGCAGGTGGCATCCAGTCGCCCTGGTAACGCTTTACCCATCCAAAGATGCTAATTAGGGAGTGCAGTGAGATGAGCAGGGATTGCCAAGAGTCTAAGAACTCAAAATCCTGAGCCTGCCAACAGGTGGCATCCAGTTGCTCTGGTAATGCTTTACCCGGCCAGAGAAGCTAATTAGGGAGTGTAGTGAGATGGGCAGGCATTGTCGAGTCTAAGAACTCAATATCCTGACCCTGCCAGCAAGTGGCATCCAGTCACTCTGGTAACGCTTTACCCGGCCAGAGAAGCTAATTAGGGAGTGCAGTGAGATGGGCAGGCATTGCCAAGAGTTTAAGAACTCAATATCCTGACCCTGCCAGCAGGTGGCATCCAGTCGCTCTGGTCATGCTTTACCCATCCAGAGAAGCTAATTAGGGAGTGCAGTGAGATGGGCAGGCATTGCCAAGAGTCTAAGAACTCAATATCCTGACCCAGCCAACAGGTGGCATCCAGTCGCTCTGGTAACGCTTTACACGGCCAGAGAAGCTAATTAGGGAGTGCAGCGAGATGGGCTGGCATTGCCAAGAGTCTCAAAATCCTGAGCCTGCCAACAGGTGGCATCCAGTCGCTCTGGTAATGCTTTACCCGGCCAGAGAAGCTAATTAGGGAGTGCAGCGAGATGGGCAGGCATTGCCAAGAGTCTAAGAACTCAATATCCTGACCCTGCCAGCAGGTGGCATCCAGTCGCTCTGGTCATGCTTTACCCATCCAGTGAAGCTAATTAGGGAGTGCAGTGAGATGGGCAGGCATTGCCACGAGTCTAAGAAGTCAATATCCTTGTCGTGACTTGCCGCGTAGTGAAGAGTAATGGGCCTCTGTCCACAAATCACCCACAGGGAAAGAGTAAATAAACTCCCTGTGCGAGCTTTGAAGCCACAGGTGGTTTGATGGTTCGCCGGATCTGATGACGCCAAGGACCCCAGATGCTGTTGAATGAAAGTTAACGTTAGCACAGGCAAACACAGTACTTTGGTATGAAGAAGTGCGTAATAATCTCTTACCTAAACCCAGCAGGGATGATACTGGAGTATCTGGGGTCTGGTGCGAGGGAGCGCCGTAGATCCGGATAGCCGTGTCCCAGATGGTAGGTACCGGCTGTACCTGTAGCCCTGCCGTACTTGAAGGGCACTTGGAATTAAACACGTAGAGCCAATGGCCGAAGATCGTAGAGTCAAGAAGGGGCAATCCGAAAACAATCCGTTAAGCAAAGCAAAGTGTCCAGAGTACCAGTATCCGTGCAGTTCCGAGCGACAAGATCCGAGGAGTAAGCAAGCCAGTCCGTGTTCATGAGCCAAAGTCCAACTCCGAAGTAACAAAGTAACGTGATTTCTGCAAGTGCCGAACAGAGTCGTGAAACAGCTGTGAAGCGGTAAGAACTCGAACTTCCTGGCTTTTATGTGCGTCGGCTCCCGGTCACGTGAGCGGAACTCTGGGCACGTGATCGGGAAGTCGTCGCGGAACCAGGAAGCAACCGCGATCGGGTGTTCCAGCCCGAACGCAGCCTCCATGGGAGTTGCCAATGGAAACGAGGCAACAAACCGGGCCGGCCTCTACGCACGGCCCGCACTCGCTGATGATAGCGACTCCCTCGCACCCTAGGTGAGGAGATGTCTCGGGAGGTGGGCTGCAACCCGGGGAAAGTACCAGTGTGTGCTGGGGTATCAATCGAAGAGGTGCATGGTGGCGAGACTGGTATGTTGTGCATGACAGAGCCCCCCCTCAATGGCCCACGACCACGTGGGCAGGAAGGGTGATCCCGGTGGAAACGCGAAACAAGTCTCGGGGCATGGACATCCCCTGCAGGGACCCAACAACGCTCCTCGGGGCCAAAACCCACCCAGTCTACGAGATACTGGAGTCCACCCCTAATCACACGAGAACCCAATATAGCTGACACCTCACACTCCACTGAGTCACCCACCGCAATAGGGCCAGGCGTAGACCGGAGACGAGTAGGGGCCGGACAAGGTTTCAACAAAGAGGTGTGGAAGACGGGGTGAATGCGCCAAGAAGCAGGGACTGATAGGCGATAGGCTACAGGGTTGATCACAGCGGAGATCTTATACGGGCCCACAAAACGGGGAAGTAGCTTGCGACAACCAGGAAGCCTAAGGTGATGAGAAGAGAGCCAAACCCTGTCCCCCACGACATAGGAAGGTGCCACTGCCCTCCTTCGGTCCGCTGCAGCCTTCATAGATTCCCAGGCTTCCTGAAGATGAGTAAGGGTTTGGGCCTGAACGGCCGCCAAGTCGCGGGCACAGGCGACAGCAGCCAGATTGTCAGAGGGTGCCAGGTCCGGGATAGGTAAGGTGCGGGGGTGTTGACCATACAAAACATAAAAGGGAGAAGAGCCAGTGGAGGAATGTGTGGAGTTGTTGTATGAGAACTCAGCGAGATGTAGCAAGCCCAGCCAGGACTGCTGGTGTTGCAAAATCAGACAACGCAAGTATTGTTCCATGGCCTGGTTCACCCTCTCAGTCTGGCCGTCCGTCTCCGGGTGGTACGCGGAGGAAAAGCGGGAATCGATACCCAGGAGGGCCGTGAGAACACGCCAGAACCGAGAAGTGAATTGGGGCCCCCTATCCGAGACAATAATCGTGGGTAACCCAAAGAGACAAAAGACCAACTTAAAGAAGAGATCGGCCAAAGCTGGGGCAGAAGGGATACCAGAACAAGGTATGAAGAGAGCCATTTTGGAAAACGAGTAGACCACCACCCATATGGTGTCGAATCCCTTAGTCCGGGGTAGGTTTGTTACAAAATCCATGGAAACCGTGTGCCAGGGTCTGGGAGGTACAGGTAACGGAAGCAGGAGCCCGACCGGACGCCCTCTGCGGTGCTTACACTGGGCGCATATAGCACAGGTGTTAACATACCCTTCTACATCGTGTTTCATGGAGGGCCACCAACACCAACGTCTGAGAATATCCAACGTGCGTTTTTGTCCGGGATGGCCATTGATGGCGCTATCGTGGGACCATTCCAGGGCGAGATTGCGAGCGTCGGTCGTAGGTAACCACAATCTGTTTTGGATATACGGCAGCCCTTCATGAAACGCCAGATCCCACTCGGTGACCTGATCAGGATGTAGCGAAACCCATGTGCGAATCGAGTCTAACAGAGACAAAGGAGGGGTGCAGAGACAAATGACATGTTAGTTTAATAGGCTTTCTGGGAAAACAGGTAAGGATACCCCACCCGGAGAGCGAGACAATGCGTCCGCCTTCCCATGGGACAGACCGGAACGATGTTTGATCTGGAAGTCAAAGGCTGCGAAGAATAAATGCCACCGCACCTGCCGACTGTTAATGCACCTCAGCGAGGCCAGATCCTGGAGGTTGCGGTGGTCAGTGAACACCGTGACTGTGTGCCTCGCCCCCAACAGGTGATGCCGCCAGACCAAGAAAGCGTCCTTGATGGTCAACAGTTCTTTCTCCGTGACGGTGTAATGCAGCTCTGTAGCAGAGAATTTCCGGGAATGAAACGCCACTGGATGCAACTGCCCCGAATGAGGGCATCGTTGGGACAAGACCGCCCCAAGAGCGAAAGAGGACGCATCAGCCTCCACAATGAACGGGAGTTCAGGGTCGGGATGCTTCAGGACAGGAGCAGTAGTAAATGCAGACTTCAGGGCGTCAAAAGCCGCTTGGTGTTTTTCCAACCAGACAAAAGGCGATTTGGGGCTGGTTAGGGCAGTAAGGGGAGCTACCAGAGACGAGAAGTCCTGGATGAAGCGCCTGTAGAAATTCGAGAACCCAAGGAATGATTGCAAGGACTTGATGTTGCTGGGTTTAGGCCAGTCCAAAACCGCACGGACCTTGGACTGGTTCATGGCTAAACCCCCAGGGGTAATATGGAATCCCAGGAATTCAACGCTTTCAGTGTGGAACTGGCATTTCTCGGGTTTGGCGTAGAGTGAGTGTTGGCGGAGGCGGGACAGTACCTTGCGGACGTGCACTATATGTGTTTTTATGTCCTGCGAGTAGATCAGGATATCGTCAAGGTATACTGCCACACATACGTCCAACAAATCGTGAAATACTTCGTTCATAAAACGTTGGAAGGTAGCAGGGGCGTTACAAAGCCCGAAGGGCATGACCACGTATTCAAACAATCCGTAGCGAGTGCAGAAGGCTGTTTTCCACTCGTCTCCAGGGCGGATTCGGACCAGGTTATAGGCCCCACGGAGATCGAGTTTTGTGAAGATGGTAGCGTGGCTTAACCTGTCCAGCAATGGGGTAATCAACGGTATCGGGTATCGATTTTTTATGGTGATAGAATTCAGTCGGCGGTAGTCCACACAAGGACACAGATCGCCCTCCTTTTTACGGACAAAGAATATAGGGCTAGCAGCCGGAGAGGTGGAGGGACGTATATGACCGACCTTTAATGCTACATGGATGTACTCCTTTAATGCCTGTTCCTCCGAGGGAGATAAGGAGTAGATGCGGCCTGAGGGAATCACAGAATCAGGAACTAGGTCAATGGGGCAGTCGTAGGATCGGTGCGGTGGGAGCACCTCCGAGGAACCCTTGTCAAAGACCTCATGGAAATCGCCGTATTCCGAAGGGAAACCAACGGCAACCGCCCCCACTACATGAGGCTCTAGAGCCATAGGGATCTCCTCGTGCAGCGTGAGCTGCGCTATGGCCCCTAGGGCTCGTGGAGGTGATTCTGTGTCGTCAGGTGCGGTGAGGCAATAATACTGACACGTCTCAGATTCAAAATGGACCTGCCCCGACTTCCAGTCAATCAAGGGATTGTGTTGATGCAACCAAGGAAGACCCAGGATGATTCCGAACTGTGGCATCGTAATCAAATCGAATGTGATGGTTTCCTGATGCGTGTTCTGTATAGTGAGGGTGATCGGGGCGGTTTGTTGCATGATTGGGCCCGATATTAATGCTGTACCATCCACCGCTTGTACTGGCTCTGGATGCTGCTTGGTGATCAGAGGTAGGTTTAAAGATCCGGCCAAGGTGATGTCGGTGTAGTTGCCCGTGGCGCCTGAATCGATGTAAATCGAGACGACGTGGGCAATGTCGGGTGTAGGGTTAAGTGTGGCCTGTACCAACACTGGCCTGATCCTGCCAAAGGTGGGGTTCCTGTCCGGGGAAACGGAAGTACTGCTCGAGCCGGTCCCCGGGTCTAGGGTCGAGCATTCGGAAAAACCGGAATCTTGAGCTTAGGGCGTCTGGGACATGACTTTACAAAATGGCCATTTAGGCCGCAGTAGAAACAAGCATGGTCGGTTCTTCTGCGATCCCTTTCCAGTTGCGTGATGGGACTGCGAATGCCACCTATTTGCATGGGTTCGATGCCCGCACCAGAGGAAGAGGAAGGGGAAGTGGCAATGGGGATTCCTGTTTCAAACCGACGTTCGGAACGCCTTACGTCGATTTGCAATGCGAGGTCCAATAACTCAGTATGGGTCGTGGGCAAGGATGGGACAACGGCCATAGCATCTTTCATGGTGTTATTGAGCCCCCTATAGAAAACGACTGCCCATTTTGGTTCAGGCCAGGATGTTTCAGCGGCTAGCTGATTGAAACGGGCAATGTATTCCAGGAGAGAACCCTTCCCTTGAGTCAATTCTAACACCTCGAGGTCCCTAGATTGGGCCTTGTGACGCGTGTCGAACACATGGGACATTTCTGTGACTAGTAGCTCAAAGTCGTACAGGACAGGGTTGTCGTTTTCCAACAAAGGGTTGGCCCATTCGGCCGCGGTGCCGGCCAGATGGGATAAGGTGAACGCCGCTTTAGTGGTAGCGTCAGGAAAAGCCTGAGGTCTACAGATGAAATATAATTTACACTGATTAATAAAGGTGCGAAACTTTCTGGGGTCACCGTGGAACCTCTCTGGGGCGGCCAAGGGAAAAGGCGTGGGCATGAGTACTGGTAACTGAGGTGCTGCAGGGGCAATAGGAGGCTGGGGAACAATCGGCTGAGCAGTTGGGGGTTGCGCTGCGGCAGCGGCCTCCCCGAACTCGGCATCAGTGGGCAAAGGATGTTGTGTGCTTTGAATCAAGTCTAGCCTCTGGTGTATCGTAGCAGTAGCTGCAACCATATCTGCTCTTAGCAATGTGAGTGCCTGTACCAAGGCAGCCACGGGGTCCTCAGCCGCAGGCTCCATACTCTCCACAACGCAAACGGCTTCACAGTCTGTCGTGACTTGCCGCGTAGTGAAGAGTAATGGGCCTCTGTCCACAAATCACCCACAGGGAAAGAGTAAATAAACTCCCTGTGCGAGCTTTGAGGCCACAGGTGGTTTGATGGTTCGCCGGATCTGATGACGCCAAGGACCCCAGATGCTGTTGAATGAAAGTTAACGTTAGCACAGGCAAACACAGTACTTTGGTATGAAGAAGTGCGTAATAATCTCTTACCTAAACCCAGCAGGGATGATACTGGGGTATCTGGGGTCTGGTGCGAGGGAGCGCCGTAGATCCGGATAGCCGTGTCCCAGATGGTAGGTACCGGCTGTACCTGTAGCCCTGCCGTACTTGAAGGGCACTTGGAATTAAACACGTAGAGCCAATGGCCGAAGATCGTAGAGTCAAGAAGGGGCAATCCGAAAACAATCCGTTAAGCAAAGCAAAGTGTCCAGAGTACCAGTATCCGTGCAGTTCCAAGCGACAAGATCCGAGGAGTAAGCAAGCCAGTCCGTGTTCATGAGCCAAAGTCCACCTCCGAAGTAACAAAGTAACGTGATTTCTGCAAGTGCCGAACAGAGTCGTGAAACAGCTGTGAAGCGGTAAGAACTCGAACTTCCTGGCTTTTATGTGCGTCGGCTCCCGGTCACGTGAGCGGAACTCTGGGCACGTGATCGGGAAGTCGTCGCGGAACCAGGAAGCAACCGCGATCGGGTGTTCCAGCCCGAACGCAGCCTCCATGGGAGTTGCCAATGGAAACGAGGCAACAAACCGGGCCGGCCTCTACGCACGGCCCGCACTCGCTGATGATGGCGACTCCCTCGCACCCTAGGTGAGGAGATGTCTCGGGAGTTGGGCTGCAACCCGGGGAAAGTACCAGTGTGTGCTGGGGTATCAATCGAAGAGGTGCATGGTGGCGAGACTGGTATGTTGTGCATGACAATCCTGGCCCTGCCAGCAAGTGGCATCCAGTCCCTCTGGTAACGCTTTACCCATCCAGAGAAGCTAATTAGGGAGTGCAGTGAGATGGGCAGGGATTGCCAAGAGTCTAAGAACTCAATATCCTGACCTAGCCAACAGGTGGCATCCAGTCGCTCTGGTAACGCTTTACACGGCCAGAGATGCTAATTAGGGAGTGCAGCGAGATGGGCAGGCATTGCCAAGAGTCTAAGAAATCAATATCCTGACCCTGCCAGCAGGTGGCATCCAGTCACCCTGGTAATGCTTTACCCATCCAAAGATACTAATTAGGGAGTGCAGTAAGATGGGCAGGCATTGCCAAGAGTCTAAGAACTCACTATCCTGACCCTGCCAGCAGGTGGGATCCAGTCGCTCTGGTAATGCTTTACCCATCCAGAGAAGCTAACTAGGGAGTGCAGTGAGATGGGCAGGCATTGCCAAGAGTCTAGGAACTCAATATTGTGAGCCTGCCAGCAGGTAGGATCCAGTCGCTCTGGTAACGCTTTACTCGGCCAGAGAAGCTAATTAGGGAGTGCAGTGAGATGGGCAGGCATTGCCAAGAGTCTAGGAACTCAATATCCTGACCCTGCCAGCAAGTGGCATTCAGTCGCTCGGGTAACGCTTTACTCGGCCAGACAAGCTAATTAGGGAGTGCAGTGAGATGGGCAGGCATTGCCAAGAGTCTAGGAACTCAATATCCTGACCCTGCCAGCAAGTGGCATTCAGTCGCTCGGGTAACGCTTTACTCGGCCAGACAAGCTAATTAGGGAGTGCAGAGTCTAAGAACTCAATATCCTGGGCATGCCAGCAGGTGGCATCCAGTCACTCTGGCTACGCTTTACCCTGTCAGAGAAGCTAATTAGGGAGTGCAGTGAGATGGGCAGGCATTTCCAAGGGTCTAAGCACTCAATATCCTGAGCATGCCAGCAGGTGGCATCCAGTCGCTCTGGTAACGCTTTATCCAGCCAGAGAAGCTAATTAGGGAGTGCAGTGAGATGGGCAGGCATTGCCAAGAGTCTAAGAACTCAATATCCTGAGCATGCCAGCAAATGGCATCCAGTCGCTCTGGTAACGCTTTATCCAGCCAGAGAAGCTAATTAGGGAGTGCAATGAGATGGGCATTCATTGCCAAGAGTCTGAGAATTCAATATCCTGAGTTTACCAGATGGGGGGGATCCGGTCGCTCTGGAACACTATACTCGGCCAGAGATGCTAATTCGAGAGTGCAGTGACATGGCCAGGCATTGCCAAGAGTCTGAGAACTCACTATCTTGAGCCTGCCGGCAAGTGGGATCCAGTCTCTCGGGTAACGCTTTACTCAGCCAGAGAAGCTAATTAGGGAGTGCAGCGAGATGGGCAGGCATTGCCAAGAGTCTAAGAACTCAATATCCTGACCCTGCAAGCAGGTGGCATCCAGTCGCTCTGGTTTTGCCCATTTTGCTTTTCCACCAAACAAAGGGGCACAGTTGCCACTTCTGGATGGATAGATGACAGGGCTGGGCTGGAGACCATGGACATGTTTTTCAAAGTGGCTCCATATTGCATCATGCTAGGAAGCTAAACCACTCTACGGCTCTGTGTGCCCCCAACAAGGGGGTGATAGCTGTTTGCATCCCGTGGATTCGTGCCGGGTTGGGGGGATACTTTAAAAAACATGCTTGAACCAGAGATGGGCTGCGGCTGTCTTGCATGTGTGAAATCTCAAGTTATAAACAAGAAAAAAAGATGGCCGCCACCAAAGTAAATAGAAAAAGGACCATGTCCCTTTTCTATGTCCAATGCGGCGGCCAGGTGAAGATGAGAAGGAACCCGGCAACTTCCAGTGCCAGCAGCTAAGTGGGGGTGGCGGGGTGCTAGTGGGGTGTTGACGATGACCTGGGGCCTGTGGGAACGATTGAAGGCCCCGTTGTTGAAACGCTAAAACTAAGAAGGAAGGGGCACGGTGGGCTAGTGGAATGCAGGCGGGCACTGGTAGTCTCTGCCCGTATTTCCAGCCACCTGATTGGCTAAACGCTCTTTCCCTAGGAAGAGAAGATATATGGGTCCTGTTACAGGAAGAAAATATTACAACAAGGAACATATATTGTTAGTCGGGGTGACAAGAAGTATCAGGCCAATCACACAAACATGAACCTACACCAAAACCAGTTCCTACACTTACACTACTTTATAATTATGGCATTTTGCACGTGGTCCCACAGTACTGCGCACAGGCGCGAGCGCGCCCACACACACAGGTTCTTGAATTCTCTGAGTTGTACCAAATAAAAAGAGACCACAATTCAACTCGGGCTTGAAATGTGTCTGCCCCAACCTGGATCCAGTAAAGGAAAATCTATAGAACACGGAAAGTCAACATTTAATGACAAGGGCTCTTGCTGCTCTGTGAGCGAAGGGCATGGCACGGTATGCAACCCAATATGTAGACATAGTGCCCAACTGAATGCGCAGTAAGTCTATTCTCTTGTCACCTAGTCACAAAATGTCACCCGGGGCAAGTTTCAACATCCTGTGTGGGTCTGCGCCATTGAACTGAGCAACACAACCGCAGAGTGAAGCGACGGGATCATACTTCTAGCTGGGCAGGATGCCCCCTGCGGCATGCCTGGCGGCGGTCTGCATGGGCACGCTGTCCTTCACCCTTTCTAGAATCTGAATAACGATTACAAGGCATTTCAAGGGCAGCAGCATCAGTCCACAAGAAAGGCGCGTGTATCCTTACTTAATACGGGTAACTTTTAAACTAAAGCAGTTCAAGGAGGCTGCAGAGTCTATATCTAGGATAGCTGCAGGGCGAGGAGCTCGCATCAGCAGCCTCACAGAAATGGAATTCCAAAAAGGAACCTGTTACCTAGTGTCCAACAAGCAGACCTGAGTGCAGGCTCCCCCGAGGCCTGCAGCACTCAGTCACTCTCTCCTGTCTGGGACCCCTCCCACACGAAGGGCCTACAAAGCAAGGTCCCAGCATGTGAGAAGCCAAACCTTTCCCCAGATGCACTTCTAAGTGATATTTCTCCCGAGCAGCCAATGGGCAAAGCAGGGCCCCAGCATGTGAGAAGCTAAATCTTTCCACAGATGCGCTTCTATGTGATATTTCCCCTGAGCAGGCAATGGGCAAAGCAAGGCCCCAGCATGTGAGAAGCCAAAACTTTCCACAGATGCGCTTCTAAGTGATATTTCCCATGAGCAGGCAATGGGCAAAGCAGGGCCCCAGCATGTGACAAACCAAACCTTTCCCCAGATGCGCTTCTATGTGATATTTTCCCTGAGCAGGGAATTGGGCAAAGTAGGGTCCCCAGCATGTGAGAAGCCAAATCTTTCCACAGTTTCGCTTCTATGTGATATTTCCCCTGAGAAGGCAATGGGCAAAGCAAGGCCCCAGCATGCGAGAAGCCAAACCTTTCCCCAGATGCGCTTCTATGTCATATTTCCCCTGAGCAGACAATGGGCAAAGCCAGGCCCCCAGCATGTGAGAAGCCAAACCTTTCCCCAGATGCGCTTCTATGAGATATTTCCCATGAGCAGGCAATGGGCAAAGCAAGGCCCCAGCATGTGAGAATTCAAACCTTTCCCCAGAT
This sequence comes from Ambystoma mexicanum, assembly GCF_040938575.1. NCBI lineage: Eukaryota > Metazoa > Chordata > Amphibia > Caudata > Ambystomatidae > Ambystoma > Ambystoma mexicanum. The sequence goes on along the minus strand of NC_090933.1, from coordinate 1,346,905,059 downwards.
GCGCTTCTAAGTGATATTTCCCCTGAGCAGGAAATGGGCAAAGCAGGGCCCCCAGCATGTGAGAAGCCAAACCTTTCCACTGATGCACTTCTGTGTGATATTTCCCCTGAGCAGGCAATGGGCAAATCCAGGCCCCCAGCATGTGAGAAGCCAAACCTTTCCCCAGATGCGCTTCTAAGTGATATTTCCCCTGAGCAGGCAATGAGCAAAGCAAGGCCCCAGCATGTCAGAAGCCAAACCTTTCCACAGATGCGCTTCTATGTGATAGTCCCCTGAGCAGGCAATGTGCAAAGCAAGGCCCCCAGCATGTCAGAAGCCAAACCTTTCCCCAGATGCGCTTCTAAGTGATATTTCCCCTGAGCAGGCAATGGGCAAAGCAATGCCCCCAGCATGTGAGAAGCCAAGCCTTCCCCCAGATGCGCTTCTATGTGATATTTCCCCTGAGCAGGCAATGGGCAAAGCAGGGCCCCCAGCATGTGAGAAGCCAAACCTTTCCACAGATGCGCTTCTATGTGATATTTCCCCCGAGCAGGCAATGGGCAAAGCAAGGCCCCAGCATGTGAGAAGCCAAACCTTTCCACAGATGCGCTTCTATGTGATATTTCGCCTGAGCAGGCAATGGGCAAAGCAGGGTCCCCAGCATGTGAGAAGCCAAACCTTTCCACAGATGCGCTTATATGTGATAGTTCCCCTGAGCAGGCAATGGGCAAAGCAATGCCCCCAGCATGCGAGAAGCCAAACCTTTCCACAGATGCGCTTCTACGTGATATTTCCCCTGAGCAGGCAATGGGCAAAGCAAGGCCCCAGCATGTGAGAAGTCAAACCTTTCCACAGATGCACTTCTATGTGATATTTCCCCCGAGCAGGCAATGGGCAAAGCCAGGCCCCAGCATGCGAGAAGCCAAATCTTTCCACAGATGCGCTTCTATGTGATATTTCCCCAGAGCAGGCAATGGGCACAGCAAGGCATCCAGCATGTCAAAAGCCAAACCTTTCCCCAGATGCACTTCTATGTCATATTTCCCCTGAGCAGGCAATGGGCAAAGCAGGGCCCCCAGCATGCGAGAAGCCAAACCTTTCCACAGATGCACTTCTATGTGATATTTCCCCCGAGCAGGCAATGGGCAAAGCCAGGCCCCAGCATGCGAGAAGCCAAATCTTTCCCTAGATGCGCTTCTATGTGATATTTCCCCAGAGCAGGCAATTGGCAAAGCAAGGCCCCAGCATGTGAGAAGCCAAACCTTTCCCCAGATGCGCTTCTAAGTGATGTTTCCGCTGAGCAGGCAATAGGCAAAGCAAGGAACCAGCATGTGAGAAGCCAAACCTTTCCCCAGATGCGCTTCTATCTGATACTTCCCCTGAGCAGGCAATGGGAAAAGCAAGGCCCCAGCATGTGAGAAGCCAAACGTTTCCACAGATGCGCTTCTGTGAGATATTGCCCCTGATCAGGCAATGGGCAAAGCAAGGCCCCAGCATGTGAGAAGCCAAACCTTTCCCTAGATGCGCTTCTATGTGATATTTCGCCTGAGCAGGTAATGGGCAAAGCAATGCCCCAGCTTGTGAGAAGCCAAACCTTTCCCCAGATGTGCTTCTATGTGATATTTCTCCCGTGCAGGCAATGGGAAAGCAATGCCCCAGCATGTGAGAAGCCAAACCTTTCCCCAGATGCGCTTCTATATATTTCCCCTGAGCAGGCAATGGGCACAGCAAGGCCCCCAGCATGTGAGAAGACAAACCTTTCCCCAGATGCGCTTCTATGTGATATTTCCCCCGAGCAGGCAATGGCAAAGCAATGCCCCAGCATGTGAGAAGTCAAACCTTTCCCCAGATGCACTTCTATGTGATATTTCCCCTGAGCAGGCAATGGGCAAAGCAAGGCCCCAGCATGCGAGAAGCCAAACCTTTCCACCGATGCACTTCTATGTGATATTTCCCCTGAGCAGGCAATGGGCAAAGCAAGGCCCCAGCATGTGAGAAGCCAAACCTTTCCCCAGATGCGCTTCTATGTGATATTTCCCCTGAGCAAGCAATGGGCAAAGCAATCCCCCAGCATGCGAGAAGCCAAACCTTTCCACTTATGCGCTTCTATGTGATAGTTCCCCTGAGCAGGCAATGGGCAAAGCAATGCCCCCAGCATGCGAGAAGCCAAACCTTTCCAGAGATACGCTACTACGTGATATTCCCACTGAGCAGGCAATGGGCAGAGCAAGGCCCCCAGCTTGTGAGAAGCCAAACCTTTCCCCAGTTGCACCCTTATGTCATATTTCCCCTGAGCAGGCAATGGGCACAGCAAGGCCCCAGCATGTGAGAAGTCAAACCTTTCCCCAGATGCACTTCTATGTGATATTTCCCCTGAGCAGGCAATGGGCAAAGCAAGGTCCCAGCATGCGAGAAGCCAAACCTTTCCACCGATGCGCTTCTATGTGATATTTCCCCTGAGCAGGCAATGGGCAAAGCAAGACCCCAGCATGTGAGAAGCCAAACCTTTCCCCAGATAAGCTTCTATGTGATATTTCCCCTGAGCAGGCAATGGGAAAAGCAATCCCCCAGCATGCGAGAAGCCAAACCTTTCCACTTATGCGCTTCTATGTGATAGTTCCCCTGAGCAGGCAATGGGCAAAGCAATGCCCCCAGCATGCGAGAAGCCAAACCTTTCCAGAGATGCGCTACTATGTGATATTCCCACTGAGCAGGCAATGGGCACAGCAAGGCCCCCAGCTTATGAGAAGCCAAACCTTTCCCCAGTTGCACCCTTATGTCATATTTCCACTGAGCAGGCAATGGGCACAGCAAGGCCCCAGCATGCGAGAAGACAAACCTTTCCACAGATGTGCTTCTATGTGATATTTCCCCTGAGCAGGCAATGGGCAAAGCAGGGCCCCCAGCATGTGAGAAGCCAAACCTTTCCACAGATGCGCTTCTATGTGATATTTCCCCCGAGCAGGCAATGGGCAAAGCAAGGCCCCAGCATGCGAGAAGACACACCTTTCCACAGATGCGCTTCTATGTGATATTTCCCCCGAGCAGGCAATGGGCAAAGCAAGGCCCCAGCATGCGAGAAGACAAACCTTTCCACAGATGCGCTTCTGTGTGATATTTCCCCTGAGCAGGTAATGGGCAAAGCAAGGCCCCAGCATGCGAGAAGCCGAACCTTTCCACAGATGCGCTTCTATGTGATATTTCCACTGAGCAGGGAATTGGGCAAAGCAGGGCCCCAAGCATGTGAGAAGCCAAACCTTTCCACAGATGCGCTTCTATGTGATATTTCCCTTGAGCAGGCAATGGGCAAAGCAATGGCCCCAGCATGCGAGAAACCAAACCTTTCCACAGATGCGCTTCTATGTGATATTTCCTCTGAGCAGGGAATTGGGCAAAGCAGGGCTCCCAGCATGTGAGAAGCCAAACCTTTCCACAGATGCGCTACTACGTGATATTTCCCCGGAGCTGGCAATGGGCAAAGCAATGCCCCAGCATGTGAGAAACCAAACCTTTCCCCAGATGCGCTTCTATGTGATATTTCCCCCAAGCAGCCAATGGGCAAAGCAATGCCCCAGCATGTGAGAAGCCAAACCTTTCCCCAGATGCGCTTCTATGTGATATTTCCCCTGAGCAGGCAATGGGCAAAGCAAGGCCCCAGCATGTGAGAAGCCAAACGTTTCCACAGATGCACTTCTAAGTGATATTACCCCTGAGCAGGCAATGGGCAAAGCAAGGCCCCCAGCTTGCGAGAAGCCAAACCTTTCCACAGATGCGCTTCTAAGTGATATTTCCCCTGAGTAGGCAATGGGCACAGTAAGGCCCCCAGCATGTGAGAAGCCAAACCTTTCCACAGATGTGCTTCTATATGATATTTCCCCTGAGCAGGCAATGGGCAAAGCAAGGCCCCAGCATGCGAGAAGCCAAACCTTTCCACAGACGCGCTTCTATGTGATATTTCCCCTGAGCAGGCAATGGGCAAAGCAGGGCCCCCAGCATGTGAGAAGCCAAACCTTTCCACAGACGCGCTTCTATGTGATATTTCCCCTGAGCAGGCAATGGGCAAAGCAGGGCCCCCAGCATGTGAGAAGCCAAACCTTTCCCCAGATGCGCTACTATATGATATTTCCCCCGAGCATGCAATGGGCAAAGCAATGCCCCAGCTTGTGAGAAGCCAAACCTTTCCCCAGATGCGCTTCTATGTGATATTTCCGCTGAGCAGGCAATGGGCACAGCAAGGCCCCCAGCATGTGAGAAGCCAAAGCTTTCCCCATACGCGCTTCTATGTGATATTTCCCCTGAGCAGGCAATGGGCAAAGCAAGGCCCCAGCATGTGAGAAGCCAAACCTTTCCCCAGATGCGCTTCTATGTGATATTTCCCCTGAGCAGGCAATGGGCAAAGCAAGGCCCCAGCATGTGAGAAGCCAAACCTTTCCACAGATGCGCTTCTATGTGATATTTCCCCTGAGCAGGCAATGGGCAAAGCAATGCCCCCAGCATGCGAGAAACCAAACCTTTCCACAGATGCGCTTATATGTGATAGTTCCCCTGAGCAGGTGTTAAGACGGATTTCTGAACTCTGTCCTGGTGGCGCAGAAGTTCAGAAGGCCAACCTAATTACTTGGAACAGGGTAACCTCTGGACGAGCCAGACCAATCAAGGTAGCGATCCCGGCGGTCAAGACTAGGTCTCAAGAGGGGTGAGGGTGACTGAAAGCCCGCAATGAGCACACAAAGCAAGAGCGCTTACAAACTACTCCAAACAGTTGTTATATCAAAAATAGATACACATTTATTTGAAGGCCTTTAAAATAATGACCGTAGCGAGAAAATCACAATATCACAATATTAAGCCAACACATACCATATCAACACAATATATATACAAATACGACAGTCTCAAGCGTTATTTGCACGAAATGTGTAGTCCACCTGAAAGGAAAGGAAAACAGGCAGTGCGATAACGCTTTAGACTCAGTTCGCCTTCAGAGGCACCTAACTAGATGGAAGTCCGAGCCCTACGAAGAGTGGAGCCTTGTGCTCAAAGTACCTGCACACGCTGGTGCCACGGGCAAAAGGAGAAGCTCTTCGGAGGAAGTCAGGCAGTTCGGGTTAGTGCACAATAGAAGAAGAACAGGTTCCGCGACTCAAGCGCAGCCTCCACAGCGAGCAGAAGCATAGAGCGCGAGTACGGACAAAAGGGTGCTGTTTTTACACAGCGGGGAAAAGCAATGGGCTACTGCAGGAGGGCGACCAGATCCTAGCTATACTACTCACCGGTCCCCGAAGCAAGCAGACCCAGGCTTCTCCACGTTAGTTTCAGCAGCTGGCAGGTTCAGAAGAGTCGGGAAATGCCTCGTCGTCGTGTAGAGCAAAAAGACGTCCCAATCGCAGAAACCTGCACAGTTTTGTCACCACAGCAGGGCAACGGAGCGGCCGTGTGTATCCGAGCCAAATGTACACTCCTCCCTTCAGACCTGGGAACGCCAAGTGCACGAAGCGTGGGAGAGTGACAAGGACTCGAGATACAACACAACCTGGCGGCGGTTACAGAGCAGGACTCCCTTGTAAACTGGTCAGTCAACTGGATGGCCCAGAGACACTTCCGAAGGCTTACTTGGCAGGAGATGATGAAGTCGCCGGGAATAGCTGTTCCTGCTATTCCAAAGGTCGAAGCACCAGTACAGGCCTTCTGGTTCGATCAAAGGAGGAAAGGGGTTCACAGGACGACAGCAGTGCAAAGGAGGAGTCCTTCAGCGGGTCACCAGCGATTCCTCGGTCCAGCCTCGTGGTTGCAGGATACTTGGCTCCTGTATTCCTTCGTTCGTGAGAACTCAGGAGATCGACATGGTAGTGGTGTTTCCAGCCTCCTCTTATCCATGGTTCCCTTCGCGCCAAAACGGAGGGGAGCCAATGGGAGATCCGCTCATCAACACACATACCATTCGTGGACCCATCACGGACCACAGTGGTCCCAGGCATTCACACCACCCTAGACTCTCTGGCACCCAGGATGTGTATTGGGACCAGACATCCCAGCCCACACCCTGGAGGCACACAAACGACATGTAGAAGCCCGCGAAAGCATCTGCGTTTCGCGGGAAAGTACATGCCCAAATAAGGAAGGCCCCGGGTCGCTCGACCTGGGGAAGGTGAAGGGAGCAAGACGGTCAGTGGACAGGACAAAGGAGCCTCATGGTCTGGCCATTTTGGGAGCCAGGCCACCATTTTGGTTTCAGTGCGAAAAACGCGCTCAGAACGCCAAAAGGAGCTCAAAATAAACAAAACGATCGCTGCCACCATTCCAGTCCCTGAATGACTTGCACCGATCAAATACCATCCTAAAAGAGTATCTAGGGCCCGTAGAAGGCTAGAGGCCCAAGAGAGCTGTAACTTAGCTTACAGTGCCCTCTTGTGTCATGTTGCACGAAAGCCGCAACATGATGAAAGAAACTACGGGAAACAGCGTTCCCCGGTACTGACTGTCTTAAGGGCATGTCAGTTTCCCCGTAAGAAAGGAGCGAAAGCCCAGAGGAGTGCGGCAGAAGGCTGCACTTCTCTGGCAAAGTCAAGAACAAGGTGAAAAACAACAGCATAAAGTTTAGGGGTTGCCACATGGAAGGAAAATTACCCACAATTACGAAATCTTTCCTAACAGCAGGCAATGGGCAAAGCAATGCCCCCAGCATGCAAGAAGCCAAACCTTTCCCCAGATGCGCTTCTATGTGATATTTCCCCTGAGCAGGCAATGGGCAAAGCAATGCCCCCAGCATGCGAGAAGCCAAACCTTTCCACAGATGCACTTCTATGTGATCTTTCCCCTAAGAAAGGCAGTGGGCAAAGCAGGGCCCCCAGCATGCGAGAAGCCAAACCTTTCCCCAGATGCGCTTCTAAGTGATATTTCCCCTGAGCAGGCAATGGGCAAAGCAAGGTCCCAGCATGTGAGAAGCCAAACATTTCCCCAGATGCGCTTCTATGTGATATTTCCCCTGAGCAGGCAATGGGCAAAGCAGTGCCCCCGGCATGCGAGAAGCCAAACCTTTCCCCAGATGCGCTTCTAAGTGATATTTCCCCTGAGCAGGCAATGGGCAAAGCAGGGCCCCCAGCATGTGAGAAGCCAACTCTTTCCACAGATGCGCTTCTGTATGATATTTCCCCTGAGCAGGTGTTAAGACGGATTTCTGAACTCTGTCCTGGTGGCGCAGAAGTTCAGAAGGCCAACCTAATTACTTGGAACAGGGTAACCTCTGGACGAGCCAGACCAATCAAGGTAGCGATCTTGGCGGTCAAGACTAGGTCTCAAGAGGGGTGAGGGTGACTGAAAGCCCGCAATGAGCACACAAAGCAAGAGCGCTTACAAACTACTCCAAACAGTTGTTATATCAAAAATATATACACATTTATTTTAAGGCCTTTAAAATAATGACCGTAGCGAGAAAATCACAATATCACAATACTAAGCCAACACATACCATATCAACACAATATATATACAAATACGACAGTCGCAAGCGTTATATGCACGAAATGTGTAGTCCACCTGAAAGGAAAGGAAAACAGGCAGTGCGATAACGCTTTAGACTCAGTTCGCCTTCAGAGGCACCTAACTAGATGGAAGTCCGAGCCCTACGAAGAGTGGAGCCTTGTGCTCAAAGTACCTGCACACGCTGGTGTCAACGGGCAAAAGGGGAAGCTCTTCGGAGGAAGTCAGGCAGTTCAGGTTAGTGCACAATCGAAGAAGAACAGGTTCCGCGACTCAAGCGCAGCCTCCACAGCTAGCAGAAGCAGAGCGCGAGTACGGACAAAAGGGTGCTGTTTTTACACAGCGGGGAAAAGCAATGGGCTACTGCAGGAGGGCGACCAGATCCTAGCTATACTACTCACCGGTCCCCGAAGCAAGCAGACCCAGGCTTCTCCACGTTAGTTTCAGCAGCTGGCAGGTTCAGAAGAGTCGGGAAATGCCTCGTCGTCGTGTAGAGCAAAAAGACGTCCCAATCGCAGAAACCTGCACAGTTTTGTCACCACAGCAGGGCAACGGAGCGGCCGTGTGTATCCGAGCCAAATGTACACTCCTCCCTTCAGACCTGGGAACGCCAAGCGTACGAAGCGTGGGAGAGTGACAAGGACTCGAGATGCAACACAACCTGGCGGCGGTTACAGAGCAGGACTCCCTTGTAAGCTGGTCAGTCAACTGGATGGCCCAGAGACACTTCCGAAGGCTTAATTGGCAGGAGATGATGAAGTTGCCGGGAATAGCTGGTCCTGCTATTCCAAAGGTCGAAGCACCAGTACAGGCCTTCTGGTTCGATCAAAAGGAGGAAAGGGTTTCACCGGACGACAGCAGTGCAAAGGAGGATTCCTTCAGCGGGTCACCAGCGATTCCTCGGTCCAGCCTCGTGGTTGCAGGATACTTTGCTCCTGTATTCCTTCGTTCGTGAGAACTCAGGAGATCGACATGGTAGTGGTGTTTCCAGCCTCCTCTTATCCATGGTTCCCTTCGCGCCAAAACGGAGGGGAGCCAATGGGAGATCCGCTCATCAACACACATACCATTCGTGGACCAATCACGGACCACGGTGGTCCCAGGCATTCACACCACCCTAGACTCTCTGGCACCCAGGATGTGTATTGGGACCAGACATCCCAGCCCACACCCTGGAGGCACACAAACGACATGTAGAAGCCCGCGAAAGCATCTGCGTTTCGCGGGAAAGTACATGCCCAAATAAGGAAGGCCCCGGGTCGCTCGACCTGGGGAAGGTGAAGGGAGCAAGACGGTCAGTGGACAGGACAAAGGAGCCTCATGGTCTGGCCATTTTGGAAGCCAGGCCACCATTTTGGGTTCAGTGCGAAAAACGTGCTCAGAACGCCAAAAGGAGCTCAAAATAAACAAAACGATTGCTGCCACCATTCCAGTCCCTGAATGATTTGCACCGATCAAATACCATCCTAAAAGAGTATCTAGGGCCGGTAGAAGGCTAGAGGCCCAAGAGAGCTGTAACTTAGCTTACAGTGCCCTCTTGTGTCATGTTGCACGAAAGCCGCAACACGATAAAAGAAACTACGGGAAACAGCGTTCCCCGGTACTGACTGTCTTAAAGGCATGTCAGTTTCCCCGTAAGAAAGGAGCGAAAGCCCAGAGGAGTGCGGCAGAAGGCTGCACTTCTCTGGCAAAGTCAAGAACAAGGTGAAAAACAACAGCAAAAAGTTTAGGGGTTGCCACATGGAAGGAAAATTACCTACAATTACGAAATCTTTCCTAACAGCAGGCAATGGGCAAAGCAAGGCCCTAGCATGTGAGAAGGCAAACCTGTCCAGATGCGCTTCTATGTGATATTTCCCCTGAGCAGGCAATGGGCAAAGCAATGCCCCCAGCATGCGAGAAGCCAAACCTTTACACAGATGCGCTACTACAGGATATTTCCCCTGAGCAGGCAATGGGCAAAGCAATGCCCCAGCATGTGAGAAGCCAAACCTTTCCACAGATGCGCTTCTATGTGATATTTCCCCTGAGCAGGCAATGAGCAAAGCAAGTCCCCAGCATGTGAGAAGCCAAACCTTTCCACAGATGCGCTTCTATGTGATATTTCCCCTGAGCAGGCAATGGGCAAAGCAGGGCCCGCAGCATGTGAGAAGCCAAACCTTTCCCCAGATGCGCTTCTACGTGGATATTTCCCCCGAGCAGGCAATGGGCAAAGCAATGCCCCAGCTTGTGAGAAGCCAAACCTTTCTCCAGATACGCTTCTATGTGATAATTCCCCTGAGCAGGCAATGGGCACAGCAAGGCCCCCAGCATGTGAGAAGCCAAACCTTTCCCCAGATGTGCTACTATGTGATATTTCCCCTGAGCAGGCAATGGGCAAAGCAATGCCCCACCATGTGAGAAATCAAACCTTTCCCCAGATGCGCTTCTATGTGATATTTCCCCTGAGCAGGCAATGGGAAAAGCAAGGCCCCAGCATGCGAGAAGCCAAACCTTTCCACTGCTGCGCTTCTATGTGATATTTCCCCTGAGCAGGCAATGGGCACAGCAAGGCCCCCAGCATGTGAGAAGCCAAACCTTTCCACAGATGTGCTTCTATTTGATATTTCCCCTGAGCAGGCAATGGGCAAAGCTAGGCCCCAGCATGTGAGAAGCCAAACCTTTCCACAGACGCGCTTCTATGTGATATTTCCCCTGAGCAGGCAATGGGCAAAGCAGGGCCCCCAGCATGTGAGAAGCCAAACCTTTCCCCAGATGCGCTTCTATGTGATATTTCCCCCGAGCATGCATTGGGCAAAGCAATGCCCCAGCTTGTGAGAAGCCAAACCTTTCCCCAGATGCGCTTCTATGTGATATTTCCGCCGAGCAGGCAATGGGCACAGCAAGGCCCCCAGCATGTGAGAAGCCAAACCTTTCCCAGATGCGCTTCTATGTGATATTTCCCCCGAGCAGGCAATGGGCAAAGCAATGCCCCAGCATGTGAGAAGCCAAACCTTTCCCCAGATGCACTTCTATGTGATATTTCCCCTGAGCAGGCAATGGGCAAAGCAAGGCCCCAGCATGTGAGAAGCCAAACCTTTCCCCAGATGCGCTTCTATGTGATATTTCCCCTGAGCAGGCAATGGGCAAAGCAATGCCCCCAGCATGCGAGAAGCCAAACCTTTCCACAGATGCGCTTATATGTGATAGTTCCCCTGAGCAGGCAATGGGCAAAGCAATGCCCCAGCATGTGAGAAGCCAAACCTTTCCCCAGATGCGCTTCTATGTGATATTTCCCCTGAGCAGGCAATGGGCAAAGCAAGGCCCCAGCATGTGAGAAGCCAAACCTTTCCCCAGATGCGCTTCTATGTGATATTTCCCCTGAGCAGGCAATGGGCAAAGCAATGCCCCCAGCATGCGAGAAGCCAAACCTTTCCACAGATGCGCTACTACGTGATATTCCCCCTGAGCAGGCAATGGGCACAGCAAGGCATCCAGCATGTCAAAAGCCAAACCTTTCCCCAGATGCACTTCTATGTCATATTTCCCCTGAGCAGGCAATGGGCAAAGCCAGGCCCCAGCATGCGAGAAGACAAACCTTTCCACAGATGCGCTTCTAGCTGATATTTCCCCCGAGCAGGCAATGGGCAAAGCAAGGCCCCAGCATGCGAGAAGACAAACCTTTCCACAGATGCGCTTCTGTGTGATATTTCCCCTGAGCAGGTAATGGGCAAAGCAAGGCCCTAGCATGTGAGAAGCCAAACCTTTCCACAGATGCACTTCTATGTGTTATTTCCCCCGAGCAGGCAATGGGCAAAGCAAGGCCCCAGCATGTGAGAAGCCAAACCTTTCCACAGATGCACTTCTAAGTGATAATTCCCCTGAGCAGGCAATGGGCAAAGCAAGGCCCCAGCATGTGAGAAGCCAAACGTTTCCACAGATGCGCTTCTGTGAGATATTTCCCCTGATCAGGCAATGGGCAAAGCAAGGCCCCAGCATGTGAGAAGCCAAACCTTTCCCTAGATGCGCTTCTATGTGATATTTCGCCTGAGCAGGCAATGGGCAAAGCAGGACCCCCAGCATGTGAGAAGCCAAACCTTCCACAGATGCGCTTCTATATGATATTTCCCCTGAGCAGGCAATGGGCACAGCAATGCCCCAGCATGTGAGAAGCCAAACCTTTCCCCAGATGCGCTTCTATGTGATATTTCCCCCGAGCAGGCAATTACAAAGCAATGCCCCAGCATGTGAGAAGTCAAACCTTTCCCCAGATGCGCTTCTATGTGATATTTCCCCTGAGCAGGCAATGGGAAAAGCAAGGCCCCAGCATGCGAGAAGCCAAACCTTTCCACCGATGCGCTTCTATGTGATATTTCCCCCGTGCAGGCGATGGGCAAAGCCAGGCCGCCAGCATGTGAGAAGCCAAACCTTTCCCCAGATGCGCTTCTATGTGATATTTACCCTGAGCAGGCAATGGGCAGAGCCAGGCCCTAGCATGCGAGAACCCAAACCTTTCCCCAGATGCGCTTCTATGTGATATTTCCCCTGAGCAGGGAATTGGGCAAAGCAGGGCCCCCAGCATGTGAGAAGCCAAACCTTTCCCCAGATGCGCTTCTATGTGATATTTCCCCTGAGCAGGCAATTGGCACAGCAAGGCCCCCAGCATGTGAGAAGCCAAACCTTTCCACAGATGCGCTTCTATGTGATATTTCCCCTGAGCAGGCAATGGGCAAAGCAATACCCCCAGCATGCGAAAAGCCAAACCTTTCCACAGAGGTGCTTCTATGTGATATTTCCCCTGAGCAGGCAATGGGCAAAGCAAGGCCCCAGCATGTGAAAAGCCAAACCTTTCCCCAGATGCGCCTCTTAGTGATATTTCCCCTGAGCAGGCATTGGGCACAGCAAGGCCCCAGCATGTGAGAAGCCAAAACTTTCCACAGATGCGCTTCTAAGTGATATTTCCCATGAGCAGGCAATGGGCAAAGCAGGGCCCCAGCATGTGACAAACCAAACCTTTCCCCAGATGCGCTTCTATGTGATATTTTCCCTGATCAGGGAATTGGGCAAAGTAGGGTCCCCAGCATGTGAGAAGCCAAATCTTTCCACAGTTTTGCCTCTATGTGATATTTCCCCTGAGAAGGCAATGGGCAAAGCAAGGCCCCAGCATGTGAGAATTCAAACCTTTCCCCAGATGCGCTTCTAAGTGATATTTCCCCTGAGCAGACAATGGGCAAAGCCAGGCCCCCAGCATGTGAGAAGCCAAACCTTTCCCCAGATGCGCTTCTATGAGATATTTCCCATGAGCAGGCAATGGGCAAAGCAAGGCCCCAGCATGTGAGAATTCAAACCTTTCCCCAGATGCGCTTCTAAGTGATATTTCCCCTGAGCAGGCAATGGGCAAATCCTGGCCCCCAGCATGTGAGAAGCCAAACCTTTCCCCAGATGCGCTTCTAAGTGATATTTCCCCTGAGCAGACAATGAGCAAAGCAAGGCCCCAGCATGTCAGAAGCCAAACCTTTCCACAGATGCGCTTCTATGTGATAGTCCCCTGAGCAGGCAATGTGCAAAGCAAGTCCCCCAGCATGTCAGAAGCCAAACCTTTCCCCAGATGCGCATCTAAGTGATATTTCCCCTGAGCAGGCAATGGGCAAAGCAATGCCCCCAGCATGTGAGAAGCCAAACCTTCCCCCAGATGCGCTTCTATGTGATATTTCCACTGAGCAGGGAATTGGGCAAAGCAGGGCCCCCGGCATGTGAGAAGCCAAACCTTTCCACAGATGCGCTTCTATGTGATATTTCCCCTGAGCAGGCAATGAGCAAAGCAATGCCCCCAGCATGCGAGAAACCAAACCTTTCCACAGATGCGCTTCTATTTGATATTTCCTCTGAGCAGGGAATTGGGCAAAGCAATGCCCCAGCATGTGAGAAGCCAAACCTTTCCCCAGATGCGCTTCTATGTGATATTTCCCCTGAGCAGGCAATGGGCAAAGCAAGGCCCCAGCATGTGAGTAGCCAAACGTTTCCACAGATGCACTTCTAAGTGATATTACCCCTGAGCAGGCAATGGGCAAAGCAAGGCCCCCAGCATGCGAGAAGCCAAACCTTTCCACAGATGCGCTTCTATGTGAATTTTCCCCTGAGCAGGCAATGGGCAAAACAGGGCCCCCAGCATGTGAGAAGCCAAACCTTTCCCCAGATGCACTTCTATGTGATATTTCCCCTGAGCAGGAAATGGGCAAAGCCATGCCCCAGCATGTGAGAAGCCAAACCTTTCCCCAGATGCGCTTCTATGTGATGTTTCCCCTGAGCAGGCAATGGGCACAGCAAGGCCCCCAGCATGTGAGAAGCCAAACCTTTCCACAGATGTGCTTCTATTTGATATTTCCCCTGAGCAGACAATGGGCAAAGCAAGGCCCCAGCATGTGAGAAGCCAAACCTTTCCACAGACGCGCTTCTATGTGATATTTCCCATGAGCAGGCAATGGGCAAAGCAGGGCCCCCAGCATGTGAGAAGCCAAACCTTTCCCCAGATGCGCTTCTATATGATATTTCCCCCAAGCATGCAATGGGCAAAGCAATGCCCCAGCTTGTGAGAAGCCAAACCTTTCCCCAGATGTGCTACTATGTGATATTTCCGCTGAGCAGGCAATGGGCACAGCAAGGCCCCCAGCATGTGAGAAGCCATACCTTTCGCCAGATGCGCTTCTATGTGATATTTCCCCCGAGCAGGCAATGGGCAAAGCAATGCCCCAGCATGTTAGAAGTCAAACCTTTCCCCAGATACGCTTCTATGTGATATTTCCCCTGAGCAGGCAATGGGCAAAGCAAGGCCCCAGCATGTGAGAAGCCAAACCTTTCCCCAGATGCGCTTCTATGTGATATTTCCCCTGAGCAGGCAATGGGCAAAGCAAGGCCCCAGCATGTGAGAAGCCAAACCTTTCCCCAGATGCGCTTCTATTTGATATTTCCCCTGAGCAGGCAATGGGCAAAGCAATGCCCCCAGCATGCGAGAAGCCAAACCTTTCCACAGATGCGCTTATATGTGATAGTTCCCCTGAGCAGGCAATGGGCAAAGCAATGCCCCCAGCATGTGAGAAGCCAAACGTTTCCACAGATGCGCTTATATGTGATATTTCCCCCGAGCAGGCAATGGGCAAAGCAATGCCCCAGCATGTTAGAAGTCAAACCTTTCCCCAGATACGCTTCTATGTGATATTTCCCCTGAGCAGGCAATGGGCAAAGCAATCACCCCAGCATGCAAGAAGCCAAACCTTTCCAAAGATGCGCTACTACGTGATATTCCCCCTGAGCAGGCAATGGGCACAGCAAGGCATCCAGCATGTCAGAAGCCAAACCTTTCCCCAGATGCACTTCTATGTCATATTTCCCCTGAGCAGGCAATGGGCAAAGCAAGGCCCCAGCATGCGAGAAGACAAACCTTTCCACAGATGCGCTTCTAGCTGATATTTCCCCCGAGCAGGCAATGGGCAAAGCAAGGTCCCATCATGCGAGAAGCCGAACCTTTCCACAGATGCGCTTCTGTGTGATATTTCCCCTGAGCAGGCAATGGGCAAAGCAGGGCCCCCAGCATGCGAGAAGCCAAACCTTTCCACAGATGCGCTTCTATGTGATATTTCCCCCGAGCAGGCAATGGGCAAAGCAAGGCCCCAGCATGTGAGAAGCCAAACGTTTCCACAGATGCGCTTCTGTGAGATATTTCCCCTGATCAGGCAATGGGCAAAGCAAGGCCCCAGCATGTGAGAAGCCAAACGTTTCCACAGATGCGCTTCTGTGAGATATTTCGCCTGAGCAGGCAATGGGCAAAGCAGGACCCCCAGCATGTGAGAAGCCAAACCTTCCACAGATGCGCTTCTATGTGATATTTCCCCTGAGCAGGCAATGGGCAAAGCAATGCCCCAGCTTGTGAGAAGCCAAACCTTTCCCCAGATGCGCTTCTATGTGATATTTCTCCCGAGCAGGCAATGGGAAAGCAATGCCCCAGCATGTGCTAAGCCAAACCTTTCCCCAGATGCGCTTCTATATGATATTTCCCCTGAGCAGGCAATGGGCACAGCAAGGCCCCCAGCATGTGAGAAGCCAAATCTTTCCCCAGATGCGCTTCTATGTGATATTTCCCCCGAGCAGGCAATGGCAAAGCAATGCCCCAGCATGTGAGAATTCAAACCTTTCCCCAGATGCACTTCTATGTGATATTTCCCCTGAGCAGGCAATGGGCAAAGCAAGGCCCCAGCATGCGAGAAGCCAAACCTTTCCACCGATGCGCTTCTATGTGATATTTCCCCTGAGCAGGCAATGGGCAAAGCAAGGCCCCAGCATGTGAGAAGCCAAACCTTTCCCCAGATGCGCTTCTATGTGATATTTCCCCTGAGCAGGCAATGGGCAAAGCAATGCCCCCAGCATGCAAGAAGCCAAACCTTTGCACAGATGCGCTACTACGTGATATTCCCCCTGAGCAGGCAATGGGCACAGCAAGGCATCCAGCATGTCAGAAGCCAAACCTTTCCCCAGATGCACTTCTATGTCATATTTCCCCTGAGCAGGCAATGAGCAAAGCAAGGCCCCAGCATGCGAAAAGACAAACCTTTCCACAGATGCGCTTCTGTGTGATATTTCCCCTGAGCAGGTAATGGGCAAAGCAAGGCCCCAGCATGCGAGAAGCCGAACCTTTCCACAGATGCGCTTCTGTGTGATATTTCCCTTGAGCAGGCAATGGGCAAAGCAGGGCCCCCAGCATGCGAGAAGCCAAACCTTTCCACAGATGCTCTTCTATGTGATATTTCCCACGAGCAGGCAATGGGCAAAGCAAGGCCCCAGCATGTGAGAAGCCAAACCTTTCCACAGATGCACTTCTATGTGATATTTCCCCTGATCAGGCAATGGGCAAAGCAAGGCCCCAGCATGTGAGAAGCCAAACCTTTCCCTAGATGCGCTTCTATGTGATATTTCGCCTGAGCAGGCAATGGGCAAAGCAGGACCCCCAGCATGTGAGAAGACAAACCTTTCCACAGATGCGCTTCTATGTGATATTTCCCCTGAGCAGGCAATGGGCAAAGCAATGCCCCAGCTTGTGAGAAGCCAAACCTTTCCCCAGATGCGCTTCTATGTGATATTTCTCCCGAGCAGGCAATGGGAAAGCAATGCCCCATCATGTGAGAAGCCAAACCTTTCCCCAGTTTCGCTTCTATATGATATTTCCCCTGAGCAGGCAATGGGCACAGCAAGGCATCCAGCATGTCAGAAGCCAAACCTTTCCCCAGATGCACTTCTATGTCATATTTCCCCTGAGCAGGCAATGGGCAAAGCAAGGCCCCAGCATGCGAGAAGACAAACCTTTCCACAGATGTGCTTCTGTGTGATATTTCCCCTGAGCAGGCAATGGGCAAAGCAGGGGCCCCAGCATGCGAGAAGCCAAACCTTTCCACAGATGCGCTTCTATGTGATATTTCCCCCGAGCAGGCAATGGGCAAAGCAAGGCCCCAGCATGTGAGAAGCCAAACCTTTCCACAGATGCACTTCTATGTGATATTTCCCCCGAGCAGGCAATGGGCAAAGCAAGGCCCCAGCATGTGAGAAGCCAAACCTTTCCCTAGATGCGCTTCTATGTGATATTTCGCCTGAGCAGGCAATGGGCAAAGCAGGACCCCCAGCATGTGAGAAGCCAAACCTTTCCACAGATGCACTTCTATGTGATATTTCCCCTGAGCAGGCAATGGGCAAAGCAATGCCCCAGCTTGTGAGAAGCCAAACCTTTCCCCAGATGCGCTTCTATATGATATTTCCCCTGAGCAGGCAATGGGCACAGCAAGGCCCCCCAGCATGTGAGAAGCCAAACCTTTCCCCAGATGCGCTTCTATGTGATATTTCCCCCGAGCAGGCAATGGCAAAGCAATGCCCCAGCATGTGAGAAGTCAAACCTTTCCCCAGATGCACTTCTATGTGATATTTCCCCTGAGCAGGCAATGGGCAAAGCAAGGCCCCAGCATGCGAGAAGCCAAACCTTTCCACCGATGCGCTTCTATGTGATATTTCCCCTGAGCAGGCAATGGGCAAAGCAAGGCCCCAGCATGTGAGAAGCCAAACCTTTCCCCAGATGCGCTTCTATGTGATATTTCCCCTGAGCAGGCAATGGGCAAAGCAATCCCCCAGCAAGCGAGAAGCCAAACCTTTCCACTTATGCGCTTCTATGTTAAAGTTCCCCTGAGCAGGCAATGGGCAAAGCAATGCCCCCAGCATGCGAGAAGCCAAACCTTTCCAGAGATGCGCTACTACATGATATTCCCACTGAGCAGGCAATGGGCACAGCAAGGCCCCCAGCTTGTGAGAAGCCAAACCTTTCCCCAGTTGCACCCTTATGTCATATTTCCCCTGAGCAGGCAATGGTCACAGCAAGGCCCCAGCATGCGAGAAGACAAACCTTTCCACAGATGCGCTTCTATGTGATATTTCCCCTGAGCAGGCAATGGGCAAAGCAAGGCCCAAGCATGCGAGAAGCCGAACCTTTCCACAGATGTGCTTCTGTGTGATATTTCCCCTGAGCAGGCAATGGGCAAAGCATGGCCCCCAGCATGTGAGAAGCCAAACCTTTCCACAGATGCGCTTCTATGTGATATTTCCCCCGAGCAGGCAATGGGCAAAGCAAGGCCCCAGCATGTGAGAAGCCAAACCTTTCCACAGATGCGCTTCTGTGAGATATTTCCCCTGATCAGGCAATGGGCAAAGCAAGGCCCCATCATGTGAGAAGCCAAATCTTTCCCTAGATGCGCTTCTATGTGATATTTCGCCTGAGCAGGCAATGGGCAAAGCAGGGTCCCCAGAATGTGAGAAGCCAAACCTTTCCACAGATGCGCTTATATGTGATAGTTCCCCTGAGCAGGCAATGGGCAAAGCAATGCCCCCAGCATGCGAGAAGCCAAACCTTTCCACAGATGCGCTTCTACGTGATATTTCCCCTGAGCAGGCAATGGGCAAAGCAAGGCCCCAGCATGTGAGAAGTCAAACCTTTCCACAGATGCACTTCTATGTGATATTTCCCCCGAGCAGGCAATGGGCAAAGCCAGGCCCCAGCATGCGAGAAGCCAAATCTTTCCACAGATGCGCTTCTATGTGATATTTCCCCAGAGCAGGCAATGGGCACAGCAAGGCATCCAGCATGTCAAAAGCCAAACCTTTCCCCAGATGCACTTCTATGTCATATTTCCCCTGAGCAGGCAATGGGCAAAGCAAGGCCCCAGCATGTGAGAAGTCAAACCTTTCCACAGATGCACTTCTATGTGATATTTCCCCCGAGCAGGCAATGGGCAAAGCAAGGCCCCAGCATGTGAGAAGTCAAACCTTTCCACAGATGCACTTCTATGTGATATTTCCCCCGAGCAGGCAATGGGCAAAACAGGGCCCCCAGCATGCGAGAAGCCAAATCTTTCCACAGATGCGCTTCTATGTGATATTTCCCCAGAGCAGGCAATTGGCAAAGCAAGGCCCCAGCATGTGAGAAGCCAAACCTTTCCCCAGATGCGCTTCTAAGTGATGTTTCCGCTGAGCAGGCAATAGGCAAAGCAAGGAACCAGCATGTGAGAAGCCAAACCTTTCCCCAGATGCGCTTCTATGTGATACTTCCCCTGAGCAGGCAATGGGCAAAGCAAGGCCCCAGCATGTGAGAAGCCAAACGTTTCCACAGATGCGCTTCTGTGAGATATTTCCCCTGATCAGGCAATGGGCAAAGCAAGGCCCCAGCATGTGAGAAGCCAAACCTTTCCCTAAATGCGCTTCTATGTGATATTTCGCCTGAGCAGGTAATGGGCAAAGCAATGCCCCAGCTTGTGAGAAGCCAAACCTTTCCCCAGATGTGCTTCTATGTGATATTTCTCCCGAGCAGGCAATGGGAAAGCAATGCCCCAGCATGTGAGAAGCCAAACCTTTCCCCAGATGCGCTTCTATATGATATTTCCCCTGAGCAGGCAATGGGCACAGCAAGGCCCCCAGCATGTGAGAAGACAAACCTTTCCCCAGATGCGCTTCTATGTGATATTTCCCCCGAGCAGGCAATGGCAAAGCAATGCCCCAGCATGTGAGAAGTCAAACCTTTCCCCAGATGCACTTCTATGTGATATTTCCCCTGAGCAGGCAATGGGCAAAGCAAGGCCCCAGCATGCGAGAAGCCAAACCTTTCCACCGATGCACTTCTATGTGATATTTCCCCTGAGCAGGCAATGGGCAAATCAAGGCCCCAGCATGTGAGAAGCCAAACCTTTCCCCAGATGCGCTTCTATGTGATATTTCCCCTGAGCAGGCAATGAGCAAAGCAATCCCCCAGCATGCGAGAAGCCAAACCTTTCCACTTATGCGCTTCTATGTGATAGTTCCCCTGAGCAGGCAATGGGCAAAGCAATGCCCCCAGCATGCGAGAAGCCAAACCTTTCCAGAGATGTGCTACTACGTGATATTCCCACTGAGCAGGCAATGGGCACAGCAAGGCCCCCAGCTTGTGAGAAGCCAAACCTTTCCCCAGTTGCACCCTTATGTCATATTTCCCCTGAGCAGGCAATGGGCACAGCAAGGCCCCAGCATGTGAGAAGTCAAACCTTTCCCCAGATGCACTTCTATGTGATATTTCCCCTGAGCAGGCAATGGGCAAAGCAAGGCCCCAGCATGCGACAAGCCAAACCTTTCCACCGATGCGCTTCTATGTGATATTTCCCCTGAGCAGGCAATGGGCAAAGCAAGGCCCCAGCATGTAAGAAGCCAAACCTTTCCCCAGATAAGCTTCTATGTGATATTTCCCCTGAGCAGGCAATGGGAAAAGCAATCCCCCAGCATGCGAGAAGCCAAACCTTTCCACTTATGCGCTTCTATGTGAAAGTTCCCCTGAGCAGGCAATGGGCAAAGCAATGCCCCGAGCATGCGAGAAGCCAAACCTTTCCAGAGATGCGCTACTATGTGATATTCCCACTGAGCAGGCAATGGGCACAGCAAGGCCCCCAGCTTGTGAGAAGCCAAACCTTTCCCCAGTTGCACCCTTATGTCATATTTCCACTGAGAAGGCAATGGGCACAGCAAGGCCCCAGCATGCGAGAAGACAAACCTTTCCACAGATGTGCTTCTATGTGATATTTCCCTGAGCAGGCAATGGGCAAAGCAAGGCCCAAGCATGCGAGAAGCCGAACCTTTCCACAGATGCACTTCTGTGTGATATTTCCCCTGAGCAGGCAATGGGCAAAGCAGAGCCCCCAGCATGTGAGAAGCCAAACCTTTCCACAGATGCGCTTCTATGTGATATTTCCCCCGAGCAGGCAATGGGCAAAGCAAGGCCCCAGCATGCGAGAAGACAAACCTTTCCACAGATGCGCTTCTGTGTGATATTTCCCCTGAGCAGGTAATGGGCAAAGCAAGGCCCCAGCATGCGAGAAGCCGAACCTTTCCACAGATGCGCTTCTATGTGATATTTCCACTGAGCAGGGAATTGGGCAAAGCAGGGCCCCAAGCATGTGAGAAGCCAAACCTTTCCACAGATGCGCTTCTATGTGATATTTCCCCTGAGCAGGCAATGGGCAAAGCAATGGCCCCAGCATGCGAGAAACCAAACCTTTCCACAGATGCGCTTCTATGTGATATTTCCTCTGAGCAGGGAATTGGGCAAAGCAGGGCTCCCAGCATGTGAGAAGCCAAACCTTTCCACAGATGCGCTACTACGTGATATTTCCCCGGAGCTGGCAATGGGCAAAGCAATGCCCCAGCATGTGAGAAACCAAACCTTTCCCCAGATGCGCTTCTATGTGATATTTCCCCCAAGCAGGCAATGGGCAAAGCAATGCCCCAGCATGTGAGAAGCCAAACCTTTCCCCAGTTGCGCTTCTATGTGATATTTCCCCTGAGCAGGCAATGGGCAAAGCTAGGCCCCAGCATGTGAGAAGCCAAACGTTTCCACAGATGCACTTCTATGTGATATTTCCCCCGAGCAGGCAATGGGCAAAGCAAGGCCCCAGCATGCATGAAGACAAACCTTTCCACAGATGCGCTTCTGTGTGATATTTCCCCTGAGCAGGCAATGGGCAAAGCAGGGGCCCCAGCATGCGAGAAGCCAAACCTTTCCACAGATGTGCTTCTATGTGATATTTCCCCCGAGCAGGCAATGGGCAAAGCAAGGCCCCAGCATGTGAGAAGCCAAACCTTTCCACAGATGCACTTCTATGTGATATTTCCCCTGAGCAGGCAATGGGCAAAGCAATGCCCCCAGCATGCGAGAAGCCAAACCTTTCCACAGATGCGCTACTACAGGATATTTCCCCTGAGCAGGCAATGGGCAAAGCAATGCCCCAGCATGTGAGAAGCCAAACCTTTCCACAGATGCGCTTCTATGTGATATTTCCCCTGAGCAGGCAATGAGCAAAGCAAGTCCCCAGCATGTGAGAAGCCAAACCTTTCCACAGAGGCGCTTCTACGTGGATATTTCCCCCGAGCAGGCAATGGGCACAGCAAGGCCCCCAGCATGTGAGAAGCCAAACCTTTCCCCAGATGCGCTTCTATGTGATATTTCTCCCGAGCAGGCAATGGGAAAGCAATGCCCCAGCATGTGAGAAGCCAAACCTTTCCCCAGATGCGCTTCTATATGATATTTCCCCTGAGCAGGCAATGGGCACAGCAAGGCCCCCAGCATGTGAGAAGTCAAACCTTTCCCCAGATGCACTTCTATGTGATATTTCCCCTGAGCAGGCAATGGGCAAAGCAAGGCCCCAGCATGCGAGAAGCCAAACCTTTCCACCGATGCGCCTCTATGTGATATTTCCCCTGAGCAGGCAATGGGCAAAGCAAGGCCCCAGCATGTGAGAAGCCAAACCTTTCCCCAGATAAGCTTCTATGTGATATTTCCCCTGAGCAGGCAATGAGCAAAGCAAGTCCCCAGCATGTGAGAAGCCAAACCTTTCCACAGAGGCGCTTCTACGTGGATATTTCCCCCGAGCAGGCAATGGGCACAGCAAGGCCCCCAGCATGTGAGAAGCCAAACCTTTCCCCAGATGCGCTTCTATGTGATATTTCTCCAGAGCAGGCAATGGGAAAGCAATGCCCCAGCATGTGAGAAGCCAAACCTTTCCCCAGATGCGCTTCTATATGATATTTCCCCTGAGCAGGCAATGGGCACAGCAAGGCCCCCAGCATGTGAGAAGTCAAACCTTTCCCCAGATGCACTTCTATGTGATATTTCCCCTGAGCAGGCAATGGGCAAAGCAAGGCCCCAGCATGCGAGAAGCCAAACCTTTCCACCGATGCGCTTCTATGTGATATTTCCCCTGAGCAGGCAATGGGCAAAGCAAGGCCCCAGCATGTGAGAAGCCAAACCTTTCCCCAGATAAGCTTCTATGTTATATTTCCCCTGAGCAGGCAATGGGCAAATCAAGGCCCCAGCATGTGAGAAGCCAAACCTTTCCCCAGATGCGCTTCTATGTGATATTTCCCCTGAGCAGGCAATGAGCAAAGCAATCCCCCAGCATGCGAGAAGCCAAACCTTTCCACTTATGCGCTTCTATGTGATAGTTCCCCTGAGCAGGCAATGGGCAAAGCAATGCCCCCAGCATGCGAGAAGCCAAACCTTTCCAGAGATGTGCTACTACGTGATATTCCCACTGAGCAGGCAATGGGCACAGCAAGGCCCCCAGCTTGTGAGAAGCCAAACCTTTCCCCAGTTGCACCCTTATGTCATATTTCCCCTGAGCAGGCAATGGGCAAAGCAAGGCCCCAGCATGCGAGAAGCCAAACCTTTCCACCGATGCACTTCTATGTGATATTTCCCCTGAGCAGGCAATGGGCAAAGCAAGGCCCCAGCATGTGAGAAGCCAAACCTTTCCCCAGATAAGCTTCTATGTGATATTTCCCCTGAGCAGGCAATGGGAAAAGCAATCCCCCAGCATGCGAGAAGCCAAACCTTTCCACTTATGCGCTTCTATGTGAAAGTTCCCCTGAGCAGGCAATGGGCAAAGCAATGCCCCCAGCATGCGAGAAGCCAAACCTTTCCAGAGATGCGCTACTATGTGATATTCCCACTGAGCAGGCAATGGGCACAGCAAGGCCCCCAGCTTGTGAGAAGCCAAACCTTTCCCCAGTTGCACCCTTATGTCATATTTCCACTGAGCAGGCAATGGGCACAGCAAGGCCCCAGCATGCGAGAAGACAAACCTTTCCAAAGATGTGCTTCTATGTGATATTTCCCTGAGCAGGCAATGGGCAAAGCAAGGCCCAAGCATGCGAGAAGCCGAACCTTTCCACAGATGCGCTTCTGTGTGATATTTCCCCTGAGCAGGCAATGGGCAAAGCAAGGCCCCAGCATGCGAGAAGACAAACCTTTCCACAGATGCGCTTCTGTGTGATATTTCCCCTGAGCAGGTAATGGGCAAAGCAAGGCCCCAGCATGCGAGAAGCCGAACCTTTCCACAGATGCGCTTCTATGTGATATTTCCACTGAGCAGGGAATTGGGCAAAGCAGGGCCCCAAGCATGTGAGAAGCCAAACCTTTCCACAGATGCGCTTCTATGTGATATTTCCCCTGAGCAGGCAATGGGCAAAGCAATGGCCCCAGCATGCGAGAAACCAAACCTTTCCACAGATGCGCTTCTATGTGATATTTCCTCTGAGCAGGGAATTGGGCAAAGCAGGGCTCCCAGCATGTGAGAAGCCAAACCTTTCCACAGATGCGCTACTACGTGATATTTCCCCGGAGCTGGCAATGGGCAAAGCAATGCCCCAGCATGTGAGAAACCAAACCTTTCCCCAGATGCGCTTCTATGTGATATTTCCCCCAAGCAGGCAATGGGCAAAGCAATGCCCCAGCATGTGAGAAGCCAAACCTTTCCCCAGTTGCGCTTCTATGTGATATTTCCCCTGAGCAGGCAATGGGCAAAGCAAGGCCCCAGCATGTGAGAAGCCAAACGTTTCCACAGATGCACTTCTATGTGATATTTCCCCCGAGCAGGCAATGGGCAAAGCAAGGCCCCAGCATGCATGAAGACAAACCTTTCCACAGATGCGCTACTACAGGATATTTCCCCTGAGCAGGCAATGGGCAAAGCAATGCCCCAGCATGTGAGAAGCCAAACCTTTCCACAGATGCGCTTCTATGTGATATTTCCCCTGAGCAGGCAATGAGCAAAGCAAGTCCCCAGCATGTGAGAAGCCAAACCTTTCCACAGAGGCGCTTCTACGTGGATATTTCCCCCGAGCAGGCAATGGGCACAGCAAGGCCCCCAGCATGTGAGAAGCCAAACCTTTCCCCAGATGCGCTTCTATGTGATATTTCCCCCGAGCAGGCAATGGGCAAAGCAATGCCCCAGCATGTGAGAAGCCAAACCTTTCCCCAGATGCGCTTCTATGTGATATTTCCCCTGAGCAGGCAATGGGCAAAGCAAGGCCCCAGCATGTGAGAAGCCAAACCTTTCCCCAGATGCGCTTCTATGTGATATTTCCCCTGAGCAGGCAATGGGCAAAGCAATGCCCCCAGCATGCGAGAAGCCAAACCTTTCCACAGATGCGCTTATATATATTTGCAATGGGCAAAGCAATGCCCCCAGCATGCAAGAAGCCAAACCTTTCCACAGATGCGCTACTACGTGATATTCCCCCTGAGCAGGCAATGGGCACAGCAAGGCATCCAGCATGTCAGAAGCCAAACCTTTCCCCAGATGCACTTCTATGTCATATTTCCCCTGAGCAGGCAATGGGCAAAGCAAGGCCCCAGCATGCGAGAAGACAAACCTTTCCACAGATGCGCTTCTGTGTGATATTTCCCCTGAGCTGGTAATGGGCAAAGCAAGGCCCCAGCATGTGAGAAGCCAAACCTTTCCACAGATGCACTTCTATGTGATATTTCCCCCGAGCAGGCAATGGGCAAAGCAAGGCCCCAGCATGTGAGAAGCCAAACCTTCCACAGATGCGCTTCTATGTGATATTTCCCCTGAGCAGGCAATGGGCAAAGCAATGCCCCAGCTTGTGAGACGCCAAACCTTTCCCCAGATGCGCTTCTATGTGATATTTCTCCCGAGCAGGCAATGGGAAAGCAATGCCCCAGCATGTGAGAAGCCAAACCTTTCCCCAGATGTGCTTCTATATGATATTTCCCCTGAGCAGGCAATGGGCACAGCAAGGCCCCCAGCATGTGAGAAGCCAAACCTTTCCCCAGATGCGCTTCTATGTGATATTTCCCCCGAGCAGGCAATTACAAAGCAATGCCCCAGCATGTGAGAAGTCAAACCTTTCCCCAGATGCGCTTCTATGTGATATTTCCCCTGAGCAGGCAATGGGAAAAGCAAGGCCCCAGCATGCAAGAAGCCAAACCTTTCCACCGATGCGCTTCTATGTCATATTTCCCCTGAGCAGGCAATGGGCAAAGCAGGGCCCCAGCATGTGAGAGGCCAAACCTTTCCACAGATGCGCTTCTATGTGATATTTCCCCCGTGCAGGCGATGGGCAAAGCCAGGCCCCAGCATGTGAGAAGCCAAACCTTTCCCCAGATGCGGTTCTATGTGATATTTCCCCTGAGCAGGCAATGGGCAAAGAAAGGCCCTAGCATGTGAGAAGCCAAACCTTTCCCCAGATGCGCTTCTATGTGATATTTCCCCTGAGCAGGCAATGGGCAAAGCAATGCCCCCAGCATGCGAGAAGCCAAACCTTTCCACAGATGCGCTTATATATATTTGCAATGGGCAAAGCAATGCCCCCAGCATGCAAGAAGCCAAACCTTTCCACAGATGCGCTACTACGTGATATTCCCCCTGAGCAGGCAATGGGCACAGCAAGGCATCCAGCATGTCAGAAGCCAAACCTTTCCCCAGATGCACTTCTATGTCATATTTCCCCTGAGCAGGCAATGGGCAAAGCAAGGCCCCAGCATGCGAGAAGACAAACCTTTCCACAGATGCGCTTCTGTGTGATATTTCCCCTGAGCTGGTAATGGGCAAAGCAAGGCCCCAGCATGTGAGAAGCCAAACCTTTCCCTAGATGCGCTTCTATGTGATATTTCGCCTGAGCAGGCAATGGGCAAAGCAGGACCCCCAGCATGTGAGAAGCCAAACCTTCCACAGATGCGCTTCTATGTGATATTTCCCCTGAGCAGGCAATGGGCAAAGCAATGCCCCAGCTTGTGAGAAGCCAAACCTTTCCCCAGATGCGCTTCTATGTGATATTTCTCCCGAGCAGGCAATGGGAAAGCAATGCCCCAGCATGTGAGAAGCCAAACCTTTCCCCAGATGTGCTTCTATATGATATTTCCCCTGAGCAGGCAATGGGCACAGCAAGGCCCCCAGCATGTGAGAAGCCATACCTTTCCCCAGATGCGCTTCTATGTGATATTTCTCCCGAGCAGGCAATTACAAAGCAATGCCCCAGCATGTGAGAAGTCAAACCTTTCCCCAGATGCGCTTCTATGTGATATTTCCCCTGAGCAGGCAATGGGAAAAGCAAGGCCCCAGCATGCAAGAAGCCAAACCTTTCCACCGATGCGCTTCTATGTGATATTTCCCCTGAGCAGGCAATGGGCAAAGCAGGGCCCCAGCATGTGAGAGGCCAAACCTTTCCACAGATGCGCTTCTATGTGATATTTCCCCCGTGCAGGCGATGGGCAAAGCCAGGCCGCCAGCATGTGAGAAGCCAAACCTTTCCCCAGATGCGCTTCTATGTGATATTTACCCTGAGCAGGCAATGGGCAGAGCCAGGCCCTAGCATGCGAGAAGCCAAACCTTTCCCCAGATGCGCTTCTAAGTGATATTTCCCCTGAGCAGCCAATGGGCAAAGCAGGGCCCCACCATGTGCGAAAACAAACCTTTCGCCAGATGCGCTTCTATGTGATATTTCCACTGAGTAGGGAATTGGGCAAAGCATGGCCCCCAGCATGTGAGAAGCCAAACCTTTCCACAGATGCGCTTCTATGTGATCATTCCCCTGAGCAGGCAATGGGCAAAGCAATGCCCCCAGCATGCGAGAACCCAAACCTTTCCCCAGATGCGCTTCTATGTGATATTTCCCCTGAGCAGGGAATTGGGCAAAGCAGGGCCCCCAGCATGTGAGAAGCCAAACCTTTCCACAGATGCGCTTCTATGTGATATTTCCCTGAGCAGGCAATGGGCACAGCAAGGCCCCCAGCATGTGAGAAGCCAAACCTTTCCACAGATGCGCTTCTATGTGATATTTCCCCTGAGCAGGCAATGGGCAAAGCAATACCCCCAGCATGTGAAAAGCCAAACCTTTCCCCAGATGCGCTTCTATGTGATATTTCCCCTGAGCAGGCAAAGGGCAAAGCAGGGCCCCAGCATGTGAGAGGCCAAACCTTTCCACAGATGCGCTTCTATGTGATATTTCCCCCGTGCAGGCGATGGGCAAAGCCAGGCCCCAGCATGTTAGAAGCCAAACCTTTCCCCAGATGCGCTTCTATGTGATATTTCCCCTGAGCAGGCAATGGGAAAAGCAAGGCCCCAGCATGTGAGAAGCCAAACCTTTCCCCAGATGCGCTTCTATGTGATATTTCCCCTGAGCAGGCAATGGGCAAAGCAATGCCCCCAGCATGCGAGAAGCCAAACCTTTCCACAGATGCGCTTATATATATTTGCAATGGGCAAAGCAATGCCCCCAGCATGCAAGAAGCCAAACCTTTCCACAGATGCGCTACTACGTGATATTCCCCCTGAGCAGGCAATGGGCACAGCAAGGCATCCAGCATGTCAGAAGCCAAACCTTTCCCCAGATGCACTTCTATGTCATATTTCCCCTGAGCAGGCAATGGGCAAAGCAATGCCCCCAGCATGCAAGAAGCCAAACCTTTCCACAGATGCGCTACTACGTGATATTCCCCCTGAGCAGGCAATGGGCACAGCAAGGCATCCAGCATGTCAGAAGCCAAACCTTTCCCCAGATGCACTTCTATGTCATATTTCCCCTGAGCAGGCAATGGGCAAAGCAAGGCCCCAGCATGCGAGAAGACAAACCTTTCCACAGATGCGCTTCTATGTGATATTTCTCCCGAGCAGGCAATGGGAAAGCAATGCCCCAGCATGTGAGAAGCCAAACCTTTCCCCAGATGTGCTTCTATATGATATTTCCCCTGAGCAGGCAATGGGCACAGCAAGGCCCCCAGCATGTGAGAAGCCAAACCTTTCCCCAGATGCGCTTCTATGTGATATTTCCCCCGAGCAGGCAATTACAAAGCAATGCCCCAGCATGTGAGAAGTCAAACCTTTCCCCAGATGCGCTTCTATGTGATATTTCCCCTGAGCAGGCAATGGGAAAAGCAAGGCCCCAGCATGCAAGAAGCAAAACCTTTCCACCGATGAGCTTCTATGTGATATTTCCCCTGAGCAGGCAATGGGCAAAGCAGGGCCCCAGCATGTGAGAGGCCAAACCTTTCCACAGATGCGCTTCTATGTGATATTTCCCCCGTGCAGGCGATGGGCAAAGCCAGGCCGCCAGCATGTGAGAAGCCAAACCTTTCCCCAGATGCGCTTCTATGTGATATTTACCCTGAGCAAGCAATGGGCAGAGCCAGGCCCTAGCATGCGAGAAGCCAAACCTTTCCCCAGATGCGCTTCTAATTGATATTTCCCCTGAGCAGCCAATGGGCAAAGCAGGGCCCCACCATGTGCGAAAACAAACCTTTCGCCAGATGCGCTTCTATGTGATATTTCCACTGAGTAGGGAATTGGGCAAAGCATGGCCCCCAGCATGTGAGAAGCCAAACCTTTCCACAGATGCGCTTCTATGTGATCATTCCCCTGAGCAGGCAATGGGCAAAGCAATGCCCCCAGCATGCGAGAACCCAAACCTTTCCCCAGATGCGCTTCTATGTGATATTTCCCCTGAGCAGGGAATTGGGCAAAGCATGGCCCCCAGCATGTGAGAAGCCAAACCTTTCCACAGATGCGCTTCTATGTGATATTTCCCTGAGCAGGCAATGGGCACAGCAAGGCCCCCAGCATGTGAGAAGCCAAACCTTTCCACAGATGTGCTTCTATGTGATATTTCCCCTGAGCAGGCAATGGGCAAAGCAGGGCCCCCAGCATGTGAAAAGCCAAACCTTTCCCCATATGCACTTCTATGTGATATTTCCCCCGAGCAGGCATTGGGCACAGCAAGGCCCCAGCATGTGAGAAGCCAAACCTTTCCACAGATGCGCTTCTAAGTGATATTTCCCATGAGCAGGCAATGGGCAAAGCAGGGCCCCAGCATGTGACAAACCAAACCTTTCCCCAGATGCGCTTCTATGTGATATTTTCCCTGAGCAGGGAATTGGGCAAAGTAGGGTCCCCAGCATGTGAGAAGCCAAATCTTTCCACAGTTTCGCTTCTATGTGATATTTCCCCTGAGAAGTCAATGGGCAAAGCAAGGCCCCAGCATGCGAGAAGCCAAACCTTTCCCCAGATGCGCTTCTATGTCATATTTCCCCTGAGCAGACAATGGGCAAAGCAAGGCCCCCAGCATGTGAGAAGCCAAACCTTTCCCCAGATGCGCTTCTAAGTGATATTTCCCCTGAGCAGGAAATGGGCAAAGCAGGGCCCCCAGCATGTGAGAAGCCAAACCTTTCCACTGATGCACTTCTGTGTGATATTTCCCCTGAGCAGGCAATGGGCAAATCCAGGCCCCCAGCATGTGAGAAGCCAAACCTTTCCCCAGATGCGCTTCTAAGTGATATTTCCCCTGAGCAGGCAATGAGCAAAGCAAGGCCCCAGCATGTCAGAAGCCAAACCTTTCCACAGATGCGCTTCTATGTGATAGTCCCCTGAGCAGGCAATGTGCAAAGCAAGGCCCCCAGCATGTCAGAAGCCAAACCTTTCCCCAGATGCGCTTCTAAGTGATATTTCCCCTGAGCAGGCAATGGGCAAAGCAATGCCCCCAGCATGTGAGAAGCCAAACCTTCCCCCAGATGCGCTTCTATGTGATATTTCCACTGAGCAGGGAATTGGGCAAAGCAGGGCCCCCAGCATGTGAGAAGCCAAACCTTTCCACAGATGCGCTTCTATGTGATATTTCCCCCGAGCAGGCAATGGGCAAAGCAAGGCCCCAGCATGTGAGAAGCCAAACCTTTCCACAGATGCGCTTCTATGTGATATTTCGCCTGAGCAGGGAATTGGGCAAAGCAGGGCCCCCAGCATGTGAGAAGCCAAACCTTTCCACAGATGCACTTCTATGTGATATTTCCCCCGAGCAGGCAATGGGAAAAGCATGGCCCCAGCATGCGAGAAGCCAAATCTTTCCACAGATGCGCTTCTATGTGATATTTCCCCAGAGCAGGCAATGGGCACAGCAAGGCATCCAGCATGTGAGAAGACAAACCTTTCCACAGATGCACTTCTATGTGATATTTCCCCCGAGCAGGCAATGGGCAAAGCCAGGCCCCAGCATGCGAGAAGCCAAATCTTTCCCTAGATGCGCTTCTATGTGATATTTCCCCAGAGCAGGCAATTGGCAAAGCAAGGCCCCAGCATGTGAGAAGCCAAACCTTTCCCCAGATGCGCTTCTAAGTGATGTTTCCGCTGAGCAGGCAATAGGCAAAGCAAGGAACCAGCATGTGAGAAGCCAAACCTTTCCCCAGATGCGCTTCTATGTGATACTTCCCCTGAGCAGGCAATGGGCAAAGCAAGGCCCCAGCATGTGAGAAGCCAAACGTTTCCACAGATGCGCTTCTGTGAGATATTGCCCCTGATCAGGCAATGGGCAAAGCAAGGCCCCAGCATGTGAGAAGCCAAACCTTTCCCTAGATGCGCTTCTATGTGATATTTCGCCTGAGCAGGTAATGGGCAAAGCAATGCCCCAGCTTGTGAGAAGCCAAACCTTTCCCCAGATGTGCTTCTATGTGATATTTCTCCTGAGCAGGCAATGGGAAAGCAATGCCCCAGCATGTGAGAAGCCAAACCTTTCCCCAGATGCGCTTCTATATGATATTTCCCCTGAGCAGGCAATGGGCACAGCAAGGCCCTCAGCATGTGAGAAGACAAACCTTTCCCCAGATGCGCTTCTATGTGATATTTCCCCCGAGCAGGCAATGGCAAAGCAATGCCCCAGCATGTGAGAAGTCAAACCTTTCCCCAGATGCACTTCTATGTGATATTTCCCCTGAGCAGGCAATGGGCAAAGCAATCCCCCAGCATGCGAGAAGCCAAACCTTTCCACTTATGCGCTTCTATGTGATAGTTCCCCTGAGCAGGCAATGGGCAAAGCAATGCCCCCAGCATGCGAGAAGCCAAACCTTTCCAGAGATGCGCTACTACGTGATATTCCCACTGAGCAGGCAATGGGCACAGCAAGGCCCCCAGCTTGTGAGAAGCCAAACCTTTCCCCAGTTGCACCTTTATGTCATATTTCCCCTGAGCAGGCAATGGGCACAGCAAGGCCCCAGCATGTGAGAAGTCAAACCATTCCCCAGATGCACTTCTATGTGATATTTCCCCTGAGCAGGCAATGGGCAAAGCAAGGTCCCAGCATGCGAGAAGCCAAACCTTTCCACCGATGCGCTTCTATGTGATATTTCCCCTGAGCAGGCAATGGGCACAGCAAGGCCCTCAGCATGTGAGAAGACAAACCTTTCCCCAGATGCGCTTCTATATGATATTTCCCCTGAGCAGGCAATGGGCACAGCAAGGCCCTCAGCATGTGAGAAGACAAACCTTTCCCCAGATGCGCTTCTATGTGATATTTCCCCCGAGCAGGCAATGGCAAAGCAATGCCCCAGCATGTGAGAAGTCAAACCTTTCCCCAGATGCACTTCTATGTGATATTTCCCCTGAGCAGGCAATGGGCAAAGCAATCCCCCAGCATGCGAGAAGCCAAACCTTTCCACTTATGCGCTTCTATGTGATAGTTCCCCTGAGCAGGCAATGGGCAAAGCAATGCCCCCAGCATGCGAGAAGCCAAACCTTTCCAGAGATGCGCTACTACGTGATATTCCCACTGAGCAGGCAATGGGCACAGCAAGGCCCCCAGCTTGTGAGAAGCCAAACCTTTCCCCAGTTGCACCTTTATGTCATATTTCCCCTGAGCAGGCAATGGGCACAGCAAGGCCCCAGCATGTGAGAAGTCAAACCTTTCCCCAGATGCACTTCTATGTGATATTTCCCCTGAGCAGGCAATGGGCAAAGCAAGGTCCCAGCATGCGAGAAGCCAAACCTTTCCACCGATGCGCTTCTATGTGATATTTCCCCTGAGCAGGCAATGGGCAAAGCAAGGCCCCAGCATGTGAGAAGCCAAACCTTTCCCCAGATAAGCTTCTATGTGATATTTCCCCTGAGCAGGCAATGGGAAAAGCAATCCCCCAGCATGAGAGAAGCCAAACCTTTCCACTTATGCGCTTCTATGTGATAGTTCCCCTGAGCAGGCAATGGGCAAAGCAATGCCCCCAGCATGCGAGAAGCCAAACCTTTCCAGAGATGCGCTACTATGTGATATTCCCACTGAGCAGGCAATGGGCACAGCAAGGCCCCCAGCTTGTGAGAAGCCAAACCTTTCCCCAGTTGCACCCTTATGTCATATTTCCACTGAGCAGGCAATGGGCACAGCAAGGCCCCAGCATGCGAGAAGACAAACCTTTCCACAGATGTGCTTCTATGTGATATTTCCCCTGAGCAGGCAATGGGCAAAGCAAGGCCCAAGCATGCGAGAAGCCGAACCTTTCCACAGATGCGCTTCTGTGTGATATTTCCCATGAGCAGGCAATGGGCAAAGCAGGGCCCCCAGCATGTGAGAAGCCAAACCTTTCCACAGATGCGCTTCTATGTGATATTTCCCCCGAGCAGGCAATGGGCAAAGCAAGGCCCCAGCATGCGAGAAGGCAAACCTTTCCACAGATGCGCTTCTGTGTGATATTTCCCCTGAGCAGGTAATGGGCAAAGCAAGGCCCCAGCATGCGAGAAGCCGAACCTTTCCACAGATGCGCTTCTATGTGATATTTCTACTGAGCAGGGAATTGGGCAAAGCAGGGCCCCAAGCATGTGAGAAGCCAAACCTTTCCACAGATGCGCTTCTATGTGATATTTCCCTTGAGCAGGCAATGGGCAAAGCAATGGCCCCAGCATGCGAGAAACCAAACCTTTCCACAGATGCGCTTCTATGTGATATTTCCTCTGAGCAGGGAATTGGGCAAAGCAGGGCTCCCAGCATGTGAGAAGCCAAACCTTTCCACAGATGCGCTACTACGTGATATTTCCCCGGAGCTGGCAATGGGCAAAGCATTTCCCCAGCATGTGAGAAACCAAACCTTTCCCCAGATGCGCTTCTATGTGATATTTCCCCCAAGCAGGCAATGGGCAAAGCAATGCCCCAGCATGTGAGAAGCCAAACCTTTCCCCAGATGCGCTTCTATGTGATATTTCCCCTGAGCAGGCAATGGGCAAAGCAAGGCCCCAGCATGTGAGAAGCCAAACGTTTCCACAGATGCACTTCTAAGTGATATTACCCCTGAGCAGGCAATGGGCAAAGCAAGGCCCCCAGCATGCGAGAAGCCAAACCTTTCCACAGATGCGCTTCTAAGTGATATTTCCCCTGAGCAGGCAATGGGCAAAGCAGGGCCCCCAGCATGTGAGAAGCCAAACCTTTCCCCAGATGCACTTCTATGTGATATTTCCCCTGAGCAGGAAATGGGCAAAGCAATGCCCCAGCATGTGAGAAGCCAAACCTTTCCCCAGATATGCTTCTATGTGATGTTTCCCCTGAGCAGGCAATGGGCACAGTAAGGCCCCCAGCATGTGAGAAGCCAAACCTTTCCACAGATGTGCTTCTATATGATATTTCCCCTGAGCAGGCAATGGGCAAAGCAAGGCCCCAGCATGCTAGAAGCCAAAACTTTCCAGAGACGCGCTTCTATGTGATATTTCCCCTGAGCAGGCAATGGGCAAAGCAGGGCCCCCAGCATGTGAGAAGCCAAACCTTTCCACAGATGCGCTTCTATGTGATATTTCCCCTGAGCAGGCAATGTGCAAAGCAGGGCCCCCAGCATGTGAGAAGCCAAACCTTTCCCCAGATGCGCTACTATATGATATTTCCCCCGAGCATGCAATGGGCAAAGCAATGCCCCAGCTTGTGAGAAGCCAAACCTTTCCCCAGATGCGCTTCTATGTGATATTTCCGCTGAGCAGGCAATGGGCACAGCAAGGCCCCCAGCATGTGAGAAGCCAAAGCTTTCCCCATACGCGCTTCTATGTGATATTTCCCCTGAGCAGGCAATGGGCAAAGCAAGGCCCCAGCATGTGAGAAGCCAAACCTTTCCCCAGATGCGCTTCTATGTGATATTTCCCCTGAGCAGGCAATGGGCAAAGCAAGGCCCCAGCATGTGAGAAGCCAAACCTTTCCACAGATGCGCTTCTATGTGATATTTCCCCTGAGCAGGCAATGGGCAAAGCAATGCCCCCAGCATGCGAGAAACCAAACCTTTCCACAGATGCGCTTATATGTGATAGTTCCCATGAGCAGGTGTTAAGACGGATTTCTGAACTCTGTCCTGTTGGCGCAGAAGTTCAGAAGGCCAACCTAATTACTTGGAACAGGGTAACCTCTGGACGAGCCAGACCAATCAAGGTAGCGATCCCGGCGGTCAAGACTAGGTCTCAAGAGGGGTGAGGGTGACTGAAAGCCCGCAATGAGCACACAAAGCAAGAGCGCTTACAAACTACTCCAAACAGTTGTTATATCAAAAATAGATACACATTTATTTGAAGGCCTTTAAAATAATGACCGTAGCGAGAAAATCACAATATCACAATACTAAGCCAACACATACCATATCAACACAATATATATACAAATACGACAGTCGCAAGCGTTATTTGCACGAAATGTGTAGTCCACCTGAAAGGAAAGGAAAACAGGCAGTGCGATAACGCTTTAGACTCAGTTCGCCTTCAGAGGCACCTAACTAGATGGAAGTCCGAGCCCTACGAAGAGTGGAGCCTTGTGCTCAAAGTACCTGCACACGCTGGTGCCAACGGGCAAAAGGAGAAGCTCTTCGGAGGAAGTCAGGCAGTTCGGGTTAGTGCACAATAGAAGAAGAACAGGTTCCGCGACTCAAGCGCAGCCTCCACAGCGAGCAGAAGCATAGAGCGCGAGTACGGACAAAAGGGTGCTGTTTTTACACAGCGGGGAAAAGCAATGGGCTACTGCAGGAGGGCGACCAGATCCTAGCTATACTACTCACCGGTCCCCGAAGCAAGCAGACCCAGGCTTCTCCACGTTAGTTTCAGCAGCTGGCAGGTTCAGAAGAGTCGGGAAATGCCTCGTCGTCGTGTAGAGCAAAAAGACGTCCCAATCGCAGAAACCTGCACAGTTTTGTCACCACAGCAGGGCAACGGAGCGGCCGTGTGTATCCGAGCCAAATGTACACTCCTCCCTTCAGACCTGGGAACGCCAAGTGCACGAAGCGTGGGAGAATGACAAGGACTCGAGATACAACACAACCTGGCGGCGGTTACAGAGCAGGACTCCCTTGTAAGCTGGTCAGTCAACTGGATGGCCCAGAGACACTTCTGAAGGCTTACTTGGCAGGAGATGGTTGAAGATGCCGGGAATAGCTGTTCCTGCTATTCCAAAGGTCGAAGCACCAGTACAGGCCTTCTGGTTCGATCAAAGGAGGAAAGGGTTTCACAGGACGACAGCAGTGCAAAGGAGGAGTCCTTCAGCGGGTCACCAGCGATTCCTCGGTCCAGCCTCGTGGTTGCAGGATACTTGGCTCCTGTATTCCTTCGTTTGTGAGAACTCAGGAGATCGACATGGTAGTGGTGTTTCCAGCCTCCTCTTATCCATGGTTCCCTTCGCGCCAAAACGGAGGGGAGCCAATGGGAGATCCGCTCATCAACACACATACCATTCGTGGACCAATCACGGACCACAGTGGTCCCAGGCATTCACACCACCCTAGACTCTCTGGCACCCAGGATGTGTATTGGGACCAGACATCCCAGCCCACACCCTGGAGGCACACAAACGACATGTAGAAGCCCGCGAAAGCATCTGCGTTTCGCGGGAAAGTACATGCCCAAATAAGGAAGGCCCCGGGTCGCTCGACCTGGGGAAGGTGAAGGTAGCAAGACGGTCAGTGGACAGGACAAAGGAGCCTCGTGGTCTGGCCATTTTGGGAGCCAGGCCACCATTTTGGGTTCAGTGCGAAAAACGCGCTCAGAACGCCAAAAGGAGCTCAAAATAAACAAAACGATCGCTGCCACCATTCCAGTCCTGAATGACTTGCACCGATCAAATACCATCCTAAAAGAGTATCTAGGGCCCGTAGAAGGCTAGAGGCCCAAGAGAGCTGTAACTTAGCTTACAGTGCCGTCTTGTGTCATGTTGCACGAAAGCCGCAACATGATAAAAGAAACTACGGGAAACAGCGTTCCCCGGTACTGACTGTCTTAAGGGCATGTCAGTTTCCCCGTAAGAAAGGAGCGAAAGCCCAGAGGAGTGCGGCAGAAGGCTGCACTTCTCTGGCAAAGTCAAGAACAAGGTGAAAAACAACAGCAAAAAGTTTAGGGGTTGCCACATGGAAGGAAAATTACCTACAATTACGAAATCTTTCCGAACAGCAGGCAATGGGCAAAGCAATGCCCCCAGCATGCAAGAAGCCAAACCTTTCCCCAGATGCGCTTCTATGTGATATTTCCCCTGAGCAGGCAATGGGCAAAGCAATGCCCCCAGCATGCGAGAAGCCAAACCTTTCCACAGATGCACTTCTATGTGATCTTTCCCCTAAGAAAGGCAGTGGGCAAAGCAGGGCCCCCAGCATGCTAGAAGCCAAACCTTTCCCCAGATGCGCTTCTAAGTGATATTTCCCCTGAGCAGGCAATGGGCAAAGCAAGGCCCCAGCATGTGAGAAGCCAAACCTTTCCAAATGCACTTCTATGTGAAATTTCCCCTGAGCAGACAATGGGCAAAGCAAGGTCCCAGCATGTGAGAAGCCAAACCTTTCCCCAGATGCTCTTCTATGTGATATTTCCCCTGAGCAGGCAATGGGCAAATCAGGGCCCCCAGCATGTGAGAAGCCAACTCTTTCCACAGATGCGCTTCTGTATGATATTTCCCCTGAGCAGGTGTTAAGACGGATTTCTGAACTCTGTCCTGGTGGCGCAGAAGTTCAGAAGGCCAACCTAATTACTTGGAACAGGGTAACCTCTGGACGAGCCAGACCAATCAAGGTAGCAATCGCGGCGGTCAAGACTAGGTCTCAAGAGGGGTGAGGGTGACTGAAAGCCCGCAATGAGCACACAAAGCAAGAGCGCTTACAAACTACTCCAAACAGTTGTTATATCAAAAATATATACACATTTATTTTAAGGCCTTTAAAATAATGACCGTAGCGAGAAAATCACAATATCACAATACTAAGCCAACACACACCATATCAACACAATATATATACAAATACGACAGTCGCAAGCGTTATATGCACGAAATGTGTAGTCCACCTGAAAGGAAAGGAAAACAGGCAGTGCGATAACGCTTTAGACTCAGTTCGCCTTCAGAGGCACCTAACTAGATGGAAGTCCGAGCCCTACGAAGAGTGGAGCCTTGTGCTCAAAGTACCTGCACACGCTGGTGTCAACGGGCAAAAGGGGAAGCTCTTCCGAAGAAGTCAGGCAGTTCGGGTTAGTGCACAATCGAAGAAGAACAGGTTCCGCGACTCAAGCGCAGCCTCCACAGCTAGCAGAAGCAGAGCGCGAGTACGGACAAAAGGGTGCTGTTTTTACACAGCGGGGAAAAGCAATGGGCTACTGCAGGAGGGCGACCAGATCCTAGCTATACTACTCACCGGTCCCCGAAGTAAGCAGACCCAGGCTTCTCCACGTTAGTTTCAGCAGCTGGCAGGTTCAGAAGAGTCGGGAAATGCCTCGTCGTCGTGTAGAGCAAAAAGACGTCCCAATCGCAGAAACCTGCACAGTTTTGTCACCACAGCAGGGCAACGGAGCGGCCGTGTGTATCCGAGCCAAATGTACACTCCTCCCTTCAGACCTGGGAACGCCAAGCGTATGAAGCGTGGGAGAGTGACAAGGACTCGAGATACAACACAACCTGGCGGCGGTTACAGAGCAGGACTCCCTTGTAAGCTGGTCAGTCAACTGGATGGCCCAGAGACACTTCCGAAGGCTTAATTGGCAGGAGATGATGAAGTTGCCGGGAATAGCTGGTCCTGCTATTCCAAAGGTCGAAGCACCAGTACAGGCCTTCTGGTTCGATCAAAAGGAGGAAAGGGTTTCACCGGACGACAGCAGTGCAAAGGAGGATTCCTTCAGCGGGTCACCAGCGATTCCTCGGTCCAGCCTCGTGGTTGCAGGATACTTTGCTCCTGTATTCCTTCGTTCGTGAGAACTCAGGAGATCGACATGGTAGTGGTGTTTCCAGCCTCCTCTTATCCATGGTTCCCTTCGCGCCAAAACGGAGGGGAGCCAATGGGAGATCCGCTCATCAACACACATACCATTCGTGGACCAATCACGGACCACGGTGGTCCCAGGCATTCACACCACCCTAGACTCTCTGGCACCCAGGATGTGTATTGGGACCAGACATCCCAGCCCACACCCTGGAGGCACACAAACGACATGTAGAAGCCCGCGAAAGCATCTGCGTTTCGCGGGAAAGTACATGCCCAAATAAGGAAGGCCCCGGGTCGCTCGACCTGGGGAAGGTGAAGGGAGCAAGATGGTCAGTGGACAGGACAAAGGAGCCTCGTGGTCTGGCCATTTTGGAAGCCAGGCCACCATTTTGGGTTCAGTGCGAAAAACGTGCTCAGAACGCCAAAAGGAGCTCAAAATAAACAAAACGATCGCTGCCACCATTCCAGTCCCTGAATGATTTGCACCGATCAAATACCATCCTAAAAGAGTATCTAGGGCCGGTAGAAGGCTAGAGGCCCAAGAGAGCTGTAACTTAGCTTACAGTGCCCTCTTGTGTCATGTTGCACGAAAGCCGCAACACGATAAAAGAAACTACGGGAAACAGCGTTCCCCGGTACTGACTGTTTTAAGGGCATGTCAGTTTCCCCGTAAGAAAGGAGCGAAAGCCCAGAGGAGTGCGGCAGAAGGCTGCACTTCTCTGGCAAAGTCAAGAACAAGGTGAAAAACAACAGCAAAAAGTTTAGGGGTTGCCACATGGAAGGAAAATTACCTACAATTACGAAATCTTTCCTAACAGCAGGCAATGGGCAAAGCAAGGCCCTAGCATGTGAGAAGGCAAACCTTTCCAGATGCGCTTCTATGTGATATTTCCCCTGAGCAGGCAATGGGCAAAGCAATGCCCCCAGCATGCGAGAAGCCAGACCTTTCCACAGATGCGCTACTACAGGATATTTCCCCTGAGCAGGCAATGGGCAAAGCAATGCCCCAGCATGTGAGAAGCCAAACCTTTCCACAGATGCGCTTCTATGTGATATTTCCCCTGAGCAGGCAATGAGCAAAGCAAGTCCCCAGCATGTGAGAAGCCAAACCTTTCCACAGATGCGCTTCTATGTGATATTTCCCCTGAGCAGGCAATGGGCAAAGCAGGGCCCGCAGCATGTGAGAAGCCAAACCTTTCCCCAGATGCGCTTCTACGTGGATATTTCCCCCGAGCAGGCAATGGGCAAAGCAATGCCCCAGCTTGTGAGAAGCCAAACCTTTCTCCAGATACGCTTCTATGTGATATTTCCCCTGAGCAGGCAATGGGCACAGCAAGGCCCCCAGCATTTGAGAAGCCAAACCTTTCCCCAGATGTGCTTCTATGTGATATTTCCCCTGAGCAGGCAATGGGCAAAGCAATGCCCCACCATGTGAGAAATCAAACCTTTCCCCAGATGCGCTTCTATGTGATATTTCCCCTGAGCAGGCAATGGGAAAAGCAAGGCCCCAGCATGCGAGAAGCCAAACCTTTCCACTGCTGCGCTTCTATGTGATGTTTCCCCTGAGCAGGCAATGGGCACAGCAAGGCCCCCAGCATGTGAGAAGCCAAACCTTTCCACAGATGTGCTTCTATTTGATATTTCCCCTGAGCAGGCAATGGGCAAAGCAAGGCCCCAGCATGTGAGAAGCCAAACCTTTCCACAGACGCGCTTCTATGTGATATTTCCCCTGAGCAGGCAATGGGCAAAGCAGGGCCCCCAGCATGTGAGAAGCCAAACCTTTCCCCAGATGCGCTTCTATGTGATATTTCCCCCGAGCATGCATTGGGCAAAGCAATGCCCCAGCTTGCGAGAAGCCAAACCTTTCCCCAGATGCGCTTCTATGTGATATTTCCGCCGAGCAGGCAATGGGCACAGCAAGGCCCCCAGCATGTGAGAATCCAAACCTTTCCCCAGATGCGCTTCTATGTGATATTTCCCCCGAGCAGGCAATGGGCAAAGCAATGCCCCAGCATGTGAGAAGCCAAACCTTTCCCCAGATGCACTTCTATGTGATATTTCCCCTGAGCAGGCAATGGGCAAAGCAAGGCCCCAGCATGTGAGAAGCCAAACCTTTCCCCAGATGCGCTTCTATGTGATATTTCCCCTGAGCAGGCAATGGGCAAAGCAATGCCCCCAGCATGCGAGAAGCCAAACCTTTCCACAGATGCGCTTCTATGTGATATTTCCCCTGAGCAGGCAATGGGCAAAGCAAGGCCCCAGCATGTGAGAAGCCAAACCTTTCCCCAGATGCGCTTCTATGTGATATTTCCGCTGAGCAGGCAATGGGCAAAGCAATGCCCCCAGCATGCGAGAAGCCAA
Source organism: Ambystoma mexicanum (assembly GCF_040938575.1). NCBI lineage: Eukaryota > Metazoa > Chordata > Amphibia > Caudata > Ambystomatidae > Ambystoma > Ambystoma mexicanum. The sequence continues at coordinate 1,346,863,925 of NC_090933.1, read as the reverse complement.
ACCTTTCCACAGATGCGCTTATATGTGATAGTTCCCCTCAGCAGGCAATGGGCAAAGCAATGCCCCCAGCATGCAAGAAGCCAAACCTTTCCCCAGATGCGCTTCTATGTCATATTTCCCCTGAGCAGACAATGGGCAAAGCCAGGCCCCCAGCATGTGAGAAGCCAAACCTTTCCACAGATGCACTTCTATGTGATATTTCCCCCGAGCAGGCAATGGGCAAAGCAAGGCCCCAGCATGTGAGAAGCCAAACCTTTCCACAGATGCACTTCTATGTGATATTTCCCCTGAGCAGGCAATGGGCAAAGCAAGGCCCCAGCATGTGAGAAGCCAAACGTTTCCACAGATGCACTTCTGTGAGATATTTCCCCTGATCAGGCAATGGGCAAAGCAAGGCCCCAGCATGTGAGAAGCCAAACCTTTCCCTAGATGCGCTTCTATGTGATATTTCGCCTGAGCAGGCAATGGGCAAAGCAGGACCCCCAGCATGTGAGAAGCCAAACCTTCCACAGATGCGCTTCTATGTGATATTTCCCCTGAGCAGGCAATGGGCAAAGCAATGCCCCAGCTTGTGAGAAGCCAAACCTTTCCCCAGATGCGCTTCTATGTGATATTTCTCCCGAGCAGGCAATGGGAAAGCAATGCCCCAGCATGTGAGAAGCCAAACCTTTCCCCAGATGCGCTTCTATATGATATTTCCCCTGAGCAGGCAATGGGCACAGCAAGGCCCCCAGCATGTGAGAAGCCAAACCTTTCCCCAGATGCGCTTCTATGTGATATTTCCCCCGAGCAGGCAATTACAAAGCAATGCCCCAGCATGTGAGAAGTCAAACCTTTCCCCAGATGCGCTTCTATGTGATATTTCCCCTGAGCAGGCAATGGGAAAAGCAAGGCCCCAGCATGCGAGAAGCCAAACCTTTCCACCGATGCGCTTCTATGTGATATTTCCCCTGAGCAGGCAATGGGCAAAGCAGGGCCCCAGCATGTGAGAGGCCAAACCTTTCCACAGATGCGCTTCTATGTGATATTTCCCCCGTGCAGGCGATGGGCAAAGCCAGGCCGCCAGCATGTGAGAAGCCAAACCTTTCCCCAGATGCGCTTCTATGTGATATTTACCCTGAGCAGGCAATGGGCAGAGCCAGGCCCTAGCATGCGAGAAGCCAAACCTTTCCCCAGATGCGCTTCGATGTGATATTTCCACTGAGCAGGGAATTGGGCAAAGCATGGCCCCCAGCATGTGAGAAGCCAAACCTTTCCACAGATGCGCTTCTATGTGATCATTCCCCTGAGCAGGCAATGGGCAAAGCAATGCCCCCAGCATGCGAGAACCCAAACCTTTCCCCAGATGCGCTTCTATGTGATATTTCCCCTGAGCAGGGAATTGGGCAAAGCAGGGCCCCCAGCATGTGAGAAGCCAAACCTTTCCACAGATGCGCTTCTAAGTGATATTTCCCCTGAGCAGGCAATGGGCACAGCAAGGCCCCCAGCATGTGAGAAGCCAAACCTTTCCACAGATGCGCTTCTATGTGATATTTCCCCTGAGCAGGCAATGGGCAAAGCAATACCCCCAGCATGCGAAAAGCCAAACCTTTCCACAGATGTGCTTCTATGTGATATTTCCCCTGAGCAGGCAATGGGCAAAGCAAGGCCCCAGCATGTGAAAAGCCAAACCTTTCCACAGATGCGCTTCTATGTGATATTTCCCCTGAGCAGGCAATGGGCAAAGTAATACCCCCAGCATGCGAAAAGCCAAACCTTTCCACAGATGTGCTTCTATGTGATATTTCCCCTGAGCAGGCAATGGGCAAAGCAGGGCCCCCAGCATGTAAGAAGCCAAACCTTTCCCCAGATGCGCTTCTATGTGATATTTCCCCTGAGCAGGCAATGGGCACTGCAAGGCCCCAGCATGTGAGAAGCCAAAACTTTCCACAGATGCGCTTCTAAGTGATATTTCCCATGAGCAGGCAATGGGCAAAGCAATGCCCCAGCTTGTGAGACGCCAAACCTTTCTCCAGATACGCTTCTATGTGATATTTCCCCTGAGCAGGCAATGGGCACAGCAAGGCCCCCAGCATGTGAGAAGCCAAACCTTTCCCCAGATGTGCTTCTATGTGATATTTCCCCTGAGCAGGCAATGGGAAAAGCAAGGCCCCAGCATGCGAGAAGCCAAACCTTTCCACTGCTGCGCTTCTATGTGATGTTTCCCCTGAGCAGGCAATGGGCACAGCAAGGCCCCCAGCATGTGAGAAGCCAAACCTTTCCACAGATGTGCTTCTATTTGATATTTCCCCTGAGCAGGCAATGGGCAAAGCAAGGCCCCAGCATGTGAGAAGCCAAACCTTTCCACAGACGCGCTTCTATGTGATATTTCCCCTGAGCAGGCAATGGGCAAAGCAGGGCCCCCAGCATGTGAGAAGCCAAACCTTTCCCCAGATGCGCTTCTATGTGAAATTTCCACCGAGCATGCATTGGGCAAAGCAATGCCCCAGCTTGCGAGAAGCCAAACCTTTCCCCAGATGCGCTTCTATGTGATATTTCCGCCGAGCAGGCAATGGGCACAGCAAGGCCCCCAGCATGTGAGAATCCAAACCTTTCCCCAGATGCGCTTCTATGTGATATTTCCCCCGAGCAGGCAATGGGCAAAGCAATGCCCCAGCATGTGAGAAGCCAAACCTTTCCCCAGATGCACTTCTATGTGATATTTCCCCTGAGCAGGCAATGGGCAAAGCAAGGCCCCAGCATGTGAGAAGCCAAACCTTTCCCCAGATGCGCTTCTATGTGATATTTCCCCTGAGCAGGCAATGGGCAAAGCAATGCCCCCAGCATGCGAGAAGCCAAACCTTTCCACAGATGCGCTTATATGTGATAGTTCCCCTGAGCAGGCAATGGGCAAAGCAATGCCCCAGCATGTGAGAAGCCAAACCTTTCCCCCAGATGCGCTTCTATGTGATATTTCCCCTGAGCAGGCAATGGGCAAAGCAAGGCCCCAGCATGTGAGAAGCCAAACCTTTCCCCAGATGCGCTTCTATGTGATATTTCCCCTGAGCAGGCAATGGGCAAAGCAATGCCCCCAGCATGCGAGAAGCCAAACCTTTCCACAGATGCGCTTATATGTGATAGTTCCCCTCAGCAGGCAATGGGCAAAGCAATGCCCCCAGCATGCAAGAAGCCAAACCTTTCCCCAGATGCGCTTCTATGTCATATTTCCCCTGAGCAGACAATGGGCAAAGCCAGGCCCCCAGCATGTGAGAAGCCAAACCTTTCCACAGATGCACTTCTATGTGATATTTCCCCTCAGCAGGCAATGGGCAAAGCAATGCCCCCAGCATGCAAGAAGCCAAACCTTTCCCCAGATGCGCTTCTATGTCATATTTCCCCTGAGCAGACAATGGGCAAAGCCAGGCCCCCAGCATGTGAGAAGCCCAAACCTTTCCACAGATGCACTTCTATGTGATATTTCCCCCGAGCAGGCAATGGGCAAAGCAAGGCCCCAGCATGTGAGAAGCCAAACCTTTCCACAGATGCACTTCTAAGTGATATTTCCCCTGAGCAGGCAATGGGCAAAGCAAGGCCCCAGCATGTGAGAAGCCAAACGTTTCCACAGATGCGCTTCTGTGAGATATTTCCCCTGATCAGGCAATGGGCAAAGCAAGGCCCCAGCATGTGAGAAGCCAAACCTTTCCCTAGATGCGCTTCTATGTGATATTTCGCCTGAGCAGGCAATGGGCAAAGCAGGACCCCCAGCATGTGAGAAGCCAAACCTTCCACAGATGCGCTTCTATGTGATATTTCCCCTGAGCAGGCAATGGGCAAAGCAATGCCCCAGCTTGTGAGAAGCCAAACCTTTCCCCAGATGCGCTTCTATGTGATATTTCTCCCGAGCAGGCAATGGGAAAGCAATGCCCCAGCATGTGAGAAGCCAAACCTTTCCCCAGATGCGCTTCTATATGATATTTCCCCTGAGCAGGCAATGGGCACAGCAAGGCCCCCAGCATGTGAGAAGCCAAACCTTTCCCCAGATGCGCTTCTATGTGATATTTCCCCCGAGCAGGCAATTACAAAGCAATGCCCCAGCATGTGAGAAGTCAAACCTTTCCCCAGATGCGCTTCTATGTGATATTTCCCCTGAGCAGGCAATGGGAAAAGCAAGGCCCCAGCATGCGAGAAGCCAAACCTTTCCACCGATGCGCTTCTATGTGATATTTCCCCTGAGCAGGCAATGGGCAAAGCAGGGCCCCAGCATGTGAGAGGCCAAACCTTTCCACAGATGCGCTTCTATGTGATATTTCCCCCGTGCAGGCGATGGGCAAAGCCAGGCCGCCAGCATGTGAGAAGCCAAACCTTTCCCCAGATGCGCTTCTATGTGATATTTACCCTGAGCAGGCAATGGGCAGAGCCAGGCCCTAGCATGCGAGAAGCCAAACCTTTCCCCAGATGCGCTTCTATGTGATATTTCCACTGAGCAGGGAATTGGGCAAAGCATGGCCCCCAGCATGTGAGAAGCCAAACCTTTCCACAGATGCGCTTCTATGTGATCATTCCCCTGAGCAGGCAATGGGCAAAGCAATGCCCCCAGCATGCGAGAGCCCAAACCTTTCCCCAGATGCGCTTCTATGTGATATTTCCCCTGAGCAGGGAATTGGGCAAAGCAGGGCCCCCAGCATGTGAGAAGCCAAACCTTTCCACAGATGCGCTTCTATGTGATATTTCCCCTGAGCAGGCAATGGGCACAGCAAGGCCCCCAGCATGTGAGAAGCCAAACCTTTCCACAGATGCGCTTCTATGTGATATTTCCCCTGAGCAGGCAATGGGCAAAGCAATACCCCCAGCATGCGAAAAGCCAAACCTTTCCACAGATGTGCTTCTATGTGATATTTCCCCTGAGCAGGCAATGGGCAAAGCAAGGCCCCAGCATGTGAAAAGCCAAACCTTTCCACAGATGCGCTTCTATGTGATATTTCCCCTGAGCAGGCAATGGGCAAAGCAATACCCCCAGCATGCGAAAAGCCAAACCTTTCCACAGATGTGCTTCTATGTGATATTTCCCCTGAGCAGGCAATGGGCAAAGCAGGGCCCCCAGCATGTAAGAAGCCAAACCTTTCCGCAGATGCGCTTCTATGTGATATTTCCCCTGAGCAGGCAATGGGCACTGCAAGGCCCCAGCATGTGAGAAGCCAAAACTTTCCACAGATGCGCTTCTAAGTGATATTTCCCATGAGCAGGCAATGGGCAAAGCAAGGCCCCAGCATGTGACAAACGAAACCTTTCCCCAGATGCGCTTTTATGTGATATTTTCCCTGAGCAGGGAATTGGGCAAAGTAGGGTCCCCAGCATGTGAGAAGCCAAATCTTTCCACAGTTTCACTTCTATGTGATATTTCCCCTGAGAAGGCAATGGGCAAAGCAAGGCCCCAGCATGCGAGAAGCCAAACCTTTCCCCAGATGCGCTTCTATGTCATATTTCCCCTGAGCAGACAATGGGCAAAGCCAGGCCCCCAGCATGTGAGAAGCCAAACCTTTCCCCAGATGCGCTTCTATGAGATATTTCCCATGAGCAGGCAATGGGCAAAGCAAGGCCCCAGCATGTGAGAATTCAAACCTTTCCCCAGATGCGCTTCTAAGTGATATTTCCCCTGAGCAGGAAATGGGCAAAGCAGGGCCCCCAGCATGTGAGAAGCCAAACCTTTCCACTGATGCACTTCTGTGTGATATTTCCCCTAAGCAGGCAATGGGCAAATCCAGGCCCCCAGCATGTGAGAAGCCAAACCTTTCCCCAGATGCGCTTCTAAGTGATATTTCCCCTGAGCAGGCAATGAGCAAAGCAAGGCCCCAGCATGTCAGAAGCCAAACCTTTCCACAGATGCGCTTCTATGTGATAGTCCCCTGAGCAGGCAATGTGCAAAGCAATGCCCCCAGCATGCGAGAAGCCAAAACTTTCCCCAGATGCGCTTCTATGTGATATTTCCACTGAGCAGGCAATGGGCAAAGCAAGGCCCCAGCATGTGAGTAGCCAAACGTTTCCACAGATGCACTTCTAAGTGATATTACCCCTGAGCAGGAAATGGGCAAAGCCATGCCCCAGCATGTGAGAAGCCAAACCTTTCCCCAAATGCGCTTCTATGTGATGTTTCCCCTGGGCAGGCAATGGGCACAGCAAGGCCCCCAGCATGTGAGAAGCCAAACCTTTTCACAGATGTGCTTCTATTTGATATTTCCCCTGAGCAGGCAATGGGCAAAGCAAGGCCCCAGCATGTGAGAAGCCAAATCTTTCCACAGACGCGCTTCTATGTGATATTTCCCCTGAGCAGGCAATGGGCAAAGCAGGGCCCCCAGCATGTGAGAAGCCAAACCTTTCCCCAGATGCGCTTCTATATGATATTTCCCCCAAGCATGCAATGGGCAAAGCAATGCCCCAGCTTGTGAGAAGCCAAACCTTTCCCCAGATGCGCTACTATGTGATATTTTCGCTGAGCAGGCAATGGGCACAGCAAGGCCCCCAGCATGTGAGAAGCCAAACCTTTCCCCAGATGCGCTTCTATGTGATATTTCCCCCGAGCAGGCAATGGGCAAAGCAATGCCCCAGCATGTTAGAAGTCAAACCTTTCCCCAGATACGCTTCTATGTGATATTTCCCCTGAGCAGGCAATGGGCAAAGCAAGGCCCCAGCATGTGAGAAGCCAAACCTTTCCCCAGATGCGCTTATATGTGATATTCCCCCGAGCAGGCAATGGGCAAAGCAATGCCCCAGCATGTTAGAAGTCAAACCTTTCCCCAGATACGCTTCTATGTGATATTTCCCCTGAGCAGGCAATGGGCAAAGCAATCACCCCAGCATGCAAGAAGCCAAACCTTTCCAAAGATGCGCTACTACGTGATATTCCCCCTGAGCAGGCAATGGGCACAGCAAGGCATCCAGCATGTCGGAAGCCAAACCTTTCCCCAGATGCACTTCTATGTCATATTTCCCCTGAGCAGGCAATGGGCAAAGCAAGGCCCCAGCATGCGAGAAGACAAACCTTTCCACAGATGCGCTTCTAGCTGATATTTCCCCCAAGCAGGCAATGGGCAAAGCAAGGCCCCAGCATGCGAGAAGACAAACCTTTCCACAGATGCGCTTCTGTGTAATATTTCCCCTGAGCAGGTAATGGGCAAAGCAAGGTCCCATCATGCGAGAAGCCGAACCTTTCCACAGATGCGCTTCTGTGTGATATTTCCCCTGAGCAGGCAATGGGCAAAGCAGGGCCCCCAGCATGCGAGAAGCCAAACCTTTCCACAGATGCGCTTCTATGTGATATTTCCCCCGAGCAGGCAATGGGCAAAGCAAGGCCCCAGCATGTGAGAAGCCAAACGTTTCCACAGATGCGCTTCTGTGAGATATTTCCCCTGATCAGGCAATGGGCAAAGCAAGGCCCCAGCATGTGAGAAGCCAAACGTTTCCACAGATGCGCTTCTGTGAGATATTTCGCCTGAGCAGGCAATGGGCAAAGCAGGACCCCCAGCATGTGAGAAGCCAAACCTTCCACAGATGCACTTCTATGTGATATTTCCCCTGAGCAGGCAATGGGCAAAGCAATGCCCCAGCTTGTGAGAAGCCAAACCTTTCCCCAGATGCGCTTCTATGTGATATTTCTCCCGAGCAGGCAATGGGAAAGCAATGCCCCAGCATGTGCTAAGCCAAACCTTTCCCCAGATGCGCTTCTATATGATATTTCCCCTGAGCAGGCAATGGGCACAGCAAGGCCCCCAGCATGTGAGAAGCCAAACCTTTCCCCAGATGCGCTTCTATGTGATATTTCCCCCGAGCAGGCAATGGCAAAGCAATGCCCCAGCATGTGAGAAGTCAAACCTTTCCCCAGATGCACTTCTATGTGATATTTCCCCTGAGCAGGCAATGGGCAAAGCAAGGCCCCAGCATGCGAGAAGCCAAACCTTTCCACCGATGCGCTTCTATGTTATATTTCCCCTGAGCAGGCAATGGGCAAAGCAAGGCCCCAGCATGTGAGAAGCCAAACCTTTCCCCAGATGCGCTTCTATGTGATATTTCCCCTGAGCAGGCAATGGGCAAAGCAATGCCCCCAGCATGCAAGAAGCCAAACCTTTGCACAGATGCGCTACTACGTGATATTCCCCCTGAGCAGGCAATGGGCACAGCAAGGCATCCAGCATGTCAGAAGCCAAACCTTTCCCCAGATGCACTTCTATGTCATATTTCCCCTGAGCAGGCAATGAGCAAAGCAAGGCCCCAGCATGCGAAAAGACAAACCTTTCCACAGATGCGCTTCTGTGTGATATTTCCCCTGAGCAGGTAATGGGCAAAGCAAGGCCCCAGCATGCGAGAAGCCGAACCTTTCCACAGATGCGCTTCTGTGTGATATTTCCCTTGAGCAGGCAATGGGCAAAGCAGGGCCCCCAGCATGCGAGAAGCCAAACCTTTCCACAGATGCTCTTCTATGTGATATTTCCCACGAGCAGGCAATGGGCAAAGCAAGGCCCCAGCATGTGAGAAGCCAAACCTTTCCACAGATGCACTTCTATGTGATATTTCCCCTGATCAGGCAATGGGCAAAGCAAGGCCCCAGCATGTGAGAAGCCAAACCTTTCCACAGATGCACTTCTATGTGATATTTCCCCTGATCAGGCAATGGGCAAAGCAAGGCCCCAGCATGTGAGAAGCCAAAACTTTCCCTAGATGCGCTTCTATGTGATATTTCGCCTGAGCAGGCAATGGGCAAAGCAGGACCCCCAGCATGTGAGAAGACAAACCTTTCCACAGATGCGCTTCTATGTGATATTTCCCCTGAGCAGGCAATGGGCAAAGCAATGCCCCAGCTTGTGAGAAGCCAAACCTTTCCCCAGATGCGCTTCTATGTGATATTTCTCCCGAGCAGGCAATGGGAAAGCAATGCCCCATCATGTGAGAAGCCAAACCTTTCCCCAGTTTCGCTTCTATATGATATTTCCCCTGAGCAGGCAATGGGCACAGCAAGGCCCCCAGCATGTGAGAAGCCAAACCTTTCCCCAGATGCGCTTCTATGTGATATTTCCCCCGAGCAGGCAATGGCAAAGCAATGCCCCAGCATGTGAGAAGTCAAACCTTTCCCCAGATGCACTTCTATGTGATATTTCCCCTGAGCAGGCAATGGGCAAAGCAATGCCCCCAGCATGCAAGAAGCCAAACCTTTGCACAGATGCGCTACTACGTGATATTCCCCCTGAGCAGGCAATGGGCACAGCAAGGCATCCAGCATGTCAGAAGCCAAACCTTTCCCCAGATGCACTTCTATGTCATATTTCCCCTGAGCAGGCAATGGGCAAAGCAAGGCCCCAGCATGCGAGAAGACAAACCTTTCCACAGATGCGCTTCTGTGTGATATTTCCCCTGAGCAGGCAATGGGCAAAGCAGGGGCCCCAGCATGCGAGAAGCCAAACCTTTCCACAGATGCGCTTCTATGTGATATTTCCCCTGAGCAGGCAATGGGCAAAGCAAGGCCCCAGCATGTGAGAAGTCAAACCTTTCCACAGATGCACTTCTATGTGATATTTCCCCTGAGCAGGTAATGGGCAAAGCAAGGCCCCAGCATGCGAGAAGCCGAACCTTTCCACAGATGCGCTTCTGTGTGATATTTCCCCTGAGCAGGCAATGGGCAAAGCAGGGGCCCCAGCATGCGAGAAGCCAAACCTTTCCACAGATGCGCTTCTATGTGATATTTCCCCCGAGCAGGCAATGGGCAAAGCAAGGCCCCAGCATGTGAGAAGCCAAACCTTTCCACAGATGCACTTCTATGTGATATTTCCCCCGAGCAGGCAATGGGCAAAGCAAGGCCCCAGCATGTGAGAAGCCAAACGTTTCCACAGATGTGCTTCTGTGAGATATTTCCCCTGAGCAGGCAATGGGCAAAGCAGGACGCCCAGCATGTGAGAAGCCAAACCTTTCCACAGATGCACTTCTATGTGATATTTCCCCTGAGCAGGCAATGGGCAAAGCAATGCCCCAGCTTGTGAGAAGCCAAACCTTTCCCCAGATGCGCTTCTATATGATATTTCCCCTGAGCAGGCAATGGGCACAGCAAGGCCCCCCAGCATGTGAGAAGCCAAACCTTTCCCCAGATGCGCTTCTATGTGATATTTCCCCTGAGCAGGCAATGGGCAAAGCAAGGCCCCAGCATGTGAGAAGCCAAACCTTTCCACAGATGCACTTCTATGTGATATTTCCCCTGAGCAGGTAATGGGCAAAGCAAGGCCCCAGCATGCAAGAAGCCGAACCTTTCCACAGATGCGCTTCTGTGTGATATTTCCCCTGAGCAGGCAATGGGCAAAGCAGGGGCCCCAGCATGCGAGAAGCCAAACCTTTCCACAGATGCGCTTCTATGTGATATTTCCCCCGAGCAGGCAATGGGCAAAGCAAGGCCCCAGCATGTGAGAAGCCAAACCTTTCCACAGATGCACTTCTATGTGATATTTCCCCCGAGCAGGCAATGGGCAAAGCAAGGCCCCAGCATGTGAGAAGCCAAACCTTTCCCTAGATGCGCTTCTATGTGATATTTCGCCTGAGCAGGCAATGGGCAAAGCAGGACCCCCAGCATGTGAGAAGCCAAACCTTTCCACAGATGCACTTCTATGTGATATTTCCCCTGAGCAGGCAATGGGCAAAGCAATGCCCCAGCTTGTGAGAAGCCAAACCTTTCCCCAGATGCGCTTCTATATGATATTTCCCCTGAGCAGGCAATGGGCACAGCAAGGCCCCCCAGCATGTGAGAAGCCAAACCTTTCCCCAGATGCGCTTCTATGTGATATTTCCCCCGAGCAGGCAATGGCAAAGCAATGCCCCAGCATGTGAGAAGTCAAACCTTTCCCCAGATGCACTTCTATGTGATATTTCCCCTGAGCAGGCAATGGGCAAAGCAAGGCCCCAGCATGCGAGAAGCCAAACCTTTCCACCGATGCGCTTCTATGTGATATTTCCCCTGAGCAGGCAATGGGCAAAGCAAGGCCCCAGCATGTGAGAAGCCAAACCTTTCCCCAGATGCGCTTCTATGTGATATTTCCCCTGAGCAGGCAATGGGCAAAGCAATCCCCCAGCAAGCGAGAAGCCAAACCTTTCCACTTATGCGCTTCTATGTTATAGTTCCCCTGAGCAGGCAATGGGCAAAGCAATGCCCCCAGCATGCGAGAAGCCAAACCTTTCCAGAGATGCGCTACTACATGATATTCCCACTGAGCAGGCAATGGGCACAGCAAGGCCCCCAGCTTGTGAGAAGCCAAACCTTTCCCCAGTTGCACCCTTATGTCATATTTCCCCTGAGCAGGCAATGGCCACAGCAAGACCCCAGCATGCGAGAAGACAAACCTTTCCACAGATGCGCTTCTATGTGATATTTCCCCTGAGCAGGCAATGGGCAAAGCAAGGCCCAAGCATGCGAGAAGCCGAACCTTTCCACAGATGTGCTTCTGTGTGATATTTCCCCTGAGCAGGCAATGGGCAAAGCATGGCCCCCAGCATGTGAGAAGCCAAACCTTTCCACAGATGCGCTTTTATGTGATATTTCCCCCGAGCAGGCAATGGGCAAAGCAAGGCCCCAGCATGTGAGAAGCCAAACCTTTCCACAGATGCGCTTCTGTGAGATATTTCCCCTGATCAGGCAATGGGCAAAGCAAGGCCCCATCATGTGAGAAGCCAAATCTTTCCCTAGATGCGCTTCTATGTGATATTTCGCCTGAGCAGGCAATGGGCAAAGCAGGGTCCCCAGCATGTGAGAAGCCAAACCTTTCCACAGATGCGCTTATATGTGATAGTTCCCCTGAGCAGGCAATGGGCAAAGCAATGCCCCCAGCATGCGAGAAGCCAAACCTTTCCACAGATGCGCTTCTACGTGATATTTCCCCTGAGCAGGCAATGGGCAAAGCAAGGCCCCAGCATGTGAGAAGTCAAACCTTTCCACAGATGCACTTCTATGTGATATTTCCCCCGAGCAGGCAATGGGCAAAGCAGGGCCCCCAGCATGCGAGAAGCCAAATCTTTCCACAGATGCGCTTCTATGTGATATTTCCCCAGAGCAGGCAATTGGCAAAGCAAGGCCCCAGCATGTGAGAAGCCAAACCTTTCCCCAGATGCGCTTCTAAGTGATGTTTCTGCTGAGCAGGCAATAGGCAAAGCAAGGAACCAGCATGTGAGAAGCCAAACCTTTCCCCAGATGCGCTTCTATGTGATACTTCCCCTGAGCAGGCAATGGGCAAAGCAAGGCCCCAGCATGTGAGAAGCCAAACCTTTCCACAGATGCGCTTCTGTGAGATATTTCCCCTGATCAGGCAATGGGCAAAGCAAGGCCCCAGCATGTGAGAAGCCAAACCTTTCCCTAAATGCGCTTCTATGTGATATTTCGCCTGAGCAGGTAATGGGCAAAGCAATGCCCCAGCTTGTGAGAAGCCAAACCTTTCCCCAGATGTGCTTCTATGTGATATTTCTCCTGAGCAGGCAATGGGAAAGCAATGCCCCAGCATGTGAGAAGCCAAACCTTTCCCCAGATGCGCTTCTATATGATATTTCCCCTGAGCAGGCAATGGGCACAGCAAGGCCCCCAGCATGTGAGAAGACAAACCTTTCCCCAGATGCGCTTCTATGTGATATTTCCCCCGAGCAGGCAATGGCAAAGCAATGCCCCAGCATGTGAGAAGTCAAACCTTTCCCCAGATGCACTTCTATGTGATATTTCCCCTGAGCAGGCAATGGGCAAAGCATGGCCCCAGCATGCGAGAAGCCAAACCTTTCCACCGATGCACTTCTATGTGATATTTCCCCTGAGCAGGCAATGGGCAAAGCAGGGCCCCCAGCATGTGAGAAGCCAAACCTTTCCCCAGATGCACTTCTATATGATATTTCCCCCGAGCATGCAATGGTCAAAGCAATGCCCCAGCTTGTGAGAAGCCAAACCTTTCCCCATATGCGCTTCTATGTGATATTTCCGCTGAGCAGGCAATGGGCACAGCAAGGCCCCCAGCATGTGAGAAGCCAAAGCTTTCCCCATACGCGCTTCTATGTGATATTTCCCCTGATCAGGCAATGGGCAAAGCAAGGCCCCAGCATGTGAGAAGCCAAACCTTTCCCCAGATGCGCTTCTATGTGATATTTCCCCTGAGCAGGCAATGGGCAAAGCAAGGCCCCAGCATGTGAGAAGCCAAACCTTTCCCCAGATAAGCTTCTATGTGATATTTCCCCTGAGCAGGCAATGGGAAAAGCAATCCCCCAGCATGCGAGAAGCCAAACCTTTCCACTTATGCGCTTCTATGTGATAGTTCCCCTGAGCAGGCAATGGGCAAAGCAATGCCCCCAGCATGCGAGAAGCCAAACCTTTCCAGAGATGCGCTACTATGTGATATTCCCACTGAGCAGGCAATGGGCACAGCAAGGCCCCCAGCTTGTGAGAAGCCAAACCTTTCCCCAGTTGCACCCTTATGTCATATTTCCACTGAGCAGGCAATGGGCACAGCAAGGCCCCAGCATGCGAGAAGACAAACCTTTCCACAGATGTGCTTCTATGTGATATTTCCCTGAGCAGGCAATGGGCAAAGCAAGGCCCAAGCATGCGAGAAGCCGAACCTTTCCACAGATGCGCTTCTGTGTGATATTTCCCCTGAGCAGGCAATGGGCAAAGCAGAGCCCCCAGCATGTGAGAAGCCAAACCTTTCCCCAGATGCGCTTCTATGTGATATTTCCCCCGAGCAGGCAATGGGCAAAGCAAGGCCCCAGCATGCGAGAAGACAAACCTTTCCACAGATGCGCTTCTAGCTGATATTTCCCCCGAGCAGGGAATTGGGCAAAGCAGGGCCCCAAGCATGTGAGAAGCCAAACCTTTCCACAGATGCGCTTCTACGTCATATTTCCCCTGAGCAGGCAATGGGCAAAGCAATGGCCCCAGCATGCGAGAAACCAAACCTTTCCACAGATGCGCTTCTATGTGATATTTCCTCTGAGCAGGGAATTGGGCAAAGCAGGGCTCCCAGCATGTGAGAAGCCAAACCTTTCCACAGATGCGCTACTACGTGATATTTCCCCGGAGCTGGCAATGGGCAAAGCAATGCCCCAGCATGTGAGAAACCAAACCTTTCCCCAGATGCGCTTCTATGTGATATTTCCCCCAAGCAGGCAATGGGCAAAGCAATGCCCCAGCATGTGAGAAGCCAAACCTTTCCCCAGTTGCGCTTCTATGTGATATTTCCCCTGAGCAGGCAATGGGCAAAGCAAGGCCCCAGCATGTGAGAAGCCAAACGTTTCCACAGATGCACTTCTAAGTGATATTACCCCTGAGCAGGCAATGGGCAAAGCAAGGCCCCCAGCATGCGAGAAGCCAAACCTTTCCACAGATGCGCTTCTAAGTGATATTTCCCCTGAGCAGGCAATGGGCAAAGCAGGGCCCCCAGCATGTGAGAAGCCAAACCTTTCCCCAGATGCACTTCTATGTGATATTTCCCCTGAGCAGGAAATGGGCAAAGCAATGCCCCAGCATGTGAGAAGCCAAACCTTTCCCCAGATATGCTTCTATGTGATGTTTCCCCTGAGCAGGCAATGGGCACAGTAAGGCCCCCAGCATGTGAGAAGCCAAACCTTTCCACAGATGTGCTTCTATATGATATTTCCCCTGAGCAGGCAATGGGCAAAGCAAGGCCCCAGCATGTGAGAAGCCAAACCTTTCCACAGACGCGCTTCTATGTGATATTTCCCCTGAGCAGGCAATGGGCAAAGCAGGGCCCCCAGCATGTGAGAAGCCAAACCTTTCCACAGACGCGCTTCTATGTGATATTTCCCCTGAGCAGGCAATGGGCAAAGCAGGGCCCCCAGCATGTGAGAAGCCAAACCTTTCCCCAGATGCGCTTCTATATGATATTTCCCCCGAGCATGCAATGGGCAAAGCAAAGCCCCAGCTTGTGAGAAGCCAAACCTTTCCCCATATGCGCTTCTATGTGATATTTCCGCTGAGCAGGCAATGGGCACAGCAAGGCCCCCAGCATGTGAGAAGCCAAAGCTTTCCCCATACGCGCTTCTATGTGATATTTCCCCTGAGCAGGCAATGGGCAAAGCAAGGCCCCAGCATGTGAGAAGCCAAATCTTTCCACAGATGCGCTTCTATGTGATATTTCCCCTGAGCAGGCAATGGGCAAAGCAATGCCCCCAGCATGCGAGAAGCCAAACCTTTCCACAGATGCGCTTATATGTGATATTTCCCCTGAGCAGGCAATGGGCAAAGCAAGGCCCCAGCATGTGAGAAGCCAAATCTTTCCACAGATGCGCTTCTATGTGATATTTCCCCTGAGCAGGCAATGGGCAAAGCAATGCCCCCAGCATGCGAGAAGCCAAACCTTTCCACAGATGCGCTTATATGTGATAGTTCCCCTGAGCAGGTGTTAAGATGGATTTCTGAACTCTGTCCTGGTGGCGCAGAAGTTCAGAAGGCCAACCTAATTACTTGGAACAGGGTAACCTCTGGACGAGCCAGACCAATCAAGGTAGCGATCGCGGCGGTCAAGACTAGGTCTCAAGAGGGGTGAGGGTGACTGAAAGCCCGCAATGAGCACACAAAGCAAGAGCGCTTACAAACTACTCCAAACAGTTGTTATATCAAAAATAGATACACATTTATTTGAAGGCCTTTAAAATAATGACCGTAGCGAGAAAATCACAATATCACAATACTAAGCCAACACATACCATATCAACACAATATATATACAAATACGACAGTCGCAAGCGTTATTTGCACGAAATGTGTAGTCCACCTGAAAGGAAAGGAAAACAGGCAGTGTGATAACGCTTTAGACTCAGTTCGCCTTCAGAGGCACCTAACTAGATGGAAGTCCGAGCCCTACGAAGAGTGGAGCCTTGTGCTCAAAGTACCTGCACACGCTGGTGCCAACGGGCAAAAGGAGAAGCTCTTCGGAGGAAGTCAGGCAGTTCGGGTTAGTGCACAATTGAAGAAGAACAGGTTCCGCGACTCAAGCGCAGCCTCCACAGCGAGCAGAAGTAGAGCGCGAGTACGGACAAAAGGGTGCTGTTTTTACACAGCGGGGAAAAGCAATGGGCTACTGCAGGAGGGCGACCAGATCCTAGCTATACTACTCACCGGTCCCCGAAGCAAGCAGACCCAGGCTTCTCCACGTTAGTTTCAGCAGCTGGCAGGTTCAGAAGAGTCAGGAAATGCCTCGTAGTCATATAGAGCAAAAAGACGTCCCAATCGCAGAAACCTGCACAGTTTTGTCACCACAGCAGGGCAACGGAGCGGCCGTGTGTATCCGAGCCAAATGGTACACTCCTCCCTTCAGACCTGGGAACGCCAAGTGCACGAAGCGTGGGAGAGTGACAAGGACTCGAGATACAACACAACCTGGCGGCGGTTACAGAGCAGCACTCCCTTGTAAGCTGGTCAGTCAACTGGATGGCCCAGAGACACTTCCGAAGGCTTACTTGGCAGGAGATGATGAAGTCGCCGGGAATAGCTGTTCCTGCTATTCGAAAGGTCGAAGCACCAGTACAGGCCTTCTGGTTCGATCAAAGGAGGAAAGGGTTTTTCAGGACGACAGCAGTGCAAAGGAGGAGTCCTTCAGCGGGTCACCAGCGATTCCTCGGTCCAGCCTCGTGGTTGCAGGATACTTGGCTCCTGTATTCCTTCGTTCGTGAGAACTCAGGAGATCGACATGGTAGTGGTGTTTCCAGCCTCCTCTTATCCATGGTTCCCTTCGCGCCAAAACGGAGGGGAGCCAATGGGAGATCCGCTCATCAACACACATACCATTCGTGGACCAATCACGGACCACGGTGGTCCCAGGCATTCACACCACCCTAGACTCTCTGGCACCCAGGATGTGTATTGGGACCAGACATCCCAGCCCACACCCTGGAGGCACACAAACGACATGTAGAAGCCCGCGAAAGCATCTGCGTTTCGCGGGAAAGTACATGCCCAAATAAGGAAGGCCCCGGGTCGCTCGACCTGGGGAAGGTGAAGGGAGCAAGACGGTCAGTGGACAGGACAAAGGAGCCTCGTGGTCTGGCCATTTTGGGAGCCAGGCCACCATTTTGGGTTCAGTGCGAAAAACGCGCTCAGAACGCCAAAAGGAGCTCAAAATAAACAAAACAATCGCTGCCACCATTCCAGTCCCTGAATGACTTGCACCGATCAAATACCATCCTAAAAGAGTATCTAGGGCCCGTAGAAGGCTAGAGGCCCAAGAGAGCTGTAACTTAGCTTACAGTGCCCTCTTGTGTCATGTTGCACGAAAGCCGCAACATGATGAAAGAAACTACGGGAAACAGCGTTCCCCGGTACTGACTGTTTTAAGGGCATGTCAGTTTCCCCGTAAGAAAGGAGCGAAAGCCCATAGGGGTGCGTCAGAAGGCTGCACTTCTCTGGCAAAGTCAAGAACAAGGTGAAAAACAACAGCAAAAAGTTTAGGGATTGCCACATGGAAGGAAAATTACCTACAATTACGAAATCTTTCCTAACACTCGCCCCTCCGAGACTATGGACAGGGGGAACTAATCCACCCCTGGATGAGTCTCTTGTTCAGGTCGGTTAAACATTCTGGACAACCCATCAGCATTGCTATGTTGGACACCTGGCCTATGCTCAATAGTGAAGTCGAAGCCTTGTAGACTTATGGACCACCTAAGCAACTTTGGATTCTCCCCCTTCATGTTCATTAGCCACTTTAACGGCTTATGGTCAGTTTGCACAGTGAAGTGGGTCCCATAGAGGTAGGGCCTCAGCTTCCTTAGGGCCCACACAACAGAGAAACATTCTTTCTCTACCGTGGACCATCTGAGCTCTCTGTCCTTAAGCTGGCGACTAATAAAACCGATAGGGTGTTCCTTACCCTTCTCATCTACTTGTGATAGTACAGCTCCTATCCCAGTGTCAGAGGCGTCCGTCTGCACGATAAAAGGTCTTTGATAATCAGGGGCCCTGAGCACAGGGGCAGGCACAAGGAGTCTTTTAAGCCATTGAAGGCCTTCTCACACTCGTCGGTCCAAGTTACCTTCTTGGGTTTCTTCGGAGTTGTGAGGGCAGTCAGAGGAGCAGCTATAGTGCCATAGTCTGCCACAAAATTGCGGTAATACCCCGTGAGTCCTAAGAAGGCTCTCACTTGGGTTTGCGTAGTGGGGGTAGGCCAGTCTTGTACTGCTTGTACTTTACTGGTTAGAGGCTGTATCCTCTCTCCACCTACTTCATGTCCAAGGTAAACCACTGAGCCTTGTCCAATCTGGCATTTACTAGCCTTTATGGTCAAGTGTGCTTTCTGAAGAGCCTGGAGCACAATCCCGAGGTGTTTCACATGGTCTTCCCAGGTGGCACTGAAAACTGCTATATCGTCCAGATATGCAAGACAGAATTCGTCCAACCCATTCAACACATGATTCACAAGCCTCTGGAAAGTGGCAGGTGCATTCTTCAAACCGAACGGCATTACCCGGAATTGGTAAAGGCCGTCTGGCGTAGAAAATGCTGTCTTCTCCCTGGCATGTTCTGCTAAAGCTATTTGCCAATAGCCAGCAGTGAGGTCAAACGTGCTGAGGTACTTGGAGGCACCCAAAGTATCCACCAGCTCATCTGTTCGAGGCAAGGGGTGTGCATCTGTCTTGGTGACAGCATTCAGAGCCCTGTAATCCACGCAGAACCTCAATTCAGAAGTGCCTGCTTTTGGAACCAACACCACAGGGCTGGACCAAGGACTACTAGAGGGTTCAATCACCCCAAGGTCTAACATCTTGTTGACCTCGGTCTTAATATAAGACCGCACTTTGTCTGACATCCTGTATCCCTTACTTTTGGTAGGTACACTGTCTCCTGTGTCAATGTTATGTTTGCACCAAGGTGTCAAACCAGGCGACTGTGAAAACAGGGGGGAAAACTGCCTAAGCAAACTTTTCACCTCAGCCTGCTGATCAGAAGTCAGGTGAGGGGGCCACTCGGACACTCTCAATGGAGCTATCTGAAGGACCGCTTTGGAACAGGTCGGGGAGAGGTTCAGACTCCTCATCCTCAACGTCTGACGCCAGTAGCAGTGCTGCGATTTCGACTCTTGGGACGAAAGCCTTCAGCCTATTCACGTGAAACACTTTTGGAGCCTGTCCAGGCCTTCCAAGGTCCACTAAATAGTTAACCTCACCCAGGGGCTCCACCACTGTGTAAGGGCCTGACCATTTGTCCTGTAAAGCTCGAGGCCTTATGGGATTCATGATCAGGACTTGCTGACCAGGTGTAAAGTTGATGAGGGAAGCTTTCTGGTCGTACCAATGTTTCACCAGCGCTTGTCCTGCCTTCAATTTATCACTAGCCAAGCCCATCAGAAGTACCATCCGTTTTCTGAGCCCTAGCACATAATCAACTACGTTGGTAGTAACAGTGGGAGTGGGCATCTCCCATCCCTCTTTGACGATGGCTAAGGGTCCCCGTACGGGATGACCGAACAGAAGTTCGAAGGGGCTGAAGCCAACACCCTCCTGTGGTACCTCTCGGTAGGCAAACAGTAAGCATGGTAAAAGAAGATCCCATTTTCTTCTCTGAGGCTCCTCCAGAGCCCCAATCATGCTTTTTAACGTTCTGTTGAAACGTTCCACCAGACCATTGGTCTGGGGGTGGTATGCAGAAGAAAACTTGTAGGTGACCCCACATTCTTTCCACATAGCCTGCATATACTTCGACATAAAGTTGCTGCCACGATCTGACACAACTTCTTTAGGGAAGCCAACCCTAGTAAATATGCCGAGTAAAGCTTTTGCAACTGACTTGGCAGTTACAGTCTTCAATGGGATGGCCTCAGGATACCTGGTTGCATGGTCGACTAGCACCAGGATAAACCTATTGCCCGAGGATGTTTGCGGGTCAAGGGGACCAACGATGTCGATCCCTACCCTTTCAAATGGTACCCCCACAACTGAGAGCGGTACCAACAGAGCTTGGATTGTCGCGCCAACCTTACCAGACAACTGGCAGGAGGCACAACTCCTGCAGTGACTTTCTACTTGCACCCCCATCTTGGGCCAGTAGAAGTGCATGGATAACCTTTGCTTGGTCCTCTTCATACCAAGGTGACCAGCAAGGGGAACTTCATGCGCCAACTGCAGGAGGAAGGGCCTAACAGCAAGGGGAACCACCAACCTCCTATGGTCTCCTTCTGTAGACTCTGTGGGCTCACTATACAGGAGTCCACCTTCCCAATAAATCCTATGCGTCCCAGGAGGTTCACCCTCAAGCTGGGAGCAGGCCTGTCTCCTTAGGCCTTCCAGAGATGGGCACTCATGTTGGCCTTTACTGAATTCGTCCCTATCAGGACCTCCTTCAACTAACAAGTCTTTTAGTTCAGGATGATCGTTGGGGTCGAAAACTTCAGTCATCGCCACCTCCTCGTCAGGCCCGGGCGATTGACCAACTTCCTCCACCGCAGTGGTAGGCGAGCTCGGGGGAATATTCTCTTTCCCTCGTCTTGACTTGTCGACTCCTTTCGCCTTGTGTTTCCCCTTCGGCTGGGGCGGCGTATTGGACTTGGCCAATGCTGCCCGTGCTTGAGACCGTGTGTAGGTTCTTTCGGCAGTGTCTCCTATGAGCCCTAAAGCTCTGAGATCATTACCTAACAAGACCTTTCCCGGGACGTTTCTCTGAATGCTCACTGGAATCCTGACTGCTGTACCATTTAAAGTAAGATTTACAGGTATTACTGGAAACATACGGAGGGGGCCGTCAGCCAACTTAGTGGGCATCAGAGTAGCTCTGGCAACTTCCTCTGAGTCTACCAAGGTAGAATCCACTACAGTGCGACTGCACCCACTATCCCTAAGAGCTGGAGTATCCACTCCATTGATCAGCACACTGTTTTTAAAGTAGTGCTTGGTATTATCCGGAATCCTAGCATACGCCTCTGCGACTTTAGGCTCCCAGGAACCCAGGGACACTAAAACTACCTCAGCCTCTATTCCGCTGGGAAATGAGTCTGAGGAGAAGGATGCTCCTGTAATCTCTTCTTCCTCGTAGGAGGAGAAGGCCAGATTAGCGGAGTGGACCCCCAAAGGTCTAACCTTACAATGGGGATCCCCCTTCACATGGTCAGTTGCTCCACAAGAAAAACAAGCCCCATTGGGTCTGTTTACGTAGGGAGGCTTATTGTAACCAGAGTTCTGTTTCGGAGGCGGACCTCCACTACACTGTGAGTTCTCTTGTGTCTTACCCTTGTTTTTCGTTTTGTGGCCCTTATGGGAAGAAGATTTAGCAGATTCCCCACCCTCCACATCTTTGGACTTTTTCCCTTCCTCCTGCTTACCAGGATGAGTTTTGTCCTTATGGGACACTCGATGTGACACCCATAAGTCTGCTGCAATGGCCAGCTTCTTAGGATCTATCTCCTTCGAATCGGCCAAATGCTGCTTAAGCTCCGGGGAAGAAGAAGCAAAAATGTGTTCCAGCATGACAAGATTTATCATGCCTTCGAAGGTAGAAACCTTATAACCTTCGACCCAGCCAGTTAAGTTTTTCAAAGATTCAGCGACATAAGATACCCAAGTACCACCTTCCTTTTTCTTATACTCTCGAAAACGCTTTAAATATTGGGCCGGAGTCTTCCCAAACTTTAAAATGAGAGTTTGCTTTAACATTGCGAAATCAGCTCGCTCAGCCTTCGACATTTCCATAATGGCACTACAGCCAGATTGGGGCAGTCTACTGAGCAACCACGCAATCTTATCAGCATTGTCAACTCTTGAACCTCGCATGCATACTCAAACGCATTCAGCCAGTCCATAATGTCATTCCTTTCTTCATACACACTGAGCAGATCTTTCGGAAACCGTGGATGAGAGGAGGCCCCAGACCCATGTCCAGGACCCTTGGACCCATTTGCAACCTGAAGCTTGGCCAGTTCCAGCTGGTGATCCCTGTCTTTTAGTTTTTCTGCCTGTTCGATTCTTAGTTTGGCTATGCTGAATTCAAGCTCCTGCTGCCTAAACCGCAGCTCTTGCTTCTTGAATTCAAGCATAGCCTCCCCATCAGCACTGGCAGAGGAAACATTAGACATCTCGTCCTCCCTGTCCTCGTGGTCGCGGTGGCTCAGTGCGGCGGCAGAACCGTCGGTTCTAACAGTGAGAGCAGCCCCACCACCTTCCGCACTGTCCTCAGAAGTAATAGCGTCAAGCTGCGCTTCTTGCCACGCCACGATTCTTTGGATCATTTCCAATATTTGTGCCTTGAGAGGAAACACCTCTCTCCGCACACATCTTTTTTAGTGTTTCTGATTTAGAAGCATTTAAAGTTAACAAGGTACTTGTTTCCATACTGTTTGTTAGGACTATGGCCTTTTTAAAGTTATACTACAACAATTCACTACGTGTACTGGTTGGAATAACCTGAAATGCCTTAGTTCGAGCGCAACACTGGATACCTTCAGTCGTATCCCACCGCTGTACACCAATTTGTTAAGACGGATTTCTGAACTCTGTCCTGGTGACGCAGAAGTTCAGAAGGCCAACCTAATTACTTGGAACAGGGTAACCTCTGGACGAGCCAGACCAATCAAGGTAGCGATCGCGGCGGTCAAGACTAGGTCTCAAGAGGGGTGAGGGTGACTGAAAGCCCGCAATGAGCACACAAAGCAAGAGCGCTTACAAACTACTCCAAACAGTTGTTATATCAAAAATAGATACACATTTATTTTAAGGCCTTTAAAATAATGACCGTAGCGAGAAAATCACAATATCACAATACTAAGCCAACACATACCATATCAACACAATATATATACAAATGCGACAGTCGCAAGCGTTATTTGCACGAAATGTGTAGTCCACCTGAAAGGAAAGGAAAACAGGCAGTGCGATAACGCTTTAGACTCAGTTCGCCTTCAGAGGCACCTAACTAGATGGAAGTCCGAGCCCTACGAAGAGTGGAGCCTTGTGCTCAAAGTACCTGCACACGCTGGTGCCAACGGGAAAAAGGAGAAGCTCTTCGGAGGAAGTCAGGCAGTTCGGGTTAGTGCACAATAGAAGAACAACAGGTTCCGCGACTCAAGCGCAGCCTCCACAGCGAGCAGAAGCAGAGCGCGAGTACGGACAAAAGGGTGCTGTTTTTACCCAGCGGGGAAAAGCAATGGGCTACTGCAGGAGGGCGACAGATCCTAGCTATACTACTCACCGATCCCCGAAGCAAGCAGACCCAGGCTTCTCCACGTTAGTTTCAGCAGCTGGCAGGTTCAGAAGAGTCGGGAAATGCCTCGTCGTCGTGTAGAGCAAAAAGACGTCCCAATAGCAGAAACCTGCACAGTTTTGTCACCACAGCAGGGCAACGGAGCGGCCGTGTGTATCCGAGCCAAATGTACACTCCTCCCTTCAGACCTGGGAACGCCAAGTGCACGAAGCGTGGGAGAGTGACAAGGACTCGAGATACAACACAACCTGGCGGCGGTTACAGAGCAGGACTCCCTTGTAAGCTGGTCAGTCAACTGGATGGCCCAGAGACACTTCCGAAGGCTTACTTGGCAGGAGATGATGAAGTCGCCGGGAATAGCTGTTCCTGCTATTCGAAAGGTCGAAGCACCAGTACAGGCCTTCTGGTTCGATCAAAGGAGGAAAGGGTTTTACAGGACGACAGCAGTGCAAAGGAGGAGTCCTTCAGCGGGTCACCAGCGATTCCTCGGTCCAGCCTCGTGGTTGCAGGATACTTGGCTCCTGTATTCCTTCGTTCGTGAGAACTCAGGAGATCGACATGGTAGTGGTGTTTCCAGCCTCCTCTTATCCATGGTTCCCTTCGCGCCAAAACGGAGGGGAGCCAATGGGAGATCCGCTCATCAACACACATACTATTCGTGGACCAATCACGGACCACGGTGGTCCCAGGCATTCACACCACCCTAGACTCTCTGGCACCCAGAATGTGTATTGGGACCAGACATCCCAGCCCACACCCTGGAGGTACACAAACGACATGTAGAAGCCCGCGAAAGCATCTGCGTTTCGCGGGAAAGTACATGCCCAAATAAGGAAGGCCCCGGGTCGCTCGACCTGGGGAAGGTGAAGGGAGCAAGACGGTCAGTGGACAGGACAAAGGAGCCTCGTGGTCTGGCCATTTTGGGAGCCAGGCCACCATTTTGGGTTCAGTGCGAAAAACGCGCTCAGAACGCCAAAAGGAGCTCAAAATAAACAAAACGATCGCTGCCACCATTCCAGTCCCTGAATGACTTGCACCGATCAAATACCATCCTAAAAGAGTATCTAGGGCCCGTAGAAGGCTAGAGGCCCAAGAGAGCTATAACTTAGCTTACAGTGCCCTCTTGTGTCATGTTGCACGAAAGCCGCAACATGATAAAAGAAACTACGGGAAACAGCGTTCCCCGGTACTGACTGTCTTAAGGGCATGTCAGTTTCCCCGTAAGAAAGGAGCGAAAGCCCAGAGGAGTGCGGCAGAAGGCTGCACTTCTCTGGCAAAGTCAAGAACAAGGTGAAAAACAACAGCAAAAAGTTTAGGGGTTGCCACATGGAAGGAAAATTACCTACAATTACGAAATCTTTCCTAACAGCAGGCAATGGGCAAAGCAAGGCCCTAGCATGTGAGAAGGCAAACCTTTCCAGATGCGCTTCTATGTGATATTTCCCCTGAGCAGGCAATGGGCAAAGCAATGCCCCCAGCATGCGAGAAGCCAAACCTTTCCACAGATGCGCTACTACAGGATATTTCCCCTGAGCAGGCAATGGGCAAAGCAATGCCCCAGCATGTGAGAAGCCAAACCTTTCCACAGATGCGCTTCTATGTGATATTTCCCCTGAGCAGGCAATGAGCAAAGCAAGTCCACAGCATGTGAGAAGCCAAACCTTTCCACAGATGCGCTTCTATGTGATATTTCCCCTGAGCAGGCAATGGGCAAAGCGGGCCCCGCAGCATGTGAGAAGCCAAACCTTTCCCCAGATGCGCTTCTACGTGGATATTTCCCCCGAGCAGGCAATGGGCAAAGCAATGCCCCAGCTTGTGAGAAGCCAAACCTTTCTCCAGATACGCTTCTATGTGATATTTCCCCTGAGCAGGCAATGGGCGCAGCAAGGCCCCCAGCATGTGAGAAGCCAAACCTTTCCCCAGAAGTGCTTCTATGTGATATTTCCCCTGAGCAGGCAATGGGCAAAGCAATGCCCCACCATGTGAGAAATCAAACCTTTCCCCAGATGCGCTTCTATGTGATATTTCCCCTGAGCAGGCAATGGGAAAAGCAAGGCCCCAGCATGCGAGAAGCCAAACCTTTCCACTGCTGCGCTTCTATGTGATATTTCCCCTGTGCAGGCAATGGGCAAAGCAATGCCCCCAGCATGTGAGAAGCCAAACCTTTCCCCAGATGCGCTTCTATGTGATATTTCCCCTGAGCATGCAATGGGCAAAGCAATGCCCCAGCATGCGAGAAGCCAAACCTTTCCACAGATGCGCTTGTATGTGATCGTTCCCCTGAGCAGGCAATGGGCAAAGCAATGCCCCCAGCATGCAAGAAGCCAAACCTTTCAACAGATGCGCTACTACGTGATATTCCCCTGGGCAGGCAATGGGAACAGCATGGCCCCCAGCATGTGAGAAGCCAAACCTTCCCCCAGATGCACTTCTATATCATATTTCCCCTGAACAGACAATGGGCAATGCAAGGCCCCAGCATGCGAGAAGACAAACCTTTCTACAGATGCGCTTCTATGTGATATTTCCCGTGAGCAGGCAATATGCAAAGCAGGGCCCCCAGCATGTGAGAAGCCAAACCTTTCCACAGATGCGCTTCTATGTGATATTGCCCCCAAGCAGGCAATGGGCAAAGCAAGGCCCCAGCATGTGGGAAGCCAAACCTTTCCACAGATGCGCTTCTATGTGATATTTCCCCCGAGCAGGCAATGGGCAAAGCAGGGCCCCCAGCATGTGAGAAGCCAAACCTTTCCACACATGCGCTTCTGTGATATTTCTCCCGATCAGGCAATGGACAAAGCAAGGCCCCAGCATGTGAGAAGCCAAACCTTTCCCTAGATGAGCTTCTATATGATATTTCCCCTGAGCAGGCAATGGGCAAAGCAGGGCCCCCAGCATGTGAGAAGCCAAACCTTTCCACAGATGCGCTTCTATGTGATATTTCCCCTGAGCAGGCAATGAGCAAAGCAATGCCCCCAGCATGCGAGAAGCCAAACCTTTCCACAGATGCGCTTCTGTGTAATATTTCCCCTGAGCAGGCAATGGGCAAAGCAAGGCCCCAGCATGCGAGAAGCCATGCCTTTCCACAGATGCGCTTCTGTGTGATATTTCCCCTGAGCAGGTAATGGTCAAAGCAAGGCCCCAGCATGTGAGAAGCCAAACCTTTCCCCAGATGCGCTTCTAAGTGATGTTTCCCCTGAGCAGGCAATGGGCAAAGCAGGGCCCCCAGCATGTGAGTAGCAAAACCTTTCCACAGATTCTCTTCTAAGTGATATTCCCCCTGAGCAGGCAATGGGCAAAGCCAGGCCCCCAGCATGTGAGAAGCCAAACCTTTCCCCAGATGCGCTACTACATGATATTCCCCCTGAGCAGGCAATGGGCACAGCAAGGCCCCCAGCATGTGAGAAGCCAAACCTTTCCCCAGATGCACTTCTATGTCATATTTCCCCTGAGCAGGCAATAGGCAAAGCAAGCCCCCAGCATGTGAGAAGCCAAACCTTTCCCCAGATGCGCTTCTATGTGATATTTCCCCTGATCAGGCAATGGGCAAAGCAGGGTCCCCAGCATGTGAGAAGCCAAACCTTTCCCCAGATGCGCTTCAATGTGATATTTCCCCTGAGCAGGCAATGGGCACAGAAATGCCCCATGAATGTGAGAAGTCAAACCTTTCCCCAGATGCGCTACTACATGATATTCCCCCTGAGCAGGCAATGGGCACAGCAAGGCCCCCAGCATGTGAGAAGCCAAACCTTTCCCCAGATGCACTTCTATGTCATATTTCCCCTGAGCAGGCAATGGGCAAAGCAAGGCCCCAGCATGCGAGAAGACAAACCTTTCCCCAGATGCGCTACTACATGATATTCCCCCTGAGCAGGCAATGGGCACAGCAAGGCCCCCAGCATGTGAGAAGACAAACCTTTCCACAGATGCGCTTCTGCGTGATATTTCCCCTGAGCAGGCAATGGGCAAAGCCAGGCCCCAGCATACGAGAAGCCGAACATTTCCACAGATGCGCTTCTGTGTGATATTTCCACTGAGCAGGCAATGGGCAAAGCAGGGCCCCCAGCATGTGAGAAGCCAAACCTTTCCACAGATGCGCTTCTATGTGATATTTCCCCCGAGCAGGCAATGGGCAGAGCAAGGCCCCAGCATGCGAGAAGACAAACCTTTCCACAGATGCGCTTCTATGTGATATTTCCCCCGAGCAGGCAATAGGGAAAGCAAGCCCCCAGCATGTTAGAAGACAAACCTTTCCACAGATGCGCTTCTATGTGATATTTCCCTCGAGCAGGCAATAGGGAAAGCAAGCCCCCAGCATGTGAGAAGCCAAACCTTTCCCCAGATGCGCTTCTATGTGATATTTCCCCTGATCAGGCAATGGGCAAAGCAGGGTCCCCAGCATGTGAGAAGCCAAACCTTTCCCCAGATGCGCTTCAATGTGATATTTCCCCTGAGCAGGCAATGGGCACAGAAATGCCCCAGGCATGTGAGAAGTCAAACCTTTCCCCAGATGCGCTACTACATGATATTCCCCCTGAGCAGGCAATGGGCACAGCAAGGCCCCCAGCATGTGAGAAGCCAAACCTTTCCCCAGATGCACTTCTATGTCATATTTCCCCTGAGCAGGCTATGGGCAAAGCAAGGCCCCAGCATGAGAGAAGACAAACCTTTCCACAGATGCGCTTCTGCGTGATATTTCCCCTGAGCAGGCAATGGGCAAAGCCAGGCCCCAGCATGCGAGAAGCCGAACCTTTCCACAGATGCGCTTCTGTGTGATATTTCCACTGAGCAGGCAATGGGCAAAGCAGGGCCCCCAGCATGTGAGAAGCCAAACCTTTCCACAGATGCGCTTCTATGTGATATTTCCCCCGAGCAGGCAATGGGCAAAGCAAGGCCCCAGCATGCGAGAAGACAAACCTTTCCACAGATGCGCTTCTATGTGATATTTCCCCCGAGCAGGCAATGGGCAAAGCAAGGCCCCAGCATGCATGAAGACAAACCTTTCCACAGATGCGCTTCTGCGTGATATTTCCCCTGAGCAGGCAATGGGCAAAGCCATGCCCCAGCATGCGAGAAGCCGAACCTTTCCACAGATGCGCTTCTGTGTGATATTTCCACTGAGCAGGCAATGGGCAAAGCAGGGCCCCCAGTATGTGAGAAGCCAAACCTTTCCACAGATGCGCTTCTATGTGATATTTTCCCCGAGCAGGCAATGGGCAAAGCAAGGCGAGAAGACAAACTTTTCCCCAGATGCGCTTCTATGTGATATTTCCCCCGAGCAGGCAATGGTCAAAACAAGGCCCCAGCATGCGTGAAGACAAACTTTTCCCCAGATGCGGTTCTATGTGATATTTCCCCTGAGCAGGCAATGGGCATAGCAAGGCCCCCAGCATGTGAGAAGCCAAACCTTTCCCCAGATGCGCTTCTATATGATATTTCCCCTGAGGAGGCAATGGGCACAGCAATGCCCCAGGCATGTGAGAAGTCAAACCTTTCCCCAGATGCGCTACTACATGATATTCCCCCTGATCAGGCAATGGGCACAGCAAGGCCCCCAGCATGTGAGAAGCCAAACCTTTCCCCAGATGCACTTCTATGTCATATTTCCCCTGAGCAATCAATGGGCAAAGCAAGGCCCCAGCATGCGAGAAGACAAACCTTTCCACAGATGCGCTTCTATGTGATATTTCCCCCGAGCAGGCAATGGGCAAAGCAAGGCCCCAGCATGCGAGAAGACAAACCTTTCCACAGATGCGCTTCTGCGTGATATTTCCCCTGAGCAGGCAATGGGCAAAGCCAGGCCCCAGCACGCGAGAAGCCGAACCTTTCCACAGATGCGCTTCTGTGTGATATTTCCACTGAGCAGGCAATGGGCAAAGCAGGGCCCCAAGCATGTGAGAAGCCAAACCTTTCCACAGATGCGCTTCTATGTGATATTTCCCCCGAGCAGGCAATGGGCAAAGCATGGCCCCAGCATGTGAGAAGCCAAAACTTTCCACAGATGCACTTCTATGTGATATTTCCCCTGAGCAGGCAATGGGCAAAGCAAGGCCCCAGCATGCGTGAAGACAAACTTTTCCCCAGATGCGCTTCTATATGATATTTCCCCTGACCAGGCAATGGGCAAAGCAAGGCCCCAGCATGCGAGAAGACAAACTTTTCCCCAGATGCGCTTCTATGTGATATTTCCCCCGTGCAGGCAATGGTCAAAGCAATGCCCCAGCATGTGAGAAGCCAAACCTTTCCAAAGATGCGCTTCTATGTGATATTTCCCCCGGGCAGGCAATGGGCAAAGCAAGGCCCCAGCATGTGAGAAGCCAAACCTTTCCACAGATGCTCTTCTGTGTGATATTTCCCCTGATCAGGCAATGGGCAAAGCAAGGTGTCACACCGCTCCCTACTAAGTCAAGGACACGCCCCTCCGCGTCTACCTCTATCCACGCTCCCCGGCACACACGCTCAGATTCATGTACTTCGTTTCCCACTCACGTTTCACACAACAGGGCACGGCATGGCATGTTTGGTGGAACTGGCGTTTATCGCCCTTCACGGCTGTGGCAAACCAAGTGGAGACTCCTTCACTCCAGGAACTCACATCCTTCGCGGAGACCGGCGATGCCCGGCGCGTCACGGATCACGTGACTCTTAGTTGCCTAGCAACGCTACAACTCTTTCGGTTCACTTCTCACGTGATACTGTCACGTGCGTCCCTCCCAGGGATAAAAGGAGTTCGAAAACCGAAGGCGTTGCTTCACAGCTGTTTCAACTAGGATCACGTGACCCTCTCTCTTCGTTCAAGGACCTGTTCTAATCTGACCTACGCTTGCCCCACGGATCGTCTTTGCTTAACCCCTCACTGACTCTGGAACTTTGGATTGCCTATTGCCTACTTACGCTTGCTCCACGGATCGTCTTTGCTTAAAGGCATACTCTAGTAAAAAAATGTATTTAAAAAATAGATAGGCCACATTAAAAAAAAAATACTAGCATCCTCCGTTTTAAAAGTTCCTATGTAAAATTTTGAGATATTTAAGCTCAAAAGCAAGCACGAGGGCGCCGTAATTTTGTGAAATGGAGGCCCTCCTGTGCTGGCTTTTGCGGCACTAATGAAGGAAAAGCCAGCCAGCTGTAGTAAACAAAGTCTACCGTTGGGTGGCTTTCCCTTCATTAGTGCCGGGACTCGGAGGACACGGACCGGAGACCAGAGCAGGAAAGCTGCAGCTGAATCTCGGTAAGTGCTATTTTTTTTACAAAAAATAAGCACTAGCTGCGTTTTTTTTTCTAAGTTTTCCGGGCTGGAGGAGCCCGGAAAACTTAGAAATAAAACCGCAGCTTTAAAAACTTTGTATTTATGTTTGCGGTCGCTTTTGAAGCGACCGCAAACATAAATACAACGTTATTGTGTTGGAAAACGCTGCGGTTTTAAAACCGCAGCGTTTTCCAACACAACCGTGTTGTGTCCGCCTGAATCTGCTTTTCCATTTGGGGCTCTCGGGCTCCCCACAGGGAGCCCGAGAGCCCCAAATGGGAAATCAGCTGCAGGTAGAAACACTACGCGGCATGTAAACACAACCGCGTGTGTTTCTGCCTGCTGTGGCTTTCACTTTGGGTCTCCCGTGCTCCCCTGGGAGCACCGGAGACCCAAAGTGATAGCCACAGCAGGCAGAAACACACGTTGTTGTGTTGGAAAATGCTGCGGTTTTTCTTTCCAAGTTTCTCGGGCTCCTCCGAGCCGGAGGAGCCTGAGAAATTTGGAACGAAAAACCGCAGCGTTTTCCAACACAATAACGTTGTATTTATGTTTGCAGTCGCTTCAAAAGCGACCGCAAACATAAATACAACGTTTTTAAAGCTGCGGTTTTATTTCTAAGTTTTCCGGGCTCCTCCAGCCCGGAAAACTTAGAAAAAAAAACGCAGCTAGTGCTTATTTTTTGTAAAAAAAATAGCACTTACCGAGATTCAGCTGCAGCTTTCCTGCTCTGGTCTCCGGTCCGCGTCCTCCGAGTCCCGGCACTAATGAAGGGAAAGCCACCCAGCGGTAAACTTTGTTTACTACAGCTGGCTGGCTTTTCCTTCATTAGTGCCGCAAAAGCAAAAGCCAGCACAGGAGGGCCTCCATTTCACAAAATGGCGGCCCCCCTGTGCTTGCTTTTTCGAATTTTGAGCTTGAATATCTCAAAATTTTACATAGGAACTTTTAAAACGGAGGATGCTAGTATTTTTTTTTTAATGTGGCCTATCTATTTTTGAAATAAATTTTTTTACTAGAGTATCCCTTTAACCCTTCACTGACTCTGGAACTTGGATTGCCTATTGCCGACTTACGCTTGTTACACGGATTGTCCTTGCTTAACCCTTCATTGGCTCTGGAACATTGAATCATCTGTTTTATGACCTCGGACTGCCTGGAATTCTCTATGGATCACGTGTTTCATTAGGACCTCGGTCCTACAATAGGTGGTTACCTGCTCTACCTTACAGCCTTGTCCAGCCACAGTCTGGAGGTTCACGCCTCTTTCAGCCTTGGGAAAGACACAAGTCCTCACAGGTATTCCAGTGTTTTGGTATTTGCATTTGGGAAGATTGTGTCCTGTTTTCCTACTTACATAACCATTGTACCTTGCCTTACAGCGCTCAAGGGGTTCTTCCAGCTGTCCCGCGTCCTGGCTTGGGGACTTCCACCTGTGGCCTTAATAATCACGCTGACAGTATTACTGGTGTTGTCAGAGTGTTTCTTGGGGACAGAGGGGTTGTTCATACTCTACATGACCAACGAACTTCCTGACACAAGGCCCCAGCATTTGAGAAGCCAAACCTTTCCCTAGATGCGCTTCTATGTGATATTTCCCCTGAGTAGGCAATGGGCAAAGCAGGGCCCCCAGCATGTGAGAAGCCAAACCTTTCCACAGATGCGCTTCTATGTGATATTTCCCCTGAGCAGGCAATGAGCAAAGCAATGCCCCCAGCATGCGAAAAGCCAAACCTTTCCACAGATGCGCTTCTGTGTAATATTTCCCCTGAGCAGGCAATGGGCAAAGCAAGGCCCCAGCATGCGAGAAGCCAAACCTTTCCACAAAAACGCTTGTGTGTGATATTTCCCCTGAGCAGGCAATGGGCAAAGTAGGGCCCCCAGCATGTGAGAAGCCAAACCTTTCCACAGATGCGCTTCTGTGTGATATTTCCCCTGAGCAGGCAATGGACAAAGCAAAGCCCCAGCATGTGAGAAGCCAAACCTTTCCACAGATGCACTTCTAAATGATGTTTCCGCTGAGCAGGCAATGGGCAAAGCAAGGCCCCAGCATGTGTGAAGCCAAACCTTTCCCCAGATGCACTTCTAAATGATGTTTCCCCTGAGCAGGCAATGAGCAAAGCAAGGCCCCAGCATGTGAAAAGCCAAACCTTTCCACAGACGTGCTTCTGTGTAATATTTCCCTGGAGCAGGTGTTAAGACGGATTTCTGAACTCTGTCCTGGCGGCGCAGAAGTTCAGAAGGCCAACCTAATTACTTGGAACAGGGTAACTTCTGGACAAGCCAGACCAATCAGGGTAGCGATCATGGCGGTCAAGACTAGGTCTCAAGAGGGGTGAGGGTGACTGAAAGCCCGCAATGAGCACACAAAGCAAGGACACTTACAAACTACTCCGAACAGGTGTTATATTAAAAATATATACACATTTATTCCAAGGCCTTTAAAACAATCACCGTAGCGAGAAATCACATTAC
This sequence comes from Ambystoma mexicanum, assembly GCF_040938575.1. Classification (NCBI taxonomy): domain Eukaryota; kingdom Metazoa; phylum Chordata; class Amphibia; order Caudata; family Ambystomatidae; genus Ambystoma; species Ambystoma mexicanum. The sequence goes on along the minus strand of NC_090933.1, from coordinate 1,346,831,025 downwards.
AACTCTAGTAAACCAACACATACCATACCAATACAATATATATACAAATACAAACAAGTATATAGCGTTAGATGCACGAAATGTGTAGTCCACCTAAAAGGGAAGGAAAACAGGCAGTGCAAAATAATGCTTAGACCCAGTCCGCCTTCAGAGGCACCTAATTAAAAGGAAGTCCGAGCCCTACGAAGAGTGGAGCCTTTTGCTCAAAAGTACCTGCACACGCTGGTGCCAACGGGCAAAAAGGGGGAGTCTCTTCGAGGGAATCAGGCAGTTCAGTTTGGTGCACAAATGAAGAACAGAGTTCCGCGACTCAAGTGCAGCCTCCACTGTGGGCAGAAGCAGAGCGCGAGTACGGAAAGGCGTGCTGTTTTGACACAGCGGGGAAAAGCTATGGGCTCCTACAGGAGGGCAACCAGTTCCTAGCTATGCTACTCACCGGTCCCCGATGCAAGCAGACCCAGGCTTCTCCGCGTCAGTTTCAGTCGCTGGCAGGTTAACGAGTGCAGGGGACGTCTCGTCGTTGTGTAGAGTCTGCAGCAGCAGAGTTGAGTTAAAGATGTCCCAAGCGAAGTGAACCCGCACAGTTTGTTACCACAGCAGGGCAACGGAGCGGCCGTGTGTATCTCAGCCAAATGTACAGTACTCACTTCAGACCTGGGAAAGCCAAGTGTACGAATCGTGTGAGAGTGACAAGGACTAGAAATACAACACAACCTGGCGGCGGTTACAGAGCAAGACTCCTGTGTAGGCTGGTCAGTCTGCTGGATGGCCCAGAGACACTTCCGAAGGCTTACAAGCAGGAGATGGTGAAGATGCCGAGAATAGCTGTCCCCGCTATTCCAAGGGTCGAAGAACCAGTACAGGCCTTCTGGTTCGATCAGAGGTAAAAAGGGTTTCACAAGGCGACAGCAGTGCAGAGGAGCAGTCCTTCAGCGGGTCACCAGCGATTCCTCGGTTCAGCCTCTTGGTTGCAGGATACTTGGCTCCTGTATTCCTTCATTCGTGAGAACTCAGGAGATCGACATGGTAGTGGTGTTTCCATCCCCCTCTTATCCACGGTTCCCTTCGCGCCAAAACGGAGGGGGCCTAATGGGAGATCCGCTCATCAACACTCGCACTATATGTGGACCTATCACGGACCACGGTGGTCCCAGGCATTCACACCACCCTAGACTCTCTGGCACCCAGGATGTGTATTGGGACCAGACATCCCAGCCCACATCCTGGAGGCACACACAAGGCCTGTAGAAGCCCGCGAAAGCATCCGTGTTTCGCGGGAAAGTACATGCCCAAATAAGGAAGGCCCGGGTCGGCTCGACCTGGGGAAGGTGAAGGGAGCAAGACGGTCAGCGGACAGGACAAAGGAGCCTCGTGGTCTGGTCATTTTAGGAGCCAGGCTTAAAACGCCAAAAGGAGCTCAAAACACAAGTAACGATCGCTGCCACCATTCCCGTCCGTGATTCACTTGCACCGATCAGTTACAATCCAAAAAGAGTATCTAGGGCCTGTAGAAGGCTAGAGACCCAAGAGAGCAGTAACTTAGCTTACAGTGCCCTCTTGTGTCATGTTGGACGAAAGCCGCAACATGATAAAAGAAACTACGGAAAACAGCGTTTCCCGGTACTGACTGTCTTACGGGCATGTCAGTTTCCCCGTAAGAATGGAGCGAAAGCCCAGACGAGTGCGGCAGAAGGCTGCACTTCTCTGGCAAAGTCTAGATCATGGTGAAAACAACAGCAAAAAGTTTAGGGGTTGCCACATGGAAGGAAAATTACCCACAATTACGAAATATTTCCTAACACTCGCCCTTCCCAGACTATGGACAGGGGGAACTAATCCACCCCTGGATGAGTCTCTTGTTCAGGTCGGTTAAACATTCTGGACAACCCATCAGCATTGCTATGTTGGACACCTGGCCTATGCTCAATAGTGAAGTCGAAGCCTTGTAGACTTATGGACCACCTAAGCAACTTTGGATTCTCCCCCTTCATGTTCATTAGCCACTTTAAGGGCTTATGGTCAGTTTGCACAGTGAAGTGGATCCCATAGAGGTAGGGCCTCAGCTTCCGTAGGGCCCACACAACAGAGAAACATTCTTTCTCTACCGTGGACCATCTGAGCTCTCTGTCCTTAAGCTGGCGACTAATAAAACCAATAGGGTGTTCCTTACCCTTCTCATGTACTTGCGATAGTACAGTTCCTATCCCAGTGTCAGAGGCGTCCGTCTGCACGATAAAAGGTCTTTGATAATCAGGGGCCCTGAGGACAGGGGCCTGGCACAAGGAGTCTTTTAAGCCGTTGAAGGCCTTCTCACACTCGTCGGTCCAAGTTACCTTCTTGGGTTTCTTCGGAGTGGTGAGGGCAGTGAGAGGGGCAGCTATGGTGCCATAGTCTGCCACGAAGTTGCGGTAATACCCCGTGAGTCCTAAGAAGGCTCTCACTTGGGTCTGTGTAGTGGGGGTAGGCTAGTCTTGTACTGCTTATACTTTACTGGGAAGAGGCTGTATCCTCCCTTCACCTACTTCATGTCCAAGGTAAACCACTGAGCCTTGTCCAATCTGGCATTTACTAGCCTTTATGGTCAAGTGTGCTTTCTGAAGAGCCTGGAGCACAATCCCGAGGTGTTTCACATGGTCTTCCCAGGTGGCACTGAAAACTGCTATATCGTCCAGATATGCGAGACAGAATTCGTCCAACCCATTCAACACATGATTCACAAGCCTCTGGAAAGTGGCAGGTGCATTCTTCAACCCGAACGGCATTACCCGGAATTGGTAAAGGCCGTCTGGAGTAGAAAACGCTGTGTTCTCCTTGGCATGTTATGCTAAAGCTATTTGCCAATAGCCAGCAGTGAGGTCAAACGTGCTGAGGTACTTGGAGGCACCCAAAGTATCCACCAGCTCATCTGTTCGAGGCAAGGGGTGTGCATCTGTCTTGGTGACAGCATTCAGAGCCCTGTAATCCACGCAGAACCTCAATTCAGAACTGCCTGCCTTTGGAACCAAAACCACAGGGCGGGACCAAGGACTACTAGAGGGTTCAATCACCCCAAGGTCTAACATCTTGTTGACCTCGGTCTTAATATAAGACCGTACTTTGTCTGACATCCTGTATCCCCTATTTTTGGTAGGTACACTGTCACCTGTGTCTATGTTATGTTTGCACCAACGTGTCAAACCAGGCGACTGTGAAAACAGGGGGGAAAACTGCCTAAGCAAATTTTTCACCTCAGCCTGCTGATCAGAAGTCAGGTGAGGGGCCACTCGGACACCCTCAAAGGAGCTATCTGAAGGACCGCTTTGGAACAGGTCGGGGAGAGGTTCAGATTCCTCTTCCTCAACATCTGAAGCCAGTAGCAGTGCTGCGATTTCGACTCTTGGGACGAAAGCCTTCAGGCTATTTACGTGAAACACTTTTGGAGCCTGTCCAGGCCTTCCAAGGTCCACTAAATAGTTAACCTCACCCAGGGGCTCCACCACTGTGTAAGGGCCTGACCATTTGTCCTGTAAAGCTCGAGGCCTTATGGGATTCATGATCAGGACTTGCTGACCAGGTGTAAAGTTGATGAGGGAAGCTTTCTGTTCGTACCAATGTTTCACCAGCGCTTGTCCTGCCTTCAATTTATCACTAGCCAAGCCCATCAGAAGTACCATCCGTTTTCTGAGCCCTAGCACATAATCTACTATGTTGGTAGTAACAGGGGGAGTGGGCATCTCCCATCCCTCTTTGACTATGGCTAAGGGTCCCCGTACAGGATGACCGAACAGAAGTTCGAAGGGGCTGAAGCCAACACCCTCCTGTGGTACTTCTCGGTAGGCAAACAGTAAGCATGGTAAAAGAAGATCCCATTTTCTTCTCTGAGGTTCCTCTAGAGCCCCAATCATGCTCTTTAACGTCCTGTTGAAACGTTCCACCAGACCATTGGTCTGGGGGTGGTATGCAGAAGAGAACTTGTAGGTGACCCTACACATAGCCTGCATATACTTCGACATAAAGTTGCTGCCACGATCCGACACAACTTCTTTAGGGAAGCCAACCCTAGTAAATATGGCAAGTAACGCTTTTGCAACTGACTTGGCAGTTACAGTTTTCAATGGGATGGCCTCAGGATATCTGGTTGCATGGTCGACCAGCACCAGGATAAACCTTTTGCCTGAGGATGTTTGCGTGTCAAGGGGACCAACAATGTCGATCCCTACCCTTTCGAATGGTATTCCCACAACTGGGAGTTGTACCAATGGAGCTTGGATTGTCGAGCCAACCTTCCCAGATAACTGGCAGGAGGCACAACTCCTGCAGTGACTTTCTACTTGCACCCCCATCTTGGGCCAGTAGAATTGTATGGATAACCTTTGCTTAGTCCTCTTAATACCAAGGTGACCAGCAAGGGGCATTTCATGCGCCAACTGCAGGAGGAAGGGTCTTACAGCAAGGGGAACCACCAACCTCCTATGGTCTCCTTCTGTAGACTCTGTGGGCTCACTATACAGGAGTCCACCTTCCCAATAAATCCGATGCGTCCCAGGAGGTTCACCCTCAAGCTGGGAGCAGGCCTGTCTCCTTAGGCCTTCCACAGATGGGCACTCACGTTGGCCTTTACTGAATTCGTCCCTATGAGGACCACCTTCTACTAACAAGTCGTTTAGTTCAGGATGGTCGTTGGGGTCAAATACTTCAGGCTTCACCACCTCCTCGTCAGGCCCGGGCGATTGACCAACTTCCTCCACCGCAGTGGTAGGCGAGCTCGGGGGAATATTCTCTTTCCCTCGACTTGACTTGTTTACTCCTTTCGCCTTGGGTTTCCCCTTCGGCTGGGGCGGCGTATTGGTCTTGGCCAATGCTGCCCGTGCTTGAGACCGTGTGTAGGGTCTTTCGGCAGTGTCTCCTACGAGCCCTAAAGCTCTGAGATCATTACCTAACAAGACCTTTCCTGGGACGTTTCTCTGAATGCTCACTGGAATCCTGACCGCTGTACCATTTAAAGTAAGATTTACAGGTATTACTGGGAACATACGGAGTGGGCCGTCAGCCAACTTAGTGGGCATCAGAGTAGCTCTGGCAACTTCCTCCGAGTCTACCAAGGTAGAATCCACTACAGTTCGACTGCACCCACTATCCCTAAGAGCTGGAGTATCCACTCCATTGATCAGCACACTGTCTTTAAAGTAGTGCTTGGTATTATCTGGAATCCTAGCATAAGCCTCTGCGACTTTAGGCTCCCAGGAACCCAGGGAAACTAAAACTACCTCAGCTTCTATCCCGCTGGGAAATGAGTCTGAGGAGAAGGATGCTCCTGTAATCTCTTCCTCCTCATAGGAGGAGAAGGCCAGATTAGCGGAGTGGACCCCCAAAGGTCTAACCTTACACCGGGGATCCCCCTTCACGTGGTCAGTTGCTCCACAAGCAAAACAAGATCCATTGGGTCTGTTTACATAGGGAGGCTTATTGTAATCAGAGTTCTGTTTCGGAGGCTGACCTCCACTACCCTGTGAGTTCTCTTGTGTCTTACCCTTATTTTTCTTTTTGTGGCCCTTTTGGGAAGAAGATTTATCAGATTCTCCACCCTCCTTATCTTTGGACTTTTTCCCTTCCTCCTGCTTACCAGGATGAGTTTTGTCCTTATGGGACACTCGATGTGACACCCATAAGTCTGCGGCAATGGCCAGCTTCTTAGGATCTATCTCCTTCGAATCGGCCAAATGCTGCTTAAGCTCCGGGGAAGAAGATGCAAAAATGTGTTCCAGCATGACAAGATTTATCATGCCTTCAAAGGTAGAAACCTTATAACCTTCCACCCAGCCTGTCAAGTTTTTTAAGGATTCGGTTACATAAGATACCCAAGTACCACCTTCTTTTTTCTTATACTCTCTGAATCGTTTTAAATATTGGGCCAGAGTCTTTCCAAACTTTAAAATGAGAGTTTGCTTTAACATTGCGAAATCAGCTCGCTCAGCCTTCGACATTTCCATAATAGCACTACAGCCAGAATGGGGCAGTCTGCTGAGTAACCAGGCAATCTTATCAGCATTGTCAACTTGTTGAACTTCGCATGCATACTCAAACGCATTCAGCCAGTCCATAATGTCATTCCTTTCCTCATACACACTGAGCAGATCTTTCGGAAACCGTGGATGAGAGGAGGCCCCAGACCCATGTCCAGGACCCTTGGACCCATTTGCAACCAGAAGCTTGGCCAGTTCCAACTGGTGATCCCTGTCTTTCTGTTTTTCTGCCTGTTCGATTTTTAGTTTGGCTATGCTGAATTCAAGCTCCTTCTGCCTAAACCGCAGCTCTTGTCTCTTGAATTCAAGCATAGCCTCCCCATCAGCACTGGCAGAGGAAACATTAGACATCTCATCCTCCCTGTCCTCGTGGTTGCGGTGGATCAGTGCAGCGGCAGAACCGTCGGTTCTACCAGTGAGAGCAGCCCCACCTCCTTCCGCACTGTCCTCAGAAGTTATAGCGTCAAGCTGCGCTTCTTGCCACGCCACGATTCTTTGGATAATATCCAATTTCGTGCCTTGAGAGGAAACACCTCTCTCCGCACACATCTTTTTCAATGTTTCTGATTTGGAAGCATTTAAAGTTAACAAGGTATTTGTTTCCATACTGTTAGATAGGACTATGGCCTTTTTAAAGTTATACTATAACAATTCACTACGTGTCCTGGTAGGAATAACTTGAAATGCCTTAGTTCGTGCGCAACACTGGATAGCTTCAGTCGTATCCCACCGCTGTACACAAATTTGTTAAGACGGATTTCTGAACTCTGTCCTGGCGGCGCAGAAGTTAAGAAGGCCAACCTAATTACTTGGAAATGGGTAACCTCTGGACAAGCCAGACCAATCAGGGTAGTGATCGCGGCGGTCAAGACTCGGTCTCAAGAGGGGTGAGGGTGACTGAAAGCCCGCAATGAGCACACAAAGCAAGGACACTTACAAACTACTCCAAACAGGTGTTATATTAAAAATATATACACATTTATTCCAAGGCCTTTAAAACAATGACCGTAGCGAGAAATCACAATACAACTCTAGTAAACCAACACATACCATACCAATACAATATATATACAGATACAAACAAGTCTATAGCGTTAGATGCACGAAATGTGTAGTCCACCTAAAAGGGAAGGAAAACAGGCAGTGCGAAATAATGCTTAGACCCAGTCCGCCTTCAGAGGCACCTAACTAAAAGGAAGTCCGAGCCCTACGAAGAGTGGAGCCTTGTGCTCAAAAGTACCTGCACATGCTGGTGCCAACGGGCAAAAAGGGGGAGTCTCTTCGAGGGAATCAGGCAGTTCAGTTTGGTGCACAAATGAAGAACAGAGTTCTGTGACTCAAGCGCAGCCTCCACTGTGGGCAGAAGCAGAGCGCGAGTACGGAAAGGCGTGCTGTTTTGACACAGCGGGGAAAAGCTATGGGCTCCTGCAGGAGCGCGACCAGTTCCTAGGTATGCTACTCACCGGTCCCCGATGCAAGCAGACCCAGGCTTCTCCGCGTCAGTTTCAGTCGCTGGCAGGTTCAGGAGAGCAGGGGACGTCTCGTCGTCGTGTAGAGTCTGCAGCAGCAGAGTTGAGTTAAAGATGTCCCAAACGAAGTGAACCCGCACAGTTTGTTACCACAGCAGGGCAACGGAGCGGCCGTGTGTATCTCAGCCAAATGTACACTACTCACTTCAGACCTGGGAACGCCAAGTGTACGAATCGTGTGAGAGTGACAAGGACTAGAAATACAACACAACCTGGCGGCGGTTACAGAGCAAGACTCCTGTGTAGGCTGGTCAGTCTGCTGGATGGCCCAGAGACACTTCCGAAGGCTTACGAGCAGGAGATGGTGAAGATGCCGAGAATAGCTGTCCCCGCTATTCCAAGTGTCGAAGTACCAGTACAGGCCTTCTGGTTTGATCAGAGGTAAAAAGGGTTTCACAAGGCGACAGCAGTGCAGAGGAGCAGTCCTTCAGCGGGTCACCAGCGATTCCTCAGTTCAGCCTCTTGGTTGCAGATACTTAGCTCCTGTATTCCTTCATTCGTGAGAACTCAGGAGATCGACATGGTAGTGGTGTTTCCAGCCCCCTCTTATCCACGGTTCCCTTCGCGCCAAAACGGAGGGGACCCAATGGGAGATCCGCTCATCAACACTCACACCATACGTGGACCTATCACGGACCACGGTGGTCCCAGGCATTCACACCACCCTAGACTCTCTGGCACCTAGGATGTGTATTGGGACCAGACATCCCAGCCCACATCCTGGAGGCACACACAAGGCCTGTAGAAGCCCGCGAAAGCATCCGTGTTTCGCGGGTAAGTACATGCCCAAATAAGGAAGGCCCCGGGTCAGCTCGACCTGGGGAAGGTGAAGGGAGCAAGACGGTCAACAGACAGGACTAAGGAGCCTCGTGGTCTGGCCATTTTGGGAGCCAGGCCACCATTTTGGGCTAAGCGCGAGAAACGCTCTTAAAACGCCAAAAGGAGCTCAAAACACAAGAAACGATCGCTGCCACCATTCCCGTCCGTGATAAACTTGCACCGATCAGTTACAATCCAAAAAGAGTATCTAGGGCCTGTAGAAGGCTAGAGACCCAAGAGAGCAGTAACTTAGCTTACAGTGCCCTCTTGTGTCATGTTGCACGAAAGCCGCAACATGATAAAAGAAACTACGGAAAACAGCGTTGCCCGGTACTGACTCTTAAGGGCATGTCAGTTTCCCCGTAAGAATGGAGCGAAATCCCAGAGGAATGCGGCAGAAGGCTGCACTTCTCTGGCAAAGTCTAGATCATGGTGAAAACAACAGCAAAAAGTTTAGGGGTTGCCACATGGAAGGAAAATTACCCACAATTACGAAATCTTTCCTAACAGCAGGCAATGGGCAAAGCAAGGCCCCAGCATGCGAGAAGCCAAACCTTTCCACAAAAGCGCTTGTGTGTGATATTTCCCCATAGGAGGCAATGGTCAAAGCAAGGCCGCAGCATGTGAGAAGCCAAACCTTTCTCCAGTTGCGCTTCTAAGTGATATTTCCCCTGAGCAGGCAATGGGCAAAGTAGGGCCCCCAGCATGTGAGTAGCAAAACCTTTCCACAGATGCTCTTCTAAGTGATATTTCCCCTGAGCCGGCAATGGGCAAAGCAAGGCCCCAGCATGTGAGAAGCCAAACGTTTCCAGAGATGCGCTTCTGTGTGATATTTCCCCTGAGCAGGCAATGGGCAAAGCAAGGCCCCAGCATGTGAGAAGCCAAACCTTTCCCCAGATGCGCTTCTATGTGATATTTCCCCTGAGCAGGCAATGGGCAAAGCAAGGCCCCAGCATGTTAGAATCCAAACCTTTCCACAGATGCGCTTCTAAATGATGTTTCTGCTGAGCAGGCAATGGGCACAGCAAGGCCCCCAGCATCTGAGAAGCCAAACCTTTCCCCAGATGCGCTTCTATGTGATATTTCCCCTGAGCAGGCAATGGGAAAAGCAAGGCCCCAGCATGTGAGAAGCCAAACCTTTCCCCAGATGCGCTTCTTTGTGATATTTCCCCCGAGCAGGCAATGGGCAAAGCAAGGCCCCAGCATGCGAGAAGACAAACCTTTCCACAGATCCGCTTCTATGTGATTTTTCCTCCAAGCAGGCAATGGGCAAAGCAAGACCCCAGCATGCGAGAAAACAAACCTTTCCACAAAAGCGCTTCTGTGTGATATTTCCCCTGAGCAGGCAATGGGCAAAGCAAGGCCCCAGCATGCGAGAAGCCAAACCTTTCCACAGATGTGCTTCTGTGTGATATTTCCCCTGAGCAGGCAATATGCAAAACCTTTCCACAGATGTGCTTCTGTGTGATATTTCCCCTGATCAGGCAATGGGCAAAGCAAGGCCCCAGCATGTGAGAAGCCAAACCTTTCCCTAGATGAGCTTCTACGTGATATTTCCCCTTAGCAGGCAATGGGCAAAGCAGGGCCCCCAGCATGCGAGAAGCCAAACCTTTCCACAGATGCGCTTCTGTGTAATATTTCCACTGAGCAGGCAATGGACAAAGCAAGGCCCCAGCATGCGAGAAGCCAAGCCTTTCCACAGATGTGCTTCTGTGTGATATTTCCCCTGAGCAGGTAATGGTCAAAGCAAGGCCCTAGCATGCGAGAAGACGAACCTTTTCACAGATGTGCTTCTGTGTGATATTTCCCCTGAGCAGGCAATGGGCAAAGCAAGGCCCCAGCATGTGAGAAGCCAAACCTTTCCACAGATGCGCTTCTATGTGATATTTTCCCTGAGCAGGCAATGGGCAAAGTAGGGCCCCCAGCATGTGAGAAGCCAAACCTTTCCACAGATGCGCTTCTATGTGATATTTCCCCTGAGCAGGCAATGAGCAAAGCAATACCCCCAGCATGCGAAAAGCCAAACCTTTCCACAGACGCGCTTCTGTGTAATATTTCCCCTGAGCAGGCAATGGGCAAAGCAAGGCCCCAGCATGCGAGAAGCCAAACCTTTCCACAAAAGCGCTTCTGTGTGATATTTCCCCTGAGCAGGCAATGGTCAAAGCAAGGACCCAGCATGTGAGAAGCCAAACCTTTCTCCAGATGCGCTTCTAAGTGATATTTCCCCTGAGTAGGCAATGGGCAAAGCAAGGCCCCCAGCATGTGAGTAGCCAAACCTTTCCCCAGATGCTCTTCTAAGTGATATTCCCCAGAGCAGGCAATGGGCAAAGCCAGGCCCCAGCATGCAAGAAGCCGAACCTTTCCACAGATGCGCTTCTGCGTGATATTTCCCCTGAGCAGGCAATGGGCAAAGCCAGGCCCCAGCATGCGAGAAGCCGAACCTTTCCACAGATGCGCTTCTGTGTGATATTTCCACTGAGCAGGCAATGGGCAAAGCAGGGCCCCCAGCATGTGAGAAGCCAAACCTTTCCACAGATGTCTTCTATGTGATATTTCCCCCGAGTAGGCAATGGGCAAAGCATGGCCCCAGCATGTGAGAAGCCAAACCTTTCCACAGATGCACTTCTATGTGATATTTCCCCTAAGCAGGCAATGGGCAAAGCAAGGCCCCAGCATGTGAGAAGCCAAACCTTTCCCCAGATGCGCTTCTATGTGATATTTCCCCTGATCAGGCAATGGGCAAAGCAGGGTCCCCAGCATGTGAGAAGCCAAACCTTTCCCCAGATGCGCTTCAATGTGATATTTCCCCCGAGCAGGCAATGGGCAAAGCAATGCCCCACCTTGTGAGAAGCCAAACCTTTCCCCAGATGCGGTTCTATGCGATATTTCCCCTGAGCAGGCAATGGGCAAAGCCAGGCCACAGCATGCGAGAAGCCAAACCTTTCCCCAGATGAGCTTCTATGTGATATTTCCCCTGAGGAGGCAATGGGCACAGCAATGCCCCAGGCATGTGAGAAGTCAAACCTTTCCCCAGATGCGCTACTACATGATATTCCCCCTGAGCAGGCAATGGGCACAGTAAGGCCCCCAGCATGTGAGAAGCCAAACCTTTCAACAGATGCACTTCTATGTGATATTTCCCCCGAGCAGGCAATGGGCAAAGCAAGGCCCCAGCATGCATGAAGACAAACCTTTCCACAGATGCGCTTCTATGTGATGTTTCCCCCGAGCAGGCAATGGGCAAAGCAAGGCCCCAGCATGCGAGAAGACAAACTTTTCCCCAGATGCGCTTTTATGTGATATTTCCCCCGAGCAGGCAATGGTCAAAGAAATGCCCCAGCATGTGAGAAGCCAAACCTTTCCACAGATGCGCTTCTATGTGATATTTCCCCCGAGCAGGCAATAGGCAAAGCAAGGCCCCAGCATGTGAGAAGCCAAACCTTTCCACAGATGCTCTTCTGTGTGATATTTCCCCCGAGCAGGTAATGGTCAAAGCAAGGCCCCAGCATGTGAGAAGCCAAACCTTTCCCCAGATGCGCTTCTAAGTGATATTTCCCCTGAGCAGGCAATGGGCAAAGCCAGGCCCCAGCATGTGAGAAGCCAAACCTTTCCACAGATGCGCTTCTAAGTGATATTTCCCCTGAGCAGGCAATGGGCAAAGCAAGGCCCTAGCATGCGAGAAGCCAAACCTTTCCACAGATGCGCTTCTATGTGATATTTCCCCTGATCAGGCAATGGGCAAAGCAGGGTCCCCAGCATGTGAGAAGCCAAACCTTTCCCCAGATGCGCTTCAATGTGATATTTCCCCCGAGCAGGCAATGGGCAAAGCAATGCCCCACCTTGTGAGAAGCCAAACCTTTCCCCAGATGCGGTTCTATGTGATATTTCCCCTGAGCAGGCAATGGGCATAGCAAGGCCCCCAGCATGTGAGAAGCTACACCTTTCCCCAGATGAGCTTCTATGTGATATTTCCCCTGAGGAGGCAATGGGCACAGCAATGCCCAGCATGCGAGAAGCCAAACCTTTCCACAGATGTCTTCTATGTGATATTTCCCCCGAGCAGGCAATGGGCAAAGCATGGCCCCAGCATGTGAGAAGCCAAACCTTTCCACAGATGAACTTCTATGTGATATTTCCCCTGAACAGGCAATGGGCAAAGCAAGGCCCCAGCATGTGAGAAGCCAAATCTTTCCACAGATGCGCTTCTATGTGATATTTCCCCTGAGCACGCAATGGACAAAGCAGGGCCCCCAGCATGTGAGAAGCCAAACCTTTCCCCAGATGCGCTACTAAGTGATGTTTCCGCTGAGCAGGCAATGGGCAAAGCAGGGCCCCCAGCATGTGAGAAGCCAAACCTTTCCCCAGGTGCTCTTCTAAATGATGTTTCCGCTGAGCAGGCAATGGGCAAAGCAGGGCCCCCAGCATGTGAGAAGCCAAACCTTTCCCCAGGTGCGCTTCTATGTGATATTTCCCCTGAGCAGGCAATGGGCACAGCAAGGCCCCCAGCATGTGAGAAGCCAAACCTTTCGCCAGATGCACTTTCCCCCTGAGCAGGCAATGGGCAAAGCAATGCCCCACCATGTGAAAAGTCAAACCTTTCCCCAGATGCGCTACTACGTGATATTCCGCCTGGGCAGGCAATGGGCACAGCAAGGCCCCCAGCATGCGAGAAGCCAAACCTTTCCCCAGATGCACTTCTATATCATATTTCCCCCGAGCAGGCAATGGGCAAAGCAAGGCCCCAGCATGCGAGAAGACAAACCTTTCCACGGATGCGCTTCTATGTGATATTTCCCCCGAGCAGGCAATGGGCAAAGCAAGGCCCCAGCATGCGAGAAAACAAACCTTTCCACAGATGCGCTTCTGTGTGATATTTTCCCTTAGCATGCAATGGGCAAAGCAAGGCCCCAGCATGCGAGAAGCCGAACCTTTCCACAGATGTGCTTCTGTGTGATATTTCCCCTGAGCAGGCAATATGCAAAGCAAGGCCCCAGCATGTGAGAAGCCAAACCTTTCCACAGATGCGCTTCTATGTGATATTTCCCCCAATCAGGCAATGGGCAAAGCAAGGCCCCAGCATGTGAGAAGCCAAACCTTTCCACAGATGCGCTTCTCTGTGATATTTCCCCCGAGCAGGCAATGGGCAAAGCAAGGCCCCAGCATGTGAGAAGCCAAACCTTTCCACAGATGCGCTTCTGTGTGATATTTCCCCCGATCAGGCAATGGGCAAAGCAAGGCCCCAGCATGTGAGAAGCCAAACCTTTCCCTAGATGAGCTTCTATGTGATATTTCCCCTGAGCAGGCAATGGGCAAAGCAGGGCCCCCAGCATGTGAGAAGCCAAACTTTTCCACAGATGCGCTTCTATGTGATATTTCCCCTGAGCAGGCAATGAGCAAAGCAATGCCCCCAGCATGCGAAAAGCCAAACCTTTCCACAGACGCGCTTCTGTGTAATTTTTCCCCTGAGCAGGCTATGGGCAAAGCAAGGCCCCAGCATGCGAGAAGCCAAACCTTTCCACAAAAGCGCTTCTGTGTGATATTTCCCCTGAGCAGGCAATGGTCAAAGCAAGGCCTCAGCATGTGAAAAGCCAAACCTTTCTCCAGATGCGCTTCTAAGTGATATTTCCCCTGAGCAGGCAACGGGCAAAGCAGGGCCCCCAGCATGTGAGTAGCCAAACCTTTCCCCAGATGCTCTTCTAAGTGATATTCCCCCTGAGCAGGCAATGGGCAAAGCAGGCCCCCCAGCATGCGAGAAGCCAAACCTTTCCACAGATGCGCTACTAAGGGATATTTCCCCTGAGCAGGCAATGGGCAAAGCAATGCCCCAGCATGTGAGAAGCCAAACCTTTCCACAGATGCACTTCTATGTGATATTTCCCCTGAGCAAGCAATGGGCAAAGCAGGGCCCCAGCATGTGAGAAGCCAAACCTTTCCACAGATGCGCTTCTATGTGATATTTCCCCTGAGCAGGCAATGGGCAAAGCAAGGTCCCAGCATGTGAGAAGCCAAACCTTTCCCCAGATGCGCTTCTAAGTGATGTTTCCGCTGAGCAAGCAATGGGCAAAGCAAGGCCCCAGCATGTGAGAAGCCAAACCTTTCCCCAGATGCGTTTTTATGTGATATTTCCCCTGAGCAGGCAATGGGCAAAGCAAGGCCCGAGCATGTGAGAAGCCAAACCTTTCCCTAGGTGCGCTTCTATGTGAAATTTCCCCTGAGCAGGAGATGGGAAAAGCAATGCCCAGCATGCGAGAAGCCAAACCTTTCCCCAGGTGCGCTTCTGTGTGATATTTCCCCATAGCAGGCAATGGGCAAAGCAAGGCCCCAACATGTGAGAAGCCAAACGTTTCCACAGATGCGCTTCTGTGTGATATTTCCCCTGAGCAGGCAATGGGCAAAGCAAGGCCCCAGTATGTGAGAAGGCAAACCTTTCCACAGATGCGCTTCTATGTGATATTTCCCCTGAGCAGGCAATGTGCAAAGCAAGGCCCCAGCATGTGAGAAGCCAAACCTTTCCCCAGATGCACTTCTAAGTGATGTTTCCGCTGAGCAGGCAATGGGCAAAGCAATGCCCCTCCTTGTGAGAAGCCAAACCTTTCCCCAGATGTGCTTCTAAGTGATGTTTCCGCTGAGCAGGCAATAGGCAAAGCAAGGAACCAGCATGTGAGAAGCCAAACCTTTCCCCAGATTTGCTTCTATGTGATATTTCCCCTGAGCAGGCAATGAGCAAAGCAATGTCCTCAGCATGCGAGAAGCCAAACCTTTCCACAGAGGCGCTTCTGTGTAATATTTCCCCTGAGCAGGCAATGGGCAAAGCAAGGCCCCAGCATGCGAGAAGCCAAACCTTTCCACAGATGCGCTTCTGTGTGATATTTCCCCTGAGCAGGTAATGGTCAAAGCAATGCCCCCAGCATGCGAGAAGCCAAACCTTTCCACAGATGCGCTTCTACATGATATTTCCCCTGAGCATGCAATGGGCAAAGCAAGGCCCCAGCATGTGAGAAGCCAAACCTTTCCACAGATGCGCTTCTATGTGATATTTCCCCTGTGCAGGCAATGGGCAAAGCAAGGCCCCAGCATGTGAGAAGCAAAACCTTTCCACAGGTGCTCTTCTAAATGATATTCCCCCTGAGCAGGCAATGGGCAAAGCAAGACCCCAGCATGTGAGAAGCCGAACCTTTCCCCAGATGCGCTTCTAAGTGATGTTTCCGCTGAGCAGGCAATGAGCAAAGCAATGTCCTCAGCATGCGAGAAGCCAAACCTTTCCACAGAGGCGCTTTTGTGTAATATTTCCCCTGAGCAGGCAATGAGCAAAGCAAGGCCCCAGCATGTGAGAAGCCAAACCCTTCCCCAGATGCTCTTCTAAGTGATATTTCCCCTGAGCAGGCAATGGGCAAAGCAGGGCCCCCAGCATGTGAGAAGCCAAACCTTTCCACAGATGCACTTCTATGTGATATTTCCCCCGAGCAGGCAATGGGCAAAGCAAGGCCCCAGCATGCGAGAAGCCAAACCTTTCCACAGATGCGCTTCTATGTGATATTTCCCCTGAGCAGGCAATGGGCAAAGCAAGGCCCCAGCATGTGAGAAGCCAGACCTTTCCCCAGATGCGCTTCTATGTGATGTTTCCGCTGAGCAGGCAATAGGCAAAGCAAGCCCCCAGCATGTGAGAAGCCAAACCTTTCCCCAGATGCCCTTCTATGTGATATTTCCCCCGAGCAGGCAAAGGGCAAAGCAATGCCCCACTTTGTGAGAAGCCAAACCTTTCCCCAGATGCACTTCTATGTGATATTTCCCCTGAGCAGGTAATGGTCAAAGCAAGGCCCCAGCATGTGAGAAGCCAAACCTTTTCCCAGATGCGCTTCTATGTGATATTTCCCCTGAGCAGGGATTGTGCAAAGCAATGCCCCCAGCATGTGAGAAGCCAAACCTTCCCCAGATTCGCTTCTATGTGATATTTCCCCTGAGCAGGCAATGAGCAAAGCAATGACCCTAGCATGTGAGAAGCCAAACGTTTTCCCAGATGCGCTTCTGTGTAATAATTCACCTGAGCAGGCAATGGGCAAAGCCAGGCCCCCACCTTGTGAGAAGCCAAACCTTTCCCCAGATGAGCTACTACGTGATATTCCCCCTGAGCAGGCAATGGGCACAGCAAGGCCCCCAGCATGTGAGAAGCCAAACCTTTCCCCAGATACACTTTTATGTCATATTTCCCCTGAGCAGGAAATGGGCAAAGCAAGGCCCCAGCATGTGAGAAGCAAAACCTTTCCCCAGATGTGCTTCTATGTGATATTTCCCCTGAGCAGGAAATGAGCAAAGCAATGCCCCCAGCATACGAGAAGCCAAACCTTTCCACAGATGCATTTCTATGTAATATTTCCCCTGAGCAGGCAATGGGCAAAGCAGGGCCCCCCAGCATGCGAGAAGCCAAACCTTTCCCCAGATGTGCTTCTAAGTGATATTTCCCCTGAGCAGGCAATGGGCAAAGCAAGGCCCCAGCAGTGAGAAGCCAAACCTTTCCAAATGCACTTCTATGTGATATTTCCCCTGAGCAGTCAATGGGCAAAGCAAGGCCCCAGCATTTGAGAAGCCAAACCTTTCCCCAGATGCGCTTCTATGTGATATTTCCCCTGAGCAGGCAATGGGCAAAGCAAGGCCCCAGCATGTGAGAAGCCAAACCTTTCCCCAGATGCGCTTCTATGTGATATTTCCCCTGAGCAGGCAATGGGCAAAGCAAGCCCCCAGTGTTAAGATGGATTTCTGAACTCTGTCCTGGAGGGGCAGAGATTCAGAAGGCCAGTCTAGTTTCTTGGAACAGGGTAAACTCTGGACAAGCCAGACCAATCAGGGTAGCGATCGCGGCGGTCAAGTCTAGGTCTCAAGATGGGTGAGGGTGACTGAAAGCCCGCAATGAGCACACAAAGCAAGGGCACTTACAAATTACTCCAAGCAGGTGTTATATTAAAAATATATACACATTTATTACAAGGCCTTTGTAACATTGAAAGTAGCGAGAAATCACAATAAAACTCAAGTATACCAACACATACCAATCCAATTCAATATATATACAAATACAAACGAGTCTAACGAGTTAGACGCACAAAATGTGTAGACCACCTAGATGGGGAGGAAAACTGGCAGTGCGAATAATAATTAGACTCAGTCCGCCTTCAGAGGCACCTAACTAAAAGGAAGTCCAAGCCCTACGAAGAGTGGAGCCTTGTGCTCAAAAGTACCTGCACACGCTGGTGCAAACGGGCAAAAGGGGAGTCTCTTCGAGGAAATCAGGCAGTTTAGTTCGATGAACAAATGAAGATGAACAGAGCTCCGTGATTCAAGTGCAGCCTCCACTGGGGGCAGAAGCAGAGCGCGAGTACGGAAAGGCGTGCTGTTAGACACAGCGGGGAAAAGCGATGGGCTACGGCAGGAGGGCGACCAGTTCCTAGCGATGCTACTCACCGGTCCCCAATGCCGGCAGACCCAGGGTTCTCCACGTCAGTTTCAGTGCTGGCAGGTTCAGATACGAGCAGGGGACGTCTCGGCGTCGTGTAGATTCCGCAGCAGCAGAAGTTGAGTTGAGGATGTCCCAAACGCAGTGAACCCGCACAGTTTGTTACCACAGCAGGGCAACGCAGCGGCCGTGTGTATTTCAGCCCAATGTACACTACTCACTTCAGACCTGGGAATGCCAAGTGTACGAATCGTGTGAGTGTGTCAGGGACTCTGGATACAGCAGCAACCTGACGGCGGTTACAGAGCAAGACTCCTGGGTAGGCTGGTCAGTCTGCTGGATGGCCCAGAGACACTTCCGAAGGCTTACGTGCAGGAGATGGTGAAGATGCCGAGAATAGTTGTTCCCACTATTCCAAGGGTCGAAGTACCAGTACAGGCCTTCTCGTTCGATCAGAGGTAGAAAGGGTTACACAAAGCGACAGCAGTGCAGAGGAGCAGTCTTTCAGCGGGTCACCAGCGATTCCTCTGTTCAGCCTCGTGGTTGCAGGGTACTTGGCTCCTGTATTCCTTTGTTCGTGAGAACTCAGGAGATCGACATGGTAGTGGTGTTTCCAGCCCCCCTCTTATCCACGGTTCCCTTCGCGCCAAAACGGAGGGGACCCAATGGGAGATCTGCTCATAAAACACTCACACCATACATGGACCTATCACGGACCACGTTGGTCCCAGGCATTTACGACACCCTAGACTCTCTGGCGCCCAGGATGTGTATTCGGACCAGACATCCCCGCCCACATCCTGGAGGCACACACAAGGCCTGTAGAAGCCCTCAAAAGCATCTGTGTTTTTCGGGAAAGTACATGCCCAAATAAGGAATTCCCCGGGTCGGCTCGACCGGGGGCAGGTGAAGGGGGAAAGACGGTCAGCGGACAGGACAAAGAGCCTCGTGGTCTGGCCATTTTGGGAGCCAGGCCACCATTTTGGGCTAAGCGCGAAAAACGCGCTAAAACGCCAAAAGGAGCTCAAAAACACAAAGAAACGATCGCTGCCACCAGTCCCGTCCGTGATTCACTTGCACCGTTCAGTAACAATCCAAAGAGAGTATCTAGGGCCTGAAGAAGACTAGAGACCCAAGAGAGCAGTAACTTAGCTTACAGTGCCCTCTTGTGCCATGTTGCGCGAGAGCTGCAACATGATAAAGAAACTACGGAAAACAACGTTTCCCGGTACTGACTGTCTTAAGGGCATGTCAGTTTCCCCGTAAGAATGGAGTGAAAGCCCAGAGGAGTGCGGCAGAAGGCTGCACTTTTCTGGCAAAGTCTAGATCCAGGTGAAAACAACAGCAAAAAGTTTAGGGGTTGCCACATGGAAGGGAAATTGCCCACAATTAAGAAATCTTTCCTAACACCCAGCATGTGAGAAGCCAAACCTTTCCCCAGATGCGCTTCTAAGTGATGTTTCCGCTGAGCAGGCAATGGGCAAAGCAAGGCCCCAGCATGTGAGAAGCCAAACCTTTCCCCAGATGCGCTTCTATGTGATATTTCCCCTGAGCAGGCAATGGGCAAAGCAGGGCCCCCAGCATGTGAGAAGCCAACCCTTTCCACAGATGCGCTTCTGTGTGATATTTCCCCTGAGCAGGCAATGGGCAGAGCAAGACCCCAGCATGTGAGAAGACAAACCTTTCCAGATGCGCTTCTATGTGATATTTCCCCTGAGCAAGCAATGGGCAAAGCAAGGCCCCAGCATATGAGAAGCCAAACCTTTCCCCAGATGCGCTTCTATGTGATATTTCCCCTGAGCAGGCAATGGGCAAAGTAAGGCCCCAGCATGCGAGAAGCCAAACCTTTTCCCAGATGCGCTTCTATGTGATATTTCCCCTGAGCAGGCAATGGGCAAAGCAAGGCCCCAGCATGTGAGAAGCCAAACCTTTCCCCAGATGCGCTTCTATGTGATATTTCCCCTGAGCAGGCATTGGGCAAAGCAAGGCCTGAGCATGTGAGAAGCCAAACCTTTCCCTAGGTGCGCTTCTATGTGATATTTCCCCTGAGCAGGAGATGGGAAAAGCAATGCCCAGCATGCGAGAAGCCAAACCTTTCCCCAGGTTCGCTTCTGTGTGATATTTCCCCATAGCAGGCAATGGGCAAAGCAAGGCCCCAGCATTCGAGAAGCCAAACCTTTCCACAGATGCGCTTCTGTGTGATATTTCCCTTGAGCAGGCAATGGGCAAAGCAAGGCCCCAGTATGTGAGAAGCCAAACCTTTCCCCAGATGTGCTTCTAAGTGCTCTTTCCCCTGAGCAGGCAATGGGCAAAGCAGGTCCCCAGCATGTGAGAAGGCAAACCTTTCCCCAGATGCTCTTCTATGTGATTTCTCCCCTGAGCAGGCAATGGGCAAACCAATACCCCCAGCATGCGAGAAGCCAAACCTTTCCACTGATGCGCTTCTATGTGATATTTCCCCTGAGCAGTCAATGGGTAAAGCAGGGCCCCCAGCATGTGAGAAGCCAAACCTTTCCACAGATGCGCTTCTATGTCATTTTTCCCCAGAGCAGACAATGGGCAAAGCAAAGCCCCCAGCTTGTGAGAAGCCAAAGCTTTCCTCAGATGCGCTTCTATGTGATATTTCCCCTGAGGAGGCAATGGGCAAAGCAAGGCCCCAGCATGCGAGAAGCCAAACCTTTCCACAGATGCGCTTCTGTGTGATATTTCCCCTGAGCAGGCAATGGGCAAAGCAGAGCCCCCAGCATGTGAGCAGACACACCTTTCCACAGATGCGCTTCTGTGTGATATTTCCCCTGAGCAGGCAATGGGCAAAGCCAGGCCCCCAGCATGTGGGAAGCCAAACCTTTCCCCAGATGCGCTTCTATGTGATATTTCTCCCAAGCAGGCAATGGGCAAAGCAATGCCCCAGCATGTGAGAAGCCAAACCTTTCCCCAGATGCGCTTCTATGTGATATTTCCCCTGAGCAGGCAATGGGCAAAGTAAGGCCCAGCATGTGAGAAGCCAAACCTTTCCCCAGATGCGCTACTATGTGATATTTCCCCTGAGCAGGCAATGGGCAAAGCAATGTCCCCAGCATGCGAGAAGCTAAACCTTTCCACAGAGGCGCTTCTGTGTAATATTTCCCCTGAGCAGGCAAGAGGGCAAAGCAAGGCCCCAGCATGCGAGAAGCCAAACCTTTCCACAGATGTGCTTCTGTGTGATATTTCCCCGGAGCAGGTAATGGTCAAAGCAAGGCCCCAGCATGTGAGAAGCCAAACCTTTCCCCAGATGAGCTTCTAAGTGATATTTCCCCTGAGCAGGCAATGGGAAAAGCAGGGCCCCCAGCATGCGAGAAGCCAAACGTTTCCACAGATGTGCTTCTGTGTGATATTTCCCCGGAGCAGGTAATGGTCAAAGCAAGGCCCCAGCATGTGAGAAGCCAAACCTTTCCCCAGATGAGCTTCTATGTGATATTTCCCCTGAGCAGGCAATGAGCAAAGCAATGTCCCCAGCATGCGAGAAGCCAAACCTTTCCACAGATGTGCTTCTGTGTGATATTTCCCCTGAGCAGGTAATGGTCAATGTTAGGAAAGATTTCGTAATTGTGGGTAATTTTCCTTCCATGTGGCAACCCCTAAACTTTTTGCTGTTGTTTTTCACCTTGATCTAGACTTTGCCAGAGAAGTGCAGCCTTCTGCTGCACTCCTCTGGGCTTTCGCTCCATTCTTACGGGGAAACTGACATGCCCTTAAGACAGTCAGTACCGGGAAACGCTGTTTTCTGTAGTTTCTTCTATCATGTTGCGGCTTTTGTGCAACATGACACAAGAGGGCACTGTAAGCTAAGTTACTGCTCTCTTGGGTCTCTAGCCTTCTACCGGCCCTAGATACTCTTTTTGGATTGTAACTGATCGGTGCAAGTGTATCATGGACGGGAATGGTGGCAGCGATCGTTTCTTGTGTTTTGAGCTCCTTTTGGCGTTGTAAGCGCGTTTCTCACGCTTAGCCCAAAATGGTGGCCTGGCTCCCAAAATGGCCAGACCACGAGGCTCCTTTGTCCTGTCCACTGACCGTCTTGCTCCCTACACCTTCCCCAGGTCGAGCCGACCCGGGGCCTTCCTTATTTGGGCATGTACTTTCCCGCGAAACACGGATGCTTTCGCAGGCTTCTACAGGCCTTGTGTGTGCCTCCAGGATGTGGGCTGGGATGTCTGGTCCCAATACACATCCTGGGTGCCAGAGAGTCTAGGGTGGTGTGAATGCCTGGGACCACCGTGGTCCGTGATAGGTCCACGAATGGTGTGAGTGTTGATGAGCGGATCTCCCATTGGGTCCCCTCCGTTTTGGCGCGAAGGGAACCGTGGATAAGAGGGGGCTGGAAACGCCACTACCATGTCGATCTCCTGCGTTCTCACGAACAAAGGAATACAGGAGCCAAGTATCCTGCAACCAAGAGGCTGAACCGAGGAATCGCTGGTGACCCGCTGAAGGACTGCTCCTCTGCACTGCTGTCGCCTTGTGAAACCCTTTTTACCTCTGATCGAACCAGAAGGCCTGTACTGGTACTTCGACCCTTGGAATAGCGGGGACAGCTATTCTCGGCATCTTCACCATCTCCTGCTCGTAAGCCTTCGGAAGTGTCTCTGGGCCATCCAGCAGACTGACCAGCCTACACAGGAGTCTTGCTCTGTAACCGCCGCCAGGTTGTGTTGTATTTCTAGTCCTTGTCACTCTCACACGATTCGTACACTTGGCGTTCCCAGGTCTGAAGTGAGTAGTGTACATTTGGCTGAGATACACACGGCCGCTCCGTTGCCCTGCTGTGGTAACCAACTGTGCGGGTTCACTTAGTTTGGGACATCTTTAACTCAACTCTGCTGCTGCAGAATCAACACGACGACGAGACGTCCCCTGCTCTCCTGAACCTGCCAGCGACTGAAACTGACGCGGAGAAGACTGGGTCTGCTTGCATCGGGGACCGGTGAGTAGCATAGCTAGGAACTGGTCGCCCTCCTGCAGGAGCCCATAGCTTTTCCCCGCTGTGTCAAAACAGCACGCCTTTCCGTACTCGCGCTCTGCTTCTGCCCACAGTGGAGGCTGCGCTTGAGTCGCGGAACTCTGTTCTTCTTCATTTGTGCACTAAAGTGAACTGCCTGATTCCCTGAAGAGACTCCCCTTTTTGC
This sequence comes from Ambystoma mexicanum, assembly GCF_040938575.1. NCBI lineage: Eukaryota > Metazoa > Chordata > Amphibia > Caudata > Ambystomatidae > Ambystoma > Ambystoma mexicanum. The sequence goes on along the minus strand of NC_090933.1, from coordinate 1,346,808,062 downwards.
CCGTTGGCACCAGCGTGTGCAGGTACTTTTGAGCACAAGGCTCCACTCTTCGTAGGGCTCGGACTTCCTTTTAGTTAGGTGCCTCTGAAGGCGGACTGGGTCTAAGCATTATTTCGCAATGCCTGTTTTCCTTCCCTTTTAGGTGGTCTACACCGCTCGTGCATCTAACGCTTGAGACTTGTTTGTATTTGTATATATATTGTATTGGTATGGTATGTGTTGGTTTACTAGAGTTGTATTGTGATTTCTCGCTACGGTCATTGTTTTAAAGGCCTTTGAATAAATGTGTATATATTTTTAATATAACACCAGTTTGGAGTAGTTTGTAAGTGTCCTTGCTTTGTGTGCTCATTGCGGGCTTTCAGTCACCATCACCCCGCTTGAGACCTAGTCTTGACCGCCGCGATCGCTACCCTGATTGGCCTGGCTTGTCCAGAGGTTACCCTGTTCCAAGTAATTAGGTTGGCCTTCTGATCTTCTGCACCGCCAGGACAGAGTTCAGAAATCCGTCTTAACAGTCAAAGCAAGGCCCCAGTATGTGAGAAGCCAAACCCTTCCCCAGATGCGCTTCTAAGTGATATTTCCCCTGAGCAGGCAATGGGAAAAGCAGGGCCGCCAGCATGTGAGTAGGAAAACCTTTCCACATATGCTCTTCTAAGTGATGTTTCCGCTGAGCAGGCAATAGGCAAAGCAAGGCCCCAGCATGTGAGAATCCAAACCTTTCCTTAGATGCGCTTCTATGTGATATTTCCCCTGATCAGGCAATGGGCAAAGTAGGGCCCCCAGCATGTGACAAGCCAAACCTTTCCCCAGATGCCCTTCTATGTGATATTTCCCCCGAGCAGACAATAGGCACAGCAAGGCCCCCAGCATGTGAGAAGCCAAAGCTTTCCCCATACGCGCTTCTATGTGATATTTCCCCTGAGCAGGCAATGGGCAAAGCAATGTCCCCAGCATGCGAGAAGCCAAACCTTTCTACAGAGGCGCTTCTGTGTAATATTTCTCCTGAGCAGGCAATGGGCAAAGCAAGGCCCCAGCATGTGAGAAGCCAAACCTTTCCACAGAGGCGCTTCTGTGTAATATTTCTCCTGAGCAGGCAATGGGCAAAGCAAGGCCCCACCTTGTGAGAAGCCAAACCTTTCCCCAGATGCGGTTCTATGCGATATTTCCCCTGAGCAGGCAATGGGCAAAGCCAGGCCACAGCATGCGAGAAGCCAAACCTTTCCCCAGATGAGCTTCTATGTGATATTTCCCCTGAGGAGGCAATGGGCACAGCAATGCCCCAGGCATGTGAGAAGTCAAACCTTTCCCCAGATGCGCTACTACATGATATTCCCCCTGAGCAGGCAATGGGCACAGTAAGGCCCCCAGCATGTGAGAAGCCAAACCTTTCAACAGATGCACTTCTATGTGATATTTCCCCCGAGCAGGCAATGGGCAAAGCAAGGCCCCAGCATGCATGAAGACAAACCTTTCCACAGATGCGCTTCTATGTGATGTTTCCCCCGAGCAGGCAATGGGCAAAGCAAGGCCCCAGCATGCGAGAAGACAAACTTTTCCCCAGATGCGCTTTTATGTGATATTTCCCCCGAGCAGGCAATGGTCAAAGAAATGCCCCAGCATGTGAGAAGCCAAACCTTTCCACAGATGCGCTTCTATGTGATATTTCCCCCGAGCAGGCAATAGGCAAAGCAAGGCCCCAGCATGTGAGAAGCCAAACCTTTCCACAGATGCTCTTCTGTGTGATATTTCCCCCGAGCAGGTAATGGTCAAAGCAAGGCCCCAGCATGTGAGAAGCCAAACCTTTCCCCAGATGCGCTTCTAAGTGATATTTCCCCTGAGCAGGCAATGGGCAAAGCCAGGCCCCAGCATGTGAGAAGCCAAACCTTTCCACAGATGCGCTTCTAAGTGATATTTCCCCTGAGCAGGCAATGGGCAAAGCAAGGCCCTAGCATGCGAGAAGCCAAACCTTTCCACAGATGCGCTTCTATGTGATATTTCCCCTGATCAGGCAATGGGCAAAGCAGGGTCCCCAGCATGTGAGAAGCCAAACCTTTCCCCAGATGCGCTTCAATGTGATATTTCCCCCGAGCAGGCAATGGGCAAAGCAATGCCCCACCTTGTGAGAAGCCAAACCTTTCCCCAGATGCGGTTCTATGTGATATTTCCCCTGAGCAGGCAATGGGCATAGCAAGGCCCCCAGCATGTGAGAAGCTACACCTTTCCCCAGATGAGCTTCTATGTGATATTTCCCCTGAGGAGGCAATGGGCACAGCAATGCCCAGCATGCGAGAAGCCAAACCTTTCCACAGATGTCTTCTATGTGATATTTCCCCCGAGCAGGCAATGGGCAAAGCATGGCCCCAGCATGTGAGAAGCCAAACCTTTCCACAGATGAACTTCTATGTGATATTTCCCCTGAACAGGCAATGGGCAAAGCAAGGCCCCAGCATGTGAGAAGCCAAATCTTTCCACAGATGCGCTTCTATGTGATATTTCCCCTGAGCACGCAATGGACAAAGCAGGGCCCCCAGCATGTGAGAAGCCAAACCTTTCCCCAGATGCGCTACTAAGTGATGTTTCCGCTGAGCAGGCAATGGGCAAAGCAGGGCCCCCAGCATGTGAGAAGCCAAACCTTTCCCCAGGTGCTCTTCTAAATGATGTTTCCGCTGAGCAGGCAATGGGCAAAGCAGGGCCCCAGCATGTGAGAAGCCAAACCTTTCCCCAGGTGCGCTTCTATGTGATATTTCCCCTGAGCAGGCAATGGGCACAGCAAGGCCCCCAGCATGTGAGAAGCCAAACCTTTCGCCAGATGCACTTTCCCTGAGCAGGCAATGGGCAAAGCAATGCCCCACCATGTGAAAAGTCAAACCTTTCCCCAGATGCGCTACTACGTGATATTCCGCCTGGGCAGGCAATGGGCACAGCAAGGCCCCCAGCATGCGAGAAGCCAAACCTTTCCCCAGATGCACTTCTATATCATATTTCCCCCGAGCAGGCAATGGGCAAAGCAAGGCCCCAGCATGCGAGAAGACAAACCTTTCCACGGATGCGCTTCTATGTGATATTTCCCCCGAGCAGGCAATGGGCAAAGCAAGGCCCCAGCATGCGAGAAAACAAACCTTTCCACAGATGCGCTTCTGTGTGATATTTTCCCTGAGCATGCAATGGGCAAAGCAAGGCCCCAGCATGCGAGAAGCCGAACCTTTCCACAGATGTGCTTCTGTGTGATATTTCCCCTGAGCAGGCAATATGCAAAGCAAGGCCCCAGCATGTGAGAAGCCAAACCTTTCCACAGATGCGCTTCTATGTGATATTTCCCCCAATCAGGCAATGGGCAAAGCAAGGCCCCAGCATGTGAGAAGCCAAACCTTTCCACAGATGCGCTTCTCTGTGATATTTCCCCCGAGCAGGCAATGGGCAAAGCAAGGCCCCAGCATGTGAGAAGCCAAACCTTTCCACAGATGCGCTTCTGTGTGATATTTCCCCCGATCAGGCAATGGGCAAAGCAAGGCCCCAGCATGTGAGAAGCCAAACCTTTCCCTAGATGAGCTTCTATGTGATATTTCCCCTGAGCAGGCAATGGGCAAAGCAGGGCCCCCAGCATGTGAGAAGCCAAACTTTTCCACAGATGCGCTTCTATGTGATATTTCCCCTGAGCAGGCAATGAGCAAAGCAATGCCCCCAGCATGCGAAAAGCCAAACCTTTCCACAGACGCGCTTCTGTGTAATTTTTCCCCTGAGCAGGCTATGGGCAAAGCAAGGCCCCAGCATGCGAGAAGCCAAACCTTTCCACAAAAGCGCTTCTGTGTGATATTTCCCCTGAGCAGGCAATGGTCAAAGCAAGGCCTCAGCATGTGAAAAGCCAAACCTTTCTCCAGATGCGCTTCTAAGTGATATTTCCCCTGAGCAGGCAACGGGCAAAGCAGGGCCCCCAGCATGTGAGTAGCCAAACCTTTCCCCAGATGCTCTTCTAAGTGATATTCCCCCTGAGCAGGCAATGGGCAAAGCAGGCCCCCCAGCATGCGAGAAGCCAAACCTTTCCACAGATGCGCTACTAAGGGATATTTCCCCTGAGCAGGCAATGGGCAAAGCAATGCCCCAGCATGTGAGAAGCCAAACCTTTCCACAGATGCACTTCTATGTGATATTTCCCCTGAGCAAGCAATGGGCAAAGCAGGGCCCCAGCATGTGAGAAGCCAAACCTTTCCACAGATGCGCTTCTATGTGATATTTCCCCTGAGCAGGCAATGGGCAAAGCAAGGTCCCAGCATGTGAGAAGCCAAACCTTTCCCCAGATGCGCTTCTAAGTGATGTTTCCGCTGAGCAAGCAATGGGCAAAGCAAGGCCCCAGCATGTGAGAAGCCAAACCTTTCCCCAGATGCGTTTTTATGTGATATTTCCCCTGAGCAGGCAATGGGCAAAGCAAGGCCCGAGCATGTGAGAAGCCAAACCTTTCCCTAGGTGCGCTTCTATGTGAAATTTCCCCTGAGCAGGAGATGGGAAAAGCAATGCCCAGCATGCGAGAAGCCAAACCTTTCCCCAGGTGCGCTTCTGTGTGATATTTCCCCATAGCAGGCAATGGGCAAAGCAAGGCCCCAACATGTGAGAAGCCAAACGTTTCCACAGATGCGCTTCTGTGTGATATTTCCCCTGAGCAGGCAATGGGCAAAGCAAGGCCCCAGTATGTGAGAAGGCAAACCTTTCCACAGATGCGCTTCTATGTGATATTTCCCCTGAGCAGGCAATGTGCAAAGCAAGGCCCCAGCATGTGAGAAGCCAAACCTTTCCCCAGATGCACTTCTAAGTGATGTTTCCGCTGAGCAGGCAATGGGCAAAGCAATGCCCCTCCTTGTGAGAAGCCAAACCTTTCCCCAGATGTGCTTCTAAGTGATGTTTCCGCTGAGCAGGCAATAGGCAAAGCAAGGAACCAGCATGTGAGAAGCCAAACCTTTCCCCAGATTCGCTTCTATGTGATATTTCCCCTGAGCAGGCAATGAGCAAAGCAATGTCCTCAGCATGCGAGAAGCCAAACCTTTCCACAGAGGCGCTTCTGTGTAATATTTCCCCTGAGCAGGCAATGGGCAAAGCAAGGCCCCAGCATGCGAGAAGCCAAACCTTTCCACAGATGCGCTTCTGTGTGATATTTCCCATGAGCAGGTAATGGTCAAAGCAAGGCCCCAGCATGTGAGTAGCAAAACCTTTCCACAGATGCTCTTCTGTGTGATATTTCCCCTGAGCAGGTAATGGTCAAAGCAATGCCCCCAGCATGCGAGAAGCCAAACCTTTCCACAGATGCGCTTCTACGTGATATTTCCCCTGAGCATGCAATGGGCAAAGCAAGGCCCCAGCATGTGAGAAGCCAAACCTTTCCACAGATGCGCTTCTATGTGATATTTCCCCTGTGCAGGCAATGGGCAAAGCAAGGCCCCAGCATGTGAGAAGCAAAACCTTTCCACAGGTGCTCTTCTAAATGATATTCCCCCTGAGCAGGCAATGGGCAAAGCAAGACCCCAGCATGTGAGAAGCCGAACCTTTCCCCAGATGCGCTTCTAAGTGATGTTTCCGCTGAGCAGGCAATGAGCAAAGCAATGTCCTCAGCATGCGAGAAGCCAAACCTTTCCACAGAGGCGCTTTTGTGTAATATTTCCCCTGAGCAGGCAATGAGCAAAGCAAGGCCCCAGCATGTGAGAAGCCAAACCCTTCCCCAGATGCTCTTCTAAGTGATATTTCCCCTGAGCAGGCAATGGGCAAAGCAGGGCCCCCAGCATGTGAGAAGCCAAACCTTTCCACAGATGCACTTCTATGTGATATTTCCCCCGAGCAGGCAATGGGCAAAGCAAGGCCCCAGCATGCGAGAAGCCAAACCTTTCCACAGATGCGCTTCTATGTGATATTTCCCCTGAGCAGGCAATGGGCAAAGCAAGGCCCCAGCATGTGAGAAGCCAGACCTTTCCCCAGATGCGCTTCTATGTGATGTTTCCGCTGAGCAGGCAATAGGCAAAGCAAGCCCCCAGCATGTGAGAAGCCAAACCTTTCCCCAGATGCCCTTCTATGTGATATTTCCCCCGAGCAGGCAAAGGGCAAAGCAATGCCCCACTTTGTGAGAAGCCAAACCTTTCCCCAGATGCACTTCTATGTGATATTTCCCCTGAGCAGGTAATGGTCAAAGCAAGGCCCCAGCATGTGAGAAGCCAAACCTTTTCCCAGATGCGCTTCTATGTGATATTTCCCCTGAGCAGGGATTGTGCAAAGCAATGCCCCCAGCATGTGAGAAGCCAAACCTTCCCCAGATTCGCTTCTATGTGATATTTCCCCTGAGCAGGCAATGAGCAAAGCAATGACCCTAGCATGTGAGAAGCCAATCGTTTTCCCAGATGCGCTTCTGTGTAATAATTCACCTGAGCAGGCAATGGGCAAAGCCAGGCCCCCACCTTGTGAGAAGCCAAACCTTTCCCCAGATGAGCTACTACGTGATATTCCCCCTGAGCAGGCAATGGGCACAGCAAGGCCCCCAGCATGTGAGAAGCCAAACCTTTCCCCAGATACACTTTTATGTCATATTTCCCCTGAGCAGGAAATGGGCAAAGCAAGGCCCCAGCATGTGAGAAGCAAAACCTTTCCCCAGATGTGCTTCTATGTGATATTTCCCCTGAGCAGGAAATGAGCAAAGCAATGCCCCCAGCATACGAGAAGCCAAACCTTTCCACAGATGCACTTCTATGTAATATTTCCCCTGAGCAGGCAATGGGCAAAGCAGGGCCCCCCAGCATGCGAGAAGCCAAACCTTTCCCCAGATGTGCTTCTAAGTGATATTTCCCCTGAGCAGGCAATGGGCAAAGCAAGGCCCCAGCAGTGAGAAGCCAAACCTTTCCAAATGCACTTCTATGTGATATTTCCCCTGAGCAGTCAATGGGCAAAGCAAGGCCCCAGCATTTGAGAAGCCAAACCTTTCCCCAGATGCGCTTCTATGTGATATTTCCCCTGAGCAGGCAATGGGCAAAGCAAGGCCCCAGCATGTGAGAAGCCAAACCTTTCCCCAGATGCGCTTCTATGTGATATTTCCCCTGAGCAGGCAATGGGCAAAGCAAGCCCCCAGTGTTAAGATGGATTTCTGAACTCTGTCCTGGAGGGGCAGAGATTCAGAAGGCCAGTCTAGTTTCTTGGAACAGGGTAAACTCTGGACAAGCCAGACCAATCAGGGTAGCGATCGCGGCGGTCAAGTCTAGGTCTCAAGAGGGGTGAGGGTGACTGAAAGCCCGCAATGAGCACACAAAGCAAGGGCACTTACAAATTACTCCAAGCAGGTGTTATATTAAAAATATATACACATTTATTACAAGGCCTTTGTAACATTGAAAGTAGCGAGAAATCACAATAAAACTCAAGTATACCAACACATACCAATCCAATTCAATATATATACAAATACAAACGAGTCTAACGAGTTAGACGCACAAAATGTGTAGACCACCTAGATGGGGAGGAAAACTGGCAGTGCGAATAATAATTAGACTCAGTCCGCCTTCAGAGGCACCTAACTAAAAGGAAGTCCAAGCCCTACGAAGAGTGGAGCCTTGTGCTCAAAAGTACCTGCACACGCTGGTGCAAACGGGCAAAAGGGGAGTCTCTTCGAGGAAATCAGGCAGTTTAGTTCGATGAACAAATGAAGATGAACAGAGCTCCGTGATTCAAGTGCAGCCTCCACTGGGGGCAGAAGCAGAGCGCGAGTACGGAAAGGCGTGCTGTTAGACACAGCGGGGAAAAGCGATGGGCTACGGCAGGAGGGCGACCAGTTCCTAGCGATGCTACTCACCGGTCCCCAATGCCGGCAGACCCAGGGTTCTCCACGTCAGTTTCAGTGCTGGCAGGTTCAGATACGAGCAGGGGACGTCTCGGCGTCGTGTAGATTCCGCAGCAGCAGAAGTTGAGTTGAGGATGTCCCAAACGCAGTGAACCCGCACAGTTTGTTACCACAGCAGGGCAACGCAGCGGCCGTGTGTATTTCAGCCCAATGTACACTACTCACTTCAGACCTGGGAATGCCAAGTGTACGAATCGTGTGAGTGTGTCAGGGACTCTGGATACAGCAGCAACCTGACGGCGGTTACAGAGCAAGACTCCTGGGTAGGCTGGTCAGTCTGCTGGATGGCCCAGAGACACTTCCGAAGGCTTACGTGCAGGAGATGGTGAAGATGCCGAGAATAGTTGTTCCCACTATTCCAAGGGTCGAAGTACCAGTACAGGCCTTCTCGTTCGATCAGAGGTAGAAAGGGTTACACAAAGCGACAGCAGTGCAGAGGAGCAGTCTTTCAGCGGGTCACCAGCGATTCCTCTGTTCAGCCTCGTGGTTGCAGGGTACTTGGCTCCTGTATTCCTTTGTTCGTGAGAACTCAGGAGATCGACATGGTAGTGGTGTTTCCAGCCCCCCTCTTATCCACGGTTCCCTTCGCGCCAAAACGGAGGGGACCCAATGGGAGATCTGCTCATAAAACACTCACACCATACATGGACCTATCACGGACCACGTTGGTCCCAGGCATTTACGACACCCTAGACTCTCTGGCGCCCAGGATGTGTATTCGGACCAGACATCCCCGCCCACATCCTGGAGGCACACACAAGGCCTGTAGAAGCCCTCAAAAGCATCTGTGTTTTTCGGGAAAGTACATGCCCAAATAAGGAATTCCCCGGGTCGGCTCGACCGGGGGCAGGTGAAGGGGGAAAGACGGTCAGCGGACAGGACAAAGAGCCTCGTGGTCTGGCCATTTTGGGAGCCAGGCCACCATTTTGGGCTAAGCGCGAAAAACGCGCTTAAACGCCAAAAGGAGCTCAAAAACACAAAGAAACGATCGCTGCCACCAGTCCCGTCCGTGATTCACTTGCACCGTTCAGTAACAATCCAAAGAGAGTATCTAGGGCCTGAAGAAGACTAGAGACCCAAGAGAGCAGTAACTTAGCTTACAGTGCCCTCTTGTGCCATGTTGCGCGAGAGCTGCAACATGATAAAGAAACTACGGAAAACAACGTTTCCCGGTACTGACTGTCTTAAGGGCATGTCAGTTTCCCCGTAAGAATGGAGTGAAAGCCCAGAGGAGTGCGGCAGAAGGCTGCACTTTTCTGGCAAAGTCTAGATCCAGGTGAAAACAACAGCAAAAAGTTTAGGGGTTGCCACATGGAAGGGAAATTGCCCACAATTAAGAAATCTTTCCTAACACCCAGCATGTGAGAAGCCAAACCTTTCCCCAGATGCGCTTCTAAGTGATGTTTCCGCTGAGCAGGCAATGGGCAAAGCAAGGCCCCAGCATGTGAGAAGCCAAACCTTTCCCCAGATGCGCTTCTATGTGATATTTCCCCTGAGCAGGCAATGGGCAAAGCAGGGCCCCCAGCATGTGAGAAGCCAACCCTTTCCACAGATGCGCTTCTGTGTGATATTTCCCCTGAGCAGGCAATGGGCAGAGCAAGACCCCAGCATGCGAGAAGCCAAACCTTTCCACAGATGCGCTTCTGTGTGATATTTCCCCTGAGCAGGCAATGGGCAAAGCAGAGCCCCCAGCATGTGAGCAGACACACCTTTCCACAGATGCGCTTCTGTGTGATATTTCCCCTGAGCAGGCAATGGGCAAAGCCAGGCCCCCAGCATGTGGGAAGCCAAACCTTTCCCCAGATGCGCTTCTATGTGATATTTCTCCCAAGCAGGCAATGGGCAAAGCAATGCCCCAGCATGTGAGAAGCCAAACCTTTCCCCAGATGCCCTTCTATGTGATATTTCCCCCGAGCAGACAATAGGCACAGCAAGGCCCCCAGCATGTGAGAAGCCAAAGCTTTCCCCATACGCGCTTCTATGTGATATTTCCCCTGAGCAGGCAATGGGCAAAGCAATGTCCCCAGCATGCGAGAAGCCAAACCTTTCTACAGAGGCGCTTCTGTGTAATATTTCTCCTGAGCAGGCAATGGGCAAAGCAAGGCCCCAGCATGTGAGAAGCCAAACCTTTCCACAGAGGCGCTTCTGTGTAATATTTCTCCTGAGCAGGCAATGGGCAAAGCAAGGCCCCAGCATGCGAGAAGCCAAACCTTTCCACAGATGCGCTTCTGTGTGATATTTCCCCTGAGCAGGTAATGGTCAAAGCAGGGCCCCCAGCATGTGAGTAGCAAAACCTTTCCACAGATGCTCGTCTAAGTGATATTCCCCCTGAGCAGGCAATGGGCAAAGCAAGGCCCCAGTATGAGAGAAGCCAAACCTTTCCACAGATGCGCTTCTATGTGATATTTCCCCTGAGCAGGCAATGGGCAAGGCAAGGCCCCAGCATGTGAGAAGCCAAACCTTTCCCCCGATGCGCTTCTAAGTGATGTTTCCGCTGAGCAGGCAATAGGCAAAGCAAGGAATCAGCATGTGAGAAGCCAAACCTTTCCCCAGATTCGCTTCTATATGATATTTCCCCAGAGTAGGCAATGAGCAAAGCAATGCCCCCAGCATGCGAGAAGCCAAACCTTTCCCCAGATGCGCTTCTATTTGATATTTCCCCTGAGCAGGCAATGGGCAAAGCAATACCCCAGCATGTGAGAAGCCAAACCTTTCCACAGATGCGCTTCTGTGTGATATTTCCCCTGAGCAGGCAATGGGCAAAGCAGGGCCACCAGCATGCGAGAAGCCAAACCTTTCCACAGATGCGCTTCTGTGTGATATTTCCCCTGAGCAGGCAATGGGCAAAGCAGGGCCACCAGCATGCGAGAAGCCAAACCTTTCCACAGATGCGCTTCTATGTGATATTTCCCCTGAGCAGGCAATGAGCAAAGCAATGTCCCCAGCATGCGAGAAGCCAAACCTTTCCACAGAGGCGCTTCTGTGTAATATTTCCCCTGAGCAGGCAATGAGCAAAGCAAGGCTCCAGCATGCGAGAAGCCAAACCTTTCCACAGATGCGCTTTTGTGTGATATTTCCCCTGAGCAGGCAATGGGCAAAGCAGGGCCCCCAGCATGCGAGAAGCCAAACCTTTCCACAGATGCGCTTCTATGTGATATTTCCCCTGAGCAGGCAATGAGCAAAGCAATGTCCCCAGCATGCGAGAAGCCAAACCTTTCCCCACATGCGCTTCTGTGTGATATTTCCCTTGAGCTGTCACGTTGATCACCTTCCGCCCCCTGCTCCTCACCTGAATATTCTTCTTGGCTTTCTTGGACACTGGATGGCTTCTTCCGTAGTACCTTGGGATGTTCCTTAGATGGTTTCTCCTTTGACTTCCTGTCATGCAAGTAAGGCCTGGCTCCCTCGGAGGCCACCTCGACAGGGAATGGGACCTGTCTTGAGGGGGGCCCCGAGGAGCCAATCCCCAAAAAGACAGGGAAAAAGCCGATGGATGGCACAAAAAACCCTGCAGACTGTTCCAGGAAGGATACTCGAGTCGAGTATAGTTGCAAGAGGCAGACCGGTAAAGTTCTGGGGTGACTTTCACTTCTCAGGATCACATAGGAAGCCGACTGGGAAAGCCCCAGGAATAATATACCAGCAAAGAGTACGAGGTATTGGGAGGAGTAGTAGAGTACTGTAAGCTTCACAGAAGAATCCGTAACAATTTCAGAAGAGAGCGATGGAAGCAGAAAGGATAGAAAGAGAGGGAGAGACTAGAAGCCAGGTATAGTCCCAAACCCAAAGGATAGACAGAACCCCGAAGCTAATAGAGGAGAACGCGAGGAGGCGCGAGAGTGGCGGAGGAGACCGCGAGTCGGAACGGCAGGGCGCCGAAGGTAAGGAATCAGAGTGGAAAGATGAGCGGCAGACGCCGCAGAAAGAAGGAAGCAAGGTAAAATCGTAGGCTGGGCAAGTAGAGTGAAGCGCAGGTAGAAAACGGTAGAAGGCTGGGAGGAGGCTACTCGGAGGAGTAGCCGAGCAAGCGTATCGTTGAAAATCACAGATACAACGCGCAGGTAAGTGGGCGGGGCTGGTTTAAGTAGCGGCGGCCGCCATGTTGGTTGAGGGCTAGGCCGTTACTGTTAGGTTCTTCGTGGTAGTGCTTTCCAATCGTGCCATAGCTTCCAGGGACGGATCATGACAGTATGGCCTCTCCCTCCCCGGAACCCCCCTGGTTTTCCTGGATACCTCAGATGAAACCTTCTTACGAGTCTGGGTGCGTGAAGATGGTACCTGGGTTCCCACGTCCTTTCATCTTCGGAATATCCCTTCCAATGGACCAGATATTGGAGTCTCCCTCGGTGGTAACGTGAATCCACTAAGTAATCAACCTCGTATTCTTGGGATTCCTTTACCTTCGGAGTCTTAGTCTTCTGAGTCTTGCGGTGAAAAGGATCCTCCTTGTATTCCTTGAGTAATGAGGTGTGGAAGACTGGATGTACTCTTTGAAGACCCTTAGGTAAGCGTAGTTCATAAGCTACGGGGTTGATCTGTCTGATGATGGAATAAGGACCCAGGTATCGAGGTGCAAATTTTCCTGTGTGTATCCATCTAGGAAGATGTTTGGTAGATAACCAGACTCTCTGTCCTGGCTTCCATTCTGGATTGGACCGTCGACTTCTATCCGCCCATCTTTTCTGTGTGAGCTGACTGCCTTCCAGTGCTTCTCTAGCCATTCTATGAACTTCCTTGAGTTCAGACAACCTGTTGTCTATGGCGGGAGATTGGGTAGGTTGCATTCCGGTCCAGGGCAGTTGTTGTGGATGATACCCGTAAGTGCAGTAGAATGGACTCATGCGAATGGACGTGTGGTAATTGTTATTATAGGCGAATTCGGCCTGAGAGAGAAAGGCTGACCATCTTTCTTGTTTGTGAGGTGAATTGGGTTCCGCAGTCCGAAATGATGGTCCGAGGCAATCCATGGAGACGAATGACATCTCTGAGAAAGATCGAAGCCGTCTCTGGAGCTGACGGAAGACCTGAAAGAGCAGAAAAATGAGCCATCTTGCTGCAGGTGTCTACAGTGACCATAATTGCTGTCTTATTCTCGGATTCCGGCAGGTCAACAATAAAATCCATGGAAATCAGTTCCCAGGGTCTAGTGGGTAGGATAGGCTGTTGCAACTGGCCCAAAGATTTGCCTGTTTGGTATTTGTTGGCGGCGCATACGGGACAGGTGGTTACATATCTTTTAACATCCTTGGGTAGTCCTGCCCACCAGAATCTGCGGCTTATGAGTTCCTGTGTTTTCTTGATACCTGGGTGTGCCGCTAGGGGGGTATCGTGGCACCATGATAGTATCTGTTCTTGAAGCTCTCTGGAAGGGTGAAACAGCTCTGTACCATGGTAGTATAGACCGTCATTGGCCTGAGTGACGGAGGCGGGTATGGCCGGTAGATGACTGTATTGGGTTACCAGATCTTGTAGAAGTGGCACGACCCTAGCCATAATCTTCAGATTTGGGAACAAGAGGTCATGCTCTTGCGGTAGGTTGTTTTCCTCTCCTTGGCATCTGGAGAGTGCATCTGCCATCTTGTTTTCAGTACCCGGTACATATGAAATGGTGAACTCAAATTGGGAAAAGTAATAGGCCCATCTGGCATGTCGAGCATTGGTGCACTCAATCTGCTGCAATACCCAGAGGTTGCGATGATCTCTAAGTATTTGGAAAGGATAAGCTGCTCCCAAGAGTAGGTGCCTCCACTCTTGACAGGCTGATTTTATGGCAAGTAATTCTCTTTCCAGAACTGAGTAATTACGTTCACTTTTCGTCAGAGTCCTTGAGTAATAAGCGACTGGATGTTTGAGGCCATCGTCCGTTCTTTGTAGAAGTACGGCTCCCAGTGCTCCTCCAGACGCGTCTGTTTCCACGATAAAGGGTCTTGTTTGATCAGGTTGTACAAGTATGGGAGCCGAAGTAAATAACTCCTTAAGGCGCAAAAATGCCCTCTTCTGTTCTGGACCAAAAACGTACTTAACTCCTTTCTTGAGAAGACCGGTAATAGGTAACATCAGGTCGGAAAAGTTAGTGATGAACTGGCGATAGAAATTGGCTAAACCCAAGAATATTTGAACCTCCTTTATTCCTCTAGGTTCTTTCCATTCGATGATGGCTCTAATCTTCTCGGGTTCCATCTGGATTCCTTCCTTGGATAGGATATAACCTAGATAAGAAACAGTTGTTACTTCAAACTGGCATTTCTCGGGTTTTACCAGAAGGTGGTTAGACTGGAGTCGGTGTAACACCTGTCTCACATGTTCTTGGTGTTCTGGAAGCCTTTCAGAGTAGATAAGGATGTCATCCAGATAAATGACAACAGACACAAACAACATGTCAGAAAAGATCTTATCTATAAATCTTTGGAAAACAGCTGGGGCATTCACGAGACCAAAGGGCATGACACGGTATTCGTATAACCCGAACGGGGTTCGAAATGCGGTCTTCCATTCGTCGCCTGTCCTTATCCTGAGAAGATGATAGGCTCCCCTGAGGTCTAGTTTCGTGAAATAAGAGGCCCCTCTGACCGCTTCCAGAATGTCTCTGATTAAAGGCATAGGATAGCGGTCACGAACAGTGATCTGGTTGAGTCCCCTGTAACCAATACAAGGCTGCAATTCGGTGGTGTCTTTTTTGGGGATGAAGAATAACGATGCTCCCCCGGACGATCGGGATTCCTGAATGAGTCCGTTCTGAAGGTTATCGTCCAAGTAGATCCGTAAGGCTAGCTTATCGGAAGGAGACAAAGGATACATTCTACCAAAGGGAACTGCGGACCCTGGAAGAAGATCTAAGACACAGTCCTCTGGTAGATTGGGAGGTAATAGCTTGGGTACAGTGTCCTGAAACACCTCAGCATATTCCTGGTATCGTAGGGGAATAGCAGCTACCACCTTATGCTGGGGTGCTCGGTGCTCCTTGTTCTCTCCCTGGGTAGGGGGATTGATGGTACAGTGGTCCTTACAATAAGTAGAGTTGAAACGCACAACATTGGTGGTCCAATTGATCTGTGACGTCTAAGCCATGGAATACCTATCACCAAAGGAAATCTGCTCGAATCAGGTCAAATATCATAGATTCATGGTGTTCTCCCAAGACCAAGTGTAAGGGTAAAGTCTCGGAATCTATGGGGCCTGAGGACAAGGGTTCACTGTCTACCCCTTCTACAGGGATTGGTTTCTCCTTGCGTCTAATGGCGATTCGTTGTGCCTTAGCCCATTCGATATCCATAAAGTTTCCTGCGGCTCCGCAGTCCAGCATGGCTAGAACTTCTATGGGGGAGGATTCTGTAGTCCATAGTTGAACCCGAAAGATCATTAGACTGTTGTCTTCCCTTAGTTCCGAGGGTCGGGTAAGGTTGCAAGGGCTGCTTCTTGTTCCCCCGAGACCACCCTTGCAAAGGACCGAGGGTTGGAGTTTTCCTTTCTTCGTGGAGGTACTTCCGGGCAGTCCCTGAGTAAATGCTTCGAGGATCCGCAGTATAAACAGAGACCGGAGTCTCTCCTTCTTTTGCGTTCTGCAGGCGTCAAAGGACCTCGGGCTGTTCCTATCTGCATTGGTTCTTCTGATGTCGGCATGTCTTTGGGAGGATGTGGAGCAGGGCTAGGTGATGGTAGATTGAGCCGAGGTCTCCTTCTTTCCTGTCGGCGTTCAGATAGCCGGTACTCCAATTGTAGGGTCAGTGTCATGAGATCTTGGAACGACGGTGGGCGAGCTACCCTAGCCAACTCGTCCTTTAGTTCGTCCTGGAGACCTCTCCTAAATATCGTTTGCTTAGCCGAATCAGGCCAGTCTGTCTTCGCCGCTAGTCTCAGAAATCGGGATATGTAGGTCTGCACGTCTGTGTTCCCCTGTTTCACATCGAGAATTGCCTCAAGAGAGGTGTATAGGACCTCAGGACGATTGAATCTCCCTTTGAAGAGATCCACAAACTGGTCATAGTTGGACAGAGCGGCATTGTTTCTGGTCACCAAAGGGGTGGCCCAAGCCAAGGCATTCCCTGTTAGGTTGGTGATAAGAAAACCGACCCTAGCTCTAGCAGTTTCAAATGCATAAGGTCGAAAGACGAAGTGAACTTGGCAGGCGTCTAAGAATTCCTTTAGACCTCCGGGATAACCATCATACTTTCCAAATGTAAGAGGAATAGGCGGCAAATCCCCTTGGTCATCTCTACGGAAGACCACTTGTTGGCGTAAAGCGGCGTTCGCAGTCTTCAGAGCTTGTACTTCTATGGTTAAACCCTGTAAGGCGGCAACCAACTCCTGGTACTGTTCCAGAGAAGCCATGGTTACGTTCGGGCGTTGTATTCTGTCACGTTGATCACCTTCCGCCCACTGCTCCTCACCTGAAGATTCTTCTTGGCTTTCTTGGACACTGGATGGCTTCTTCCGTAGTACCTTGGGATGTTCCTTAGATGGTTTCTCCTTTGACTTCCTGTCATGCAAGTAAGGCCTGGCTCCCTCGGAGGCCACCTCGACAGGGAATGGGACCTGTCTTGAGGGGGGCCCCGAGGAGCCAAGCCCCAAAAAGACAGGGAAAAAGCCGATGGATGGCACAAAAAACCCTGCAGACTGTTCCAGGAAGGATACTCGAGTCGAGTATAGTTGCAAGAGGCAGACCGGTAAAGTTCTGGGGTGACTTTCACTTCTCAGGATCACATAGGAAGCCGACTGGCAAAGCCCCAGGAATAATATACCAGCAAAGAGTACGAGGTATTGGGAGGAGTAGTAGAGTACTGTAAGCTTCACAGAAGAATCCGTAACAATTTCAGAAGAGAGCGATGGAAGCAGAAAGGATAGAAAGAGAGGGAGAGACTAGAAGCCAGGTATAGTCCCAAACCCAAAGGATAGACAGAACCCCAAAGCTAATAGAGGAGAACGCGAGGAGGCGCGAGAGTGGCGGAGGAGACCGCGAGTCGGAACGGCAGGGCGCCGAAGGTAAGGAATCAGAGTGGAAAGATGAGCTGCAGTCGCCGCAGAAAGAAGGAAGCAAGGTAAAATCGTAGGCTGGGCAAGTAGAGTGAAGCGCAGGTAGAAAACGGTAGAAGGCTGGGAGGAGGCTACTCGGAGGAGTAGCTGAGCGAGCGTATCGTTGAAAATCACAGATACAACGTGCAGGTAAGTGGGCAGGGCTGGTTTAAGTAGCGGCGGCCGCCATGTTGGTTGAGGGCTAGGCCGTTACTGTTAGGTTCTTCGTGGCAGTGCTTTCCAATCGTGCCATAGCTTCCAGGGACGGATCATGACATGAGCAGGCAATGGTCAAAGCAAGGCCCCAGCATGTGAGAAGCCAAACCCTTCCCCAGATGTGCTTCTAAGTGATATTTCCCCTGAGCAGGCAATGGGAAAAGCAGGGCCCCCAGCATGTGAGTAGCGAAACCTTTCCACAGATGCTCTTCTAAGTGATGTTTCCGCTGAGCAGGCAATAGGCAAAGCAAAGAACCAGCATGTGAGAAGCCAAACCTTTCCCCAGATGCGCTTCTATGTGATACTTCCCCCTGAGCAGGCAATGGGCAAAGCAGGGCCCCCACCATGTGAGAAGCCCAACCTTTCCACAGATGCGCTTCTATGTGATATTTCCCCTGATCAGGCAATGGGCAAAGCAGAGCCCCCAGCATGTGAGAAGCAAAACCTTTCCCCAGATGCCCTTCTATGTGATATTTCCCCCGAGCAGGCAATGGGCAAAGCAATGCCCCACCTTGTGAGAAGCCAAACCTTTCCCCAGATGCGCTTCTTTGTGATATTTCCCCTGAGCAGGTAATGGTCAAAGCAAGGCCCCAGCATGTGAGAAGCCAAACCTTTCCCCAGATGCGCTTCTAAGTGATATTTCCCCTGAGCAGGCAATGGGCAAAGCAGGGCCCCCAGCATGTGAGTAGCAAAACCTTTCCACAGAGGCACTTCTGTGTAATATTTCCCCTGAGCAGGCAATGGGCAAAGCAAGGCCCCAGCATGCGAGAAGCCAAACCTTTCCACAGATGCGCTTCTGTGTGATATTTCCCCTGAGCAGGTAATGGTCAAAGCAAGGCCCCAGCATGTGAGAAGCCAAACCTTTCCCCAGATGCGCTTCTAAGTGGTATTTCCCCTGAGCAGGCAATGGGAAAAGCAGGGCCCCCAGCATGTGAGTAGCAAAACCTTTCCACAGATGCTCTTTTAAGTGATATTCCCCCTGAGCAGGCAATGTGCAAAGCAAGGCCCCAGCATGTGAGAAGCCAAACCTTTCCCCAGATGCGCTTCTAAGTGATATTTCCGCTGAGCAGGCAATAGGCAGAGCAAGGCCCCCAGCATGTGAGAAGCCAAATCTTTCCCCAGATGTGCTTCAATGTGATATTTCCCCCGAGCAGGCAATGGGCAAAGCAATTCCCCACCTTGTGAGAAGCTAAACCTTTCCCCAGATGCACTTCAAAGTGATATTTCCCCTGATCAGGCAATGGGCAAAGCAGGGCCCCCAGCATGTGAGAAGCCAAACCTTTCCACAGATGCGCTTCTATGTGATATTTCCCCTGATCAGGCAATGGGCAAAGCAGGGCCCCCAGCATGTGAGAAGCCAAACCTTTTCCCAGATGCGCTTCTATGTGATATTTCCCCTGATCAGGCAATGGGCAAAGCAGGGCCCCCAGCATGTGAGAAGCCAAATCTTTCCCCAGATGTGCTTCAATGTGATATTTCCCCCGAGCAGGCAATGGGCAAAGCAATTCCCCACCTTGTGAGAAGCTAAACCTTTCCCCAGATGCGCTTCTAAGTGATGTTTCCGCTGAGCAGGCAATAGGCAAAGCAAGGAACCAGCATGTGAGAAGCCAAACCTTTCCCCAGATTCACTTCTATGTGATAATTCCCCTGAGCAGGCAATGAGCAAAGCAATGACCCCAGCATGCGAGAAGCCAAACCTTTCCACAGAGGCGCTTCTGTGTAATATTTCCCCTGAGCAGGCAATGGGCAATGCAAGGCCCCAGCATGCGAGAAGCCAAACCTTTCCACAGATGCGCTTGTGTGTGATATTTCCCCTGAGCAGGTAATGGTCAAAGCAAGGCCCCAGCATGTGAGAAGCCAAACCTTTCCCCAGATGCGCTTCTAAGTGATATTCCCCCTGAGCATGCAATGGGCAGAGCCAGACCCCAGCATGCGAGAAGCCAAACCTTTCCGCAGATGCGCTTCTATGTGATATTTCCCCTGAGCAGGTAATGGTCAAAGCAAGGCCCCAGCATGTGAGAAGCCAAACCCTTCCCCAGATGCCCTTCTAAGTGATATTTCCCCCGAGCAGGCAATGGTCAAAGCAAGGCCCCAGCATGTGAGAAGCCAAACCGTTCTCCAGATGCGCTTCCAAGTGATATTTCTGCTGAGCAGGCAATGGGCAAAGCAGGGCCCCCAGCATGTGAGTAGCAAAACCTTTCCCCAAATGCGCTTCTATGTGATATTTCCCCTGACCAGGCAATGGGCAAAGCAAGGCCCCAGCATGTGAGAAGCCAAACCTTTCAAAATGCGCTTCTATGTGATATTTCCCCTGAGCAGGCAATGGGCAAAGCAAGGCCCCAGCATGTGAGAAGCCAAACCTTTCCCCAGATGCGCTTCTATTTGATATTTCCCCTGAGCAGGCAATGGGCAAAGCATTGCCCCCAGCATGTGAGAAGCCAAACCTTTCCACAGATGCGCTTCTAAGTGATATTTCCCCTGAGCAGGCAATGGGCAAAGCAGGGCCCCCAGCATGTGAGAAGCCAAACCTTTCCCCAGATGCGCTTCTATGTCATATTTCCCCTGAGCAGGCAATGAGCAAAGCAAGGCCCAGCATGCGAGAAGCCAAACCTTTCCACAGATGCGCTTCTGTGTGATATTTCCCCTGAGCAGGCAATGGGCAGAGCAAGGCCCCAGCATGTGAGAACACAAACCTTTCCAGATGCGCTTCTATGTGATATTTCCCCTGAGCAAGCAATGAGCAAAGCAAGGCCCCAGCATGTGAGAAGCCAAACCTTTCCCCAGATGCGCTTCTATGTGATATTTCCCCTGAGCAGGCAATGGGCAAAGTAAGGCCCCAGCATGCGAGAAGCCAAACCCTTCCCCAGATGCGCTTCTATGTGATATTTCCCCAGAGCAGGCAATGGGCAAAGCAAGGCCCCAGCATGTGAGAAGCCAAACCTTTTCCAAGATTCGCTTCTAAGTGATGTTTCCGCTGAGCAGGCAATAGGCAAAGCAAGGCCCCAGCATGTGAGAAGCCAAACCTTTCCCCAGATGCGCTTCTATGTGATGTTTCCCCTGAGCAGGAGATGGGAAAAGCAATGCCCAGCATGCGAGAAGCCAAACCTTTCCCCAGATGCGCTTCTGTGTGATATTTCCCCTGAGCAGGAAATGGGGAAAGCAAGGCCCCAGCATGTGAGAAGCCAAACCTTTTCCCAGATGCGCTTCTATGTGATATTTCCCCTGAGCAGGCAATGGGAAAAGCAAGGCCCCAGCATGTGAGAAGCCAAACCTTTCCCCAGATGTGCTTCTAAGTGATGTTTCCGCTGAGCAGGCAATGGGCAAAGCAAGGCCCCAGCATGTAAGAAGCCACACCTTTCCCCAGATGTGCTTCTATGTGATATTTCCCCTGAGCAGGCAATTGGCAAAGCAGGGCCCCCAGCATGCGAGAAGCCAAACCTTTCCCCAGATGCGCTTCTAATTGATATTTCCCCTGAGCAGGCAATGGGCAAAGCAGGGCCCCCAGCATGTGAGAAGCCAAACCTTTCCCCAGATGCGCTTCTATGTGATATTTCCCCTGAGCAGGCAATGAGCAAAGCAAGGCCCAGCATGCTTGAAGCCAAACCTTTCCACAGATGCGTTTCTGTGTGATATTTCCCCTGAGCAGGCAATGGGCAGAGCAAGGCCCCAGCCTGTGAGAAGACAAACCTTTCCAGATGCGCTTCTATGTGATATTTCCCCTGAGCAGGCAATAGGCAAAGCAAGGCCCCAGTTGTGAGAAGCCAAACCTTTCCCCAGATGCGCTTCTATGTGATATTTCCCCTGATCAGGCAATGGGCAAAGTAGGGCCCCCAGCATGTGAGAAGCCAAACCTTTCCCCAGATGCACTTCTATGTGATATTTCCCCTGATCAGGCAATGGGCAAAGCAAGGCCCCAGCATGTGAGAAGCCAAACCTTTCCTTAGATGCGCTTCTATGTGATATTTCCCCTGAGCAGGCAATGGGCAAAGCAAGACCCGAGCATGTGAGAAGCCAAACCTTTCCCCAGATGCGCTTCTAATTGATATTTCCCCTGAGCAGGCAATGGGCAAAGCAGGGCCCCCAGCATGTGAGAAGCCAAACCTTTCCCCAGATGCGCTTCTATGTGATATTTCCCCTGAGCAGGCAATGAGCAAAGCAAGGCCCAGCATGCTTGAAGCCAAACCTTTCCACAGATGCGTTTCTGTGTGATATTTCCCCTGAGCAGGCAATGGGCAGAGCAAGGCCCCAGCCTATGAGAAGACAAACCTTTCCAGATGCGCTTCTATGTGATATTTCCCCTGAGCAGGCAATAGGCAAAGCAAGGCCCCAGTTGTGAGAAGCCAAACCTTTCCCCAGATGCGCTTCTATGTGATATTTCCCCTGATCAGGCAATGGGCAAAGTAGGGCCCCCAGCATGTGAGAAGCCAAACCTTTCCCCAGATGCACTTCTATGTGATATTTCCCCTGATCAGGCAATGGGCAAAGCAAGGCCCCAGCATGTGAGAAGCCAAACCTTTCCTTAGATGCGCTTCTATGTGATATTTCCCCTGAGCAGGCAATGGGCAAAGCAAGACCCGAGCATGTGAGAAGCCAAACCTTTCCCAGGTGCGCTTCTATTTGATATTTCCCCTGAGCAGGCAATGGGAAAAGCAGGGCCCCCAGCATGTGAGAAGCCAAACCTTTCCCCAGATGCGCTTCTATGTCATATTTCCCCTGAGCAGGCAATGAGCAAAGCAAGGCCCAGCATGCGAGAAGCCAAACCTTTCCACAGATGCGCTTCTGTGTGATATTTCCCCTGAGCAGGCAATGGGCAGAGCAAGGCCCCAGCATGTGAGAACACAAACCTTTCCAGATGCGCTTCTATGTGATATTTCCCCTGAGCAAGCAATGAGCAAAGCAAGGCCCCAGCATGTGAGAAGCCAAACCTTTCCCCAGATGCGCTTCTATGTCATATTTCCCCTGAGCAGGCAATGAGCAAAGCAAGGCCCAGCATGCGAGAAGCCAAACCTTTCCACAGATGCGCTTCTGTGTTATATTTCCCCTGAGCAGGCAATGGGCAGAGCGAGGCCCCAGCCTGTGAGAAGACAAACCTTTCCAGATGCGCTTCTATGTGATATTTCCCCTGAGCAGGCAATAGGCAAAGCAAGGCCCCAGTTGTGAGAAGCCAAACCTTTCCCCAGATGCGCTTCTATGTGATATTTCCCCTGATCAGGCAATGGGCAAAGTAGGGCCCCCAGCATGTGAGAAGCCAAACCTTTCCCCAGATGCGCTTCTATGTGATATTTCCCCTGATCAGGCAATGGGCAAAGCAAGGCCCCAGCATGTGAGAAGCCAAACCTTTCCCTAGGTGCGCTTCTATGTGATATTTCCCCTGAGCAGGCAATGGGCAAAGCAAGACCCGAGCATGTGAGAAGCCAAACCTTTCCCAGGTGCGCTTCTATGTGATGTGTCCCCTGAGCAGGAGATGGGAAAAGCAATGCCCAGCATGCGAGAAGCCAAACCTTTCCCCAGATGCGCTTCTGTGTGATATTTCCCCTGAGCAGGAAATGGGCAAAGCAAGGCCCCAGCATGTGAGAAGCCAAACCTTTCCCCAGATGCGCTTCTATGTGATATTTCCCCTCAGCAGGCAATGGGCAAAGCAAGGCCGCAGCATGTGAGAAGCCAAACCTTTCCCCAGATGCGCTTCTGTGTGATATTTCCCCTGAGCAGGAAATGGGCAAAGCAAGGCCCCAGCATGTGAGAAGCCAAACCTTTCCCCAGATGTGCTTCTAAATGATGTTTCCGCTGAGCAGGCAATGGGCAAAGCAAGGCCCCAGCATGTAAGAAGCCAAACCTTTCCCCAGATGCGCTTCTATGTTATATTTCCCCTGAGCAGGCAATGGGCAGAGCAAGGCCCCAGCCTGTGAGAAGACAAACCTTTCCAGATGCGCTTCTATGTGATATTTCCCCTGAGCAGCCAATAGGCAAAGCAAGGCCCCAGTTGTGAGAAGCCAAACCTTTCCCCAGATGCGCTTCTATGTGATGTTTCCCCTGATCAGGCAATGGGCAAAGCAGGGCCCCCAGCATGTGAGAACCCAAACCTTTCCCCAGATGCGCTTCTATGTGATATTTCCCCTGATCAGGCAATGGGCAAAGCAAGGCCCCAGAATTTGAGAAGCCAAACCTTTCCCTAGATGCGCTTCTATGTGATATTTCCCCTGAGCAGGCAATGGGCAAAGCAGGGCCCCCAACATGTGAGAAGCCAAACCTTTCCACAGATGCGCTTCTATGTGATATTTCCCCTGAGCAGGCAATGAGCAAAGCAATGCCCCCAGTATCCGAAAAGCCAAACCTTTCCACAGACGTGCTTCTGTGTAATATTTCCCCTGAGCAGGCAATGGGCAAAGCAAGGCCCCAGCATGCGAGAAGCCAAACCTTTCCACAAAAGCGCTTCTGTGCGATATTTCCCCTGAGCAGGCAATGGGCAAAGCAAGGCCCCAGCATGTGAGAAGCCAAACCGTTCTCCAGATGCGCTTCCAAGTGATATTTCCGCTGAGCAGGCAATGGGCAAAGCAGGGCCCCCAGCATGTGAGTAGCAAAACCTTTCCACAGATGCTCTTCTAAGTGATATTTCCCCTGAGCAGGCAATGGGCAAAGCAGGGCCCCCAGCATGCGAGAAGCCAAAACTTTCCCCAGATGCTCTTCTAAGTGATATTTCCCCTGAGCAGGCAATGGGCAAAGCAAGGCCCCAGCATGTGAGAAGCCAAACCTTTCCCCAGATGCGTTTCTATTTGATATTTCCCCTGAGCAGGCAATGGGCAAAGCAATGCCCCCACCATGCGAGAAGCCAAACCTTTCTACAGACGCGCTTCTATGTGATATTTCCCCTGAGCAGGCAATGGGCAAAGCAAGGCCCAGCATGCGAGAAGCCAAACCTTTCCACAGATGCGCTTCTGTGTGATATTTCCCCTGAGCAGGCAATGGGCAGAGCAAGGCCCCAGCATGTGAGAAGACAAACCTTTCCAGATGCGCTTCTATGTTATTTTTCCCCTGAGCAAGCAATGAGCAAAGCAAGGCCCCAGCATGTGAGAAGCCAAACCTTTCCCCAGATGCGCTTCTATGTGATATTTCCCCTGAGCAGGCAATGGGCAAAGTAAGGCCCCAGCATGCGAGAAGCGAAACCCTTCCCCAGATGCGCTTCTATGTGATATTTCCCATGAGCAGGCAATGGGCAAAGCAAGGCCCCAGCATGTGAGAAGCCAAACCTTTTCCAAGATTTGCTTCTAAGTGATGTTTCCGCTGAGCAGGCAATAGGCAAAGCAAGGCCCCAGCGTGTGAGAAGCCAAAACTTTCCCCAGATGCGATTCTATGTGATATTTCCCCTGAGCAGGCAATGGGCAAAGCAAGACCCGAGCATGTGAGAAGCCAAACCTTTCCCCAGGTGCGCTTCTATGTGATATTTCCCCTAAGCAGGAAATGGGCAAAGCAAGGCCCCAGCATGTGAGAAGCCAAACCTTTCCCCAGATGCGCTTCTATGTGATATTTCCCCGAAGCAGGCAATGGGCAAAGCAAGGCCCCAGCATGTGAGAAGCCAAACCTTTCCCCAGATGCGCTTCTGTGTGATATTTCCCCTGAGCAGGAAATGGGCAAAGCAAGGCCCCAGCATGTGAGAAGCCAAACCTTTCCCCAGATGTGCTTCTATGTGATATTTCCCCTGAGCCGGCAATGGGGAAAGCAAGGCCCCAGCATGTGAGAAGCCAAACCTTTCCCCAGATGTGCTTCTAAGTGATGTTTCTGCTGAGCAGGCAATAGCAAAGCAAGGCCCCAGAATGTAAGAAGCCAATCCTTTCCCCAGATGCGCTTCTATGTGATATTTCCCCTGAGCAGGCAATGGGCAAAGCAGGGCCCCCAGCATGTGAGAAGCCAAACCTTTCCCCAGATGCGCTTCTAAGTGATATTTCCCCTGAGCAGGCAATGGGCAAAGCAGGGCCCCCAGCATGTGAGAAGCCAAACCTTTCCCCAGATGCGCTTCTATGTGATATTTCCCCTGAGCAGGCAATGAGCAAAGCAAGGCCCAGCATGCGAGAAGCCAAACCTTTCCACAGATGCGCTTCTATGTGATATTTCCCCTGAGCAGGCAATAGGCAAAGCAAGGCCCCAGTTGTGAGAAGCCAAACCTTTCCCCAGATGCGCTTCTATGTGATATTTCCCCATATCAGGCAATGGGCAAAGCAGGGCCCCCAGCATGTGAGAAGCCAAACCTTTCCCCAGATGCGCTTCTATTTGATATTTCCCCCAAGCAGGCAATGGGCAAAGCAATGCCCCACCTTGTGAGAAGCCAAACCTTTCCCCAGATGCGCTTCTATGTCATATTTCCCCTGAGCAGGCAATGGGCACAGCAAGGCCCCAGGCATGTGAGAAGCCAAACCTTTCCTCAGATGCACTTCTATGTCATATTTCCCCTGAGCAGGCAATGGGCAAAGCAAGGCCCCAGCATGCGAGAAGACAAATCTTTCCACAGATGCGCTTCTATGTGATATTTCCCCCGAGCGGGCAATGGGCAAAGCAAGGCCCCAGCATGCGAGAAGCCGAACCTTTCCCCAGATGCGCTTCTATGTGATATTTCCCCTGAGCAGGCAATGGGGAAAACAGGGCCCCCAGCATGTGAGAAGCCAAACCTTTCCACAGATGCGCTTCCATGTGATATTTCCCCTGAGCAGGCAATGGGCAAATCATGGCCACAGCATGTGAGAAGCCAAACCTTTCCACAGATGCGCTTCTATGTGATATTTCCCCTAAGCAGGCAATGGGCAAAGCAAGGCCCCAGCATGTGAGAAGCCAAACCTTTCCACAGATGCGCTTCTGTGTGATATTTCCCCTGATCAGGCAATGGGAAAAGCAAGGCCCCAGCATGTGAGAAGCCAAACCTTTCCCTAGATGTGCTTCTATGTGATATTTCCCCTGAGCAGGCAATGGGCAAAACAGGGCCCCCAGAATGTGAGAAGCCAAACCTTTCCACAGATGCGCTTCTATGTGATATTTCCCCTGAGCAGGCAATGAGCAAAGCAATGCCCCCAGCATGCGAAAAGCCAAACCTTTCCACAGACGCGCTTCTGTGTAATATTTCCCCTGAGCAGGCCATGGGCAAAGCAAAGCCCCAGCATGCGAGAAGCCAAACCTTTCCACAAAAGCGCTTCTGTGTGATATTTCCCCTGAGCAGGCAATGGGCAGAGCAAGGCCCCAGCATGTGAGAAGCCAAACCTTTCCCCAGATGCGCTTCTATGTGATATTTCCCCTGAGCAGGCAGTGGGCAAAGTAAGGCCCCAGCATGCGAGAAGCAAAACCCTTCCCCAGATGCGCTTCTATGTGATATTTCCCCTGAGCAGGCAATGGGCAAAGCAAGGCCCCAGCATGTGAGAAGCCAAACCTTTTCCAAGATTCGCTTCTAAGTGATGTTTCCGCTGAGCAGGCAATATGCAAAGCAAGGCCCCAGCATGTGAGAAGCCAAACCTTTCCCCAGATGCGCTTCTATGTTATATTTCCCCTGAGCAGGCAATGGGCAAAGCAAGACCCGAGCATGTGAGAAGCCAAACCTTTCCCCAGATGCGCTTCTATGTGATATTTCCCCTGAGCAGGCAATGGGCAAAGTAAGGCCCCAGCATGCGAGAAGCCAAACTCTTCCCCAGATGCGCTTCTATGTGATATTTCCCATGAGCAGGCAATGGGCAAAGCAAGGCCCCAGCATGTGAGAAGCCAAACCTTTTCCAAGATTCGCTTCTAAGTGATGTTTCCGCTGAGCAGGCAATAGGCAAAGCAAGGCCCCAGCATGTGAGAAGCCAAACCTTTCCCCAGATGCGATTCTATGTGATATTTCCCCTGAGCAGGCAATGGGCAAAGCAAGACCCGAGCATGTGAGAAGCCAAACCTTTCCCCAGGTGCGCTTCTATGTGATGTTTCCCCTGAGCAGGAGATGGGAAAAGCAATGCCCAGCATGCGAGAACCCAAACCTTTCCCCAGATGCGCTTCTGTGTGATATTTCCCCTAAGCAGGAAATGGGCAAAGCAAGGCCCCAGCATGTGAGAAGCCAAACCTTTCCCCAGATGCGCTTCTATGTGATATTTCCCCGAAGCAGGCAATGGGGAAAGCAAGGCCCCAGCATGTGAGAAGCCAAACCTTTCCCCAGATGTGCTTCTAAGTGATGTTTCTGTTGAGCAGGCAATAGCAAAGCAAGGCACCAGCATGTAAGAAGCCAATCCTTTCCCCAGATGCGCTTCTATGTGATATTTCCCCTGAGCAGGCAATGGGCAAAGCAGGGCCCCCAGCATGCGAGAAGCCAAACCTTTCCCCAGATGCACTTCTAAGTGATATTTCCCCTGAGCAGGCAATGGGCAAAGCAGGGCCCCCAGCATGTGAGAAGCCAAACCTTTCCCCAGATGCGCTTCTATGTGATATTTCCCCTGAGCAGGCAATGAGCAAAGCAAGGCCCAGCATGCGAGAAGCCAAACCTTTCCACAGATGCGCTTCTATGTGATATTTCCCCTGAGCAGGCAATAGGCAAAGCAAGGCCCCAGTTGTGAGAAGCCAAACCTTTCCCCAGATGCGCTTCTATGTTATATTTCCCCATATCAGGCAATGGGCAAAGCAGGGCCCCCAGCATGTGAGAAGCCAAACCTTTCCCCAGATGCGCTTCTATGTGATATTTCCCCCAAGCAGGCAATGGGCAAAGCAATGCCCCACCTTGTGAGAAGCCAAACCTTTCCCCAGATGCGCTTCTATGTCATATTTCCCCTGAGCAGGCAATGGGCACAGCAAGGCCCCAGGCATGTGAGAAGCCAAACCTTTCCCCAGATGCACTTCTATGTCATATTTCCCCTGAGCAGGCAATGGGCAAAGCAAGGCCCCAGCATGCGAGAAGACAAATCTTTCCACAGATGCGCTTCTATGTGATATTTCCCCCGAGCGGGCAATGGGCAAAGCAAGGCCCCAGCATGCGAGAAGCCGAACCTTTCCCCAGATGCGCTTCTATGTGATATTTCCCCTGAGCAGGCAATGGGGAAAACAGGGCCCCCAGCATGTGAGAAGCCAAACCTTTCCACAGATGCGCTTCCATGTGATATTTCCCCTGAGCAGGCAATGGGCAAATCATGGCCCCAGCATGTGAGAAGCCAAACCTTTCCACAGATGCGCTTCTATGTGATATTTCCCCTAAGCAGGCAATGGGCAAAGCAAGGCCCCAGCATGTGAGAAGCCAAACCTTTCCACAGATGCGCTTCTGTGTGATATTTCCCCTGATCAGGCAATGGGAAAAGCAAGGCCCCAGCATGTGAGAAGCCAAACCTTTCCCTAGATGTGCTTCTATGTGATATTTCCCCTGAGCAGGCAATGGGCAAAACAGGGCCCCCAGAATGTGAGAAGCCAAACCTTTCCACAGATGCGCTTCTATGTGATATTTCCCCTGAGCAGGCAATGAGCAAAGCAATGCCCCCAGCATGCGAAAAGCCAAACCTTTCCACAGACGCGCTTCTGTGTAATATTTCCCCTGAGCAGGCCATGGGCAAAGCAAAGCCCCAGCATGCGAGAAGCCAAACCTTTCCACAAAAGCGCTTCTGTGTGATATTTCCCCTGAGCAGGCAATGGTCAAAGCAAGGCCCCAGCATGTGAGAAGCCAAACCTTTCCACAGATGCGCTTCTAAGTGATATTTCCCCTGAGCAGGCAATGGGCAAAGCAGGGCCCCCAGCATGTCAGAACCCAAACCTTTCCCCAGATGCGCTTCTGTGTGATATTTCCCCTGAGCAGGAAATGGGCAAAGCAAGGCCCCAGCATGTGAGAAGCCAAACCTTTCCCCAGATGCGCTTCTATGTGATATTTCCCCGAAGCAGGCAATGGGCAAAGCAAGGCCCCAGCATGTGAGAAGCCAAACCTTTCCCCAGATGCGCTTCTATGTGATATTTCCCCTGAGCCGGCAATGGGGAAAGCAAGGCCCCAGCATGTGAGAAGCCAAACCTTTCCCCAGATGTGCTTCTAAGTGATGTTTCTGCTGAGCAGGCAATAGCAAAGCAAGGCCCCAGAATGTAAGAAGCCAATCCTTTCCCCAGATGCGCTTCTATGTGATATTTCCCCTGAGCAGGCAATGGGCAAAGCAGGGCCCCCAGCATGTGAGAAGCCAAACCTTTCCCCAGATGCGCTTCTAAGTGATATTTCCCCTGAGCAGGCAATGGGCAAAGCAGGGCCCCTAGCATGTGAGAAGCCAAACCTTTCCCCAGATGCGCTTCTATGTGATATTTCCCCTGAGCAGGCAATGAGCAAAGCAAGGCCCAGCATGCGAGAAGCCAAACCTTTCCACAGATGCGCTTCTATGTGATATTTCCCCTGAGCAGGCAATAGGCAAAGCAAGGCCCCAGTTGTGAGAAGCCAAACCTTTCCCCAGATGCGCTTCTATGTGATATTTCCCCATATCAGGCAATGGGCAAAGCAGGGCCCCCAGCATGTGAGAAGCCAAACCTTTCCCCAGATGCGCTTCTATGTGATATTTCCCCCAAGCAGGCAATGGGCAAAGCAATGCCCCACCTTGTGAGAAGCCAAACCTTTCCCCAGATGCGCTTCTATGTCATATTTCCCCTGAGCAGGCAATGGGCACAGCAAGGCCCCAGGCATGTGAGAAGCCAAACCTTTCCTCAGATGCACTTCTATGTCATATTTCCCCTGAGCAGGCAATGGGCAAAGCAAGGCCCCAGCATGCGAGAAGACAAATCTTTCCACAGATGCGCTTCTATGTGATATTTCCCCCGAGCGGGCAATGGGCAAAGCAAGGCCCCAGCATGCGAGAAGCCGAACCTTTCCCCAGATGCGCTTCTATGTGATATTTCCCCTGAGCAGGCAATGGGGAAAACAGGGCCCCCAGCATGTGAGAAGCCAAACCTTTCCACAGATGCGCTTCCATGTGATATTTCCCCTGAGCAGGCAATGGGCAAATCATGGCCACAGCATGTGAGAAGCCAAACCTTTCCACAGATGCGCTTCTATGTGATATTTCCCCTAAGCAGGCAATGGGCAAAGCAAGGCCCCAGCATGTGAGAAGCCAAACCTTTCCACAGATGCGCTTCTGTGTGATATTTCCCCTGATCAGGCAATGGGAAAAGCAAGGCCCCAGCATGTGAGAAGCCAAACCTTTCCCTAGATGTGCTTCTATGTGATATTTCCCCTGAGCAGGCAATGGGCAAAACAGGGCCCCCAGAATGTGAGAAGCCAAACCTTTCCACAGATGCGCTTCTATGTGATATTTCCCCTGAGCAGGCAATGAGCAAAGCAATGCCCCCAGCATGCGAAAAGTCAAACTTTTCCACAGACGCGCTTCTGTGTAATATTTCCCCTGAGCAGGCCATGGGCAAAGCAAAGCCCCAGCATGCGAGAAGCCAAACCTTTCCACAAAAGCGCTTCTGTGTGATATTTCCCCTGAGCAGGCAATGGGCAGAGCAAGGCCCCAGCATGTGAGAAGCCAAACCTTTCCCCAGATGCGCTTCTATGTGATATTTCCCCTGAGCAGGCAGTGGGCAAAGTAAGGCCCCAGCATGCGAGAAGCAAAACCCTTCCCCAGATGCGCTTCTATGTGATATTTCCCCTGAGCAGGCAATGGGCAAAGCAAGGCCCCAGCATGTGAGAAGCCAAACCTTTTCCAAGATTCGCTTCTAAGTGATGTTTCCGCTGAGCAGGCAATAGGCAAAGCAAGGCCCCAGCATGTGAGAAGCCAAACCTTTCCCCAGATGCGCTTCTATGTTATATTTCCCCTGAGCAGGCAATGGGCAAAGCAAGACCCGAGCATGTGAGAAGCCAAACCTTTCCCCAGATGCGCTTCTATGTGATATTTCCCCTGAGCAGGCAATGGGCAAAGTAAGGCCCCAGCATGCGAGAAGCCAAACCCTTCCCCAGATGCGCTTCTATGTGATATTTCCCATGAGCAGGCAATGGGCAAAGCAAGGCCCCAGCATGTGAGAAGCCAAACCTTTTCCAAGATTCGCTTCTAAGTGATGTTTCCGCTGAGCAGGCAATAGGCAAAGCAAGGCCCCAGCATGTGAGAAGCCAAACCTTTCCCCAGATGCGATTCTATGTGATATTTCCCCTGAGCAGGCAATGGGCAAAGCAAGACCCGAGCATGTGAGAAGCCAAACCTTTCCCCAGGTGCGCTTCTATGTGATGTTTCCCCTGAGCAGGAGATGGGAAAAGCAATGCCCAGCATGCGAGAACCCAAACCTTTCCCCAGATGCGCTTCTGTGTGATATTTCCCCTAAGCAGGAAATGGGCAAAGCAAGGCCCCAGCATGTGAGAAGCCAAACCTTTCCCCAGATGCGCTTCTATGTGATATTTCCCCAAAGCAGGCAATGGGGAAAGCAAGGCCCCAGCATGTGAGAAGCCAAACCTTTCCCCAGATGTGCTTCTAAGTGATGTTTCTGTTGAGCAGGCAATAGCAAAGCAAGGCCCCAGCATGTAAGAAGCCAATCCTTTCCCCAGATGCGCTTCTATGTGATATTTCCCCTGAGCAGGCAATGGGCAAAGCAGGGCCCCCAGCATGCGAGAAGCCAAACCTTTCCCCAGATGCACTTCTAAGTGATATTTCCCCTGAGCAGGCAATGGGCAAAGCAGGGCCCCCAGCATGTGAGAAGCCAAACCTTTCCCCAGATGCGCTTCTATGTGATATTTCCCCTGAGCAGGCAATGAGCAAAGCAAGGCCCAGCATGCGAGAAGCCAAACCTTTCCACAGATGCGCTTCTATGTGATATTTCCCCTGAGCAGGCAATAGGCAAAGCAAGGCCCCAGTTGTGAGAAGCCAAACCTTTCCCCAGATGCGCTTCTATGTTATATTTCCCCATATCAGGCAATGGGCAAAGCAGGGCCCCCAGCATGTGAGAAGCCAAACCTTTCCCCAGATGCGCTTCTATGTGATATTTCCCCCAAGCAGGCAATGGGCAAAGCAATGCCCCACCTTGTGAGAAGCCAAACCTTTCCCCAGATGCGCTTCTATGTCATATTTCCCCTGAGCAGGCAATGGGCACAGCAAGGCCCCAGGCATGTGAGAAGCCAAACCTTTCCCCAGATGCACTTCTATGTCATATTTCCCCTGAGCAGGCAATGGGCAAAGCAAGGCCCCAGCATGCGAGAAGACAAATCTTTCCACAGATGCGCTTCTATGTGATATTTCCCCCGAGCGGGCAATGGGCAAAGCAAGGCCCCAGCATGCGAGAAGCCGAACCTTTCCCCAGATGCGCTTCTATGTGATATTTCCCCTGAGCAGGCAATGGGGAAAACAGGGCCCCCAGCATGTGAGAAGCCAAACCTTTCCACAGATGCGCTTCCATGTGATATTTCCCCTGAGCAGGCAATGGGCAAATCATGGCCCCAGCATGTGAGAAGCCAAACCTTTCCACAGATGCGCTTCTATGTGATATTTCCCCTAAGCAGGCAATGGGCAAAGCAAGGCCCCAGCATGTGAGAAGCCAAACCTTTCCACAGATGCGCTTCTGTGTGATATTTCCCCTGATCAGGCAATGGGAAAAGCAAGGCCCCAGCATGTGAGAAGCCAAACCTTTCCCTAGATGTGCTTCTATGTGATATTTCCCCTGAGCAGGCAATGGGCAAAACAGGGCCCCCAGAATGTGAGAAGCCAAACCTTTCCACAGATGCGCTTCTATGTGATATTTCCCCTGAGCAGGCAATGAGCAAAGCAATGCCCCCAGCATGCGAAAAGCCAAACCTTTCCACAGACGCGCTTCTGTGTAATATTTCCCCTGAGCAGGCCATGGGCAAAGCAAAGCCCCAGCATGCAAGAAGCCAAACCTTTCCACAAAAGCGCTTCTGTGTGATATTTCCCCTGAGCAGGCAATGGTCAAAGCAAGGCCCCAGCATGTGAGAAGCCAAACCTTTCCACAGATGCGCTTCTAAGTGATATTTCCCCTGAGCAGGCAATGGGCAAAGCAGGGCCCCCAGCATGTCAGAACCCAAACCTTTCCCCAGATGCGCTTCTGTGTGATATTTCCCCTAAGCAGGAAATGGGCAAAGCAAGGCCCCAGCATGTGAGAAGCCAAACCTTTCCCCAGATGCGCTTCTATGTGATATTTCCCCGAAGCAGGCAATGGGCAAAGCAAGGCCCCAGCATGTGAGAAGCCAAACCTTTCCCCAGATGCGCTTCTATGTGATATTTCCCCTGAGCCGGCAATGGGGAAAGCAAGGCCCCAGCATGTGAGAAGCCAAACCTTCCCCCAGATGCGCTTCCAAGTGATATTTCCGCTGAGCAGGCAATGGGCAAAGCAGGGCCCCCAGCATGTGAGTAGCAAAACCTTTCCACAGATGCTCTTCTAAGTGATATTTCCCCTGAGCAGGCAATGGGCAAAGCAGGGCCCCCAGCATGCGAGAAGCCAAACCTTTCCCCAGATGCGCTTCTAAGTGATATTTCCCCTGAGCAGGCAATGGGCAAAGCAAGGCCCCAGCATGTGAGAAGCCAAACCTTTCCAAATGTGCTTCTATGTGATATTTCCCCTGAGCAGGCAATGGGCAAAGCAAGGCCCCAGCATGTGAGAAGCCAAACCTTTCCCCAGATGCGCTTCTATTTGATATTTCCCCTGAGCAGGCAATGGGCAAAGCAATGCCCCCAGCATGCGAGAAGACAAACCTTTCCACAGACGCGCTTCTATGTGATATTTCCCCTGAGCAGGAAATGGACAAAGCGAGGCCCCAGCATGTGAGAAGCCAAACCTTTCCACAGATGCGCTTCTAAGTGATATTTCCCCTGAGCAGGCAATGGGCAAAGCAGGGCCCCCAGCATGTCAGAAGCCAAACCTTTCCCAAGATGCGCTTCTATGTGATATTTCCCCTGAGCAGGCAATGAGCAAAGCAAGGCCCAGCATGCGAGAAGCCGAACCTTTCCACAGATGCGCTTCTGTGTGATATTTCCCCTGAGCAGGCAATGGGCAGAGCAAGGCCCCAGCATGTGAGAAGACAAACCTTTCCAGATGAGCTTCTATATGATATTTCCCCTGAGCAAGCAATGAGCAAAGCAAGGCCCCAGCATGTGAGAAGCCAAACCTTTCCCCAGATGCGCTTCTATGTGATATTTCCCCTGAGCAGGCAATGGGCAAAGTAAGGCCCCAGCATGCGAGAAGCCAAACCCTTCCCCAGATGCGCTTCTATGTGATATTTCCCCTGAGCAGGCAATGGGCAAAGCAAGACCCGAGCATGTGAGAAGCCAAACCTTTCCCCAGGTGCGCTTCTATGTGATGTTTCCCCTGAGCAGGAGATGGGAAAAGCAATGCCCAGCATGCGAGAAGCCAAACCTTTCCGCAGATGCGCTTCTGTGTGATATTTCCCCTGAGCAGGAAATGGGCAAAGCAAGGCCCCAGCATGTGAGAAGCCAAACCTTTCCCCAGATGCGCTTCTATGTGATATTTCCCCTGAGCAGGCAATGGGCAAAGCAAGGCCCCAGCATGTGAGAAGCCAAACCTTTCCCCAGATGCTCTTCTGTGTGATATTTCCCCTGAGCAGGAAATGAGCAAAGCAAGGCTCCAGCATGTGAGAAGCCAAACCTTTTCCCAGATGCGCTTCTATGTGATATTTCCCCTGAACAGGCAATGGGGAAAGCAAGGCCCCAGCATGTGAGAAGCCAAACCTTTCCCCAGATGCGCTTCTATGTGATATTTCCCATAAACAGGCAATGGGCAAAGCAAGACCCGAGCATGTGAGAAGCCAAAACTTTCCCCAGGTGTGCTTCTATGTGATGTTTCCCCTGAGCAGGAGATGGGAAAAGCAATGCATGCATCCAGTCTGTGCCCATCAGTGAGGTATGGATCCAGGCTGTGCACATAAGTGAGGTATGGATCCAGTCCGTGCCCATCAGTGAGGTATGGATCCAGTCTGTGCCCATCAGTGTTGTATGGATCCAATCTGTGCACACCAGTGATGTATGGATCCAGTCTGTGCCTATCAGTGATGTATGCATCCAGTCTGTGCCCATCAGTGAGGTATGGATCCAGGCTGTGCACATCAGTGAGGTATGGGTCCAGGCTGTGCACATCAGTGAGGTATGGATCCAGTCCGTGCCCATCAGTGAGGTATGGATCTGAGTCCATGCCCATCAGTGAGGTATGGATCCAGTCTGTGCCCATCAGTGATGTCTGGATCCAGTCTGTGCCCATCAGTGATGTCTGGATCCAGTCTGTGCCCATCAGTGATGTATGGATCATTTCTGTGCCCATCAGTGATGTCTGCATCCAGTCTGTGCCCATCAGTGATGCATGGATCCATTCTGTGCCCATCAGTGATGCCTGGATCCAGTCTGTGCACATCAGTGATGTCTGGATCCAGGCTGTGCCCATCAGTGATGTCTGGATCCAGTCTGTGCCCATCAGTGATGTCTGGATCCAGTCTGTACCCATCAGTGATGTCTGGATCCAGTCTGTGCCCATCAGTGATGCATGGATCCAACCTGTGCCCATCAGTGATGTCTGGATCCAGCCTGTGCCCATCAGTGATATATGGATCCAGTCCGTGCCCATCAGTGATGTCTGGGTCCAGTCTGTGCCCATCAGTGATCTATGGATCCAGTCTGTGCCCATCAGTGATCTATGGATCCAGTCTGTGCCCATCAGTGATGTCTGGATCCAGGCTGTGCCCATCAGTGATGTCTGCATCCAGTCTGTGCCCATCAGTGATCTATAGATCCAGTCTGCGCCCATCAGTGATGTCTGCATCCAGTCTGTGGCCATCGGTGATGTCTGGATCCAGTCTGTGCCCATCAGTGATCTATGGATACAGTCTGTGCCCATCAGTGATGTCTGGATCCAGTCTGTCTACATCAGTGATGTATGGATACAGTATGTGCCTATCAGTGATGTCTGGATCCCGTCTGTGCCCATCAGTGATCTATGGATCCAGTCTGTGCTCATCAGTGATGTCTGTATCCAGTCTGTGCCCATCAGTGATGCATGGATCCAGTATGTGCCCATCAATGATCTATGGATCCAGTCTGTGCCCTTCAGTGATGTCTGCATCCAGTCTGTGCCCATCAGTGAGCTATAGATCCAGTCTGTGCCCATCAGTGATGTCTGCATCCAGTCTGTGGCAATCAGTGATGTCTGGATCCAGTCTGTGCCCATCAGTGATCTATGGATACAGTCTGTGCCCATCAGTGATGTCTGAATCCAGTCTGTCTACATCAGTGATGTATGGATACAGTATGTGCCCATCAGTGATGTCTGGATCCCATCTGTGCCCATCAGTGATCTATGGATCCAGTCTGTGCTCATCAGTGATGTCTGTATCCAGTCTGTGCCCATCAGTGATGCATGGATCCAGTATGTGCCCATCAGTGATCTATGCATCCAGTCTGTGCCCATCAGTGATGTCTGGATCCAGTCTGTGCCCATCAGTGATGCATGGATCCAGTCTGTGCCCATCAGTGATGTATGGATCCAATCTGTGCACACCAGTGATGTATGGATCCAGTCTGTGCCCATCAGTGATGTCTACATCCAGTATTTGCCCATCATTGATGTATGGATCCAGTCTGTGCCCATCAGTGATCTATGGATCCAGTCTGTGCCCATCAGTGATGTCTGGATCCAGTCTGTGCCCATTAGTGATGTCTACATCCAGTCTGTGCCCATCGGTGATGTCTGGATCCAGTCTGTGCCCATCAATGATGCATGGATCCAGTCTGTGCCCATCATCGATGTATGGATCCAGTCTGTGCCCATCATCGATGTATGGATCCAGTCTGTGCCCATCAGTGATGTATGGATCCATTCTGTGCCCATCAGTGATGCCTGGATCCAGTCTGTGCACATCAGTGATGTCTGGATCCAGTCTGTGCCCATCAGTGATGTATGGATCCAGTCTGTGCCCATCAGTGATGTATGGATCTAGTCTGTGCCCATCAGTGATGTCTGCATTCAGTCTGTGCCCATCAGTGATAGCTGGATCCAGTCTGTGCCCATCAGTGATGGCTGCATCCAGTCTGTGCCCATCAGTGATCTATAGATCCAGTCTGTGCCCATCAGTGATGTCTGCATCCAGTCTGTGCCCACCAGTGATGTCTGTATCCAGTCTGTGCCCATCAGTGATGCATGGATCCAGTCTGTGTCCATCAGTGATCTATGGATCCAGTCTGTGTCCATCAGTGATGTCTGCATCCAGTATGTGCCCATCAGTGATGTCTGTATCCAGTCTGTGCCCATCAGTGATCTATGGATCCAGTCTGTGCCCTTCAGTGATGTCTTGATCCAGTCTGTGCCCTTCAGTGATGTCTGGATCCATTCTGTGCCCATCAGTGATGTCTGCATCCAGTCTGTGCCCATCAGTGATAGCTGGATCCAGTCTGTGCCCGTCAGTGATGTCTGGATCCAGTCTGTACCCATCAGTGATGATTGGATCCAGTCTGTGACCATCTGTGATCTATGGATCCAGTCTGTGCCCATCAGTGATGTCTGCATCCAGTCTGTGCCCACCAGTGATGTCTGTATCCATAGATCACTGATGGGCACAGACTGGATCCATGCATCTCTGATGGGCACAGAATGGATCCAGACATCAGTGAAGGGCACAGACTGGATCCATAGATCACTGATGGGCACATCAGTCTGTGCACATCAGTGATGTATGGATCCAGTCTGTGCCCAGCAGTGACGTACGAATCAAGTCTGTGCCCATCAGTGATGTCTGGATCCAGTCTGTGCCCATCAGTGATGTATGGATCCAGCCTGTGCCTATCAGTGATGTATGGATCCAGTCCGTGCCCATCAGTGATGTCTGGATCCAGTCTGTCCCCATCAGTGATGTATGGATCAGGTATGTGCCCATAAGTGATGTCTGTATTCAGTCTGTGCCCATCAGTGATGTCTGCATCCAGTCTGTGCCCATCAGTGATGTATGGATCCATTCTGTGCCCATCAGTGATGCCTGGATCCAGTATGTGCACATCAGTGATGTCTGGATCCAGTTTGTGCCCATCAGTGATGTATGGATCCAGTCTGTGCCCATCAGTGATGTCTGTATTCAGTCTGTGCCCATCAGTGATAGCTGGATCCAGTCTGTGCCCATCAGTGATGTCTGCATCCAGTCTGTGCCCATCAGTGATCTATAGATCCAGTGTGTGCCCATCAGTGATGTCTGCATCCAGTCTGTGCCCACCAGTGATGTCTGTATCCAGTCTGTGCCCATCAGTGATGCATGGATCCAGTCTGTGCCCTTCAGTGATGTCTTGATCCAGTCTGTGCCCTTCAGTGATGTCTGGATCCATTCTGTGCCCATCAGTGATGTCTGCATCCAGTCTGTGCCCATCAGTGATGTCTGTATCCAGTCTGTGCCCATCAGTGATCTATGGATCCAGTATGTGCTCATCAGTGATGTCTGTATCCAGTCTGTGCCCATCAGTGATGCATGGATCCAGTCTGTGCCCATCAGTGATCTATGGATCCAGTCTGTGCCCTTCACTGATGTCTGGATCCAGTCTGTGTCCATCAGTGATGTATGGATCCAGTCTGTGCCCATCAGTGATCTATGGATCCAGTATGTGCCCTTCACTGATGTCTGGATCCAGTCTGTGCCCATCAGTGATGTATGGATCCAGTCTGTGCCCATGAGTGATCTATGGATCAGTCTGTGCACATCAGTGATGTATTTATCCAGTCTGTGCCCATCAGTGATGTACGAATAAAGTCTGTGCCCATCAGTGATGTCTGGATCCAGTCTGTGCCCATCAGTGATGTATGGATCCAGCCTGTGCCTATCAGTGATGTATGGATCCAGTCCGTGCCCATCAGTGATGTCTGGATCCAGTCTGTCCCCATCAGTGATGTATGGATCAGGTATGTGCCCATAAGTGATGTCTGTATCCAGTCTGTGCCCATCAGTGATGTCTGCATCCAGTCTGTGCCCATCAGTGATGTATGGATCCATTCTGTGCCCATCAGTGATGCCTGGATCCAGTGTGCACATCAGTGATGTCTGGATCCAGTCTGTGCCCATCAGTGATGTATGGATCCAGTCTGTGCCCATCAGTGATGTCTGTATTCAGTCTGTGCCCATCAGTGATTGCTGGATCCAGTCTGTGCCCATCAGTGATGTCTGCATCCAGTCTGTGCCCATCAGTGATCTATAGATCCAGTCTGTGCCCATCAGTGATGTCTGCATCCAGTCTGTGCCCACCAGTGATGTCTGTATCCAGTCTGTGCCCATCAGTGATGCATGGATCCAGTCTGTGTCCATCAGTGATCTATGGATCAAGTCTGTGTCCATCAGTGATGTCTGCATCCAGTATGTGCCCATCAGTGATATCTGTATCCAGTCTGTGCCCATCAGTGATCTATGGATCCAGTCTGTGCCCTTCAGTGATGTCTTGATCCAGTCTGTGCCCTTCAGTGATGTCTAGATCCATTCTGTGCCAATCAGTGATGTCTGCATCCAGTCCGTGCCCATCAGTGATAGCTGGATCCAGTCTGTGCCCGTCATTGATGTCTGGATCCAGTCTGTACCCATCAGTGATGTCTGGATCCAGTCTGTACCCATCAGTGATGTCTGGATCCAGTCTGTGCCCATCAGTGATCTATGGATCCAGTCTGTGCCCATCAGTGATGTCTGCATCCAGTCTGTGCCCACCAGTGATGTCTGTATGCAGTCTGTGCCCATCAGAGATGCATGGATCCAGTCTGTGCCCATCAGTGATCTATGGATCCATTCTGTGCTCATCAGTGATGCCTGGATCCAGTCTGTGCCCATCGGTGATGTCTGCATTCAGTCTGTGCCCATCAGTGATAACTGGATCCAGTTTGTGCCCATCAGTGATGTCTGTATCCAGTCTGTGCCCATCAGT
Organism: Ambystoma mexicanum; assembly: GCF_040938575.1. Taxonomy (NCBI): domain Eukaryota; kingdom Metazoa; phylum Chordata; class Amphibia; order Caudata; family Ambystomatidae; genus Ambystoma; species Ambystoma mexicanum. The sequence continues at coordinate 1,346,768,141 of NC_090933.1, read as the reverse complement.
GATGTATGGATCCAGTCTGTGCCCATCAGTGATGTACGGATCAAGTCTGTGCCCATCAGTGATGTCTAGATCCAGTCTGTGCCCATCAGTGATGTATGGATCAAGCATGTGCCTATCAGTGATGTATGGATCCAGTCCGTGCCCATCAGTGATGTCTGGATCCAGTCTGTGCCCATCAGTGATGTATGGATCAGGTATGTGCCCATAAGTGATGTCTGCATCCAGTCTGTGCCCATCAGTGATGTCTGCATCCAGTCTGTGCCCATCAGTGAGGTATGGATCCAGTCTGTGCCCATCACTGATGTATGGAACCTGTCTGTACCCATCAGTGATGCCTGGATCCAGTCTGTGCCCATCAGTGATGCCTGGATCCAGTCTGTGCCCATCAGTGATGCCTGGATCCAGTCTGTGCACATCAGTGATGTCTGGATCCAGTCTGTGCCCATCAGTGATGTCTGGATCCATTCTGTACCCATAAGTGATGTCTAGATCCAGTCTGTGCCTATCAGTGATGTATGGATCCAGTCTGTGCCCATTAGTGATGTCTGGATGCAGTCTGTGCCCATCAGTGATGTATGGATCCAGTCTGTGCCCATCAGTGATGTATGGATCCATTCTGTGCCCATCAGTGATGCCTGGATCCAGTCTCTGCACATCAGTGATGTCTGGATCCAGTCTGTGCCCATCAGTGATGTATGGATCCAGTCTGTGCCCATCTGTGATGTATGGATCCATTCTGTGACCATCAGTGATGCCTGGATCCAGTCTCTGCACATCAGTGATGTCTGGATCCAGTCTGGGCCCATCAGTGATGTCTGGATCCAGTCTCTGCCCATCAGTGATGTATGGATCCAGTCTGTACCCATCAGTGATGTCTGGATCCAGTCTGTGCCCATCAGTGATGTATGGATCTAGTCTGTGCCCATCAGTGATGTCTGCATTCAGTCTGTGCCCATCAGTGATGTCTGGATCCAGTCTGTGCCCATCAGTGATGTCTGGATCCAGTCTGTGCCCATCAGTGATGTATGGATCCAGTCTGTGCACACCAGTGATGTATGGATCCAGTCTGTGCCCATCAGTGATGTATGCATCCAGTCTGTGCCCATCAGTGAGGTATGGATCCAGGCTGTGCACATAAGTGAGGTATGGATCCAGTCCGTGCCCATCAGTGAGGTATGGATCCAGTCTATGCCCATCAGTGATGTATGGATCCAATCTGTGCACACCAGTGATGTATGGATCCAGTCCGTGCCCATCAGTGAGGTATGGATCCAGTCTGTGCCCATCAGTGATGTATGGATCCAATCTGTGCACATAAGTGAGGTATGGATCCAGTCTGTGCCCATCAGTGATGTATGGATCCAATCTGTGCACACCAGTGATGTATGCATCCAGTCTGTGCCCATCAGTGAGGTATGGATCCAGTCCGTGCCCATCAGTGAGGTATGGATCTGAGTCCGTGCCCATCAGTGATGTATGGATCATTTCTGTGCCCATCAGTGATGTCTGCATCCAGTCTGTGCCCATCAGTGATGTATGGATCCAGTCTGTGCACATCAGTGATGTCTGCATCCAGTCTGTGCCCATCAGTGATGTATGGATCCAGTCTGTGCACATCAGTGATGTCTGGATCCAGTCTGTGCACATCAGTGATGTATGGATCCAGTCTGTGCCCATCAGTGATGTATGGATCCATTCTGTGACCATCAGTGATGCCTGGATCCAGTCTCTGCACATCAGTGATGTCTGGATCCAGTCTGGACCCATCAGTGATGTCTGGATCCAGTCTGTGCCCATCAGTGATGTATGGATCCAGTCTGTACCCATCAGTGATGTCTGGATCCAGTCTGTGCCCATCAGTGATGTATGGATCTAGTCTGGGCCCATCAGTAATGTCTGCATTCAGTCTGTGCCCATCAGTGATGTCTGGATCCAGTCTGTGCCCATCAGTGATGTATGGATCCAGTCTGTGCCCATCAGTGATGTCTACATCCAGTATTTGTCCATCATTGATGTATGGATCCAGTCTGTGCCCATCAGTGATGTCTGGATCCAGTCTGTGCCCATCAGTGATGTATGGATCCAGTCTGTGCACACCAGTGATGTATGGATCCAGTCTGTGCACACCAGTGATGTATGGATCCAGTCTGTGCCCATCAGTGATGTATGGATCCAGGCTGTGCACATAAGTGAGGTATGGATCCAGTCCGTGCCCATCAGTGAGGTATGGATCCAGTCTATGCCCATCAGTGATGTATGGATCTAATCTGTGCACACCAGTGATGTATGGATCCAGTCCGTGCCCATCAGTGAGGTATGGATCTGAGTCCGTGCCCATCAGTGAGGTCTGGATCCAGTCTGTGCCCATCAGTGATGTCTGGATCCAGTCTGTGCCCATCAGTGATGTATGGATCCAGTCTGTGCCCATCAGTGATGTATGGATCCATTCTGTGACCATCAGTGATGCCTGGATCCAGTCTCTGCACATCAGTGATGTCTGGATCCAGTCTGGGCCCATCAGTGATGTCTGGATCCAGTCTGGGCCCATCAGTGATGTCTGGATCCAGTCTGTGCCCATCAGTGATGTCTGGATCCAGTCTGTACCCATCAGTGATGTCTGGATCCAGTCTGTGCCCATCAGTGATGTATGGATCTAGTCTGTGCCCATCAGTGATGTCTGCATTCAGTCTGTGCTCATCAGTGATAGCTGGATCCAGTCTGTGCCCGTCAGTGATGTCTGGATCCAGTCTGTACCCATCAGTGATGATTGGATCCAGTCTGTGACCATCAGTGATCTATGGATCCAGTCTGTGCCCATCAGTGATGTCTGCATCCAGTCTGTGCCCACCAGTGATGTCTGTATCCAGTCTGTGCCCATCAGAGATGCATGGATCCAGTCTGTGCCCATCAGTGATGTCTGCATCCAGTATGTGCTCATCAGTGATGTCTGTATCCAGTCTGTGCCCATCAGTGATGCATGGATCCAGTCTGTGCCCATCAGTCATCTATGGATCCAGTTTGTGCCCTTCACTGATGTCTGGATCCAGTCTGTGTCCATCAGTGATGTATGGATCCAGTCTGTGCCCATCAGTGATATATGGATCCAGTCTGTGCCCTTCACTGATGTCTGGATCCAGTCTGTGCCCATCAGTGATGTATGGATCCAGTATGTGCCCATGAGTGATCTATGGATCAGTCTGTGCCCATGAGTGATCTATGGATCAGTCTGTGCACATCAGTGATGTATGGATCCAGTCTGTGCCCATCAGTGATGTACGGATCAAGTCTGTGCCCATCAGTGATGTCTGGATCCAGTCTGTGCCCATCAGTGATGTATGGATCCAGCCTGTGCCTATCAGTGATGTATGGATCCAGTCCGTGCCCATCAGTGATGTCTGGATCCAGTCTGTCCCCATCAGTGATGTATGGATCAGGTATGTGCCCATAAGTGATGTCTGTATCCAGTATGTGCCCATCAGTGATGTCTGCATCCAGTCTGTGCCCATCAGTGATGTATGGATCCATTCTGTGCCCATCAGTGATGCCTGGATCCAGTCTGTGCACATCAGTGATGTCTGGATCCAGTCTGTGCCCATCAGTGATGTATGGATCCAGTCTGTGGCCATCAGTGATGTATGGATCCAGTCTGTGCCCATCAGTGATGTCTGTATTCAGTCTGTGCCCATCAGTGATAGCTGGATCCAGTCTGTGCCCATCAGTGATGTCTGCATCCAGTCTGTGCCCATCAGTGATCTATAGATCCTGTCTGTGCCCATCAGTGATGTCTGCATCCAGTCTGTGCCCACCAGTGATGTCTGTATCCAGTCTGTGCCCATCAGTGATGCATGGATCCAGTCTGTGTCCATCAGTGATCTATGGATCCAGTCTGTGTCCATCAGTGATGTCTGCATCCAGTATGTGCCCATCAGTGATGTCTGTATCCAGTCTGTGCCCATCAGTGATCTATGGATCCAGTCTGTGCCCTTCAGTGATGTCTTGATCCAGTCTGTGCCCTTCAGTGATGTCTGGATCCATTCTGTGCCCATCAGTGATGTCTGCATCCAGTCTGTGCCCGTCATTGATGTCTGGATCCAGTCTGTGCCCGTCATTGATGTCTGGATCCAGTCTGTACCCATCAGTGATGTCTGGATCCAGTCTGTGCCCATCAGTGATCTATGGATCCAGTCTGTGCCCATCAGTGATGTCTGCATCCAGTCTGTGCCCACCAGTGATGTCTGTATCCAGTCTGTGCCCATCAGAGATGCATGGATCCAGTCTGTGCCCATCAGTGATCTATGGATCCAGTCTGTTCCCATCAGTGATGTCTGCATCCAGTATGTGTTCATCAGTGATGTCTGTATCCAGTCTGTGCCCATCAGTGATGCATGGATCCAGTCTGTGCCCATCAGTGATCTATGGATCCAGTCTGTGCCCTTCACTGATGTCTGGATCCAGTCTGTGCCCACCAGTGATGTATGGATCCAGTCTGTGCCCATGAGTGATCTATGGATCAGTCTGTGCACATCAGTGATGTCTGGATCCAGTCTGTGCCCATCGGTGATGTATGGATCTAGTCTGTGCACATCAGAGATGTCTGGATACAATCTGTGCCCATCAGTGATGTATGGATACACTCTGTACCCATCAATGATGTCTGGATCCATTCTGTGCTCATCAGTGATGCCTGGATCCAGTCTGTGCCCATCGGTGATGTCTGCATTCAGTCTGTGCCCATCAGTGATGTCTGTATCCAGTCTGTGCCCATCAGTGATGTATGGATCCAGTCTGTGCCCATCAGTGATCTATAGATCCAGTCTGTGCCCATCAGTGATGCCTGCATCCAGTCTGTGCCCACCAGTGATGTCTGTATCCAGTCTGTGCCCATCAGTGATGCATGGATCCAGTCTGTGCCCATCAGTGATCTATGGATCCAGTCTGTGCCCTTCACTGATGTCTGGATCCAGTCTGTGCCCACCAGTGATGTATGAATCCAGTCTGTGCCCATGAGTGATCTATGGATCAGTCTGTGCACATCAGTGATGTCTGGATCCAGTCTGTGGCCATCAGTGATGTATGGATCCAGTCTGTGCCCATCAGTGATGTCTGTATTCAGTCTGTGCCCATCAGTGATAGCTGGATCCAGTATGTGCCCATCAGTGATGTCTGCATCCAGTCTGTGCCCATCAGGGATCTATAGATCCAGTCTGTGCCCATCAGTGATGCCTGCATCCAGTCTGTGCCCACCAGTGATGTCTGTATCCAGTCTGTGCCCATCAGTGATGCATGGATCCAGTCTGTGTCCATCAGTGATCTATGGATCCAGTCTGTGTCCATCAGTGATGTCTGCATCCAGTATGTGCCCATCAGTGATGTCTGTATCCAGTCTGTGCCCATCAGTGATCTATGGATCCAGTCTGTGCCCTTCAGTGATGTCTTGATCCAGTCTGTGCCCTTCAGTGATGTCTGGATCCATTCTGTGCCCATCATTGATGTCTGCATCCAGTCTGTGCCCATCAGTGATAGCTGGATCCAGTCTGTGCCCGTCATTGATGTCTGGATCCAGTCTGTACCCATCAGTGATGTCTGGATCCAGTCTGTGCCCATCAGTGATCTATGGATCCAGTCTGTGCCCATCAGTGATGTCTGCATCCAGTCTGTGCCCACCAGTGATGTCTGTATCCAGTCTGTGCCCATCAGAGATGCATGAATCCAGTCTGTGCCCATCAGTGATCTATGGATCCAGTCTGTTCCCATCAGTGATGTCTGCATCCAGTATGTGTTCATCAGTGATGTCTGTATCCAGTCTGTGCCCATCAGTGATGCATGGATCCAGTCTGTGCCCATCAGTGATCTATGGATCCAGTCTGTGCCCTTCACTGATGTCTGGATCCAGTCTGTGCCCATCAGTGATGTATGGATCCAGTCTGTGCCCATGGGTGATCTATGGATCAGTCTGTGCACATCAGTGATGTCTGGATCCAGTCTGTGCCCATCGGTGATGTATGGATCTAGTCTGTGCACATCAGAGATGTCTGGATCCAATCTGTGCCCATCAGTGATGTATGGATACACTCTGTACCCATCAGTGATGCCTGGATCCAGTCTGTGCCCATCGGTGATGTCTGCATTCAGTCTGTGCCCATCAGTGATGTCTGTATCCAGTCTGTGCCCATCAGTGATGTATGGATCCAGTCTGTGCCCATCAGTGATGTCTGTATCCAGTCTGTGCCCATCAGTGATGTCTAGATCCAGTCTGTGCCCATCAGTGATGTATGGATCAAGCCTGTGCACATCAGTGATGTCTGGATCCAGTCTGTGCACATCAGTGATGTATGGATCCAGTCTGTGCCCATCAGTGATGTATGGATCCATTCTGTGACCATCAGTGATGCCTGGATCCAGTCTCTGCACATCAGTGATGTCTGGATCCAGTCTGGACCCATCAGTGATGTCTGGATCCAGTCTGTGCCCATCAGTGATGTATGGATCCAGTCTGTACCCATCAGTGATGTCTGGATCCAGTCTGTGCCCATCAGTGATGTATGGATCTAGTCTGTGCCCATCAGTGATGTCTGCATTCAGTCTGTGCCCATCAGTGATGTCTGGATCCAGTCTGTGCCCATCAGTGATGTATGGATCCAGTCTGTGCCCATCAGTGATGTCTACATCCAGTATTTGTCCATCATTGATGTATGGATCCAGTCTGTGCCCATCAGTGATGTCTGGATCCAGTCTGTGCCCATCAGTGATGTATGGATCCAGTCTGTGCACACCAGTGATGTATGGATCCAGTCTGTGCACACCAGTGATGTATGGATCCAGTCTGTGCCCATCAGTGATGTATGGATCCAGGCTGTGCACATAAGTGAGGTATGGATCCAGTCCGTGCCCATCAGTGAGGTATGGATCCAGTCTATGCCCATCAGTGATGTATGGATCTAATCTGTGCACACCAGTGATGTATGGATCCAGTCCGTGCCCATCAGTGAGGTATGGATCTGAGTCCGTGCCCATCAGTGAGGTCTGGATCCAGTCTGTGCCCATCAGTGATGTCTGGATCCAGTCTGTGCCCATCAGTGATGTATGGATCCAGTCTGTGCCCATCAGTGATGTATGGATCCATTCTGTGACCATCAGTGATGCCTGGATCCAGTCTCTGCACATCAGTGATGTCTGGATCCAGTCTGGGCCCATCAGTGATGTCTGGATCCAGTCTGGGCCCATCAGTGATGTCTGGATCCAGTCTGTGCCCATCAGTGATGTCTGGATCCAGTCTGTGCCCACCAGTGATGTCTGTATCCAGTCTGTGCCCATCAGAGATGCATGGATCCAGTCTGTGCCCATCAGTGATGTCTGCATCCAGTATGTGCTCATCAGTGATGTCTGTTTCCAGTCTGTGCCCATCAGTGATGCATGGATCCAGTCTGTGCCCATCAGTCATCTATGGATCCAGTTTGTGCCCTTCACTGATGTCTGGATCCAGTCTGTGTCCATCAGTGATGTATGGATCCAGTCTGTGCCCATCAGTGATATATGGATCCAGTCTGTGCCCTTCACTGATGTCTGGATCCAGTCTGTGCCCATCAGTGATGTATGGATCCAGTATGTGCCCATGAGTGATCTATGAATCAGTCTGTGCCCATGAGTGATCTATGGATCAGTCTGTGCACATCAGTGATGTATGGATCCAGTCTGTGCCCATCAGTGATGTACGGATCAAGTCTGTGCCCATCAGTGATGTCTGGATCCAGTCTGTGCCCATCAGTGATGTATGGATCCAGCCTGTGCCTATCAGTGATGTATGGATCCAGTCCGTGCCCATCAGTGATGTCTGGATCCAGTCTGTCCCCATCAGTTATGTATGGATCAGGTATGTGCCCATAAGTGATGTCTGTATCCAGTATGTGCCCATCAGTGATGTCTGCATCCAGTCTGTGCCCATCAGTGATGTATGGATCCATTCTGTGCCCATCAGTGATGCCTGGATCCAGTCTGTGCCCATCAGTGATGTATGGATCCAGTCTGTGGCCATCAGTGATGTATGGATCCAGTCTGTGCCCATCAGTGATGTCTGTATTCAGTCTGTGCCCATCAGTGATAGCTGGATCCACTCTGTGCCCATCAGTGATGTCTGCATCCAGTCTGTGCCCATCAGTGATCTATAGATCCAGTCTGTGCCCATCAGTGATGTCTGCATCCAGTCTGTGCCCACCAGTGATGTCTGTATCCAGTCTGTGCCCACCAGTGATGCATGGATCCAGTCTGTGTCCATCAGTGATCTATGGATCCAGTCTGTGTCCATCAGTGATGTCTGCATCCAGTATGTGCCCATCAGTGATGTCTGTATCCAGTCTGTGCCCATCACTGATCTATGGATCCAGTCTGTGCCCTTCAGTGATGTCTTGATCCAGTCTGTGCCCTTCAGTGATGTCTGGATCCATTCTGTGCCCATCAGTGATGTCTGCATCCAGTCTGTGCCCGTCATTGATGTCTGGATCCAGTCTGTGCCCGTCATTGATGTCTGGATCCAGTCTGTACCCATCAGTGATGTCTGGATCCAGTCTGTGCCCATCAGTGATCTATGGATCCAGTCTGTGCCCATCAGTGATGTCTGCATCCAGTCTGTGCCCACCAGTGATGTCTGTATCCAGTCTGTGCCCATCAGAGATGCATGGATCCAGTCTGTGCCCATCAGTGATCTATGGATCCAGTCTGTTCCCATCAGTGATGTCTGCATCCAGTATGTGTTCATCAGTGATGTCTGTATCCAGTCTGTGCCCATCAGTGATGCATGGATCCAGTCTGTGCCCATCAGTGATCTATGGATCCAGTCTGTGCCCTTCACTGATGTCTGGATCCAGTCTGTGCCCACCAGTGATGTATGGATCCAGTCTGTGCCCATGAGTGATCTATGGATCAGTCTGTGCACATCAGTGATGTCTGGATCCAGTCTGTGCCCATCGGTGATGTATGGATCTAGTCTGTGCACATCAGAGATGTCTGGATACAATCTGTGCCCATCAGTGATGTATGGATACACTCTGTACCCATCAGTGATGTCTGGATCCATTCTGTGCTCATCAGTGATGCCTGGATCCAGTCTGTGCCCATTGGTGATGTCTGCATTCAGTCTGTGCCCATCAGTGATGTCTGTATCCAGTCTGTGCCCATCAGTGATGTATGGATCCAGTCTGTGCCCATCAGTGATCTATAGATCCAGTCTGTGCCCATCAGTGATGCCTGCATCCAGTCTGTGCCCACCAGTGATGTCTGTATCCAGTCTGTGCCCATCAGTGATGCATGGATCCAGTCTGTGCCCATCAGTGATCTATGGATCCAGTCTGTGCCCTTCACTGATGTCTGGATCCAGTCTGTGCCCACCAGTGATGTATGGATCCAGTCTGTGCCCATGAGTGATCTATGGATCAGTCTGTGCACATCAGTGATGTCTGGATCCAGTCTGTGGCCATCAGTGATGTATGGATCCAGTCTGTGCCCATCAGTGATGTCTGTATTCAGTCTGTGCCCATCAGTGATAGCTGGATCCAGTCTGTGCCCATCAGTGATGTCTGCATCCAGTCTGTGCCCATCAGTGATCTATAGATCCAGTCTGTGCCCATCAGTGATGCCTGCATCCAGTCTGTGCCCACCAGTGATGTCTGTATCCAGTCTGTGCCCATCAGTGATGCATGGATCCAGTCTGTGTCCATCAGTGATCTATGGATCCAGTCTGTGTCCATCAGTGATGTCTGCATCCAGTATGTGCCCATCAGTGATGTCTGTATCCAGTCTGTGCCCATCAGTGATCTATGGATCCAGTCTGTGCCCTTCAGTGATGTCTTGATCCAGTCTGTGCCCTTCAGTGATGTCTGGATCCATTCTGTGCCCATCATTGATGTCTGCATCCAGTCTGTGCCCATCAGTGATAGCTGGATCCAGTCTGTGCCCGTCATTGATGTCTGGATCCAGTCTGTACCCATCAGTGATGTCTGGATCCAGTCTGTGCCCATCAGTGATCTATGGATCCAGTCTGTGCCCATCAGTGATGTCTGCATCCAGTCTGTGCCCACCAGTGATGTCTGTATCCAGTCTGTGCCCATCAGAGATGCATGAATCCAGTCTGTGCCCATCAGTGATCTATGGATCCAGTCTGTCCCCATCAGTGATGTCTGCATCCAGTATGTGTTCATCAGTGATGTCTGTATCCAGTCTGTGCCCATCAGTGATGCATGGATCCAGTCTGTGCCCATCAGTGATCTATGGATCCAGTCTGTGCCCTTCACTGATGTCTGGATCCAGTCTGTGCCCATCAGTGATGTATGGATCCAGTCTGTGCCCATGAGTGATCTATGGATCAGTCTGTGCACATCAGTGATGTCTGGATCCAGTCTGTGCCCATCGGTGATGTATGGATCTAGTCTGTGCACATCAGAGATGTCTGGATCCAATCTGTGCCCATCAGTGATGTATGGATACACTCTGTACCCATCAGTGATGCCTGGATCCAGTCTGTGCCCATCGGTGATGTCTGCATTCAGTCTGTGCCCATCAGTGATGTCTGTATCCAGTCTGTGCCCATCAGTGATGTATGGATCCAGTCTGTGCCCATCAGTGATGTACGGATCAAGTCTGTGCCCATCAGTGATGTACGGATCAAGTCTGTGCCCATCAGTGATGTCTAGATCCAGTCTGTGCCCATCAGTGATGTATGGATCAAGCCTGTGCCTATCAGTGATGTATGGATCCAGTCCGTGCCCATCAGTGATGTCTGTATCCAGTCTGTCCCCATCAGTGATGTATGGATCAGGTATGTGCCCATAAGTGATGTCTGCATCCAGTCTGTGCCCATCAGTGATGTCTGCATCCAGTCTGTGCCCATCAGTGATGTATGGATCCAGTCTGTGCCCATCACTGATGTATGGATCCTGTCTGTACCCATCAGTGATGCCTGGATCCAGTCTGTGCCCATCAGTGATGCCTGGATCCAGTCTGTGCACATCAGTGATGTCTGGATCCAGTCTGTGCCCATCAGTGATGCATGGATCCATTCTGTACCCATCAGTGATGTCTAGATCCAGTCTGTGCCTATCAGTGATGTATGGATCCAGTCTGTGCCCATTAGTGATGTCTGGATGCAGTCTGTGCCCATCAGTGATGTATGGATGCAGTCTGTGCCCATCAGTGATGTATGGATCCATTCTGTGCCCATCAGTGATGCCTGGATCCAGTCTCTGCACATCAGTGATGTCTGGATCCAGTCTGTGCCCATCAGTGATGTATGGATCCAGTCTGTGCCCATCAGTGATGTATGGATCCATTCTGTGACCATCAGTGATGCCTGGATCCAGTCTCTGCACATCAGTGATGTCTGGATCCAGTCTGGGCCCATCAGTGATGTCTGGATCCAGTCTGTGCCCATCAGTGATGTATGGATCCAGTCTGTACCCATCAGTGATGTCTGGATCCAGTCTGTGCCCATCAGTGATGTATGAATCTAGTCTGTGCCCATCAGTGATGTCTGGATCCAGTCTGTGCCCATCAGTGATGTATGGATCCAGTCTGTGCCCATCAGTGATGTCTACATCCAGTCTGTGCCCATCAGTGATGTCTACATCCAGTATTTGCCCATCATTGATGTATGGATCCAGTCTGTGCCCATCAGTGATGTCTGGATCCAGTCTGTGCCCATCAGTGATGTCTGGATCCAGTCTGTGCACACCAGTGATGTATGGATCCAGTCTGTGCCCATCAGTGATGTATGCATCCAGTCTGTGCCCATCAGTGAGGTATGGATCCAGGCTGTGCACATAAGTGAGGTATGGATCCAGGCTGTGCACATAAGTGAGGTATGGATCCAGTCCGTGCCCATCAGTGAGGTATGGATCCAGTCTATGCCCATCAGTGATGTATGGATCCAATCTGTGCACACCAGTGATGTATGGATCCAGTCCGTGCCCATCAGTGAGGTATGGATCCAGTCTGTGCCCATCAGTGATGTATGGATCCAATCTGTGCACATAAGTGAGGTATGGATCCAGTCTGTGCCCATCAGTGATGTATGGATCCAATCTGTGCACACCAGTGATGTATGCATCCAGTCTGTGCCCATCAGTGAGGTATGGATCCAGTCCGTGCCCATCAGTGAGGTCTGGATCTGAGTCCGTGCCCATCAGTGAGGTCTGGATCATTTCTGTGCCCATCAGTGATGTCTGCATCCAGTCTGTGCCCATCAGTGATGTATGGATCCATTTTGTGCCCATCAGTGATGCCTGGATCCAGTCTGTGCACATCAGTGATGTCTGGATCCAGTCTGTGCACACCAGTGATGTATGCATCCAGTCTGTGCCCATCAGTGAGGTATGGATCCAGTCCGTGCCCATCAGTGAGGTCTGGATCTGAGTCCGTGCCCATCAGTGATGTATGGATCATTTCTGTGCCCATCAGTGATGTCTGCATCCAGTCTGTGCCCATCAGTGATGTATGGATCCATTTTGTGCCCATCAGTGATGCCTGGATCCAGTCTGTGCACATCAGTGATGTCTGGATCCAGTCTGTGCACATCAGTGATGTCTGGATCCAGTCTGTGCCCATCAGTGATGTATGGATCCAGTCTGTGCCCATCAGTGATGTATGGATCCATTCTATGACCATCAGTGATGCCTTGATCCAGTCTCTGCACATCAGTGATGTCTGGATCCAGTCTGGGCCCATCAGTGATGTCTGGATCCAGTCTGTGCCCATCAGTGATGTATGGATCTAGTCTGTACCCATCAGTGATGTCTGGATCCAGTCTGTGCCCATCAGTGATGTATGGATCTAGTCTGTGCCCATCAGTGATGTCTGCATTCAGTCTGTGCCCATCAGTGATGTCTGGATCCAGTCTGTGCCCATCAGTGATGTATGGATCCAGTCTGTGCCCATCAGTGATGTCTACATCCAGTATTTGCCCATCATTGATGTATGGATCCAGTCTGTGCCCATCAGTGATGTCTGGATCCAGTCTGTGCCCATCAGTGATGTATGGATCCAGTCTGTGCACACCAGTGATGTATGGATCCAGTCTGTGCCCATCAGTGATGTATGCATCCAGTCTGTGCCCATCAGTGAGGTATGGATCCAGGCTGTGCACATAAGTGAGGTATGGATCCAGTCCGTGCCCATCAGTGAGGTATGGATCCAGTCTATGCCCATCAGTGATGTATGGATCTAATCTGTGCACACCAGTGAGGTATGGATCCAGTCCGTGCCCATCAGTGAGGTATGGATCCAGTCCGTGCCCATCAGTGAGGTATGGATCCAGTCCGTGCCCATCAGTGAGGTATGGATCTGAGTCCATGCCCATCAGTGAGGTCTGGATCCAGTCTGTGCCCATCAGTGATGTCTAGATCCAGTCTGTGCCCATCAGTGATGTATGGATCATTTCTGTGCCCATCAGTGATGTCTGCATCCAGTCTGTGCCCATCAGTGATGTATGGATCCATTTTGTGCCCATCAGTGATGCCTGGATCTAGTCTGTGCACATTAGTGATGTCTGGATCCAGTCTGTGCACATCAGTGATGTCTGGATCCAGTCTGTGCCCATCAGTGATGTCTGGATCCAGTCTGTGGCCATCAGTGATGAATGGATCTAGACTGTGCCCATCAGTGATGTCTGGATCCAGTCTGTGCCCATCAGTGATGCATGGATCCAGTCAGTCTGTGCTCATCAGTGATGTATGGACCCAGTCTGTGCCCATCAGTGATGTCTGGATCCAGTCTGTGCCCATCAGTGATCTATAGATCCAGTCTGTGCCCATCAGTGATGTATGGATCCATTCTGTGTCCATCAGTGAAGCCTGGATCCAGTCTGTGCACATCAGTGATTTCTGGATCCAGTATATGCCCATCAGTGATGTCTGGATCCAGTCTGTACCCATCAGTGATGTCTGGATCCAGTCTGTGCCCATCAGTGATCTATGGATCCAGTCTGTGCCCATCAGTGATGTCTGCATCCAGTCTGTGCCCACCAGTGATGTCTGTATCTCAGTCTTTGCCCATCAGAGATGCATGGATCCAGTCTGTGCCCATCAGTGATCTATGGATCCAGTCTGTTCCCATCAGTGATGTCTGCATCCAGTATGTGCTCATCAGTGATGTCTGTATCCAGTCTGTGCCCATCAGTGATGCATGGATCCATTCTGTGCCCATCAGTGATCTATGGATCCAGTCTGTGCCCTTCACTGATGTCTGGATCCAGTCTGTGCCCATCTGTGATGTATGGATCCAGTCTGTGCCCATCAGTGATCTATGGATCCAGTCTGTGCACATCAGAGATGTCTGGATCCAGTCTGTGCCCATCAGTGATGCCTGGATCCGGTCTGTGCCCATCGGTCATGTTTGCATTCAGTCTGTGCCCATCAGTGATGTATGGATCCAGTCTGTGCCCATCAGTGATGCCTGGATCCAGTCTCTGCACATCAGTGATGTCTGGATCCAGTCTGTGCCCATCAGTGATGTATGGATCCAGTCTGTGCCCATCAGTGATGTATGGATCCATTCTGCGACCATCAGTGATGCCTGGATCCAGTCTCTGCACATCAGTGATGTCTGGATCCAGTCTGGGCCCATCAGTGATGTCTGGATCCAGTCTGTGCCCATCAGTGATGTATGGATCCAGTCTGTACCCATCAGTGATGTCTGGATCCAGTCTGTGCCCATCAGTGATGTATGGATCTAGTCTGTGCCCATCAGTGATGTCTGCATTCAGGCTTGTCCCATCAGTGATGTCTGGATCCAGTCTGTGCCCATCAGTGATGTATGGATCCAGTCTGTGCCCATCAGTGATGTCTACATCCAGTATTTGCCCATCATTGATGTATGGATCCAGTCTGTGCCCATCAGTGATGTCTGGATCCAGTCTGTGCCCATCAGTGATGTCTGGATCCAGTCTGTGCCCATCAGTGATGTATGGAACCAGTCTGTGCCCATCAGTGATGTATGGATCCAGTCTGTGCCCATCAGTGATGTATGCATCCAGTCTGTGCCCATCAGTGAGGTATGGATCCAGGCTGTGCACATAAGTGAGGTATGGATCCAGGCTGTGCACATAAGTGAGGTACGGATCCAGTCCGTGCCCATCAGTGAGGTATGGATCCAGTCTATGCCCATCAGTGATGTATGGATCCAATCTGTGCACACCAGTGATGTATGGATCCAGTCCGTGCCCATCAGTGAGGTATGGATCCAGTCTGTGCCCATCAGTGATGTCTGGATCCAGTCTTTGCCCATCAGTGATGTATGGATCCAGCCTGTGCCTATCAATGATGTATGGATCCAGTCCGTGCCCATCAGTGATGTCTGGATCCAGTCTGTGCCCATCAGTGATGTATGGATCAGGTCTGTGCCCATCAGTGATGTCTGCATCCAGTCTGTCCCCATCAGTGATGTATGGATCAGGTATGTGCCCATAAGTGATGTCTGTATCCAGTCTGTGCCCATCAGTGATGTCTGCATCCAGTCTGTGCCCATCAGTGATGTATGGATCCATTCTGTGCCCATCAGTGATGTATGGATCCAGTCTGTGCCCATCAGTGATGTCTGGATCCAGTCTGTGCCCATCAGTGATGTATGGATCCAGTCTGTACCCATCAGTGATGTCTGGATCCAGTCTGTGCCCATCAGTGATGTATGGATCTAGTCTGTGCCCATCAGTGACGTCTGCATTCAGTCTGTGCCCATCAGTGATGTCTGGATCCAGTCTGTGCCCATCAGTGATGTATGGATCCAGTCTGTGCCCATCAGTGATGTCTACATCCAGTATTTGTCCATCATTGATGTATGGATCCAGTCTGTGCCCATCAGTGATGTCTGGATCCAGTATGTGCCCATCAGTGATGTATGGATCCAGTCTGTGCACACCAGTGATGTATGGATCCAGTCTGTGCACACCAGTGATGTATGGATCCAGTCTGTGCCCATCAGTGATGTATGGATCCAGGCTGTGCACATAAGTGAGGTATGGATCCAGTCCGTGCCCATCAGTGAGGTATGGATCCAGTCTATGCCCATCAGTGATGTATGGATCTAATCTGTGCACACCAGTGATGTATGGATCCAGTCCGTGCCCATCAGTGAGGTATGGATCTGAGTCCGTGCCCATCAGTGAGGTCTGGATCCAGTCTGTGCCCATCAGTGATGTCTGGATCCAGTGTGTGCCCATCAGTGATGTATGGATCCAGTCTGTGCCCATCAGTGATGTATGGATCCATTCTGTGACCATCAGTGATGCCTGGATCCAGTCTCTGCACATCAGTGATGTCTGGATCCAGTCTGGGCCCATCAGTGATGTCTGGATCCAGTCTGGGCCCATCAGTGATGTCTGGATCCAGTCTGTGCCCATCAGTGATGTCTGGATCCAGTCTGTACCCATCAGTGATGTCTGGATCCAGTCTGTGCCCATCAGTGATGTATGGATCTAGTCTGTGCCCATCAGTGATGTCTGCATTCAGTCTGTGCTCATCAGTGATAGCTGGATCCAGTCTGTGCCCGTGAGTGATGTCTGGATCCAGTCTGTACCCATCAGTGATGATTGGATCCAGTCTGTGACCATCAGTGATCTATGGATCCAGTCTGTGCCCATCAGTGATGTCTGCATCCAGTCTGTGCCCACCAGTGATGTCTGTATCCAGTCTGTGCCCATCAGAGATGCATGGATCCAGTCTGTGCCCATCAGTGATCTATGGATCCAGTCTGTTCCCATCAGTGATGTCTGCATCCAGTATGTGCTCATCAGTGATGTCTGTATCCAGTCTGTGCCCATCAGTGATGCATGGATCCAGTCTGTGCCCATCAGTGATCTATGGATCCAGTTTGTGCCCTTCACTGATGTCTGGATCCAGTCTGTGTCCATCAGTGATGTATGGATCCAGTCTGTGCCCATCAGTGATATATGGATCCAGTCTGTGCCCTTCACTGATGTCTGGATCCAGTCTGTGCCCATCAGTGATGTATGGATCCAGTATGTGCCCATGAGTGATCTATGGATCAGTCTGTGCCCATGAGTGATCTATGGATCAGTCTGTGCACATCAGTGATGTATGGATCCAGTCTGTGCCCATCAGTGATGTACGGATCAAGTCTGTGCCCATCAGTGATGTCTGGATCCAGTCTGTGCCCATCAGTGATGTCTGGATCCAGTCTGTGCCCATCAGTGATGTATGGATCTAGTCTGTGCCCATCAGTGATGTCTGCATTCAGTCTGTGCTCATCAGTGATAGCTGGATCCAGTCTGTGCCCGTGAGTGATGTCTGGATCCAGTCTGTACCCATCAGTGATGATTGGATCCAGTCTGTGACCATCAGTGATCTATGGATCCAGTCTGTGCCCATCAGTGATGTCTGCATCCAGTCTGTGCCCACCAGTGATGTCTGTATCCAGTCTGTGCCCATCAGAGATGCATGGATCCAGTCTGTGCCCATCAGTGATCTATGGATCCAGTCTGTTCCCATCAGTGATGTCTGCATCCAGTATGTGCTCATCAGTGATGTCTGTATCCAGTCTGTGCCCATCAGTGATGCATGGATCCAGTCTGTGCCCATCAGTGATCTATGGATCCAGTTTGTGCCCTTCACTGATGTCTGGATCCAGTCTGTGTCCATCAGTGATGTATGGATCCAGTCTGTGCCCATCAGTGATATATGGATCCAGTCTGTGCCCTTCACTGATGTCTGGATCCAGTCTGTGCCCATCAGTGATGTATGGATCCAGTATGTGCCCATGAGTGATCTATGGATCAGTCTGTGCCCATGAGTGATCTATGGATCAGTCTGTGCACATCAGTGATGTATGGATCCAGTCTGTGCCCATCAGTGATGTACGGATCAAGTCTGTGCCCATCAGTGATGTCTGGATCCAGTCTGTGCCCATCAGTGATGTCTGGATCCAGCCTGTGCCTATCAGTGATGTATGGATCCAGTCCGTGCCCATCAGTGATGTCTGGATCCAGTCTGTCCCCATCAGTGATGTATGGATCAGGTATGTGCCCATAAGTGATGTCTGTATCCAGTCTGTGCCCATCAGTGATGTCTGCATCCAGTCTGTGCCCATCAGTGATGTATGGATCCATTCTGTGCCCATCAGTGATGCCTGGATCCAGTCTGTGCACATCAGTGATGTCTGGATCCAGTCTGTGCCCATCAGTGATGTATGGATCCAGTCTGTGGCCATCAGTGATGTATGGATCCAGTCTGTGCCCATCAGTGATGTCTGTATTCAGTCTGTGCCCATCAGTGATAGCTGGATCCAGTCTGTGCCCATCAGTGATGTCTGCATCCAGTCTGTGCCCATCAGTGATCTATAGATCCAGTCTGTGCCCATCAGTGATGTCTGCATCCAGTCTGTGCCCACCAGTGATGTCTGTATCCAGTCTGTGCCCATCAGTGATGCATGGATCCAGTCTGTGTCCATCAGTGATCTATGGATCCAGTCTGTGTCCATCAGTGATGTCTGCATCCAGTATGTGCCCATCAGTGATGTCTGTATCCAGTCTGTGCCCATCAGTGATCTATGGATCCAGTCTGTGCCCTTCAGTGATGTCTTGATCCAGTCTGTGCCCTTCAGTGATGTCTGGATCCATTCTGTGCCCATCAGTGATGTCTGCATCCAGTCTGTGCCCGTCATTGATGTCTGGATCCAGTCTGTGCCCGTCATTGATGTCTGGATCCAGTCTGTACCCATCAGTGATGTCTGGATCCAGTCTGTGCCCATCAGTGATCTATGGATCCAGTCTGTGCCCATCAGTGATGTCTGCATCCAGTCTGTGCCCACCAGTGATGTCTGTATCCAGTCTGTGCCCATCAGAGATGCATGGATCCAGTCTGTGCCCATCAGTGATCTATGGATCCAGTCTGTTCCCATCAGTGATGTCTGCATCCAGTATGTGTTCATCAGTGATGTCTGTATCCAGTCTGTGCCCATCAGTGATGCATGGATCCAGTCTGTGCCCATCAGTGATCTATGGATCCAGTCTGTGCCCTTCACTGATGTCTGGATCCAGTCTGTGCCCACCAGTGATGTATGGATCCAGTCTGTGCCCATGAGTGATCTATGGATCAGTCTGTGCACATCAGTGATGTCTGGATCCAGTCTGTGCCCATTGGTGATGTATGGATCTAGTCTGTGCAAATCAGAGATGTCTGGATCTAGTCTGTGCAAATCAGAGATGTCTGGATCCAATCTGTGCCCATCAGTGATGTATGGATACACTCTGTACCCATCAGTGATGTCTGGATCCATTCTGTGCTCATCAGTGATGC
This sequence comes from Ambystoma mexicanum, assembly GCF_040938575.1. Taxonomy (NCBI): domain Eukaryota; kingdom Metazoa; phylum Chordata; class Amphibia; order Caudata; family Ambystomatidae; genus Ambystoma; species Ambystoma mexicanum. The sequence goes on along the minus strand of NC_090933.1, from coordinate 1,346,748,849 downwards.
CTGGATCCAGTCTGTGCCCATCGGTGATGTCTGCATTCAGTCTGTGCCCATCAGTGATGTCTGTATCCAGTCTGTGCCCATCAGTGATGTATGGATCCAGTCTGTGCCCATCAGTGATCTATAGATCCAGTCTGTGCCCACCAGTGATGTCTGTATCCAGTCTGTGCCCATCAGTGATGCATGGATCCAGTCTGTGCCCATCAGTGATCTATGGATCCAGTCTGTGCCCTTCACTGATGTCTGGATCCAGTCTGTGCCCACCAGTGATGTATGGATCCAGTCTGTGCCCATGAGTGATCTATGGATCAGTCTGTGCACATCAGTGATGTCTGGATCCAGTCTGTGGCCATCAGTGATGTATGGATCCAGTCTGTGCCCATCAGTGATGTCTGTATTCAGTCTGTGCCCATCAGTGATAGCTGGATCCAGTCTGTGCCCATCAGTGATGTCTGCATCCAGTCTGTGCCCATCAGTGATCTATAGATCCAGTCTGTGCCCATCAGTGATGCCTGCATCCAGTCTGTGCCCACCAGTGATGTCTGTATCCAGTCTGTGCCCATCAGTGATGCATGGATCCAGTCTGTGTCCATCAGTGATCTATGGATCCAGTCTGTGTCCATCAGTGATGTCTGCATCCAGTATGTGCCCATCAGTGATGTCTGTATCCAGTCTGTGCCCATCAGTGATCTATGGATCCAGTCTGTGCCCTTCAGTGATGTCTTGATCCAGTCTGTGCCCTTCAGTGATGTCTGGATCCATTCTGTGCCCATCATTGATGTCTGCATCCAGTCTGTGCCCATCAGTGACAGCTGGATCCAGTCTGTGCCCGTCATTGATGTCTGGATCCAGTCTGTACCCATCAGTGATGTCTGGATCCAGTCTGTGCCCATCAGTGATCTATGGATCCAGTCTGTGCCCATCAGTGATGTCTGCATCCAGTCTGTGCCCACCAGTGATGTCTGTGTCCAGTCTGTGCCCATCAGAGATGCATGAATCCAGTCTGTGCCCATCAGTGATCTATGGATCCAGTCTGTTCCCATCAGTGATGTCTGCATCCAGTATGTGTTCATCAGTGATGTCTGTATCCAGTCTGTGCCCATCAGTGATGCATGGATCCAGTCTGTGTTCATCAGTGATGTCTGTATCCAGTCTGTGAACATCAGTGATGTCTGGATCCAGTCTGTGCCCATCGGTGATGTATGGATCTAGTCTGTGCACATCAGAGATGTATGGATCAAGCCTGTGCCTATCAGTGATATATGGATCCAGTCTGCCCATCAGTGATGTCTAGATCCAGTCTGTGCCCATCAGTGATGTCTAGATCCAGTCTGTGCCCATCAGTGATGTATGGATCCAGTCTGTGCCCATCAGTGATGTCTGTATCCAGTCTGCCCATCAGTGATGTCTAGATCCAGTCTGTGCCCATCAGTGATGTATGGATCAAGCCTGTGCCTATCAGTGATGTATGGATCCAGTCCGTGCCCATCAGTGATGTCTGGATCCAGTCTGTCCCCATCAGTGATGTATGGATCAGGTATGTGCCCATAAGTGATGTCTGCATCCAGTCTGTGCCCATCAGTGATGTCTGCATCCAGTCTGTGCCCATCAGTGATGTATGGATCCAGTCTGTGCCCATCACTGATGTATGGATCCTGTCTGTACCCATCAGTGATGCCTGGATCCAGTCTGTGCCCATCAGTGATGCCTGGATCCAGTCTGTGCACATCAGTGATGTCTGGATCCAGTCTGTGCCCATCAGTGATGCATGGATCCATTCTGTACCCATCAGTGATGTCTAGATCCAGTCTGTGCCTATCAGTGATGTATGGATCCAGTCTGTGCCCATTAGTGATGTCTGGATGCAGTCTGTGCCCATCAGTGATGTATGGATCCAGTCTGTGCCCATCAGTGATGTATGGATCCATTCTGTGCCCATCAGTGATACCTGGATCCAGTCTCTGCACATCAGTGATGTCTGGATCCAGTCTGTGCCCATCAGTGATGTATGGATCCAGTCTGTGCCCATCAGTGATGTATGGATCCATTCTGTGACCATCAGTGATGCCTGGATCCAGTCTCTGCACATCAGTGATGTCTGGATCCAGTCTGGGCCCATCAGTGATGTCTGGATCCAGTCTGTGCCCATCAGTGATGTATAGATCCAGTCTGTACCCATCAGTGATGTCTGGATCCAGTCTGTGCCCATCAGTGATGTATGGATCTAGTCTGTGCCCATCAGTGATGTCTGGATCCAGTCTGTGCCCATCAGTGATGTATGGATCCAGTCTGTGCCCATCAGTGATGTCTACATCCAGTCTGTGCCCATCAGTGATGTCTACATCCAGTATTTGCCCATCATTGATGTATGGATCCAGTCTGTGCCCATCAGTGATGTCTGGATCCAGTCTGTGCCCATCAGTGATGTCTGGATCCAGTCTGTGCACACCAGTGATGTATGGATCCAGTCTGTGCCCATCAGTGATGTATGCATCCAGTCTGTGCCCATCAGTGAGGTATGGATCCAGGCTGTGCACATAAGTGAGGTATGGATCCAGGCTGTGCACATAAGTGAGGTATGGATCCAGTCCGTGCCCATCAGTGAGGTATGGATCCAGTCTATGCCCATCAGTGATGTATGAATCCAATCTGTGCACACCAGTGATGTATGGATCCAGTCCGTGCCCATCAGTGAGGTATGGATCCAGTCTGTGCCCATCAGTGATGTATGGATCCAATCTGTGCACATAAGTGAGGTATGGATCCAGTCTGTGCCCATCAGTGATGTATGGATCCAATCAGTGCACACCAGTGATGTATGCATCCAGTCTGTGCCCATCAGTGAGGTATGGATCCAGTCCGTGCCCATCAGTGAGGTCTGGATCTGAGTCTGTGCCCATCAGTGAGGTCTGGATCATTTCTGTGCCCATCAGTGATGTCTGCATCCAGTCTGTGCCCATCAGTGATGTATGGATCCATTTTGTGCCCATCAGTGATGCCTGGATCCAGTCTGTGCACATCAGTGATGTCTGGATCCAGTCTGTGCACACCAGTGATGTATGCATCCAGTCTGTGCCCATCAGTGAGGTATGGATCCAGTCCGTGCCCATCAGTGAGGTCTGGATCTGAGTCTGTGCCCATCAGTGATGTATGGATCATTTCTGTGCCCATCAGTGATGTCTGCATCCAGTCTGTGCCCATCAGTGATGTATGGATCCATTTTGTGCCCATCAGTGATGCCTGGATCCAGTCTGTGCACATCAGTGATGTCTGGATCCAGTCTGTGCACATCAGTGATGTCTGGATCCAGTCCGTGCCCATCAGTGATGTATGGATCCAGTCTGTGCCCATCAGTGATGTATGGATCCATTCTATGACCATCAGTGATGCCTTGATCCAGTCTCTGCACATCAGTGATGTCTGGATCCAGTCTGGGCCCATCAGTGATGTCTGGATCCAGTCTGTGCCCATCAGTGATGTATGGATCTAGTCTGTACCCATCAGTGATGTCTGGATCCAGTCTGTGCCCATCAGTGATGTATGGATCTAGTCTGTGCCCATCAGTGATGTCTGCATTCAGTATGTGCCCATCAGTGATGTCTGGATCCAGTCTGTGCCCATCAGTGATGTATGGATCCAGTCTGTGCCCATCAGTGATGTCTACATCCAGTATTTGCCCATCATTGATGTATGGATCCAGTCTGTGCCCATCAGTGATGTCTGGATCCAGTCTGTGCCCATCAGTGATGTATGCATCCAGTCTGTGCCCATCAGTGAGGTATGGATCCAGGCTGTGCACATAAGTGAGGTATGGATCCAGTCCGTGCCCATCAGTGAGGTATGGATCCAGTCCGTGCCCATCAGTGAGGTATGGATCCAGTCCGTGCCCATCAGTGAGGTATGGATCTGAGTCCATGCCCATCAGTGAGGTCTGGATCCAGTCTGTGCCCATCAGTGATGTCTAGATCCAGTCTGTGCCCATCAGTGATGTATGGATCATTTCTGTGCCCATCAGTGATGTCTGCATCCAGTCTGTGCCCATCAGTGATGTATGGATCCATTCTGTGCCCATCAGTGATGCCTGGATCTAGTCTGTGCACATTAGTGATGTCTGGATCCAGTCTGTGCACATCAGTGATGTCTGGATCCAGTCTGTGCCCATCAGTGATGTCTGGATCCAGTCTGTGGCCATCAGTGATGAATGGATCTAGACTGTGCCCATCAGTGATGTCTGGATCCAGTCTGTGCCCATCAGTGATGCATGGATCCAGTCTGTGCTCATCAGTGATGTATGGACCCAGTCTGTGCCCATCAGTGATGTCTGGATCCAGTCTGTGCCCATCAGTGATCTATAGATCCAGTCTGTGCCCATCAGTGATGTATGGATCCATTCTGTGTCCATCAGTGAAGCCTGGATCCAGTCTGTGCACATCAGTGATTTCTGGATCCAGTATATGCCCATCAGTGATGTCTGGATCCAGTCTGTACCCATCAGTGATGTCTGGATCCAGTCTGTGCCCATCAGTGATCTATGGATCCAGTCTGTGCCCATCAGTGATGTCTGCATCCAGTCTGTGCCCACCAGTGATGTCTGTATCTCAGTCTTTGCCCATCAGAGATGAATGGATCCAGTCTGTGCCCATCAGTGATCTATGGATCCAGTCTGTTCCCATCAGTGATGTCTGCATCCAGTATGTGCTCATCAGTGATGTCTGTATCCAGTCTGTGCCCATCAGTGATGCATGGATCCATTATGTGCCCATCAGTGATCTATGGATCCAGTCTGTGCCCTTCACTGATGTCTGGATCCAGTCTGTGCCCATCTGTGATGTATGGATCCAGTCTGTGCCCATCAGTGATCTATGGATCCAGTCTGTGCACATCAGAGATGTCTGGATCCAGTCTGTGCCCATCAGTGATGCCTGGATCCGGTCTGTGCCCATCGGTGATGTTTGCATTCAGTCTGTGCCCATCAGTGATGTATGGATCCAGTCTGTGCCCATCAGTGATGCCTGGATCCAGTCTCTGCACATCAGTGATGTCTGGATCCAGTCTGTGCCCATCAGTGATGTATGGATCCAGTCTGTGCCCATCAGTGATGTATGGATCCATTATGCGACCATCAGTGATGCCTGGATCCAGTCTCTGCACATCAGTGATGTCTGGATCCAGTCTGGGCCCATCAGTGATGTCTGGATCCAGTCTGTGCCCATCAGTGATGTATGTATCCAGTCTGTACCCATCAGTGATGTCTGGATCCAGTCTGTGCCCATCAGTGATGTATGGATCTAGTCTGTGCCCATCAGTGATGTCTGCATTCAGGCTTGTCCCATCAGTGATGTCTGGATCCAGTCTGTGCCCATCAGTGATGTATGGATCCAGTCTGTGCCCATCAGTGATGTCTACATCCAGTATTTGCCCATCATTGATGTATGGATCCAGTCTGTGCCCATCAGTGATGTCTGGATCCAGTCTGTGCCCATCAGTGATGTCTGGATCCAGTCTGTGCCCATCAGTGATGTATGGATCCAGTCTGTGCCCATCAGTGATGTATGGATCCAGTCTGTGCCCATCAGTGATGTATGCATCCAGTCTGTGCCCATCAGTGAGGTATGGATCCAGGCTGTGCACATAAGTGAGGTATGGATCCAGGCTGTGCACATAAGTGAGGTACGGATCCAGTCCGTGCCCATCAGTGAGGTATGGATCCAGTCTATGCCCATCAGTGATGTATGGATCCAATCTGTGCACACCAGTGATGTATGGATCCAGTCCGTGCCCATCAGTGAGGTATGGATCCAGTCTGTGCCCATCAGTGATGTCTGGATCCAGTCTTTGCCCATCAGTGATGTATGGATCCAGCCTGTGCCTATCAATGATGTATGGATCCAGTCCGTGCCCATCAGTGATGTCTGGATCCAGTCTGTGCCCATCAGTGATGTATGGATCAGGTCTGTGCCCATCAGTGATGTCTGCATCCAGTCTGTCCCCATCAGTGATGTATGGATCAGGTATGTGCCCATAAGTGATGTCTGTATCCAGTCTGTGCCCATCAGTGATGTCTGCATCCAGTCTGTGCCCATCAGTGATGTATGGATCCATTCTGTGCCCATCAGTGATGTATGGATCCAGTCTGTGCCCATCAGTGATGTCTGGATCCAGTCTGTGCCCATCAGTGATGTATGGATCCAGTCTGTACCCATCAGTGATGTCTGGATCCAGTCTGTGCCCATCAGTGATGTATGGATCTAGTCTGTGCCCATCAGTGATGTCTGCATTCAGTCTGTGCCCATCAGTGATGTCTGGATCCAGTCTGTGCCCATCAGTGATGTATGGATCCAGCCTGTGCCCATCAGTGATGTCTAAATCCAGTATTTGTCCATCATTGATGTATGGATCCAGTCTGTGCCCATCAGTGATGTCTGGATCCAGTATGTGCCCATCAGTGATGTATGGATCCAGTCTGTGCACACCAGTGATGTATGGATCCAGTCTGTGCACACCAGTGATGTATGGATCCAGTCTGTGCCCATCAGTGATGTATGGATCCAGGCTGTGCACATAAGTGAGGTATGGATCCAGTCCGTGCCCATCAGTGAGGTATGGATCCAGTCTATGCCCATCAGTGATGTATGGATCTAATCTGTGCACACCAGTGATGTATGGATCCAGTCCGTGCCCATCAGTGAGGTATGGATCTGAGTCCGTGCCCATCAGTGAGGTCTGGATCCAGTCTGTGCCCATCAGTGATGTCTGGATCCAGTGTGTGCCCATCAGTGATGTATGGATCCAGTCTGTGCCCATCAGTGATGTATGGATCCATTCTGTGACCATCAGTGATGCCTGGATCCAGTCTCTGCACATCAGTGATGTCTGGATCCAGTCTGGGCCCATCAGTGATGTCTGGATCCAGTCTGGGCCCATCAGTGATGTCTGGATCCAGTCTGTGCCCATCAGTGATGTCTGGATCCAGTCTGTACCCATCAGTGATGTCTGGATCCAGTCTGTGCCCATCAGTGATGTATGGATCTAGTCTGTGCCCATCAGTGATGTCTGCATTCAGTCTGTGCTCATCAGTGATAGCTGGATCCAGTCTGTGCCCGTGAGTGATGTCTGGATCCAGTCTGTACCCATCAGTGATGATTGGATCCAGTCTGTGACCATCAGTGATCTATGGATCCAGTCTGTGCCAATCAGTGATGTCTGCATCCAGTCTGTGCCCACCAGTGATGTCTGTATCCAGTCTGTGCCCATCAGAGATGCATGGATCCAGTCTGTGCCCATCAGTGATCTATGGATCCAGTCTGTTCCCATCAGTGATGTCTGCATCCAGTATGTGCTCATCAGTGATGTCTGTATCCAGTCTGTGCCCATCAGTGATGCATGGATCCAGTCTGTGCCCATCAGTGATCTATGGATCCAGTTTGTGTCCTTCACTGATGTCTGGATCCAGTCTGTGTCCATCAGTGATGTATGGATCCAGTCTGTGCCCATCAGTGATATATGGATCCAGTCTGTGCCCTTCACTGATGTCTGGATCCAGTCTGTGCCCATCAGTGATGTATGGATCCAGTATGTGCCCATGAGTGATCTATGGATCAGTCTGTGCCCATGAGTGATCTATGGATCAGTCTGTGCACATCAGTGATGTATGGATCCAGTCTGTGCCCATCAGTGATGTACGGATCAAGTCTGTGCCCATCAGTGATGTCTGGATCCAGTCTGTGCCCATCAGTGATGTATGGATCCAGCCTGTGCCTATCAGTGATGTATGGATCCAGTCCGTGCCCATCAGTGATGTCTGGATCCAGTCTGTCCCCATCAGTGATGTATGGATCAGGTATGTGCCCATAAGTGATGTCTGTATCCAGTCTGTGCCCATCAGTGATGTCTGCATCCAGTCTGTGCCCATCAGTGATGTATGGATCCATTCTGTGCCCATCAGTGATGCCTGGATCCAGTCTGTGCACATCAGTGATGTCTGGATCCAGTCTGTGCCCATCAGTGATGTATGGATCCAGTCTGTGGCCATCAGTGATGTATGGATCCAGTCTGTGCCCATCAGTGATGTCTGTATTCAGTCTGTGCCCATCAGTGATAGCTGGATCCAGTCTGTGCCCATCAGTGATGTCTGCATCCAGTCTGTGCCCATCAGTGATCTATAGATCCAGTCTGTGCCCATCAGTGATGTCTGCATCCAGTCTGTGCCCACCAGTGATGTCTGTATCCAGTCTGTGCCCATCAGTGATGCATGGATCCAGTCTGTGTCCATCAGTGATCTATGGATCCAGTCTGTGTCCATCAGTGATGTCTGCATCCAGTATGTGCCCATCAGTGATGTCTGTATCCAGTCTGTGCCCATCAGTGATCTATGGATCCAGTCTGTGCCCTTCAGTGATGTCTTGATCCAGTCTGTGCCCTTCAGTGATGTCTGGATCCATTCTGTGCCCATCAGTGATGTCTGCATCCAGTCTGTGCCCGTCATTGATGTCTGGATCCAGTCTGTGCCCGTCATTGATGTCTGGATCCAGTCTGTACCCATCAGTGATGTCTGGATCCAGTCTGTGCCCATCAGTGATCTATGGATCCAGTCTGTGCCCATCAGTGATGTCTGCATCCAGTCTGTGCCCACCAGTGATGTCTGTATCCAGTCTGTGCCCATCAGAGATGCATGGATCCAGTCTGTGCCCATCAGTGATCTATGGATCCAGTCTGTTCCCATCAGTGATGTCTGCATCCAGTATGTGTTCATCAGTGATGTCTGTATCCAGTCTGTGCCCATCAGTGATGCATGGATCCAGTCTGTGCCCATCAGTGATCTATGGATCCAGTCTGTGCCCTTCACTGATGTCTGGATCCAGTCTGTGCCCACCAGTGATGTATGGATCCAGTCTGTGCCCATGAGTGATCTATGGATCAGTCTGTGCACATCAGTGATGTCTGGATCCAGTCTGTGCCCATTGGTGATGTATGGATCTAGTCTGTGCACATCATAGATGTCTGGATCCAATCTGTGCCCATCAGTGATGTATGGATACACTCTGTACCCATCAGTGATGTCTGGATCCATTCTGTGCTCATCAGTGATGCCTGGATCCAGTCTGTGCCCATCGGTGATGTCTGCATTCAGTCTGTGCCCATCAGTGATGTCTGTATCCAGTCTGTGCCCATCAGTGATGTATGGATCCAGTCTGTGCCCATCAGTGATCTATAGATCCAGTCTGTGCCCATCAGTGATGCCTGCATCCAGTCTGTGCCCACCAGTGATGTCTGTATCCAGTCTGTGCCCATCAGTGATGCATGGATCCAGTCTGTGCCCATCAGTGATCTATGGATCCAGTCTGTGCCCTTCACTGATGTCTGGATCCAGTCTGTGCCCACCAGTGATGTATGGATCCAGTCTGTGCCCATGAGTGATCTATGGATCAGTCTGTGCACATCAGTGATGTCTGGATCCAGTCTGTGGCCATCAGTGATGTATGGATCCAGTCTGTGCCCATCAGTGATGTCTGTATTCAGTCTGTGCCCATCAGTGATAGCTGGATCCAGTCTGTGCCCATCAGTGATGTCTGCATCCAGTCTGTGCCCATCAGTGATCTATAGATCCAGTCTGTGCCCATCAGTGATGCCTGCATCCAGTCTGTGCCCACCAGTGATGTCTGTATCCAGTCTGTGCCCATCAGTGATGCATGGATCCAGTCTGTGTCCATCAGTGATCTATGGATCCAGTCTGTGTCCATCAGTGATGTCTGCATCCAGTATGTGCCCATCAGTGATGTCTGTATCCAGTCTGTGCCCATCAGTGATCTATGGATCCAGTCTGTGCCCTTCAGTGATGTCTTGATCCAGTCTGTGCCCTTCAGTGATGTCTGGATCCATTCTGTGCCCATCATTGATGTCTGCATCCAGTCTGTGCCCATCAGTGATAGCTGGATCCAGTCTGTGCCCGTCATTGATGTCTGGATCCAGTCTGTACCCATCAGTGATGTCTGGATCCAGTCTGTGCCCATCAGTGATCTATGGATCCAGTCTGTGCCCATCAGTGATGTCTGCATCCAGTCTGTGCCCACCAGTGATGTCTGTATCCAGTCTGTGCCCATCAGAGATGCATGAATCCAGTCTGTGCCCATCAGTGATCTATGGATCCAGTCTGTTCCCATCAGTGATGTCTGCATCCAGTATGTGTTCATCAGTGATGTCTGTATCCCGTCTGTGCCCATCAGTGATGCATGGATCCAGTCTGTGCCCATCAGTGATCTATGGATCCAGTCTGTGCCCTTCACTGATGTCTGGATCCAGTCTGTGCCCATCAGTGATGTATGGATCCAGTCTGTGCCCATGAGTGATCTATGGATCAGTCTGTGCACATCAGTGATGTCTGGATCCAGTCTGTGCCCATCGGTGATGTATGGATCTAGTCTGTGCACATCAGAGATGTCTGGATCCAATCTGTGCCCATCAGTGATGTATGGATACACTCTGTACCCATCAGTGATGCCTGGATCCAGTCTGTGCCCATCGGTGATGTCTGCATTCAGTCTGTGCCCATCAGTGATGTCTGTATCCAGTCTGTGCCCATCAGTGATGTATGGATCCAGTCTGTGCCCATCAGTGATGTACGGATCAAGTCTGTGCCCATCAGTGATGTCTAGATCCAGTCTGTGCCCATCAGTGATGTATGGATCAAGCCTGTGCCTATCAGTGATGTATGGATCCAGTCTGTGCCCATCAGTGATGTCTGGATCCAGTCTGTCCCCATCAGTGATGTATGGATCAGGTATGTGCCCATAAGTGATGTCTGCATCCAGTCTGTGCCCATCAGTGAGGTCTGGATCATTTCTGTGCCCATCAGTGATGTCTGCATCCAGTCTGTGCCCATCAGTGATGTATGGATCCATTTTGTGCCCATCAGTGATGCCTGGATCCAGTCTGTGCACATCAGTGATGTCTGGATCCAGTCTGTGCACACCAGTGATGTATGCATCCAGTCTGTGCCCATCAGTGAGGTATGGATCCAGTCCGTGCCCATCAGTGAGGTCTGGATCTGAGTCTGTGCCCATCAGTGATGTATGGATCATTTCTGTGCCCATCAGTGATGCCTGGATCCAGTCTGTGCACATCAGTGATGTCTGGATCCAGTCTGTGCACATCAGTGATGTCTGGATCCAGTCTGTGCCCATCAGTGATGTATGGATCCAGTCTGTGCCCATCAGTGATGTATGGATCCATTCTATGACCATCAGTGATGCCTTGATCCAGTCTCTGCACATCAGTGATGTCTGGATCCAGTCTGGGCCCATCAGTGATGTCTGGATCCAGTCTGTGCCCATCAGTGATGTATGGATCTAGTCTGTACCCATCAGTGATGTCTGGATCCAGTCTGTGCCCATCAGTGATGTATGGATCTAGTCTGTGCCCATCAGTGATGTCTGCATTCAGTATGTGCCCATCAGTGATGTCTGGATCCAGTCTGTGCCCATCAGTGATGTATGGATCCAGTCTGTGCCCATCAGTGATGTCTACATCCAGTATTTGCCCATCATTGATGTATGGATCCAGTCTGTGCCCATCAGTGATGTCTGGATCCAGTCTGTGCCCATCAGTGATGTATGCATCCAGTCTGTGCCCATCAGTGAGGTATGGATCCAGGCTGTGCACATAAGTGAGGTATGGATCCAGTCCGTGCCCATCAGTGAGGTATGGATCCAGTCCGTGCCCATCAGTGAGGTATGGATCCAGTCCGTGCCCATCAGTGAGGTATGGATCTGAGTCCATGCCCATCAGTGAGGTCTGGATCCAGTCTGTGCCCATCAGTGATGTCTAGATCCAGTCTGTGCCCATCAGTGATGTATGGATCATTTCTGTGCCCATCAGTGATGTCTGCATCCAGTCTGTGCCCATCAGTGATGTATGGATCCATTCTGTGCCCATCAGTGATGCCTGGATCTAGTCTGTGCACATTAGTGATGTCTGGATCCAGTCTGTGCACATCAGTGATGTCTGGATCCAGTCTGTGCCCATCAGTGATGTCTGGATCCAGTCTGTGGCCATCAGTGATGAATGGATCTAGACTGTGCCCATCAGTGATGTCTGGATCCAGTCTGTGCCCATCAGTGATGCATGGATCCAGTCTGTGCTCATCAGTGATGTATGGACCCAGTCTGTGCCCATCAGTGATGTCTGGATTCAGTCTGTGCCCATCAGTGATGTACGGATCAAGTCTGTGCCCATCAGTGATGTCTAGATCCAGTCTGTGCCCATCAGTGATGTATGGATCAAGCCTGTGCCTATCAGTGATGTATGGATCCAGTCTGTGCCCATCAGTGATGTCTGGATCCAGTCTGTCCCCATCAGTGATGTATGGATCAGGTATGTGCCCATAAGTGATGTCTGCATCCAGTCTGTGCCCATCAGTGAGGTCTGGATCATTTCTGTGCCCATCAGTGATGTCTGCATCCAGTCTGTGCCCATCAGTGATGTATGGATCCATTTTGTGCCCATCAGTGATGCCTGGATCCAGTCTGTGCACATCAGTGATGTCTGGATCCAGTCTGTGCACACCAGTGATGTATGCATCCAGTCTGTGCCCATCAGTGAGGTATGGATCCAGTCCGTGCCCATCAGTGAGGTCTGGATCTGAGTCTGTGCCCATCAGTGAGGTCTGGATCTGAGTCTGTGCCCATCAGTGATGCCTGGATCCAGTCTGTGCACATCAGTGATGCCTGGATCCAGTCTGTGCACATCAGTGATGTCTGGATCCAGTCTGTGCACATCAGTGATGTCTGGATCCAGTCTGTGCCCATCAGTGATGTATGGATCCAGTCTGTGCCCATCAGTGATGTATGGATCCATTCTATGACCATCAGTGATGCCTTGATCCAGTCTCTGCACATCAGTGATGTCTGGATCCAGTCTGGGCCCATCAGTGATGTCTGGATCCAGTCTGTGCCCATCAGTGATGTATGGATCTAGTCTGTACCCATCAGTGATGTCTGGATCCAGTCTGTGCCCATCAGTGATGTATGGATCTAGTCTGTGCCCATCAGTGATGTCTGCATTCAGTCTGTGCCCATCAGTGATGTCTGGATCCAGTCTGTGCCCATCAGTGATGTATGGATCCAGTCTGTGCCCATCAGTGATGTCTACATCCAGTATTTGCCCATCATTGATGTATGGATCCAGTCTGTGCCCATCAGTGATGTCTGGATCCAGTCTGTGCCCATCAGTGATGTATGCATCCAGTCTGTGCCCATCAGTGAGGTATGGATCCAGGCTGTGCACATAAGTGAGGTATGGATCCAGTCCGTGCCCATCAGTGAGGTATGGATCCAGTCCGTGCCCATCAGTGAGGTATGGATCCAGTCCGTGCCCATCAGTCAGGTATGGATCTGAGTCCATGCCCATCAGTGAGGTCTGGATCCAGTCTGTGCCCATCAGTGATGTCTAGATCCAGTCTGTGCCCATCAGTGATGTATGGATCATTTCTGTGCCCATCAGTGATGTCTGCATCCAGTCTGTGCCCATCAGTGATGTATGGATCCATTCTGTGCCCATCAGTGATGCCTGGATCTAGTCTGTGCACATTAGTGATGTCTGGATCCAGTCTGTGCACATCAGTGATGTCTGGATCCAGTCTGTGCCCATCAGTGATGTCTGGATCCAGTCTGTGGCCATCAGTGATGAATGGATCTAGACTGTGCCCATCAGTGATGTCTGGATCCAGTCTGTGCCCATCAGTGATGCATGGATCCAGTCTGTGCTCATCAGTGATGTATGGACCCAGTCTGTGCCCATCAGTGATGTCTGGATCCAGTCTGTGCCCATCAGTGATCTATAGATCCAGTCTGTGCCCATCAGTGATGTATGGATCCATTCTGTGTCCATCAGTGAAGCCTGGATCCAGTCTGTGCACATCAGTGATTTCTGGATCCAGTATATGCCCATCAGTGATGTCTGGATCCAGTCTGTACCCATCAGTGATGTCTGGATCCAGTCTGTGCCCATCAGTGATCTATGGATCCAGTCTGTGCCCATCAGTGATGTCTGCATCCAGTCTGTGCCCACCAGTGATGTCTGTATCTCAGTCTTTGCCCATCAGAGATGAATGGATTCAGTCTGTGCCCATCAGTGATCTATGGATCCAGTCTGTTCCCATCAGTGATGTCTGCATCCAGTATGTGCTCATCAGTGATGTCTGTATCCAGTCTGTGCCCATCAGTGATGCATGGATCCATTATGTGCCCATCAGTGATCTATGGATCCAGTCTGTGCCCTTCACTGATGTCTGGATCCAGTCTGTGCCCATCTGTGATGTATGGATCCAGTCTGTGCCCATCAGTGATCTATGGATCCAGTCTGTGCACATCAGAGATGTCTGGATCCAGTCTGTGCCCATCAGTGATGCCTGGATCCGGTCTGTGCCCATCGGTGATGTTTGCATTCAGTCTGTGCCCATCAGTGATGTATGGATCCAGTCTGTGCCCATCAGTGATGCCTGGATCCAGTCTCTGCACATCAGTGATGTCTGGATCCAGTCTGTGCCCATCAGTGATGTATGGATCCAGTCTGTGCCCATCAGTGATGTATGGATCCATTATGCGACCATCAGTGATGCCTGGATCCAGTCTCTGCACATCAGTGATGTCTGGATCCAGTCTGGGCCCATCAGTGATGTCTGGATCCAGTCTGTGCCCATCAGTGATGTATGTATCCAGTCTGTACCCATCAGTGATGTCTGGATCCAGTCTGTGCCCATCAGTGATGTATGGATCTAGTCTGTGCCCATCAGTGATGTCTGCATTCAGGCTTGTCCCATCAGTGATGTCTGGATCCAGTCTGTGCCCATCAGTGATGTATGGATCCAGTCTGTGCCCATCAGTGATGTCTACATCCAGTATTTGCCCATCATTGATGTATGGATCCAGTCTGTGCCCATCAGTGATGTCTGGATCCAGTCTGTGCCCATCAGTGATGTCTGGATCCAGTCTGTGCCCATCAAAGATGTATGGATCCAGTCTGTGCCCATCAGTGATGTATGGATCCAGTCTGTGCCCATAGTGATGTATGCATCCAGTCTGTGCCCATCAGTGAGGTATGGATCCAGGCTGTGCACATAAGTGAGGTATGGATCCAGGCTGTGCACATAAGTGAGGTACGGATCCAGTCCGTGCCCATCAGTGAGGTATGGATCCAGTCTATGCCCATCAGTGATGTATGGATCCAATCTGTGCACACCAGTGATGTATGGATCCAGTCCGTGCCCATCAGTGAGGTATGGATCCAGTCTGTGCCCATCAGTGATGTCTGGATCCAGTCTTTGCCCATCAGTGATGTATGGATCCAGCCTGTGCCTATCAATGATGTATGGATCCAGTCCGTGCCCATCAGTGATGTCTGGATCCAGTCTGTGCCCATCAGTGATGTATGGATCAGGTCTGTGCCCATCAGTGATGTCTGCATCCAGTCTGTGCCCATCAGTGATGTCTGGATCCAGTCTGTGCCCATCAGTGATGTATGGATCCAGTCTGTACCCATCAGTGATGTCTGGATCCAGTCTGTGCCCATCAGTGATGTATGGATCTAGTCTGTGCCCATCAGTGATGTCTGCATTCAGTCTGTGCCCATCAGTGATGTCTGGATCCAGTCTGTGCCCATCAGTGATGTATGGATCCAGCCTGTGCCCATCAGTGATGTCTACATCCAGTATTTGTCCATCATTGATGTATGGATCCAGTCTGTGCCCATCAGTGATGTCTGGATCCAGTATGTGCCCATCAGTGATGTATGGATCCAGTCTGTGCACACCAGTGATGTATGGATCCAGTCTGTGCACACCAGTGATGTATGGATCCAGTCTGTGCCCATCAGTGATGTATGGATCCAGGCTGTGCACATAAGTGAGGTATGGATCCAGTCCGTGCCCATCAGTGAGGTATGGATCCAGTCTATGCCCATCAGTGATGTATGGATCTAATCTGTGCACACCAGTGATGTATGGATCCAGTCCGTGCCCATCAGTGAGGTATGGATCTGAGTCCGTGCCCATCAGTGAGGTCTGGATCCAGTCTGTGCCCATCAGTGATGTCTGGATCCAGTGTGTGCCCATCAGTGATGTATGGATCCAGTCTGTGCCCATCAGTGATGTATGGATCCATTCTGTGACCATCAGTGATGCCTGGATCCAGTCTCTGCACATCAGTGATGTCTGGATCCAGTCTGGGCCCATCAGTGATGTCTGGATCCAGTCTGGGCCCATCAGTGATGTCTGGATCCAGTCTGTGCCCATCAGTGATGTCTGGATCCAGTCTGTACCCATCAGTGATGTCTGGATCCAGTCTGTGCCCATCAGTGATGTATGGATCTAGTCTGTGCCCATCAGTGATGTCTGCATTCAGTCTGTGCTCATCAGTGATAGCTGGATCCAGTCTGTGCCCGTGAGTGATGTCTGGATCCAGTCTGTACCCATCAGTGATGATTGGATCCAGTCTGTGACCATCAGTGATCTATGGATCCAGTCTGTGCCCATCAGTGATGTCTGCATCCAGTCTGTGCCCACCAGTGATGTCTGTATCCAGTCTGTGCCCATCAGAGATGCATGGATCCAGTCTGTGCCCATCAGTGATCTATGGATCCAGTCTGTTCCCATCAGTGATGTCTGCATCCAGTATGTGCTCATCAGTGATGTCTGTATCCAGTCTGTGCCCATCAGTGATGCATGGATCCAGTCTGTGCCCATCAGTGATCTATGGATCCAGTTTGTGTCCTTCACTGATGTCTGGATCCAGTCTGTGTCCATCAGTGATGTATGGATCCAGTCTGTGCCCATCAGTGATATATGGATCCAGTCTGTGCCCTTCACTGATGTCTGGATCCAGTCTGTGCCCATCAGTGATGTATGGATCCAGTATGTGCCCATGAGTGATCTATGGATCAGTCTGTGCCCATGAGTGATCTATGGATCAGTCTGTGCACATCAGTGATGTATGGATCCAGTCTGTGCCCATCAGTGATGTACGGATCAAGTCTGTGCCCATCAGTGATGTCTGGATCCAGTCTGTGCCCATCAGTGATGTATGGATCCAGCCTGTGCCTATCAGTGATGTATGGATCCAGTCCGTGCCCATCAGTGATGTCTGGATCCAGTCTGTCCCCATCAGTGATGTATGGATCAGGTATGTGCCCATAAGTGATGTCTGTATCCAGTCTGTGCCCATCAGTGATGTCTGCATCCAGTCTGTGCCCATCAGTGATGTATGGATCCATTCTGTGCCCATCAGTGATGCCTGGATCCAGTCTGTGCACATCAGTGATGTCTGGATCCAGTCTGTGCCCATCAGTGATGTATGGATCCAGTCTGTGGCCATCAGTGATGTATGGATCCAGTCTGTGCCCATCAGTGATGTCTGTATTCAGTCTGTGCCCATCAGTGATAGCTGGATCCAGTCTGTGCCCATCAGTGATGTCTGCATCCAGTCTGTGCCCATCAGTGATCTATAGATCCAGTCTGTGCCCATCAGTGATGTCTGCATCCAGTCTGTGCCCACCAGTGATGTCTGTATCCAGTCTGTGCCCATCAGTGATGCATGGATCCAGTCTGTGTCCATCAGTGATCTATGGATCCAGTCTGTGTCCATCAGTGATGTCTGCATCCAGTATGTGCCCATCAGTGATGTCTGTATCCAGTCTGTGCCCATCAGTGATCTATGGATCCAGTCTGTGCCCTTCAGTGATGTCTTGATCCAGTCTGTGCCCTTCAGTGATGTCTGGATCCATTCTGTGCCCATCAGTGATGTCTGCATCCAGTCTGTGCCCGTCATTGATGTCTGGATCCAGTCTGTGCCCGTCATTGATGTCTGGATCCAGTCTGTACCCATCAGTGATGTCTGGATCCAGTCTGTGCCCATCAGTGATCTATGGATCCAGTCTGTGCCCATCAGTGATGTCTGCATCCAGTCTGTGCCCACCAGTGATGTCTGTATCCAGTCTGTGCCCATCAGAGATGCATGGATCCAGTCTGTGCCCATCAGTGATCTATGGATCCAGTCTGTTCCCATCAGTGATGTCTGCATCCAGTATGTGTTCATCAGTGATGTCTGTATCCAGTCTGTGCCCATCAGTGATGCATGGATCCAGTCTGTGCCCATCAGTGATCTATGGATCCAGTCTGTGCCCTTCACTGATGTCTGGATCCAGTCTGTGCCCACCAGTGATGTATGGATCCAGTCTGTGCCCATGAGTGATCTATGGATCAGTCTGTGCACATCAGTGATGTCTGGATCCAGTCTGTGCCCATTGGTGATGTATGGATCTAGTCTGTGCACATCAGAGATGTCTGGATCCAATCTGTGCCCATCAGTGATGTATGGATACACTCTGTACCCATCAGTGATGTCTGGATCCATTCTGTGCTCATCAGTGATGCCTGGATCCAGTCTGTGCCCATCGGTGATGTCTGCATTCAGTCTGTGCCCATCAGTGATGTCTGTATCCAGTCTGTGCCCATCAGTGATGTATGGATCCAGTCTGTGCCCATCAGTGATCTATAGATCCAGTCTGTGCCCATCAGTGATGCCTGCATCCAGTCTGTGCCCACCAGTGATGTCTGTATCCAGTCTGTGCCCATCAGTGATGCATGGATCCAGTCTGTGCCCATCAGTGATCTATGGATCCAGTCTGTGCCCTTCACTGATGTCTGGATCCAGTCTGTGCCCACCAGTGATGTATGGATCCAGTCTGTGCCCATGAGTGATCTATGGATCAGTCTGTGCACATCAGTGATGTCTGGATCCAGTCTGTGGCCATCAGTGATGTATGGATCCAGTCTGTGCCCATCAGTGATGTCTGTATTCAGTCTGTGCCCATCAGTGATAGCTGGATCCAGTCTGTGCCCATCAGTGATGTCTGCATCCAGTCTGTGCCCATCAGTGATCTATAGATCCAGTCTGTGCCCATCAGTGATGCCTGCATCCAGTCTGTGCCCACCAGTGATGTCTGTATCCAGTCTGTGCCCATCAGTGATGCATGGATCCAGTCTGTGTCCATCAGTGATCTATGGATCCAGTCTGTGTCCATCAGTGATGTCTGCATCCAGTATGTGCCCATCAGTGATGTCTGTATCCAGTCTGTGCCCATCAGTGATCTATGGATCCAGTCTGTGCCCTTCAGTGATGTCTTGATCCAGTCTGTGCCCTTCAGTGATGTCTGGATCCATTCTGTGCCCATCATTGATGTCTGCATCCAGTCTGTGCCCATCAGTGATAGCTGGATCCAGTCTGTGCCCGTCATTGATGTCTGGATCCAGTCTGTACCCATCAGTGATGTCTGGATCCAGTCTGTGCCCATCAGTGATCTATGGATCCAGTCTGTGCCCATCAGTGATGTCTGCATCCAGTCTGTGCCCACCAGTGATGTCTGTATCCAGTCTGTGCCCATCAGAGATGCATGAATCCAGTCTGTGCCCATCAGTGATCTATGGATCCAGTCTGTTCCCATCAGTGATGTCTGCATCCAGTATGTGTTCATCAGTGATGTCTGTATCCAGTCTGTGCCCATCAGTGATGCATGGATCCAGTCTGTGCCCATCAGTGATCTATGGATCCAGTCTGTGCCCTTCACTGATGTCTGGATCCAGTCTGTGCCCATCAGTGATGTATGGATCCAGTCTGTGCCCATGAGTGATCTATGGATCAGTCTGTGCACATCAGTGATGTCTGGATCCAGTCTGTGCCCATCGGTGATGTATGGATCTAGTCTGTGCACATCAGAGATGTCTGGATCCAATCTGTGCCCATCAGTGATGTATGGATACACTCTGTACCCATCAGTGATGCCTGGATCCAGTCTGTGCCCATCGGTGATGTCTGCATTCAGTCTGTGCCCATCAGTGATGTCTGTATCCAGTCTGTGCCCATCAGTGATGTATGGATCCAGTCTGTGCCCATCAGTGATGTACGGATCAAGTCTGTGCCCATCAGTGATGTCTAGATCCAGTCTGTGCCCATCAGTGATGTATGGATCCAGTCTGTGCCCATCAGTGATGTCTGGATCCAGTCTGTCCCCATCAGTGATGTATGGATCAGGTATGTGCCCATAAGTGATGTCTGCATCCAGTCTGTGCCCATCAGTGATGTCTGCATCCAGTCTGTGCCCATCAGTGATGTATGGATCCAGTCTGTGCCCATCACTGATGTATGGATCCTGTCTGTACCCATCAGTGATGCCTGGATCCAGTCTGTGCCCATCAGTGATGCCTGGATCCAGTCTGTGCACATCAGTGATGTCTGGATCCAGTCTGTGCCCATCAGTGATGCATGGATCCATTCTGTACCCATCAGTGATGTCTAGATCCAGTCTGTGCCTATCAGTGATGTATGGATCCAGTCTGTGCCCATTAGTGATGTCTGGATGCAGTCTGTGCCCATCAGTGATGTATGGATCCAGTCTGTGCCCATCAGTGATGTATGGATCCATTCTGTGCCCATCAGTGATACCTGGATCCAGTCTCTGCACATCAGTGATGTCTGGATCCAGTCTGTGCCCATCAGTGATGTATGGATCCAGTCTGTGCCCATCCGTGATGTATGGATCCATTCTGTGACCATCAGTGATGCCTGGATCCAGTCTCTGCACATCAGTGATGTCTGGATCCAGTCTGGGCCCATCAGTGATGTCTGGATCCAGTCTGTGCCCATCAGTGATGTATAGATCCAGTCTGTACCCATCAGTGATGTCTGGATCCAGTCTGTGCCCATCAGTGATGTATGGATCTAGTCTGTGCCCATCAGTGATGTCTGGATCCAGTCTGTGCCCATCAGTGATGTATGGATCCAGTCTGTGCCCATCAGTGATGTCTACATCCAGTCTGTGCCCATCAGTGATGTCTACATCCAGTATTTGCCCATCATTGATGTATGGATCCAGTCTGTGCCCATCAGTGATGTCTGGATCCAGTCTATGCCCATCAGTGATGTCTGGATCCAGTCTGTGCACACCAGTGATGTATGGATCCAGTCTGTGCCCATCAGTGATGTATGCATCCAGTCTGTGCCCATCAGTGAGGTATGGATCCAGGCTGTGCACATAAGTGAGGTATGGATCCAGGCTGTGCACATAAGTGAGGTATGGATCCAGTCCGTGCCCATCAGTAAGGTATGGATCCAGTCTATGCCCATCAGTGATGTATGGATCCAATCTGTGCACACCAGTGATGTATGGATCCAGTCCGTGCCCATCAGTGAGGTATGGATCCAGTCTGTGCCCATCAGTGATGTATGGATCCAGTCTGTGCCCATCAGTGATGTATGGATCCATTTTGTGCCCATCAGTGATGCCTGGATCCAGTCTGTGCACATCAGTGATGTCTGGATCCAGTCTGTGCACACCAGTGATGTATGCATCCAGTCTGTGCCCATCAGTGAGGTATGGATCCAGTCCGTGCCCATCAGTGAGGTCTGGATCTGAGTCTGTGCCCATCAGTGATGTATGGATCATTTCTGTGCCCATCAGTGATGCCTGGATCCAGTCTGTGCACATCAGTGATGTCTGGATCCAGTCTGTGCACATCAGTGATGTCTGGATCCAGTCTGTGCCCATCAGTGATGTATGGATCCAGTCTGTGCCCATCAGTGATGTATGGATCCATTCTATGACCATCAGTGATGCCTTGATCCAGTCTCTGCACATCAGTGATGTCTGGATCCAGTCTGGGCCCATCAGTGATGTCTGGATCCAGTCTGTGCCCATCAGTGATGTATGGATCTAGTCTGTACCCATCAGTGATGTCTGGATCCAGTCTGTGCCCATCAGTGATGTATGGATCTAGTCTGTGCCCATCAGTGATGTCTGCATTCAGTATGTGCCCATCAGTGATGTCTGGATCCAGTCTGTGCCCATCAGTGATGTATGGATCCAGTCTGTGCCCATCAGTGATGTCTACATCCAGTATTTGCCCATCATTGATGTATGGATCCAGTCTGTGCCCATCAGTGATGTCTGGATCCAGTCTGTGCCCATCAGTGATGTATGCATCCAGTCTGTGCCCATCAGTGAGGTATGGATCCAGGCTGTGCACATAAGTGAGGTATGGATCCAGTCCGTGCCCATCAGTGAGGTATGGATCCAGTCCGTGCCCATCAGTGAGGTATGGATCCAGTCCGTGCCCATCAGTGAGGTATGGATCTGAGTCCATGCCCATCAGTGAGGTCTGGATCCAGTCTGTGCCCATCAGTGATGTCTAGATCCAGTCTGTGCCCATCAGTGATGTATGGATCATTTCTGTGCCCATCAGTGATGTCTGCATCCAGTCTGTGCCCATCAGTGATGTATGGATCCATTCTGTGCCCATCAGTGATGCCTGGATCTAGTCTGTGCACATTAGTGATGTCTGGATCCAGTCTGTGCACATCAGTGATGTCTGGATCCAGTCTGTGCCCATCAGTGATGTCTGGATCCAGTCTGTGGCCATCAGTGATGAATGGATCTAGACTGTGCCCATCAGTGATGTCTGGATCCAGTCTGTGCCCATCAGTGATGCATGGATCCAGTCTGTGCTCATCAGTGATGTATGGACCCAGTCTGTGCCCATCAGTGATGTCTGGATCCAGTCTGTGCCCATCAGTGATGTACGGATCAAGTCTGTGCCCATCAGTGATGTCTAGATCCAGTCTGTGCCCATCAGTGATGTATGGATCAAGCCTGTGCCTATCAGTGATGTATGGATCCAGTCTGTGCCCATCAGTGATGTCTGGATCCAGTCTGTCCCCATCAGTGATGTATGGATCAGGTATGTGCCCATAAGTGATGTCTGCATCCAGTCTGTGCCCATCAGTGAGGTCTGGATCATTTCTGTGCCCATCAGTGATGTCTGCATCCAGTCTGTGCCCATCAGTGATGTATGGATCCATTTTGTGCCCATCAGTGATGCCTGGATCCAGTCTGTGCACATCAGTGATGTCTGGATCCAGTCTGTGCACACCAGTGATGTATGCATCCAGTCTGTGCCCATCAGTGAGGTATGGATCCAGTCCGTGCCCATCAGTGAGGTCTGGATCTGAGTCTGTGCCCATCAGTGATGTATGGATCATTTCTGTGCCCATCAGTGATGCCTGGATCCAGTCTGTGCACATCAGTGATGTCTGGATCCAGTCTGTGCACATCAGTGATGTCTGGATCCAGTCTGTGCCCATCAGTGATGTATGGATCCAGTCTGTGCCCATCAGTGATGTATGGATCCATTCTATGACCATCAGTGATGCCTTGATCCAGTCTCTGCACATCAGTGATGTCTGGATCCAGTCTGGGCCCATCAGTGATGTCTGGATCCAGTCTGTGCCCATCAGTGATGTATGGATCTAGTCTGTACCCATCAGTGATGTCTGGATCCAGTCTGTGCCCATCAGTGATGTATGGATCTAGTCTGTGCCCATCAGTGATGTCTGCATTCAGTATGTGCCCATCAGTGATGTCTGGATCCAGTCTGTGCCCATCAGTGATGTATGGATCCAGTCTGTGCCCATCAGTGATGTCTACATCCAGTATTTGCCCATCATTGATGTATGGATCCAGTCTGTGCCCATCAGTGATGTCTGGATCCAGTCTGTGCCCATCAGTGATGTATGCATCCAGTCTGTGCCCATCAGTGAGGTATGGATCCAGGCTGTGCACATAAGTGAGGTATGGATCCAGTCCGTGCCCATCAGTGAGGTATGGATCCAGTCCGTGCCCATCAGTGAGGTATGGATCCAGTCCGTGCCCATCAGTGAGGTATGGATCTGAGTCCATGCCCATCAGTGAGGTCTGGATCCAGTCTGTGCCCATCAGTGATGTCTAGATCCAGTCTGTGCCCATCAGTGATGTATGGATCATTTCTGTGCCCATCAGTGATGTCTGCATCCAGTCTGTGCCCATCAGTGATGTATGGATCCATTCTGTGCCCATCAGTGATGCCTGGATCTAGTCTGTGCACATTAGTGATGTCTGGATCCAGTCTGTGCACATCAGTGATGTCTGGATCCAGTCTGTGCCCATCAGTGATGTCTGGATCCAGTCTGTGGCCATCAGTGATGAATGGATCTAGACTGTGCCCATCAGTGATGTCTGGATCCAGTCTGTGCCCATCAGTGATGCATGGATCCAGTCTGTGCTCATCAGTGATGTATGGACCCAGTCTGTGCCCATCAGTGATGTCTGGATCCAGTCTGTGCCCATCAGTGATCTATAGATCCAGTCTGTGCCCATCAGTGATGTATGGATCCATTCTGTGTCCATCAGTGAAGCCTGGATCCAGTCTGTGCACATCAGTGATTTCTGGATCCAGTATATGCCCATCAGTGATGTCTGGATCCAGTCTGTACCCATCAGTGATGTCTGGATCCAGTCTGTGCCCATCAGTGATCTATGGATCCAGTCTGTGCCCATCAGTGATGTCTGCATCCAGTCTGTGCCCACCAGTGATGTCTGTATCTCAGTCTTTGCCCATCAGAGATGAATGGATTCAGTCTGTGCCCATCAGTGATCTATGGATCCAGTCTGTTCCCATCAGTGATGTCTGCATCCAGTATGTGCTCATCAGTGATGTCTGTATCCAGTCTGTGCCCATCAGTGATGCATGGATCCATTATGTGCCCATCAGTGATCTATGGATCCAGTCTGTGCCCTTCACTGATGTCTGGATCCAGTCTGTGCCCATCTGTGATGTATGGATCCAGTCTGTGCCCATCAGTGATCTATGGATCCAGTCTGTGCACATCAGAGATGTCTGGATCCAGTCTGTGCCCATCAGTGATGCCTGGATCCGGTCTGTGCCCATCGGTGATGTTTGCATTCAGTCTGTGCCCATCAGTGATGTATGGATCCAGTCTGTGCCCATCAGTGATGCCTGGATCCAGTCTCTGCACATCAGTGATGTCTGGATCCAGTCTGTGCCCATCAGTGATGTATGGATCCAGTCTGTGCCCATCAGTGATGTATGGATCCATTATGCGACCATCAGTGATGCCTGGATCCAGTCTCTGCACATCAGTGATGTCTGGATCCAGTCTGGGCCCATCAGTGATGTCTGGATCCAGTCTGTGCCCATCAGTGATGTATGTATCCAGTCTGTACCCATCAGTGATGTCTGGATCCAGTCTGTGCCCATCAGTGATGTATGGATCTAGTCTGTGCCCATCAGTGATGTCTGCATTCAGGCTTGTCCCATCAGTGATGTCTGGATCCAGTCTGTGCCCATCAGTGATGTATGGATCCAGTCTGTGCCCATCAGTGATGTCTACATCCAGTATTTGCCCATCATTGATGTATGGATCCAGTCTGTGCCCATCAGTGATGTCTGGATCCAGTCTGTGCCCATCAGTGATGTCTGGATCCAGTCTGTGCCCATCAGTGATGTATGGATCCAGTCTGTGCCCATCAGTGATGTATGGATCCAGTCTGTGCCCATCAGTGATGTATGCATCCAGTCTGTGCCCATCAGTGAGGTATGGATCCAGGCTGTGCACATAAGTGAGGTATGGATCCAGGCTGTGCACATAAGTGAGGTACGGATCCAGTCCGTGCCCATCAGTGAGGTATGGATCCAGTCTATGCCCATCAGTGATGTATGGATCCAATCTGTGCACACCAGTGATGTATGGATCCAGTCCGTGCCCATCAGTGAGGTATGGATCCAGTCTGTGCCCATCAGTGATGTCTGGATCCAGTCTTTGCCCATCAGTGATGTATGGATCCAGCCTGTGCCTATCAATGATGTATGGATCCAGTCCGTGCCCATCAGTGATGTCTGGATCCAGTCTGTGCCCATCAGTGATGTATGGATCAGGTCTGTGCCCATCAGTGATGTCTGCATCCAGTCTGTCCCCATCAGTGATGTATGGATCAGGTATGTGCCCATAAGTGATGTCTGTATCCAGTCTGTGCCCATCAGTGATGTCTGCATCCAGTCTGTGCCCATCAGTGATGTATGGATCCATTCTGTGCCCATCAGTGATGTATGGATCCAGTCTGTGCCCATCAGTGATGTCTGGATCCAGTCTGTGCCCATCAGTGATGTATGGATCCAGTCTGTACCCATCAGTGATGTCTGGATCCAGTCTGTGCCCATCAGTGATGTATGGATCTAGTCTGTGCCCATCAGTGATGTCTGCATTCAGTCTGTGCCCATCAGTGATGTCTGGATCCAGTCTGTGCCCATCAGTGATGTATGGATCCAGCCTGTGCCCATCAGTGATGTCTACATCCAGTATTTGTCCATCATTGATGTATGGATCCAGTCTGTGCCCATCAGTGATGTCTGGATCCAGTATGTGCCCATCAGTGATGTATGGATCCAGTCTGTGCACACCAGTGATGTATGGATCCAGTCTGTGCACACCAGTGATGTATGGATCCAGTCTGTGCCCATCAGTGATGTATGGATCCAGGCTGTGCACATAAGTGAGGTATGGATCCAGTCCGTGCCCATCAGTGAGGTATGGATCCAGTCTATGCCCATCAGTGATGTATGGATCTAATCTGTGCACACCAGTGATGTATGGATCCAGTCCGTGCCCATCAGTGAGGTATGGATCTGAGTCCGTGCCCATCAGTGAGGTCTGGATCCAGTCTGTGCCCATCAGTGATGTCTGGATCCAGTGTGTGCCCATCAGTGATGTATGGATCCAGTCTGTGCCCATCAGTGATGTATGGATCCATTCTGTGACCATCAGTGATGCCTGGATCCAGTCTCTGCACATCAGTGATGTCTGGATCCAGTCTGGGCCCATCAGTGATGTCTGGATCCAGTCTGGGCCCATCAGTGATGTCTGGATCCAGTCTGTGCCCATCAGTGATGTCTGGATCCAGTCTGTACCCATCAGTGATGTCTGGATCCAGTCTGTGCCCATCAGTGATGTATGGATCTAGTCTGTGCCCATCAGTGATGTCTGCATTCAGTCTGTGCTCATCAGTGATAGCTGGATCCAGTCTGTGCCCGTGAGTGATGTCTGGATCCAGTCTGTACCCATCAGTGATGATTGGATCCAGTCTGTGACCATCAGTGATCTATGGATCCAGTCTGTGCCCATCAGTGATGTCTGCATCCAGTCTGTGCCCACCAGTGATGTCTGTATCCAGTCTGTGCCCATCAGAGATGCATGGATCCAGTCTGTGCCCATCAGTGATCTATGGATCCAGTCTGTTCCCATCAGTGATGTCTGCATCCAGTATGTGCTCATCAGTGATGTCTGTATCCAGTCTGTGCCCATCAGTGATGCATGGATCCAGTCTGTGCCCATCAGTGATCTATGGATCCAGTTTGTGTCCTTCACTGATGTCTGGATCCAGTCTGTGTCCATCAGTGATGTATGGATCCAGTCTGTGCCCATCAGTGATATATGGATCCAGTCTGTGCCC
The DNA here is from genome assembly GCF_040938575.1 of Ambystoma mexicanum. NCBI lineage: Eukaryota > Metazoa > Chordata > Amphibia > Caudata > Ambystomatidae > Ambystoma > Ambystoma mexicanum. The sequence continues at coordinate 1,346,721,468 of NC_090933.1, read as the reverse complement.
TTCACTGATGTCTGGATCCAGTCTGTGCCCATCAGTGATGTATGGATCCAGTATGTGCCCATGAGTGATCTATGGATCAGTCTGTGCCCATGAGTGATCTATGGATCAGTCTGTGCACATCAGTGATGTATGGATCCAGTCTGTGCCCATCAGTGATGTACGGATCAAGTCTGTGCCCATCAGTGATGTCTGGATCCAGTCTGTGCCCATCAGTGATGTATGGATCCAGCCTGTGCCTATCAGTGATGTATGGATCCAGTCCGTGCCCATCAGTGATGTCTGGATCCAGTCTGTCCCCATCAGTGATGTATGGATCAGGTATGTGCCCATAAGTGATGTCTGTATCCAGTCTGTGCCCATCAGTGATGTCTGCATCCAGTCTGTGCCCATCAGTGATGTATGGATCCATTCTGTGCCCATCAGTGATGCCTGGATCCAGTCTGTGCACATCAGTGATGTCTGGATCCAGTCTGTGCCCATCAGTGATGTATGGATCCAGTCTGTGGCCATCAGTGATGTATGGATCCAGTCTGTGCCCATCAGTGATGTCTGTATTCAGTCTGTGCCCATCAGTGATAGCTGGATCCAGTCTGTGCCCATCAGTGATGTCTGCATCCAGTCTGTGCCCATCAGTGATCTATAGATCCAGTCTGTGCCCATCAGTGATGTCTGCATCCAGTCTGTGCCCACCAGTGATGTCTGTATCCAGTCTGTGCCCATCAGTGATGCATGGATCCAGTCTGTGTCCATCAGTGATCTATGGATCCAGTCTGTGTCCATCAGTGATGTCTGCATCCAGTATGTGCCCATCAGTGATGTCTGTATCCAGTCTGTGCCCATCAGTGATCTATGGATCCAGTCTGTGCCCTTCAGTGATGTCTTGATCCAGTCTGTGCCCTTCAGTGATGTCTGGATCCATTCTGTGCCCATCAGTGATGTCTGCATCCAGTCTGTGCCCGTCATTGATGTCTGGATCCAGTCTGTGCCCGTCATTGATGTCTGGATCCAGTCTGTACCCATCAGTGATGTCTGGATCCAGTCTGTGCCCATCAGTGATCTATGGATCCAGTCTGTGCCCATCAGTGATGTCTGCATCCAGTCTGTGCCCACCAGTGATGTCTGTATCCAGTCTGTGCCCATCAGAGATGCATGGATCCAGTCTGTGCCCATCAGTGATCTATGGATCCAGTCTGTTCCCATCAGTGATGTCTGCATCCAGTATGTGTTCATCAGTGATGTCTGTATCCAGTCTGTGCCCATCAGTGATGCATGGATCCAGTCTGTGCCCATCAGTGATCTATGGATCCAGTCTGTGCCCTTCACTGATGTCTGGATCCAGTCTGTGCCCACCAGTGATGTATGGATCCAGTCTGTGCCCATGAGTGATCTATGGATCAGTCTGTGCACATCAGTGATGTCTGGATCCAGTCTGTGCCCATTGGTGATGTATGGATCTAGTCTGTGCACATCAGAGATGTCTGGATCCAATCTGTGCCCATCAGTGATGTATGGATACACTCTGTACCCATCAGTGATGTCTGGATCCATTCTGTGCTCATCAGTGATGCCTGGATCCAGTCTGTGCCCATCGGTGATGTCTGCATTCAGTCTGTGCCCATCAGTGATGTCTGTATCCAGTCTGTGCCCATCAGTGATGTATGGATCCAGTCTGTGCCCATCAGTGATCTATAGATCCAGTCTGTGCCCATCAGTGATGCCTGCATCCAGTCTGTGCCCACCAGTGATGTCTGTATCCAGTCTGTGCCCATCAGTGATGCATGGATCCAGTCTGTGCCCATCAGTGATCTATGGATCCAGTCTGTGCCCTTCACTGATGTCTGGATCCAGTCTGTGCCCACCAGTGATGTATGGATCCAGTCTGTGCCCATGAGTGATCTATGGATCAGTCTGTGCACATCAGTGATGTCTGGATCCAGTCTGTGGCCATCAGTGATGTATGGATCCAGTCTGTGCCCATCAGTGATGTCTGTATTCAGTCTGTGCCCATCAGTGATAGCTGGATCCAGTCTGTGCCCATCAGTGATGTCTGCATCCAGTCTGTGCCCATCAGTGATCTATAGATCCAGTCTGTGCCCATCAGTGATGCCTGCATCCAGTCTGTGCCCACCAGTGATGTCTGTATCCAGTCTGTGCCCATCAGTGATGCATGGATCCAGTCTGTGTCCATCAGTGATCTATGGATCCAGTCTGTGTCCATCAGTGATGTCTGCATCCAGTATGTGCCCATCAGTGATGTCTGTATCCAGTCTGTGCCCATCAGTGATCTATGGATCCAGTCTGTGCCCTTCAGTGATGTCTTGATCCAGTCTGTGCCCTTCAGTGATGTCTGGATCCATTCTGTGCCCATCATTGATGTCTGCATCCAGTCTGTGCCCATCAGTGATAGCTGGATCCAGTCTGTGCCCGTCATTGATGTCTGGATCCAGTCTGTACCCATCAGTGATGTCTGGATCCAGTCTGTGCCCATCAGTGATCTATGGATCCAGTCTGTGCCCATCAGTGATGTCTGCATCCAGTCTGTGCCCACCAGTGATGTCTGTATCCAGTCTGTGCCCATCAGAGATGCATGAATCCAGTCTGTGCCCATCAGTGATCTATGGATCCAGTCTGTTCCCATCAGTGATGTCTGCATCCAGTATGTGTTCATCAGTGATGTCTGTATCCAGTCTGTGCCCATCAGTGATGCATGGATCCAGTCTGTGCCCATCAGTGATCTATGGATCCAGTCTGTGCCCTTCACTGATGTCTGGATCCAGTCTGTGCCCATCAGTGATGTATGGATCCAGTCTGTGCCCATGAGTGATCTATGGATCAGTCTGTGCACATCAGTGATGTCTGGATCCAGTCTGTGCCCATCGGTGATGTATGGATCTAGTCTGTGCACATCAGAGATGTCTGGATCCAATCTGTGCCCATCAGTGATGTATGGATACACTCTGTACCCATCAGTGATGCCTGGATCCAGTCTGTGCCCATCGGTGATGTCTGCATTCAGTCTGTGCCCATCAGTGATGTCTGTATCCAGTCTGTGCCCATCAGTGATGTATGGATCCAGTCTGTGCCCATCAGTGATGTACGGATCAAGTCTGTGCCCATCAGTGATGTCTAGATCCAGTCTGTGCCCATCAGTGATGTATGGATCCAGTCTGTGCCCATCAGTGATGTCTGGATCCAGTCTGTCCCCATCAGTGATGTATGGATCAGGTATGTGCCCATAAGTGATGTCTGCATCCAGTCTGTGCCCATCAGTGATGTCTGCATCCAGTCTGTGCCCATCAGTGATGTATGGATCCAGTCTGTGCCCATCACTGATGTATGGATCCTGTCTGTACCCATCAGTGATGCCTGGATCCAGTCTGTGCCCATCAGTGATGCCTGGATCCAGTCTGTGCACATCAGTGATGTCTGGATCCAGTCTGTGCCCATCAGTGATGCATGGATCCATTCTGTACCCATCAGTGATGTCTAGATCCAGTCTGTGCCTATCAGTGATGTATGGATCCAGTCTGTGCCCATTAGTGATGTCTGGATGCAGTCTGTGCCCATCAGTGATGTATGGATCCAGTCTGTGCCCATCAGTGATGTATGGATCCATTCTGTGCCCATCAGTGATACCTGGATCCAGTCTCTGCACATCAGTGATGTCTGGATCCAGTCTGTGCCCATCAGTGATGTATGGATCCAGTCTGTGCCCATCCGTGATGTATGGATCCATTCTGTGACCATCAGTGATGCCTGGATCCAGTCTCTGCACATCAGTGATGTCTGGATCCAGTCTGGGCCCATCAGTGATGTCTGGATCCAGTCTGTGCCCATCAGTGATGTATAGATCCAGTCTGTACCCATCAGTGATGTCTGGATCCAGTCTGTGCCCATCAGTGATGTATGGATCTAGTCTGTGCCCATCAGTGATGTCTGGATCCAGTCTGTGCCCATCAGTGATGTATGGATCCAGTCTGTGCCCATCAGTGATGTCTACATCCAGTCTGTGCCCATCAGTGATGTCTACATCCAGTATTTGCCCATCATTGATGTATGGATCCAGTCTGTGCCCATCAGTGATGTCTGGATCCAGTCTATGCCCATCAGTGATGTCTGGATCCAGTCTGTGCACACCAGTGATGTATGGATCCAGTCTGTGCCCATCAGTGATGTATGCATCCAGTCTGTGCCCATCAGTGAGGTATGGATCCAGGCTGTGCACATAAGTGAGGTATGGATCCAGGCTGTGCACATAAGTGAGGTATGGATCCAGTCCGTGCCCATCAGTAAGGTATGGATCCAGTCTATGCCCATCAGTGATGTATGGATCCAATCTGTGCACACCAGTGATGTATGGATCCAGTCCGTGCCCATCAGTGAGGTATGGATCCAGTCTGTGCCCATCAGTGATGTATGGATCCAATCAGTGCACACCAGTGATGTATGCATCCAGTCTGTGCCCATCAGTGAGGTATGGATCCAGTCCGTGCCCATCAGTGAGGTCTGGATCTGAGTCTGTGCCCATCAGTGAGGTCTGGATCATTTCTGTGCCCATCAGTGATGTCTGCATCCAGTCTGTGCCCATCAGTGATGTATGCATCCAGTCTGTGCCCATCAGTGAGGTATGGATCCAGTCTGTGCCCATCAGTGATGTATGGATCCAGTCTGTGCACACCAGTGATGTATGGATCCAGTCTGTGCACACCAGTGATGTATGAATCCAGTCTGTGCTCATCAGTGATGTATGCATCCAGTCTGTGCACATCAGTGAGGTATGGATCCAGTCTGTGCCCATCAGTGAGGTATGGATCCAGTCCGTGCCCATCAGTGAGGTATGGATCCAGTCTGTGCCCATCAGTGATGTCTGGATCCAGTCTGTGCCCATCAGTGATGTATGGATCATTTCTGTGCCCATCAATGATGTCTGCATCCAGTCTGTGCCCACCAGTGATGTATGGATCCATTCTGTGCCCATCAGTGATGCCTGGATCCAGTCTGTGCACATCAGTGATATCTGGATCCAGTCTGTGCCCATCAGTGATGTCTGGATCCAGTCTGTGGCCATCAGTGATGAATGGATCTAGACTGTGCCCATCAGTGATGTCTGGATCGAGTCTGTGCCCATCAGTGATGTATGGATCTAGTATGTGCCCATCAGTGATGTCTGGATCCAGTCTGTGCCCATAAGTGATATATGGACCCAGTCTGTGCCCATCAGTGATGTCTGGATCCAGTCTGTGCCCATCAGTGATCTATGGATCTAGTCTGTGCCCATCAGTGATGTCTGGATCCAGTCTGTGCCCATCAGTGATGTCTGCATCCAGTCTGTGCCCATCAGTGATGTCTGCATCCAGTCTGTGCCCATCAGTGATCTATAGATCCAGTCTGTGCCCATCAGTGATCTATGGATCCAGTCTGTGCCCATCAGTGATGTCTGGATCCAGTCTGTGCCCATTAGTGATGTCTGCATCCAGTCTGTGCCCATCAGTGATCTATAGATCCAGTCTGTGCCCATCAGTGATATACGGATCCATGCTGTGCCCATCAGTGATCTATGGATCCAGTATGTGCCCATCAGTGATGTCTCGATCCAGTCTGTGCCCATCAGTGATCTATGGATCCAGTCTGTGCCCATCAGTGATCTATGGATCCAGTCTGTGCCCATCAGTGATGTCTGCATCCAGTATGTGCCCATCAGTGATCTATGGATCCAGTCTGTGCCCATCAGTGATCTATGGATCCAGTCTGTGCCCATCAGTGATGTCTGGATCCAGTCTGTGCCCATTAGTGATGTCTGCATCCAGTATGTGCCCATCAGTGATCTATAGATCCAGTCTGTGCCCATCAGTGATATATGGATCCATTCTGTGCCCATCAGTGATGCCTGGTTCCAGTCTGTGCACATCAGTGATGTCTGGATCCAGTCTGTGCCCATCAGTGATGTATGGATCTAGTCTGTGCCCATCAGTGATGTCTGGATCCAGCCTGTGCCCATCAGTGATGTTTGGATCCAGTCTGTGCCCATCAGTGATATATGGATCCAGTCCGTGCCCATCAGTGATGTCTGGGTCCAGTCTGTGCCCATCAGTGATCTATGGATCCAGTCTGTGCCCATCAGTGATGTCTGGATCCAGGCTGTGCCCATCAGTGATGTCTGCATCCAGTCTGTGCCCATTAGTGATGTCTGGATCCAGTCTGTGCCCATCAGTGATGTCTGTATCCAGTCTGTGCCCATCAGTGATCTATGGATCCAGTCTGTGCCCATCAGTGATGTATGCATCCAGTCTGTGCCCATCAGTGAGGTATGGATCCAGGCTGTGCACATAAGTGAGGTATGGATCCAGGCTGTGCACATAAGTGAGGTATGGATCCAGTCCGTGCCCATCAGTAAGGTATGGATCCAGTCTATGCCCATCAGTGATGTATGGATCCAATCTGTGCACACCAGTGATGTATGGATCCAGTCCGTGCCCATCAGTGAGGTATGGATCCAGTCTGTGCCCATCAGTGATGTATGGATCCAATCAGTGCACACCAGTGATGTATGCATCCAGTCTGTGCCCATCAGTGAGGTATGGATCCAGTCCGTGCCCATCAGTGAGGTCTGGATCTGAGTCTGTGCCCATCAGTGAGGTCTGGATCATTTCTGTGCCCATCAGTGATGTCTGCATCCAGTCTGTGCCCATCAGTGATGTATGCATCCAGTCTGTGCCCATCAGTGAGGTATGGATCCAGTCTGTGCCCATCAGTGATGTATGGATCCAGTCTGTGCACACCAGTGATGTATGGATCCAGTCTGTGCACACCAGTGATGTATGAATCCAGTCTGTGCTCATCAGTGATGTATGCATCCAGTCTGTGCACATCAGTGAGGTATGGATCCAGTCTGTGCCCATCAGTGAGGTATGGATCCAGTCCGTGCCCATCAGTGAGGTATGGATCCAGTCTGTGCCCATCAGTGATGTCTGGATCCAGTCTGTGCCCATCAGTGATGTATGGATCATTTCTGTGCCCATCAATGATGTCTGCATCCAGTCTGTGCCCACCAGTGATGTATGGATCCATTCTGTGCCCATCAGTGATGCCTGGATCCAGTCTGTGCACATCAGTGATATCTGGATCCAGTCTGTGCCCATCAGTGATGTCTGGATCCAGTCTGTGGCCATCAGTGATGAATGGATCTAGACTGTGCCCATCAGTGATGTCTGGATCGAGTCTGTGCCCATCAGTGATGTATGGATCTAGTATGTGCCCATCAGTGATGTCTGGATCCAGTCTGTGCCCATAAGTGATATATGGACCCAGTCTGTGCCCATCAGTGATGTCTGGATCCAGTCTGTGCCCATCAGTGATCTATGGATCTAGTCTGTGCCCATCAGTGATGTCTGGATCCAGTCTGTGCCCATCAGTGATGTCTGCATCCAGTCTGTGCCCATCAGTGATGTCTGCATCCAGTCTGTGCCCATCAGTGATCTATAGATCCAGTCTGTGCCCATCAGTGATCTATGGATCCAGTCTGTGCCCATCAGTGATGTCTGGATCCAGTCTGTGCCCATTAGTGATGTCTGCATCCAGTCTGTGCCCATCAGTGATCTATAGATCCAGTCTGTGCCCATCAGTGATATACGGATCCATGCTGTGCCCATCAGTGATCTATGGATCCAGTATGTGCCCATCAGTGATGTCTCGATCCAGTCTGTGCCCATCAGTGATCTATGGATCCAGTCTGTGCCCATCAGTGATCTATGGATCCAGTCTGTGCCCATCAGTGATGTCTGCATCCAGTATGTGCCCATCAGTGATCTATGGATCCAGTCTGTGCCCATCAGTGATCTATGGATCCAGTCTGTGCCCATCAGTGATGTCTGGATCCAGTCTGTGCCCATTAGTGATGTCTGCATCCAGTATGTGCCCATCAGTGATCTATAGATCCAGTCTGTGCCCATCAGTGATATATGGATCCATTCTGTGCCCATCAGTGATGCCTGGTTCCAGTCTGTGCACATCAGTGATGTCTGGATCCAGTCTGTGCCCATCAGTGATGTATGGATCTAGTCTGTGCCCATCAGTGATGTCTGGATCCAGCCTGTGCCCATCAGTGATGTTTGGATCCAGTCTGTGCCCATCAGTGATATATGGATCCAGTCCGTGCCCATCAGTGATGTCTGGGTCCAGTCTGTGCCCATCAGTGATCTATGGATCCAGTCTGTGCCCATCAGTGATGTCTGGATCCAGGCTGTGCCCATCAGTGATGTCTGCATCCAGTCTGTGCCCATTAGTGATGTCTGGATCCAGTCTGTGCCCATCAGTGATGTCTGTATCCAGTCTGTGCCCATCAGTGATCTATGGATCCAGTCTGTGCCCTTCAGTGATGTCTGGATCCAGTCTGTGCCCTTCAGTGATGTCTGGATCCAGTCTGTGCCGATCAGTGATGTATGGATCCAGTCTGTGTTCATCAGTGATGTCTGGATCCAGTCTGTGCCCATCTGTGATGTATTGATCCAGTCTGTACCCATCAGTGATGTCTTGATCCAGTCTGTGCCCATCAGTGATGCCTGGATCCAGTCTGTGCCCATCAGTGATGTCTGCATCCAGTCTGTGCCCATCAGTGATAGCTGGATCCAGTCTGTGCCCATCAGTGATGTCTGGATCCAGTCTGTACCCATCAGTGATGTCTGGATCCAGTCTTTGCCCATCAGTGATCTATGGATCCAGTCTGTGCCCATCAGTGATGTCTGCATCCAGTCTGTGCCCACCAGTGATGTCTGCATCCAGTCTGTGCCCATCAGAGATGCATGGATCCAGTCTGTGCCCATCAGTGATCTATGGATCCAGTCTGTTCCCATCAGTGATGTCTGCATCCAGTATGTGCTCATCAGTGATGTCTGTATCAAGTCTGTGCCCATCAGTGATGCATGGATCCAGTCTGTGCCCATCAGTGATCTTTGGATCCAGTATGTGCCCTTCACTGATGTCTAGATCCAGTCTGTGCCCATCAGTGATGTATGGATCCAGTCTGTGCCCATCAGTGATCTATGGATCCAGTCTGTGCACATCAGTGATGTCTGGATCCAGTCTGTGCCCATCAGTGATGTATGGATCCAGTCTGTGCTCATCAGTGATGCCTGGATCCAGTCTGTGCCCATCGGTGATGTCTGCATTCAGTCTGTGCCCATCAGTGATAGCTGGATCCAGTCTGTGCCCATCAGTGATGTGTGTATCCAGTCTGTGCCCATCAGTGATGTATGGATCCAGTCTGTGCCCATCAGTGATGTACGGATCAAGTCTGTGCCCATCAGTAATATCTGAATCCAGTCTGTGCCCATCAGTGATGTATGGATCCAGCCTGTGCCTATCAGTGATGTATGGATCCAGTCCGTGCCCATCAGTGATGTCTGGATCCAGTCTGTCCCCATCAGTGATGTATGGATCAGGTATGTGCCCATCAGTGATGTCTGCATCCAGTCTGTGCCCACCAGTGATGTCTGTATCCAGTCTGTGCCCATCAGTGATGCATGGATCCAGTCTGTGTCCATCAGTGATCTATGGATCCAGTCTGTGTCCATCAGTGATGTCTGCATCCAGTATGTGCCCATCAGTGATGTCTGTATCCAGTATGTGCCCATCAGTGATCTATGGATCCAGTCTGTGCCCTTCAGTGATGTCTTGATCCAGTCTGTGCCCTTCAGTGATGTCTGGATCCATTCTGTGCCCATCAGTGATGTCTGCATCCAGTCTGTGCCCATCAGTGATAGCTGGATCCAGTCTGTGCCCCTCAGTGATGTCTGGACCCAGTCTGTACCCATCAGTGATGTCTGGATCCAGTCTGTGCCCATCAGTGATCTATGGATCCAGTCTGTGCACATCAGTGATGTCTGCATCCAGTCTGTGCCCACCAGTGATGTCTGTATCCAGTCTGTGCCCATCAGAGATGCATGGATCCAGTCTGTGCCCATCAGTGATCTATGGATCCAGTCTGTTCCCATCAGTGATGTCTGCATCCAGTATGTGTTCATCAGTGATGTCTGTATCCAGTCTGTGCCCATCAGTGATGCATGGATCCAGTCTGTGCCCATCAGTGATCTATGGATCCAGTCTGTGCCCTTCACTGATGTCTGGATCCAGTCTGTGCCCATCAGTGATGTATGGATCCAGTCTGTGCCCATGAGTGATCTATGGATCAGTCTGTGCACATCAGTGATGTCTGGATCCAGTCTGTGCCCATCGGTGATGTATGGATCCAGTCTGTGCACATCAGAGATGTCTGGATCCAATCTGTGCCCATCAGTGATGTATGGATACACTCTGTACCCATCAGTGATGTCTCGATCCATTCTGTGCTCATCAGTGATGCCTGGATCCAGTCTGTGCCCATCGGTGATGTCTGCATTCAGTCTGTGCCCATCAGTGATAACTGGATCCAGTCTGTACCCATCAGTGATGTCTGTATCCAGTCTGTGCCCATCAGTGATGTATGGATCCAGTCTGTGCCCATCAGTGATGTACGGATCAAGTCTGTGCCCATCAGTGATGTCTGGATCCAGTCTGTGCCCATCAGTGATGTATGGATCAAGCCTGTGCCTATCAGTGATGTATGGATCCAGTCCGTGCCCATCAGTGATGTCTGGATCCAGTCTGTCCCCATCAGTGATGTATGGATCAGGTATGTGCCCATAAGTGATGTCTGTATCCAGTCTGTGCCCATCAGTGATGTCTGCATCCAGTCTGTGCCCATCAGTGATGTATGGATCCAGTCTGTGCCCATCAGTGATGTATGGATCCTGTCTGTACCCATCAGTGATGCCTGGATCCAGTCTGTGCCCATCGGTGATGCCTGGATCCAGTCTGTGCACATCAGTGATGTCTGGATCCAGTCTGTGCCCATCAGTGATGCATGGATCCATTCTGTACCCATCAGTGATGTCTGGATCCAGTCTGTGCCTATCAGTGATGTATGGATCCAGTCTGTGCCCATTAGTGATGTCTGAATGCAGTCTGTGTCCATCAGTGATGTATGGATCCAGTCTGTGCCCATCAGTGATGTATGGATCCATTCTGTGCCCATCAGTGATGCCTGGATCCAGTCTCTGCACATCAATGATGTCTGGATCCAGTCTGTGCCCATCAGTGATGTATGGATCCAGTCTGTGCCCATCAGTGATGTATGGATCCATTCTGTGACCATCAGTGATGCCTGGATCCAGTCTCTGCACATCAGTGATGTCTGGATCCAGTCTGGGCCCATCAGTGATGTCTGGATCCAGTCTGTGCCCATCAGTGATGTATGGATCCAGTCTGTACCCATCAGTGATGTCTGGATCCAGTCTGTGCCAATCAGTGATGTATGGATCTAGTCTGTGCCCATCAGTGATGTCTGCATTCAGTCTGTGCCCATCAGTGATGTCTGGATCCAGTCTGTGCCCATCAGTGATGCATGGATCCAGTTGTGCACATCAGTGATGTATGGATCCAGTCTGTGCACACCAGTGATGTATGGATCCAGTCTGTGCCCATCAGTGATGTCTGGATCCAGTCTGTGCCCATCAGTGATGCATGGATCCAGTTGTGCACATCAGTGATGTATGGATCCAGTCTGTGCACACCAGTGATGTATGGATCCAGTCTGTGCCCATGAGTGATGTATGCATCCAGTCTGTGCCCATCAGTCAGGTATGGATCCAGGCTGTGCACATAAGTGAGGTATGGATCCAGTCCGTGCCCATCAGCGAGGTATGGATCCAGTCTATGCCCATCAGTGATGTATGGATCCAATCTGTGCACACCAGTGAGGTATGGATCCAGTCCGTGCCCATCAGTGAGGTATGGATCCAGTCTGTGCCCATCAGTGATGTATGGATCCAATCTGTGCACATAAGTGAGGTATGAATCCAGTCTGTGCCCATCAGTGATGTATGGATCCAATCTGTGCACACCAGTGATGTATGCATCCAGTCTGTGCCCATCAGTGAGGTATGGATCCAGTCCGTGCCCATCAGTGAGGTATGGATCTGAGTCCATGCCCATCAGTGAGGTATGGATCCAGTCTGTGCCCATCAGTGATGTCTGGATCCAGTCTGTGCCCATCAGTGATGTATGGATCATTTCTGTGCCCATCAGTGATGTCTGCATCCAGTCTGTGCCCATCAGTGATGTATGGATCCATTCTGTGCCCATCAGTGATGCCTGGATCCAGTCTGTGTACATCAGTGATATCTGGATCCAGTCTGTGCCCATCAGTGATGTCTGGATACAGTCTGTGCCCATCAGTGATGCATGGATCCAGTCTGTGCTCATCAGTGATGTATGGACCCAGTCTGTGCCCATCAGTGATGCATGGATCCAGTCTGTGCTCATCAGTGATGTATGGACCCAGTCTGTGCCTATCAGTGATGTCTGGATCCAGTCTGCGCCCATCAGTGATCTATGGATCCAGTATGTGCCCATCAGTGATGTCTGGATCCAGTCTGTGCCCATCAGTGATGTCTGCATCCAGTCTGCGCCCATCAGTGATCTATAGATCCAGTCTGTGCCCATCAGTGATGTATGGATCCATTCTGTGTCCATCAGTGAAGCCTGGATCCAGTCTGTGCACATCAGTGATTTCTGGATCCAGTATATGCCCATCAGTGATGTCTGGATCCAGCCTGTGCCCATCAGTGATGTCTGGATCCAGTCTGTGCCCATCAGTGATGTCTGGATCCAGTCTGTGCCCATCAGTGATATATGGATCCAGTCCGTGCCCATCAGTGATGTCTGGATCCAGTCTGTGCCCATCGGTGATCTATGGATCCAGTCTGTGCCCATCAGTGATGTCTGGATCCAGGCTGTACCCATCAGTAATGTCTGCATCCAGTCTGTGCCCATCAGTGATCTATAGATCCAGTCTGTGCCCATCAGTGATCTATAGATCCAGTCTGTGCCCATCAGTGATGTCTGCATCCAGTCTGTGGCCATCAGTGCTGTCTGGATCCAGTCTGTGCCCATCAGTGATCTATGGATCCAGTCTGTGGCCATCAGTGATGTCTGGATCCAGTCTGTCTACATCAGTGATGTATGGATACAGTATGTACCCATCAGTGATGTCTGGATCCAGTCTGTGCCCATCAGTGATCTATGGATCCAGTCTGTGCCCATCAGTGATGTCTGGATCCAGTCTGTGCCCATTAGTGATGTCTGCATCCAGTCTGTGCCCATCAGTGATATATGGATCCAGTCTGTGCCCATCAGTGATGTCTGGATTCAGTCTGTGCCCACCAGTGATGTCTGTATCCAGTCTGTGCCCATCAGTGATACATGGATCCAGTCTGTGTCCATCAGTGATCTATGGATCCAGTATGTGTCCATCAGTGATGTCTGCATCCAGTATGTGCCCATCAGTGATGTCTGTATCCAGTCTGTGCCCATCAGTGATCTATGGATCCAGTCTGTGCCCTTCAGTGATGTCTTGATCCAGTCTGTGCCCTTCAGTGATGTCTGGATCCATTCTGTGCCCATCAGTGATGTCTGCATCCAGTCTGTGCCCATCAGTGATAGCTGGATCCAGTGTGTGCCCGTCAGTGATGTCTGGATCCAGGCTGTACCCATCAGTGATTTCTGGATCCAGTCTGTGCCCATCAGTGATCTATGGATCCAGTCTGTGCCCATCAGTGATGTCTGCATCCAGTCTGTGCCCACCAGTGATGTCTGTATCCAGTCTGTGCCCATCAGAGATGCATGGATCCAGTCTGTGCCCATCAGTGATCTATGGATCCAGTCTGTTCCCATCAGTGATGTCTGCATCCAGTATGTGTTCATCAGTGATGTCTGTATCCAGTCTGTGCCCATCAGTGATGCATGGATCCAGTCTGTGCCCATCAGTGATCTATGGATCCAGTCTGTGCCCTTCACTGATGTCTGGATCCAGTCTGTGCCCATCAGTGATGTATGGATCCAGTCTGTGCCCATGAGTGATCTATGGATCAGTCTGTGCACATCAGTGATGTCTGGATCCAGTCTGTGCCCATCGGTGTTGTATGGATCTAGTCTGTGCACATCAGAGATGTCTGGATCCAATCTGTGCCCATCAGTGATGTATGGATCCAGTCTGTGCCCATGAGTGATCTATGGATCAGTCTGTGCACATCAGTGATGTCTGGATCCAGTCTGTGCCCATCGGTGTTGTATGGATCTAGTCTGTGCACATCAGAGATGTCTGGATCCAATCTGTGCCCATCAGTGATGCATGGATCTAGTCTGTGCCCATCAGTGATCTATGGATCCAGTATGTGCCCTTCACTGATGTCTGGATCCAGTCTGTGCCCATCAGTGATGTATGGATCCAGTCTGTGCCCATGAGTGATCTATGGATCAGTCTGTTCACATCAGTGATGCCTGGATCCAGTCTGTGCCCATCGGTGTTGTATGGATCTAGTCTGTGCTCATCAGTGATGCCTGGATCCAGTCTGTGCCCATCGGTGATGTCTGCATTCAGTCTGTGCCCATCAGTGATAACTGGATCCAGTCTGTGCCCATCAGTTATGTCTGTATCCAGTCTGTGCCCATCAGTGATGTATGGATCCAGTCTGTGCCCATCAGTGATGTACGGATCAAGTCTGTGCCCATCAGTGATGTCTGGATCCAGTGTGTGCCCATCAGTGATGTATGGATCAAGCCTGTGCCTATCAGTGATGTATGGATCCAGTCCGTGCCCATCAGTGATGTCTGGATCCAGTCTGTCCCCATCAGTGATGTATGGATCAGGTATGTGCCCATAAGTGATGTCTGCATCCAGTCTATGCCCATCAGTGATGTCTGCATCCAGTCTGTGCCCATCAGTGATGTATGGATCCAGTCTGTGCTCATCACTGATGTATGGATCCTGTCTGTACCCATCAGTGATGCCTGGATCCAGTCTGTGCCCATCAGTGATGCCTGGATCCAGTCTGTGCACATCAGTGATGTCTGGATCCAGTCTGTGCCCATCAGTGATGCATGGATCCATTCTGTACCCATCAGTGATGTCTAGATCCAGTCTGTGCCTATCAGTGATGTATGGATCCAGTCTGTACCCATCAGTGATGTCTAGATCCAGTCTGTGCCTATTAGTGATGTATGGATCCAGTCTGTGCCCATTAGTGATGTCTGGATGCAGTCTGTGCCCATCAGTGATGTATGGATCCAGTCTGTGCCCATCAGTGATGTATGGATCCATTCTGTGCCCATCAGTGATGCCTGGATCCAGTCTCTGCACATCAGTGATGTCTGGATCCAGTCTGTGCCCATCAGTGATGTATGGATCCAGTCTGTGCCCATCAGTGATGTATGGATCCATTCTGTGACCATCAGTGATGCCTGGATCCAGTCTCTGCACATCAGTGATGTCTGGATCCAGTCTGGGCCCATCAGTGATGTCTGGATCCAGTCTGTGCCCATCAGTGATATATGGATCCAGTCTGTACCCATCAGTGATGTCTGGATCCAGTCTGTGCCCATCAGTGATGTATGGATCTAGTCTGTGCCCATCAGTGATGTCTGCATTCAGTCTGTGCCCATCAGTGATGTCTGGATCCAGTCTGTGCCCATCAGTGATGTATGGATCCAGTCTATGCCCATGAGTGATCTATGGATCAGTCTGTGGCCTTCACTGATGTCTGGATCCAGGCTGTGCCCATCAGTGATGTATGGATCCAGTCTGTGCCCATGAGTGATCTATGGATCAGTCTGTGCACATCAGTGATGTCTGGATCCAGTCTGTGCCCATCGGTGATGTATGGATCCAGTCTGTGCACATCAGAGATGTCTGGATCCAATCTGTGCCCATCAGTGATGTATGGATACACTCTGTACCCATCAGTGATGTCTGGATCCATTCTGTGCTCATCAGTGATGCCTGGATCCAGTCTGTGCCCATCGGTGATGTCTGCATTCAGTCTGTGCCCATCAGTGATGTATGGATCCAGTCTGTGCCCATCAGTGATGTACGGATCAAGTCTGTGCTCATCAGTGATGTATGGACCCAGTCTCTGCACACCAATGATGTATGGATCCAGTCTGTGCCCATCAGTGATGTATGCATCCAGTCTGTGCCCATCAGTGAGGTATGGATCCAGGCTGTGCACATAAGTGAGGTATGGATCCAGTCCGTGCCCATCAGTGAGGTATGGATCCAGTCTGTGCCCATCAGTGATGTATGGATCCAGTCTGTGCACACCAGTGATGTATGGATCCAGTCTGTGCCCATCAGTGAGGTATGGATCCAGTCCGTGCCCATCAGTGATGTCTGGATCCAGTCTGTGCCCATCAGTGATGTATGGATCAGGTCTGCGCCCATCAGTGATGTCTGCATCCAGTCTGTCCCCATCAGTGATGTATGGATCAGGTATGTGCCCATAAGTGATGTCTGTATCCAGTCTGTGCCCATCAGTGATGTCTGCATCCAGTCTGTGCCCATCAGTGATGTATGGATCCATTCTGTGCCCATCAGTGATGTATGGATCCAGTCTGTGCCCATCAGTGATGTCTGTATTCAGTCTGTGCCCATCAGTGATAGCTGGATCCAGTCTGTGCCCATCAGTGATGTCTGCATCCAGTCTGTGCCCATCAGTGATCTATAGATCCAGTCTGTGCCCATCAGTGATGTCTGCATCAAGTCTGTGCCCACCAGTGATGTCTGTATCCAGTCTGTGCCCATCAGTGATGCATGGATCCAGTCTGTGTCCATCAGTGATCTATGGATCCAGTCTGTGTCCATCAGTGATGTCTGCATCCAGTATGTGCCCATCAGTGATGCCTGTATCCAGTCTGTGCCCATCAGTGATCTATGGATCCAGTCTGTGCCCTTCAGTGATGTCTTGATCCAGTCTGTGCCCTTCAGTGATGTATGGATCTAGTCTGTGCCCATCAGTGATGTCTGCATTCAGTCTGTGCCCATCAGTGATGTCTGGATCCAGTCTGTGCCCATCAGTGATGTATGGATCCAGTCTGTGCCCATCAGTGATGTCTACATCCAGTATTTGCCCATCATTGATGTATGGATCCAGTCTGTGCCCATCAGTGATGTCTGGGTCCAGTCTGTGCCCATCAGTGATGTCTGGATCCAGTCTGTGCCCATCAGTGATGCATGGATCCAGTCTGTGCACATCAGTGATGTATGGATCCAGTCTGTGCACACCAGTGATGTATGGATCCAGTCTGTGCCCATCAGTGATGTATGCATCCAGTCTGTGCCCATCAGTGATGTATGCATCCAGTCTGTGCCCATGAGTGAGGTATGGATCCAGGCCGTGCACATAAGTGAGGTATGGATCCAGTCCGTGCCCATCAGTGAGGTATGGATCCAGTCTATGCCCATCAGTGATGTATGGATCCAATCTGTGCACACCAGTGATGTATGGATCCAGTCCGTGCCCATCAGTGAGGTATGGATCCAGTCTGTGCCCATCAGTGATGTATGGATCTAATCTGTGCACATAAGTGAGGTATGGATCCAGTCTGTGCCCATCAGTGATATATGGATCCAATCTGTGCACACCAGTGATGTATGCATCCAATCTGTGCCCATCAGTGAGGTATGGATCCAGTCCGTGCCCATCAGTGAGGTATGGATCTGAGTCCATGCCCATCAGTGAGGTATGGATCCAGTCTGTGCCCATCAGTGATATCTGGATCCAGTCTGTGCCCATCAGTGATGTATGAATCATTTCTGTGCCCATCAGTGATGTCTGCATCCAGTCTGTGCCCATCAGTGATGTATGGATCCATTCTGTGCCCATCAGTGATGTCTGGATCCAGTCTGTGCACATCAGTGATGTCTGGATCCAGTCTGTGCCCATCAGTGATGTCTGGATCCAGTCTGTGGCCATCAGTGATGAATGGATCTAGACTGTGCCCATCAGTGATGTCTGGATCCAGTCTGTGTCCATCAGTGATGCATGGATCCAGTCTGTGCTCATCAGTGATGTATGGACCCAGTCGGTGCCCATCAGTGATGTCTGGATCCAGTCTGTGCCCATCAGTGATCTATGGATCCAGTCTGTGCCCATCAGTGATGTCTGGATCCAGTCTGTGCCCATCAGTGATGTCTGCATCCAGTCTGCGCCATTCAGTGATCTATAGATCCAGTCTGTGCCCCTCAGTGATGTATGGATCCATTCTGTGTCCATCAGTGAAGCCTGGATCCAGTCTGTGCACATCAGTGATTTCTGGATCCAGCCTGTGCCCATCAGTGATGTCTGGATCCAGCCTGTGCCCATCAGTGATGTCTGGATCCAGTCTGTGCCCATCAGTGATGTTTGGATCCAGTCTGTGCCCATCAGTGATATATGGATCCAGTCTGTGCCCATCAGTGATGTCTGGATCCAGTCTGTGCCCATCAGCTATCTATGGATCCAGTCTGTGCCCATCAGTGATGTCTGGATCCAGGCTGTACCCATCAGTGATGTCTGCATCCAGTCTGTGCCCATCAGTGATCTATAGATCCAGTCTGTGCCCATCAGTGATGTCTGCATCCAGTCTGTGGCCATCAGTGCTGTCTGGATCCAGTCTGTGCCCATCAGTGATCTATGGATCCAGTCTGTGCCCATCAGTGATGTCTGGATCCAGTCTGTCTACATCAGTGATGTATGGATACAGTATGTGTCCATCAGTGATGTCTGCATCCAGTATGTGCCCAGCAGTGATGTCTGTATCCAGTCTGTGCCCACCAGTGATCTATGGATCCAGCCTCTGCCCTTCACTGATGTCTGGATCCAGTCTGTGCCGATCAGTGATGTATGGATCCGGTCTGTGCACATCAGTGATGTCTGGATCCAGTCTGTGCCCATCAGTGATGTCTGGATCCAGTCTGTGCCCATCAGTGATGCCTGGATCCAGTCTGTGCCCATCAGTGATGTCTGCATCCAGTCTGTGCCCATCAGTGATAGCTGGATCCAATCTGTGCCCATCAGTGATGTCTGGATCCAGTCTGTACCCATCAGTGATGTCTGGATCCAGTCTGTGCCCATCAGTGATGTCTGCATCCAGTCTGTGCCCACCAGTGATGTCTGTATCGCAGTCTGTGCCCATCAGAGATGCATGGATCCAGTCTGTGCCCATCAGTGATCTATGGATCCAGTCTGTTCCCATCAGTAATGTCTGCATCCAGTATGTGCTCATCAGTGATGTCTGTATCCAGTCTGTGCCCATCAGTGATGCATGGATCCATTCTGTGCCCATCAGTGATCTATGGATCCAGTCTGTGCCCTTCACTGATGTCTGGATCCAGTCTGTGCCCATCTGTGATGTATGGATCCAGTCTGTGCCCATCAGTGATCTATGGATCCAGTCTGTGCACATCAGAGATGTCTGCATCCAGTCTGTGCCCATCAGTGATCTATAGATCCAGTCTGTGCCCATCAGTGATGTATGGATCAATTCTGTGTCCATCAGTGAAGCCTGGATCCAGTCTGTGCACATCAGTGATTTCTGGATCCAGTATATGCCCATCAGTGATGTCTGGATCCAGCCTGTGCCCATCAGTGATGTCTGGATCCAGTATGTGCCCATCAATGATGTCTGGATCCAGTCTGTGCCCATCAGTGATATATGGATCCAGTCCGTGCCCATCAGTGATGTCTGGATCCAGTCTGTGCCCATCAGTGATCTATGGATCCAGTCTGTGCCCATCAGTGATGTCTGGATCCAGGCTGTACCCATCAGTGATGTCTGCATCCAGTTTGTGCCCATCAGCAATCTATAGATCAGTCTGTGCCCATCAGTGATGTCTGCATCCAGTCTGTGGCCATCAGTGCTGTCTGGATCCAGTCTGTGCCCATCAGTGATCTATGGATCCAGTCTGTGCCCATCAGTGATGTCTGGATCCAGTCTGTCTACATCAGTGATGTATGGATACAGTATGTGCCCATCAGTGATGTCTGGATCCAGTCTGTGCCCATCAGTGATCTATGGATCCAGTCTGTGCCCATCAGTGATGTCTGCATCCAGTCTGTGCCCACCAGTGATGACTGTATCCAGTCTGTGCCCATCAGTGATGCATGGATCCAGTCTGTGCCCATCAGTGATCTATGGATCCAGTCTGTGTCCATCAGTGATGTCTGCATCCAGTATGTGCCCAGCAGTGATGTCTGTATCCAGTCTGTGCCCATCAGTGATCTATGGATCCAGTCTGTGCCCTTCAGTGATGTCTGGATCCAGTCTGTGGCGATCAGTGATGTATGGATCCAGTCTGTGCACATCAGTGATGTCTGGATCCAGTCTGTGCCCATCTGTGATGTCTGGATCCAGTCTGTGCCCATCAGTGATGCCTGGATCCAGTCTGTGCCCATCAGTGATGTCTGCATCCAGTCTGTGCCCACCAGTGATGTCTGTATCGCAGTCTGTGCCCATCAGAGATGCATGGATCCAGTCTGTGCCCATCAGTGATCTATGGATCCAGTCTGTTCCCATCAGTAATGTCTGCATCCAGTATGTGCTCATCAGTGATGTCTGTATCCAGTCTGTGCCCATCAGTGATGCATGGATCCATTCTGTGCCCATCAGTGATCTATGGATCCAGTCTGTGCCCTTCACTGATGTCTGGATCCAGTCTGTGCCCATCTGTGATGTATGGATCCAGTCTGTGCCCATCAGTGATCTATGGATCCAGTCTGTGCACATCAGAGATGTCTGCATCCAGTCTGTGCCCATCAGTGATCTATAGATCCAGTCTGTGCCCATCAGTGATGTATGGATCAATTCTGTGTCCATCAGTGAAGCCTGGATCCAGTCTGTGCACATCAGTGATTTCTGGATCCAGTATATGCCCATCAGTGATGTCTGGATCCAGCCTGTGCCCATCAGTGATGTCTGGATCCAGTATGTGCCCATCAATGATGTCTGGATCCAGTCTGTGCCCATCAGTGATATATGGATCCAGTCCGTGCCCATCAGTGATGTCTGGATCCAGTCTGTGCCCATCAGTGATCTATGGATCCAGTCTGTGCCCATCAGTGATGTCTGGATCCAGGCTGTACCCATCAGTGATGTCTGCATCCAGTTTGTGCCCATCAGCAATCTATAGATCAGTCTGTGCCCATCAGTGATGTCTGCATCCAGTCTGTGGCCATCAGTGCTGTCTGGATCCAGTCTGTGCCCATCAGTGATCTATGGATCCAGTCTGTGCCCATCAGTGATGTCTGGATCCAGTCTGTCTACATCAGTGATGTATGGATACAGTATGTGCCCATCAGTGATGTCTGGATCCAGTCTGTGCCCATCAGTGATCTATGGATCCAGTCTGTGCCCATCAGTGATGTCTGCATCCAGTCTGTGCCCACCAGTGATGACTGTATCCAGTCTGTGCCCATCAGTGATGCATGGATCCAGTCTGTGCCCATCAGTGATCTATGGATCCAGTCTGTGTCCATCAGTGATGTCTGCATCCAGTATGTGCCCAGCAGTGATGTCTGTATCCAGTCTGTGCCCATCAGTGATCTATGGATCCAGTCTGTGCCCTTCAGTGATGTCTGGATCCAGTCTGTGGCGATCAGTGATGTATGGATCCAGTCTGTGCACATCAGTGATGTCTGGATCCAGTCTGTGCCCATCTGTGATGTCTGGATCCAGTCTGTGCCCATCAGTGATGCCTGGATCCAGTCTGTGCCCATCAGTGATGTCTGCATCCAGTCTGTGCCCATCAGTGATAGCTGGATCCAATCTGTGCCCATCAGTGATGTCTGGATCCAGTCTGTACCCATCAGTGATATCTGGATCCAGTCTGTGCCCATCAGTGATCTATGGATCCAGTCTGTGCCCATCAGTGATGTCTGCATCCAGTCTGTGCCCACCAGTGATGTCTGTATCGCAGTCTTTTCCCATCAGAGATGCATGGATCCAGTCTGTGCCCATCGGTGATCTATGGATCCAGTCTGTTCCCATCAGTGATGTCTGCATCCAGTATGTGCTCATCAGTGATGTCTGTATCCAGTCTGTGCCCATCAGTGATCTATGGATCCATTCTGTGCCCATCAGTGATCTATGGATCCAGTCTGTGCCCTTCGCTGATGTCTGGATCCAGTCTGTGCCCATCTGTGATGTATGGATCCAGTCTGTGCCCATCAGTGATCTATGGATCCAGTCTGTGCACATCAGAGATGTCTGGATCCAGTCTGTGCCCATCAGTGATACCTGGATCCGGTCTGTGCCCATCGGTGATGTTTGCATTCAGTCTGTGCCCATCAGTGATGTATGGATCCAGTCTGTGCCCATCAGTGATGTACGGATCAAGTCTGTGCCCATCAGTGATGTCTGGATCCAGTCTTTGCTCATCAGTGATGTATGGATCCAGCCTCTGCCTATCAATGATGTATGGATCCAGTCCGTGCCCATCAGTGATGTCTGGATCCAGTCTGTGCCCATCAGTGATGTATGGATCAGGTCTGTGCCCATCAGTGATGTCTGCACCCAGTCTGTCCCCATCAGTGATGTATGGATCAGGTATGTGCCCATAAGTGATGTCTGTATCCAGTCTGTGCCCATCAGTGATGTCTGCATCCAGTCTGTGCCCATCAGTGATGTATGGATCCATTCTGTGCCCATCAGTGATGTATGGATCCAGTCTGTGCCCATCAGTGATGTCTGCATCCAGTCTGTGCCCATCAGTGATGCCTGGATCCAGTCTGTGCACATCAGTGATGTCTGGATCCAGTCTGTGCCCATCAGTGATGCATGGATCCAGCCTGTACCCATCAGTGATGTCTTGATCCAGTCTGTGCCTATCAGTGATGTATGGATCCAGTCTGTGCCCATTAGTGATGTCTGGATGCAGTCTGTGCCCATCAGTGATGTATGGATCAGGTCTGTGCCCATCAGTGATGTCTGCATCCAGTCTGTGCCCATCAGTGATGTATGGATCCATTCTGTGCCCATCACTGATGCATGGATCCAGTCGGTGCACATCAGTGATGTCTGGATCCAGTCTGGGCCCATCAGTGATGTGTGGATGCAGTCTGTACCCATCAGTGATGTATGGATCCAGTCTGTACCCATCAGTGATGTCTGGATCCAGTCTGTGCCCATCAGTGATGTATGGATCCATTCTGTGCCCATCAGTGATGCCTGGATCCAGTCTGTGCACATCAGTGATGTCTGGATCCAGTCTGGGCCCATCAGTGATGTCTGGATCCAGTCTGTGCCCATCAGTGATGTATAGATCCAGTCTGTGCCCATCAGTGATGTCTACATCCAGTATTTGCCCATCATTGATGTATGGATCCAGTATGTGCCCATCAGTGATGTATGGATCCAGTCTGTGCCCATCAGTGATGTCTGGATCCAGTCTGTGCCCATCAGTGATGTATGGATCCAGTCTGTGCCCATCAGTGATGTATGCATCCAGTCTGTGTCCATCAGTGAGGTATGGATCCAGCCTGTGCCCATCAGTGAGGTATGGATCCAGTCTGTGCCCATCAGTGAGGTATGGATCCAGTCTGTGCCCATCAGTGATGTATGGATCCAATCTGTGCACACCAGTGATGTATGGATCCAGTCCGTGCCCATCAGTGAGGTATGGATCCAGTCTGTGCCCATCAGTGATGTATGGATCCAATCTGTGCACATAAGTGAGGTATGGATCCAGTCTGTGCCCATCAGTGATGTATGGATCCAATCTGTGCACACCAGTGATGTATGCATCCAGTCTGTGCCCATCAGTGCGGTATGGATCCAGTCCGTGCCCATCAGTGAGGTATGGATCTGAGTCCATGCCCATCAGTGAGGTATGGATCCAGTCTGTGCCCATCAGTGATGTCTGGATCCAGTCTGTGCCCATCAGTGATGTATGGATCATTTATGTGCCCATCAGTGATGTCTGCATCCAGTCTGTGCCCATCAGTGATGTATGGATCCATTCTGTGCCCATCAGTGATGCCTGGATCCAGTCTGTGCACATCAGTGATGTCTGGATCCAGTCTGTGCCCATCAGTGATGTCTGGATCCAGTCTGTGGCCATCAGTGATGAATGGATCTAGACTGTGCCCATCAGTGATGTCTGGATCCAGTATGTGCCCATCAGTGATGCATGGATCCAGTCTGTGCCCATCAGTGATCTATGGATCCAGTCTGTGCCCATCAGTGATGTTTGGATCCAGTCTGTGCCCATCAGTGATCTATGGATCCAGTCTGTGCCCATCAGTGATCTATGGATCCAGTCTGTGCCCATCAGTGATGTCTGGATCCAGTCTGTGCCCATCAGTGATGTCTGCATCCAGTCTGCGCCCATCAGTGATCTATAGATCCAGTCTGTGCCCATCAGTGATATATGGATCCATTCTGTGTCCATCAGTGAAGCCTGAATCCAGTCTGTGCACATCAGTGATTTCTGGATCCAGTATATGCCCATCAGTGATGTCTGGATCCAGCCTGTGCCCATCAGTGATGTCTGGATCCAGTCTGTGCCCATCAGTGATATATGGATCCAGTCCGTGCCAATCAGTGATGTCTGGATCCAGTATGTGCCCATCAGTGATCTATGGATCCAGTCTGTGCCCATCAGTGATGTCTGGATCCAGGCTGTACCCATCAGTGATGTCTGCATCCAGTCTGTGCCCATCAGTCATCTATAGATCCAGTCTGTGCCCATCAGTGATGTCTGCATCCAGTCTGTGCCCATCAGTGCTGTCTGGATCCAGTCTGTGCCCATCAGTGATCTATGGATCCAGTCTGTGCCCATCAGTGATGTCTGGATCCAGTCTGTCTACATCAGTGATGTATGGATACAGTATGTGCCCATCAGTGATGTATGGATCCAGTCTGTGCCCATCAGTGATGCATGGATCCAGCCTGTACCCATCAGTGATGTCTTGATCCAGTCTGTGCCCATCAGTGATGTCTGCATCCAGTCTGTGCCCATCAGTGATGTATGGATCCATTCTGTGCCCATCAGTGATGCCTGGATCCAGTCTGTGCACATCAGTGATGTCTGGATCCAGTCTGTGCCCATCAGTGATGTCTGGATCCAGTCTGTGGCCATCAGTGATGAATGGATCTAGACTGTGCCCATCAGTGATGTCTGGATCCAGTCTGTGCCCATCAGTGATGCATGGATCCAGTCTGTGCTCATCAGTGATGTATGGACCCAGTCTGTGCCAATCAGTGATGTCTGGATCCAGTCTGTGCCCATCAGTGATCTATGGATCCAGTCTGTGCCCATCAGTGATGTCTGGATCCAGTCTGTGCCCATCAGTGATGTCTGCATCCAGTCTGCGCCCATCAGTGATCTATAGATCCAGTCTGTGCCCATCAGTGATGTATGGATCCATTCTGTGTCCATCAGTGAAGCCTGAATTCAGTCTGTGCACATCAGTGATTTCTGGATCCAGTATATGCCCATCAGTGATGTCTGGATCCAGCCTGTGCCCATCAGTGATGTCTGGATCCAGTCTGTGCCCATCAGTGATATATGGATCCAGTCCGTGCCAATCAGTGATGTCTGGATCCAGTCTGTGCCCATCAGTGATCTATGGATCCAGTCTGTGCCCATCAGAGATGTCTGGATCCAGGCTGTACCCATCAGTGATGTCTGCATCCAGTCTGTGCCCATCAGTCATCTATAGATCCAGTCTGTGCCCATCAGTGATGTCTGTATCCAGTCTGTGCCCATCAGTGCTGTCTGGATCCAGTCTGTGCCCATCAGTGATCTATGGATCCAGTCTGTGCCCATCAGTGATGTCTGGATCCAGTCTGTCTACATCAGTGATGTATGGATACAGTATGTGCCCATCAGTGATGTATGGATCCAGTCTGTGCCCATCAGTGATCTATGGATCCAGTCTGTGCCCATCAGTGATGTCTGCAT
Source organism: Ambystoma mexicanum (assembly GCF_040938575.1). Lineage (NCBI taxonomy): Eukaryota > Metazoa > Chordata > Amphibia > Caudata > Ambystomatidae > Ambystoma > Ambystoma mexicanum. The sequence goes on along the minus strand of NC_090933.1, from coordinate 1,346,695,658 downwards.
CCAGTCTGTGCCCACCAGTGATGACTGTATCCAGTCTGTGCCCATCAATGATCTATGGATCCAGTCTGTGTCCATCAGTGATGTCTGCATCCAGTATGTGCCCAGCAGTGATGTCTGTATCCAGTCTGTGCCCATCAGTGATCTATGGATCCAGTCTGTGCCCTTCAGTGATGTCTGGATCCAGTCTGTGCCGATCGGTGATGTATGGATCTAGTCTGTGCACATCAGTGATGTCTGGATCCAGTCTGTGCCCATCTGTGATGTATGGATCCAGTCTGTACCCATCAGTGATGTCTGGATCCAGTCTGTGCCCATCAGTGATGCCTGGATCCAGTCTGTGCCCATCAGTGATGTCTGCATCCAGTCTGTGCCCATCAGTGATAGCTGGATCCAATCTGTGCCCATCAGTGATGTCTGGATCCAGTCTGTACCCATCAGTGATGTCTGGATCCAGTCTGTGCCCATCAGTGATCTATGGATCCAGTCTGTGCCCATCAGTGATGTCTGCATCCAGTCTGTGCCCACCAGTGATGTCTGTATCGCAGTCTGTGCCCATCAGAGATGCATGGATCCAGTCTGTGCCCATCAGTGATCTATGGATCCAGTCTGTTCCCATCAGTGATGTCTGCATCCAGTATGTGCTCATCAGTGATGTCTGTATCCAGTCTGTGCCCATCAGTGATGCATGGATCCATTCTGTGCCCATCAGTGATCTATGGATTCAGTCTGTGCCCTTCACTGATGTCTGGATCCAGTTGTGCCCATCTGTGATGTATGGATCCAGTCTGTGCCCATCAGTGATCTATGGATCCAGTCTGTGCACATCAGAGATGTCTGGATCCAGTCTGTGCCCATCAGTGATGCCTGGATTCGGTCTGTGCCCATTGGTGATGTCTGCATTCAGTCTGTGCCCATCAGTGATGTATGGATCCAGTCTGTGCCCATCAGTGATGTACGGATCAAGTTTGTGCCCATCAGTGATGTCTGGATCCAGTCTTTGCCCATCAGTGATGTCTGGATCCAGCCTGTGCCTATCAATGATGTATGGATCCAGTCCGTGCCCATCAGTGATGTCTGGATCCAGTCTGTGCCCATCAGTGATGCCTGGATCCAGTCTGTACCCATCAGTGATGTCTGGATCCAGTCTGTGCCCATCAGTGATGTATGGATCCAGTCTGTGCCCATTAGTGATGTCTGGATGCAGTCTGTGCCCATCCGTGATGTATGGATCAGGTCTGTGCCCATCAGTGATGTCTGCATCCAGTCTGTGCCCATCAGTGATGTATGGATCCAGTCTGTGCCCATCAGTGATGTATGGATCCATTCTGTGCCCATTAGTGATGCCTGGATCCAGTCTGTGCACATCAGTGAAGTCTGGATCCAGTCTGGGCCCATCAGTGATGTCTGGATCCAGTCTGTGCCCATCAGTGATATATGGATCCACTCTGTACCCATCAGTGATGTCTGGATCCAGTCTGTGCCAATCAGTGATGTATGTTCCCATCAGTGATGTCTGGATCCAGTCTGTGCCCTTCAGTGATGTCTGGATCCAGTCTCTTCCCATCAGTGATATATGGATCCAGTCTGTGCCCATCAGTGATGTCTGGATTCAGTCTGTGCCCATCAGTGATGCATGGATACAGTCTGTGCCCATCAGTGATCTATGGATCCAGTCTGTGCCCATCAGTGATGTCTGCATCCAGAATGTGCTCATCAGTGATGTCTGTATCCAGTCTGTGCCCATCAGTGATGCATGGATCCAGTCTGCGCCCATTAGTGATCCATGGATCCAGTCTGTGCCCTTCAGTGAGGTATGGATCCAGTCTGTGCCCATCAGTGATGTCTGGATCCAGTCTGTACCCATCAGTGATGCATGAATCCAGTCTGTGCCCATCAGTGATGTATGGATCCAGTCTGTGCACACCAGTGATGTATCGATCCAGTCTGTGCCCATCTGTGAGGTATGGATCCAGTCTGTGCCCATCAGTGATGTATGGATCCAGTCTGTGCCCATCAGTGATGTCTGGATCCAGTCTGTGCCCATCAGTGATGCATGGATCCAGTCTGTGATCATCAGTGATGTATGGACCCAGTCTGTGCACAGCAATGATGTATGGATCCAGTCTGTGCCCATCATTGATGTATGCATCCAGTCTGTGCCCATCAGTGAGGTATGGATCCAGGCTGTGCACATAAGTGAGGTATGGATCCAGTCCGTGCCCATCAGTGAGGTATGGATCCAGTCTGTGCCCATCAGTGATGTATGGATCCAGTCTGTGCACACCAGTGATGTATGGATCCAGTCTGTGCCCATCAGTGATGTATGCATCCAGTCTGTGCCCATCAGTGAGGTATGGATCCAGGCTGTGCACATCAGTGAGGTATGGATCCAGTCTGTGCCCATCAGTGAGGTATGGATCCAGTCCATGCCCATCAGTGAGGTATGGATCCAGTCTGTGCCCATCAGTGATGTCTGGATCCAGTCTGTGCCCATCAGTGATGCCTGGATCCAGTCTGTGCACATCAGTGATGTCTGGATCCAGTCTGTCCCCATCAGTGATGTCTGGATCCAGTCTGTGGCCATCAGTGATGAATGGATCTAGACTGTGCCCATCAGTGATGTCTGGATCCGGTCTGTGCCCATCAGTGATGTCTGGATCCAGTCTGTGGCCATCAGTGATGAATGGATCTAGACTGTGCCCATCAGTGATGTCTGGATCCAGTCTGTGCCCATCAGTGATGTATGGATCTAGTATGTGCCCATCAGTGATGTCTGGATCCAGTCTGTGCCCATAAGTGATATATGGACCCAGTCTGTGCCCACCAGTGATGTCTGGATCCAGTCTGTGCCCATCAGTGATCTATGGATCCAGTCTGTGCCCATCAGTGATGTCTGGATCCAGTCTGTGCCCATTAGTGATGTCTGCATCCAGTCTGTGCCCATCAGTGATATATGGATCCAGTCTGTGCCCATCAGTGATGTCTGGATTCAGTCTGTGCCCATCAGTGATGCATGGATACAGTCTGTGCCCATCAGTGATCTATGGATCCAGTATGTGCCCATCAGTGATCTATGGATCCAGTCTGTGCCCATCAGTGATGTCTGCATCCAGTATGTGCTCATCAGTGATGTCTGTATCCAGTCTGTGCCCATCAGTGATGCATGGATCCAGTCTGCGCCCATCAGTGATCTATGGATCCAGTCTGTGCCCTTCAGTGAGGTATCGATCCAGTCTGTGCCCATCAGTGATGTCTGGATCCAGTCTGTGCCCATCAGTGATGCATGAATCCAGTCTGTGCCCATCAGTGATGTATGGATCCAGTCTGTGCACACCAGTGATGTATGGATCCAGTCTGTGCCCATCAGTGATGTATGGATCCAGTCTGTACTCATCAGTGATGTCTGGATCCAGTCTGTGCCCATCAGTGATGCTTGGATCCAGTCTGTGCCCATCAGTGATGTCTGCATCCAGTCTGTGCCCATCAGTGATGTCTGTATCCAGTCTGTGCCCATCAGTGATGCATGGATCCATTCTGTGCCCATCAGTGATCTATGGATCCAGTCTGTGCCCTTCACTGATGTCTGGATCCAGTTGTGCCCATCTGTGATGTATGGATCCAGTCTGTGCCCATCAGTGATCTATGGATCCAGTCTGTGCACATCAGAGATGTCTGGATCCAGTCTGTGCCCATCAGTGATGCCTGGATTCGGTCTGTGCCCATTGGTGATGTCTGCATTCAGTCTGTGCCCATCAGTGATGTATGGATCCAGTCTGTGCCCATCAGTGATGTACGGATCAAGTCTGTGCCCATCAGTGATGTCTGGATCCAGTCTTTGCCCATCAGTGATGTATGGATCCAGCCTGTGCCTATCAATGATGTATGGATCCAGTCCGTGCCCATCAGTGATGTCTGGATCCAGTCTGTGCCCATCAGTGATGTATGGATCAGGCCTGTGCCCATCAGTGATGTCTGCATCCAGTCTGTGCCCATCAGTGATGTCCCGCATCCAGTCTGTGCCCATCAGTGATGTATGGATCCATTCTGTGCCCACCAGTGATGTCTGGATCCAGTCTGTGCCCATCAGTGATCTATGGATCCAGTCTGTGCCCATCAGTGATGTCTGGATCCAGTCTGTGCCCATTAGTGATGTCTGCATCCAGTCTGTGCCCATCAGTGATATATGGATCCAGTCTGTGCCCATCAGTGATGTATGGATCCAGTCTGTGCCCACCAGTGATGTCTGCATCCAGTCTGTGCCCATCAGTGATATATGGATCCAGTCTGTGCCCATCAATGATGTATGGATCCAGTCTGTACCCATCAGTGATGCCTGGATCCAGTCTGTACCCATCAGTGATGTCTGGATCCAGTCTGTGCCCATCAGTGATGTATGGATCCAGTCTGTGCCCATTAGTGATGTCTGGATGCAGTCTGTGCCCATCAGTGATGTATGGATCAGGTCTGTGCCCATCAGTGATGTCTGCATCCAGTCTGTGCCCATCAGTGATGTATGGATCCAGTCTGTGCCCATCAGTGATGTATGGATCCATTCTGTGCCCATTAGTGATGCCTGGATCCAGTCTGTGCACATCAGTGAAGTCTGGATCCAGTCTGGGCCCATCAGTGATGTCTGGATCCAGTCTGTGCCCATCAGTGATGTATGGATCCAGTCTGTACCCATCAGTGATGCCTTGATCCAGTCTGTGCCAATCAGTGATGTATGGATCTAGTCTGTTCCCATCAGTGATGTCTGGATCCAGTCTGTGCCCTTCAGTGATGTCTGGATCCAGTCTCTTCCCATCAGTGATATATGGATCCAGTCTGTGCCCATCAGTGATGTCTGGATTCAGTCTGTGCCCATCAGTGATGCATGGATACAGTCTGTGCCCATCAGTGATCTATGGATCCAGTCTGTGCCCAACAGTGATGTCTGCATCCAGTCTGTGCCCATCAGTGATGTCTGTATCCAGTCTGTGCCCATCAGTGATGTATGCATCCAGTCTGTGCCCATCAGTGAGGTATGGATCCAGGCTGTGCACATCAGTGAGGTATGGATCCAGTCTGTGCCCATAAGTGAGGTATGGATCCAGTCCATGCCCATCAGTGAGGTATGGATCCAGTCTGTGCCCATCAGTGATGTATGCATCCAGTCTGTGCACATCAGTGAGGTATGGATCCAGTATGTGTCCATCAGTGAGGTATGGATCCAGTCTGTGCCCATCAGTGATGTCTGGATCCAGTCTGTGCCCATCAGTGATGTATGGATCATTTCTGTGCCCATCAGTGATGTATGGATCATTTCTGTGCCCATCAATGATGTCTGCATCCATGTTGTGCCCATCAGTGATGTATGGATCCAGTCTGTACTCATCAGTGATGTCTGGATCCAGTCTGTGCCCATCAGTGATGCCTGGATCCAGTCTGTGCCCATCAGTGATGTCTGCATTCAGTCTGTGCCCATCAGTGATAGCTGGATCCAGTATGTGCCCATCAGTGATGTCTGGATCCAGTCTGTGCCCATCAGTGATGTATGGATCCAGTCTGTGCCCATCAGTGATGTCTACATCCAGTATTTGCCTATCATTGATGTATAGATCCAGTCTGTGCCCATCAGTGAGATATGGATCCAGTCTGTGCCCATCAGTGATGTATGGACCCAGTCTGTGCACACCAGTGATGTATGGATCCAGTCTGTGCCCATCAGTGATGTATGCATCCAGTCTGTGCCCATCAGTGAGTTATGGATCCAGGTTGTGCACATAAGTGAGTTAGGGACCCAGTCTGTGCCCATCAGTGAGGTATGGATCCAGTCTGTGCCCATCAGTGATGTATGGATCCAGTCTGTGCACACCAGTGATGTATGGATCCAGTCTGTGCCCATCAGTGATGTATGCTTCCAGTCTGTGCACATCAGTGATCTATGGATCCAGTCTGTGCCCATCAGTGATGTCTGGATCCAGTCTGTGCCCATCAGTGATCTATCGATCCAGTCTGTGCCCATCAGTGATGTCTGCATCCAGTATGTGCTCATCAGTGATGTCTGTATCCAGTCTGTGCCCGTCAGTGATGCATGGATCCAGTCTGCGCCCATCAGTGATCTATGGATCCAGTCTGCGCCCTTCAGTGAGGTATCGATCCAGTCTGTGCCCATCAGTGATGTCTGGATCCAGTCTGTGCCCATCAGTGATGCATGAATCCAGTCTGTGCCCATCAGTGATGTATGGATCCAGTCTGTGCACACCAGTGAAGTATGGATCCAGTCTGTGCCCATCAGTGATGTATGGATCCAGTCTGTACTGATCAGTGATGTCTGTATCCAGTCTGTGCCCATCAGTGATGCCTGGATCCAGTCTGTGCCCATCAGTGATGTCTACATTCAGTCTGTGCCCATCAGTGATAGCTGGATCCAGTATGTGCCCATCAGGATGTCTGGATCCAGTCTGTGCCCATCAGTGATGTATGGATCCAGTCTGTGCCCATCAGTGATGTCTACATCCAGTATTTGCCTATCATTGATGTATAGATCCAGTCTGTGCCCATCAGTGAGATATGGATCCAGTCTGTGCCCATCAGTGATGTATGGATCCAGTCTGTGCCCATCAGTGATGCATGGATCCAATCTGTGCTCATCAGTGATGTATGCATCCAGTCTGTGCCCATCAGTGAGTTATGGATCCAGTCTGTGCCCATCAGTGATGTATGGACCCAGTCTGTGCACACCAGTGATGTATGGATCCAGTCTGTGCCCATCAGTGATGTATGCATCCAGTCTGTGCCCATCAGTGAGTTATGGATCCAGGCTGTGCACATAAGTGAGGTAGGGATCCAGTCTGTGCCCATCAGTGAGGTATGGATCCAGTCTGTGCCCATCAGTGATGTATGGATCCAGTCTGTGCACACCAGTGATGTATGGATCCAGTCTGTGCCCATGAGTGATGTATGCATCCAGTCTGTGCCCATCAGTGAGTTATGGATCCAGGCTGTGCACATAAGTGAGGTAGGGATCCAGTCTGTGCCCATCAGTGAGGTATGGATCCAGTCTGTGCCCATCAGTGATGTATGGACCCAGTCTGTGCACACCAGTGATGTATGGATCCAGTCTGTGCCCATCAGTGATGTATGCATCCAGTCTGTGCCCATCAGTGAGTTATGGATCCAGGCTGTGCACATAAGTGAGGTAGGGATCCAGTCTGTGCCCATCAGTGAGGTATGGATCCAGTCTGTGCCCATCAGTGATGTATGGATCCAGTCTGTGCACACCAGTGATGTATGGATCCAGTCTGTGCCCATAAGTGATGTATGCATCCAGTCTGTGCACATCAGTGAGGTATGGATCCAGTCTGTGCCCATCAGTGAGGTATGGATCCAGTCTGTGCCCATCAGTGATGTCTGGATCCAGTCTGTGCCCATCAGTGATGTATGGATCATTTCTGTGCCCATCAATGATGTCTGCATCCAGTCTGTGCCCATCAGTGATGTATGGATCCAGTCTGTACTCATCAGTGATGCCTGGATCCAGTCTGTGCCCATCAGTGATGTCTGCATTCAGTCTGTGCCCATCAATGATAGCTGGATCCAGTATGTGCCCATCAGTGATGTCTGGATCCAGTCTGTGCCCATCAGTGATGTATGGATCCAGTCTGTGCCCATCAGTGATGTCTACATCCAGTATTTGCCGATCATTGATGTATAGATCCAGTCTGTGCCCATCAGTGAGATATGGATCCAGTCTGTGCCCATCAGTGATGTATGGACCCAGTCTGTGCACACCAGTGATGTATGGATCCAGTTTGTGCCCGTCAGTGATGTATGCATCCAGTCTGTGCCCATCAGTGAGTCATGGATCCAGGTTGTGCACATAAGTGAGGTAGGGATCCAGTCTGTGCCCATCAGTGAGGTATGGATCCAGTCTGTGCCCATCAGTGATGTATGGATCCAGTCTGTGCACACCAGTGATGTATGGATCCAGTCTGTGCCCATCAGTGATTTATGCATCCAGTCTGTGCACATCAGTGAGGTATGGATCCAGTCTGCGCCCATCAGTGATCTATGGATCCAGTCTGTGCCCATCAGTGATGTCTGCATCCAGTCTGTGCCCACCAGTGATGACTGTATCCAGTCTGTGCCCATCAGTGATCTATGGATCCAGTCTGTGTCCATCAGTGATGTCTGCATCCAGTATGTGCCCAGCAGTGATGTCTGTATCCAGTCTGTGCCCATCAGTGATCTATGGATCCAGTCTGTGCCCTTCAGTGATGTCTGGATCCAGTCTGTGCCGATTGGTGATGTATGGATCTAGTCTGTGCACATCAGTGATGTCTGGATCCAGTCTGTGCCCATCTGTGATGTATGGATCCAGTCTGTACCCATCAGTGATGTCTGGATCCAGTCTGTGCCCATCAGTGATGCCTGGATCCAGTCTGTGCCCATCAGTGATGTCTGCATCCAGTCTGTGCCCATCAGTGATAGCTGGATCCAATCTGTGCCCATCAGTGATGTCTGGATCCAGTCTGTACCCATCAGTGATGTCTGGATCCAGTCTGTGCCCATCAGTGATCTATGGATCCAGTCTGTGCCCATCAGTGATGTCTGCATCCAGTCTGTGCCCATCAGTGATGTCTGTATCGCAGTCTGTGCCCATCAGAGATGCATGGATCCAGTCTGTGCCCATCAGTGATCTATGGATCCAGTCTGTTCCCATCAGTGATGTCTGCATCCAGTCTGTGCCCATCAGTGAGGTATGGATCCAGTCTGTGCCCATCAGTGATGTATGGACCCAGTCTGTGCACACCAGTGATGTATGGATCCAGTCTGTGCCCATCAGTGATGTATGCATCCAGTCTGTGCCCATCAGTGAGTTATGGATCCAGGCTGTGCACATAAGTGAGGTAGGGATCCAGTCTGTGCCCATCAGTGAAGTATGGATCCAGTCTGTGCCCATCAGTGATGTATGGATCCAATCTGTGCACACCAGTGATGTATGGATCCAGTCTGTGCCCATAAGTGATGTATGCATCCAGTCTGTGCACATCAGTGAGGTATGGATCCAGTCTGTGCCCATCAGTGAGGTATGGATCCAGTCTGTGCCCATCAGTGATGAATGGATCTAGACTGTGCCCATCAGTGATGTCTGGATCCAGTCTGTGCCCATCAGTGATGTATGGATCTAGTATGTGCCCATCAGTGATGTCTGGATCCAGTCTGTGCCCATAAGTGATATATGGACCCAGTCTGTGCCCACCAGTGATGTCTGGATCCAGTCTGTGCCCATCAGTGATCTATGGATCCAGTCTGTGCCCATCAGTGATGTCTGGATCCAGTCTGTGCCCATTAGTGATGTCTGCATCCAGTCTGTGCCCATCAGTGATATATGGATCCAGTCTGTGCCCATCAGTGATGTCTGGATTCAGTCTGTGCCCATCAGTGATGCATGGATACAGTCTGTGCCCATCAGTGATCTATGGATCCAGTATGTGCCCATCAGTGATCTATGGATCCAGTCTGTGCCCATCAGTGATGTCTGCATCCAGTATGTGCTCATCAGTGATGTCTGTATCCAGTCTGTGCCCATCAGTGATGCATGGATCCAGTCTGCGCCCATCAGTGATCTATGGATCTAGGTTGTGCCCTTCAGTGAGGTATCGATCCAGTCTGTGCCCATCAGTGATGTCTGGATCCAGTCTGTGCCCATCAGTGATGCATGAATCCAGTCTGTGCCCATCAGTGATGTATGGATCCAGTCTGTGCACACCAGTGATGTATGGATCCAGTCTGTGCCCATCAGTGATGTATGGATCCAGTCTGTACTCATCAGTGATGTCTGGATCCAGTCTGTGCCCATCAGTGATGCCTGGATCCAGTCTGTGCCCATCAGTGATGTCTGCATCCAGTCTGTGCCCATCAGTGATGTCTGTATCCAGTCTGTGCCCATCAGTGATGCATGGATCCATTCTGTGCCCATCAGTGATCTATGGATCCAGTCTGTGCCCTTCACTGATGTCTGGATCCAGTTGTGCCCATCTGTGATGTATGGATCCAGTCTGTGCCCATCAGTGATCTATGGATCCAGTCTGTGCACATCAGAGATGTCTGGATCCAGTCTGTGCCCATCAGTGATGCCTGGATTCGGTCTGTGCCCATTGGTGATGTCTGCATTCAGTCTGTGCCCATCAGTGATGTATGGATCCAGTCTGTGCCCATCAGTGATGTACGGATCAAGTCTGTGCCCATCAGTGATGTCTGGATCCAGTCTTTGCCCATCAGTGATGTATGGATCCAGCCTGTGCCTATCAATGATGTATGGATCCAGTCCGTGCCCATCAGTGATGTCTGGATCCAGTCTGTGCCCATCAGTGATGTATGGATCAGGCCTGTGCCCATCAGTGATGTCTGCATCCAGTCTGTGCCCATCAGGGATGTCCCGCATCCAGTCTGTGCCCATCAGTGATGTATGGATCCATTCTGTGCCCACCAGTGATGTCTGGATCCAGTCTGTGCCCATCAGTGATCTATGGATCCAGTCTGTGCCCATCAGTGATGTCTGGATCCAGTCTGTGCCCATTAGTGATGTCTGCATCCAGTCTGTGCCCATCAGTGATATATGGATCCAGTCTGTGCCCATCAGTGATGTATGGATCCAGTCTGTGCCCACCAGTGATGTCTGCATCCAGTCTGTGCCCATCAGTGATATATGGATCCAGTCTGTGCCCATCAGTGATGTATGGATCCAGTCTGTGCCCATCAATGATGTATGGATCCAGTCTGTACCCATCAGTGATGCCTGGATCCAGTCTGTACCCATCAGTGATGTCTGGATCCAGTCTGTGCCCATCAGTGATGTATGGATCCAGTCTGTGCCCATTAGTGATGTCTGGATGCAGTCTGTGCCCATCAGTGATGTATGGATCAGGTCTGTGCCCATCAGTGATGTCTGCATCCAGTCTGTGCCCATCAGTGATGTATGGATCCAGTCTGTGCCCATCAGTGATGTATGGATCCATTCTGTGCCCATTAGTGATGCCTGGATCCAGTCTGTGCACGTCAGTGAAGTCTGGATCCAGTCTGGGCCCATCAGTGATGTCTGGATCCAGTCTGTGCCCATCAGTGATGTATGGATCCAGTCTGTACCCATCAGTGATGCCTTGATCCAGTCTGTGCCAATCAGTGATGTATGGATCTAGTCTGTTCCCATCAGTGATGTCTGGATCCAGTCTGTGCCCTTCAGTGATGTCTGGATCCAGTCTCTTCCCATCAGTGATATATGGATCCAGTCTGTGCCCATCAGTGATGTCTGGATTCAGTCTGTGCCCATCAGTGATGCATGGATACAGTCTGTGCCCATCAGTGATCTATGGATCCAGTCTGTGCCCAACAGTGATGTCTGCATCCAGTCTGTGCCCATCAGTGATGTCTGTATCCAGTCTGTGCCCATCAGTGATGTATGCATCCAGTCTGTGCCCATCAGTGAGGTATGGATCCAGGCTGTGCACATCAGTGAGGTATGGATCCAGTCTGTGCCCATAAGTGAGGTATGGATCCAGTCCATGCCCATCAGTGAGGTATGGATCCAGTCTGTGCCCATCAGTGATGTATGCATCCAGTCTGTGCACATCAGTGAGGTATGGATCCAGTATGTGTCCATCAGTGAGGTATGGATCCAGTCTGTGCCCATCAGTGATGTCTGGATCCAGTCTGTGCCCATCAGTGATGTATGGATCATTTCTGTGCCCATCAGTGATGTATGGATCATTTCTGTGCCCATCAATGATGTCTGCATCCATGTTGTGCCCATCAGTGATGTATGGATCCAGTCTGTACTCATCAGTGATGTCTGGATCCAGTCTGTGCCCATCAGTGATGCCTGGATCCAGTCTGTGCCCATCAGTGATGTCTGCATTCAGTCTGTGCCCATCAGTGATAGCTGGATCCAGTATGTGCCCATCAGTGATGTCTGGATCCAGTCTGTGCCCATCAGTGATGTATGGATCCAGTCTGTGCCCATCAGTGATGTCTACATCCAGTATTTGCCTATCATTGATGTATAGATCCAGTCTGTGCCCATCAGTGAGATATGGATCCAGTCTGTGCCCATCAGTGATGTATGGACCCAGTCTGTGCACACCAGTGATGTATGGATCCAGTCTGTGCCCATCAGTGATGTATGCATCCAGTCTGTGCCCACCAGTGAGTTATGGATCCAGGTTGTGCACATAAGTGAGTTAGGGACCCAGTCTGTGCCCATCAGTGAGGTATGGATCCAGTCTGTGCCCATCAGTGATGTATGGATCCAGTCTGTGCACACCAGTGATGTATGGATCCAGTCTGTGCCCATCAGTGATTTATGCTTCCAGTCTGTGCACATCAGTGATCTATGGATCCAGTCTGTGCCCATCAGTGATGTCTGGATCCAGTCTGTGCCCATCAGTGATCTATCGATCCAGTCTGTGCCCATCAGTGATGTCTGCATCCAGTATGTGCTCATCAGTGATGTCTGTATCCAGTCTGTGCCCGTCAGTGATGCATGGATCCAGTCTGCGCCCATCAGTGATCTATGGATCCAGTCTGCGCCCTTCAGTGAGGTATCGATCCAGTCTGTGCCCATCAGTGATGTCTGGATCCAGTCTGTGCCCATCAGTGATGCATGAATCCAGTCTGTGCCCATCAGTGATGTATGGATCCAGTCTGTGCACACCAGTGAAGTATGGATCCAGTCTGTGCCCATCAGTGATGTATGGATCCAGTCTGTACTGATCAGTGATGTCTGTATCCAGTCTGTGCCCATCAGTGATGCCTGGATCCAGTCTGTGCCCATCAGTGATGTCTACATTCAGTCTGTGCCCATCAGTGATAGCTGGATCCAGTATGTGCCCATCAGGATGTCTGGATCCAGTCTGTGCCCATCAGTGATGTATGGATCCAGTCTGTGCCCATCAGTGATGTCTACATCCAGTATTTGCCTATCATTGATGTATAGATCCAGTCTGTGCCCATCAGTGAGATATGGATCCAGTCTGTGCCCATCAGTGATGTATGGATCCAGTCTGTGCCCATCAGTGATGCATGGATCCAATCTGTGCTCATCAGTGATGTATGCATCCAGTCTGTGCCCATCAGTGAGTTATGGATCCAGTCTGTGCCCATCAGTGATGTATGGACCCAGTCTGTGCACACCAGTGATGTATGGATCCAGTCTGTGCCCATCAGTGATGTATGCATCCAGTCTGTGCCCATCAGTGAGTTATGGATCCAGGCTGTGCACATAAGTGAGGTAGGGATCCAGTCTGTGCCCATCAGTGAGGTATGGATCCAGTCTGTGCCCATCAGTGATGTATGGATCCAGTCTGTGCACACCAGTGATGTATGGATCCAGTCTGTGCCCATGAGTGATGTATGCATCCAGTCTGTGCCCATCAGTGAGTTATGGATCCAGGCTGTGCACATAAGTGAGGTAGGGATCCAGTCTGTGCCCATCAGTGAGGTATGGATCCAGTCTGTGCCCATCAGTGATGTATGGACCCAGTCTGTGCACACCAGTGATGTATGGATCCAGTCTGTGCCCATCAGTGATGTATGCATCCAGTCTGTGCCCATCAGTGAGTTATGGATCCAGGCTGTGCACATAAGTGAGGTAGGGATCCAGTCTGTGCCCATCAGTGAGGTATGGAAACAGTCTGTGCCCATCAGTGATGTATGGATCCAGTCTGTGCACACCAGTGATGTATGGATCCAGTCTGTGCCCATAAGTGATGTATGCATCCAGTCTGTGCACATCAGTGAGGTATGGATCCAGTCTGTGCCCATCAGTGAGGTATGGATCCAGTCTGTGCCCATCAGTGATGTCTGGATCCAGTCTGTGCCCATCAGTGATGTATGGATCATTTCTGTGCCCATCAGTGATGTATGGATCATTTCTGTGCCCATCAATGATGTCTGCATCCAGTCTGTGCCCATCAGTGATGTATGGATCCAGTCTGTACTCATCAGTGATGCCTGGATCCAGTCTGTGCCCATCAGTGATGTCTGCATTCAGTCTGTGCCCATCAATGATAGCTGGATCCAGTCTGTGCCCATCAGTGATGTCTGGATCCAGTCTGTGCCCATCAGTGATGTATGGATCCAGTCTGTGCCCATCAGTGATGTCTACATCCAGTATTTGCCGATCATTGATGTATAGATCCAGTCTGTGACCATCAGTGAGATATGGATCCAGTCTGTGCCCATCAGTGATGTATGGACCCAGTCTGTGCACACCAGTGATGTATGGATCCAGTTTGTGCCTGTCAGTGATGTATGCATCCAGTCTGTGCCCATCAGTGAGTCATGGATCCAGGTTGTGCACATAAGTGAGGTAGGGATCCAGTCTGTGCCCATCAGTGAGGTATGGATCCAGTCTGTGCCCATCAGTGATGTATGGATCCAGTCTGTGCCCATCAGTGATTTATGCATCCAGTCTGTGCACATCAGTGAGGTATGGATCCAGTCTGTGCCCATCAGTGATCTATGGATCCAGTCTGTGCCCATCAGTGATGTCTGCATCCAGTCTGTGCCCACCAGTGATGACTGTATCCAGTCTGTGCCCATCAGTGATCTATGGATCCAGTCTGTGTCCATCAGTGATGTCTGCATCCAGTATGTGCCCAGCAGTGATGTCTGTATCCAGTCTGTGCCCATCAGTGATCTATGGATCCAGTCTGTGCCCTTCAGTGATGTCTGGATCCAGTCTGTGCCGATTGGTGATGTATGGATCTAGTCTGTGCACATCAGTGATGTCTGGATCCAGTCTGTGCCCATCTGTGATGTATGGATCCAGTCTGTACCCATCAGTGATGTCTGGATCCAGTCTGTGCCCATCAGTGATGCCTGGATCCAGTCTGTGCCCATCAGTGATGTCTGCATCCAGTCTGTGCCCATCAGTGATAGCTGGATCCAATCTGTGCCCATCAGTGATGTCTGGATCCAGTCTGTACCCATCAGTGATGTCTGGATCCAGTCTGTGCCCATCAGTGATCTATGGATCCAGTCTGTGCCCATCAGTGATGTCTGCATCCAGTCTGTGCCCATCAGTGATGTCTGTATCGCAGTCTGTGCCCATCAGAGATGCATGGATCCAGTCTGTGCCCATCAGTGATCTATGGATCCAGTCTGTTCCCATCAGTGATGTCTGCATCCAGTCTGTGCCCATCAGTGAGGTATGGATCCAGTCTGTGCCCATCAGTGATGTATGGACCCAGTCTGTGCACACCAGTGATGTATGGATCCAGTCTGTGCCCATCAGTGATGTATGCATCCAGTCTGTGCCCATCAGTGAGTTATGGATCCAGGCTGTGCACATAAGTGAGGTAGGGATCCAGTCTGTGCCCATCAGTGAAGTATGGATCCAGTCTGTGCCCATCAGTGATGTATGGATCCAATCTGTGCACACCAGTGATGTATGGATCCAGTCTGTGCCCATAAGTGATGTATGCATCCAGTCTGTGCACATCAGTGAGGTATGGATCCAGTCTGTGCCCATCAGTGAGGTATGGATCCAGTCTGTGCCCATCAGTGATGTCTGGATCCAGTCTGTGCCCATCAGTGATGTATGGATCATTTCTGTGCCCATCAGTGATGTATGGATCATTTCTGTGCCCATCAATGATGTCTGCATCCAGGCTGTGCCCATCAGTGATGTATGGATCCAGTCTGTACTCATCAGTGATGCCTGGATCCAGTCTGTGCCCATCAGTGATGTCTGCATTCAGTCTGTGCCCATCAGTGATAGCTGGATCCAGTATGTGCCCATCAGTGATGTCTGGATCCAGTCTGTGCCCATCAGTGATGTATGGATCCAGTCTGTGCCCATCAGTGATGTCTACATCCAGTATTTGCCTATCATTGATGTATAGATCCAGTCTGTGCCCATCAGTGAGATATGGATCCAGTCTGTGCCCATCAGTGATGTATGGACCCAGTCTGTGCACACCAGTGATGTATGGATCCAGTCTGTGCCCGTCAGTGATGTATGCATCCAGTCTGTGCCCATCAGTGAGTCATGGATCCAGGTTGTGCACATAAGTGAGGTAGGGATCCAGTCTGTGCCCATCAGTGATGTCTGTATCCAGTCTGTGCCCATCAGTGATGCATGGATCCAGTCTGTGTCCATCAGTGATCTATGGATCCAGTCTGTGTCCATCAGTGATGTCTGCATCCAGTATGTGCCCATCAGTGATGTCTGTATCCAGTCTGTGCCCATCAGTGATCTATGGATCCAGTCTGTGCCCTTCAGTGATGTCTTGATCCAGTCTGTGCCCTTCAGTGATGTCTGGATCCATTCTGTGCCCATCAGTGATGTCTGCATCCAGTCTGTGCCCGTCATTGATGTCTGGATCCAGTCTGTGCCCGTCATTGATGTCTGGATCCAGTCTGTACCCATCAGTGATGTCTGGATCCAGTCTGTGCCCATCAGTGATCTATGGATCCAGTCTGTGCCCATCAGTGATGTCTGCATCCAGTCTGTGCCCACCAGTGATGTCTGTATCCAGTCTGTGCCCATCAGTGATCTATGGATCCAGTCTGTGCCCATCAGTGATCTATGGATCCAGTCTGTTCCCATCAGTGATGTCTGCATCCAGTATGTGTTCATCAGTGATGTCTGTATCCAGTCTGTGCCCATCAGTGATGCATGGATCCGGTCTGTGCCCATCAGTGATCTATGGATCCAGTCTGTGCCCTTCACTGATGTCTGGATCCAGTCTGTGCCCACCAGTGATGTATGGATCCAGTCTGTGCCCATGAGTGATCTATGGATCAGTCTGTGCACATCAGTGATGTCTGGATCCAGTCTGTGCCCATTGGTGATGTATGGATCTAGTCTGTGCACATCAGAGATGTCTGGATCCAATCTGTGCCCATCAGTGATGTATGGATACACTCTGTACCCATCAGTGATGTCTGGATCCATTCTGTGCTCATCAGTGATGCCTGGATCCAGTCTGTGCCCATCGGTGATGTCTGCATTCAGTCTGTGCCCATCAGTGATGTCTGTATCCAGTCTGTGCCCATCAGTGATGTATGGATCAAGTCTGTGCCCATCAGTGATCTATAGATCCAGTCTGTGCCCATCAGTGATGCCTGCATCCAGTCTGTGCCCACCAGTGATGTCTGTATCCAGTCTGTGCCCATCAGTGATGCATGGATCCAGTCTGTGCCCATCAGTGATCTATGGATCCAGTCTGTGCCCTTCACTGATGTCTGGATCCAGTCTGTGCCCACCAGTGATGTATGGATCCAGTCTGTGCCCATGAGTGATCTATGGATCAGTCTGTGCACATCAGTGATGTCTGGATCCAGTCTGTGGCCATCAGTGATGTATGGATCCAGTCTGTGCCCATCAGTGATATCTGTATTCAGTCTGTGCCCATCAGTGATAGCTGGATCCAGTCTGTGCCCATCAGTGATGTCTGCATCCAGTCTGTGCCCATCAGTGATCTATAGATCCAGTCTGTGCCCATCAGTGATGCCTGCATCCAGTCTGTGCCCACCAGTGATGTCTGTATCCAGTCTGTGCCCATCAGTGATGCATGGATCCAGTCTGTGTCCATCAGTGATCTATGGATCCAGTCTGTGTCCATCAGTGATGTCTGCATCCAGTATGTGCCCATCAGTGATGTCTGTATCCAGTCTGTGCCCATCAGTGATCTATGGATCCAGTCTGTGCCCTTCAGTGATGTCTTGATCCAGTCTGTGCCCTTCAGTGATGTCTGGATCCATTCTGTGCCCATCATTGATGTCTGCATCCAGTCTGTGCCCATCAGTGATAGCTGGATCCAGTCTGTGCCCGTCATTGATGTCTGGATCCAGTCTGTACCCATCAGTGATGTCTGGATCCAGTCTGTGCCCATCAGTGATCTATGGATCCAGTCTGTGCCCATCAGTGATGTCTGCATCCAGTCTGTGCCCACCAGTGATGTCTGTATCCAGTCTGTGCCCATCAGAGATGCATGAATCCAGTCTGTGCCCATCAGTGATCTATGGATCCAGTCTGTTCCCATCAGTGATGTCTGCATCCAGTATGTGTTCATCAGTGATGTCTGTATCCAGTCTGTGCCCATCAGTGATGCATGGATCCAGTCTGTGCCCATCAGTGATCTATGGATCCAGTCTGTGCCCTTCACTGATGTCTGGATCCAGTCTGTGCCCATCAGTGATGTATGGATCCAGTCTGTGCCCATGAGTGATCTATGGATCAGTCTGTGCACATCAGTGATGTCTGGATCCAGTCTGTGCCCATCGGTGATGTATGGATCTAGTCTGTGCACATCAGAGATGTCTGGATCCAATCTGTGCCCATCAGTGATGTATGGATACACTCTGTACCCATCAGTGATACCTGGATCCAGTCTGTGCCCATCGGTGATGTCTGCATTCAGTCTGTGCCCATCAGTGATGTCTGTATCCAGTCTGTGCCCATCAGTGATGTATGGATCCAGTCTGTGCCCATCAGTGATGTACGGATCAAGTCTGTGCCCATCAGTGATGTCTAGATCCAGTCTGTGCCCATCAGTGATGTATGGATCAAGCCTGTGCCTATCAGTGATGTATGGATCCAGTCCGTGCCCATCAGTGATGTCTGGATCCAGTCTGTCCCCATCAGTGATGTATGGATCAGGTATGTGCCCATAAGTGATGTCTGCATCCAGTCTGTGCCCATCAGTGATGTCTGCATCCAGTCTGTGCCCATCAGTGATGTATGGATCCAGTCTGTGCCCATCACTGATGTATGGATCCTGTCTGTACCCATCAGTGATGCCTGGATCCAGTCTGTGCCCATCAGTGATGCCTGGATCCAGTCTGTGCACATCAGTGATGTCTGGATCCAGTCTGTGCCCATCAGTGATGCATGGATCCATTCTGTACCCATCAGTGATGTCTAGATCCAGTCTGTGCCTATCAGTGATGTATGGATCCAGTCTGTGCCCATTAGTGATGTCTGGATGCAGTCTGTGCCCATCAGTGATGTATGGATCCAGTCTGTGCCCATCAGTGATGTATGGATCCATTCTGTGCCCATCAGTGATACCTGGATCCAGTCTCTGCACATCAGTGATGTCTGGATCCAGTCTGTGCCCATCAGTGATGTATGGATCCAGTCTGTGCCCATCAGTGATGTATGGATCCATTCTGTGACCATCAGTGATGCCTGGATCCAGTCTCTGCACATCAGTGATGTCTGGATCCAGTCTGGGCCCATCAGTGATGTCTGGATCCAGTCTGTGCCCATCAGTGATGTATAGATCCAGTCTGTACCCATCAGTGATGTCTGGATCCAGTCTGTGCCCATCAGTGATGTATGGATCTAGTCTGTGCCCATCAGTGATGTCTGGATCCAGTCTGTGCCCATCAGTGATGTATGGATCCAGTCTGTGCCCATCAGTGATGTCTACATCCAGTATTTGCCCATCATTGATGTATGGATCCAGTCTGTGCCCATCAGTGATGTCTGGATCCAGTCTGTGCACACCAGTGATGTATGGATCCAGTCTGTGCCCATCAGTGATGTATGCATCCAGTCTGTGCCCATCAGTGAGGTATGGATCCAGGCTGTGCACATAAGTGAGGTATGGATTCAGGCTGTGCACATAAGTGAGGTATGGATCCAGTCCGTGCCCATCAGTAAGGTATGGATCCAGTCTATGCCCATCAGTGATGTATGGATCCAATCTGTGCACACCAGTGATGTATGGATCCAGTCCGTGCCCATCAGTGAGGTATGGATCCAGTCTGTCCCCATCAGTGATGTATGGATCCAATCTGTGCACATAAGTGAGGTATGGATCCAGTCTGTGCCCATCAGTGATGTATGGATCCAATCAGTGCACACCAGTGATGTATGCATCCAGTCTGTGCCCATCAGTGAGGTATGGATCCAGTCCGTGCCCATCAGTGAGGTCTGGATCTGAGTCTGTGCCCATCAGTGAGGTCTGGATCATTTCTGTGCCCATCAGTGATGTCTGCATCCAGTCTGTGCCCATCAGTGATGTATGCATCCAGTCTGTGCCCATCAGTGAGGTATGGATCCAGTCTGTGCCCATCAGTGATGTATGGATCCAGTCTGTGCACACCAGTGATGTATGGATCCAGTCTGTGCACACCAGTGATGTATGAATCCAGTCTGTGCTCATCAGTGATGTATGCATCCAGTCTGTGCACATCAGTGAGGTATGGATCCAGTCTGTGCCCATCAGTGAGGTATGGATCCAGTCCGTGCCCATCAGTGAGGTATGGATCCAGTCTGTGCCCATCAGTGATGTCTGGATCCAGTCTGTGCCCATCAGTGATGTCTGGATCATTTCTGTGCCCATCAATGATGTCTGCATCCAGTCTGTGCCCACCAGTGATGTATGGATCCATTCTGTGCCCATCAGTGATGCCTGGATCCAGTCTGTGCACATCAGTGATATCTGGATCCAGTCTGTGCCCATCAGTGATGTCTGGATCCAGTCTGTGGCCATCAGTGATGAATGGATCTAGACTGTGCCCATCAGTGATGTCTGGATCGAGTCTGTGCCCATCAGTGATGTATGGATCTAGTATGTGCCCATCAGTGATGTCTGGATCCAGTCTGTGCCCATAAGTGATATATGGACCCAGTCTGTGCCCATCAGTGATGTCTGGATCCAGTCTGTGCCCATCAGTGATCTATGGATCTAGTCTGTGCCCATCAGTGATGTCTGCATCCAGTCTGTGCCCATCAGTGATGTCTGCATCCAGTCTGTGCCCATCAGTGATCTATAGATCCAGTCTGTGCCCATCAGTGATATATGGATCAATTCTGTGCCCATCAGTGATCTATGGATCCAGTCTGTGCCCATCAGTGATGTCTGGATCCAGTCTGTGCCCATTAGTGATGTCTGCATCCAGTCTGTGCCCATCAGTGATCTATAGATCCAGTCTGTGCCCATCAGTGATATACGGATCCATGCTGTGCCCATCAGTGATCTATGGATCCAGTATGTGCCCATCAGTGATGTCTGGATCCAGTCTGTGCCCATCAGTGATCTATGGATCCAGTCTGTGCCCATCAGTGATCTATGGATCCAGTCTGTGCCCATCAGTGATGTCTGCATCCAGTATGTGCCCATCAGTGATCTATGGATCCAGTCTGTGCCCATCAGTGATCTATGGATCCAGTCTGTGCCCATCAGTGATGTCTGGATCCAGTCTGTGCCCATCAGTGATGTCTGGATCCAGTCTGTGCCCATTAGTGATGTCTGCATCCAGTATGTGCCCATCAGTGATCTATAGATCCAGTCTGTGCCCATCAGTGATATATGGATCCATTCTGTGCCCATCAGTGATGCCTGGTTCCAGTCTGTGCACATCAGTGATGTCTGGATCCAGTCTGTGCCCATCAGTGATGTATGGATCCAGTCTGTGCCCATCAGTGATGTATGGATCTAGTCTGTGCCCATCAGTGATGTCTGGATCCAGCCTGTGCCCATCAGTGATGTCTGGATCCAGTCTGTGCCTATCAGTGATATATGGATCCAGTCCGTGCCCATCAGTGATGTCTGGGTCCAGTCTGTGCCCATCAGTGATCTATGGATCCAGTCTGTGCCCATCAGTGATGTCTGGATCCAGGCTGTGCCCATCAGTGATGTCTGCATCCAGTCTGTGCCCATTAGTGATGTCTGGATCCAGTCTGTGCCCATCAGTGATGTCTGTATCCAGTCTGTGCCCATCAGTGATCTATGGATCCAGTCTGTGCCCTTCAGTGATGTCTGGATCCAGTCTGTGCCCTTCAGTGATGTCTGGATCCAGTCTGTGCCGATCAGTGATGTATGGATCCAGTCTGTGTTCATCAGTGATGTCTGGATCCAGTCTGTGCCCATCTGTGATGTATTGATCCAGTCTGTACCCATCAGTGATGTCTTGATCCAGTCTGTGCCCATCAGTGATGCCTGGATCCAGTCTGTGCCCATCAGTGATGTCTGCATCCAGTCTGTGCCCATCAGTGATAGCTGGATCCAGTCTGTGCCCATCAGTGATGTCTGGATCCAGTCTGTACCCATCAGTGATGTCTGGATCCAGTCTTTGCCCATCAGTGATCTATGGATCCAGTCTGTGCCCATCAGTGATGTCTGCATCCAGTCTGTGCCCACCAGTGATGTCTGCATCCAGTCTGTGCCCATCAGAGATGCATGGATCCAGTCTGTGCCCATCAGTGATCTATGGATCCAGTTTGTTCCCATCAGTGATGTCTGCATCCAGTATGTGCTCATCAGTGATGTCTGTATCCAGTCTGTGCCCATCAGTGATGCATGGATCCAGTCTGTGCCCATCAGTGATCTTTGGATCCAGTATGTGCCCTTCACTGATGTCTAGATCCAGTCTGTGCCCATCAGTGATGTATGGATCCAGTCTGTGCCCATCAGTGATCTATGGATCCAGTCTGTGCACATCAGTGATGTCTGGATCCAGTCTGTGCCCATCAGTGATGTATGGATCCAGTCTGTGCTCATCAGTGATGCCTGGATCCAGTCTGTGCCCATCGGTGATGTCTGCATTCAGTCTGTGCCCATCAGTGATAGCTGGATCCAGTCTGTGCCCATCAGTGATGTGTGTATCCAGTCTGTGCCCATCAGTGATGTGTGTATCCAGTCTGTGCCCATCAGTGATGTATGGATCCAGTCTGTGCCCATCAGTGATGTACGGATCAAGTCTGTGCCCATCAGTAATATCTGAATCCAGTCTGTGCCCATCAGTGATGTATGGATCCAGCCTGTGCCTATCAGTGATGTATGGATCCAGTCCGTGCCCATCAGTGATGTCTGGATCCAGTCTGTCCCCATCAGTGATGTATGGATCAGGTATGTGCCCATCAGTGATGTCTGCATCCAGTCTGTGCCCACCAGTGATGTCTGTATCCAGTCTGTGCCCATCAGTGATGCATGGATCCAGTCTGTGTCCATCAGTGATCTATGGATCCAGCCTGTGTCCATCAGTGATGTCTGCATCCAGTATGTGCCCATCAGTGATGTCTGTATCCAGTATGTGCCCATCAGTGATCTATGGATCCAGTCTGTGCCCTTCAGTGATGTCTTGATCCAGTATGTGCCCTTCAGTGATGTCTGGATCAATTCTGTGCCCATCAGTGATGTCTGCATCCAGTCTGTGCCCATCAGTGATAGCTGGATCCAGTCTGTGCCCCTCAGTGATGTCTGGACCCAGTCTGTACCCATCAGTGATGTCTGGATCCAGTCTTTGCCCATCAGTGATCTATGGATCCAGTCTGTGCACATCAGTGATGTCTGCATCCAGTCTGTGCCCACCAGTGATGTCTGTATCCAGTCTGTGCCCATCAGAGATGCATGGATCCAGTCTGTGCCCATCAGTGATCTATGGATCCAGTCTGTTCCCATCAGTGATGTCTGCATCCAGTATGTGTTCATCAGTGATGTCTGTATCCAGTCTGTGCCCATCAGTGATGCATGGATCCAGTCTGTGCCCATCAGTGATCTATGGATCCAGTCTGTGCCCTTCACTGATGTCTGGATCCAGTCTGTGCCCATCAGTGATGTATGGATCCAGTCTGTGCCCATGAGTGATCTCTGGATCAGTCTGTGCACATCAGTGATGTCTGGATCCAGTCTGTGCCCATCGGTGATGTATGGATCCAGTCTGTGCACATCAGAGATGTCTGGATCCAATCTGTGCCCATCAGTGATGTATGGATACACTCTGTACCCATCAGTGATGTCTCGATCCATTCTGTGCTCATCAGTGATGCCTGGATCCAGTCTGTGCCCATCGGTGATGTCTGCATTCAGTCTGTGCCCATCAGTGATAACTGGATCCAGTCTGTACCCATCAGTGATGTCTGTATCCAGTCTGTGCCCATCAGTGATGTATGGATCCAGTCTGTGCCCATCAGTGATGTACGGATCAAGTCTGTGCCCATCAGTGATGTCTGGATCCAGTCTGTGCCCATCAGTGATGTATGGATCAAGCCTGTGCCTATCAGTGATGTATGGATCCAGTCCGTGCCCATCAGTGATGTCTGGATCCAGTCTGTCCCCATCAGTGATGTATGGATCAGGTATGTGCCCATAAGTGATGTCTGTATCCAGTCTGTGCCCATCAGTGATGTCTGCATCCAGTCTGTGCCCATCAGTGATGTATGGATCCAGTCTGTGCCCATCAGTGATGTATGGATCCTGTCTGTACCCATCAGTGATGCCTGGATCCAGTCTGTGCCCATCGGTGATGCCTGGATCCAGTCTGTGCACATCAGTGATGTCTGGATCCAGTCTGTGCCCATCAGTGATGCATGGATCCATTCTGTACCCATCAGTGATGTCTGGATCCAGTCTGTGCCTATCAGTGATGTATGGATCCAGTCTGTGCCCATTAGTGATGTCTGGGTGCAGTCTGTGCCCATCAGTGATGTATGGATCCAGTCTGTGCCCATCAGTGATGTATGGATCCATTCTGTGCCCATCAGTGATTCCTGGATCCAGTCTCTGCACATCAATGATGTCTGGATCCAGTCTGTGCCCATCAGTGATGTATGGATCCAGTCTGTGCCCATCAGTGATGTATGGATCCATTCTGTGACCATCAGTGATGCCTGGATCCAGTCTCTGCACATCAGTGATGTCTGGATCCAGTCTGGGCCCATCAGTGATGTCTGGATCCAGTCTGTGCCCATCAGTGATGTATGGATCCAGTCTGTACCCATCAGTGATGTCTGGATCCAGTCTGTGCCAATCAGTGATGTATGGATCTAGTCTGTGCCCATCAGTGATGTCTGCATTCAGTCTGTGCCCATCAGTGATGTCTGGATCCAGTCTGTGCCCATCAGTGATGTCTGGATCCAGTCTGTGCCCATCAGTGATGCATGGATCCAGTTGTGCACATCAGTGATGTATGGATCCAGTCTGTGCACACCAGTGATGTATGGATCCAGTCTGTGCCCATCAGTGATGTCTGGATCCAGTCTGTGCCCATCAGTGATGCATGGATCCAGTTGTGCACATCAGTGATGTATGGATCCAGTCTGTGCACACCAGTGATGTATGGATCCAGTCTGTGCCCATCAGTGATGTATGCATCCAGTCTGTGCCCATCAGTCAGGTATGGATCCAGGCTGTGCACATAAGTGAGGTATGGATCCAGTCCGTGCCCATCAGCGAGGTATGGATCCAGTCTATGCCCATCAGTGATGTATGGATCCAATCTGTGCACACCAGTGAGGTATGGATCCAGTCCGTGCCCATCAGTGAGGTATGGATCCAGTCTGTGCCCATCAGTGATGTATGGATCCAATCTGTGCACATAAGTGAGGTATGGATCCAGTCTGTGCCCATCAGTGATGTATGGATCCAATCTGTGCACACCAGTGATGTATGCATCCAGTCTGTGCCCATCAGTGAGGTATGGATCCAGTCCGTGCCCATCAGTGAGGTATGGATCTGAGTCCATGCCCATCAGTGAGGTATGGATCCAGTCTGTGCCCATCAGTGATGTCTGGATCCAGTCTGTGCCCATCAGTGATGTATGGATCATTTCTGTGCCCATCAGTGATGTCTGCATCCAGTCTGTGCCCATCAGTGATGTATGGATCCATTCTGTGCCCATCAGTGATGCCTGGATCCAGTCTGTGTACATCAGTGATATCTGGATCCAGTCTGTGCCCATCAGTGATGTCTGGATACAGTCTGTGCCCATCAGTGATGCATGGATCCAGTCTGTGCTCATCAGTGATGTATGGACCCAGTCTGTGCCCATCAGTGATGCATGGATCCAGTCTGTGCTCATCAGTGATGTATGGACCCAGTCTGTGCCTATCAGTGATGTCTGGATCCAGTCTGCGCCCATCAGTGATCTATGGATCCAGTATGTGCCCATCAGTGATGTCTGGATCCAGTCTGTGCCCATCAGTGATGTCTGCATCCAGTCTGCGCCCATCAGTGATCTATAGATCCAGTCTGTGCCCATCAGTGATGTATGGATCCATTCTGTGTCCATCAGTGAAGCCTGGATCCAGTCTGTGCACATCAGTGATTTCTGGATCCAGTATATGCCCATCAGTGATGTCTGGATCCAGCCTGTGCCCATCAGTGATGTCTGGATCCAGTCTGTGCCCATCAGTGATGTCTGGATCCAGTCTGTGCCCATCAGTGATATATGGATCCAGTCCGTGCCCATCAGTGATGTCTGGATCCAGTCTGTGCCATCGGTGATCTATGGATCCAGTCTGTGCCCATCAGTGATGTCTGGATCCAGGCTGTACCCATCAGTAATGTCTGCATCCAGTCTGTGCCCATCAGTGATCTATAGATCCAGTCTGTGCCCATCAGTGATCTATAGATCCAGTCTGTGCCCATCAGTGATGTCTGCATCCAGTCTGTGGCCATCAGTGCTGTCTGGATCCAGTCTGTGCCCATCAGTGATCTATGGATCCAGTCTGTGGCCATCAGTGATGTCTGGATCCAGTCTGTCTACATCAGTGATGTATGGATACAGTATGTACCCATCAGTGATGTCTGGATCCAGTCTGTGCCCATTAGTGATGTCTGCATCCAGTCTGTGCCCATCAGTGATATATGGATCCAGTCTGTGCCCATCAGTGATGTCTGGATTCAGTCTGTGCCCACCAGTGATGTCTGTATCCAGTCTGTGCCCATCAGTGATACATGGATCCAGTCTGTGTCCATCAGTGATCTATGGATCCAGTCTGTGTCCATCAGTGATGTCTGCATCCAGTATGTGCCCATCAGTGATGTCTGTATCCAGTCTGTGCCCATCAGTGATCTATGGATCCAGTCTGTGCCCTTCAGTGATGTCTTGATCCAGTCTGTGCCCTTCAGTGATGTCTGGATCCATTCCGTGCCCATCAGTGATGTCTGCATCCAGTCTGTGCCCATCAGTGATAGCTGGATCCAGTGTGTGCCCGTCAGTGATGTCTGGATCCAGTCTGTACCCATCAGTGATTTCTGGATCCAGTCTGTGCCCATCAGTGATCTATGGATCCAGTCTGTGCCCATCAGTGATGTCTGCATCCAGTCTGTGCCCACCAGTGATGTCTGTATCCAGTCTGTGCCCATCAGAGATGCATGGATCCAGTCTGTGCCCATCAGTGATCTATGGATCCAGTCTGTTCCCATCAGTGATGTCTGCATCCAGTATGTGTTCATCAGTGATGTCTGTATCCAGTCTGTGCCCATCAGTGATGCATGGATCCAGTCTGTGCCCATCAGTGATCTATGGATCCAGTCTGTGCCCTTCACTGATGTCTGGATCCAGTCTGTGCCCATCAGTGATGTATGGATCCAGTCTGTGCCCATGAGTGATCTATGGATCAGTCTGTGCACATCAGTGATGTCTGGATCCAGTCTGTGCCCATCGGTGTTGTATGGATCTAGTCTGTGCACATCAGAGATTTCTGGATCCAATCTGTGCCCATCAGTGATGTATGGATCCAGTCTGTGCCCATGAGTGATCTATGGATCAGTCTGTGCACATCAGTGATGTCTGGATCCAGTCTGTGCCCATCGGTGTTGTATGGATCTAGTCTGTGCACATCAGAGATGTCTGGATCCAATCTGTGCCCATCAGTGATGCATGGATCCAGTCTGTGCCCATCAGTGATCTATGGATCCAGTCTGTGCCCTTCACTGATGTCTGGATCCAGTCTGTGCCCATCAGTGATGTATGGATCCAGTCTGTGCCCATGAGTGATCTATGGATCAGTCTGTTCACATCAGTGATGCCTGGATCCAGTCTGTGCCCATCGGTGTTGTATGGATCTAGTCTGTGCTCATCAGTGATGCCTGGATCCAGTCTGTGCCCATCGGTGATGTCTGCATTCAGTCTGTGCCCATCAGTGATAACTGGATCCAGTCTGTGCCCATCAGTTATGTCTGTATCCAGTCTGTGCCCATCAGTGATGTATGGATCCAGTCTGTGCCCATCAGTGATGTACGGATCAAGTCTGTGCCCATCAGTGATGTCTGGATCCAGTGTGTGCCCATCAGTGATGTATGGATCAAGCCTGTGCCTATCAGTGATGTATGGATCCAGTCCGTGCCCATCAGTGATGTCTGGATCCAGTCTGTCCCCATCAGTGATGTATGGATCAGGTATGTGCCCATAAGTGATGTCTGCATCCAGTCTGTGCCCATCAGTGATGTCCGCATCCAGTCTGTGCCCATCAGTGATGTATGGATCCAGTCTGTGCTCATCACTGATGTATGGATCCTGTCTGTACCCATCAGTGATGCCTGGATCCAGTCTGTGCCCATCAGTGATGCCTGGATCCAGTCTGTGCACATCAGTGATGTCTGGATCCAGTCTGTGCCCATCAGTGATGCATGGATCCATTCTGTACCCATCAGTGATGTCTAGATCCAGTCTGTGCCTATCAGTGATGTATGGATCCAGTCTGTACCCATCAGTGATGTCTAGATCCAGTCTGTGCCTATCAGTGATGTATGGATCCAGTCTGTGCCCATTAGTGATGTCAGGATGCAGTCTGTGCCCATCAGTGATGTATGGATCCAGTCTGTGCCCATCAGTGATGTATGGATCCATTCTGTTCCCATCAGTGATGCCTGGATCCAGTCTCTGCACATCAGTGATGTCTGGATCCAGTCTGTGCCCATCAGTGATGTATGGATCCAGTCTGTGCCCATCAGTGATGTATGGATCCATTCTGTGACCATCAGTGATGCCTGGATCCAGTCTCTGCACATCAGTGATGCCTGGATCCAGTCTGGGCCCATCAGTGATGTCTGGATCCAGTCTGTGCCCATCAGTGATATATGGATCCAGTCTGTACCCATCAGTGATGTCTGGATCCAGTCTGTGCCCATCAGTGATGTATGGATCTAGTCTGTGCCCATCAGTGATGTCTGCATTCAGTCTGTGCCCATCAGTGATGTCTGGATCCAGTCTGTGCCCATCAGTGATGTATGGATCCAGTCTATGCCTATGAGTGATCTATGGATCAGTCTGTGGCCTTCACTGATGTCTGGATCCAGGCTGTGCCCATCAGTGATGTATGGATCCAGTCTGTGCCCATGAGTGATCTATGGATCAGTCTGTGCACATCAGTGATGTCTGGATCCAGTCTGTGCCCATCGGTGATGTATGGACCCAGTCTCTGCACACCAATGATGTATGGATCCAGTCTGTGCCCATCAGTGATGTATGCATCCAGTCTGTGCCCATCAGTGAGGTATGGATCCAGGCTGTGCACATAAGTGAGGTATGGATCCAGTCCGTGCCCATCAGTGAGGTATGGATCCAGTCTGTGCCCATCAGTGATGTATGGATCCAGTCTGTGCACACCAGTGATGTATGGATCCAGTCTGTGCCCATCAGTGAGGTATGGATCCAGTCCGTGCCCATCAGTGATGTCTGGATCCAGTCTGTGCCCATCAGTGATGTATGGATCAGGTCTGCGCCCATCAGTGATGTCTGCATCCAGTCTGTCCCCATCAGTGATGTATGGATCAGGTATGTGCCCATAAGTGATGTCTGTATCCAGTCTGTGCCCATCAGTGATGTCTGCATCCAGTCTGTGCCCATCAGTGATGTATGGATCCATTCTGTGCCCATCAGTGATGTATGGATCCAGTCTGTGCCCATCAGTGATGTCTGTATTCAGTCTGTGCCCATCAGTGATAGCTGGATCCAGTCTGTGCCCATCAGTGATGTCTGCATCCAGTCTGTGCCCATCAGTGATCTATAGATCCAGTCTGTGCCCATCAGTGATGTCTGCATCAAGTCTGTGCCCACCAGTGATGTCTGTATCCAGTCTGTGCCCATCAGTGATGCATGGATCCAGTCTGTGTCCATCAGTGATCTATGGATCCAGTCTGTGTCCATCAGTGATGTCTGCATCCAGTATGTGCCCATCAGTGATGCCTGTATCCAGTCTGTGCCCATCAGTGATCTATGGATCCAGTCTGTGCCCTTCAGTGATGTCTTGATCCAGTCTGTGCCCTTCAGTGATGTATGGATCTAGTCTGTGCCCATCAGTGATGTCTGCATTCAGTCTGTGCCCATCAGTGATGTCTGGATCCAGTCTGTGCCCATCAGTGATGTATGGATCCAGTCTGTGCCCATCAGTGATGTCTACATCCAGTATTTGCCCATCATTGATGTATGGATCCAGTCTGTGCCCATCAGTGATGTCTGGGTCCAGTCTGTGCCCATCAGTGATGTCTGGATCCAGTCTGTGCCCATCAGTGATGCATGGATCCAGTCTGTGCACATCAGTGATGTATGGATCCAGTCTGTGCACACCAGTGATGTATGGATCCAGTCTGTGCCCATCAGTGATGTATGCATCCAGTCTGTGCCCATCAGTGATGTATGCATCCAGTCTGTGCCCATGAGTGAGGTATGGATCCAGGCCGTGCACATAAGTGAGGTATGGATCCAGTCCGTGCCCATCAGTGAGGTATGGATCCAGTCTATGCCCATCAGTGATGTATGGATCCAATCTGTGCACACCAGTGATGTATGGATCCAGTCCGTGCCCATCAGTGAGGTATGGATCCAGTCTGTGCCCATCAGTGATGTATGGATCTAATCTGTGCACATAAGTGAGGTATGGATCCAGTCTGTGCCCATCAGTGATATATGGATCCAATCTGTGCACACCAGTGATGTATGCATCCAATCTGTGCCCATCAGTGAGGTATGGATCCAGTCCGTGCCCATCAGTGAGGTATGGATCTGAGTCCATGCCCATCAGTGAGGTATGGATCCAGTCTGTGCCCATCAGTGATGTCTGGATCCAGTCTGTGCCCATCAGTGATGTATGAATCATTTCTGTGCCCATCAGTGATGTCTGCATCCAGTCTGTGCCCATCAGTGATGTATGGATCCATTCTGTGCCCATCAGTGATGTCTGGATCCAGTCTGTGCACATCAGTGATGTCTGGATCCAGTCTGTGCCCATCAGTGATGTCTGGATCCAGTCTGTGGCCATCAGTGATGAATGGATCTAGACTGTGCCCATCAGTGATGTCTGGATCCAGTCTGTGTCCATCAGTGATGCATGGATCCAGTCTGTGCTCATCAGTGATGTATGGACCCAGTCGGTGCCCATCAGTGATGTCTGGATCCAGTCTGTGCCCATCAGTGATCTATGGATCCAGTCTGTGCCCATCAGTGATGTCTGGATCCAGTCTGTGCCCATCAGTGATGTCTGCATCCAGTCTGCGTCATTCAGTGATCTATAGATCCAGTCTGTGCCCATCAGTGATGTATGGATCCATTCTGTGTCCATCAGTGAAGCCTGGATCCAGTCTGTGCACATCAGTGATTTCTGGATCCAGTATATGCCCATCAGTGATGTCTGGATCCAGCCTGTGCCCATCTGTGATGTCTGGATCCAGTCTGTGCCCATCAGTGATGTTTGGATCCAGTCTGTGCCCATCAGTGATATATGGATCCAGTCTGTGCCCATCAGTGATGTCTGGATCCAGTCTGTGCCCATCAGCTATCTATGGATCCAGTCTGTGCCCATCAGTGATGTCTGGATCCAGGCTGTACCCATCAGTGATGTCTGCATCCAGTCTGTGCCCATCAGTGATCTATAGATCCAGTCTGTGCCCATCAGTGATGTCTGCATCCAGTCTGTGGCCATCAGTGCTGTCTGGATCCAGTCTGTGCCCATCAGTTATCTATGGATCCAGTCTGTGCCCATCAGTGATGTCTGGATCCAGTCTGTCTACATCAGTGATGTATGGATACAGTATGTGTCCATCAGTGATGTCTGCATCCAGTATGTGCCCAGCAGTGATGTCTGTATCCAGTCTGTGCCCACCAGTGATCTATGGATCCAGTCTCTGCCCTTCACTGATGTCTGGATCCAGTCTGTGCCGATCAGTGATGTATGGATCCGGTCTGTGCACATCAGTGATGTCTGGATCCAGTCTGTGCCCATCAGTGATGTCTGGATCCAGTCTGTGCCCATCAGTGATGTCTGGATCCAGTCTGTGCCCATCAGTGATGCCTGGATCCAGTCTGTGCCCATCAGTGATGTCTGCATCCAGTCTGTGCCCATCAGTGATAGCTGGATCCAATCTGTGCCCATCAGTGATGTCTGGATCCAGTCTGTACCCATCAGTGATGTCTGGATCCAGTCTGTGCCCATCAGTGATGTCTGCATCCAGTCTGTGCCCACCAGTGATGTCTGTATCGCAGTCTGTGCCCATCAGAGATGCATGGATCCAGTCTGTGCCCATCAGTGATCTATGGATCCAGTCTGTTCACATCAGTAATGTCTGCATCCAGTATGTGCTCATCAGTGATATCTGTATCCAGTCTGTGCCCATCAGTGATGCATGGATCCATTCTGTGCCCATCAGTGATCTATGGATCCAGTCTGTGCCCTTCACTGATGTCTGGATCCAGTCTGTGCCCATCTGTGATGTATGGATCCAGTCTGTGCCCATCAGTGATCTATGGATCCAGTCTGTGCACATCAGAGATGTCTGCATCCAGTCTGTGCCCATCAGTGATCTATAGATCCAGTCTGTGCCCATCAGTGATGTATGGATCCATTCTGTGTCCATCAGTGAAGCCTGGATCCAGTCTGTGCACATCAGTGATTTCTGGATCCAGTATATGCCCATCAGTGATGTCTGGATCCAGCCTGTGCCCATCAGTGATGTCTGGATCCAGTATGTGCCCATCAGTGATGTCTGGATCCAGTCTGTGCCCATCAGTGATATATGGATCCAGTCCGTGCCCATCAGTGATGTCTGGATCCAGTCTGTGCCCATCAGTGATCTATGGATCCAGTCTGTGCCCATCAGTGATGTCTGGATCCAGGCTGTACCCATCAGTGATGTCTGCATCCAGTTTGTGCCCATCAGCAATCTATAGATCAGTCTGTGCCCATCAGTGATGTCTGCATCCAGTCTGTGGCCATCAGTGCTGTCTGGATCCAGTCTGTGCCCATCAGTGATCTATGGATCCAGTCTGTGCCCATCAGTGATGTCTGGATCCAGTCTGTCTACATCAGTGATGTATGGATACAGTATGTGCCCATCAGTGATGTCTGGATCCAGTCTGTGCCCATCAGTGATCTATGGATCCAGTCTGTGCCCATCAGTGATGTCTGCATCCAGTCTGTGCCCACCAGTGATGACTGTATCCAGTCTGTGCCCATCAGTGATGCATGGATCCAGTCTGTGCCCATCAGTGATCTATGGATCCAGTCTGTGTCCATCAGTGATGTCTGCATCCAGTATGTGCCCAGCAGTGATGTCTGTATCCAGTCTGTGCCCATCAGTGATCTATGGATCCAGTCTGTGCCCTTCAGTGATGTCTGGATCCAGTCTGTGGCGATCAGTGATGTATGGATCCAGTCTGTGCACATCAGTGATGTCTGGATCCAGTCTGTGCCCATCTGTGATGTCTGGATCCAGTCTGTGCCCATCAGTGATGCCTGGATCCAGTCTGTGCCCATCAGTGATGTCTGCATCCAGTCTGTGCCCATCAGTGATAGCTGGATCCAATCTGTGCCCATCAGTGATGTCTGGATCCAGTCTGTACCCATCAGTGATATCTGGATCCAGTCTGTGCCCATCAGTGATCTATGGATCCAGTCTGTGCCCATCAGTGATGTCTGCATCCAGTCTGTGCCCACCAGTGATGTCTGTATCGCAGTCTTTTCCCATCAGAGATGCATGGATCCAGTCTGTGCCCATCAGTGATCTATGGATCCAGTCTGTTCCCATCAGTGATGTCTGCATCCAGTATGTGCTCATCAGTGATGTCTGTATCCAGTCTGTGCCCATCAGTGATCTATGGATCCATTCTGTGCCCATCAGTGATCTATGGATCCAGTCTGTGCCCTTCGCTGATGTCTGGATCCAGTCTGTGCCCATCTGTGATGTATGGATCCAGTCTGTGCCCATCAGTGATCTATGGATCCAGTCTGTGCACATCAGAGATGTCTGGATCCAGTCTGTGCCCATCAGTGATACCTGGATCCGGTCTGTGCCCATCGGTGATGTTTGCATTCAGTCTGTGCCCATCAGTGATGTATGGATCCAGTCTGTGCCCATCAGTGATGTACGGATCAAGTCTGTGCCCATCAGTGATGTCTGGATCCAGTCTTTGCTCATCAGTGATGTATGGATCCAGCCTCTGCCTATCAATGATGTATGGATCCAGTCCGTGCCCATCAGTGATGTCTGGATCCAGTCTGTGCCCATCAGTGATGTATGGATCAGGTCTGTGCCCATCAGTGATGTCTGCACCCAGTCTGTCCCCATCAGTGATGTATGGATCAGGTATGTGCCCATAAGTGATGTCTGTATCCAGTCTGTGCCCATCAGTGATGTCTGCATCCAGTCTGTGCCCATCAGTGATGTATGGATCCATTCTGTGCCCATCAGTGATGTATGGATCCAGTCTGTGCCCAGCAGTGATGTCTGCATCCAGTCTGTGCCCATCAGTGATGCCTGGATCCAGTCTGTGCACATCAGTGATGTCTGGATCCAGTCTGTGCCCATCAGTGATGCATGGATCCAGCCTGTACCCATCAGTGATGTCTTGATCCAGTCTGTGCTTATCAGTGATGTATGGATCCAGTCTGTGCCCATTAGTGATGTCTGGATGCAGTCTGTGCCCATCAGTGATGTATGGATCAGGTCTGTGCCCATCAGTGATGTCTGCATCCAGTCTGTGCCCATCAGTGATGTATGGATCCATTCTGTGCCCATCACTGATGCATGGATCCAGTCGGTGCACATCAGTGATGTCTGGATCCAGTCTGGGCCCATCAGTGATGTGTGGATGCAGTCTGTACCCATCAGTGATGTATGGATCCAGTCTGTACCCATCAGTGATGTCTGGATCCAGTCTGTGCCCATCAGTGATGTATGGATCCATTCTGTGCCCATCAGTGATGCCTGGATCCAGTCTGTGCACATCAGTGATGTCTGGATCCAGGCTGGGCCCATCAGTGATGTCTGGATCCAGTCTGTGCCCATCAGTGATGTATAGATCCAGTCTGTGCCCATCAGTGATGTCTACATCCAGTATTTGCCCATCATTGATGTATGGATCCAGTATGTGCCCATCAGTGATGTATGGATCCAGTCTGTGCCCATCAGTGATGCCTGGATCCAGTCTGTGCACATCAGTGATGTCTGGATCCAGGCTGGGCCCATCAGTGATGTCTGGATCCAGTCTGTGCCCATCAGTGATGTATAGATCCAGTCTGTGCCCATCAGTGATGTCTACATCCAGTATTTGCCCATCATTGATGTATGGATCCAGTATGTGCCCATCAGTGATGTATGGATCTAGTCTGTGCCCATCAGTGATGTCTGCATTCAGTCTGTGCCCATCAGTGATGTCTGGATCCAGTCTGTGCCCATCAGTGATGTATGGATCCAGTCTGTGCCCATCAGTGATGTCTACATCCAGTATTTGCCCATCATTGATGTATGGATCCAGTCTGTGCCCATCAGTGATGTCTGGGTCCAGTCTGTGCCCATCAGTGATGTCTGGATCCAGTCTGTGCCCATCAGTGATGCATGGATCCAGTCTGTGCACATCAGTGATGTATGGATCCAGTCTGTGCACACCAGTGATGTATGGATCCAGTCTGTGCCCATCAGTGATGTATGCATCCAGTCTGTGCCCATCAGTGATGTATGCATCCAGTCTGTGCCCATGAGTGAGGTATGGATCCAGGCCGTGCACATAAGTGAGGTATGGATCCAGTCCGTGCCCATCAGTGAGGTATGGATCCAGTCTATGCCCATCAGTGATGTATGGATCCAATCTGTGCACACCAGTGATGTATGGATCCAGTCCGTGCCCATCAGTGAGGTATGGATCCAGTCTGTGCCCATCAGTGATGTATGGATCTAATCTGTGCACATAAGTGAGGTATGGATCCAGTCTGTGCCCATCAGTGATATATGGATCCAATCTGTGCACACCAGTGATGTATGCATCCAATCTGTGCCCATCAGTGAGGTATGGATCCAGTCCGTGCCCATCAGTGAGGTATGGATCTGAGTCCATGCCCATCAGTGAGGTATGGATCCAGTCTGTGCCCATCAGTGATGTCTGGATCCAGTCTGTGCCCATCAGTGATGTATGAATCATTTCTGTGCCCATCAGTGATGTCTGCATCCAGTCTGTGCCCATCAGTGATGTATGGATCCATTCTGTGCCCATCAGTGATGTCTGGATCCAGTCTGTGCACATCAGTGATGTCTGGATCCAGTCTGTGCCCATCAGTGATGTCTGGATCCAGTCTGTGGCCATCAGTGATGAATGGATCTAGACTGTGCCCATCAGTGATGTCTGGATCCAGTCTGTGTCCATCAGTGATGCATGGATCCAGTCTGTGCTCATCAGTGATGTATGGACCCAGTCGGTGCCCATCAGTGATGTCTGGATCCAGTCTGTGCCCATCAGTGATCTATGGATCCAGTCTGTGCCCATCAGTGATGTCTGGATCCAGTCTGTGCCCATCAGTGATGTCTGCATCCAGTCTGCGTCATTCAGTGATCTATAGATCCAGTCTGTGCCCATCAGTGATGTATGGATCCATTCTGTGTCCATCAGTGAAGCCTGGATCCAGTCTGTGCACATCAGTGATTTCTGGATCCAGTATATGCCCATCAGTGATGTCTGGATCCAGCCTGTGCCCATCTGTGATGTCTGGATCCAGTCTGTGCCCATCAGTGATGTTTGGATCCAGTCTGTGCCCATCAGTGATATATGGATCCAGTCTGTGCCCATCAGTGATGTCTGGATCCAGTCTGTGCCCATCAGCTATCTATGGATCCAGTCTGTGCCCATCAGTGATGTCTGGATCCAGGCTGTACCCATCAGTGATGTCTGCATCCAGTCTGTGCCCATCAGTGATCTATAGATCCAGTCTGTGCCCATCAGTGATGTCTGCATCCAGTCTGTGGCCATCAGTGCTGTCTGGATCCAGTCTGTGCCCATCAGTTATCTATGGATCCAGTCTGTGCCCATCAGTGATGTCTGGATCCAGTCTGTCTACATCAGTGATGTATGGATACAGTATGTGTCCATCAGTGATGTCTGCATCCAGTATGTGCCCAGCAGTGATGTCTGTATCCAGTCTGTGCCCACCAGTGATCTATGGATCCAGTCTCTGCCCTTCACTGATGTCTGGATCCAGTCTGTGCCGATCAGTGATGTATGGATCCGGTCTGTGCACATCAGTGATGTCTGGATCCAGTCTGTGCCCATCAGTGATGTCTGGATCCAGTCTGTGCCCATCAGTGATGTCTGGATCCAGTCTGTGCCCATCAGTGATGCCTGGATCCAGTCTGTGCCCATCAGTGATGTCTGCATCCAGTCTGTGCCCATCAGTGATAGCTGGATCCAATCTGTGCCCATCAGTGATGTCTGGATCCAGTCTGTACCCATCAGTGATGTCTGGATCCAGTCTGTGCCCATCAGTGATGTCTGCATCCAGTCTGTGCCCACCAGTGATGTCTGTATCGCAGTCTGTGCCCATCAGAGATGCATGGATCCAGTCTGTGCCCATCAGTGATCTATGGATCCAGTCTGTTCACATCAGTAATGTCTGCATCCAGTATGTGCTCATCAGTGATGTCTGTATCCAGTCTGTGCCCATCAGTGATGCATGGATCCATTCTGTGCCCATCAGTGATCTATGGATCCAGTCTGTGCCCTTCACTGATGTCTGGATCCAGTCTGTGCCCATCTGTGATGTATGGATCCAGTCTGTGCCCATCAGTGATCTATGGATCCAGTCTGTGCACATCAGAGATGTCTGCATCCAGTCTGTGCCCATCAGTGATCTATAGATCCAGTCTGTGCCCATCAGTGATGTATGGATCCATTCTGTGTCCATCAGTGAAGCCTGGATCCAGTCTGTGCACATCAGTGATTTCTGGATCCAGTATATGCCCATCAGTGATGTCTGGATCCAGCCTGTGCCCATCAGTGATGTCTGGATCCAGTATGTGCCCATCAGTGATGTCTGGATCCAGTCTGTGCCCATCAGTGATATATGGATCCAGTCCGTGCCCATCAGTGATGTCTGGATCCAGTCTGTGCCCATCAGTGATCTATGGATCCAGTCTGTGCCCATCAGTGATGTCTGGATCCAGGCTGTACCCATCAGTGATGTCTGCATCCAGTTTGTGCCCATCAGCAATCTATAGATCAGTCTGTGCCCATCAGTGATGTCTGCATCCAGTCTGTGGCCATCAGTGCTGTCTGGATCCAGTCTGTGCCCATCAGTGATCTATGGATCCAGTCTGTGCCCATCAGTGATGTCTGGATCCAGTCTGTCTACATCAGTGATGTATGGATACAGTATGTGCCCATCAGTGATGTCTGGATCCAGTCTGTGCCCATCAGTGATCTATGGATCCAGTCTGTGCCCATCAGTGATGTCTGCATCCAGTCTGTGCCCACCAGTGATGACTGTATCCAGTCTGTGCCCATCAGTGATGCATGGATCCAGTCTGTGCCCATCAGTGATCTATGGATCCAGTCTGTGTCCATCAGTGATGTCTGCATCCAGTATGTGCCCAGCAGTGATGTCTGTATCCAGTCTGTGCCCATCAGTGATCTATGGATCCAGTCTGTGCCCTTCAGTGATGTCTGGATCCAGTCTGTGGCGATCAGTGATGTATGGATCCAGTCTGTGCACATCAGTGATGTCTGGATCCAGTCTGTGCCCATCTGTGATGTCTGGATCCAGTCTGTGCCCATCAGTGATGCCTGGATCCAGTCTGTGCCCATCAGTGATGTCTGCATCCAGTCTGTGCCCATCAGTGATAGCTGGATCCAATCTGTGCCCATCAGTGATGTCTGGATCCAGTCTGTACCCATCAGTGATATCTGGATCCAGTCTGTGCCCATCAGTGATCTATGGATCCAGTCTGTGCCCATCAGTGATGTCTGCATCCAGTCTGTGCCCACCAGTGATGTCTGTATCGCAGTCTTTTCCCATCAGAGATGCATGGATCCAGTCTGTGCCCATCAGTGATCTATGGATCCAGTCTGTTCCCATCAGTGATGTCTGCATCCAGTATGTGCTCATCAGTGATGTCTGTATCCAGTCTGTGCCCATCAGTGATCTATGGATCCATTCTGTGCCCATCAGTGATCTATGGATCCAGTCTGTGCCCTTCGCTGATGTCTGGATCCAGTCTGTGCCCATCTGTGATGTATGGATCCAGTCTGTGCCCATCAGTGATCTATGGATCCAGTCTGTGCACATCAGAGATGTCTGGATCCAGTCTGTGCCCATCAGTGATACCTGGATCCGGTCTGTGCCCATCGGTGATGTTTGCATTCAGTCTGTGCCCATCAGTGATGTATGGATCCAGTCTGTGCCCATCAGTGATGTACGGATCAAGTCTGTGCCCATCAGTGATGTCTGGATCCAGTCTTTGCTCATCAGTGATGTATGGATCCAGCCTCTGCCTATCAATGATGTATGGATCCAGTCCGTGCCCATCAGTGATGTCTGGATCCAGTCTGTGCCCATCAGTGATGTATGGATCAGGTCTGTGCCCATCAGTGATGTCTGCACCCAGTCTGTCCCCATCAGTGATGTATGGATCAGGTATGTGCCCATAAGTGATGTCTGTATCCAGTCTGTGCCCATCAGTGATGTCTGCATCCAGTCTGTGCCCATCAGTGATGTATGGATCCATTCTGTGCCCATCAGTGATGTATGGATCCAGTCTGTGCCCAGCAGTGATGTCTGCATCCAGTCTGTGCCCATCAGTGATGCCTGGATCCAGTCTGTGCACATCAGTGATGTCTGGATCCAGTCTGTGCCCATCAGTGATGCATGGATCCAGCCTGTACCCATCAGTGATGTCTTGATCCAGTCTGTGCTTATCAGTGATGTATGGATCCAGTCTGTGCCCATTAGTGATGTCTGGATGCAGTCTGTGCCCATCAGTGATGTATGGATCAGGTCTGTGCCCATCAGTGATGTCTGCATCCAGTCTGTGCCCATCAGTGATGTATGGATCCATTCTGTGCCCATCACTGATGCATGGATCCAGTCGGTGCACATCAGTGATGTCTGGATCCAGTCTGGGCCCATCAGTGATGTGTGGATGCAGTCTGTACCCATCAGTGATGAATGGATCCAGTCTGTACCCATCAGTGATGTCTGGATCCAGTCTGTGCCCATCAGTGATGTATGGATCCATTCTGTGCCCATCAGTGATGCCTGGATCCAGTCTGTGCACATCAGTGATGTCTGGATCCAGGCTGGGCCCATCAGTGATGTCTGGATCCAGTCTGTGCCCATCAGTGATGTATAGATCCAGTCTGTGCCCATCAGTGATGTCTACATCCAGTATTTGCCCATCATTGATGTATGGATCCAGTATGTGCCCATCAGTGATGTATGGATCCAGTCTGTGCCCATCAGTGATGTCTGGATCCAGTCTGTGCCCATCAGTGATGTATGGATCCAGTCTGTGCCCATCAGTGATGTATGCATCCAGTCTGTGTCCATCAGTGAGGTATGGATCCAGCCTGTGCCCATCAGTGAGGTATGGATCCAGTCTGTGCCCATCAGTGAGGTATGGATCCAGTCTGTGCCCATCAGTGATGTATGGATCCAATCTGTGCACACCAGTGATGTATGGATCCAGTCCGTGCCCATCAGTGAGGTATGGATCCAGTCTGTGCCCATCAGTGATGTATGGATCCAATCTGTGCACATAAGTGAGGTATGGATCCAGTCTGTGCCCATCAGTGATGTATGGATCCAATCTGTGCACACCAGTGATGTATGCATCCAGTCTGTGCCCATCAGTGCGGTATGGATCCAGTCCGTGCCCATCAGTGAGGTATGGATCTGAGTCCATGCCCATCAGTGAGGTATGGATCCAGTCTGTGCCCATCAGTGATGTCTGGATCCAGTCTGTGCCCATCAGTGATGTATGGATCATTTATGTGCCCATCAGTGATGTCTGCATCCAGTCTGTGCCCATCAGTGATGTATGGATCCATTCTGTGCCCATCAGTGATGCCTGGATCCAGTCTGTGCACATCAGTGATGTCTGGATCCAGTCTGTGCCCATCAGTGATGTCTGGATCCAGTCTGTGGCCATCAGTGATGAATGGATCTAGACTGTGCCCATCAGTGATGTCTGGATCCAGTCTGTGCCCATCAGTGATGCATGGATCCAGTCTGTGCCCATCAGTGATCTATGGATCCAGTCTGTGCCCATCAGTGATGTCTGGATCCAGTCTGTGCCCATCAGTGATCTATGGATCCAGTCTGTGCCCATCAGTGATGTCTGGATCCAGTCTGTGCCCATCAGTGATGTCTGCATCCAGTCTGCGCCCATCAGTGATCTATAGATCCAGTCTGTGCCCTTCAGTGATGTATGGATCCATTCTGTGTCCATCAGTGAAGCCTGAATCCAGTCTGTGCACATCAGTGATTTCTGGATCCAGTATATGCCCATCAGTGATGTCTGGATCCAGCCTGTGCCCATCAGTGATGTCTGGATCCAGTCTGTGCCCATCAGTGATATATGGATCCAGTCCGTGCCAATCAGTGATGTCTGGATCCAGTCTGTGCCCATCAGTGATCTATGGATCCAGTCTGTGCCCATCAGTGATGTCTGGATCCAGTCTGTCTACATCAGTGATGTATGGATACAGTATGTGCCCATCAGTGATGTATGGATCCAGTCTGTGCCCATCAGTGATGCATGGATCCAGCCTGTACCCATCAGTGATGTCTTGATCCAGTCTGTGCCCATCAGTGATGTCTGCATCCAGTCTGTGCCCATCAGTGATGTATGGATCCATTCTGTGCCCATCAGTGATGCCTGGATCCAGTCTGTGCACATCAGTGATGTCTGGATCCAGTCTGTGCCCATCAGTGATGCCTGGATCCAGTCTGTGGCCATCAGTGATGAATGGATCTAGACTGTGCCCATCATTGATGTCTGGATCCAGTCTGTGCCCATCAGTGATGCATGGATCCAGTCTGTGCTCATCAGTGATGTATGGACCCAGTTTGTGCCAATCAGTGATGTCTGGATCCAGTCTGTGCCCATCAGTGATCTATGGATCCAGTCTGTGCCCATCAGTGATGTCTGGATCCAGTCTGTGCCCATCAGTGATGTCTGCATCCAGTCTGCGCCCATCAGTGATCTATAGATCCAGTCTGTGCCCATCAGTGATGTATGGATCCATTCTGTGTCCATCAGTGAAGCCTGAATTCAGTCTGTGCACATCAGTGATTTCTGGATCCAGTATATGCCCATCAGTGATGTCTGGATCCAGTCTGTGCCCATCAGTGATGTATGGATCCATTCTGTGCCCATCACTGATGCATGGATCCAGTCGGTGCACATCAGTGATGTCTGGATCCAGTCTGGGCCCATCAGTGATGTGTGGATGCAGTCTGTGCCCATCAGTGATGTCTGCATCCAGTCTGTGCCCATCAGTGATGTATGGATCCATTCTGTGCCCATCACTGATGCATGGATCCAGTCGGTGCACATCAGTGATGTCTGGATCCAGTCTGGGCCCATCAGTGATGTGTGGATGCAGTCTGTACCCATCAGTGATGTATGGATCCAGTCTGTACCCATCAGTGATGTCTGGATCCAGTCTGTGCCCATCAGTGATGTATGGATCCATTCTGTGCCCATCAGTGATGCCTGGATCCAGTCTGTGCACATCAGTGATGTCTGGATCCAGGCTGGGCCCATCAGTGATGTCTGGATCCAGTCTGTGCCCATCAGTGATGTATAGATCCAGTCTGTGCCCATCAGTGATGTCTACATCCAGTATTTGCCCATCATTGATATATGGATCCAGTATGTGCCCATCAGTGATGTCTGGATCCAGTCTGTGCCCATCAGTGATGTATGGATCCAGTCTGTGCCCATCAGTGATGTATGCATCCAGTCTGTGTCCATCAGTGAGGTATGGATCCAGCCTGTGCCCATCAGTGAGGTATGGATCCAGTCTGTGCCCATCAGTGAGGTATGGATCCAGTCTGTGCCCATCAGTGATGTATGGATCCAATCTGTGCACACCAGTGATGTATGGATCCAGTCCGTGCCCATCAGTGAGGTATGGATCCAGTCTGTGCCCATCAGTGATGTATGGATCCAATCTGTGCACATAAGTGAGGTATGGATCCAGTCTGTGCCCATCAGTGATGTATGGATCCAATCTGTGCACACCAGTGATGTATGCATCCAGTCTGTGCCCATCAGTGCGGTATGGATCCAGTCCGTGCCCATCAGTGAGGTATGGATCTGAGTCCATGCCCATCAGTGAGGTATGGATCCAGTCTGTGCCCATCAGTGATGTCTGGATCCAGTCTGTGCCCATCAGTGATGTATGGATCATTTATGTGCCCATCAGTGATGTCTGCATCCAGTCTGTGCCCATCAGTGATGTATGGATCCATTCTGTGCCCATCAGTGATGCCTGGATCCAGTCTGTGCACATCAGTGATGTCTGGATCCAGCTTTGCCCATCAGTGATGTCTGGATCCAGTCTGTGGCCATCAGTGATGAATGGATCTAGACTGTGCCCATCAGTGATGTCTGGATCCAGTCTGTGCCCATCAGTGATCTATGGATCCAGTCTGTGCCCATCAGTGATGTCTGGATCCAGTCTGTGCCCATCAGTGATGTCTGCATCCAGTCTGCGCCCATCAGTGATCTATAGATCCAGTCTGTGCCCATCAGTGATGTATGGATCCATTCTGTGTCCATCAGTGAAGCCTGAATCCAGTCTGTGCACATCAGTGATTTCTGGATCCAGTATATGCCCATCAGTGATGTCTGGATCCAGCCTGTGCCCATCAGTGATGTCTGGATCCAGTCTGTGCCCATCAGTGATATATGGATCCAGTCCGTGCCAATCAGTGATGTCTGGATCCAGTCTGTGCCCATCAGTGATCTATGGATCCAGTCTGTGCCCATCAGTGATGTCTGGATCCAGTCTGTCTTCTCTGAAAGACACAGGAAACCCCACGCTTTGGATTGGAGTATTAATTAAGATTTAGATAGCGGAAAGACATCCAAAGGAAATAATTCAAAAATAACGGTATCAAGGATTTTATTAAACCTGATACTAATTTAATATATCAAACAAATCATGATTAAATCTG
Organism: Ambystoma mexicanum; assembly: GCF_040938575.1. NCBI lineage: Eukaryota > Metazoa > Chordata > Amphibia > Caudata > Ambystomatidae > Ambystoma > Ambystoma mexicanum. Next base: position 1,346,651,491 of record NC_090933.1, on the reverse strand, counting down.
CACTTGTAATAACAATTTACATAGCAGGAAACAACTTTTATTAAAAAAGACACATCTATATAATAAAAATCATCTTATTCAATCATCCAAGCATACAACCTCATCCATCCATTTAGACAAACCATTCATACTAAACACCAATCAATGTACGACATAAAATCTATAAGAAAATTCATCATAATTAATTCATCTGAAAGATTTATAGAAAGAACATGAAATCAATTTGACGGGCCACAGCAGATGACATCAGTGGCCTAGGCAATTAAGATGGGTCCCAGAGTTTTCTAACCACGACCTCATCTTAGTCCAAACTCGACCGGTTTCGACGTATATACTTTAGTGTAGTGACGTCTTCATCAGGAGTAACAAAAGTATATTCTAACATCAAGAAAGAAAGAAAATCACAGATAATACATATCAATGTGTGAAGCCCTTGTACTTGGACAAAAAACATATAACATCCATAATAAAAATATCTATAGTGGAACAATAGGTAATAATATACAAGAGCCTGCTACCAACCCGGGAAAAGTTCCAGGATGGACCTGAGGTGTCTGGCAGAAAGTAGTGCTACCCTCTTGTATTGGTGTCTCCGAGAGGCAGATAAGAGCCAGGCCATAGACAGAATCAATGCTACAGATATACAAATGTACACATAAATATCACAAGGTCAATATGTCGATCCTCCACTACAGCGGCCCACGGACAGGACACGAGAGTCACATACTTAAGATAAACCTAAAGAATATTAACTAACCTTCATTCATGCAATGGAAGGCTGTGCGTCTCTTCCTTAAATTGTACGCTGTGTTCACTTATATTAAACAATAGCTTCTCCGTAGAAGTTCCTGCAGATAGCGAAGTGTATGGACGCCAACGTTCTTCTCGAGAATGTCCAAACGCTCGTTCAACCAGCGGTCATAAATTTGAAGGTGACTCCCCGGATCCAGGGTTGGCTGCACCTGATGTTATATGGGCCTAAACACAACACAAGAGTTTGAGTATGTGAGAGACCGATTGTTCTTACAATTATATTATTGGCTACACCCAAAGTGAATTACTTCCAATTGAAAATAAATTGATGAATTAATACCACAATTGTGACTAAACAAATACGGCTTGCTGAAAAGCTTACTATTTAGAGAATTTCAAAAAGGTAGGGGGGGAGGGGTTGCATTTGAATATTGCTCAATATTTCCGACTCCAGATTGCTTGACTCGGATGGGGTTTAACGGAAAGCCAAGGATGTAGGGCTCCCTTCTCTAAACAATAAAGGCAAGAAGCGATTTGGAAAACCGCCGTGATTCGAAAGGCCCCCACAGGACAGAATGTTTACCTTAAGCGAAAGAACTCGCCAGTTCTCACAGTAGCTAGTCACCCGTATCCCAGCTGGGTCCGATTGAAAGTGGCGTGCAACACAGTATCACCGTTTCAAGGGTATTGATATATGCGTGAAAAACATCATGTGATCACGTAATTAACCACGTGACCACAAACTGAACTGGCCTACGTTCTAAATGGCCGTACCCTCTCAGATGAAAGACGCACGTGATTAGGCAGTATACCAGTGTACTACCCGACATATATAAAATGTTATGACAGGTAGTATTTAGTTACTCGAATTCCATGGTTCCATGGTTCCATGGTATTAAGGCCCAATGTTAATGTTTTTAGATTAAATATCCACATTTGTTCCTTGTAATCTAAATTTTTTAATAGTTGGGGTTGGTTTTGTGCATATACTTTTTCTATGCAAAACCATTCCATCTGATCAGCCGTATGGCCCATCTCGACAAAATGGATTACCATTGGGGCATTGAGGTTTCGAGTTCTGATCTTTGAACGATGTTCGTTAATACGGGTACTCACTTCTCTGGTTGTTTTGCCTACATAAAACAACTGGCATGGGCAACGAATGGCATAAATGACATTCTTACTTTTACAAGTGGTAAAGGTACGAAGGGTCCACTTTCTGGTCTGTGAATCAAATGACGTAGTTTTTTTGGAAAACTTACAAGCAACACATGAAGTGCAGGGATAGTGTCCCACCACTGGGTTAGAATTGGTATCGCGGATTGTATGCACTTTAGGAAAAGTTCTACTGGCACGAGTAATCTTTTGCTTCAAATTTTTACTTTTTTTGAAAGCAAATAGAGGTCTGGGTATAGATGTTCCTGATGTATTAAGAATTCGCCAGTTTTTTAAGATGATCCCTCTAATAGCATTACTGTGTTGACAAAAAGTTGAGACACATACTAATTCATCTTTCTTTTCAATGTCTCGCTTGGGTGTCAATAAGAGGTCTCTGTTGATATATCGAGCTCTCTTTTTGGATTTTTTTATAAGTTTCTTTGGATATCCCCGTTCCAATAGTCTTTTTTCCAAAATTGCTGCATGTTTGACAAAATCTGCGATATCTGTGCAGTTACGCACAGCCTTCCATTGCATGAATGAAGGTTAGTTAATATTCTTTAGGTTTATCTTAAGTATGTGACTCTCGTGTCCTGTCCGTGGGCCGCTGTAGTGGAGGATCGACATATTGACCTTGTGATATTTATGTGTACATTTGTATATCTGTAGCATTGATTCTGTCTATGGCCTGGCTCTTATCTGCCTCTCGGAGACACCAATACAAGAGGGTAGCACTACTTTCTGCCAGACACCTCAGGTCCATCCTGGAACTTTTCCCGGGTTGGTAGCAGGCTCTTGTATATTATTACCTATTGTTCCACTATAGATATTTTTATTATGGATGTTATATGTTTTTTGTCCAAGTACAAGGGCTTCACACATTGATATGTATTATCTGTGATTTTCTTTCTTTCTTGATGTTAGAATATACTTTTGTTACTCCTGATGAAGACGTCACTACACTAAAGTATATACGTCGAAACCGGTCGAGTTTGGACTAAGATGAGGTCGTGGTTAGAAAACTCTGGGACCCATCTTAATTGCCTAGGCCACTGATGTCATCTGCTGTGGCCCGTCAAATTGATTTCATGTTCTTTCTATAAATCTTTCAGATGAATTAATTATGATGAATTTTCTTATAGATTTTATGTCGTACATTGATTGGTGTTTAGTATGAATGGTTTGTCTAAATGGATGGATGAGGTTGTATGCTTGGATGATTGAATAAGATGATTTTTATTATATAGATGTGTCTTTTTTAATAAAAGTTGTTTCCTGCTATGTAAATTGTTATTACAAGTGCAGATTTAATCATGATTTGTTTGATATATTAAATTAGTATCAGGTTTAATAAAATCCTTGATACCGTTATTTTTGAATTGTTTCCTTTGGATGTCTTTCCGCTATCTGGATCCAGTCTGTCTACATCAGTGATGTATGGATACAGTATGTGCCCATCAGTGATGTATGGATCCAGTCTGTGCCCATCAGTGATGCATGGATCCAGCCTGTACCCATCAGTGATGTCTTGATCCAGTCTGTGCCCATCAGTGATGTCTGCATCCAGTCTGTGCCCATCAGTGATGTATGGATCCATTCTGTGCCCATCAGTGATGCCTGGATCCAGTCTGTGCACATCAGTGATGTCTGGATCCAGTCTGTGCCCATCAGTGATGCCTGGATCCAGTCTGTGGCCATCAGTGATGAATGGATCTAGACTGTGCCCATCAGTGATGTCTGGATCCAGTCTGTGCCCATCAGTGATGCATGGATCCAGTCTGTGCTCATCAGTGATGTATGGACCCAGTCTGTGCCAATCAGTGATGTCTGGATCCAGTCTGTGCCCATCAGTGATCTATGGATCCAGTCTGTGCCCATCAGTGATGTCTGGATCCGGTCTGTGCCCATCAGTGATGTCTGCATCCAGTCTGCGCCCATCAGTGATCTATAGATCCAGTCTGTGCCCATCAGTGATGTATGGATCCATTCTGTGTCCATCAGTGAAGCCTGAATTCAGTCTGTGCACATCAGTGATATATGGATCCAGTCCGTGCCAATCAGTGATGTCTGGATCCAGTCTGTGCCCATCAGTGATCTATGGATCCAGTCTGTGCCCATCAGTGATGTCTGGATCCAGGCTGTACCCATCAGTGATGTCTGCATCCAGTCTGTGCCCATCAGTCATCTATAGATCCAGTCTGTGCCCATCAGTGATGTCTGTATCCAGTCTGTGCCCATCAGTGCTGTCTGGATCCAGTCTGTGCCCATCAGTGATCTATGGATCCAGTCTGTGCCCATCAGTGATGTCTGGATCCAGTCTGTCTACATCAGTGATGTATGGATACAGTATGTGCCCATCAGTGATGTATGGATCCAGTCTGTGCCCATCAGTGATCTATGGATCCAGTCTGTGCCCATCAGTGATGTCTGCATCCAGTCTGTGCCCACCAGTGATGACTGTATCCAGTCTGTGCCCATCAATGATCTATGGATCCAGTCTGTGTCCATCAGTGATGTCTGCATCCAGCATGTGCCCAGCAGTGATGTCTGTATCCAGTCTGTGCCCATCAGTGATCTATGGATCCAGTCTGTGCCCTTCAGTGATGTCTGGATCCAGTCTGTGCCGATCGGTGATGTATGGATCTAGTCTGTGCACATCAGTGATGTCTGGATCCAGTCTGTGCCCATCTGTGATGTATGGATCCAGTCTGTACCCATCAGTGATGTCTGGATCCAGTCTGTGCCCATCAGTGATGCCTGGATCCAGTCTGTGCCCATCAGTGATGTCTGCATCCAGTCTGTGCCCATCAGTGATAGCTGGATCCAATCTGTGCCCATCAGTGATGTCTGGATCCAGTCTGTACCCATCAGTGATGTCTGGATCCAGTCTGTGCCCATCAGTGATCTATGGATCCAGTCTGTGCCCATCAGTGATGTCTGCATCCAGTCTGTGCCCACCAGTGATGTCTGTATCGCAGTCTGTGCCCATCAGAGATGCATGGATCCAGTCTGTGCCCATCAGTGATCTATGGATCCAGTCTGTTCCCATCAGTGATGTCTGCATCCAGTATGTGCTCATCAGTGATGTCTGTATCCAGTCTGTGCCCATCAGTGATGCATGGATCCATTCTGTGCCCATCAGTGATCTATGGATTCAGTCTGTGCCCTTCACTGATGTCTGGATCCAGTTGTGCCCATCTGTGATGTATGGATCCAGTCTGTGCCCATCAGTGATCTATGGATCCAGTCTGTGCACATCAGAGATGTCTGGATCCAGTCTGTGCCAATCAGTGATGCCTGGATTCGGTCTGTGCCCATTGGTGATGTCTGCATTCAGTCTGTGCCCATCAGTGATGTATGGATCCAGTCTGTGCCCATCAGTGATGTACGGATCAAGTCTGTGCCCATCAGTGATGTCTGGATCCAGTCTTTGCCCATCAGTGATGTCTGGATCCAGCCTGTGCCTATCAATGATGTATGGATCCAGTCCGTGCCCATCAGTGATGTCTGGATCCAGTCTGTGCCCATCAGTGATGCCTGGATCCAGTCTGTACCCATCAGTGATGTCTGGATCCAGTCTGTGCCCATCAGTGATGTATGGATCCAGTCTGTGCCCATTAGTGATGTCTGTATGCAGTCTGTGCCCATCCGTGATGTATGGATCAGGTCTGTGCCCATCAGTGATGTCTGCATCCAGTCTGTGCCCATCAGTGATGTATGGATCCAGTCTGTGCCCATCAGTGATGTATGGATCCATTCTGTGCCCATTAGTGATGCCTGGATCCAGTCTGTGCACATCAGTGAAGTCTGGATCCAGTCTGGGCCCATCAGTGATGTCTGGATCCAGTCTGTGCCCATCAGTGATATATGGATCCACTCTGTACCCATCAGTGATGTCTGGATCCAGTCTGTGCCAATCAGTGATGTATGTTCCCATCAGTGATGTCTGGATCCAGTCTGTGCCCTTCAGTGATGTCTGGATCCAGTCTCTTCCCATCAGTGATATATGGATCCAGTCTGTGCCCATCAGTGATGTCTGGATTCAGTCTGTGCCCATCAGTGATGCATGGATACAGTCTGTGCCCATCAGTGATCTATGGATCCAGTCTGTGCCCATCAGTGATGTCTGCATCCAGAATGTGCTCATCAGTGATGTCTGTATCCAGTCTGTGCCCATCAGTGATGCATGGATCCAGTCTGCGCCCATTAGTGATCCATGGATCCAGTCTGTGCCCTTCAGTGAGGTATGGATCCAGTCTGTGCCCATCAGTGATGTCTGGATCCAGTCTGTACCCATCAGTGATGCATGAATCCAGTCTGTGCCCATCAGTGATGTATGGATCCAGTCTGTGCACACCAGTGATGTATCGATCCAGTCTGTGCCCATCTGTGAGGTATGGATCCAGTCTGTGCCCATCAGTGATGTATGGATCCAGTCTGTGCCCATCAGTGATGTCTGGATCCAGTCTGTGCCCATCAGTGATGTATGGATCCAGTCTGTGATCATCAGTGATGTATGGACCCAGTCTGTGCACAGCAATGATGTATGGATCCAGTCTGTGCCCATCATTGATGTATGCATCCAGTCTGTGCCCATCAGTGAGGTATGGATCCAGGCTGTGCACATAAGTGAGGTATGGATCCAGTCCGTGCCCATCAGTGAGGTATGGATCCAGTCTGTGCCCATCAGTGATGTATGGATCCAGTCTGTGCACACCAGTGATGTATGGATCCAGTCTGTGCCCATCAGTGATGTATGCATCCAGTCTGTGCCCATCAGTGAGGTATGGATCCAGGCTGTGCACATCAGTGAGGTATGGATCCAGTCTGTGCCCATCAGTGAGGTATGGATCCAGTCCATGCCCATCAGTGAGGTATGGATCCAGTCTGTGCCCATCAGTGATGTCTGGATCCAGTCTGTGCCCATCAGTGATGCCTGGATCCAGTCTGTGCACATCAGTGATGTCTGGATCCAGTCTGTCCCCATCAGTGATGTCTGGATCCAGTCTGTGGCCATCAGTGATGAATGGATCTAGACTGTGCCCATCAGTGATGTCTGGATCCGGTCTGTGCCCATCAGTGATGTCTGGATCCAGTCTGTGGCCATCAGTGATGAATGGATCTAGACTGTGCCCATCAGTGATGTCTGGATCCAGTATGTGCCCATCAGTGATGTATGGATCTAGTATGTGCCCATCAGTGATGTCTGGATCCAGTCTGTGCCCATAAGTGATATATGGACCCAGTCTGTGCCCACCAGTGATGTCTGGATCCAGTCTGTGCCCATCAGTGATCTATGGATCCAGTCCGTGCCCATCAGTGATGTCTGGATCCAGTCTGTGCCCATTAGTGATGTCTGCATCCAGTCTGTGCCCATCAGTGATATATGGATCCAGTCTGTGCCCATCAGTGATGTCTGGATTCAGTCTGTGCCCATCAGTGATGCATGGATACAGTCTGTGCCCATCAGTGATCTATGGATCCAGTCTGTGCCCATCAGTGATGTCTGCATCCAGTATGTGCTCATCATTGATGTCTGTATCCAGTCTGTGCCCATCAGTGATGCATGGATCCAGTCTGCGCCCATCAGTGATCTATGGATCCAGTCTGTGCCCTTCAGTGAGGTATCGATCCAGTCTGTGCCCATCAGTGATGTCTGGATCCAGTCTGTGCCCATCAGTGATGCATGAATCCAGTCTGTGCCCATCAGTGATGTATGGATCCAGTCTGTGCACACCAGTGATGTATGGATCCAGTCTGTGCCCATCAGTGATGTATGGATCCAGTCTGTACTCATCAGTGATGTCTGGATCCAGTCTGTGCCCATCAGTGATGCCTGGATCCAGTCTGTGCCCATCAGTGATGTCTGCATCCAGTCTGTGCCCATCAGTGATGTCTGTATCCAGTCTGTGCCCATCAGTGATGCATGGATCCATTCTGTGCCCATCAGTGATCTATGGATCCAGTCTGTGCCCTTCACTGATGTCTGGATCCAGTTGTGCCCATCTGTGATGTATGGATCCAGTCTGTGCCCATCAGTGATCTATGGATCCAGTCTGTGCACATCAGAGATGTCTGGATCCAGTCTGTGCCCATCAGTGATGCCTGGATTCGGTCTGTGCCCATTGGTGATGTCTGCATTCAGTCTGTGCCCATCAGTGATGTATGGATCCAGTCTGTGCCCATCAGTGATGTACGGATCAAGTCTGTGCCCATCAGTGATGTCTGGATCCAGTCTTTGCCCATCAGTGATGTATGGATCCAGCCTGTGCCTATCAATGATGTATGGATCCAGTCCGTGCCCATCAGTGATGTCTGGATCCAGTCTGTGCCCATCAGTGATGTATGGATCAGGCCTGTGCCCATCAGTGATGTCTGCATCCAGTCTGTGCCCATCAGTGATGTCCCGCATCCAGTCTGTGCCCATCAGTGATGTATGGATCCAGTCTGTGCCCACCAGTGATGTCTGGATCCAGCCTGTGCCCATCAGTGATCTATGGATCCAGTCTGTGCCCATCAGTGATGTCTGGATCCAGTCTGTGCCCATTAGTGATGTCTGCATCCAGTCTGTGCCCATCAGTGATATATGGATCCAGTCTGTGCCCATCAGTGATGTATGGATCCAGTCTGTGCCCACCAGTGATGTCTGCATCCAGTCTGTGCCCATCAGTGATATATGGATCCAGTCTGTGCCCATCAGTGATGTATGGATCCAGTCTGTGCCCATCAATGATGTATGGATCCAGTCTGTACCCATCAGTGATGCCTGGATCCAGTCTGTACCCATCAGTGATGTCTGGATCCAGTCTGTGCCCATCAGTGATGTATGGATCCAGTCTGTGCCCATTAGTGATGTCTGGATGCAGTCTGTGCCCATCAGTGATGTATGGATCAGGTCTGTGCCCATCAGTGATGTCTGCATCCAGTCTGTGCCCATCAGTGATGTATGGATCCAGTCTGTGCCCATCAGTGATGTATGGATCCATTCTGTGCCCATTAGTGATGCCTGGATCCAGTCTGTGCACATCAGTGAAGTCTGGATCCAGTCTGGGCCCATCAGTGATGTCTGGATCCAGTCTGTGCCCATCAGTGATGTATGGATCCAGTCTGTACCCATCAGTGATGCCTTGATCCAGTCTGTGCCAATCAGTGATGTATGGATCTAGTCTGTTCCCATCAGTGATGTCTGGATCCAGTCTGTGCCCTTCAGTGATGTCTGGATCCAGTCTCTTCCCATCAGTGATATATGGATCCAGTCTGTGCCCATCAGTGATGTCTGGATTCAGTCTGTGCCAATCAGTGATGCATGGATACAGTCTGTGCCCATCAGTGATCTATGGATCCAGTCTGTGCCCAACAGTGATGTCTGCATCCAGTCTGTGCCCATCAGTGATGTCTGTATCCAGTCTGTGCCCATCAGTGATGTATGCATCCAGTCTGTGCCCATCAGTGAGGTATGGATCCAGGCTGTGCACATCAGTGAGGTATGGATCCAGTCTGTGCCCATAAGTGAGGTATGGATCCAGTCCATGCCCATCAGTGAGGTATGGATCCAGTCTGTGCCCATCAGTGATGTATGCATCCAGTCTGTGCACATCAGTGAGGTATGGATCCAGTCTGTGTCCATCAGTGAGGTATGGATCCAGTCTGTGCCCATCAGTGATGTCTGGATCCAGTCTGTGCCCATCAGTGATGTATGGATCATTTCTGTGCCCATCAGTGATGTATGGATCATTTCTGTGCCCATCAATGATGTCTGCATCCATGTTGTGCCCATCAGTGATGTATGGATCCAGTCTGTACTCATCAGTGATGTCTGGATCCAGTCTGTGCCCATCAGTGATGCCTGGATCCAGTCTGTGCCCATCAGTGATGTCTGCATTCAGTCTGTGCCCATCAGTGATAGCTGGATCCAGTATGTGCCCATCAGTGATGTCTGGATCCAGTCTGTGCCCATCAGTGATGTATGGATCCAGTCTGTGCCCATCAGTGATGTCTACATCCAGTATTTGCCTATCATTGATGTATAGATCCAGTCTGTGCCCATCAGTGAGATATGGATCCAGTCTGTGCCCATCAGTGATGTATGGACCCAGTCTGTGCACACCAGTGATGTATGGATCCAGTCTGTGCCCATCAGTGATGTATGCATCCAGTCTGTGCCCATCAGTGAGTTATGGATCCAGGTTGTGCACATAAGTGAGTTAGGGACCCAGTCTGTGCCCATCAGTGAGGTATGGATCCAGTCTGTGCCCATCAGTGATGTATGGATCCAGTCTGTGCACACCAGTGATGTATGGATCCAGTCTGTGCCCATTAGTGATTTATGCTTCCAGTCTGTGCACATCAGTGATCTATGGATCCAGTCTGTGCCCATCAGTGATGTCTGGATCCAGTCTGTGCCCATCAGTGATCTATCGATCCAGTCTGTGCCCATCAGTGATGTCTGCATCCAGTATGTGCTCATCAGTGATGTCTGTATCCAGTCTGTGCCCGTCAGTGATGCATGGATCCAGTCTGCGCCCATCAGTGATCTATGGATCCAGTCTGCGCCCTTCAGTGAGGTATCGATCCAGTCTGTGCCCATCAGTGATGTCTGGATCCAGTCTGTGCCCATCAGTGATGCATGAATCCAGTCTGTGCCCATCAGTGATGTATGGATCCAGTCTGTGCACACCAGTGAAGTATGGATCCAGTCTGTGCCCATCAGTGATGTATGGATCCAGTCTGTACTGATCAGTGATGTCTGTATCCAGTCTGTGCCCATCAGTGATGCCTGGATCCAGTCTGTGCCCATCAGTGATGTCTACATTCAGTCTGTGCCCATCAGTGATAGCTGGATCCAGTATGTGCCCATCAGGATGTCTGGATCCAGTCTGTGCCCATCAGTGATGTATGGATCCAGTCTGTGCCCATCAGTGATGTCTACATCCAGTATTTGCCTATCATTGATGTATAGATCCAGTCTGTGCCCATCAGTGAGATATGGATCCAGTCTGTGCCCATCAGTGATGTATGGATCCAGTCTGTGCCCATCAGTGATGCATGGATCCAATCTGTGCTCATCAGTGATGTATGCATCCAGTCTGTGCCCATCAGTGAGTTATGGATCCAGTCTGTGCCCATCAGTGATGTATGGACCCAGTCTGTGCACACCAGTGATGTATGGATCCAGTCTGTGCCCATCAGTGATGTATGCATCCAGTCTGTGCCCATCAGTGAGTTATGGATCCAGGCTGTGCACATAAGTGAGGTAGGGATCCAGTCTGTGCCCATCAGTGAGGTATGGATCCAGTCTGTGCCCATCAGTGATGTATGGATCCAGTCTGTGCACACCAGTGATGTATGGATCCAGTCTGTGCCCATGAGTGATGTATGCATCCAGTCTGTGCCTATCAGTGAGTTATGGATCCAGGCTGTGCACATAAGTGAGGTAGGGATCCAGTCTGTGCACATCAGTGAGGTATGGATCCAGTCTGTGCCCATCAGTGATGTATGGACCCAGTCTGTGCACACCAGTGATGTATGGATCCAGTCTGTGCCCATCAGTGATGTATGCATCCAGTCTGTGCCCATCAGTGAGTTATGGATCCAGGCTGTGCACATAAGTGAGGTAGGGATCCAGTCTGTGCCCATCAGTGAGGTATGGATCCAGTCTGTGCCCATCAGTGATGTATGGATCCAGTCTGTGCACACCAGTGATGTATGGATCCAGTCTGTGCCCATAAGTGATGTATGCATCCAGTCTGTGCACATCAGTGAGGTATGGATCCAGTCTGTGCCCATCAGTGAGGTATGGATCCAGTCTGTGCCCATCAGTGATGTCTGGATCCAGTCTGTGCCCATCAGTGATGTATGGATCATTTCTGTGCCCATCAGTGATGTATGGATCATTTCTGTGCCCATCAATGATGTCTGCATCCAGTCTGTGCCCATCAGTGATGTATGGATCCAGTCTGTACTCATCAGTGATGCCTGGATCCAGTCTGTGCCCATCAGTGATGTCTGCATTCAGTCTGTGCCCATCAGTGATAGCTGGATCCAGTATGTGCCCATCAGTGATGTCTGGATCCAGTCTGTGCCCATCAGTGATGTATGGATCCAGTCTGTGCCCATCAGTGATGTCTACATCCAGTATTTGCCTATCATTGATGTATAGATCCAGTCTGTGCCCATCAGTGAGATATGGATCCAGTCTGTGCCCATCAGTGATGTATGGACCCAGTCTGTGCACACCAGTGATGTATGGATCCAGTTTGTGCCCGTCAGTGATGTATGCATCCAGTCTGTGCCCATCAGTGAGTCATGGATCCAGGTTGTGCACATAAGTGAGGTAGGGATCCAGTCTGTGCCCATCAGTGAGGTATGGATCCAGTCTGTGCCCATCAGTGATGTATGGATCCAGTCTGTGCACACCAGTGATGTATGGATCCAGTCTGTGCCCATCAGTGATTTATGCATCCAGTCTGTGCACATCAGTGAGGTATGGATCCAGTCTGTGCCCATCAGTGATCTATGGATCCAGTCTGTGCCCATCAGTGATGTCTGCATCCAGTCTGTGCCCACCAGTGATGACTGTATCCAGTCTGTGCCCATCAGTGATCTATGGATCCAGTCTGTGTCCATCAGTGATGTCTGCATCCAGTATGTGCCCAGCAGTGATGTCTGTATCCAGTCTGTGCCCATCAGTGATCTATGGATCCAGTCTGTGCCCTTCAGTGATGTCTGGATCCAGTCTGTGCCGATCGGTGATGTATGGATCTAGTCTGTGCACATCAGTGATGTCTGGATCCAGTCTGTGCCCATCTGTGATGTATGGATCCAGTCTGTACCCATCAGTGATGTCTGGATCCAGTCTGTGCCCATCAGTGATGCCTGGATCCAGTCTGTGCCCATCAGTGATGTCTGCATCCAGTCTGTGCCCATCAGTGATAGCTGGATCCAATCTGTGCCCATCAGTGATGTCTGGATCCAGTCTGTACCCATCAGTGATGTCTGGATCCAGTCTGTGCCCATCAGTGATCTATGGATCCAGTCTGTGCCCATCAGTGATGTCTGCATCCAGTCTGTGCCCATCAGTGATGTCTGTATCGCAGTCTGTGCCCATCAGAGATGCATGGATCCAGTCTGTGCCCATCAGTGATCTATGGATCCAGTCTGTTCCCATCAGTGATGTCTGCATCCAGTCTGTGCCCATCAGTGAGGTATGGATCCAGTCTGTGCCCATCAGTGATGTATGGACCCAGTCTGTGCACACCAGTGATGTATGGATCCAGTCTGTGCCCATCAGTGATGTATGCATCCAGTCTGTGCCCATCAGTGAGTTATGGATCCAGGCTGTGCACATAAGTGAGGTAGGGATCCAGTCTGTGCCCATCAGTGAGGTATGGATCCAGTCTGTGCCCATCAGTGATGTATGGATCCAATCTGTGCACACCAGTGATGTATGGATCCAGTCTGTGCCCATAAGTGATGTATGCATCCAGTCTGTGCACATCAGTGAGGTATGGATCCAGTCTGTGCCCATCAGTGAGGTATGGATCCAGTCTGTGCCCATCAGTGATGTCTGGATCCAGTCTGTGCCCATCAGTGATGTATGTATCATTTCTGTGCCCATCAGTGATGTATGGATCATTTCTGTGCCCATCAATGATGTCTGCATCCAGGCTGTGCCCATCAGTGATGTATGGATCCAGTCTGTACTCATCAGTGATGCCTGGATCCAGTCTGTGCCCATCAGTGATGTCTGCATTCAGTCTGTGCCCATCAGTGATAGCTGGATCCAGTATGTGCCCATCAGTGATGTCTGGATCCAGTCTGTGCCCATCAGTGATGTATGGATCCAGTCTGTGCCCATCAGTGATGTCTACATCCAGTATTTGCCTATCATTGATGTATAGATCCAGTCTGTGCCCATCAGTGAGATATGGATCCAGTCTGTGCCCATCAGTGATGTATGGACCCAGTCTGTGCACACCAGTGATGTATGGATCCAGTCTGTGCCCGTCAGTGATGTATGCATCCAGTCTGTGCCCATCAGTGAGTCATGGATCCAGGTTGTGCACATAAGTGAGGTAGGGATCCAGTCTGTGCCCATCAGTGAGGTATGGATCCAGTCTGTGCCCATCAGTGATGTATGGATCCAGTCTGTGCACACCAGTGATGTATGGATCCAGTCTGTGCCCATCAATGATTTATGCATCCAGTCTGTGCACATCAGTGAGGTATGGATCCAGTCTGTGCCCATCAGTGATCTATGGATCCAGTCTGTGCCCATCAGTGATGTCTGCATCCAGTCTGTGCCCACCAGTGATGACTGTATCCAGTCTGTGCCCATCAGTGATCTATGGATCCAGTCTGTGTCCATCAGTGATGTCTGCATCCAGTATGTGCCCAGCAGTGATGTCTGGATCCAGTCTGTACCCATCAGTGATGTCTGGATCCAGTCTGTGCCCATCAGTGATCTATGGATCCAGTCTGTGCCCATCAGTGATGTCTGCATCCAGTCTGTGCCCATCAGTGATGTCTGTATCGCAGTCTGTGCCCATCAGAGATGCATGGATCCAGTCTGTGCCCATCAGTGATCTATGGATCCAGTCTGTTCCCATCAGTGATGTCTGCATCCAGTCTGTGCCCATCAGTGAGGTATGGATCCAGTCTGTGCCCATCAGTGATGTATGGACCCAGTCTGTGCACACCAGTGATGTATGGATCCAGTCTGTGCCCATCAGTGATGTATGCATCCAGTCTGTGCCCATCAGTGAGTTATGGATCCAGGCTGTGCACATAAGTGAGGTAGGGATCCAGTCTGTGCCCATCAGTGAGGTATGGATCCAGTCTGTGCCCATCAGTGATGTATGGATCCAATCTGTGCACACCAGTGATGTATGGATCCAGTCTGTGCCCATAAGTGATGTATGCATCCAGTCTGTGCACATCAGTGAGGTATGGATCCAGTCTGTGCCCATCAGTGAGGTATGGATCCAGTCTGTGCCCATCAGTGATGTCTGGATCCAGTCTGTGCCCATCAGTGATGTATGTATCATTTCTGTGCCCATCAGTGATGTATGGATCATTTCTGTGCCCATCAATGATGTCTGCATCCAGGCTGTGCCCATCAGTGATGTATGGATCCAGTCTGTACTCATCAGTGATGCCTGGATCCAGTCTGTGCCCCATCAGTGATGTCTGCATTCAGTCTGTGCCCATCAGTGATAGCTGGATCCAGTATGTGCCCATCAGTGATGTCTGGATCCAGTCTGTGCCCATCAGTGATGTATGGATCCAGTCTGTGCCCATCAGTGATGTCTACATCCAGTATTTGCCTATCATTGATGTATAGATCCAGTCTGTGCCCATCAGTGAGATATGGATCCAGTCTGTGCCCATCAGTGATGTATGGACCCAGTCTGTGCACACCAGTGATGTATGGATCCAGTCTGTGCCCGTCAGTGATGTATGCATCCAGTCTGTGCCCATCAGTGAGTCATGGATCCAGGTTGTGCACATAAGTGAGGTAGGGATCCAGTCTGTGCCCATCAGTGAGGTATGGATCCAGTCTGTGCCCATCAGTGATGTATGGATCCAGTCTGTGCACACCAGTGATGTATGGATCCAGTCTGTGCCCATCAATGATTTATGCATCCAGTCTGTGCACATCAGTGAGGTATGGATCCAGTCTGTGCCCATCAGTGATCTATGGATCCAGTCTGTGCCCATCAGTGATGTCTGCATCCAGTCTGTGCCCACCAGTGATGACTGTATCCAGTCTGTGCCCATCAGTGATCTATGGATCCAGTCTGTGTCCATCAGTGATGTCTGCATCCAGTATGTGCCCAGCAGTGATGTCTGTATCCAGTCTGTGCCCATCAGTGATCTATGGATCCAGTCTGTGCCCTTCAGTGATGTCTGGATCCAGTCTGTGCCGATCGGTGATGTATGGATCTAGTCTGTGCACATCAGTGATGTCTGGATCCAGTCTGTGCCCATCTGTGATGTATGGACCCAGTCTGTACCCATCAGTGATGTCTGGATCCAGTCTGTGCCCATCAGTGATGCCTGGATCCAGTCTGTGCCCATCAGTGATGTCTGCATCCAGTCTGTGCCCATCAGTGATAGCTGGATCCAATCTGTGCCCATCAGTGATGTCTGGATCCAGTCTGTACCCATCAGTGATGTCTGGATCCAGTCTGTGCCCATCAGTGATCTATGGATCCAGTCTGTGCCCATCAGTGATGTCTGCATCCAGTCTGTGCCCACCAGTGATGTCTGTATCACAGTCTGTGCCCATCAGAGATGCATGGATCCAGTCTGTGCCCATCAGTGATCTATGGATCCAGTCTGTTCCCATCAGTGATGTCTGCATCCAGTATGTGCTCATCAGTGATGTCTGTATCCAGTCTGTGCCTATCAGTGATGCATGGATCCATTCTGTGCCCATCAGTGATCTATGGATCCAGTCTGTGCCCTTCACTGATGTCTGGATCCAGTTGTGCCCATCTGTGATGTATGGATCCAGTCTGTGCCCATCTGTGATGTATGGATCCAGTCTGTGCCCATCAGTGATCTATGGATCCAGTCTGTGCACATCAGAGATGTCTGGATCCAGTCTGTGCCCATCAGTGATGCCTGGATTCGGTCTGTGCCCATTGGTGATGTCTGCATCCAGTCTGTGCCCATCAGTGATGTACGGATCAAGTCTGTGCCCATCAGTGATGTCTGGATCCAGTCTTTGCCCATCAGTGATGTCTGGATCCAGCCTGTGCCTATCAATGATGTATGGATCCAGTCCGTGCCCATCAGTGATGTCTGGATCCAGTCTGTGCCCATCAGTGATGTATGGATCAGGTCTGTGCCCATCAGTGATGTCTGCATCCAGTCTGTGCCCATCAGTGATGTCCCGCATCCAGTCTGTGCCCATCAGTGATGTATGGATCCAGTCTGTGCCCATCAGTGATGCCTGGATCCAGTCTGTACCCATCAGTGATGTCTGGATCCAGTCTGTGCCCATCAGTGATGTATGGATCCAGTCTGTGCCCATTAGTGATGTCTGGATGCAGTCTGTGCCCATCCGTGATGTATGGATCAGGTCTGTGCATATCAGTGATGTCTGCATCCAGTCTGTGCCCATCAGTGATGTCTGCATCCAGTCTGTGCCCATCAGTGATGTATGGATCCAGTCTGTGCCCATCAGTGATGTATGGATCCATTCTGTGCCCATTAGTGATGCCTGGATCCAGTCTGTGCACATCAGTGAAGTCTGGATCCAGTCTGGGCCCATCAGTGATGTCTGGACCCAGTCTGTGCCCATCAGTGATGTATGGATCCAGTCTGTACCCATCAGTGTTGTCTGGATCCAGTCTGTGCCAATGAGTGATGTATGGATCTAGTCTGTTCCCATCAGTGATGTCTGGATCCAGTCTGTGCCCTTCAGTGATGTCTGGATCCAGTCTCTTCCCATCAGTGATATATGGATCCAGTCTGTGCCCATCAGTGATGTCTGGATTCAGTCTGTGCCCATCAGTGATGCATGGATACAGTCTGTGCCCATCAGTGATCTATGGATCCAGTCTGTGCCCATCAGTGATGTCTGCATCCAGAATGTGCTCATCAGTGATGTCTGTATCCAGTCTGTGCCCATCAGTGATGCATGGATCCAGTCTGCGCCCATTAGTGATCCATGGATCCAGTCTGTGCCCTTCAGTGAGGTATGGATCCAGTCTGTGCCCATCAGTGATGTCTGGATCCAGTCTGTGCACACCAGTGATGTATGGATCCAGTCTGTGCCCATCAGTGATGTATGCATCCAGTCTGTGCCCATCAGTGATGCATGGATCCAGTCTGTGATCATCAGTGATGTATGGACCCAGTCTGTGCACACCAATGATGTATGGATCCAGTCTGTGCCCATCATTGATGTATGCATCCAGTCTGTGCCCATCAGTGAGGTATGGATCCAGGCTGTGCACATAAGTGAGGTATGGATCCAGTCCGTGCCCATCAGTGAGGTATGGATCCAGTCTGTGCCCATCAGTGATGTATGGATCCAGTCTGTGCACACCAGTGATGTATTGATCCAGTCTGTGCCCATCAGTGATGTATGCATCCAGTCTGTGCCCATCAGTGAGGTATGGATCCAGGCTGTGCACATCAGTGATGCCTGGATCCAGTCTGTGCCCATCAGTGATGTCTGCATCCAGTATGTGCTCATCAGTGATGTCTGTATCCAGTCTGTGCCCATCAGTGATGCATGGATCCATTCTGTGCCCATCAGTGATCTATGGATCCAGTCTGTGCCCTTCACTGATGTCTGGATCCAGTTGTGCCCATCTGTGATGTATGGATCCAGTCTGTGCCCATCAGTGATCTATGGATCCAGTCTGTGCACATCAGAGATGTCTGGATCCAGTCTGTGCCCATCAGTGATGCCTGGATTCGGTCTGTGCCCATTGGTGATGTCTGCATTCAGTCTGTGCCCATCAGTGATGTATGGATCCAGTCTGTGCCCATCAGTGATGTACGGATCAAGTCTGTGCCCATCAGTGATGTCTGGATCCAGTCTTTGCCCATCAGTGATGTCTTGATCCAGGCTGTGCCTATCAATGATGTATGGATCCAGTCCGTGCCCATCAGTGATGTCTGGATCCAGTCCGTGCCCATCAGTGATGTATGGATCAGGTCTGTGCCCATCAGTGATGTCTGCATCCAGTCTGTGCCCATCAGTGATGTCCCGCATCCAGTCTGTGCCCATTAGTGATGTATGGATCCAGTCTGTGCCCATCAATGATGTATGGATCCAGTCTGTACCCATCAGTGATGCCTGGATCCAGTCTGTACCCATCAGTGATGTCTGGATCCAGTCTGTGCCCATCAGTGATGTATGGATCCAGTCTGTGCCCATTAGTGATGTCTGGATGCAGTCTGTGCCCATCCGTGATGTATGGATCAGGTCTGTGCCCATCAGTGATGTCTGCATCCAGTCTGTGCCCATCAGTGATGTATGGATCCAGTCTGTGCCCATCAGTGATGTATGGATCCATTCTGTGCCCATTAGTGATGCCTGGATCCAGTCTGTGCACATCAGTGAAGTCTGGATCCAGTCTGGGCCCATCAGTGATGTCTGGATCCAGTCTGTGCCCATCAGTGATGTATGGATCCAGTCTGTACCCATCAGTGATGTCTGGATCCAGTCTGTGCCAATGAGTGATGTATGGATCTAGTCTGTTCCCATCAGTGATGTCTGGATCCAGTCTGTGCCCTTCAGTGATGTCTGGATCCAGTCTCTTCCCATCAGTGATATATGGATCCAGTCTGTGCCCATCAGTGATGTCTGGATTCAGTCTGTGCCCATCAGTGATGCATGGATACAGTCTGTGCCCATCAGTGATCTATGGATCCAGTCTGTGCCCATCAGTGATGTCTGCATCCAGAATGTGCTCATCAGTGATGTCTGTATCCAGTCTGTGCCCATCAGTGATACATGGATCCAGTCTGTGCCCATTAGTGATCCATGGATCCAGTCTGTGCCCTTCAGTGAGGTATGGATCCAGTCTGTGCCCATCAGTGATGTCTGGATCCAGTCTGTACCCATCAGTGATGCATGAATCCAGTCTGTGCCCATCAGTGATGTATGGATCCAGTCTGTGCTCACCAGTGATGTATCGATCCAGTCTGTGCCCATCTGTGAGGTATGGATCCAGTCTGTGCCCATCAGTGATGTATGGATCCAGTCTGTGCCCATCAGTGATGTCTGGATCCAGTCTGTGCCCATCAGTGATGCATGGATCCAGTCTGTGATCATCAGTGATGTATGGACCCAGTCTGTGCACACCAATGATGTATGGATCCAGTCTTTGCCCATCATTGATGTATGCATCCAGTCTGTGCCCATCAGTGAGGTATGGATCCAGTCTGTGCACATAAGTGAGGTATGGATCCAGTCCGTGCCCATCAGTGAGGTATGGATCCAGTCTGTGCCCATCAGTGATGTATGGATCCAGTCTGTGCACACCAGTGATGTATGGATCCAGTCTGTGCCCATCAGTGATGTATGCATCCAGTCTGTGCCAATCAGTGAGGTATGGATCAAGGCTGTGCACATCAGTGAGGTATGGATCCAGTCTGTGCCCATCAGTGAGGTATGGATCCAGTCCATGCCCATCAGTGAGGTATGGATCCAGTCTGTGCCCATCAGTGATGTCTGGATCCAGTCTGTGCCCATCAGTGATGCCTGGATCCAGTCTGTGCACATCAGTGATGTCTGGATCCGGTCTGTGCCCATCAGTGATGTCTGGATCCAGTCTGTGGCTATCAGTGATGAATGGATCTAGACTGTGCCCATCAGTGATGTCTGGATCCGGTCTGTGCCCATCAGTGATGTCTGGATCCAGTCTGTGGCCATCAGTGATGAATGGATCTAGACTGTGCCCATCAGTGATGTCTGGATCCAGTCTGTGCCCATCAGTGATGTATGGATCTAGTATGTGCCCATCAGTGATGTCTGGATCCAGTCTGTGCCCATCAGTGATGTCTGGATCCAGTCTGTGCCCATAAGTGATATATGGACCCAGTCTGTGCCCACCAGTGATGTCTGGATCCAGTCTGTGCCCATCAGTGATCTATGGATCCAGTCTGTGCCCATCAGTGATGTCTGGATCCAGGCTGTGCCCATTAGTGATGTCTGCATCCAGTCTGTGCCCATCAGTGATATATGGATCCAGTCTGTGCCCATCAGTGATGTCTGGATTCAGTCTGTGCCCATCAGTGATGCATGGATACAGTCTGTGCCCATCAGTGATCTATGGATCCAGTCTGTGCCCATCAGTGATGTCTGGATCCAGTATGTGCTCATCAGTGATGTCTGTATCCAGTCTGTGCCCATCAGTGATGCATGGATCCAGTCTGCACCCATCAGTGATCTATGGATCCAGTCTGTGCCCTTCAGTGAGGTATCGATCCAGTCTGTGCCCATCAGTGATGTCTGGATCCAGTCTGTGCCCATCAGTGATGCATGAATCCAGTCTGTGCCCATCAGTGATGTATGGATCCAGTCGGTGCACACCAGTGATGTATGGATCCAGTCTGTGCCCATCAGTGATGTCTGGATCCAGTCTGGGCCCATCAGTGATGTCTGGATCCAGTCTGTGCCCATCAGTGATGCCTGGATCCAGTCTGTGCCCATCAGTGATGTCTGCATTCAGTCTGTGCCCATCAGTGATAGCTGGATCCAGTATGTGCCCATCAGTGATGTCTGGATCCAGTCTGTGCCCATCAGTGATGTATGGATCCAGTCTGTGCCCATCAGTGATGTCTACATCCAGTATTTGCCTATCATTGATGTATAGATCCAGTCTGTGCCCATCAGTGAGATATGGATCCAGTCTGTGCCCATCAGTGATGTATGGACCCAGTCTGTGCACACCAGTGATGTATGGATCCAGTCTGTGCCCGTCAGTGATGTATGCATCCAGTCTGTGCCCATCAGTGAGTCATGGATCCAGGTTGTGCACATAAGTGAGGTAGGGATCCAGTCTGTGCCCATCAGTGAGGTATGGATCCAGTCTGTGCCCATCAGTGATGTATGGATCCAGTCTGTGCACAACAGTGATGTATGGATCCAGTCTGTGCCCATCAGTGATTTATGCATCCAGTCTGTGCACATCAGTGAGGTATGGATCCAGTCTGTGCCCATCAGTGATCTATGGATCCAGTCTGTGCCCATCAGTGATGTCTGCATCCAGTCTGTGCCCACCAGTGATGACTGTATCCAGTCTGTGCCGATCAGTGATCTATGGATCCAGTCTGTGTCCATCAGTGATGTCTGCATCCAGTATGTGCCCAGCAGTGATGTCTGTATCCAGTCTGTGCCCATCAGTGATCTATGGATCCAGTCTGTGCCCATCAGTGATGTCTGCATCCAGTATGTGCTCATCAGTGATGTCTGTATCCAGTCTGTGCCCATCAGTGATGCATGGATCCAGTCTGCACCCATCAGTGATCTATGGATCCAGTCTGTGCCCTTCAGTGAGGTATCGATCCAGTCTGTGCCCATCAGTGATGTCTGGATCCGGTGTGTGCCCATCAGTGATGCATGAATCCAGTCTGTGCCCATTAGTGATGTATGGATCCAGTCGGTGCACACCAGTGATGTATGGATCCAGTCTGTGCCCATCTGTGATGTCTGGATCCAGTCTGGGCCCATCAGTGATGTCTGGATCCAGTCTGTGCCCATCAGTGATGCCTGGATCCAGTCTGTGCCCATCAGTGATGTCTGCATCCAGTATGTGCTCATCAGTGATGTCTGTATCAAGTCTGTGCCCATCAGTGATGCATGGATCCATTCTGTGCCCATCAGTGATCTATGGATCCAGTCTGTGCCCTTCACTGATGTCTGGATCCAGTTGTGCCCATCTGTGATGTATGGATCCAGTCTGTGCCCATCAGTGATCTATGGATCCAGTCTGTGCACATCAGAGATGTCTGGATCCAGTCTGTGCCCATCAGTGATGCCTGGATTCGGTCTGTGCCCATTGGTAATGTCTGCATTCAGTCTGTGCCCATCAGTGATGTATGGATCCAGTCTGTGCCCATCAGTGATGTACGGATCAAGTCTGTGCCCATCAGTGATGTCTGGATCCAGTCTTTGCCCATCAGTGATGTCTGGATACAGCCTGTGCCTATCAATGATGTATGGATCCAGTCCGTGCCCATCAGTGATGTCTGGATCCAGTCTGTGCCCATCAGTGATGTATGGATCAGGTCTGTGCCCATCAGTGATCCATGGATCCAGTCTGTGCCCTTCAGTGAGGTATGGATCCAGTCTGTGCCCATCAGTGATGTCTGGATCCAGTCTGTACCCATCAGTGATGCATGAATCCAGTATGTGCCCATCAGTGATGTATGGATCCAGTCTGTGCATACCAGTGATGTATCGATCCAGTCTGTGCCCATCTGTGAGGTATGGATCCAGTCTGTGCCCATCAGTGATGTATGGATCCAGTCTGTGTCCATCAGTGATGTCTGGATCCAGTCTGTGCCCATCAGTGATGCATGGATCCAGTCTGTGATCATCAGTGATGTATGGACCCAGTCTGTGCACACCAATGATGTATGGATCCAGTCTGTGCCCATCATTGATGTATGCATCCAGTCTGTGCCCATCAGTGAGGTATGGATCCAGGCTGTGCACATAAGTGAGGTATGGATCCAGTCCGTGCCCATCAGTGAGGTATGGATCCAGTCTGTGCCCATCAGTGATGTATGGATCCAGTCTGTGCACACCAGTGATGTATGGATCCAGTCTGTGCCCATCAGTGATGTATGCATCCAGTCTGTGCCCATCAGTGAGGTATGGATCCAGGCTGTGCACATCAGTGATGTCTGGATCCAGTCTGTGCCCTTCAGTGATGTCTGGATCCAGTCTCTTCCCATCAGTGATATATGGATCCAGTCTGTGCCCATCAGTGATGTTTGGATTCAGTCTGTGCCCATCAGTGATGCATGGATACAGTCTGTGCCCATCAGTGATCTATGGATCCAGTCTGTGCCCATCAGTGATGTCTGCATCCAAAATGTGCTCATCAGTGATGTCTGTATCCAGTCTGTGCCCATCAGTGATGCATGGATCCAGTCTGCGCCCATTAGTGATCCATGGATCCAGTCTGTGCCCTTCAGTGAGGTATGGATCCAGTCTGTGCCCATCAGTGATGTCTGGATCCAGTCTGTACCCATCAGTGATGCATGAATCCAGTCTGTGCCCATCAGTGATGTATGGATCCAGTCTGTGCACACCAGTGATGTATCAATCCAGTCTGTGCCCATCTGTGAGGTATGGATCCAGTCTGTGCCCATCAGTGATGTATGGATCCAGTCTGTGCCCATCAGTGATGTCTGGATCCAGTCTGTGCCCATCAGTGATGCATGGATCCAGTCTGTGATCATCAGTGATGTATGGACCCAGTCTGTGCACACCAATGATGTATGGATCCAGTCTGTGCCCATCATTGATGTATGCATCCAGTCTGTGCCCATCAGTGAGGTATGGATCCAGGCTGTGCACATAAGTGAGGTATGGATCCAGTCCGTGCCCATCAGTGAGGTATGGATCCAGTCTGTGCCCATCAGTGATGTATGGATCCAGTCTGTGCACACCAGTGATGTATGGATCCAGTCTGTGCCCATCAGTGATGTATGCATCCAGTCTGTGCCCATCAGTGAGGTATGGATCCAGGCTGTGCACATCAGTGAGGTATGGATCCAGTCTGTGCCCATCAGTGAGGTATGAATCCAGTCCATGCCCATCAGTGAGGTATGGATCCAGTCTGTGCCCATCAGTGATGTCTGGATCCAGTCTGTGCCCATCAGTGATGCCTGGATCCAGTCTGTGCACATCAGTGATGTCTGGATCCAGTCTGTCCCCATCAGTGATGTCTGGATCCAGTCTGTGGCCATCAGTGATGAATGGATCTAGACTGTGCCCATCAGTGATGTCTGGATCCGGTCTGTGCCCATCAGTGATGTCTGGATCCAGTCTGTGGCCATCAGTGATGAATGGATCTAGACTGTGCCCATCAGTGATGTCTGGATCCAGTCTGTGCCCATCAGTGATGTATGGATCTAGTATGTGCCCATCAGTGATGTCTGGATCCAGTCTGTGCCCATAAGTGATATATGGACCCAGTCTATGCCCACCAGTGATGTCTGGATCCAGTCTGTGCCCATCAGTGATCTATGGATCCAGTCTGTGCCCATCAGTGATGTCTGGATCCAGTCTGTGCCCATTAGTGATGTCTGCATCCAGTCTGTGCCCATCAGTGATATATGGATCCAGTCTGTGCCCATCAGTGATGTCTGGATTCAGTCTGTGCCCATCAGTGATGCATGGATACAGTCTGTGCCCATCAGTGATCTATGGATCCAGTCTGTGCCCATCAGTGATCTATGGATCCAGTCTGTGCCCATCAGTGATGTCTGCATCCAGTATGTGCTCATCATTGATGTCTGTATCCAGTCTGTGCCCATCAGTGATGCATGGATCCAGTCTGTGCCCATCAGTGATCTATGGATCCAGTCTGTGCCCTTCAGTGAGGTATCGATCCAGTCTGTGCCCATCAGTGATGTCTGGATCCAGTCTGTGCCCATCAGTGATGCATGAATCCAGTCTGTGCCCATCAGTGATGTATGGATCCAGTCTGTGCACACCAGTGATGTATGGATCCAGTCTGTGCCCATCAGTGATGTTTGGATCCAGTCTGTACTCATCAGTGATGTCTGGATCCAGTCTGTGCCCATCAGTGATGCCTGGATCCAGTCTGTGCCCATCAGTGATGACTGTATCCAGTCTGTGCCCATCAGTGATGCATGGATCCATTCTGTGCCCATCAGTGATCTATGGATCCAGTCTGTGCCCTTCACTGATGTCTGGATCCAGTTGTGCCCATCTGTGATGTATGGATCCAGTCTGTGCCCATCAGTGATCTATGGATCCAGTCTGTGCACATCAGAAATGTCTGGATCCAGTCTGTGCCCATCAGTGATGCCTGGATTCGGTCTGTGCCCATTGGTGATGTCTGCATTCAGTCTGTGCCCATCAGTGATGTATGGATCCAGCCTGTGCCTATCAATGATGTATGGATCCAGTCCGTGCCCATCAGTGATGTCTGGATCCAGTCTGTGCCCATCAGTGATGTATGGATCAGGTCTGTGCCCATCAGTGATGTCTGCATCCAGTCTGTGCCCATCAGTGATGTCCCGCATCCAGTCTGTGCCCATCAGTGATGTATGGATCCAGTCTGTGCCCACCAGTGATGTCTGGATCCAGTCTGTGCCCATCAGTGATCTATGGATCCAGTCTGTGCCCATCAGTGATGTCTGGATCCAGTCTGTGCCCATTAGTGATGTCTGCATCCAGTCTGTGCCCATCAGTGATATATGGATCCAGTCTGTGCCCATCAGTGATGTATGGATCCAGTCTGTGCCCATCAGTGATGTCTGCATCCAGTATGTGCTCATCATTGATGTCTGTATCCAGTCTGTGCCCATCAGTGATGCACGGATCCAGTCTGTGCCCATCAGTGATGTCTGGATCCAGTCTGTGCCCATCAGTGATGTATGGATCCAGTCTGTGCACACCAGTGATGTATGGATCCAGTCTGTGCCCATCAGTGATGTATGGATCCAGTCTGTACTCATCAGTGATGTCTGGATCCAGTCTGTGCCCATCAGTGATGCCTGGATCCAGTCTGTGCCCATCAGTGATGTCTGCATCCAGTCTGTGCCCATCAGTGATGACTGTATCCAGTCTGTGCCCATCAGTGATGCATGGATCCATTCTGTGCCCATCAGTGATCTATGGATCCAGTCTGTGCCCTTCACTGATGTCTGGATCCAGTTGTGCCCATCTGTGATGTATGGATCCAGTCTGTGCCCATCAGTGATCTATGGATCCAGTCTGTGCACATCAGAAATGTCTGGATCCAGTCTGTGCCCATCAGTGATGCCTGGATTCGGTCTGTGCCCATTGGTGATGTCTGCATTCAGTCTGTGCCCATCAGTGATGTATGGATCCAGTCTGTGCCCATCAGTGATGTACGGATCCAGTCTGTGCCCATCAGTGATGTACGGATCAAGTCTGTGCCCATCAGTGATGTCTGGATCCAGTCTTTGCCCATCAGTGATGTATGGATCCAGCCTGTGTCTATCAATGATGTATGGATCCAGTCCGTGCCCATCAGTGATGTCTGGATCCAGTCTGTGCCCATCAGTGATGTATGGATCAGGTCTGTGCCCATCAGTGATGTCTGCATCCAGTCTGTGCCCATCAGTGATGTCCCGCATCCAGTCTGTGCCCATCAGTGATGTATGGATCCAGTCTGTGCCCACCAGTGATGTCTGGATCCAGTCTGTGCCCATCAGTGATCTATGGATCCAGTCTGTGCCCATCAGTGATGTCTGGATCCAGTCTGTGCCCATTAGTGATGTCTGCATCCAGTCTGTGCCCATCAGTGATATATGGATCCAGTCTGTGCCCATCAGTGATGTCTGCATCCAGTCTGTGCCCATCAGTGATATATGGATCCAGTCTGTGCCCATCAGTGATGTATGGATCCAGTCTGTGCCCATCAATGATGTATGGATCCAGTCTGTACCCATCAGTGATGCCTGGATCCAGTCTGTACCCATCAGTGATGTCTGGATCCAGTCTGTGCCCATCAGTGATGTATGGATCCAGTCTGTGCCCATTAGTGATGTCTGGATGCAGTCTGTGCCCATCAGTGATGTATGGATCAGGTCTGTGCCCATCAGTGATGTCTGCATCCAGTCTGTGCCCATCAGTGATGTATGGATCCAGTCTGTGCCCATCAGTGATGTATGGATCCATTCTGTGCCCATTAGTGATGCCTGGATCCAGTCTGTGCACATCAGTGAAGTCTGGATCCAGTCTGGGCCCATCAGTGATGTCTGGATCCAGTCTGTGCCCATCAGTGATGTATGGATCCAGTCTGTACCCATCAGTGATGCCTTGATCCAGTCTGTGCCAATCAGTGATGTATGGATCTAGTCTGTTCCCATCAGTGATGTCTGGATCCAGTCTGTGCCCTTCAGTGATGTCTGGATCCAGTCTCTTCCCATCAGTGATATATGGATCCAGTCTGTGCCCATCAGTGATGTCTGGATTCAGTCTGTGCCCATCAGTGATGCATGGATACAGTCTGTGCCCATCAGTGATCTATGGATCCAGTCTGTGCCCAACAGTGATGTCTGCATCCAGAATGTGCTCATCAGTGATGTCTGTATCCAGTCTGTGCCCATCAGTGATGTATGCATCCAGTCTGTGCCCATCAGTGAGGTATGGATCCAGGCTGTGCACATCAGTGAGGTATGGATCCAGTCTGTGCCCATAAGTGAGGTATGGATCCAGTCCATGCCCATCAGTGAGGTATGGATCCAGTCTGTGCCCATCAGTGATGTATGCATCCAGTCTGTGCACATCAGTGAGGTATGGATCCAGTCTGTGTCCATCAGTGAGGTATGGATCCAGTCTGTGCCCATCAGTGATGTCTGGATCCAGTCTGTGCCCATCAGTGATGTATGGATCATTTCTGTGCCCATCAGTGATGTATGGATCATTTCTGTGCCCATCAATGATGTCTGCATCCAGTCTGTGCCCATCAGTGATGTATGGATCCAGTCTGTACTCATCAGTGATGTCTGGATCCAGTCTGTGCCCATCAGTGATGCCTGGATCCAGTCTGTGCCCATCAGTGATGTCTGCATTCAGTCTGTGCCCATCAGTGATAGCTGGATCCAGTATGTGCCCATCAGTGATGTCTGGATCCAGTCTGTGCCCATCAGTGATGTCTACATCCAGTATTTGCCTATCATTGATGTATAGATCCAGTCTGTGCCCATCAGTGAGATATGGATCCAGTCTGTGCCCATCAGTGATGTATGGACTCAGTCTGTGCACACCAGTGATGTATGGATCCAGTCTGTGCCCATCAGTGATGTATGCATCCAGTCTGTGCCCATCAGTGAGTTATGGATCCAGGTTGTGCACATAAGTGAGTTAGGGATCCAGTCTGTGCCCATCAGTGAGGTATGGATCCAGTCTGTGCCCATCAGTGATGTATGGATCCAGTCTGTGCACACCAGTGATGTATGGATCCAGTCTGTGCCCATCAGTGATTTATGCTTCCAGTCTGTGCACATCAGTGATCTATGGATCCAGTCTGTGCCCATCAGTGATGTCTGGATCCAGTCTGTGCCCATCAGTGATCTATCGATCCAGTCTGTGCCCATCAGTGATGTCTGCATCCAGGATGTGCTCATCAGTGATGTCTGTATCCAGTCTGTGCCCGTCAGTGATGCATGGATCCAGTCTGTGCCCATCAGTGATCTATGGATCCAGTCTGTGCCCTTCAGTGAGGTATCGATCCAGTCTGTGCCCATCAGTGATGTCTGGATCCAGTCTGTGCCCATCAGTGATGCATGAATCCAGTCTGTGCCCATCAGTGATGTATGGATCCAGTCTGTACTGATCAGTGATGTCTGGATCCAGTCTGTGCCCATCAGTGATGCCTGGATCCAGTCTGTGCCCATCAGTGATGTCTACATTCAGTATGTGCCCATCAGTGATAGCTGGATCCAGTATGTGCCCATCAGGATGTCTGGATCCAGTCTGTGCCCATCAGTGATGTATGGATCCAGTCTGTGCCCATCAGTGATGCATGGATCCAATCTGTGCTCATCAGTGATGTATGCATCCAGTCTGTGCCCATCAGTGAGTTATGGATCCAGTCTGTGCCCATCAGTGATGTATGGACCCAGTCTGTGCACACCAGTGATGTATGGATCCAGTCTGTGCCCATCAGTGATGTATGCATCCAGTCTGTGCCCATCAGTGAGTTATGGATCCAGGCTGTGCACATAAGTGAGGTAGGGATCCAGTCTGTGCCCATCAGTGAGGTATGGATCCAGTCTGTGCCCATCAGTGATGTATGGATCCAGTCTGTGCACACCAGTGATGTATGGATCCAGTCTGTGCCCATAAGTGATGTATGCATCCAGTCTGTGCCCATCAGTGAGTTATGGATCCAGGCTGTGCACATAAGTGAGGTAGGGATCCAGTCTGTGCCCATCAGTGAGGTATGGATCCAGTCTGTGCCCATCAGTGATGTATGGACCCAGTCTGTGCACACCAGTGATGTATGGATCCAGTCTGTGCCCATCAGTGATGTATGCATCCAGTCTGTGCCCATCAGTGAGTTATGGATCCAGGCTGTGCACATAAGTGAGGTAGGGATCCAGTCTGTGCCCATCAGTGAGGTATGGATCCAGTCTGTGCCCATCAGTGATGTATGGATCCAGTCTGTGCACACCAGTGATGTATGGATCCAGTCTGTGCCCATAAGTGATGTATGCATCCAGTCTGTGCACATCAGTGAGGTATGGATCCAGTCTGTGCCCATCAGTGAGGTATGGATCCAGTCTGTGCCCATCAGTGATGTCTGGATCCAGTCTGTGCCCATCAGTGATGTATGGATCATTTCTGTGCCCATCAGTGATGTATGGATCATTTCTGTGCCCATCAATGATGTCTGCATCCAGTCTGTGCCCATCAGTGATGTATGGATCCAGTCTGTACTCATCAGTGATGCCTGGATCCAGTCTGTGCCCATCAGTGATGTCTGCATTCATTCTGTGCCCATCAGTGATAGCTGGATCCAGTATGTGCCCATCAGTGATGTCTGGATCCAGTCTGTGCCCATCAGTGATGTATGGATCCAGTCTGTGCCCATCAGTGATGTCTACATCCAGTATTTGCCTATCATTGATGTATAGATCCAGTCTGTGCCCATCAGTGAGATATGGATCCAGTCTGTGCACACCAGTGATGTATGGATCCAGTCTGTGCCCGTCAGTGATGTATGCATCCAGTCTGTGCCCATCAGTGAGTCATGGATCCAGGTTGTGCACATAAGTGAGGTAGGGATCCAGTCTGTGCCCATCAGTGAGGTATGGATCCAGTATGTGCCCATCAGTGATGTATGGATCCAGTCTGTGCACACCAGTGATGTATGGATCCAGTCTGTGCCCATCAGTGATTTATGCATCCAGTCTGTGCACATCAGTGAGGTATGGATCCAGTCTGTGCCCATCAGTGATCTATGGATCCAGTCTGTGCCCATCAGTGATGTCTGCATCCAGTCTGTGCCCACCAGTGATGACTGTATCCAGTCTGTGCCCATCAGTGATCTATGGATCCAGTCTGTGTCCATCAGTGATGTCTGCATCCAGTATGTGCCCAGCAGTGAT
Organism: Ambystoma mexicanum; assembly: GCF_040938575.1. Classification (NCBI taxonomy): domain Eukaryota; kingdom Metazoa; phylum Chordata; class Amphibia; order Caudata; family Ambystomatidae; genus Ambystoma; species Ambystoma mexicanum. The sequence continues at coordinate 1,346,620,765 of NC_090933.1, read as the reverse complement.
GTCTGTATCCAGTCTGTGCCCATCAGTGATCTATGAATCCAGTCTGTGCCCTTCAGTGATGTCTGGATCCAGTCTGTGCCGATCGGTGATGTATGGATCTAGTCTGTGCACATCTGTGATGTATGGATCCAGTCTGTACCCATCAGTGATGTCTGGATCCAGTCCGTGCCCATCAGTGATGCCTGGATCCAGTCTGTGCCCATCAGTGATGTCTGCATCCAGTCTGTGCCCATCAGTGATAGCTGGATCCAATCTGTGCCCATCAGTGATGTCTGGATCCAGTCTGTACCCATCAGTGATGTCTGGATCCAGTCTGTGCCCATCAGTGATCTATGGATCCAGTCTGTGCCCATCAGTGATGTCTGCATCCAGTCTGTGCCCACCAGTGATGTCTGTATCGCAGTCTGTGCCCATCAGAGATGCATGGATCCAGTCTGTGCCCATCAGTGATCTATGGATCCAGTCTGTTCCCATCAGTGATGTCTGCATCCAGTCTGTGCCCATCAGTGAGGTATGGATCCAGTCTGTGCCCATCAGTGATGTATGGACCCAGTCTGTGCACACCAGTGATGTATGGATCCAGTCTGTGCCCATCAGTGATGTATGCATCCAGTCTGTGCCCATCAGTGAGTTATGGATCCAGGCTGTGCACATAAGTGAGGTAGGGATCCAGTCTGTGCCCATCAGTGAGGTATGGATCCAGTCTGTGCCCATCAGTGATGTATGGATCCAGTCTGTGCACACCAGTGGTGTATGGATCCAGTCTGTGCCCATAAGTGATGTATGCATCCAGTCTGTGCACATCAGTGAGGTATGGATCCAGTCTGTGCCCATCAGTGAGGTATGGATCCAGGCTGTCCCCATCAGTGATGTCTGGATCCAGTCTGTGCCCATCAGTGATGTATGGATCATTTCTGTGCCCATCAGTGATGTATGGATCATTTCTGTGCCCATCAATGATGTCTGCATCCAGTCTGTGCCCATCAGTGATGTATGGATCCAGTCTGTACTCATCAGTGATGCCTGGATCCAGTCTGTGCCCATCAGTGATGTCTGCATTCAGTCTGTGCCCATCAGTGATAGCTGGATCCAGTATGTGCCCATCAGTGATGTCTGGATCCAGTCTGTGCCCATCAGTGATGTATGGATCCAGTCCGTGCCCATCAGTGATGTCTACATCCAGTATTTGCCTATCATTGATGTATAGATCCAGTCTGTGCCCATCAGTGAGATATGGATCCAGTCTGTGCCCATCAGTGATGTATGGACCCAGTCTGTGCACACCAGTGATGTATGGATCCAGTCTGTGCCCGTCAGTGATGTATGCATCCAGTCTGTGCCCATCAGTGAGTCATGGATCCAGGTTGTGCACATAAGTGAGGTAGGGATCCAGTCTGTGCCCATCAGTGAGGTATGGATCCAGTCTGTGCTCATCAGTGATGTATGGATCCAGTCTGTGCACACCAGTGATGTATGGATCCAGTCTGTGCCCATCAGTGATTTATGCATCCAGTCTGTGCACATCAGTGAGGTATGGATCCAGTCTGTGCCCATCAGTGATCTATGGATCCAGTCTGTGCCCATCAGTGATGTCTGCATCCAGTCTGTGCCCACCAGTGATGACTGTATCCAGTCTGTGCCCATCAGTGATCTATGGATCCAGTCTGTGTCCATCAGTGATGTCTGCATCCAGTATGTGCCCAGCAGTGATGTCTGTATCCAGTCTGTGCCCATCAGTGATCTATGGATCCAGTCTGTGCCCTTCAGTGATGTCTGGATCCAGTCTGTGCCGATCGGTGATGTATGGATCTAGTCTGTGCACATCAGTGATGTCTGGATCCAGTCTGTGCCCATCTGTGATGTATGGATCCAGTCTGTACCCATCAGTGATGTCTGGATCCAGTCTGTGCCCATCAGTGATGCCTGAATCCAGTCTGTGCCCATCAGTGATCTCTGCATCCAGTCTGTGCCCATCAGTGATAGCTGGATCCAATCTGTGCCCATCAGTGATGTCTGGATCCAGTCTGTACCCATCAGTGATGTCTGGATCCAGTCTGTGCCCATCAGTGATCTATGGATCCAGTCTGTGCCCATCAGTGATGTCTGCATCCAGTCTGTGCCCACCAGTGATGTCTGTATCGCAGTCTGTGCCCATCAGAGATGCATGGATCCAGTCTGTGCCCATCAGTGATCTATGGATCCAGTCTGTTCCCATCAGTGATGTCTGCATCCAGTATGTGCTCATCAGTGATGTCTGTATCCAGTCTGTGCCTATCAGTGATGCATGGATCCATTCTGTGCCCATCAGTGATCTATGGATCCAGTCTGTGTCCTTCACTGATGTCTGGATCCAGTTGTGCCCATCTGTGATGTATGGATCCAGTCTGTGCCCATCTGTGATGTATGGATCCAGTCTGTGCCGATCAGTGATCTATGGATCCAGTCTGTGCACATCAGAGATGTCTGGATCCAGTCTGTGCCCATCAGTGATGCCTGGATTCGGTCTGTGCCCATTGGTGATGTCTGCATTCAGTCTGTGCCCATCAGTGATGTATGGATCCAGTCTGTGCCCATCAGTGATGTACGGATCAAGTCTGTGCCCATCAGTGATGTCTGGATCCAGTCTTTGCCCATCAGTGATGTCTGGATCCAGCCTGTGCCTATCAATGATGTATGGATCCAGTCCGTGCCCATCAGTGATGTCTGGATCCAGTCTGTGCCCATCAGTGATGTATGGATCAGGTCTGTGCCCATCAGTGATGTCTGCATCCAGTCTGTGCCCATCAGTGATGTCCCGCATCCAGTCTGTGCCCATCAGTGATGTATGGATCCAGTCTGTGCCCATCAATGATGTATGGATCCAGTCTGTACCCATCAGTGATGCCTGGATCCAGTCTGTACCCATCAGTGATGTCTGGATCCAGTCTGTGCCCATCAGTGATGTATGGATCCAGTCTGTGCCCATTAGTGATGTCTGGATGCAGTCTGTGCCCATCCGTGATGTATGGATCAGGTCTGTGCCCATCAGTGATGTCTGCATCCAGTCTGTGCCCATCAGTGATGTCTGCATCCAGTCTGTGCCCATCAGTGATGTATGGATCCAGTCTGTGCCCATCAGTGATGTATGGATCCATTCTGTGCCCATTAGTGATGCCTGGATCCAGTCTGTGCACATCAGTGAAGTCTGGATCCAGTCTGGGCCCATCAGTGATGTCTGGACCCAGTCTGTGCCCATCAGTGATGTATGGATCCAGTCTGTACCCATCAGTGATGTCTGGATCCAGTCTGTGCCAATGAGTGATGTATGGATCTAGTCTGTTCCCATCAGTGATGTCTGGATCCAGTCTGTGCCCTTCAGTGATGTCTGGATACAGTCTGTGCCCATCAGTGATCTATGGATCCAGTCTGTGCCCATCAGTGATGTCTGCATCCAGAATGTGCTCATCAGTGATGTCTGTATCCAGTCTGTGCTCATCAGTGATGTCTGTATCCAGTCTGTGCACATCAGTGATGCATGGATCCAGTCTGCGCCCATTAGTGATCCATGGATCCAGTTTGTGCCCTTCAGTGAGGTATGGATCCAGTCTGTGCCCATCAGTGATGTCTGGATCCAGTCTGTACCCATCAGTGATGCATGAATCCAGTCTGTGCCCATCAGTGATGTATGGATCCAGTCTGTGCACACCAGTGATGTATCGATCCAGTCTGTGCCCATCTGTGAGGTATGGATCCAGTCTGTGCCCATCAGTGATGTATGGATCCAGTCTGTGCCCATCAGTGATGTCTGGATCCAGTCTGTGCCCATCAGTGATGCATGGATCCAGTCTGTGATCATCAGTGATGTATGGACCCAGTCTGTGCACACCAATGATGTATGGATCCAGTCTGTGCCCATCATTGATGTATGCATCCAGTCTGTGCCCATCAGTGAGGTATGGATCCAGGCTGTGCACATAAGTGAGGTATGGATCCAGTCCGTGCCCATCAGTGAGGTATGGATCCAGTCTGTGCCCATCAGTGATGTATGGATCCAGTCTGTGCACACCAGTGATGTATGGATCCAGTCTGTGCCCATCAGTGATGTATGCATCCAGTCTGTGCCCATCAGTGAGGTATGGATCCAGGCTGTGCCCATCAGTGATGCCTGGATCCAGTCTGTGCCCATCAGTGACGTCTGCATCCAGTATGTGCTCATCAGCGATGTCTGTATCCAGTCTGTGCCCATCAGTGATGCATGGATCCATTCTGTGCACATCAGAGATGTCTGGATCCAGTCTGTGCCCATCAGTGATGCCTGGATTTGGTCTGTGCCCATTGGTGATGTCTGCATTCAGTCTGTGCCCATCAGTGATGTATGGATACAGTCTGTGCCCATCAGTGATGTACGGATCAAGTCTGTGCCCATCAGTGATGTCTGGATCCAGTCTTTGCCCATCAGTGATGTCTGGATCCAGCCTGTGCCTATCAATGATGTATGGATCCAGTCCGTGCCCATCAGTGATGTCTGGATCCAGTCTGTGCCCATCAGTGATGTATGGATCAGGTCTGTGCCCATCAGTGATGTCTGCATCCAGTCTGTGCCCATCAGTGATGTCCCGTATCCAGTCTGTGCCCATCAGTGATGTATGGATCCAGTCTGTGCCCATCAATGATGTATGGATCCAGTCTGTACCCATCAGTGATGCCTGGATCCAGTCTGTACCCATCAGTGATGCCTGGATCCAGTCTGTACCCATCAGTGATGTCTGGATCCAGTCTGTGCCCATCAGTGATGTATGGATCCAGTCTGTGCCCATTAGTGATGTCTGGATGCAGTCTGTGCCCATCCGTGATGTATGGATCAGGTCTGTGCCCATCAGTGATGTATGGATCCAGTCTGTGCCCATCAGTGATGTATGGATCCATTCTGTGCCCATTAGTGATGCCTGGATCCAGTCTGTTCACATCAGTGAAGTCTGGATCCAGTCTGGGCCCATCAGTGATGTCTGGATCCAGTCTGTGCCCATCAGTGATGTATGGATCCAGTCTGTACCCATCAGTGATGTCTGGATCCAGTCTGTGCCAATGAGTGATGTATGGATCTAGTCTGTTCCCATCAGTGATGTCTGGATCCAGTCTGTGCCCTTCAGTGATGTCTGGATCCAGTCTCTTCCCATCAGTGATATATGGATCCAGTCTGTGCCCATCAGTGATGTCTGGATTCAGTCTGTGCCCATCAGTGATGCATGGATACAGTCTGTGCCCATCAGTGATCTATGGATCCAGTCTGTGCCCATCAGTGATGTCTGCATCCAGAATGTGCTCATCAGTGATGTCTGTATCCAGTCTGTGCCCATCAGTGATACATGGATCCAGTCTGCGCCCATTAGTGATCCATGGATCCAGTCTGTGCCCTTCAGTGAGGTATGGATCCAGTCTGTGCCCATCAGTGATGTCTGGATCCAGTCTGTACCCATCAGTGATGCATGAATCCAGTCTGTGCCCATCAGTGATGTATGGATCCAGTCTGTGCTCACCAGTGATGTATCGATCCAGTCTGTGCCCATCTGTGAGGTATGGATCCAGTCTGTGCCCATCAGTGATGTATGGATCCAGTCTGTGCCCATCAGTGATGTCTGGATCCAGTCTGTGCCCATCAGTGATGCATGGATCCAGTCTGTGATCATCAGTGATGTATGGACCCAGTCTGTGCACACCAATGATGTATGGATCCAGTCTGTGCCCATCATTGATGTATGCATCCAGTCTGTGCCCATCAGTGAGGTATGGATCCAGGCTGTGCACATAAGTGAGGTATGGATCCAGTCCGTGCCCATCAGTGAGGTATGGATCCAGTCTGTGCCCATCAGTGATGTATGGATCCAGTCTGTGCCCATCAGTGATGTATGCATCCAGTCTGTGCCCATCAGTGAGGCATGGATCCAGGCTGTGCACCTCAGTGAGGTATGGATCCAGTCTGTGCCCATCAGTGAGGTATGGATCCAGTCCATGCCCATCAGTGAGGTATGGATCCAGTCTGTGCCCACCAGTGATGTCTGGATCCAGTCTGTGCCCATCAGTGATGCCTGGATCCAGTCTGTGCACATCAGTGATGTCTGGATCCGGTCTGTGCCCATCAGTGATGTCTGGATCCAGTATGTGGCTATCAGTGATGAATGGATCTAGACCGTGCCCATCAGTGATGTCTGGATCTGGTCTGTGCCCATCAGTGATGTCTGGATCCAGTCTGTGGCCATCAGTGATGAATGGATCTAGACTGTGCCCATCAGTGATGTCTGGATCCAGTCTGTGCCCATCAGTGATGTATGGATCTAGTATGTGCCCATCAGTGATGTCTGGATCCAGTCTGTGCCCATCAGTGATGTCTGGATCCAGTCTGTGCCCATAAGTGATATATGGACCCAGTCTGTGCCCACCAGTGATGTATGGACCATTTCTGTGCCCATCAATGATGTCTGCATTCAGTCTGTGCCCATCAGTGATGTATGGATCCATTCTGTGGCCATCAGTGAAGCCTGGATCCAGTCTGTGCACATCAGTGATGTCTGGATCCAGTCTGTGTCCATCAGTGATGTCTGGATCCAGTCTGTGGCCATCAGTGATGAATGGATCCAGTCTGTGCACATCAGTGATGTCTGGATCCAGTCTGTGCGCATCAGTGATTCATGGATCCAGCCTGTACCCATCAGTGATGTCTGGATCCAGTCTGTGCCTATCAGTGATGTATGGATCCAGTCTGTGCCCATTAGTGATGTCTGGATGCAGTATGTGCCCATCAGTGATGTATGGATCAGGTCTGTGCCCATCAGTGATGTCTGCATCCAGTCTGTGCCCATCAGTGATGTATGGATCCAGTCTGTGCCCATCAGTGATGTAGGGATCCATTCTGTGCCCATCAGTGATGCCTGGATCCAGTCTGTGCACATCAGTGATGTCTGGATCCAGTCTGGGCCCATCAGTGATGTCTGGATCCAGTCTGTGCCCATCAGTGATGTATGGATCCAGTATGTACCCATCAGTGATGTCTGGATCCAGTCTGTGCCGATCAGTGATGTATAGATCCATTCTGTGCCCATCAGTGATGCCTGGATCCAGTCTGTGCACATCAGTGATGTCTGGATCCAGTCTGGGCCCATCAGTGATGCATGGATCCAGTCTGTGCACATCAGTGATGTATGGATCCAGTCTGTGCACACCAGTGATGTATGGATCCAGTCTGTGCCCATCAGTGATGTATGCATCCAGTCTGTGCCCATCAGTGAGGTATGAATCCAGTCTGTGCCCATCAGTGATGTCTACATCCAGTATTTGCCCATCATTGATGTATGGATCCAGTCTGTGCCCATCAGTGATGTCTGGATCCAGTCTGTGCCCATCAGTGATGCATGGATCCAGTCTGTGCACATCAGTGATGTATGGATCCAGGCTGTGCACACCAGTGATGTATGGATCCAGTCTGTGCCCATCAGTGATGTATGGATCCAATCTGTGCACACCAGTGATGTATGGATCCATTCCGTGCCCATCAGTGAGTTATGGATCCAGTCTGTGCCCATCAGTGATGTATGGATCCAATCTGTGCACACCAGTGATGTATGGATCCAGTCTGTGCCCATCAGTGATAGCTGGATCCAGTATGTGCCCATCAGTGATGTCTGGATCCAGTCTGTGCCCATCAGTGATGTATGGATCCAGTCTGTGCCCATCAGTGATGTCTACATCCAGTATTTGCCTATCATTGATGTATAGATCCAGTCTGTGCCCATCAGTGAGATATGGATCCAGTCTGTGCCCATCAGTGATGTATGGACCCAGTCTGTGCACACCAGTGATGTATGGATCCAGTCTGTGCCCGTCAGTGATGTATGCATCCAGTCTGTGCCCATCAGTGAGTCATGGATCCAGGTTGTGCACATAAGTGAGGTAGGGATCCAGTCTGTGCCCATCAGTGAGGTATGGATCCAGTCTGTGCCCATCAGTGATGTATGGATCCAGTCTGTGCACACCAGTGATGTTTGGATCCAGTCTGTGCCCATCAGTGATTTATGCATCCAGTCTGTGCACATCAGTGAGGTATGGATCCAGTCTGTGCCCATCAGTGAGGTATGTATATAGTCTGTGCCCATCAGTGATGTCTGGATCCAGTCTGTGCCCATCAGTGATGTATGGATCATTTCTGTGCCCATCAGTGAGGTATGGATCATTTCTGTGCCCATCAATGATGTCTGCATCCAGTCTGTGCCCATCAGTGATGTATGGATCCATTCTGTGCCCATCAGTGATGCCTGGATCCAGTCTGTGCATATCAGTGATGTCTGGATCCAGCCTGTGCCCATCAGTGATGTCTGGATCCAGTCTGTGGCCATCAGTGATGAATGGATCTAGACTGTGCCCATCAGTGATGTCTGGATCCAGTCTGTGCCCATCAGTGATGTTTGGGTCTAGTATGTGCCCATCAGTGATGTCTCTATCCAGTCTGTGCCCATCAGTGATGTCTGGATCCAGTCTGTGCCCATAAGTGATATATGGACCCAGTCTGTGCCCACCAGTGATGTCTGGATCCAGTCTGTGTCCATCAGTGATCTATGGATCCAGTCTGTGCCCATCAGTGATGTCTGGATCCAGTCTGTGCCCATTAGTGATGTCTGCATCCAGTCTGTGCCCATCAGTGATATATGGATCCAGTCTGTGCCCATCAGTGATGTCTGGATTCAGTCTGTGCCCATCAGTGATGCATGGATACAGTCTGTGCCCATCAGTGATCTATGGATCCAGTCTGTGCCCATCAGTGATGTCTGCATCCAGTATGTGCTCATCAGTGATGTCTGTATCCAGTCTGTGCCCATCAGTGATGCATGGATCCAGTCTGCGCCCATCAGTGATCTATGGATCCAGTCTGTGCCCTTCAGTGAGGTATCGATCCAGTCTGTGCCCATCAGTGATGTATGGATCCAGTCTGTGCCCATCAGTGATGTCTACATCCAGTATTTGCCTATCATTGATGTATAGATCCAGTCTGTGCCCATCAGTGAGATATGGATCCAGTCTGTGCACACCAGTGATGTATGGATCCAGTCTGTGCCCGTCAGTGATGTATGCATCCAGTCTGTGCCCATCAGTGAGTCATGGATCCAGGTTGTGCACATAAGTGAGGTAGGGATCCAGTCTGTGCCCATCAGTGAGGTATGGATCCAGTATGTGCCCATCAGTGATGTATGGATCCAGTCTGTGCACACCAGTGATGTATGGATCCAGTCTGTGCCCATCAGTGATTTATGCATCCAGTCTGTGCACATCAGTGAGGTATGGATCCAGTCTGTGCCCATCAGTGATCTATGGATCCAGTCTGTGCCCATCAGTGATGTCTGCATCCAGTCTGTGCCCACCAGTGATGACTGTATCCAGTCTGTGCCCATCAGTGATCTATGGATCCAGTCTGTGTCCATCAGTGATGTCTGCATCCAGTATGTGCCCAGCAGTGATGTCTGTATCCAGTCTGTGCCCATCAGTGATCTATGAATCCAGTCTGTGCCCTTCAGTGATGTCTGGATCCAGTCTGTGCCGATCGGTGATGTATGGATCTAGTCTGTGCACATCTGTGATGTATGGATCCAGTCTGTACCCATCAGTGATGTCTGGATCCAGTCCGTGCCCATCAGTGATGCCTGGATCCAGTCTGTGCCCATCAGTGATGTCTGCATCCAGTCTGTGCCCATCAGTGATAGCTGGATCCAATCTGTGCCCATCAGTGATGTCTGGATCCAGTCTGTACCCATCAGTGATGTCTGGATCCAGTCTGTGCCCATCAGTGATCTATGGATCCAGTCTGTGCCCATCAGTGATGTCTGCATCCAGTCTGTGCCCACCAGTGATGTCTGTATCGCAGTCTGTGCCCATCAGAGATGCATGGATCCAGTCTGTGCCCATCAGTGATCTATGGATCCAGTCTGTTCCCATCAGTGATGTCTGCATCCAGTCTGTGCCCATCAGTGAGGTATGGATCCAGTCTGTGCCCATCAGTGATGTATGGACCCAGTCTGTGCACACCAGTGATGTATGGATCCAGTCTGTGCCCATCAGTGATGTATGCATCCAGTCTGTGCCCATCAGTGAGTTATGGATCCAGGCTGTGCACATAAGTGAGGTAGGGATCCAGTCTGTGCCCATCAGTGAGGTATGGATCCAGTCTGTGCCCATCAGTGATGTATGGATCCAGTCTGTGCACACCAGTGGTGTATGGATCCAGTCTGTGCCCATAAGTGATGTATGCATCCAGTCTGTGCACATCAGTGAGGTATGGATCCAGTCTGTGCCCATCAGTGAGGTATGGATCCAGGCTGTCCCCATCAGTGATGTCTGGATCCAGTCTGTGCCCATCAGTGATGTATGGATCATTTCTGTGCCCATCAGTGATGTATGGATCATTTCTGTGCCCATCAATGATGTCTGCATCCAGTCTGTGCCCATCAGTGATGTATGGATCCAGTCTGTACTCATCAGTGATGCCTGGATCCAGTCTGTGCCCATCAGTGATGTCTGCATTCAGTCTGTGCCCATCAGTGATAGCTGGATCCAGTATGTGCCCATCAGTGATGTCTGGATCCAGTCTGTGCCCATCAGTGATGTATGGATCCAGTCCGTGCCCATCAGTGATGTCTACATCCAGTATTTGCCTATCATTGATGTATAGATCCAGTCTGTGCCCATCAGTGAGATATGGATCCAGTCTGTGCCCATCAGTGATGTATGGACCCAGTCTGTGCACACCAGTGATGTATGGATCCAGTCTGTGCCCGTCAGTGATGTATGCATCCAGTCTGTGCCCATCAGTGAGTCATGGATCCAGGTTGTGCACATAAGTGAGGTAGGGATCCAGTCTGTGCCCATCAGTGAGGTATGGATCCAGTCTGTGCTCATCAGTGATGTATGGATCCAGTCTGTGCACACCAGTGATGTATGGATCCAGTCTGTGCCCATCAGTGATTTATGCATCCAGTCTGTGCACATCAGTGAGGTATGGATCCAGTCTGTGCCCATCAGTGATCTATGGATCCAGTCTGTGCCCATCAGTGATGTCTGCATCCAGTCTGTGCCCACCAGTGATGACTGTATCCAGTCTGTGCCCATCAGTGATCTATGGATCCAGTCTGTGTCCATCAGTGATGTCTGCATCCAGTATGTGCCCAGCAGTGATGTCTGTATCCAGTCTGTGCCCATCAGTGATCTATGGATCCAGTCTGTGCCCTTCAGTGATGTCTGGATCCAGTCTGTGCCGATCGGTGATGTATGGATCTAGTCTGTGCACATCAGTGATGTCTGGATCCAGTCTGTGCCCATCTGTGATGTATGGATCCAGTCTGTACCCATCAGTGATGTCTGGATCCAGTCTGTGCCCATCAGTGATGCCTGAATCCAGTCTGTGCCCATCAGTGATCTCTGCATCCAGTCTGTGCCCATCAGTGATAGCTGGATCCAATCTGTGCCCATCAGTGATGTCTGGATCCAGTCTGTACCCATCAGTGATGTCTGGATCCAGTCTGTGCCCATCAGTGATCTATGGATCCAGTCTGTGCCCATCAGTGATGTCTGCATCCAGTCTGTGCCCACCAGTGATGTCTGTATCGCAGTCTGTGCCCATCAGAGATGCATGGATCCAGTCTGTGCCCATCAGTGATCTATGGATCCAGTCTGTTCCCATCAGTGATGTCTGCATCCAGTATGTGCTCATCAGTGATGTCTGTATCCAGTCTGTGCCTATCAGTGATGCATGGATCCATTCTGTGCCCATCAGTGATCTATGGATCCAGTCTGTGTCCTTCACTGATGTCTGGATCCAGTTGTGCCCATCTGTGATGTATGGATCCAGTCTGTGCCCATCTGTGATGTATGGATCCAGTCTGTGCCGATCAGTGATCTATGGATCCAGTCTGTGCACATCAGAGATGTCTGGATCCAGTCTGTGCCCATCAGTGATGCCTGGATTCGGTCTGTGCCCATTGGTGATGTCTGCATTCAGTCTGTGCCCATCAGTGATGTATGGATCCAGTCTGTGCCCATCAGTGATGTACGGATCAAGTCTGTGCCCATCAGTGATGTCTGGATCCAGTCTTTGCCCATCAGTGATGTCTGGATCCAGCCTGTGCCTATCAATGATGTATGGATCCAGTCCGTGCCCATCAGTGATGTCTGGATCCAGTCTGTGCCCATCAGTGATGTATGGATCAGGTCTGTGCCCATCAGTGATGTCTGCATCCAGTCTGTGCCCATCAGTGATGTCCCGCATCCAGTCTGTGCCCATCAGTGATGTATGGATCCAGTCTGTGCCCATCAATGATGTATGGATCCAGTCTGTACCCATCAGTGATGCCTGGATCCAGTCTGTACCCATCAGTGATGTCTGGATCCAGTCTGTGCCCATCAGTGATGTATGGATCCAGTCTGTGCCCATTAGTGATGTCTGGATGCAGTCTGTGCCCATCCGTGATGTATGGATCAGGTCTGTGCCCATCAGTGATGTCTGCATCCAGTCTGTGCCCATCAGTGATGTCTGCATCCAGTCTGTGCCCATCAGTGATGTATGGATCCAGTCTGTGCCCATCAGTGATGTATGGATCCATTCTGTGCCCATTAGTGATGCCTGGATCCAGTCTGTGCACATCAGTGAAGTCTGGATCCAGTCTGGGCCCATCAGTGATGTCTGGACCCAGTCTGTGCCCATCAGTGATGTATGGATCCAGTCTGTACCCATCAGTGATGTCTGGATCCAGTCTGTGCCAATGAGTGATGTATGGATCTAGTCTGTTCCCATCAGTGATGTCTGGATCCAGTCTGTGCCCTTCAGTGATGTCTGGATACAGTCTGTGCCCATCAGTGATCTATGGATCCAGTCTGTGCCCATCAGTGATGTCTGCATCCAGAATGTGCTCATCAGTGATGTCTGTATCCAGTCTGTGCTCATCAGTGATGTCTGTATCCAGTCTGTGCACATCAGTGATGCATGGATCCAGTCTGCGCCCATTAGTGATCCATGGATCCAGTTTGTGCCCTTCAGTGAGGTATGGATCCAGTCTGTGCCCATCAGTGATGTCTGGATCCAGTCTGTACCCATCAGTGATGCATGAATCCAGTCTGTGCCCATCAGTGATGTATGGATCCAGTCTGTGCACACCAGTGATGTATCGATCCAGTCTGTGCCCATCTGTGAGGTATGGATCCAGTCTGTGCCCATCAGTGATGTATGGATCCAGTCTGTGCCCATCAGTGATGTCTGGATCCAGTCTGTGCCCATCAGTGATGCATGGATCCAGTCTGTGATCATCAGTGATGTATGGACCCAGTCTGTGCACACCAATGATGTATGGATCCAGTCTGTGCCCATCATTGATGTATGCATCCAGTCTGTGCCCATCAGTGAGGTATGGATCCAGGCTGTGCACATAAGTGAGGTATGGATCCAGTCCGTGCCCATCAGTGAGGTATGGATCCAGTCTGTGCCCATCAGTGATGTATGGATCCAGTCTGTGCACACCAGTGATGTATGGATCCAGTCTGTGCCCATCAGTGATGTATGCATCCAGTCTGTGCCCATCAGTGAGGTATGGATCCAGGCTGTGCCCATCAGTGATGCCTGGATCCAGTCTGTGCCCATCAGTGACGTCTGCATCCAGTATGTGCTCATCAGCGATGTCTGTATCCAGTCTGTGCCCATCAGTGATGCATGGATCCATTCTGTGCACATCAGAGATGTCTGGATCCAGTCTGTGCCCATCAGTGATGCCTGGATTTGGTCTGTGCCCATTGGTGATGTCTGCATTCAGTCTGTGCCCATCAGTGATGTATGGATACAGTCTGTGCCCATCAGTGATGTACGGATCAAGTCTGTGCCCATCAGTGATGTCTGGATCCAGTCTTTGCCCATCAGTGATGTCTGGATCCAGCCTGTGCCTATCAATGATGTATGGATCCAGTCCGTGCCCATCAGTGATGTCTGGATCCAGTCTGTGCCCATCAGTGATGTATGGATCAGGTCTGTGCCCATCAGTGATGTCTGCATCCAGTCTGTGCCCATCAGTGATGTCCCGTATCCAGTCTGTGCCCATCAGTGATGTATGGATCCAGTCTGTGCCCATCAATGATGTATGGATCCAGTCTGTACCCATCAGTGATGCCTGGATCCAGTCTGTACCCATCAGTGATGCCTGGATCCAGTCTGTACCCATCAGTGATGTCTGGATCCAGTCTGTGCCCATCAGTGATGTATGGATCCAGTCTGTGCCCATTAGTGATGTCTGGATGCAGTCTGTGCCCATCCGTGATGTATGGATCAGGTCTGTGCCCATCAGTGATGTATGGATCCAGTCTGTGCCCATCAGTGATGTATGGATCCATTCTGTGCCCATTAGTGATGCCTGGATCCAGTCTGTTCACATCAGTGAAGTCTGGATCCAGTCTGGGCCCATCAGTGATGTCTGGATCCAGTCTGTGCCCATCAGTGATGTATGGATCCAGTCTGTACCCATCAGTGATGTCTGGATCCAGTCTGTGCCAATGAGTGATGTATGGATCTAGTCTGTTCCCATCAGTGATGTCTGGATCCAGTCTGTGCCCTTCAGTGATGTCTGGATCCAGTCTCTTCCCATCAGTGATATATGGATCCAGTCTGTGCCCATCAGTGATGTCTGGATTCAGTCTGTGCCCATCAGTGATGCATGGATACAGTCTGTGCCCATCAGTGATCTATGGATCCAGTCTGTGCCCATCAGTGATGTCTGCATCCAGAATGTGCTCATCAGTGATGTCTGTATCCAGTCTGTGCCCATCAGTGATACATGGATCCAGTCTGCGCCCATTAGTGATCCATGGATCCAGTCTGTGCCCTTCAGTGAGGTATGGATCCAGTCTGTGCCCATCAGTGATGTCTGGATCCAGTCTGTACCCATCAGTGATGCATGAATCCAGTCTGTGCCCATCAGTGATGTATGGATCCAGTCTGTGCTCACCAGTGATGTATCGATCCAGTCTGTGCCCATCTGTGAGGTATGGATCCAGTCTGTGCCCATCAGTGATGTATGGATCCAGTCTGTGCCCATCAGTGATGTCTGGATCCAGTCTGTGCCCATCAGTGATGCATGGATCCAGTCTGTGATCATCAGTGATGTATGGACCCAGTCTGTGCACACCAATGATGTATGGATCCAGTCTGTGCCCATCATTGATGTATGCATCCAGTCTGTGCCCATCAGTGAGGTATGGATCCAGGCTGTGCACATAAGTGAGGTATGGATCCAGTCCGTGCCCATCAGTGAGGTATGGATCCAGTCTGTGCCCATCAGTGATGTATGGATCCAGTCTGTGCCCATCAGTGATGTATGCATCCAGTCTGTGCCCATCAGTGAGGCATGGATCCAGGCTGTGCACCTCAGTGAGGTATGGATCCAGTCTGTGCCCATCAGTGAGGTATGGATCCAGTCCATGCCCATCAGTGAGGTATGGATCCAGTCTGTGCCCACCAGTGATGTCTGGATCCAGTCTGTGCCCATCAGTGATGCCTGGATCCAGTCTGTGCACATCAGTGATGTCTGGATCCGGTCTGTGCCCATCAGTGATGTCTGGATCCAGTATGTGGCTATCAGTGATGAATGGATCTAGACCGTGCCCATCAGTGATGTCTGGATCTGGTCTGTGCCCATCAGTGATGTCTGGATCCAGTCTGTGGCCATCAGTGATGAATGGATCTAGACTGTGCCCATCAGTGATGTCTGGATCCAGTCTGTGCCCATCAGTGATGTATGGATCTAGTATGTGCCCATCAGTGATGTCTGGATCCAGTCTGTGCCCATCAGTGATGTCTGGATCCAGTCTGTGCCCATAAGTGATATATGGACCCAGTCTGTGCCCACCAGTGATGTATGGACCATTTCTGTGCCCATCAATGATGTCTGCATTCAGTCTGTGCCCATCAGTGATGTATGGATCCATTCTGTGGCCATCAGTGAAGCCTGGATCCAGTCTGTGCACATCAGTGATGTCTGGATCCAGTCTGTGTCCATCAGTGATGTCTGGATCCAGTCTGTGGCCATCAGTGATGAATGGATCCAGTCTGTGCACATCAGTGATGTCTGGATCCAGTCTGTGCGCATCAGTGATTCATGGATCCAGCCTGTACCCATCAGTGATGTCTGGATCCAGTCTGTGCCTATCAGTGATGTATGGATCCAGTCTGTGCCCATTAGTGATGTCTGGATGCAGTATGTGCCCATCAGTGATGTATGGATCAGGTCTGTGCCCATCAGTGATGTCTGCATCCAGTCTGTGCCCATCAGTGATGTATGGATCCAGTCTGTGCCCATCAGTGATGTAGGGATCCATTCTGTGCCCATCAGTGATGCCTGGATCCAGTCTGTGCACATCAGTGATGTCTGGATCCAGTCTGGGCCCATCAGTGATGTCTGGATCCAGTCTGTGCCCATCAGTGATGTATGGATCCAGTATGTACCCATCAGTGATGTCTGGATCCAGTCTGTGCCGATCAGTGATGTATAGATCCATTCTGTGCCCATCAGTGATGCCTGGATCCAGTCTGTGCACATCAGTGATGTCTGGATCCAGTCTGGGCCCATCAGTGATGCATGGATCCAGTCTGTGCACATCAGTGATGTATGGATCCAGTCTGTGCACACCAGTGATGTATGGATCCAGTCTGTGCCCATCAGTGATGTATGCATCCAGTCTGTGCCCATCAGTGAGGTATGAATCCAGTCTGTGCCCATCAGTGATGTCTACATCCAGTATTTGCCCATCATTGATGTATGGATCCAGTCTGTGCCCATCAGTGATGTCTGGATCCAGTCTGTGCCCATCAGTGATGCATGGATCCAGTCTGTGCACATCAGTGATGTATGGATCCAGGCTGTGCACACCAGTGATGTATGGATCCAGTCTGTGCCCATCAGTGATGTATGGATCCAATCTGTGCACACCAGTGATGTATGGATCCATTCCGTGCCCATCAGTGAGTTATGGATCCAGTCTGTGCCCATCAGTGATGTATGGATCCAATCTGTGCACACCAGTGATGTATGGATCCAGTCTGTGCCCATCAGTGATAGCTGGATCCAGTATGTGCCCATCAGTGATGTCTGGATCCAGTCTGTGCCCATCAGTGATGTATGGATCCAGTCTGTGCCCATCAGTGATGTCTACATCCAGTATTTGCCTATCATTGATGTATAGATCCAGTCTGTGCCCATCAGTGAGATATGGATCCAGTCTGTGCCCATCAGTGATGTATGGACCCAGTCTGTGCACACCAGTGATGTATGGATCCAGTCTGTGCCCGTCAGTGATGTATGCATCCAGTCTGTGCCCATCAGTGAGTCATGGATCCAGGTTGTGCACATAAGTGAGGTAGGGATCCAGTCTGTGCCCATCAGTGAGGTATGGATCCAGTCTGTGCCCATCAGTGATGTATGGATCCAGTCTGTGCACACCAGTGATGTTTGGATCCAGTCTGTGCCCATCAGTGATTTATGCATCCAGTCTGTGCACATCAGTGAGGTATGGATCCAGTCTGTGCCCATCAGTGAGGTATGTATATAGTCTGTGCCCATCAGTGATGTCTGGATCCAGTCTGTGCCCATCAGTGATGTATGGATCATTTCTGTGCCCATCAGTGAGGTATGGATCATTTCTGTGCCCATCAATGATGTCTGCATCCAGTCTGTGCCCATCAGTGATGTATGGATCCATTCTGTGCCCATCAGTGATGCCTGGATCCAGTCTGTGCATATCAGTGATGTCTGGATCCAGCCTGTGCCCATCAGTGATGTCTGGATCCAGTCTGTGGCCATCAGTGATGAATGGATCTAGACTGTGCCCATCAGTGATGTCTGGATCCAGTCTGTGCCCATCAGTGATGTTTGGGTCTAGTATGTGCCCATCAGTGATGTCTCTATCCAGTCTGTGCCCATCAGTGATGTCTGGATCCAGTCTGTGCCCATAAGTGATATATGGACCCAGTCTGTGCCCACCAGTGATGTCTGGATCCAGTCTGTGTCCATCAGTGATCTATGGATCCAGTCTGTGCCCATCAGTGATGTCTGGATCCAGTCTGTGCCCATTAGTGATGTCTGCATCCAGTCTGTGCCCATCAGTGATATATGGATCCAGTCTGTGCCCATCAGTGATGTCTGGATTCAGTCTGTGCCCATCAGTGATGCATGGATACAGTCTGTGCCCATCAGTGATCTATGGATCCAGTCTGTGCCCATCAGTGATGTCTGCATCCAGTATGTGCTCATCAGTGATGTCTGTATCCAGTCTGTGCCCATCAGTGATGCATGGATCCAGTCTGCGCCCATCAGTGATCTATGGATCCAGTCTGTGCCCTTCAGTGAGGTATCGATCCAGTCTGTGCCCATCAGTGATGTCTGGATCCAGTCTGTGCCCATCAGTGATGCATGAATCCAGTCTGTGCCCATCAGTGATGTATGGATCCAGTCTGTGCACACCAGTGATGTATGGATCCAGTCTGTGCCCATCAGTGATGTATGGATCCAGTCTGTACTCATCAGTGATGTCTGGATCCAGTATGTGCCCATCAGTGATGCCTGGATCCAGTCTGTGCCCATCAGTGATGTCTGCATTCAGTCTGTGCCCATCAGTGATAGCTGGATCCAGTATGTGCCCATCAGTGATGTCTGGATCCAGTCTGCGCCCATCAGTGATGTATGGATCCAGTCTGTGCCCATCAGTGATGTCTACATCCAGTATTTGCCTATCATTGATGTATAGATCCAGTCTGTGCCCTTCAGTGAGGTATGGATCCAGTCTGTGCCCATCAGTGATGTATGGATCCAGTCTGTGCCCATCAGTGATGCAAGGATCCAATCTTTGCTCATCAGTGATGTATGGACCCAGTCTGTGCACACCAGTGATGTATGGATCCAGTCTGTGCCCATCAGTGATGCATGCATCCAGTCTGTGCCCATCAGTGAGTTATGGATCCAGGCTGTGCACGTAAGTGAGGTAGGGATCCAGTCTGTGCCCATCAGTGAGGTATGGATCCAGTCTGTGCCCATCAGTGATGTATGGATCCAGTCTGTGCACACCAGTTATGTATGGATCCAGTCTGTGCCCATAAGTGATGTATGCATCCAGTCTGTGCACATCAGTGAGGTATGGATCCAGTATGTGCCCATCAGTGATGTATGGATCATTTCTGTGCCCATCAGTGATGTATGGACCATTTCTGTGCCCATCAATGATGTCTGCATCCAGTCTGTGCCCATCAGTGATGTATGGATCCATTCTGTGGCCATCAGTGAAGCCTGGATCCAGTCTGTGCACATCAGTGATGTCTGGATCCAGTCTGTGTCCATCAGTGATGTCTGGATCCAGTCTGTGGCCATCAGTGATGAATGGATCCAGTCTGTGCACATCAGTGATGTCTGGATCCAGTCTGTGCCCATCAGTGATGTATGGATCATTTCTGTGCCCATCAGTGATGTATGGACCATTTCTGTGCCCATCAATGATGTCTGCATCCAGTCTGTGCCCATCAGTGATGTATGGATCCATTCTGTGGCCATCAGTGAAGCCTGGATCCAGTCTGTGCACATCAGTGATGTCTGGATCCAGTCTGTGTCCATCAGTGATGTCTGGATCCAGTCTGTGGCCATCAGTGATGAATAGATCCAGTCTGTGCCCATCAGTGATGTCTGGATCCAGTCTGTGCCCATCAGTGATGTATGGATCATTTCTGTGCCCATCAGTGATGTATGGATCCAGTCTGTGCCCATCAGTGATGCATGCATCCAGTCTGTGCCCATCAGTGAGTTATGGATCCAGGCTGTGCACATAAGTGAGGTAGGGATCCAGTCTGTGCCCATCAGTGAGGTATGGATCCAGTCTGTGCCCATCAGTGATGTATGGATCCAGTCTGTGCACACCAGTTATGTATGGATCCAGTCTGTGCCCATCAGTGATGTATGCATCCAGTCTGTGCCCATCAGTGAGGTATGGATCCAGTCTGTGCCCATCAGTGATGTATGGATAATTTCTGTGCCCATCAGTGATGTATGGACCATTTCTGTGCCCATCAGTGATGTCTGCATTCAGTCTGTGCCCATCAGTGATGTATGGATCCATTCTGTGGCCATCAGTGAAGCCTGGATCCAGTCTATGCACATCAGTGATGTCTGGATCCAGTCTGTGTCCATCAGTGATGTCTGGATCCAGTCTGTGGCCATCAGTGATGAATGGATCCAGTCTGTGCACATCAGTGATGTCTGGATCCAGTCTGTGCGCATCAGTGATTCATGGATCCAGCCTGTACCCATCAGTGATGTCTGGATCCAGTCTGTGCCTATCAGTGATGTATGGATCCAGTCTGTGCCCATTAGTGATGTCTGGATGCAGTATGTGCCCATCAGTGATGTATGGATCAGGTCTGTGCCCATCAGTGATGTCTGCATCCAGTCTGTGCCCATCAGTGATGTATGGATCCAGTCTGTGCCCATCAGTGATGTACGGATCCATTCTGTGCCCATCAGTGATGCCTGGATCCAGTCTGGGCCCATCAGTGATGTCTGGATCCAGTCTGTGCCCATCAGTGATGTATGGATCCAGTATGTACCCATCAGTGATGTCTGGATCCAGTCTGTGCCGGTCAGTGATGTATAGATCCATTCTGTGCCCATCAGTGATGCCTGGATCCAGTCTGTGCACATCAGTGATGTCTGCATCCAGTCTGGGCCCATCAGTGATGTCTGGATCCAGTCTGTGGCCCTCAGTGATGTATGGATCCAGTCTGTGCCCATCAGTGATGCCTGTATGCAGTCTGTGCCCATCAGTGATGTATGGATCCAGTCTGTGCCCATCAGTGATGTCTACATCCAGTATTTGCCCATCATTGATGTATGGATCCAGTCTGTGCCCATCAGTGATGTCTGGATCCAGTCTGTGCCCATCAGTGATGCATGGATCCAGTCTGTGCACATCAGTGACGTATGGATCCAGTCTGTGCACACCAGTGATGTATGGATCCAGTCTGTGCCCATCAGTGATGTATGCATCCAGTCTGTGCCCATCAGTGAGGTATGAATCCAGTCTGTGCCCATCAGTGATGTCTACATCCAGTATTTGCCCATCATTGATGTATGGATCCAGTCTGTGCCCATCAGTGATGTCTGGATCCAGTCTGTGCCCATCAGTGATGCATGGATCCAGTCTGTGCACATCAGTGATGTATGGATCCAGGCTGTGCACACCAGTGATGTATGGATCCAGTCTGTGCCCATCAGTGATGTATGCATCCAGTCTGTGCCCATCAGTGAGGTAAGGATCCAGGCTGAGCACATAAGTGAGGTATGGATCCATTCCGTGCCCATCAGTGAGTTATGGATCCAGTCTGTGCCCATCAGTGATGTATGGATCCAATCTGTGCACACCAGTGATGTATGGATCCAGTCCGTGCCCATCAGTGAGGTATGGATCCAGTCTGTGCCCATCAGTGATGTATGGATCCAATCTGTGCACATAAGTGAGGTATGGATCCAGTCTGTGCCCATCAGTGATGTATGGATCCAATCTGTGCACACCAGTGATGTATGCATCCAGTCTGTGCCCATCAGTGAGGTATGGATCCAGTCCGTGCCCATCAGTGAGGTATGGATCTGAGTCCATGCCCATCAGTGAGGTATGGATCCAGTCTGTGCCCATCAGTGATGTCTGGATCCAGTCTGTGCCCATCAGTGATGTATGGATCATTTCCGTGCCCATCAGTGATGTCTGCATCCAGTCTGTGCCCATCAGTGATGTATGGATCCATTCTGTGCCCATCAGTGATGCCTGGATCCAGTCTGTGCACATCAGTGATGTCTGGATCCAGTCTGTGACCATCAGTGATGTCTGGATCCAGTCTGTGGCCATCAGTGATGAATGGATCTAGACTGTGCCCATCAGTGATGTCTGGATCCAGTCTGTGCCCATCAGTGATGCATGGATCCAGTCTGTGCTCATTAGTGATGTATGGACCCAGTCTGTGCCCATCAGTGATGTCTGGATCCAGTCTGTGCCCATCAGTGATGCATGCATCCAGTCTGTGCCCATCAGTGAGTTATGGATCCAGGCTGTGCACGTAAGTGAGGTAGGGATCCAGTCTGTGCCCATCAGTGAGGTATAGATCCAGTCTGTGCCCTTCAGTGAGGTATGGATCCAGTCTGTGCCCATCAGTGATGTATGGATCCAGTCTGTGCCCATCAGTGATGCATGGATCCAATCTTTGCTCATCAGTGATGTATGGACCCAGTCTGTGCACACCAGTGATGTATGGATCCAGTCTGTGCCCATCAGTGATGCATGCATCCAGTCTGTGCCCATCAGTGAGTTATGGATCCAGGCTGTGCACATAAGTGAGGTAGGGATCCAGTCTGTGCCCATCAGTGAGGTATGGATCCAGTCTGTGCCCATCAGTGATGTATGGATCCAGTCTGTGCACACCAGTTATGTATGGATCCAGTCTGTGCCCATCAGTGATGTATGCATCCAGTCTGTGCACATCAGTGAGGTATGGATCCAGTCTGTGCCCATCAGTGATGTATGGATAATTTCTGTGCCCATCAGTGATGTATGGACCATTTCTGTGCCCATCAATGATGTCTGCATTCAGTCTGTGCCCATCAGTGATGTATGGATCCATTCTGTGGCCATCAGTGAAGCCTGGATCCAGTCTGTGCACATCAGTGATGTCTGGATCCAGTCTGCGTCCATCAGTGATGTCTGGATCCAGTCTGTGGCCATCAGTGATGAATGGATCCAGTCTGTGCACATCAGTGATGTCTGGATCCAGTCTGTGCGCATCAGTGATTCATGGATCCAGCCTGTACCCATCAGTGATGTCTGGATCCAGTCTGTGCCTATCAGTGATGTATGGATCCAGTCTGTGCCCATTAGTGATGTCTGGATGCAGTATGTGCCCATCAGTGATGTATGGATCAGGTCTGTGCCCATCAGTGATGTCTGCATCCAGTCTGTGCCCATCAGTGATGTATGGATCCAGTCTGTGCCCATCAGTGATGTACGGCTCCATTCTGTGCCCATCAGTGATGCCTGGATCCAGTCTGTGCACAACAGTGATGTCTGGATCCAGTCTGGGCCCATCAGTGATGTCTGGATCCAGTCTGTGCCCATCAGTGATGTATGGATCCAGTATGTACCCATCAGTGATGTCTGGATCCAGTCTGTGCCGATCAGTGATGTATAGATCCATTCTGTGCCCATCAGTGATGCCTGGATCCAGTCTGTGCACATCAGTGATGTCTGCATCCAGTCTGGGCCCATCAGTGATGTCTGGATCCAGTCTGTGCCCATCAGTGATTTATGCATCCAGTCTGTGCACATCAGTGAGGTATGGATCCAGTCTGTGCCCATCAGTGATCTATGGATCCAGTCTGTGCCTATCAGTGATGTCTGCATCCAGTCTGTGCCCACCAGTGATGACTGTATCCAGTCTGTGCACATCTGTGATGTATGGATCCAGTCTGTGCCCATCAGTGATGTCTGCATCCAGTCTGTGCCCATCAGTGATAGCTGGATCCAATCTGTGCCCATCAGTGATGTCTGGATCCAGTCTGTACCCATCAGTGATGTCTGGATCCAGTCTGTGCCCATCAGTGATCTATGGATCCAGTCTGTGCCCATCAGTGATGTCTGCATCCAGTCTGTGCCCACCAGTGATGTCTGTATCGCAGTCTGTGCCCATCAGAGATGCATGGATCCAGTCTGTGCCCATCAGTGATCTATGGATCCAGTCTGTTCCCATCAGTGATGTCTGCATCCAGTCTGTGCCCATCAGTGAGGTATGGATCCAGTCTGTGCCCATCAGTGATGAATGGATCTAGACTGTGCCCATCAGTGATGTCTGGATCCAGTCTGTGCCCATCAGTGATGCATGGATCCAGTCTGTGCTCATTAGTGATGTATGGACCCAGTCTGTGCCCATCAGTGATGTCTGGATCCAGTCTGTGCCCATCAGTGATGCATGCATCCAGTCTGTGCCCATCAGTGAGTTATGGATCCAGGCTGTGCACGTAAGTGAGGTAGGGATCCAGTCTGTGCCCATCAGTGAGGTATAGATCCAGTCTGTGCCCTTCAGTGAGGTATGGATCCAGTCTGTGCCCATCAGTGATGTATGGATCCAGTCTGTGCCCATCAGTGATGCATGGATCCAATCTTTGCTCATCAGTGATGTATGGACCCAGTCTGTGCACACCAGTGATGTATGGATCCAGTCTGTGCCCATCAGTGATGCATGCATCCAGTCTGTGCCCATCAGTGAGTTATGGATCCAGGCTGTGCACATAAGTGAGGTAGGGATCCAGTCTGTGCCCATCAGTGAGGTATGGATCCAGTCTGTGCCCATCAGTGATGTATGGATCCAGTCTGTGCACACCAGTTATGTATGGATCCAGTCTGTGCCCATCAGTGATGTATGCATCCAGTCTGTGCACATCAGTGAGGTATGGATCCAGTCTGTGCCCATCAGTGATGTATGGATAATTTCTGTGCCCATCAGTGATGTATGGACCATTTCTGTGCCCATCAATGATGTCTGCATTCAGTCTGTGCCCATCAGTGATGTATGGATCCATTCTGTGGCCATCAGTGAAGCCTGGATCCAGTCTGTGCACATCAGTGATGTCTGGATCCAGTCTGCGTCCATCAGTGATGTCTGGATCCAGTCTGTGGCCATCAGTGATGAATGGATCCAGTCTGTGCACATCAGTGATGTCTGGATCCAGTCTGTGCGCATCAGTGATTCATGGATCCAGCCTGTACCCATCAGTGATGTCTGGATCCAGTCTGTGCCTATCAGTGATGTATGGATCCAGTCTGTGCCCATTAGTGATGTCTGGATGCAGTATGTGCCCATCAGTGATGTATGGATCAGGTCTGTGCCCATCAGTGATGTCTGCATCCAGTCTGTGCCCATCAGTGATGTATGGATCCAGTCTGTGCCCATCAGTGATGTACGGATCCATTCTGTGCCCATCAGTGATGCCTGGATCCAGTCTGTGCACAACAGTGATGTCTGGATCCAGTCTGGGCCCATCAGTGATGTCTGGATCCAGTCTGTGCCCATCAGTGATGTATGGATCCAGTATGTACCCATCAGTGATGTCTGGATCCAGTCTGTGCCGATCAGTGATGTATAGATCCATTCTGTGCCCATCAGTGATGCCTGGATCCAGTCTGTGCACATCAGTGATGTCTGCATCCAGTCTGGGCCCATCAGTGATGTCTGGATCCAGTCTGTGCCCATCAGTGATTTATGCATCCAGTCTGTGCACATCAGTGAGGTATGGATCCAGTCTGTGCCCATCAGTGATCTATGGATCCAGTCTGTGCCCATCAGTGATGTCTGCATCCAGTCTGTGCCCACCAGTGATGACTGTATCCAGTCTGTGCACATCTGTGATGTATGGATCCAGTCTGTGCCCATCAGTGATGTCTGCATCCAGTCTGTGCCCATCAGTGATAGCTGGATCCAATCTGTGCCCATCAGTGATGTCTGGATCCAGTCTGTACCCATCAGTGATGTCTGGATCCAGTCTGTGCCCATCAGTGATCTATGGATCCAGTCTGTGCCCATCAGTGATGTCTGCATCCAGTCTGTGCCCACCAGTGATGTCTGTATCGCAGTCTGTGCCCATCAGAGATGCATGGATCCAGTCTGTGCCCATCAGTGATCTATGGATCCAGTCTGTTCCCATCAGTGATGTCTGCATCCAGTCTGTGCCCATCAGTGAGGTATGGATCCAGTCTGTGCCCATCAGTGATGTATGGACCCAGTCTGTGCACACCAGTGATGTATGGATCCAGTCTGTGCCCATCAGTGATGTATGCATCCAGTCTGTGCCCATCAGTGAGTTATGGATCCAGGCTGTGCACATAAGTGAGGTAGGGATCCAGTCTGTGCCCATCAGTGAGGTATGGATCCAGTCTGTGCCCATCAGTGATGTATGGATCCAGTCTGTGCACACCAGTGGTGTATGGATCCAGTCTGTGCCCATAAGTGATGTATGCATCCAGTCTGTGCACATCAGTGAGGTATGGATCCAGTCTGTGCCCATCAGTGAGGTATGGATCCAGGCTGTCCCCATCAGTGATGTCTGGATCCAGTCTGTGCCCATCAGTGATGTATGGATCATTTCTGTGCCCATCAGTGATGTATGGATCATTTCTGTGCCCATCAATGATGTCTGCATCCAGTCTGTGCCCATCAGTGATGTATGGATCCAGTCTGTACTCATCAGTGATGCCTGGATCCAGTCTGTGCCCATCAGTGATGTCTGCATTCAGTCTGTGCCCATCAGTGATAGCTGGATCCAGTATGTGCCCATCAGTGATGTCTGGATCCAGTCTGTGCCCATCAGTGATGTATGGATCCAGTCCGTGCCCATCAGTGATGTCTACATCCAGTATTTGCCTATCATTGATGTATAGATCCAGTCTGTGCCCATCGGTGAGATATGGATCCAGTCTGTGCCCATCAGTGATGTATGGACCCAGTCTGTGCACACCAGTGATGTATGGATCCAGTCTGTGCCCGTCAGTGATGTATGCATCCAGTCTTTGCCCATCAGTGAGTCATGGATCCAGGTTGTGCACATAAGTGAGGTAGGGATCCAGTCTGTGCCCATCAGTGAGGTATGGATCCAGTCTGTGCCCATCAGTGATGCCTGAATCCAGTCTGTGCCCATCAGTGATCTCTGCATCCAGTCTGTGCCCATCAGTGATAGCTGGATCCAATCTGTGCCCATCAGTGATGTCTGGATCCAGTCTGTACCCATCAGTGATGTCTGGATCCAGTCTGTGCCCATCAGTGATCTATGGATCCAGTCTGTGCCCATCAGTGATGTCTGCATCCAGTCTGTGCCCACCAGTGATGTCTGTATCGCAGTCTGTGCCCATCAGAGATGCATGGATCCAGTCTGTGCCCATCAGTGATCTATGGATCCAGTCTGTTCCCATCAGTGATGTCTGCATCCAGTATGTGCTCATCAGTGATGTCTGTATCCAGTCTGTGCCTATCAGTGATGCATGGATCCATTCTGTGCCCATCAGTGATCTATGGATCCAGTCTGTGCCCTTCACTGATGTCTGGATCCAGTTGTGCCCATCTGTGATGTATGGATCCAGTCTGTGCCCATCTGTGATGTATGGATCCAGTCTGTGCCGATCAGTGATCTATGGATCCAGTCTGTGCACATCAGAGATGTCTGGATCCAGTCTGTGCCCATCAGTGATGCCTGGATTCGGTCTGTGCCCATTGGTGATGTCTGCATTCAGTCTGTGCCCATCAGTGATGTATGGATCCAGTCTGTGCCCATCAGTGATGTACGGATCAAGTCTGTGCCCATCAGTGATGTCTGGATCCAGTCTTTGCCCATCAGTGATGTCTGGATCCAGCCTGTGCCTATCAATGATGTATGGATCCAGTCCGTGCCCATCAGTGATGTCTGGATCCAGTCTGTGCCCATCAGTGATGTATGGATCAGGTCTGTGCCAATCAGTGATATCTGCATCCAGTCTGTGCCCATCAGTGATGTCCTGCATCCAGTCTGTGCCCATCAGTGATGTATGGATCCAGTCTGTGCCCATCAATGATGTATGGATCCAGTCTGTACCCATCAGTGATGCCTGGATCCAGTCTGTACCCATCAGTGATGTCTGGATCCAGTCTGTGCCCATCAGTGATGTATGGATCCAGTCTGTGCCCATTAGTGATGTCTGGATGCAGTCTGTGCCCATCCGTGATGTATGGATCAGGTCTGTGCCCATCAGTGATGTCTGCATCCAGTCTGTGCCCATCAGTGATGTCTGCATCCAGTCTGTGCCCATCAGTGATGTATGGATCCAGTCTGTGCCCATCAGTGATGTATGGATCCATTCTGTGCCCATTAGTGATGCCTGGATCCAGTCTGTGCACATCAGTGAAGTCTGGATCCAGTCTGGGCCCATCAGTGATGTCTGGACCCAGTCTGTGCCCATCAGTGATGTATGGATCCAGTCTGTACCCATCAGTGATGTCTGGATCCAGTCTGTGCCAATGAGTGATGTATGGATCTAGTCTGTTCCCATCAGTGATGTCTGGATCCAGTCTGTGCCCTTCAGTGATGTCTGGATCCAGTCTCTTCCCATCAGTGATATATGGATCCAGTCTGTGCCCATCAGTGATGTCTGGATTCAGTCTGTGCCCATCAGTGATGCATGGATACAGTCTGTGCCCATCAGTGATCTATGGATCCAGTCTGTGCCCATCAGTGATGTCTGCATCCAGAATGTGCTCATCAGTGATGTCTGTATCCAGTCTGTGCACATCAGTGATGCATGGATCCAGTCTGCGCCCATTAGTGATCCATGGATCCAGTTTGTGCCCTTCAGTGAGGTATGGATCCAGTCTGTGCCCATCAGTGATGTCTGGATCCAGTCTGTACCCATCAGTGATGCATGAATCCAGTCTGTGCCCATCAGTGATGTATGGATCCAGTCTGTGCACACCAGTGATGTATCGATCCAGTCTGTGCCCATCTGTGAGGTATGGATCCAGTCTGTGCCCATCAGTGATGTATGGATCCAGTCTGTGCCCATCAGTGATGTCTGGATCCAGTCTGTGCCCATCAGTGATGCATGGATCCAGTCTGTGATCATCAGTGATGTATGGACCCAGTCTGTGCACACCAATGATGTATGGATCCAGTCTGTGCCCATCATTGATGTATGCATCCAGTCTGTGCCCATCAGTGAGGTATGGATCCAGGCTGTGCACATAAGTGAGGTATGGATCCAGTCCGTGCCCATCAGTGAGGTATGGATCCAGTCTGTGCCCATCAGTGATGTATGGATCCAGTCTGTGCACACCAGTGATGTATGGATCCAGTCTGTGCCCATCAGTGATGTATGCATCCAGTCTGTGCCCATCAGTGAGGTATGGATCCAGGCTGTGCCCATCAGTGATGCCTGGATCCAGTCTGTGCCCATCAGTGACGTCTGCATCCAGTATGTGCTCATCAGTGATGTCTGTATCCAGTCTGTGCCCATCAGTGATGCATGGATCCATTCTGTGCACATCCGAGATGTCTGGATCCAGTCTGTGCCCATCAGTGATGCCTGGATTCGGTCTGTGCCCATTGGTGATGTCTGCATTCAGTCTGTGCCCATCAGTGATGTATGGATACAGTCTGTGCCCATCAGTGATGTACGGATCAAGTCTGTGCCCATCAGTGATGTCTGGATCCAGTCTTTGCCCATCAGTGATGTCTGGATCCAGCCTGTGCCTATCAATGATGTATGGATCCAGTCCGTGCCCATCAGTGATGTCTGGATCCAGTCTGTGCCCATCAGTGATGTATGGATCAGGTCTGTGCCCATCAGTGATGTCTGCATCCAGTCTGTGCCCATCAGTGATGTCCCGTATCCAGTCTGTGCCCATCAGTGATGTATGGATCCAGTCTGTGCCCATCAATGATGTATGGATCCAGTCTGTACCCATCAGTGATGCCTGGATCCAGTCTGTACCCATCAGTGATGCCTGGATCCAGTCTGTACCCATCAGTGATGTCTGGATCCAGTCTGTGCCCATCAGTGATGTATGGATCCAGTCTGTGCCCATTAGTGATGT
This sequence comes from Ambystoma mexicanum, assembly GCF_040938575.1. Taxonomy (NCBI): domain Eukaryota; kingdom Metazoa; phylum Chordata; class Amphibia; order Caudata; family Ambystomatidae; genus Ambystoma; species Ambystoma mexicanum. The sequence goes on along the minus strand of NC_090933.1, from coordinate 1,346,591,082 downwards.
CTGGATGCAGTCTGTGCCCATCCGTGATGTATGGATCAGGTCTGTGCCCATCAGTGATGTATGGATCCAGTCTGTGCCCATCAGTGATGTATGGATCCATTCTGTGCCCATTAGTGATGCCTGGATCCAGTCTGTTCACATCAGTGAAGTCTGGATCCAGTCTGGGCCCATCAGTGATGTCTGGATCCAGTCTGTGCCCATCAGTGATGTATGGATCCAGTCTGTACCCATCAGTGATGTCTGGATCCAGTCTGTGCCAATGAGTGATGTATGGATCTAGTCTGTTCCCATCAGTGATGTCTGGATCCAGTCTGTGCCCTTCAGTGATGTCTGGATCCAGTCTCTTCCCATCAGTGATATATGGATCCAGTCTGTGCCCATCAGTGATGTCTGGATTCAGTCTGTGCCCATCAGTGATGCATGGATACAGTCTGTGCCCATCAGTGATCTATGGATCCAGTCTGTGCCCATCAGTGATGTCTGCATCCAGAATGTGCTCATCAGTGATGTCTGTATCCAGTCTGTGCCCATCAGTGATACATGGATCCAGT